>NC_140123.1:4978051-6340551 GCF_964035555.1 Netta rufina
AAAAGTTTATTAGTCCAATCAGGGAGAAAAACCCATTCCTAATAATTTGACTCTAAGAAAACAAAGCATTGCTTGTAAATCTGAAATATCTTCATTGCATCTGTACCTGAATGCCTGAATACTTATTTTTTTATACAATAAAATAATATAGTATTATTATTGTTTTAAGAAAACTGCAAGTATGTGTTGTACAAAAGATGAGAGAATTTCAAACAATTATTCTTGATCTAATCTGAGAACAAAATGACGGGACTCTGTAGAATACAAAGTTTGTACAGCTTTTTTTTTTTTTTTTGATGGTTTGTTTATTTAATGACAGCATATTCATATATTAAAATCCAGAAAAATCTGGATTTCAGGAGGATTTGAATCTCCTCTGTGCTTGGTAAACCTCTGATTAGGTCTGATACAGAGTCCAGGAGCTATATGTTTCCCCCAAAGACCTGTCAGTGACTAAAATGCAGCACAGGATTTTGAGCTCATACCAAAAAGCAGTAACATGAGTTAGTCCAAGTTGCTTATGATTCTCGCTGAATTGACTGGTCAATAAGAACATGGACAAACGCTGACTTGCTCAGTTACTTGTAATTACAACAGAATAAGATATCAAGATACAATTTGATAAGCAGAAACATAATTCAGGCCTACTATAGCATATGTTGTACAGGACCACTGCAGTGGAGGGGAAAGGCAGAAGGGAGCTTGTTTGGGGCACAGCACAATAGTAGACACAGTAGCAGGTGTCTACTATTGGAGGTGGAACTTGGGATATTGCCATTGGATATTGGGATATTGCTATGACAGATCTGGGCCTAGCTTCATAGTTGTACGGGGAATCCTGAAGGAAGCTGGGAGAAGGTTCTGATGTTTCCAAGAAAAAAGATAGGAGCTCTTAGTGGTATTTGGGTTACTGTCCATGAGGAAGGTTTTGATCCTGTGGCAGTTAGGTGACAAGGAAGATCTAGGGATATAAGACTCCCAGAAAGATATTATTAATAAATAACAATAGGTAAATAAATAAATAAATAAATCCAACGTGGTTATTGTCTGTCATTCATTTCAGTTGGAAGTCACTACTTTACACAAAAGGACTTCTAAATCCTCCTTTGCAAGCTGTTCCAATTAGTGTTGGCATAGTTGCTTATTCCCCAAGCATGAAGGACATAGTAGTCAAGGCTGTTTTTTCAACAATTCATCCCTATTGTAATGGAGTCTTCAGTGCCTATATGCTGACCTATGAAGAAATAGCCTTTACCAGAGAATTTGAGCAGAGACACTTATTTGATCCCAGGATCAAAGTTTTGATGTCCCAAAAGTCAGGATGGAGGATCATTCATCCCTTGGTATGACCCAGTCGTGTTATATCCCAGGTTACATACAGGTTGCCCAGAGAAGTCGTGGATACCCCATCTCTGACAGTGTTCAAAAGGAGGTTGGACAAGGTCCTGGCCAACTTGATATAGTGGGTGGCATGTCTGCCCATGGCAGGGGGGTTGGAATTGAATGATCTTTAAGGTTCCTTCCAACCCAAGACACTCTATGATCCCAAAATTTTTATGTGTGTTCCAGAATTGTTTGGTTAACATCACTTATAACAACTATTAAAGATTCATGAGCTACCTGCAGTAGTCACTGATAAGTTTCTGATAAATTCAGTAATATGTATATATTTCTGTGAAAGTGTTATTATTATTTTTTTTTAACCTAAATTTATACAAGAGTCACGTATAGAAGTTTATCACAGATTTGACAGTCTGTTGGAGATGTTTCATGTGTCCCATTCATTCAGTCAAGTTAAGCACAAGGACATATTCTAAGGATTCTTTTTTACTCTCTCTCTTTTTTTTTTTTTTTCCTCTTGTTTTGTGGTCAGGAGATGATTCTACCTCAAGACATTAATATTTTTAAAGCTGAGCTACAGCAACTGTTTGGGAAAATAAAATAAAACAGGTATTAAATATTGAGTTTAGGAAACATAACAAAACAAAACAACAACAAATAAACAATCAAACAAACAACTATAACCAATGGGTCCTTTAGGTAGAAAATGAGCACCTGTGGCTTATGTAGCTCCTGCCAGAGACTGAGTCTGATTTGACAATCCAGGACACTTGACTAAAGAAAAACTTCTGTAGTTTCATGAAATTTTTATGCATGTTTTAATGGATCAACTGATCAAATTGCAGAGAGGTAATCTGTTGGAAAGTTCAAATTTCTGTAAATATACTTTTCTTTTTCTCTTTGTACACCTGTTTCTAAGAAAATACAATAAAAAAAAAGTTTATTATTCTTTGTAGAGTTATCATTTAACATTTGTTTCAAGATTTCCTTGTTATTGATAGATTTTTGAATTCTGAGAAATCATTATTCCATTTGTGATATTGAGAAATTATATATATATGTATAAAACAGCAACAACAAATAACTACAATAAATAAATAAATTAAACCAAAAATGATCTAGTTTTGTGCTCCACAACATGATGCAACAAACCGGGTAAACCCACACCTAAGCAGAAGGTTTAACCACCAAGCTATATGAGCTGCTGAAACAGTAGGCATCTTGAAGTAATGTGTTAATGAATAGTTTTTTGGCACGCAGTGTGCAGTGTGTCTGAAACTCAACAGTCTCCATCAGATTGTAATAAAGAGATGTAAAATAGCATATTTAAGACCCGACCAGTAAATTATCTAATTCTTCTTGTGAAAGTCTTTCTATATGGCAGGATGAATCCAGATGGGTAAAAACAGTATAATTTATCTTATATGAGAGGGAAAACCTACTTTAAGGACCCCGTATCTTCAAAGGACCATTTACAACCCCACTTCCCAAGTGTGCTTCTATCTGAACTTTTATTTATTTATTTATTTATTTATTTATTTGTTCTCTCACAGAATAGATTGTTCAATAAGCTTTACCACAGAGGTTTAAAAGCTTGACAGAAGAAGCATGACCTAAACCATAGCTACTAGGCCACCAAAGCAAGAGTGGTTCTTGTCACTAGACTGAATGCCTCCCTCAGAAAGGTCCTAGAGGAGGTCTTTTTTTTTTTTTTTAATGTAAAAAAATAAAAACCACAATAATTTTATTCACACCAAATGCATAATTATGTATTTACACCAAATGAAAATACAGAAGACATCAGTCAACACCAGTAAAGCATTTTGACAAAATGGAGCTTTTTGTACAATAGTGAACTCTTAAATATCACTGCTGTAACAGGTGCTTGAAGAGGGTCGAAGAAAGGCATACAGATAAAATTCTGATTAATAAGACAGTAAAAATAGAAGGTATAATGCTATGTAACAGAAAGCCTTAATTTTCACCATAGGACCAAATTTTGTCTTCTTGCTAATAGAAAGCCACAAAACTCCTCTGCTTTGTATTACTTTGAATTTAAAGATACACCTGAAACTGTTCTATGTTTATTATGCTTCTAACTATCTTAAGCAGAAGTTAATCTTTCATGAACAATTGTTGCCTAGCAATGATACTTCCCCCGTAATTTAGTGAGTATGCAGGTTCTTAATTATGCACAAATTATTTTTGAGTTCTTGTGTTTTTTCCTTTTATCATGACATCTTCATTAACAGCTGGCCTAAATCAGGATGCAAGACAAATTTCTACCCCCATTTCAGTCAGGAATAACTAGAATTAGAACCCAAATATCTGCCACAAGAACACACTTATTATGGTAAAGTTCTCATTGATCTTGGTCAGGCAGAATTCAATTTTCTATCAAGGTGTCACAAGGTCATCACAGCTGTCTGTGTCTTCCCTGTTATGTGGCTTGCTGGACACATGGTGTCTTGGTTTTCCAGTCTTTGTGAAAGAGTTTGTCTTCTACTGTCAAAAGCTCAACTGATTGATTTGATAACATCTAGAAGTTAAAGAATACAGGTACAGAAAAAAAAAACAAAAACAAAAAAAAACCAAAAAAAAAACACAAAATCAGAGTTGTCTCATTTCTCTTTGAACCTGGAAGCTGCCATAAAGGATAGTAACAGTATATGGTGTGTTTGTGTGGGTATGCAACACTTAAAGAGTTTCTAAAGAGGCTTCCCCAGGCAACTGCAGGAACTCAGACCAGCTGAATTAGGAAATGCATTGAAAACTGTCATTTCCCAGCTGAAAAGGAAGAAAAGACAGCAGCCTCCTGCACACAGAATACCAGTTTGGATGCCAGAATTTATGTTGAGTGAGTATTCTAGTACATATTTAATGTACCGTAATTCCGGGTCATAACAGAAAACTGTCAAGAGAACAAACATACAACAATTGAGTACAAATTATGTTTTTGGTCAAGAGTGTACTTTAAGTGGCATGGAATTTTTCTAAATGTTTATATAAGTATAAATGAAAATATCTGAATCACAAAACTTTAATTGTCTCAGTGTTTTCATTTGGGTTCTAGACTGGACTACAATGTATATACAGTGAAATTCCTTATGAAAATGTAAAAATATCATGTGTCACTAGAACAGAAGCCAATTGAAAGAAAAGACAAAAAAAAGGTGGAGCACAGGATAGACAAACTGTATCTCTCATGAGGCATTGCAATATCATTTTGAAAAAAAAAAAAAAAAAGCATTTTATTTTTGTTGAAATATTTCAGGTTCTAGAAGAAAACTTCAGATGAAAACCTGATATGGTAGGAGACAGGAAGCCTAATCTTTGTGGCATTCATTTTATGAAACGCAAAAATTAGAGCAATATTTAGAAACTCTTCTCATTTATGGAGTTCACTAACTCACTGGCAACTCACTGGCAATACCAGCTCTGGGTAAGAGAAAGAGAACTTAATGCAAGTGTTGCCTCTCCATCTTCCTGAGGTGCTATACTGTTCCTAAAAATAAATAAATAAATAAATAAATAAATAAATAAATAAATAAATAAATAAATTCCTTAGTCTTTTAATTCTGTTCCTTCAAATTTTTGCCAGAGTAGTAACCCTCCCCCGTCTCCTGAATTCAGTGAACTGTCCGGGATTTTGAAGTAAATTCAACAATGTCTCAGAGTCCTGAACAATGATTATGCCATTATATAAATTTATAGCATGTCCCTCCTTAAATCTTGTGTTCAATTCTGGTCATATCATCTTAAAGAAAATAGAACAGAAGTAGAAAAGGTCTGTAGTAGGGCAACAAAAATTGTTAAAGTCATGAAAAGACTGCCATGTGGTGAGAGATGAAAGATCAAGACTCTAATTTCAGAGTTAAGTAAGAGTTGATGTCACAGGTGTTCATTAAATCAGAGATGTCATGAAAGTTAAATGAGTGTTGTTATTTACTCCATATAAAACATAAGAGAAATACAAAGTTTTTTGTTGTTGTTGTTTTGTTTTGTTTTTGTTTTGTTTTTGTTTGTTTGTTTGTTTGTTTGTTTTGATTTCCATTATCCCATCATCTGAAAAGAAATAAAGAAATAGATATTTTGTACAACACAGTTCAGGAAGAAAAGAAGAACATACCACAACAAAATACCACTGAATCAAATGACTCAAAAATAGAACCTCCATTACTCTGAGAAATTAATACAATAACTTTAGCAATATTGGACAATATTGCTACTGGAAACAGTAGCAATATACAACTGGAAAGAATAAGAAAAATAAGCAAAGAAAACAGATGACCAAGTAAGTCATGGCCTTTCCTGAGTATTGACCAGGCTTCAGGGGCTGTACCACTCCTGCTCTTGCCCACATGTATGATGTATACAAGTTGTTTCTTGTTTATGTTTTTCAGATATTTGCATACTATTAAAGGGTGTGTCTGGTGAAGTTATACCACAGATGTTTAGTTCCAATATTTTTGCCTTATCCTTAGTATGATATGGAAAAGTCCACCACTGTACTTTATGTATTCTCTTTAGAGTGCTGTTCAGAGAGAGATCATCACCTCTATATCATCTTTTGTGTTACATTTGCCATTCCAGTTTACTTAAACTGGCTGACAAAAATTGCCTCTAAATCTCTTTACAATATAGAAACTCTTTCAAATAAACTTAGTCCATCTCAAACAAACAAACAAACCAACTCTGTCCTATGTAAGCATTCCCTAGTTATGCTTTTGAAAATCAAGGTACTTGCACTCTACTCACCCACCATGTCCAGAAAAGAATAGTTTCAATCCTGCTGTCCCATGACAGAGATTCAATGGAAGTATTACGGTCTAAGTGTGATCATACCGTTCTCTTGAAATAGGGTGACAGCTCCCTATACCGAAAGAGCTTCACAGTTCAGCTCAATATTTTAACATTGACTCAGCTGAGCAGAATAAAATGAACGAGACAAGAGGGGCTTGAATGTTAACATATTGTCTATGATCATACAAAGGAGATGAATGTCAGGGATGCATCTTGTCACTATTCATTCAAACATTACAGATGAGCTCACACACAATCTATTGTATTCTTTGTAGGTATTTTCATCTCCAAAATGTGGCATTGGTGAAAACTCAGGTTCAGTCTTGAAGAATAAGTTTTGTACAGGGGCACAAAAATAGCCAGGTCCTTAACCCAATCAACTCCAGAAAGATGCTTATTATTCCCAGATATAATTGCATTTTTTAGTTTGTTCTTATATCTTATTTTTTCCCTTCATAACAAAAGTACTTAATTTAGTACCTTTGGAAAAATGATTTATAAATATTAATTGCTATGTTTCATATAAGTATTTAATATAATGGTTTTGCTGAAGCTGAAAATACAATGCAAGTGACAAGTCATAAAGCACAAAGCTAGGTTAGTCAAAAGTCAACTGTGATATATATATATATATTACCTTTATATATATAAATATAAATATGTATGTCAGCTTTCTACAAAGAATCATATAAGGCAATGGCAGCTATTTTTGGCTAGTCGTCTTATGAGAGAATAGTCCATATAATCAGGATTTTTACCTGTTCAAATGTTCGTTTAGCTTTGATACATTTCAAGCCTGCTTGAAACATTTCAAGTACTTTCAAATGAAGTAGACTGAATGTATACAAGTCAGAGATCAGCAGGAGCTATAGGAGAAGTAAAAGACCTGAAGGCAGACAAACTGAAGCCAAGGTAGCAGCCTGAGTATTAGACTCCAGAGCATCCACAGCAGCACAAGCTCTTGCAAATATGCCTAATTCGGGAGACATTTCAGAGTTCCCTTCTTGCTAACAAAACCATTTAAAAATGGGTCACCAATCAGTAGGAAATCAAGCTCCCTTCATAATTTTTCATAGTGCTCATTCAAATACTTTTTTTTTTTTTCTTTTGTTGATTTCATTCTCAGTTTCTCCTTTTGTTTCTTTCCAAAGAAAACAGTCCAGTTCATACTGGTGATGTCTCTGCTTATTTTAATAATTACGGCCCTTCAGATATATCAAAGACCCATGCTACTTACAAGAAAGAAGGGGTGTGCAGTGAGAGGACAAAGAATAATGGTTTTGAGCTAAGAAGGAGCAGATTTTGGTTAAATATAAGGAAGAAATTCTTTACTATGAGGTTGGTTAAATACCAGCTGGTATATTAATTACCCATGGTAATTACCATGGGTTGACAAGTGAGGCTGGGGATGACCCATCCCAGGAATTGCTCAAGTTCAGGTAGGATGGGACTTTGAGCAACTTGATCTAGTGGAAGGTATCTATGGCAAGAGGGTTGGAACTACATGATCTTTAAGGCCCTTTCCAACCCAAACCATTGTATGATTCTATGATAAACATATTCAAATATACATGTTCTTTCTTGATTTTCCAGACATTTATAGCAATAACTGACAGCAAACAAACAAACAAACAAAAATTGATTATTTGTGAGCTAATACATCTTTTTCTATTCTCCATGTCAGCTATTTGATAATTTCTTTCCACTACTTAGTTGTACCACACAACCCTGAATACACATATCCTCTAAAGAGACATTAAAAATGAAACTGATAACATTTCATGGACTGATTCACCATTCCTCAGCTAAAACATTTCAATAACCATAGAATTATTAAGGAGAAAAAACAAAGAAACAAACAAACAAAAATAATAATAAAAAAAAATATGTCTAAAGATTTGCTGAAGGATCTCCTTCAGAAGGCATAATGTATCATGCATGTAAGGCACATTATGAAATGCTAATTTACATTATTGAAGGAAAAAGAACAAACAAGTGACAGCACAAATCAAACAACACAGACTGACTTAGTGCACTGTAGGATTTCTGCACTGTAATAAAATATTGGGTTTAGGTACATTTTTCTCTTAATTGACTATACAAGAAACGTGCAACAAATAATTCCTAGATTTGACTTTTAACACAGCACATTAGCTGAGGGAACTTCTTCTGTGAGAAACTGAAGGAAGCAGAGTTGTAATTGGCATTGCTTGCCCTTTGGAGTCTTCTCTGGGTTTATATTAATAACATGGAAATCTACTAGCAACAAGGGAGTCTGTTAGCTTTTTGTTGTGTTGTGGGGCTTTTCAGTTTGTTTGTGGATTTTTTTAAATGTTTATTTTTAGGTGCATTGTTAATTTAGGTGCATTGTTAAATGTTGCTTTTAATGTTACGCAAAGTTTTTCAGAATGCTTTCCACTCTTACTGCAGCTTACATAGTTCTAGCCTTTTGTTTTAGCACATACTTGTTCACTGAAGAGAGAACCTACAGCTTCTGTTTCCTGATGCAGAAGAGACAAGTATCTGGCAGTCAATGTTACTGTTGTTTCCAGGAAGGATTTACACTGCCTTGTGCTCTGAATTAAAATCTTCATATTTTGTGAAGGTTTTCCATAACTCCAATCAATGGAGGCTGTGGAAGATGAATAAAGGAGGAAGTTTAAAAAATCTCTTGAAGCAGTCAGAAAGGTCACATGCATGACTATTGCTTTAGAAGAAAAAAAAAGTTGAAAACGTTCATGAAGATTTCATGCTGAGGTTAATGGGCCAATGGGTTTCATAGGCTAATATATTGAATCATAGTCTTGGCTTTCTCTAGCAGAATTTGTCTATGGCTGCAAGCTTTAGCAAGGGTAAAACTGATATACAACTTGTTTTTTACCTGACTGTCCCATGTCAAACAGTGCAAGTTGTGTGTTTGTATGCATGTGTGTCACTCCGTGTAAACTTTCGCATATTGTATTTGAAATATAAGTTGTATATATCTCCCTGAAAATAAAGAAAAACTGAAACAAGGTATCTAATGAAAAAAAAAGTCTAATGAAGAAGGGTTATGCTAGACTGAAAACATTAGCAAGTCATTACTGTTGCAACTGTAATTACTAACATTTTTTTTTTCAAGTACCATGATTAGATTTCTAATTTCTTTTTCCAAATGAAGTAATATACAACTAGTTAAAAATCCCTTGAAAGAAACGGAGGCTATCACCAGCTCAATTAATCTTCATGTTCTTTACACTCTTGGGAAGTTTATATTTCCTCACACATCAAACTCATGCAGTTTCTGATTCGTTGTTTTCTTTACATGAGATTTAAACTTCTGCAAAAACACATTTAAGACCCATTTAACCCCACCAAGGTAAATCTTACCTTTAAGACATGAGATATAAATAAAATCTATCTTTCTCTATCTTTCCTAAAACTAAACACCTTTAGGTGCAGAGTATCCAGGAAATTCAACAAATGGTGTGGTATTTTCCTTGTTTCAATATTTTCATATAAAGAGAAGACTCAAAGGAGCTTAATTAAAATGATCAAGTAAATGGGACAGCTGGAACAGCAACGCTGGGAAGACAGTGAGACTTCAAGCAGTTTAAAAACTGAAAAGGGAGTAGATAAGGGAAATGTAGACATTTTTTGGTGGTGGCATTTTTTTTTTGTTATGTTTGTTTTGTTTTGTTTTGATGGCATTGGTGTTATATTATTTTATTATTATTATTATTTTTTTTTTTCCCACAAAGAAAGATGGGGACATTTGTTTCTGGGGTCATGATGGGTCAACAATGGGGTCATTTCTTTCTACAGGAAAGATGGGGATATTTGTTGAAACTACTAAGTAGGAGATAAGTTTAAAAGAGAGAAATTAAATCCCATCTTTACACAATAATATGTAAATGTAAATTTCTAAAACTTGATGACAAGGAAGTCTGATAAAAAATAAAAAATAAAAAAATAAGCAAATTCAGTAATAGTAGATTCATAAAAAGAAATTGGAAGCACAAAGATACAACCGTAAAGGAAATAAATAAATAATAAATAAGAGAGGGGAGAGAGAGAGAGTTCTGCATAATAAAAGGGGAGTGGAATGCACACAGTGATCAGTTTTTGATGCTTTCTATAATCAGCTTCTTTTATTGTCTTTCCCGGAGACCAAATATGGGGTTAGATAGTTCCTCCCACCCGGACATTTCTTATGTTATTTTCAATGTTGAAATTGAAATTATTTCAGAAATTAAAAATGTGTGTTTCTTAATGATCTGGCAACAGAATCAAATAAAGTTTCCTGACAGCAGTTTTGCCTTTTGCCTTTCCTTTAAAGATCCCTTAAGGAATGTGTGCAAGAAATGAATGATTATATTTAGTTTTCTGATTGGATCTCAGTGGTTTCACATCAGGGATCAAAAGGTCATGTGAAAAACCTTTTACAGTAAGTGTTCTGCTAGGGCATTTCTGTGGATTTATTGCTCAGCTTTGGCAGTTACCACTCCTTTAAAACATAGTGGATTTTAGATGCCCA
This sequence comes from Netta rufina, assembly GCF_964035555.1. Lineage (NCBI taxonomy): Eukaryota > Metazoa > Chordata > Aves > Anseriformes > Anatidae > Netta > Netta rufina. Next base: position 4,988,712 of record NC_140123.1, read on the forward strand.
CCTTAGGGTGCACTGAATCACATCTTGAAAGTGCCAGTTTCTCTCCATGAAGAATAAGATGTGGATTACGGGCCCTGATGTAGATATTTGCACTGGAGATATCTGCAGCTAGGTAGGATGAATCTTGACAATTTAGTTTAAGCAGAGGATTATTTTAGTTTACTTTGTTACAATAAAATACATAAGCATAGTAAAAAAAAAAAAAAAAGATATATATTATATATCTTTTATATACACATGTATATATATTACATATATACATATATATATACATATATATATATACATATATACATAATATATATACATATATATATATTACACATATACATATATATATATCTTATATTATATATATATATACACACATACATATAATATATAATATATATTATATATATATATATTTTAGGCGTTGGAACGGGCTGCCCAGGGAAGTGGTTGAGTCACCATCCCTGAAGGTCTTTAAAAGATGTTTAGATGTAGAATTTAGTGATATGGTTTAGTGGAGGACAGTTAGTGTTAGGTCAGAGGTTGGACTCAATGATCTAGAGGTCTCTTCCAACCTAGAAATTCTGTGATTCTGTGAAATATCATAGTGAGTCAAGCCAAATTACCAGAAATCTGTCTGGAGTATCTTGAACTATATATCTTGGTCAAAACACAAGTTTAATCAAATATGTTTATTTTTGGTAATCAACACTAATAACCAAAACAAAATATGAGTCTTGAATAAATCCTAACAGCTTTATAGGTTTTAACTGTCTACATTTTTTTTTCTTTTAATCAAATGACAAATATTAATTTAATTTATAAAATTGCTGTGAATTTATTTACTTTAATATCTTATACATGTTGTCACACCCAAAGTAGTAAATATTCATCTAGCAATTACCTTTGAGGAATTCTCTGATATTATTAACAGGAAATTGAAACCAATCAAGGTGTTTTCCAGCCCCATGGTTACAGAAATGAATCTGTGTATTACTTTGATTAAATACGTACTTTTACATATGAACTATGAGTTTGTTTGTTTGTTTGTTTTATCCTTTCTTTAATTATTTGTGGAAGATACCCATTTGTACAACTGTTTTAGAGGGTGAGTGATGCTATTCATATGAACAGTGGCTTACCAAAATAAATACAAATTTAACTAAAATCAGTACTACTGTATATGAAAATAATGCAAGCCAAATCCAAGGATTTTGTATTTCCTTGTGTCTTGAGCACCAGAAAACATATCCCTATAACATTAACACAACCAGTACACTAGTTCAGTTCCCATACCTTTTATCATTTCTTCATTTCACTTAGGGAGTTTCTATTAAGAAGAAAAGATTTTGGAATACTCAGAAATTTTCGGAATCAGTGAACCACAAAGCAGAACCGCAACATGGCATAGGTTTTGATATCCCTTGGTCTTTTTTGATCATTATTCCACTTAACAATGTAAGAAAAAAAAATAGGAAATACAGGAATTGAGAACAATGTAGAAAAAAAAAAAAAAAAAAGCAAAAATTTAGATTAGATGTCAAGGGGAAATTCTTTAATCAGTGGATGGTGAGGCACTGGAACAGGTTGCCCAGAGAAGTTGTGGATGCCCCTTCTCTAGAGTTGTTCAAGACCAGTTTGGATGAGGCCCTGGGCAACCTGGTCTAGTGGGTGCATCCCTGTCAAGAATCCCTGGCAGGGGAGTTTGAACTAGATGATATTTAATGTACTTTCTGACCTAAGCCGTTCTGTGATTCTATAATCAGAGAGTAGAAGAAAGAAAGAAAGAAACAAAAAAAAATGGTGTGATGACATTTCTTTTTTTTGACAAAAATATGATGAAATAAATGGATTTAACTATTTAGTTTGGGCAAACTGAAAAGAACAACATAATTTAAACATGAAATTGAACGATTAAAAAAATCATATATTTTTTAATATATATTTTTTAATATATATTTGATTATATATTTTTGATTATATATTTGATTACATATTTTGAATATATAAATCATATATTTTTTGAATATATATTGCACATCTTGAAATAATGATCAGATCTGAGAAACTAAATGGACATTTAACTGAAGTAGCCTTAGCTATTTGTTTGCTTTTCCCATCCCAATTAAATCCTTTTTTATTATTTATGACTTTGTTCTTATCTATAACAAATTATTATGAATGAGAGCAACAATTTCACTAAGTCTAAGAATTGTTTAGATGTTCCCATTACTTCAAAGCTACTTGGTTAGATCATTATCTCCTGCTGGCCTGAAAAAGGCTGAATTAAATAAGTTAGCTGTATAAAGTATTTTGTTTAATGACACTTATTCAAGCACAGGTAAGTACTAATTGTTCCCAATGTACTAATCGCGACTTAAATTATCACGTTCTGCCCATAGTCATACTGGCAAGGAAATAATCAAGCTCCCCATAGGTTTCCTATTGGATCAACAGAACTGCCTCTGAATGTAGAAGAAAAGTAGCAGGGAAAGGAAGAGGTCTGAAAGGACAACATTTCCTGTTTATTAGCTGAACATACACAGGACAGCAAACTCTTCCATTTACGAAAGAAGGATGATGCAACTAAGATGAAGGAACCACGTGGGACAAACAATGCTTGATCCTTAAAATGTGTGAATCCATGACAAAATATGCAAATCCATTGCAAATCATGTTACTTTGCAAAAATCTCCATTTAACAGAATTCCATGTATTTAACAGTCACAGAATGTGATGAGGGTATCAGAATATAAAGAAACAGAAATTAGTTTTTAAGAAGAATAAAGTAATTTTTCTTTTTCTTTTTATTTTTAAGTGGCTTATGTATATTAAGTGGCTTATAGATCTGTTATTGTCTATTTTTTTGTTAAATGTTGTCCTATTTCGGTCTCCATGACCTAATCATGACTGAGTTACATTATACACAGACATATTCAACATTTAACTACTGTTTTTAAAACCTTTATATCTATACAGGTATAACAAATTTTATAATACAAATCCCATGAAGCTTGGAGTATGAGTTTATTTCCCCAAAGTGAAGAAATCTGTGAGTGAAACTGTTGGAAAACATTTAGGAAAAGCAAACAAACAAACAAACAAAAAAAAAGCAAAGTGGGATTTTGTAAGAATTTTTACAGTATCTAAGCACATGAGATCTGTCCATAACAGGACAGATCAAAGGTTCAAACAGTCTAATGGATTTGTTCCTGCCATGGCTGTGCTGAAGAAAAAAAAAAAAAAAAAAAAGTCAATAATATGCTGCACACAGATTTGGGATAAATTCATAGAACTTGATAAACAAAGTAGTAGGCAATTATTCATGAGAAGTAAAACATGATAGTGTAAGCTAAAGGCAGAAAAATAACCTGTGGCTGAGAAGGTATATAATGAGGAAAAAATAATTTTAAAAGATTTATTGTTTACTAAGTTGATAACATTTTTAATAACAAAATAAAATCAGATTTTTTTTATATATAATTATTTTTGTTTTATGTTTGGAAAAAAAATAACATGCTACAGAACATTATAATGCTTTCCATTGCATTAGTAACCAAGGAAGATGTTAAACGTCTAATAGGAATACATATTTGTTACCAGAAAGCGTGGATAACAATTCACATCTGAATTTTGCACAAAGGAACATTTTTAATTAGTACCTTGAGGCATAAATAATCTCCTAGTGACATTTTGAAAATACTTAGGAGCTGAACTCCTTATTTTATTGGAGATAGTTGCTTATGTACTTAAAAACAAAATCTGATGAGCATCTACCTGCATTTTACACACCTAAATACGTTATAATTGTAATTAAAAATCTTTTACAACTAATAATTACACCATTAACTCATCCCTTCTGGTGGCTGAATTGAACACCTGCCTTTAATTATGATGACTTGGAAAAGAGAAGCAGCCTGAAGATTACAGGATTGTAGAATCGGAAATGCAGTGTTACACGAGTACATTTTGTTTAAATAAAACCATCTTATCAGACAAGTGCCCAATTATCATTTGTATCAGAAAATATTTAATTTTACTCTTATTTGCTTTCAGCAAACATTAATTTCAGTGCATGTAATGGGGAAAAGCAATGATCCTGAAAGAAGAAATTTCAGTTATAGATGATTTAGAAGCTTTCAGAGAATCAAAATTACTTCTCTTCTGATTGAAATGATTTCTGTTTTTAGATTATGCTTCTAGACTATGGGCAAATGCTCAACAACATCATCCTGTATTAATCTGTGAGCAAGGTAGCTTAGTAAGAAGTGTACTAAAGAATAGAAACTGATTATAATGAAGCAAAGCAGTTTAACGATTCCATGTGTTGTGTAAATCTGAGTAAAAAAAAAAAAAAAAACTCTCAACATTTCCAATGGAGCTTTAATTTTAATCTATCATTAGAAGTTTAAATCTTAATGAGGTTTTGGCAATCATAAATAGTCCTACAACGGATAAGGGTGCTATCAACCTGAAGTCACTTCATCCTTCTTCATGGGAGGTGTGGGCTGGATAGATGTATTTTATCAAAGACACAGGCTAAATATATATTTTTCCACCATGCACATTATTACTTTTTTGTTTTATCTATTTTTTATTTGTTTAGGAATATATATGAATGTCTTTTGAAAAGCTGTATCTCAGCTTATGTTATGTGTATTGCTGGTGATTGTCATAGGCTGGCAGAATCATAGGCTGTGTCTGTAAAAGGAAACGAAGTAATGTTGGGGCTCAAACGTAGCATTGGCGAAGAACCATGTACATAGTTATGTTGTTAGCACAGTTTTATTGTTGTTTTATTTGCACGTGTAAATAAAACAGATTAGAAGGGACCTCTGAAGACTGCCAAGACAACTTCCCACTCAAGAAGTGATGGCTTACATGTTAAATCAATTTGCCTGGGGCCTCATCCAGTTGAGCTTTGAAAATCAACAAGGCTGAACACTGTGAAACTTCTTTGGGCTGGGTCTCTTTGCTCAGTTACTGTGATATTTTTTTCTTATGTTTAACCAGAATTTTCCTCTTTGTAGCTTGTTTTGACAGCCCCTTGTACTTTACTATATACCTCCAAATAGATCATGGCTCTGTTGTCTTGATAGTTAGTTCAATAGATAGTTCGATAAAGTAGCTGAGCCTATAACCTATATTCCTCCTCCTCATTTTCTTCTCACAGCTGAATAAACTAAACTATCTCCCTTAGCCTTTTCTTGTATTTCTTAAACCTTCTTGTTTCTCTTGGCATATTGGATTGTATTTACTGATTTAGTCCATCACTTGATTTCCAGACATGATGCTCTCAAGCTGTGACTAACTCCCAATCATCCTTCACTTTGGAAATTTTGTAATTCAAATATAAGACAACATTTTATTATTTTGAAATTCCATTATAACATCTGAATAAGTTTTTGTTTGTTTGTTTGTTTTTCTCTCTTTATAGGATAAAAACATCTGCATTTCACCTGAGACTGGATATGCTAGTTTTGAAATATTGTACATTATTTATCTGTGTAAATGTCCTTTGAAGTGTTCAGCTTTGTTTCTGTCTCAGCTGTCCCATAACTCTGCTCTTTATTCAGCCATGGAGTTCTAGTTTTATTGCTCAACACTTTGATTTCTATTCCTATGAATCCTCTATTCCTTCCATTTCTATTTCATACTAGAAAGTAAGGAATACAGAACCAAAGGTTATAAACTCAATAGAGAAAATATCTTGCTGGGTCATTATATATTTCAATAATTCACCACTGCATGAAAAAAAAAAAAAGTCTACAAAAATAATATCATAAACAGAAGCAAAAACAAAATCATATTGAAGCCATTACATTTTACTAGTTATTTTGATAAATCAGATGATCTGAACAATAAACATAAAACAAAGCAGATATTTCATTTATTACTTCAAATCTTCTGGACCAACTGATCAACCTAAATCCAGATGTGAATCTGACCATTGTTTCACAACTTCTTAAGTGATAATAACTAAGTTCTGAATCTTAAGATTTTTAAGTGTAAAAATTTCAAAACCAGAGCATTAATATCAAATCTCAGAGACTCTTCTAGATAATAAACTGGATTCTGGGTCACATTTTCATTCTTTAGGTTACTAAAAGGTGACACAGGGTGACACCATGTGCAGACATCTTTCAGTACTGGAAAATCCTTGGATGAGGAATGATCAAAGAGACACATTTAATTAGTCATTGCCCCAGGAGAAGGAGGATGATTGTCCTCAAAACCAGAATATTCCAGCTGTCAGCATGAAGGAATTATTTGCAACAAGCACATGTAGACAGCTGTTAAAATCCAAATTTACTCCTGAGCTGCATATTAATATGTTTACAACATAAATAAAGATTTAGTCCATTCTCTTTATGCAATCTCATCTTTTAGTGATGACCTAGAGCAATGCCACCTGAGCCCAAGGAAATAAACATGCAAAAGTATTCAAAAAACAGGTTTGGAAGTCTGTGGCAGGATATCTATTTGTGATGTGAAACCTCACTCCTCTGGAAAGTCAGATTTGCTGACATAAATTCCTTGGCTTCTTTATGTTTGTGCTCTACCTTCCTCAGAAGCATCACCCATTTTGTACCAAAATTGAATAGTCAAAGACACATGCAATATATTAGCCTTGCTTTATGTGTTTGCTTTCACAAGGTCACTTTGAAATGATCTGTCAGATAACTGCAGCTAGAGAGATGGAAGGAAAGTAAGAAACTCATGCAAAATTACTTGACCTACACAGTGTTGGGCAGTACAGTGAAGGCAGCAGAGTGAATATGATGGGAAATTTCAGTAGAGAGATTCACAAGGAAATGTAGGAAAACTTATAAATATTGGAAAACACTAGGTATAAAATATTGTTCTTCCTTCAAAGCAAAGCCACAGTACAATATAAAAGAAATTCAAGTCATTACATCTAATTACAAAGAAGTGTAAATCACTATGGGTTTTTATTTCTAAATCCAAACTCTAATAAAAAGAATAACTAACATCTACTCAGAAAAGTCTAGTGCAGCCTTCCTGAAATATTACAATGATTTCCATGGTATCATATAGCCTAGCAGAAATTAATGCTCTGTAAAAACCTGAGAGAAGATAATCTAAAAATATGAAAGGCTAATAATATTTATTTTTTAAATGTCCCATTCATATATTGTTTTATCAAAAGGGTATATTTTTTTCCTCTAATGTTTCTTCCTCATAGCATTAAACATTGGCACACTTTCAAACATAGGTGCAGTTAAAAGCAGTTTTAAAGTTGCTTTTCAGTTTAAGGATGGATTTTAGCTTGCATTTCTTCATTTTGCTGAATTAAAAATAAAATTACAGGAGGACTTGAGAATCTTGAGGTTATGAAGGGGTCGGCATGCTATGGGGTAACAGGAAGAAAAGATCAGGAATGTTTAAAATATATATATAAGAGTCAAAAATGTTGAATATGGAAAAAAAAAGAACATGGAATGATGTAAAAGAAAAAAATGCATTATTTGATAATACTTAAAGAAGGTTATTAACACACCGGGAAGTATTTTATTCTGTCTGGTAAAGTAGTGATCTAATAATAAATCCTTTATTTCCTTCAGATGCAAAGATATATGACTAGAAGTAGCGATATACATCCTATTATTGACAACACCTAATTGATAAAAGCTTATATTAGTTAAATGGGAGATGCTATACTCTTGAATTTACTCCAAAGAGTAATAGAAGATTAAACAAGCACAGAGCTGGGAGGTTGCAACAAGACCTTTTGTAAAGATTCAGAAAAAAATATTTTGGATGCTGAAACACTGAATATTGAATAAATTTAATCTCTTGTCTATTTTTTTTTTTTTTAATTTATCTACCACACCATATAGTACATTGATACCTGTTTACATTCCTATCCAAATATTTTGTTGAAATTTTGCCTTATGAAATAGCCTCTCTGACTGTCACTCATTTATGAAGACAATGAAATAATGGGGAAAAAAAAAAAAAAAGTCACCAACATCCAAGGACTACAATTGCAAAATCACAGTGGAAAACTGACTTTCATTATGAGAATATAGATCATTAAAGTTAATTGAACATGGACTTCAGGAAGAATCTGGGATGTAAGCCCAGATTGTAGTGGTTTTTGCCTTTTTTTATTTTGTTTTGTTTTGTTTTGTTTTGTTTGGCTGAAAGTACAAGTCACATGGCTGAAGTATTACACAAAGGAAGACAGGACTGAATGGGACATCTCTGCTCATGTAATTATAAGCCTTCATAACTTGATGCAGCTCCATCTCAGATGCTTATGGATGCTAGCCAGGGTTTTTTTGTACCTTTACTACTCTGACAAGAAGCCTGTTCCCCATTCTACTGCTAAAATGATTGGTAATCTTCTAATTTCCATATGCCTTTAGGGTCAGAATTACTACAGCTAAGCAGAGATGCCTTAGGATAACCAGAAACTAAAGCACTTTCCAGCTTGCCCAGAAATTTGATTTACATTGCTGTTTCTGCTTCCCTTCTCTATCAAGGATCTCCTAGATGTTCCTTGTTTTGAGTGCACAGTGAGCAAGCTATTGGGACTATGAGATCTTTATAGAGAGATGGTAGTGGATTCTGTAAACCAAAGTAAAAAAGACTGATATAATATGAAATTAGAGTTGTAAGTGATTAACACAACGGAAAGGTTCTGCCCTGTAACTCTTAAACGACCTTCAGCTGTGCTATGTGAATGTGTAACAAAGCAGATCAAAGAGAATTTATACAGCTGAGATGGAAAATCTTTTTCACACAGAACACATAAATTATTCAAGCATTGCTTATATCCCTATTTACGACTGAATTATATCATCACTCTTCCCTCACAAGTTTTGTTTTCTGCTTTTTCGAAGGTATTCCTTGTTATCTCCAAGGCAAGTTGTATCCTGGTTTTTAACAAGACATACACAATTTCATTTTCTGGAGTCTTTTTAATCTGCCACTGAAATTTGATGTTGGCTTATCTGCATTATATGCCCCTGATTTTAACTATTTTAGAAAGGAAAATCCTTTCTTTCCTTCCCTTTCTATTTGATCCAAGTTCATCAAAGCATGTAAATATGTATTTAATTGTGCACACCTGAGTACTTATTTTAAATTCATCATGTTTTGAAGCTGTGGTTGATGACAGTAAGATTCTTCTTAATTTCTTTTTCAAATGGACAAGTGGATTTGATTTTTATTTTATTATTATTATTATTATTTTTCTGAGTAGGTTGGGCCAGCATAAACCTCCACACCAATTCAGTAAACTTGGCATCATTTTACAGCTCTCTACTTTTTGAATGTGTTTTTGAATTTCTAGCATGTGAATTACATCATGTAAACATGGAAAGGCAGGTGATAATAAAAGGCAATGACTGTCAAGCCTATGGCATAGAGCCCCTTAGTGGGTCTATAACAGACTGCAGACCTTCCTACAACATTGACAACAAACATCTTCTATTCAAAACCGGAGATTTCTGGAACAAAATATTAACTAGGTGGGTGTGCAAAGGTAAACTGTTAGATTAAAACAAATGCAAATAATGGAATCTATGCAGAGAGACAAACTCAATTTTTAGTAAAGTGCTTGGGAAAATATTTTCTGTAACACAATCGCAATGTGGTCCGAGCTGAATCTAGGCAGTGAAATTTAGTCTAAGTACACTGTGCAGAATGCAAAACATTTAAGTTCATTGTAATGTTATAAATATCTTCACTTCTATGGTGATTCTAATTTTACAAGGAAATGTGTTCAGTAAAAGTATTAGTCCAGTTAAACACCTATTCTTTCTCCTTCACTTTTATAATAATATAATATTAATAAAATAATATTTAATTATTAATTAATTAATAATTTAATTAATTTAATTATTATTTAATTATAATTAATAAAATAATATTTAATATAATAATAATCAGGAAGCAGATGGGAAAGTAAAGCTGACCTTTTAAGAAACCACAAAAAAGCTGTGTTTTCTGTGGCTGTATTTTTCTTCATGTTTTCTATTAATAATTTTCATTATACATAAATGATAATACTTCTAGAAGAAATAAGAAAGTATTGTAGAGATGTTTCTATAAACATTCATTTACCATACGAAATGTATTCATGTTATTGTTTCTTGCTCTGACAGGAGTGGTTCCACAGACAACGATGTATTAGTATAATGCTGGAGGAAAAAAAAAAATAATTCAAAGCTTCCTCAATTCTCCCAAGGAAAACTAACTAACTAAATAAATAAAAATTCCCACAAGCATATTGACCAATTAGTAATGGGGAAGTTATCAGGTGATTTGTATAATAACTTGTAGGTATGTGTAGACATGCACAATGAAGTGCACAAGAACAAAGCACATTTGGTTAAGCAATAAATAAAACAAAACAAAACAAAAAAACAACAATCTGCTTGGTGACATACTAATGCTTATATTCAAATTCAGCTATGCAGTTTTCAGGCAACAAAAATATCAAACACAACAGAAGTGTATTTGCGTTGAAAAGTCACCATGGTATTTATGATGAACAAAAATTAAGAGCAACTAAGGCAAAATCCACACAAATGGAATGACAACACATTGAGTCCAAAGAAGCCTCAGGCCCTTTAATTTGTCACAGAATAAAAGTTGTTTACTTGTTTTATCCCTTTATATTCAGGATGAAATAGGCTTTGAGTGTGTCTCTATCTTCCCAGGGTGCAAAGGGCGAGGACCATCTCTGCTGCAAGTACAGTGGGAGGAAATTCAAGGACTGTAATTAGAGTGTGTGAAATCCCCCCCTCCCGCCCCCCCCAATATGGACACTCATGTTATTTCCCACAATATGGACACTTGTGTTGTGAGTTTTGTGAGTTTGGGACTCTGCAATGGGGAGTGGTAGAAAGCCAGATCTGGTAAGAATAAATCTTTCTAATGCAAAACTTCGTGACAACATGATACGTTCAAGCATTTGCAGATTGTTTTTGTTTTTGTTTTTGTTTTTGTTTTTGTTTTTGTTTTTTTTCCCAAAGGCACGCATGCATTTGTTCAGACCATGTCACTTTAGAGGTGTTCTAAATCCCACCCTACAAGTGTCAGTCTCCCCACAGCATGGAGCCTACAGAAACCAGATCCCTTTGCAATCTAACTACCTACTAGTTGAGTAGTATGTTTAGTTTCCCAAAAGAACCACTATGAATTTAACAGCACAAAAATTGATAACGTGATAAATGTTCCACCAGCTCTAAAGCAGTGCCTGGTTTCAACAAAAATAAAATCACTTAGGAAGCTCATAATCAGAATCCTTTCCTTCCTTCCTTCCTTCCTTCCTTCCTTCCTTCCTTCCTTGGATGCACTTAGAGAACCTCACTGTGATGCGTAAGAGTATGAAATGTTTGCATTAGGGTTCCTATCTAAGCAAATATTTTCAGAGGAAGAATCATGACAGTAATTTACTCCTCATACAAACTTCAAAGCAGGCAATTCCCATGCCAAAGAAGTCTCTCAACCACGATATCAAACATGGAGTGGTGATGCTTTGACAGCTATCAGTGTGTGATGTCCAGGACTGAGCTTCTGGCAGACCAGGATGAAACCTGGGAGCACACCTGCTAAATATCAATCTGGAGCATCTCAATAGGCCTCTCAATCCCTTGCTTCGCTTTTTCTATCTTCCCCCTCCCTGATTTGCTATCATTTCTATTCCTCAGTTCATGCTTAAACAAACAAACAAACAAAAAGTATGGTAGAGTAGTACCCTCAATTTTATTTTCTTTTTTTTTTCTTCTTTTTTTTTTTTTTTTCACAGGTGAAACTAACAATAATGCAAAGCTTCCAGTGACTTGGCTTTTTTTTCAGTATCTTAGCTTTATACATAAATTTGTAATTTATTCCAAAAATCCATTAAAGGCTTAATAACTGGCCATAAGCACATTATCATGAGTATTCCTGTACCTAAGACCTTGAAAATAGAATAGGTAGGAGGGAAAAACAAAACTAGCAGATGATTGTTGTAGATGATTGTTGAAGCTGGACTCTATATACCTGCTTATAATTTTTTCTGACTCTAATAATTCTATCAGTTCAATTATACTGATATGGTTAAAGTTATGGTTACTGATATGGTTAAAGTTACTTGTACTTTTATTGGAAATTCAAGTAGAAGGTCAGAACTCAAATATATATTATATATATATATATTTTATTTTTTTTCTTATTAGAGACTACAGAGATAAATCCAGGATTTGTGGAGTTTTTTGGGCTTCTTATCAGTAGCTACTGATGAATAAAAAGTTTTATGTGTTTAAAAAGGAAGGGAAACAGACAAAACAGAGAGATGTATTTCTGCAATCTCTTGAGCAGGAAGCATAAATGTCTGGTTATTATTTCTGATTTTCTTTCAAATCTTCAACTCAAGTTTAAAGATGTTAGGGAAGATTAAGCCTTAGAATTGCCTGTTTCAGATTTTATAGTTTTAAATATATTTCATTAAAGAAGGGATGTATTTAAACAGGAAAAGTAATCAAGTAAAATCTCAGCTCATAGACATCAATGGAAGCTTTCCTGTTGTTTTCAGAGAGTCCAGCTTTTCACCAAGATTTTTAATTTAAAAATCAAGTCAAAACCTTTTTCTTTCTCTTTTCTCTCTTTCTCAAAAAAAAAAAAAAAAAAAAGAGTCAGTGAACCTCACTGAACAAAGAATATTAAAATTCCAAATGAATATTATTCAACTGTGTAGCGCTGTGGCAGTGAGACAGAAAAATGGTTTTGGAAATTTCCCTGCATGTTAACACTGTTATTAGCTGTAGCCCCTAGATGGTGCTGCTACAAACACTCTTGCAAATCAACAGACCATATACTCAATTAGACCTAGGGAAAATGATTTATCAATTGTGATGATGTTCACACCACCATTTACCTTGTACTTTATCTGAAAGTCTGTGCTTAATGCTTATTTTTTTTTTTTTTTCAGTGTATAACTAGTGTGCAGAAGTCCTAACCATGAAAATAATATTAAATGATATTAAATGATGTCAAACATAACATGGAACCCTTACACCAGAATGAAAATATCTGCTTTGTCTTACAAACTCTTTTTAGTATTACGGTGCAGTTATGAGACATAATTGGCTAAAAGCCCCCATTAAATTGCTTCAAAAGGTAGGATTGACCTCATCTAGCTTTCAGGGCGGGATTCAGTTCCGTATTCAAATATCACGGTTCATGTATGTGAACTACGTGATCTTGGCTTTCAGATAGAGTTCCACTGGAATACAAATATCCTTTTTTATATCGATGAGCCCAAGAAGGTGTCTCAGATATTTCAGGGTATCTGAACTGGTACTAAAAACTACTTAGAACTTGTGTACAGGCAGCTGAATCTTGATCTTGACATTAGGACAGATGAAGTCCACATGTATTTTGGAGACAGTGAGGAACTAAGTAACCCATGCTTTGCTGGGGAGATGGAAAATCAATGGCAGAAGACATCAAAAATAAGCTTATGTCTATATTAGAAACAAAGTCCTTGATGCTTCAAGGTAACATATTATACAGTAATAAAAAAGCATCCATTTGTTTGTCTCTCTTAGTGCTTTCCCACCTCCTAAACTATAAGAACCATGCTCAAGAGACAAGGTGACCTGAAAAACTAGCTATTACATTTGCTTGTAATAATTGGAAAGGGAATATCATGCAAAGAAACTGAATGATAAACATGTTCCCTATAGACCAGAATAAGATAGAACAATGTTACTGTCACAGAAAGCTAAAGAAAAGACAGACTGCAGAAAGCAACTTCTTTTTCATGTTTGGCCATACAGTAAGTCAACAAATAAGATTTCACGGAGTAGTGTATTAGAATTTGCCAGTAATAATTGTTCCCTACTGAAAGTGCAACTTGGAAAGAGTGTTGAGCGGAATTGTTCAGTGGGAGACAATGAAAAATATATGCTTATGACTACCCTAGAAAATAGTGTCAGCCAACATTGTCTTTGCACACCATAAGTCTGTGTCAGAAGAAACCACACAGAGGAAGTCCAAGTAGTAATCTATTGGTCTGTGCATTATTCATCTGCATACAGTAAATGAAAAGCAAACTGAAAACATTCTCGTTTCTCTGTCACTGTGTTTTTATAGCCATTATGCCCAAGCATCCCCACATAAGGTTTCCAAAAAAAAATAAAAAAAAAATAGTCTACTGAATTTACAGAAACATAAGGCTCCATGTCCATCATCTACAGTATCTTTATTTTATACCATTGTGTCAGAACACCAGAGGCTGTAAGTCATAGTTGTCATCAGTGTCTTAGACACTACCTGACAGGTTTCCCTGCTCTTTCTCCAGTGAAATTTTGACATTTTGGAATTTTTGTTCTGATCTGTGAGTGTGTAGGTGAATGAGTAGCTCATGTGTAAGTCATGAGACAAGACTGCACAGCAAATAGCAAAGGGCAGCAGTGATAAGAGAGATGAGCCCCCTCCTCCAATTTATAAATGCATAAAGCTATCTGAAGAAGAGTAGGTAACCATATAAAATATAAAAGTGTACCAATAGACACCACATATCTACACAGATAACTAACTCAATTTCCTATGTAATAGAGAAGGAAAATCAAAAAACAAGTCTAAACAAACAAACAAAACAACACAGCTTCAATTCACACTAGCATTAGAAAGCATAGACTTTTTTACTTATTTATTTATTTTTAAATGGCAATCACATTAAAAGAAAGAGACATGTCATCAAGGAAAAGACTGATTTGGGCAGCAGATATGACAGGCCTGAATGTATCACATGAAACAAGAAATACAAAGGCCATTAAGTACCAAAAGAAATAAAATGTCTAAGAAATCTACACAAACATTGTGTTTTTATAGTTAGAAGAAAACAATTAAAAATAGTCAATCTCTTTCAACCCCATTCATATGAATAAAGACCTATAAAAAAAAAAAAAAAAAAAAGTGAAATTGAAATGTCTGTAAGATCGTATTACTGTATTGTACATCTTGATTTAGTTTTAATAACTTTGGGAATTTTTATCTTTGCTTATTCCTTATTTTGCTGAGACAAAACTTACTTAGAATATGGAAGTGAAAGTGAAGTATAAAGTGAAGTTGGAAGTGAAAGACAAGAGGATATATGTAAAAATGACATGTTGAACCTTTAAGAAATGACAGGATACTTCATATAGCACCTAGACAAACATTTTTAAAGCATTTCCTAAAGGCCACATCATCTCCAGTTCCTTCTTCCACTATGACTATAATGTCCGAATGAAGGTCATTCTAGTTGAACAAAGGGCAAAGCACCACAAATATTTCCTTACAGTGTGATGGATACCATAGTTCAGAAATGTTTTTCATCTATTGTGTGAAATTAGGATGCAGCAAAATATACCCAGCCAACCTTTTTTTTAACTCTGAGGTTGAGCGGTATTGCTCAACAGCTACCCACAGGGAAATTTTTGTTATTGTTAGAATATTGTTACAGCTACCCATAGGGACGTTTTCTCCAAAGAAGAGGCAGAAAGTTTCTTGGCACTAGCTTTTCCTGCTGCAGGCTGGACCATTTACCAGAGCAACATAGAGCCAGTGCACCAGCAAGCACATTATCTGCACAGAGCAGAATACCTGCTTTCAGTAACATTTAGCATTTCTACCATACGACATTGTTATTATGATCACTTTGAGATAACAGCACACTACACAGGGAAAATTCAGCACAGCTCCCAATTAATCCACACCGGTGCAGAGATGCAGATAAATCCCCTTTTACAAGCTACCTTGACAAGGTAAAACACAGGACAAAGTGTTGATGATTGTCCTTTAATCCCTTATATTCTACAGAAATGAAGGTCATGCTTGTAGCATAACTTGGTGCTGCACTCCCATGGTGTGAAATCTGCAGACACAAGCAAGAGACTTGACCACAATCAGTTGGTGGCTTTCACCTCTGGAGCTCTTTATGTTTTGTTGGCACTACGCATGCTATAAAACACGTTCTTTCTTTGGGGTTAACCCGATTATGCTCCAGCAATAATGGGACAGCTGTTGGCTGTGCTGCAGAGAGGATGTAGCATGGGTGAGTTACAGCACAAATCAGAGATATGCCTTCCCCTGTATTTTGGCTTCAGGTGGGGCCAGCAGAGAATACACAGAGAGAAGTAAGAGAAATAGGTCCTTTGTTGCTCTCTCTCAAACTCTGGGAAACTGTTGCTCTCTCTCAAACTCTGGGGTTTTAGGATTTTCTACATGAGAAGTAAGGCCAGCTATAAAGATAACTGACAGCTTGAGATACACATCTCCTAGGTCTCTGGCATGGATTATATCTAATTCTAATGACATAATAGAAGTAAATGTAGGTCCATCTCCCGTCATTAGGAAGCTTGTTTTCTCATGTTCTTTCTGGAGGCTATACTGTGCCTTTGACTCATTATCAGTGAGTGGAAAAAAAGAATGTTACACACTTGATCGGACACTGTAGAAGGGAAGAGGATTTGTGAATGTGCACATGAAAAATAGGCAAATTTGCTGGATGGGGCTGGTGGAAGGATGTGACAGCCAGCTACCAACATTATTTCAGAGCTTAGCACTACACATTACTCTACCTTGTGTAACACCAAGCAGATGAAGCTTTGTGTCCACAATCGTATTTCTTTCCTCTCTGATAGGATTATTAAACAGTTGTCCTACCATCCTATATTAGTCAGCTGTTGATGCTGAAGATAATTTCTGTTAATCATCGTGCTGGCATTTTGGTGCCTGTATACACAGCCTCCACAACACTGCTAACCAAAACCTTCAGATGAGTAAAGAGAGTCTCGTGAGCTTTGGCATTCTCTAAAAAATTGTGTATATATAAAAAAAAAAAAAAAAAAAAAAAAAAAAAAAAGAGAGAGAGAGATCTGTTCCCCTAAACATTAGATATGGTCCCAGTGTATTCAGTAACTTTCACACAAATCCCACCTGAGTTTATATGAGATATTGTGTTTTTTCCTATGTAATCAGTTCATTCTCTGTACAGAAGCACATGGCATGTTAAGTGCAAAGCCAGGACTATGGTTTTGCCAGAACACACTCAGGAATGAGTTTGTTTGTGAAAACATTTGTAAAGTGAAGTCAAGTTTTTATTTGTTGACTGTAGAATACAAAGGAAAAAGTATTAGGTTTTGAAATGAGTATATCAGATTTTTAGATACAGACAGCTAAAATGCACAATATGCTCTAAGATACTATTAGTTTATTCAATCTGAATAAATGAATGCATTTTTATTGTTTTCAACCATATATAGATTTGCAGCTTTCTTTAGGGTTGTACAAATTACAGACTTCAGAGCTCTAGACATAAGAAATACTTTTCTCATCTTCCTGGACATTGTGTTGCATTAATCCTCTGCTACATGTTAAAGGATATCACTATCACTGCTTTTCCTTCTTCTGATCCCTCTTTGACAGAATACATGAAGAAATTAAACCAATGAAATGAGAATCCTGAAGTTCAGAGGGGCATGTGGAAGTATCCTGTCTTAAAGGACTGAATGTTCTTCAGCACTAATACTGAGTATCAGACAACTTACAGTCTATCCAGTCAAGTTGAGAAAAGTGTGAAGAGCAATAGGAATTTCAAATCCAGTATCAAGATGATATCTCAGAGTGCCTCCTGGTAGTCCCTTGGCTTAACATAACACAGAAGTCATTTCCTTGTGGTTTCAGCAAAGGACAACAACAGTCTGAAGCAATTTTAATTAACAGTGCCTCAGACTGCAGATAAATATTTGTATTTTTGCAGAATAAAAAAGATTCTGCTTTATCTTGTAAATTATACCTCAGTGTGATTGTGTGATGAAGAATTCACTTTAGGTAGGGGAAAGCTAGAACTTTTGAGAAAGAACTAACATATGTTATGAAGTCCAATTTGCAATACTGTCCTGGTTTCAGTTAGGACAGAGTTAATTTTCTTCCTAGTAGCTGGTAGGGTGCTATGTTTTGGCTTAGGATGAGAAGAGTGCTGATAACACCACAATGTTTTAATTGTTGCAGAGCAGTGCTTACACCAAGCCAAGGACATCTCAGCTTCTTGCTCTGTCCTGCCAACGGGCAGGCTGGGGGTGCAGCAAGAGCTGGGAGGGGACAGACCCAGGACAGGTGACCTAAACTAGCTAAAGGGGTATTCCATACCATCTGACATCATGCTAAACAATATATAGGGGTGGCTAGCCGGGGGAGGAGGGTCAGGACTGCTCGGGGTTAGGCTGGGCATCGGTCAGCGGGTGGTGAGCAATTGCAATGTGCATCACTTGTTTGTACACATTATTATTAGTAGCACTATTATCATCATTGTTGTTATTATTATTATTATTATTATTATTGTTGTTGTTATTATTATTGATGTTATTATGATTTTTCCTGTCTTAATAGACTGTCTTTATCTCAACTCATGGGCTTTACTTTCCCATTTTTCTCCCCCATCCCAGAGAGGGAGGGGGGAGGGTGAGTGAACGGCTGTGTGGTTTTTAGCTGCTGGCTGAGTTAAACCACGACAAATACCCTATAAAACAATTCATAACATCAGTATTCAATCTTTGATTTAATTTATCAATTAAAAATTGTAAATATCTCCAAAAATAGAGTGCTAGAGATTATGAATACAAAACTGGAGTAAAAGGAAAATCAGGTCTATCTCTTGTGCTCAAAACAGTCTAGCAAAAAGAATAATTTATCAGCACACCCTAAACAGACTAAGAAAATGCATTCATGCAGCACAGTACGACACTAGCTAGTAGAACCAACACTTTAACATAATGGATCATGCTTTACATTATAGGCACTGGGCATACCTTTAAAAATATAGTTCTCTTTAGCTCTTGTTTGCCTACATGTATTAGTAAAATCTAACCCAGAGCAATACAGTGAGTGATACAATGACTATAAAGCTTTTCTTAAACCTGGATGATTAAAGACTTTTGATTATATTAATCTGATCTGGTTATTGCATGTCCAAAAGTTAATATGGTTTAAACGTGTCTGTGCTAACAACCACCCCTGGAAGATTCAGTAGATAAATTTTGAGCAGATGAAAACAGCTCTTGTTGCTATAAATCTTCAGTAAATGTGCTAAATAAACAAGTGGCAACTGTTTAATATGTAATAACTTTCTTATCACTGTCTTTTAAAATCAACTTGAATTCTCATTAGGGAACCTAAACCAAGATGTGTTAATAGGAGTGTCATATTTTCAGGCAGATAACACAACCATTAGCACATGTCACTGATACAAATCTATTTGTTATGCTACATTATGCTTCTGAAAGGACTTGTAACCATTACAGCAATAAGCCTTCTTGTTAATAACCAACTTGTTTGGGATCACAGAGAAAGTGGGATACAGACCATATCTTGTTAACATTATTTAGGAATTTCTTACTACTTTCTGAAATTTAAAATATCCTTTATCCCAGGTTTATATGTTTCAAGATATTTAGCATTTTTTAGTCCAACAAATATATTCTGAAAACAGATGCTACCACACATTTAATATAAACAATCATGCTTCATTTTCCATGCCAACAGACTCACAGAAGGGCTAACCTCAATTAAGATTGTAAGTTGCTAAAACAATATTAGAGGAAACATCAGGCAGACAAATCCCCAGCTGTGAATGCCTATTATTGAATCTAAAATCACTAGATTTCAAATGAGACTTTTTCTTACAAGAAGGTGTACAAGAACACATACACCTGAAACTCCCTAACTTTCAATTCCCAAACATATGCATTTAAAGTTGTATGTTAAATAAAAGGTATCTTATAGTTTGGAATATAAACTTTACCTACCAAGTAAGAGACATCTTGGTTCTTTGAGGCATCATATCAATATGAAATAAAAAAATATAAATCTGTAATTAATTATATATACCTAATATATATATATATAATCATATATATATATATATATATATATATATATATATATATATATATACTATATATAATCACCTGCCTATATCAGGACCCTGAGACCACTACGTGGCCTTACTTGGTACATAGGTACATTAATAATGTACTTACATGGGTACATTAGTTCCTTTCGGAGGAACAGAAAGGAACTAAGTCTGTTCCTTCTCTAGGTGGACCTGTCTTCAGCCCTGTCCTGGATGGACTTCAGACCTATGTTTTAAGGAAACTATCATCAGTCATATCTCTGGTTCTGTATCCTGAACGGACCTATGTCCTATGTTGCAGGTCTATCTTCTGCTGCTTTCAACCTGACTCCCTAGATGGACCCTACACATAAATATAAATATGGAAATTTTTGCCATGAATATGCAAAGTGTATATATAAAAACAAGTTCACTGACCAGCATAGAGGTGGGAAAAAAATAATAATAAAAAGAAAAAGAAACCAGAAATATCTAAAATTAATTAGCTTTGTCTGCATGGATTTCCTCCAAAGTCCTCCCAAGCTTTTTTATAGTTGGAGAAAAAATGGGAAAAGATAGGGTTGGGGATCACTAATGCAAGTGGAAAATAAAGATCATGTGAAGACTAAAATCAAGTTGGTTGCTGAATGATTTCAAGTCCATAAGAGACCCTTTGAGCCTGGAAACTCACATAGCTTCTCTTTCCATACTAAAGGCACTGTTCTTGACCAACAGTAACAGGTTTCTGAGTCAAAGTCTGTTCTTTGCCATCTTTTTGTATAAATAAAAGAATGCATAAAGAAAATGAAGATCCTTCCTTTTCCACACAGGCTTCCAGTTTTACTCATACACCTCGCTTCGTTGACAGTTTTGTGGGAGGACATGCAATGGAAGAGTGGCATGTTTATTTAAGTGCTTCATCTGGGAATATTATGTGACAAGTGGAAGGGATATTTCCCCCTACTACATGCTCTCCACTGAAGCAGTCTGTTTTGTGTGTCAGCTCTTTATTATAAAGCATACTGAGCTTTATTTACTGCATTTTCATTCTGCTTGAGCATCTCTTGCTCTTACAGTACGTTAACTATAATTTGTGAATTAATTCTACTGATTCACTTGGAATTCCATGTGAATGTTTCACAAGATCGTTAATATGTCTCAACCCTCACTGGCTTAAGGCCTTTTCTCTATCTCTATCTAGGCTTTTGATGGAGGGGAATGTAGTATCAATTTAAATCATTACATTGATTAAAGAGAGCATTTTTTTTCCTGCTGTTTACGTGTCACCAGACAGCTCAAGTGGCCATTCTGCAGCTACAAAAAGAAAAATAGTACATATATATATAATATGAATATATATTATATTCATATATAATATAATAAAACTATATTATATATATATTACATTGTAATTTGATTATAATTAATTATGTAATTTAATTGTAATTAATTATATACATTTAATTATAATTGTATATATGCATTATCATATAATATATAATGTAACATAATATTAATATATTATATATGTATTATATTTTTTTGAGAAACAATTTTTGCATTGTTTTTTCAGACCAATAATGTACACATCCTTGAAACAAGCTGAGGCAAAGATATTTGATTCATACTTGAAACACATAGCTACAGCTTTCTTTTTACTATTTATTCTTAAACCAGGTGTTGGATAGATTTCCTTTTTTTATAACTTGGAAAATAAAATCTTGCAGTTCTACAGATTCATATACATCTACAGATCAGGCTGTTTGCAGAACAAAAACACACAGTATCTCTATTTTGAAAAAAGAGAGAGGGAGAGAGAGTCAGAAAATGATAAACAAGCTAGCTGTCCTTTCTAAGACACTTGCCCGCATCTAGCCACTTCAGAGCACTGCTGTAGGCAATGTCCACAGGGAGCTCTGACTCTTGAGAGAGCTTACAGAGAGAAACAAGATGATTTAACAAGTTTCAAGTCAGCCTTTTCCATAGTCAGAGGGAGGAAGGGAAGGATAAAAACCTTTTTCAAGCAGCCTGCTCTTACTGTTTTCCTGCTGCAGTAAAATACATGCTTGGTGGTTACAACGCTCCTTAACATCTTTGATACAACTGGGGAAGTGTCAGCCAGCTTTTGTTTGCTTTGCTGTTGTTTTTTTTTTTTTTGTTTGCTTTGATTCCACACAAATATTATTAAGTGGATGGAAAAGTTACCTACATAGCTTTCTGCCTTTTCTCTTCATTAATTCATCTTTCCTCCAGGGACTGCCAAAGAGTGGTCAGAGCTGTGCTGCTGTAAAACACTCCCAGAAAGCTCTCATGTACAAATGTTTTCTCATGCGTCCCTTTCCTTTAACGACTCTATTTATAGAATAGAATAAGTAGAGCCTAGTCAGTGGTACATGTTATCAATTAATATCTTTTGTGTCTTCTTGCCAGCCAATCATCAGGTTGAGAAAAATGAACTTGACCTTACATTCAACCGTAATTTAGGACATTCAGATCCATTCCACTCCCTGCCCTCCCCTTCCCTTCCAATGTATCCAACACTCCCTAAAGCAAACATGTTGGAGATTTTTTTAATTTATTTTTTTTTCCCTCAGGGTCTGCTGCCATCTCAAAGGTTCAGAAGGGATGGAAACAACAATCAGCATTAGGCTTTCATGAACCCCTAGAGAGCCATTTCTGTCACACATGAAATGTACAACAATCTCTGGGCTGGTCTTAGAGTAGTTTTTGTGGAGGTGACAAGTCTATTACATCAATGTAGGGCAACCAGCATCAGTATTCTCCCTGGAAGTGCAATTTTAATCCTAAAAATCAGCATTGTTTTTCTGACTTCAGTGAAGCTATTCCTGCTGACAGCTGCTGAGCTTCTGGCCAGCAGTTTCTAATTGCTTGATTATATGGTAATTTCTGAATAAGAGAGGTACATGGATCTTCCCAGGCTGCAGAGATTTCACTTCAATTTTAGAAAATCTTTTAGTAAATTGAAGTAAAATTTGTGGAAAAAAACAAGAATTTTGTACTAAGGGTTTCTATCTTGCAGATTTCCATAGGAACACAATGCAGTTATCTCCCCAGGTAGTCATTTGATATAGTTATGAAGTAATATACCCTAGAAATATCTTTCTTCTGTCATATTTATACCAATTATGTCAAATAGTGAATTTAAATAATCTGAGTTGATTACTGCTGGTTTGTGAAAACACACAGTTTGACGTATTCACAAGTTTCAATTATTGTATGTGGAATGTAATTACATGGAGTACAAAGCTCCAGGGGAAGCTGTGTTTGCTCAATAGACCTTGTCTGAAATGTAATGATCTTTACATTTTTTTCCAAAATTTGAAAATTTCATAAATTTAGTCCATAACTTATCATCTAGCAGATCTCACCTTTAAAATCAGAGTAGACTGAGTACAGATTTGCTGAGATTGTGATTTTAATATTCTATTCTGCTACCTGAACATATAAATGTAATAATTCTTTCATTGTTTTACATTTTTCTGACCATTGTTCAAGATCCCTGCCTGCCCTCCCTCTCCCCCCATCCCAAGTACTGATTTTGCTTCGTGAAAGCTTAGAATATACAACTTCACTTGTTTACATATAAGATCCTTTAACAAACTCAATAAAACTCAAATAATGGCAAACTCAATAATGGCAAATTATCAGCTGATTTCTTAAGGGTTCTTTAGGGGTAATTTTCTTAAGAGTATCTTAAGTGGTTAACCTTCCCTGAAGAGTAAAGAAGCTGATGACCTCTTTTTTTTTTTTTTTTTTTTTTCTCTTAATGATCAAGTCCTATAACCTGTGATTGTAGGAAGCTACTTCCCATATGAAACTGCCAATTAAAATGTGTATTTTGCTTTTAAATATATGAAATGTCAAAGTTGTTAAATTTGGTCCTCTTGACAGCAGCTGTGTATATCACTCAAATATCACAATATCATAAATAAATGAATAAACAAATAAATAAAATAAATAAATAAATAAACAAAAATCATCCATCTTATTATCCGCGCCGCAAATAACCCTAAAATCCTTCTGTTCATATCATCTCAAATTCCTGGCTTTGGAAACACCTCATCTTTCTGATACCTTTATTTTCCTTGCTAGTTAAGCTGTTTCCATATCTAATATGCAATACATATCAATTTATTTTAGTTTTGACAAACATTGCAACCAACATGAAGACATACACATTTATTTTTTGCGTTAAACCATTACACATCCTTTCTGTTCCTTCAATTATCACAAAAATTCCAATTATTATCATTAAAATTTCAAACTTCCTTTTTTTTTTTTTGTTACTTTTTAAATTTTTTCTTCCTTTTTACAGGTTTGTTAATGGTTTGACTTGAACTTATGCTTTAAAAGACCAGTAAAAACCTTTCTTAACCTCTGAGTAAATAGGTCTATCATACAATAGGACAATTTATCAATTTATTTCTGAAAATAAGGAGAAGCTTTTTATTTTATTTATTTATTTATTTTTTTTAATAAAATGTATATACTCTCTTGGCTGTACTCAGTTACAATTTTGCTTCGATACAGTGCTGCTGAATAAATATTTTATTGTTATATAGCTCATATACACTCCTAAAAAGCAACCGGTTACACATCATTTTCTAATATAACCCATGTACCCTGGTATCATGCTGAAAGAATGTTGATCTCATGATCTGTTTACATGAGTATTGCTTTGAAAAAGAGCATTGTACTTAAAGATTAAAGACGAAAAAAATAAAATCAATAATTATATCAGTCAGTTCCATGAGCCTTTGAATTAGATGAAAAATGTATGTAGCAATAGATTAATGTTTCAAATACTGATCATTTTCTACATAACATTGATTATTGTAATTTCTTTTAATCTATTTCTATGAATTTCTAGATAGGATATACATGACAATATATTTCCTTGTCTGAAAACATGAACAAGGTTTGCATAAAAGTGTAAGTGTATTTTCTTGTTCAGATATTTTGAAATTACACAGATCTAGAACTATCTGTGGGAATAGTCAAAGAATTGATTACCTCTTTCATTCATATGAACAGGTTACATAACATTCACACTGATGTTCTCACATGTTATCATTTTCCACTGTCTTAAACTGCTGACCAATTAGTTACATTCATGACAATGAATATATAAAGATGTGTTTTCTGAGTTTCTAAAAAAAAAAAAAAGTTGATGAAGTAACTGATATATGAGAAATGAACCACAGGAAAAGTCATTTGTACTATCTTGTCAGAAACATATATATGCATGTACCCTGGTCACAAATGTATGTATATACCAAACATGCTATCTGTTGTTAATATTGATATTTGCCAAATAAAAGATATGAAAAATAAACATTCAAAAAACAAACAACAACAATTGTGGTACAGGTAAAACAAAGCATGTTCTCTGACACAGGGGCCTTTGGTGAAACTGGTACAGTTCTGGGCAAAATAGCAAACCACAACATCACTACCTAGGAAGAGATCAATGATGCTGGTAATTTCCTGCATCTGTTGAAGCCTTCTTGAAGTATAATGGACCTAAGACTACATCTTAACTGATTATTCATCCAAATATTTTTAAATCTGTATTGGAAAGATGTTTTTACCCTATTCTTATTATTTCTTTGCCTTAGGAAAATTTTGGCTTCCTGACTGAGTGAAAATAGCTTCAGTTCACCACACTGCCAACCAATGTCAATAATCCCAGCAGCAATACTCTTCAGGCAGTGAGACTCAGATGAAGTGTTTTCATCACAGGACTTCCAGTAGGGCTTTAACCACAAGTTATTTCAATCAAAACACATTCATTATAGACCTATATGCTGTACAAATACATGAAAAACAACCCATCTCAGGTTAATACAAGTTACCTGATACTCCTCACTTCTGTGTTAGAAATTTTTTTTCTCTTTTTTTTTTTTTTTTTTTTTTTCAAAGCACTGGTACCTAATACTGATTTACCTGTGTGTATGTTTAATAATAATAATAATAATAATAATAATCTTTACATATATAGGATGTTTTGCCTTCCTTTCCTTTTACGGAAAAACCTTTTTCCACCCTTCTCATGATCTGTGGACACAGATCTTAAATGTAATAATCTGAATTTCTCTCCTGTTTTGAGTTCCTTATTAGCAGATAGATAGTCTGACCCCTCTGTAACGAATGAACTCTGTTTCATTGGATTATATTTTATGGCAATTGGTGGGGAAAAGCAGTATTAACACTAGGAGAGTCATACTTTGGCTTTTACTTTAAAGGATTTAATGAGTTAACTCAGCGACAACATCAAATACTATGCCAACTGCACCTCTTAATTAACAAGAAAAGTGTATTATAATTAATAAGTTATCTTAGAGGCATAAATCATTTAATGACTTGAAGATCAGTATAACAAAAAAAAAAAAAAAAAGAAATACAGGCATGGAGAAGTGCATGAAAGGTTTTATAAGAGGTAAAACTTTTCATGTATGTGGAATAAATTCAAATTTAACCTCTCTGAGAAGTAAAATCACTACTGCCAAAATATAATTGGGCTGTTTAGGTGAAATGAATCGATAAGTCTTGTCTACCTTACTGGATCCATGAATTAGAGAATTACTTTCAAGAGATTTCTGTTCAGCAAAGGAAAAGTTATTAATATGTCTGTTCAAATATATATATATATAAAAAATAAAAAATAAGGCTAGGTATTGCAACAATTAGTAATGTGCATTGGGTTTATGGGTTATTGGGATAATGGTTGTTTCATTTTCAGAATCCTGTTTCATATGAATTTGAGCTGAAAACATCGGAAGACACTGGAAAATTTGAATTTGCACTATGAACTTTATAGCATGCCTGTGAATCACCCTGTTAAGACTAAATTCATTTTATCTAATCAATGCTGCTCAGGTGCCCAAGCTTGGAGCACAGTTACAAACTGTACAGAGAATATTCTTTTCCATTTTTTTCAGGACAGAGCCATGACATTTCAAAGCAACCCTAATAAAAGATGTGAATCCCCTACAGACTCACAGAAAATTGTGATAGATATGATGTACTATGCTAGCTAGATCTTTTCTTTACTCCTACAAGACAGTTCAAAGGGAGATATTATCCAATTAATACAGAATAATACTGTGACAATTACAAGCTATCAAAGAAAGAAGGAAAGAAGTTAAGCACTTGAAAGAGGAAAGGAAATATTTTAGGTTATTTACATAGTGTAACAATATCTATTGGACAACTACCAACAAAAACAGAGATCATTTCTATTGATGAATAGAAGGGAAATTTGCAACTACTTTTTCAAAGTCATGCTGCCACATTTTAAGGGTCAAATTTCTCTGTTAAGTCACCAAATCACAGAATTGTAGAGGTTGGAAGGGACCTCAAGAGATCATTGGGTCCAACCCCCGCTGCCAAAGCAAGTTTCTTACAGCAGGCTGTCCAGGTAAGCGTCCAGACAGGCCTTGAATAAAAGTCTAAAAAAGAAAAGAAAAACTGACATGTTTTCCTAGCAAATATTTCAAAATTTATTTTGAAATAAGTTTTATTTATCTCATGAAGAGCCAAGATCTCCTATTTCATCAAGAAAATTTTTACTGAACCCTCTGGTCTCTATAACAAGTTAGGATATCTACATATAAAATCTAGTCAAAATCACATTTTTTTTTAAATTATTTTATTTTTTTAGATATTTAATCTCAAAATATAGGAAAAAAAAAAAAAAAAAAAGATGCTACCAAATGTGCTACCAGAGAAAATCTGGGTCAGATCTCAATATTATAGTTAGACACTTGAGGCCATGAATAAACTGAGTATTGTGTCACAGTAGGAACTGAACTGATGTCATTCCAACAGTGCTGCAAATAAAAATAGAGATTCCCTTCAAAAGTTCCCCTTGGTATGACATAAAAATCAGTATTTTAGTTCCCATTTCACTGTAGATTAATCAGAAACTCTAGATTTACTTTGCACAAAACTGTCTTGGTGAGTGAAACTTCTAACAGAATGCCATCCAGGAGAAATTGAGCAATTTACCAGGTCAGGCCATATCAGACAATGATTCTGTGTTTATAAAAATAAGATAACACATCTGCAGTTTTGCTTTTGACATAAGAAGGTGATTGCATTGGACAGTAGAAGTCCAAATCCAATTGTGAAAGGTAAATCCATGAACAAAGAGACAAAGTCTGAAGTTGCATTAAGATTGTTCATTTTGTTTCATTTAAGATTGTTTCAGAACTGTACTCAACATATTAATCCTACGACTGTAGTTGAAATATTTGCTTCTATTAGTTCTGATTATAGATGCATTCTGGTGTGCCCTAGAGAAATTTTTCTCTTCCCTTCTATGGGGTGAATTTAGGTTTCAGCACCGTAAGTCAGCACCAGAAAAAGATTTCTCCTCATCCTATGGCTCATCTCCTACTTAGTCCCAGAACCAAGTGAGTAACGCGATTTCATCTGAGTGAAGGTACCAATCACTAAGCAGCAGTTAGCAACAACTCTTGTTAATGTCACCTCAAACCTTGAAAATGTCTGATGTTTACAGACTGTTGTAGTAGACGGCTGGCAAGTCTTTGCAGCCTCAGTACAGGGTTCTGGTCTGGTTTAGGAATAAAACTTTAAAAACAAGGGATGTGTTAGAATTTAATCCAAATTTTTTCACAGGTTAAATATAAATATATGTATAGGCAGGTCTTGCCTAATACAAGTATAAGCAACCTGCCCTTCTTATATGAGTTACAACATCTTTTAAGTCATGCTCTTTTACATCAACCATAATACAGATACTCTGTCCAACATAGATTTATTCTATGGTGGTGAATATATATATATATTTATAAATATTTTGATGAAATTCTGAAGACCTTTTTTCCTGCTTTAAAATAAATAGAATTTCTAATTTATTTTCCACATAGAAATGTTATTCAGGCACTGGAAAGATGATTCAAAATGTTTCTCTTTAAGGTGATTTCCAGCCTGAGATATTTCACAGATTTTACTTCTCATTCCCAAATGAGCTCAGGTAATAATCAGTGTCTTATTAGAAAGCTTTGAGAAATAATATGCCTTTTCAATCTGCTCACAAGGTCAAAAAAAAAAAAAAAAAAAAAAAAACTTCCAGCAGGATTTAATATACGTACATGTGCTTTTTTATTTTTATTTTTTTATTTTTTTTTAACAATGTTAACAGTTTGATGAGAATATCAATTGCACATGACTGTGTAGTTAAGATTTCTCCATATGCAGCTGCAGCAAGTAACTGGACTGCTAATCAAAGCAGCGTTATAATTTAGCACTGATGAGGAAAGCAGTAGCCATCAGAAGGGAATGACAGAAAGGAGGCAGCTGCTTTCATATCATTTTAGTGTCCATTTCTCTAATGAGCCTGAGGAGACAATTCCCTGCTGACTATTCATTAATTAATGGGATTTATGAGATGCAAAGAGCTATCAGCATGCAAACAAGTAGAGAGCAGGTGATGACAGTCTTCTGTTTGCAGGGAATGAACATATTGAGGAAAGGAAGCTTTTGAATAAAGTAAATTATCTGAAAATGATATTTAACAAAATGCTAGGTGCCCAGTTCCTGGGCTGGAGAGTGCTGAAGTGTGACTTACAGCTTAACTGAAATCTGTTATTAAACTTGACTTCTGAAATACCCATAGTCAGATCAGAAAGAAAGGAAGACACAACCTGGGGGATTCAGCAGATGGCTCTTTCCCATTCTAAGTGAATACCAATGTTTTGCTCTGACTGACTGAATTAGTAAATAGTCGGACAGATCCTGCTAGGAAATGCCATTGCCTTCTACTGTGGTCTTTCCAAGTTATCTCAGTGGATTGTCCTCTGTTTGGGAATACTGAGATGCTTTGAGTGAGTTTTGCAAGGCAAGCCCAATACTTTCTCAACCTTAAGGATCTCAGGGTACAGGGAAGATTGTTCCAAAATCAACCCACAGAGATTAATAAAAAGAAGACAGTATCACAGTACTGGGTAACAGCCACTCTTTTGTCAGGCTGGAGACTTTTTGCATATGTATAGAATCATAGGGTAGCTGAGATTGCACTATTGGTTGTTGTCTCATGGTATCTGTTCACAAAGGCATTCTTTAAATGTCTTTGCACAACTTGAATTCATGTAATATTAAACAGCCTCAGGTCAGATTTCAATTCTTTCCCTTTGTTCTGATCAGAAAGTGTAAAGTAGCTTGATTTAGACATATTTGTATTGAAAAAAACTCCTGACAATGCTTATTCTGTCCCTTTTCTACTGAGGGCTGTTTGTGTGGGATGTGTGAGCAACATAGTAGAGCTCATTTCTACAAGAGCGAGCTCCTTGAAGACTTGATGTTAGGAGCATATGTCAGAGCAGCCATGAGTCTGGTATAAACAGAATGGGCTGAGGTGGCAAAGACTGGACATGCGAGAACTCTCCATATTTAAACATGGAGTTTAAAACTCCAAACCTTAAACCTCCAAACTCCCTATTGTGTTTTGGGGTTTTACATTAGAAAGGACATAGTGACAATCATGCTCATACAATATGTCATTCCTAGAAGTCTGTTCCACAGAGTCTTGCATCTCTTGAATATGCAGTAACCAAACACAAGGATTTCATTCTTGACACTGTAAACCACACACAGACTGCTCCACATATGTTCACAGGGTGGATAGCTATAGCACATACTTTTTATACTGAAGTTTTTAAATGTCAGCGATGTTATACATTTCTTTCAATGGCTCTTCCATCAAGTGAATGATAGAGAAACAAGCAAGGAGCTGAGCAATTTTATCTGAAGTAAATGGCAGTGACTTAATATACAACATATTTGGCATGCATCATAAAAACAACAACAAAAAATACATGGCAATTAATATGACAAAATATGGAACACAGGAAGCCCCTCTCCCTTTATATTATAATGTCTTATCAAATGAGTAATATTTCAGATTGGTTATATAGAAGAATTTCAATAACATCTTGGAGGCTTGACTAACTAAGGATAATACAGAGATAAATAAATAAATACAAGTCTCTAATTCCATCCTACAGATATATGACTTAAATCTGTCTATTAAATATTCCTAATTTTGTTGCAATGTTTTCATCTCTGCATTAAATAAATAAATAAATCATAAAGCTAACAACAACAACAACAAAAATGTAGCTCCAGGTGTCCTATAAGGACCTCTTTTTTTATTATAATGTAAATTTCTAGATATCCTGGAAACAGGTAAAAACTTTTTAAAAATGAATAGAAGAAAATAAATCAAAGATGAAAGTAAAAATATATATTTTAAAACACTGTCTTCATGTTTAAGGCTGTCTTAGGTTTGTGTCTGATTCCTTCTGTACTGGCAGTTATACAATATCTTCTGCCTG
The DNA here is from genome assembly GCF_964035555.1 of Netta rufina. Taxonomy (NCBI): domain Eukaryota; kingdom Metazoa; phylum Chordata; class Aves; order Anseriformes; family Anatidae; genus Netta; species Netta rufina. Next base: position 5,019,981 of record NC_140123.1, read on the forward strand.
AGTAAAATGCACTAATTGGCTCCAGCCAGGTTTAAGACTTTATGATAATTTCAGTACAAACATGAAAAAAAAAAGAAAAAAAAAAAAAAAAAGAAAAAGGTTAATTAACATCAACAAGTACGTTATAATAGTTTCCATCTCACTACATCCACACAGGACTTTGTGGTAGAGGGTGCAAAATATTTCACTGATAAAATGTAGCAGCTTGCTTGAACCAGCCATTTCTACAGTTGAAATAAACTGTAGCCCCCCTTGAGATTAAACCACATGCTGCTAATTGCAAACACGCATTCAGATCGGAACTCTGGCTTCTGTATTTTGATGAGCAGTTTTGAAAATTTCAACAATTTATTTCCTTCCATGGCTAGCAATATGTCATCTTTAATCCAGCCATCAGTGAAAATGCCACACATAGGAATCCATATAACTTGCAAATTAGCTGACATAAGTATTATAACAATGGTGTCTCTGAGAAAAGACAAGTAGTTGTAGACAGGTGGATTGCCCAAGACAGTGCACATCAGATCTGGACCAAGGCTGCTAAACTGTTACAAAGATTTCTCCATACCTTAGACAGAAAAACTAGCAAATGTTGAGTTATGATTCCTAAAGGAACCTAGTAGTTAGGACACAAATCCATATTCAGTTCAAAAGGATTATGACACCCAAAGTTATAACCAAAACCATATCAAAGTTAATAGGGAATATGTGTAATAAAGGGAGCAAGAAAACAGAAGCACAATCATTGCTCTTCAATTTTAATTTTTACAACTGAAATCACCATCTTAGTATCTCTTTTATGCCTACTTAGCCTGACTGTGCTGAGCATCTTCAGTTCCGGTCAAGATAATGCAATTGGAACACGTACCAAAATTCAGAGTACAGGTAACCCTATTCCCTATTCCTGGTGCAGGAGCCATGGTGCACCAAATGGTGACTAAGACTACCAAAACCAGCTCAACTTATTACACTCTGCATGCTTTGTTAAAGCATAAAACTGAAAGCTCTATCCATTCCTTTCATTTTGCAGTACATTTTCCTCTGACAAAACATGCCTCTCCCATACAGCAAAGTCTCCAACACCATCTCTAAACAGAATTCTTAATTGATTTTATACTCAGTTGTACATCAAAGTTGATGACAAGTGTTTCTTAAAGTACACATAGGCCACATCCAATACTCTTACCTTAATAACACCAGCAGGAGGTCTGAACAAATCTGGTGAAAATGCGGCCAACTGCCAAAAAAAAAAAAAAAGGAAAAAACATTATCAAGAGTAAACATATATGTAGAATTAAGGCCATAATCAAAGCCATGACTGTAAAATATATGAAGGTAGCCAAGCTGGTATAAATTTTGTATGATACTTGAAGATACACATCCTCCTCCTCCTCTTCTCCCAGTATTTTATTAAACTTAAATGTAGATGAACCTTTAGATATATTTACTGTTAATATTAATTTTCTGTTCCCAAGTCTGATCAGAATACAAAATTTATCTATGTACTGCATCAGAAATGTTAGAGGAAGTTAATGATGACTGAAAAACTTCCTAGTCTTTTGTGATATGAGTAATAAGACAATCAATTTCAAAAAAAAAAAAAAAAAAAAAAAAGTGGAATCTTCTCATTATTTCCATTGCCACGACTTTTTTTGTTTGTTTGTTTGTTTGTTTTCAATTCTAGGGGTTATCAATATTTTATTTTCATATTTAATGAACACCTAAGACCAACAAAACTAAAAAATTCAGATTCTTAAAGTAAGAATTACTATTAATTTATTTCAAAATGTTAAAAATAATAACATTATCATAGTGTTCCTCATGCAATTTTAAGACAACCAATAAAAAATAAAGTTACGTAACCCCAAGAGTCATGAAAAGACAGAATTGTTGGCAGGTTATGACAAAATTCAGATTTTAGTCAAAATATATGATCAAGGGGAAACTGAATAGAATTTAAGGAGGGAAAATTAAAAACTTATTTAGAAATATTTCTTAGAAGACATTAAAACCAGAGCTGGAACCCATGAAATATACTGAGGAAGAAAGGGGTGGCAAAGTATAGCCATTAGGTCTTCTGAAAGCTACAAAGTTATACAGAGTTTCCCTTTGACAGGAAAGTTTCTCCAGTTATACTAAGTGCAGGAGGAGGCAAGAGCAAGGGTGGGGTATTTAAAATCATTTTGGATATGTTAATAGCTCTAGATTAATTTCCCTCGGGAGTAAAGATGGGGTTGACCATGTTTTCTGTATTTTATTTAAGTTATTTTAAGGCTTTGTTTTATTTTCAAGTTCCTGTATTTTCCCATTTTCAGTTCATAAAGAAGTATAGGAGTCAGGCAAACAATATACTTTTACTTCTTGTTGTTTTTTAAAATTCATGTTATTAGAATTGTAAATCCTGGAGGTTCATTCACTCATAATGAGGGATCAATATTTGTTTCATATATGAGATCTGCAATGTTTTTGTTTAATTTTCAATAGGAGGAAAAAAAATAGTGAAGATCACAGTTTATCAGTAAGTGATGACAAATAGTTCGATCAATCCTCTAGCACTGCAATTCCATACTCTTTAACTGAATAATCAGATGCTTCAAACTCTAGACTAGAGTCTACTCTACAATTTACACCAGAGTGTAACCTCCATTTTTGTGAATTATGAATTTTGTGAATTGTGAATACAATTTCTCTATCTGATTTGGGAGGCAGCAAGCATGAATATTCCTCACTCATATTATTCTGTGGAATAGTTTGCCCATGTGCCAAAGTCTTTTGACTTAGTATCGTCTTCTTTTTGATGGCAAAAAATAGGTCAGTCTTAACCAGAAAAGATGATTTCTATCATTGCCACTACCTGACATGTTTATACATGTTTTAACTGACATAGGTTTACATTTAGTATGACTTTAGTACTAGAACTTCCTACAGTTTTATGCTGGTGTGCATTTATTGATTTCAGTTGCATGTCTCCAGGTTCACCTTGGCATTACTAAGTTACTGAGACTCATGCTCATGTTTTTTATGATGTATGATGGTTTGGGATCTTTTCAAATGGATGTGAAACAAAACACCACTGTGAACAATTAGACATAATTTAAGCCAGATATTATAATTATAATTTTACCTAATTATATTACCTATTATAATTATAATTTTACCTTATTTTCCATCTATTACAATTGCACATGACTTATTGGAGTTACTGGTTCTTGTGGAGAGAAAAAAAAAAATCCTAATATATTCTGAGTAACAAACTATTTTAAGTGGTTGTATATTAGAGTAGCTCATAAATATGCCTCATTTCAGTACTGAATTTACTATATTTTTAATTTTCCAGCAGATTGGCTATAGTTTTAAAGGTTTCATCTAAAGCCGTCTGGGCTATTTAAAGGGTAAAATGTATTTAACTATTCAAAAGGCACTTGATCCTGTGAATGCACTTTGGTACTAATAGGATAGTCATTTTCCAGGCCAGTAAAAAGCTATTACTCACTGGAACACAAACAGATTGTGAGAGGGAACACTCATGCTGATGCCTGGCATCCTGACAACGGGAAATGGGAAATATGTTCCTTTCCTGAATTAAGTTGCATTGACTCTATCTGTTCCAAACATTTGGCTCAACTCCTTTCTTCTCATGATACTTATGACAATAATAGGATAATAGATTTATGACATGAAGGCACTGACCTTTGTCAGAGGGAACATTTTGACAGGAAAAGATGTGATATGCTGTTATGCTCTGTAATTTTGACAATGACTGACAGTGTGGCTGTATGTCAACATGGTAAAGCTTATGCTTATGTTTTTACATTGTCATCCTTGGATTAACTCCTGTTTTTTGTTGTTGTCATTGTTTTTATTACTGTTGTTTTGTTTTGGTTTTAGTTTCTTTTATTGCATAAACCTTTTCTAATGAAATTGCTAGATGGAGATAAATCATGCTGTTAGGAAGCCTAGATTCTGAGGTCACCCTACACCCATAGGTGTAAATTTTGCTCTAGGGAAAGATGGGGTTTTGGTAAGGTCACCCTAGTGAACACTGATGTTTCTTCTGATCTTTTAATCTATGCTGAGGATACACTCAGTTTAAGGACATACAGTCTATATTGCTTGCACTGTTGATCAATGCTATTTTACATTTTATTCTGCTTGCGTTTTCTTTCCATTGTATGACTGTTTTGATGGAAACTGGGCAAGTTTAAACTCAGAAAACAGAAAAGAGGTCTTACTGAATGTAATCTGAATAGTTAGGATATGATCAATTATATAGATGAAACTTTTTTTCTGTCTTCAGGCTTAGTGAATAGAGACTCTTTATCACCCTAGTAGCAAAGAATCTCATCCATAAGAAAAACACAGATATCCAGGTAGTTAGACAAGGTGAAAAGGAAATTTTGCACAGAGAAAGTCATCTGTCTAAAAGTAAGATGCAAATGTAGAGTATCAGCATTTTATTTTTTTTTTTATTAGAAATTATAATTTCCAACATACAGTTTATTAGTCATACTTAACTGTTTGCACTTCCTCTTTTTCCTATCTAAGCAATGACCTCATATTTTAAGGGGACAACAAAATAACAATATGGTATGGCATGCAGTGTTCAACTCTTTTTTTTTTTTTTTCAAGTCTATCAGGAAGAATGTCCTCAGTGCTGTGCAGTGCAAACAAAATTGACGGCCTTTGCCCTGAAGGATTTCATCCTGCAAACTCTTACACATGAGTAATTTCATTCACTTGGGGTTTATTTCTGTTCCCAGTGAAATCACTGGTGAAATTTCCAGTAACTCCAGCAGAGAAGGATCAAGACCAAGAATATTAACATTGACTTATGTGACAACTCTTAGAGAAAAAATCAAACTGGAATACCATCAAAGCAATGAAAACTTGTCTCCCGTCTTTCACCTTCCATGATTTAGGTATTAAATTGCCCAGATGTAGCATCACTTTTCATTCAGCTTTCTGAGTGACATATAATGAGGTTTCATTGCTCACTATGACACTTTGACAAATGTTGTGTTACCATCGCTCTTAAGAGTGACTATACAAAACATCCCAACTCTGGAAACATAGTACAACTATAGTGAGAATCCACATGAATAATGCATGAAGCATGAGAAAGGAAGCAAATGTTAAATAATTTCAAAATGGGTCAAAATCATGACAATTTAGTTGGTGACAAGTAAAGTCATTTTTCTAAAATATTAGCCAACTGTGTCCCTTCTTCTAGATTGATTTGCACAGCAGAAAATGTCATTTTCCAGGCAGAAGGGGAATTTCCTAAATGGAGGGGAATTCAACTTCTACATGAGAGTTATAACGAGAACCAATAAATTAGGCAAAGTTCCTGTTTACCTAAGTTGAAATATGGGCCAAGCCCAAGAGAATGCTAATGTCTGCATTCATCTTTTTTTTTTTTTTTTTTTTTTTTTTTTTTTTTTTTACATCTTGAAATTTAAAGCATTTTGTGATAGATATCATAGATACAGTAATATTAGAAAAGGTACCAACTACAGAATATAAATATAATGTAACTGAATATTTTCACTTTATTCCACAGAGATTTCACTTTTATCAACTAAAATGAACTGGGATGTGAAGCAGGACTGAGGATAAACTATATGGGTTGAAGTTCTTATAGACAATTAGAAGATATTTTCATTTTTATATTAACAGTGACTAGAAGTTGGTATGCAGGCTATGTTACATGATATGGTGGTCTTCATCCAGTTCCCAGATTGTGACAGCATATGGCTCCTTCATATGGTAGTGTGATCAAGATACTAGGATTGTAACAAACCTTTTCAGACAGAAAGGTACCATATGACTGCTTTAATATCTTAAGTTAGGAGAACAAATGTGATCCATATAACTAAAGAGCTTTAGCTGCAACTTCTGAAGAAAGTATTCTGAAGGAGACAATAATTAAATGAATGAAGACAAGTGAAAAATTGTATAAAAAGAATACTCATTTACCACCTGAACCACCTTTAGTGAAAAGACAATTGATCATTTTAGAGAAACAAAATATTCTATAGGAAAATGCAGGCCCATCTAAAGGGGCCCATATGCAGAGGTGCACATATAGGTGCACATATGCAGAGGAAATCAGACATGAGTTTTTTCTAAATGTTTATGCAGAACTGAAGGGCTATGCATTTATTGGTGGGATAATTTGTTACGCTGGAGTGTGTCAACGGAGTATAGTGATGGATGGATGCACGTGCATGGAGAGCACATGTTAAGTTCTTCAAAAGAACAGACAAAAGTCCTGACAGTCCTGGAATTCCTGACTTTAAGGGCCAGGATCAGAGTGAAGTGGTAATGAGAAAAAATGATGAAGTAGCTCACCAGACTCACTCACTCATCAGGCTAGTGAGTTTTCTAGTAATGTCTCTTACCTGGGTCCCAGGGTAAGAGTAGGGGAAGACTTCCCTATGGGTTGGGTCTGGTCAGCATATCAAGCCCTCCCACAGAAAGGGGAGTGATGACATTCCCCTCTGTTCCTTTTCCTCAGAAGGACAGTAGGCTGACTTGTTCTAAGTCCTCTGTCCAATCTGGATGGACCTTCATCCTTCATTGTTTGCCCATCCATCAAGTTCCAGAGTCTCATCCCTGTTGTGTAAGGGCAGCTGGGAAAGTGAGGTAGGCAGGGAGGGGATTTGCCTGCTGACTTGAGCAGAAACTGTCTCATACGTCTCCTCCTTCTGCCTGGTAGCAAAAGGGTAGGGAATCCTTCATTTCTTGTGTTGTTGCCGCTGATGCATCTTTTCCAGGCATGGTAGAACATGATTCCACCAGCTGATCTTCTCTCTGACTCTCTAATACTCCTCAGCCTGCCCATCTCCTCCTGAAGCTCTTCCACAAGGCTGAGTAGTTCTTCTCCCTGGGTACAGCTCCCACAGGTGCACTCACTGCTGCTGTCAGACACTGACAGAAACCTTGGGCACACCCTGCAGCCTGAGACCTGTGTGGCCTTTGGAAAGGCCTGTGTTTCCCTTGGGAAATCTGTCTGGGTAGCAACACCACTTTCTGTGGCTGGATAGGCCACAGGGGATGCAGAGGACATGGCTTTCTGCCAAGTGGATACCATGACTGGAGATTCTTGCGAGAGGGTTACAACTACTATTGGAAGTTAGATGAGTGACAGCGCCCTCCCTGCATGCCCTCCTGCACAAGCTGCCACACAAACTGCCATGCAAATTGCCACACATACTGTCCCTGTTGATGAACCATGGCCTGTTTGACTGCCCTGGTTGCTCACACTTCCTAAGGCTACCTTTTGCATGTATGGGGATGTTTGTCAATACTCCAGGCCCCATCATGCCTCATCAGCTGCTCTCATGAGAGGTGTTGGCTCCTTTAGTTTCTGTACTCACTTGGAGTTTCCCCAGCTCAGGAACCCCCCTGTATGCTGTGACACTCCACTCATGCTTGCACTGGAGCTGATTGCCTTGGTGACTGAAGAAGATGAGTAGCAAAATGTTGCCTTCAGGAAATCTGTTAGTCAGCATCCCATGGAAGACCGACTCGAAACACAAAGGGGCCAAGGAAACATGACTGATCTTCAGGGACAACCTACTCAAAGTGCCATAATTGCCCATCCTGATATGAAGGTAGTTGAACAGATGTAGCAGAATATAAACTTAGGTATGCAAGGAGCAGATCTGCACAAAAAGATGCGGTGCCCTGATAAGTTGGACATCACTATCTGTAGCATGTCTTCACTGCCATAAGGACTAAGCAAGTCTGGTGCTGCTTTTCCCTTGACAAAGGAATATTGTGATTGTCCACAGCTCCCAGGAGACTATATCTGTAGTACAGTGGTTAGTTTTGTGTTCCTCAGAATTATAACTGATAAAATGGGGAGAGTCCAGCAGAAGCTATGAAGATCTTCAGTAGCTGGTGCCAGACTCACCTCTGAGGTCCACAGTGAAAAAGGGAAATTCCCTTTAGGTATCAGGGTAAAGTTTTTCATGAAGAGAGTGATTAAACACTGGAGTGGACTGCGTACAGAAACTTTAGAGTCTCCATCCTTGAAGAGGTTCCCTGTGCATCCTTGAGCAATCTCATCTAACTTTGAAGCTTGTTCTGCAGAAGACCTACTGAAAGTTGGACTAGGTAATCTCAGAAGACCTTTCCAGCCATAATTACCACATGATTTTTTGAATTTAAGTATACAGCAAAGAAATGTCTATGAAAAGACAGTAAACCTTTTTCTCCCTGGCAGAAAAACTATCCCAGAATAAGTGGGCTACATGCGTAATTGTAGTGGGTTTACGTGGCAAGGTTTTGGTAGCAGGGGGCCATAGGGGTGGTTTCTGTGAGAAGGATCTAGAAGCTGCCCCATGTTTGGGAAGGGCCCCACTGCTGACCAGAGCTGAGCCAATAAGTGATGTTGTTTTGTGCCTCTGTGAGAGCATATTCAAGACAGGGAAAAAAACACTGCGCCACACAGCAGCTGGGAGAGTGAGAGGAGTGAGGAACAGCCTTGCAGGTGCCAAGGTCAGTGAAGAAGGAGGGGGAGAGGTGCTCCAGGCACCGGAGCAGAAGTCCCCTGTGGCCTGTGGTGAGGACCATGGTGAAGCAGGATGTCCCCCTGCAGCCCATGGAGAACCACGGTGGAGCGGGGTTCCATGCTGCAGCCCGTGGAGGAGACCACGGTGGAGCAGGTGGCCCTGCACAGACGGAGGCTGCCGCCTGTGGAAGACCCCTGCTGGAGCAGATTCCGGGCCAGACCTGTAGCCCGTGGAGAGGAGACATACAGGAGCAGGTGACCTGGCAGGAGCTGCTGCCCGTGGGGGACCCAGGTTGGAGCAGTTTGCTCCTGAGGGATGGACCCTGTGGTACGGACCCATATCTGGAGCAGTTCTGGAAGAGCTGCTGCCTGTGGGAAGCCCACGCTGGATCAGTTTATCAAGGACTGCATCCCGTGGGAGGGACCCTACAGCACAGGGGACAAGAGTGACCAAGAAGGAGTGGCAGAGAAGAAGCACTGTAGACCCCCATAACCCCCATTCCCTGTTCCCCTGCGCCGCTCGGGGGGAGGAGGTAGAAAAGGGTAGATGGGGGGGAAGGTGCTTTTGGTTTCTTTCCTTTGTTTTCTCACTTCTCTAGCTTGTTAGTAATAAGCAATAAATCTTACTATCTCCCTATGCCGAGTCTGTTTTGCCCATTACAATAATTACTGCATGATCTTCTCATCCTTATCTCAACCTTTGAGCCCTTTTCATCATATTTTCTCCCTGTTCCTCTTTGAGGAGGGGGAGTGAGAGAGCGGCTGTGGTGGAGCTCAGTTGCCCACTCGAAAGGAATCGCGACAATAATTTTCTTTAAAATTTTACCTGGAAAATTTTGTAGAACAGTAACTGAAAGCTGCACCACAGGGAAAAAAAAAATCTGAAACCCTCAGCCAATATTAATGTTGAAAATGCAACTCAAGTATTTTTTGGGGAAAAAGTTTTGTGTTTTTTTTTTTTTCTTTTTAAGTAAAAAAATAAATAAAAAAGTAAAAAGGAAGAAAAAGAAAAGTAAAAAAATATCTTGAGAAAATGATTTGCAAGTAAGATTGGGTCGGGTGTAATATGATGGGATTCAAGCTTTTTTCATCTAAAACTTTGGCTCACGGTACATCTCCTTTTCAGATCTGTTATCTGAATTCTGAGCTAGTAAGACTATTGGGAATTCTCATTCTGTATGGAAAATCCTAGCTGGCAGAGGAAGCTGGCTTTGCTCCAGGGTAATGAAGACAAAGTTATTTCCCAAACAGGAGTGGGAAGCTAAAATGGATACTAGTTTTGACAGTAATGAAGAAGACTATCACCTCTCTATTAGAGGACCTAAGGATGTTGAGTAATGAGACTACTAAAAATAGATACATTTTCCACATAAATTGTGGTAAAATGTTCCTTCCCCCCCCCCGTCAAAAAAAAAAAGTTCAGAATCATTTGTTTGTTTGTTTGTTTGCTTGTGCTTGTTTTTTTTTTTTTGAAGTGTTTAATTTCTTTTGATTAAATTAATATTAAAATTAAAAAATAATCAGAGAAAAAATAAAAATAAATAGGATTTTTATTTTTTTCTTCTGTAACAGCTGCATTGTTTTCCATAGATATAACTGAAATGTGATGCTGGAGTGTTTGTTGTTGTTGTTGTTGTTGTTGTTTTTTTTTTTTTTTTTTTTTCTTATAATTCTATAAATGCAAAATGGCAAAACTATTAAAGTTATTAGTGAATATTTTCATGGTTTTCTGAAAACAGCATTTTACTCATACATGTCCAGACTTCCTTAATCTTTTTTTTACAGCAAGGGATAACTGCTTATAGCACAGATATAAACAAAGTAATCAACATTTCTAAGCACATTTCCTTTAAAACTACAGCCTCTAACCATTTAGGATCACTTCTCAGAGAACACATGAAAGAAACTCATTTGCTGAGAACTAATGAGAAAAAACATCAGAACTGTATCAACCATATATTTACATTTTCTTAGGACATGCTGCTGAATTCCAGATAAACCTGACCTGCTAATAAATTTTATTTATGAATAATATCAGACTAAAAAGAAAAGAAAAAATACACAGTTTTCAATGTAAATCAGAGACTTAAAACTCTTCCTCTGTCACTCACATTCACTCTGCTTCTGGATTTCGGACAAAATTCTAGACAGGAAGATTTGTACAATGTGCACAGAGTACATTAATCTACTGCACTACAAAGTCCATTAATTTTGAATACTGTTATCAATTACACTACATGACATAGTGAGATCTATATTATTACCTTTATAAAAGTGCCTTTTCTGATAGGGATTTGGCCAACCTCTTTTCAGTGGTTTGTGGGGACAGGACAAGGGGTAATGGCCACAAAATGGAGCACAGGAAGTTCCACACCAACGTGCGAAAGAACTTCTTCAGGGTGAGGGTGACGGAGCACTGGAATAGGCTGCCCAGGGAGGTTGTGGAGTCTCCCTCTCTGGAGATATTCAAGGCCCATCTGGATGCCTACTTGGGCAGCCTGCTCTGAGGAACCTGCTTTGGCAGGGGGGTTGGACCCTATGATTTCTAGAGGTCCCTTCCAACCCCTGCAATTCTGTGATACTGAGGGCTTCATTTTTACTCTGGATACGTTGTAAAGTTTTGTGTATGCACATGGTAAGGCAGAAATCTCAAAGTCATACGTACATATGTTACATATTTTCATGAATATTGTTTTCATCTTCAGTATCACAATACCAGGATGCTCATTTAATTAAATTAGGCAACTCTGATTTTTTGTTTGTTTGTTTGTTTTTATTTTTATTATTATTATTATTATTTATTTATTTATTATTTTAATTTTTAAACATCTTAATTTAAACTATCTATTAATAGGAATAGAGACTCGGATTGTCTAGATGCATATGCTTTCAGCATTAATCTTAAATAAGGAGGGAACAACTAGATGTTTCTTTACAAAGTCAAAGTATGTTAGTGTCTAAGTCAGGAAATGATTTGCATCAGGTTGATTACATAGTTGCTGGAAGATCTCTCCAGAAAGTTGTCCATGTTATTAAAACTATCCCCTGCTTTTAACCACCATCAGAGAGAAGACTGGTTTCTTTCTCTTTTCTTTATGAAAGACTCATATTCTCTCATTCACACTCATTTTCTACTTTATTTCCTAGGTCACTAATTTTTCACCTGGTGGTACACTGACTGCTGCTGATTTGAGTTACTGCTCCCAGCCTGCCTGCGGGTGCTCAGCACTGCTTCATTGGCAGAAGTTACTGCTTTGCCAAGCTTGACACTTTATTCAGCTTAGCTCCCTGTATAATTTTAATCCAAATCATTAAAACAATCCAGATTAAAATGAACAAACAAACAGCAGTCAGTATTTGCTGGAATTAATTATATCTGTTGTGTGCTCCATGCATTAATGGCACTGTGGAAATGCATCCTGAGTGCTCAGTACTCAATAAATTGTTCAATGACCAAAGGGATCTCAACATGTTGGAAAGATAGGATGACACAATCCTCTTGAAATTCAACAATATCAAAAGCAAATTCCTGCAGCTGGGATGGAATAATATGCAATGGTAGAGTCTGATGGCCAAATGTCTGTAAGGCACTTTTGCATATAAAGACCCCAGTGTCCCACTAGACAGCAAATTGTACATCGGTATCTGTCATGTATCTTGTGGCAATGAAGGACTATCAGCAAGCAGAAACAGTATGTTGAGGGAAGCAATGGATTCACATCCACTCATCCTCTGTGAGGATGCATCTGAAGTACTACATCTAGATTTGGGATCCCCAGTACAAGAAAGCCTAATCAGATAAATGGCTTGTGTAGAGCCACCAAGATCATTAGGGGATCTGGAGTAGATTTTCCAGAGAGGATGTGCAATCTCTATCCTTTGGTGTTCAAGATTTGAGTGGATACAACCCTAACAATTGGATCTAATTAGACCTGCTTTGAACAGGTGTTGGACTTGAAACCTTCCAGAAGTTCCTTCGAAGGTAATTTATTCTGTGATTCTGTAACTTTAAGAGGAGGATTTATTGTCATCTTCAACTGTCAAATATATGGCTACAGAATCTCTCTTTGGAAGTGCAGAGTGATGAGATGAAATGAAGTTGAAACACATGAAATTTCATGTAAATACAAGAGAAAACTTCACTTGAGGGTAGTCAAGTGTTGGAAAAGGGGCCAAAAAAAAAGCTATGAAACTTACGGGTTTGAAGATATTCACAACATGGTTGAAAGAGGATCTGAGAAACATGAATAACTTTAAAGTTGGTCTTGCTTTTTTGTGAGAGGCAACATCTCTAGAGGTTATTTCCAGCTAAAATCATTCTATGACTCTGAACTGATAAATTTTCTTGACATTTTCTGTCTGTTTTAAGGGTCTACAGAAAAAGTTGCTTCCAGGAATTCTACATATATATATATATGTATATATATTACCATAATATCAAAATTATGTTGCAAAAACATCCCAGAACAACATTGTTCTTTCAATGGGTCTTTCCCCAATACATCCATATACTGTGCATTACTTTACAGAAAAATGTGGTTGAAATTTTTGCCTGCAAAGATGTAAGTTCCTTGAAAATATGGCTATGTGTATGATCAAATCCACCCAGTGCATAAGAGGTAATTAGCCATAGATTTCTACTCCATTTGTAAATGAGACAGAATTGTTAGAGCAGGAAATAATCAATGATTATGTGATTTCACTTGCTTTGTCTCTTCTTGGATGATCTCTAGAAGATGCTTATGACATGTAAACTGTAAAAATAAAAAAGACAAAAGAAAGAAAAACATTTTTTCTTTTCTTTTTTTTCCTTTTTTCTTTTTCTTTTCTTTTTTTTTTTTTTTTTTTTTCCTTAATATTATAGAAGCTCAGTAAGACATTGATTTGTTTATGGGTGGTTGTCAGATATTTTAAACCATACCCTCTTTCCAATGACATTTTAAATAAATAATCAAATAAATAAAACTTTGTAAAGAACTGAATATTAACAGAGAATACTTGACATCTTAAATATGGGATTATTTTATTATTATTATTATTATTATTATTATTATTATTACTATTATTATTATTACTATTATTATTATTATTATTTATTTGATAATGTGCTCTTTTTTATATGTTACAGTATTTTATGCTGACTTAAATCTCCTATATCCCTATAGCTTAGGGATATGGTTTAGTGGGGACTGTTAGAGGTCAGAGGTTGGACTCGATGATCTTGAGGTCTCTTCCAACCTAGAAATTCTGTGATTCTGTGATTCTGTAACATAGTGTGGCTATGGAGACCTCATCTTACCATGCATGAAATGAGTTAGTGGGGTACAACGGCTCAAGTAGTTGAATGAGGTGACTAGAGTATGGAGTTTATATGTTTAGCCATCATGCTTTGATTTCTTTTGAAATATTTCTTCACATATACCATAAGGAGCACCATTTATTAATTGCATGTAATACATCTATTCAAGGCCTCTTCTATGAAAGGCAGTGGTAGAAGAATTAAGGCATTCATTCAAGATGTCTTTTGATTTATTGCTCCTCTTACCTCTGTACAAACAAAAGAAAGCAAAATAAATTCAAACAAAATAAATAAATAAATACATCATTTCTCTTTAAAAATGGTCTGATTAAAAATTTAAGAATGCATATGTAGTTTAGATTATAATAATCCTTCCTCAACTGAATTTGCATTTTGTAGATAGAATATCTCTTACTCATGTTACTGCTAGTAATGTTTTAAGCCATGCTCAGAAAAAGCATACTTAAAAGTCATGTGGTATAAATATAACATCAAGCACCACTGACATATTTAGTCTGATGAGAGAGAGGAAAACAAACTACTGGCAAAATATCATAGCAGATAGCCTTTCGCCTCCCACATGTCAAGTTTCTTGTATACTAACTGTCATAGTGCCATTTGTCTTTGTTAGTAAGACCCCAAGTTAAGTAAGCATCAGGTTAAGAAAAGTGACTTTCTGACCGAACTAATTCTTGAAAAGTGAGATGACATCCTTGAGGCAAATTTACAGATTTGTTATCCATCTTGTAGGTCACCACTTCCAAACAACTTATGGAAGAAGCGGGGGCCAAAATTCCCATCATGCTCTGTATTCTGTGAGCACAAATAGCTGATATCTAAATATTTCATTGGCATACAAACACAAACAGTATTTTTCTTTTGTACAAAATAAATATGTACTTTTACATGTTTATGAAAAAAAAAAAAAAAAAGGAAGTGAAACTATTTCAAGGTATGATGTATAAGCTTATTTTTACCTCTGTGAGTAACCTCACTCAAGTTACTTTTTTAAATATAATATAAGTTAGTGGGGGTATTGACACTAGAGCTTCAGTAGTTAACCTTAGTGGTTTAAAAATCTTATATTGGGTTCTGAAGATGTAAGTAGGAGAATGGAGTAGAAGAAGATTTTTATTTTTTTTTTCCTACTGTTTAAATATTATATTTACCTTTGATTTTGTTTATCTTTTCTCTAACAACTTTGATGATCTCTAAAGCAGACTTTATGAAGGATTGGGCTTTGGTACAGTAAAATAAAGCCAGAGTAAGAAAAGTTGGATTCTTTAATTGTAGATATATATTTTTAGAAACTTCGTAGGAATGGGTGTCACTACCACTCCTCTAGCTCTCAACATTAGTTGGATGCTGTGTTGAAGTATCCCAAAATACTCCCTGCCTGAGTTTGATTTTTAAAGCACCTTTATTGTCACTGTTCTGATACTGCAGTCACTGGACTGATATCAGTAGTCACTGGATTTGATGCCTTCTGGAAGCTACAAAAAAAAAAAAAACATTTACAGACGTCATATATGGTCCATTCTCTCATCACTTCCTATGACAAATACACAAGATTTCTTCTTAAATTCTTTATTCTTTAAGGCTTTTGGGGGGCTTTTGCTTTCTTGCTTGTTTTTACTGTGTGCTATGTATTTAATGATAACTTTTAGCTATGTCATATCTGGGTTTAGCTGGTTCTTAAAAAGTAAATTGAAAATATTTATGTCTCTGTGGGTAACCAGAATTTTTCATACTCTAAGATAATGGGAATTTAACATGCACAGCTAAATTTCTGAGTAGATACTTAACCTGTCTAATGAGTATTTCTATTGCTTGCGACATTTTATATCCTGGGTTGTATTTACACAACAGTAAAAGCAGAATGGAAGAAAGTCAGTTCTTCAGTTTTGTTCAATGTTGTGACCTTTCAAAAGTGTAATCCTTCCTGGATTATATGATTTTAGGAAATCCTAAATCATCCACCAGTCCCTAATATTTATGCCAGTAAGTATTTATTTACCTATTTATTTATTTATTTATAAGGTGTTGGGGGATGTCTATCTATGCAAAGGCTATGTCTTCAATTGCAATGTATGCAATGACATATTCTTACTGTGTTACCAGCAGTACACGAGTACAGAATGCCTATCAAAGAGATCAGCAAACATGAAGGGACAGATTCAGTAGGAGAGCAGAATTCACCTACAGATATGTGTACTAAAAATATATTTAAATGACTGCAGAAGTGTTATCTGGGAGAAGAGTATCTGTCTCAAAAGTGGCTTTCTGTCCACCAATAATAAATTCTCATACCATACTGATGGACATTGGCTAGGTGTCTGTGATGCACTAACTTACAAAAATCTTACTTAAAAAGTAAGGTGTTGTTTGTTTGTTTGCTTGTTTGTTTTATTTATTTATTTTCGGCTGGGTACAATTCCCAGTGCAAGGGGAACAAACCTCTACATGCAGTTTCCAGATGTTACAATAATATCCATTACAAAAATCTCCATTTTAATGTAGGTTGGTAAAAATTGTCTTTTCAAACATGATTTCAAACACTAATCAGTCAGTCAACAAGATTACCATAAAAAGTTATTTGGGGGTAACAGCATCCTGCTCCATGCAACTATATCGTAACTGGAGAATATTATGGTTTGACATTACAGGATAATGAGGATCAAAAATAATTATGCACATTAAAAAACCTTTCCTGACAGTATGTGCAGCATGATTCAAAGATATGGCTAGTGAAAATGGTGAAAATGTTATTTCAATCCCACACTGATTTCTACTGTTTTAAGTACTCTGCATCTAAGGATGCAGAGTAGCACACACAGGATACTGAAACATTGCTCAGTGATTTTTCCTTCCACATATAGACCAATAATTGCTTTCCCCTTTTTTATATATTCTACTTTATGTGGAATGACATCATTGAGCAAGCTTACAATTTATACTGCTGGAAATGGTGATATGCCCTGGAAATAAATTAGATTGCTGTCTTGTCACAATAAATGTCTCATATTTCATCACAAAGGCCCCAGATTGTCCCCCAAGAAAGGAAATACCAACAGTGATAATTTATAAAAAACATTAATAGAGAAAAAAAAGTAGAGGAAATCTATCAGTCCTTCAATGTCTCTAGCTTTTGATATTTTCATCAGCCAATATTTGCAGGTGATGCTCTGTTATCCAGTTGGTGCAAATCCCACTGATTTCAATGAACTGATTCTGTTATGTGGCACACCACAAAATGTGCAGGTCATGTCTCAGATACTACTTTTATGTCACTGACCCTCATCCTACAGTTTTGCTTCTCAACAGTCTCCCTGACAATAGTATTTTCATGCATAATTAAAACAGGAAAAATCTGTTTTGTAGTGGTTTGGGGATATTTATATTATACTGTAACTGAAACATCAGCAAAACTAAAGAGAGACTGAAGAGGCTAAATAAATAAATATCTTTTCTACAGCAACTAATTTTAAGTTTAGCATCCATTTCATAGGTCAGTGCATTCAGTAGATCTTCCACTAGAAAGAACACTGGAAAAAGATAAAACCAACCAACCAACCAAAAAACAAAACAAAACAAACAAAAAAACGTATTAACGTATTAAACACAGATCATCCCCTAATAACTCTTTCAACAAATAACTTCCAGTTCAAATGGCCATCCCTAGGGGTTTGTGTATTTTTATTTTTCCTGAGCTACCTCCAATGGAGTAAAATATTACTCATCATGTAACAACACGAATAGCTATTAAAAATCCATCTGAAACAAAAGAAAAGAAAACAAAATGGGGCGAGACAGTAATACCTGTTTCTGTACTGCATAGGCTACCAAACTCACTTAGTCTTAGGGGCATAAATAAATCATGTTAATTTAATGAATCAACACTAAAAGAATATGTCCTGCTCATTTTTAATAGTGTAACATATAATAAAACCTCCTCCAAGCTCTGTCTTGGAAGAAGAAATTTTTTTTTCATATTATTCACAGTGAAGTGCTTTTGGTATAAATTGTACAACAGAAATGATATTGAATCCATTGCTCTTTGGATCCCACTGTAACTGTTAGTCTGACTGATTTTGCTTTTGCTTTCACAATGTGTCATGGAAAATCTGGTAATTATACAGAGCAGTACATGTACTAGGTGAAACGACCTGAAGTAGTCCCCAAGAACATCTAATCATGCTGTGTTACAACTAAGACGCTGTACTTAAGACCAAGATACTGTAAATGGAAGAACAAAACAAACAAACAACACACAACAACCACAACAAAAAACACTATCTAACAGAATCAAATCCAAATGTTGGTCAAGCAACAGAAATTAAGGAACACATAAAAAGGAACACATAAAAGCTCTGGATATCTGCATTCTGCCTTAATCACCCAATGTCTTAATTTTCTCTCTACTGTCATTTATGGTTTCTTAAAAGCCAGGTAGATAGTTCCATTTTCCCAATGGTACAAAGGTATTTTTTAACAGTAGTTTTGCTGTATTATTTAGCTTGTGGTAAATGTTATAGGCTAGACTGTAAGTTAAAACAAAACAAATATAAACAAATATAAATATAGTTTAAAACAAAACAAAGAAAAACAAATCTCAGTCCTTACTGAGTAAAGAAATTGTGCTTTTGACAACTCTTGAGTGCTAAGAGGCTGGGATGGAGAGGAATAGCCATTTAAGGAAAAAAAAAAAAAAGAAAAAAGAAAAATGGAGAATTTGAAAAGTTCTTAAAGCAAGTTGAAAGAAAAAATGATGGTGGAAATAAGGAATGGTAAAATTCAGAAAACAATAAAAAGAAATTCAAGAAGCAGTTTGTTTACTTATGTATGTTAGCAAGATTTTTACAACACAGATAGGAAAGGAGTTTTCTATTATTTTGTTTATGATTTTGGCAAGCAAACAAACAAAAAAAAATCATCCTAAGTGAGGAATACTAAAAACAAAACAAACAACAACAATAACAACAACAAAACTAAGTCAACTAAGTCCTTGGTATTTCACTGTAAATAAATAAAAATAAAAATGCATAAAATTAAAGTGAGTGAAAAGTTATCACTTGGAAAGAGCTACTCTAAGTTATACTCACTGATTATCAATTCACATATATACCAAAGAGAGAAAATTAAAGGAAAATTTCCCTACTGTGTAGAATAGAATCAACTAGGTTTTGATATCTGAGAAATAGAAGCCCTAACCTCTGTTATTTTCTTCTAAAAGAGTATAAAACTTGTTTTGTTGAAAATATTGGAGATATTTGAGG
Source organism: Netta rufina (assembly GCF_964035555.1). NCBI lineage: Eukaryota > Metazoa > Chordata > Aves > Anseriformes > Anatidae > Netta > Netta rufina. Next base: position 5,039,074 of record NC_140123.1, read on the forward strand.
TGAGTTAATTGCTCCTTTTTGTAGAGTGACCCTGTAAAATGTTGTGAAAGAAGGATAACTGTGAAAGTTTCCCCTGTGGAGTTCAATGTGGGAGGACAAAGAAGCAAGCATTGTACAAAGACCATGATCTTCTTCTGTTTCCATGGTGATACAGTTCCAAAAATGATGCACCCATTTAAACTAGTGGAGTCTGCTGCATTATATTTTTCAAGAAGATTTAACTCTGTTGGTTGTGCCTTGGAATGATGAAGTTTCCTGAGCTTTGTTCAAACTCTCTCCTACCCTCCACATTTAGATAGCATGAGTGAAAAGGAAACTGTAGAAACACCACAGAGAGTACAAAGATTTAGGAAGTCTCACATTTCAAAGACAAAAATGGCCCATGGGAAAAAATGAGCTTTCCAGGTTAAAAAAATATTTCAGACACATTTTCATCTGTTGATTATACACTAGTAACATTACTGCATTCAAGTACTTAAATGTTACTATTTACTGAGAATGTGGATGGTCAGGAGGTGGTCATGAGCTTGTAACAGTAAGGAAGATAAACCTTTGGAATGGAAATAACACCTCAGATCACACTAATCATGTAGCTGGAAAAATTAAACAAGCTATTGGACATTCAGATGCCTTTTTCAAGCATCAAGTTTTGAAACTAAGAAAAACTAAGGTTAATAGAGAATGCTCAGCATATTTAGATATAGGCTAAGCTAGCCCAGAAATCAGTGTAGATCTGAGAGGATGTTAGTAGGGTCATAGGATAATTCCCTCTCATGAGGAAAAGGAAGACAGATAGTCATTGTCTGTGGTTAGTGTAGGGGAAGGAGATTTTAATGCGTGAAAAGATCAATATCTCTACTTAGCTCATTTATTCTAGTATTGGATAGAATTATGAATTTTCCATACTCTTCATTTCAGACTGCTTTGTAAGTCTTTACTGAGAATCAGAAGCAAGGGATCAGAGAAAGAGTGATGGTTTTGTGAGAAATGTTGTTTTCACTCCATATTGATGGAGTGGGGTGTTTTCACTCCATATTGATTATGTGAATTCATCCTGGCGTGTAGCTGTCATTTAGCTTCTGCATTGTTTCTAGGAGAACACTGATACCCAGGATGAAATATATTATGTCCCAGGACATGCAGGCACAAGATTCAGGAATGCTGGTGTTTCTGTTGAAGGATTATATACTGTGGCTGTGGTGGAGATCTGTTAGCATTAATCTGTAACACAGCCTATGAACACCCTGCCTTCTCCTTTCCCTTAGGAAATAACTATTTTATCAACTTTCCCTACCATACCAGAGCCACCAGCTAACTTGTCGTTCCAGGTAGTACACCTGTTACACATGTAATTAGGCAATGACCAGTTGTTCCCAGCTTTAATTTAGCCCTGAAGTTTCCTGTTTCTACTTCAGATACAAAGAAGGACCCATGTGCCTGACAGCTCAAATGATGTTTCAGTTTTAACAACTGATCTAATAATATATAACACCTCTGTCTGGAAGCCCTGTTTCACTAGTGTCCTTGAACTACCACAGCTGTTACTAAAAATATTTAGATAGCAGTTTGCAAATTTCCAGCACCTTATTCTTGAGCTAGCATAGCCATATTCCTGCTTGCCTGCACCTTTACTCTCACCAAGAGACACCCAGAAGATTGTATATATTCATCAATTTCCAGGCAGCAGCCAGTTACTGAAACAAAGATCAGCATCTGAGTTCATTCCCTTAAAACACATGTGCTTCACTACTGAAGCAAATTTGTTTACACTTTTTTGCTTTTTGGGGGGTCTCTGAGGTTTCCTCTCTTCTCATCCAAAAATCCTGCAGCACATTTCAAGTTTTTTTTCCGAGGTCAGTGTACTCAAATCCTGTTTTTCCCTTGAAATCCACAGAATACAGCAGCATATCAAGATCTAGTTTATCAGAAATGCTCTCTTTAAAAATAGATCATTGTAAAATATATTCTAATTTCTTTTAATCTTTAAAGTATAGTGCACATTTTCTGTTTACTTTTTTTTTTTTTTTTTTTTTTTTTTCCCCCTCTTGGTTGCCAGAGCTGCTTTCAGAGTTGTTTTTATATATACATATAAAAAAAGATCTTATATGATCAGCTCATAATATTATTTCTCTTATTAACATATTTTGTTTGGAAATTTGATTAAGACACTTACAATTTCTACTTCTAAGCTAATTTAGCCATAGTGATCTTCTACAGCTGTCTGGGCTCAAAGGTATCATAAAATATTTAACTATGTATTATTTTTACAGTGTTTAATTAATGTAACTATTTAGTTATAATATAATAGTTAAATATATATGTATATATGAAAGGGAGTCTGGTTTACAGGTATCTAATGGTGCCATTGAGAAATATTAGTGATGTGACTATTATTAAATTAGTCCTATTATGCTTTATTTAACTGAAACATAGGTGCTTATGATATGTAAAAAGAGAGAGATCTGTATAAATTTTATCAGATATCTCCCATCATAGAATTGCAAAAGACTAAAAAGATAATGAGAAATGAATAATTAATTAATAATCTGATCCAAATTTTAAATACTTATACATTTTTACTAAACTATATTGTTTGCTTTAGGCAGCAGTATTCAAAACACCTTTTAAAACTACACAACCACAGGAAGAAGTGTGTTACTTTTCTATACTAATCTCACTTATGCCAGTTTCAGAATGAATATTTGTTTCCTGGAAGTTCAGTTGTGATTTACATAAATCAGAGGTGGGGCACAGTTCCTTTCTATGGGTCTTAATCTGACATGTAAAATAGGTCAAATCAGCTGTATCCTAAAACTTCTGCTTTTCATCCAAGACTTCCAAAGGAGACCAGATTGAAGAGCTAGGATGGGGCAGATGCATTGCAGATATTGGATTGAATGGCATTTCCATCAGTCATTTGTTGAGAACAATTTAGGGATACTATGTCTGGTTTTTTTAAGAAGAAACAAAAAAGTGTAGGTTCCTTGAGTTCCTAGAAGTTAATCTCAAAAACAAACAAACAAAAACCACCTCAAGTTCTACTCTCTGAGGATCATCTAATTTATTTAATTAAATATATTGGGCCAGCAAACTTGCCTCCTGAAACTCTTTGTTATTTTGAGTAATGCATTTGAGATGCAGTATCAGAGTATCAGACGCTTATGACACTTTGTTCACAGAGAAGCAGAGGATAAATGAGGACTTTTAAAGGGTCTTTAATATATGGAAAGTGCAAAAACCTACAAAACAAACAAACAAACAAAAAAAAAACAAACAACACAGAGTAAGGAAATACATTCAGATAGGAAGAATGAGCAGAAAGATTGGGCTGATTCCTTTTCTGATATACATCAGATATAATTATCATCATGCAGTTTACCATACCTAAAAATCAAGCTTAAAAAGGGATCTATTAACAAACAAGAAAAATTCTATGACAGAAAAGGTCTGTTAAGCTTTGGAAAGTATTTTTGTTTGCCAGTCAACTATAACAATTTTAACACTATGGCTTTTGTAAAATAACAATTTTTTTTAGGAATTAGAAGAGCAGGTTCTGTAATGTTCATGACTTTATGAACAAGCAAACCAGCTTTAAAGTGCTATTACTTCACTGCTACGTCATTAGAAATTTGTGTAGAAGGAAATTGGCATTTGTCATTTGTACTTAGTATAAAAGACAAAGGCAGTAGAGTCAGTGACATTTTCATTTTGACAGTTCTCTTTCCTAATTTGTAGTAGACAGTTTTTGAAAACCCAACAAATATTTTAATCCAAATTGCTGTCGTATTTGAGTACCTTAAAAACTATATGATGTAGAAAAGCCAGTTGAGAACAATCTGCACATATACATTATACATGGATATATATATATATGAACACCTAATCAAACATTCAAATCCTGTGCTCTACTTTAAGAAAAAAAAATAAAAAGGTACAAGCTTCACCTTCTCCCTCTGGAGAGAACAGATTAGATATTGTTTAGTTCAATTGATTCACTTAATTATGCTTTAGCTTTATACTTAAAAGACATGTTAATAGCTTTTCTTTATTAGTTATGGATCATAAGGAATGTTATTTCTCACATATAACTCAACTGGTTAAACTGGTGTGAATATGTGTGGTGCTGCAAAGAAAAAAAAAATAAATAAGAAAAAGGTTCTTACAAGGCGATAAATTAGGTTTTAGGATTGATAAGGTGTCTTTCTGTTTCTAGTTCAAAGCTCATGTTTTGATTAAATTAGGCCAATTTTCAATGACAGAATCATCAGGTTTGGAAAGAATCTCTTGAGATCACCTAGTCCAACCCCACAGTGTCAGATACAGCAGGTTGTCTGGGACTGTGTCCAGGTGAATTTTGGATAGCTCCATGGACAGAAATACTACTTATTGGCCTGGGTCATGGAACAGGTGTTCTTGGTGGGCCATATACTTCTATTTATATATGCTAATGTATGTTGTCTGGATTTAGTTCAGCAGTGAGCAAGCACTGAAGTACTTCAGCATAATTGTTATTATGAGGAATGATAAGGCTCTTGAGTATCATGGGAGACAAAAGTAAAACCAAACACATTAGAGGTGCGTTGATGAGTAATGAAAGACAGACAAAACCAGAAAAAAGTCGCGGAGCTGTCAGTTCCAAAGGCTGAAAAAAAATTAGCAGATGGGTACATGTCTACTGTTTTGAAACTATTTCTGATGCTGCATTTTAAATACTAAATTAAATATATATATATATATATATATAAAAGAACACTTATCTATAAGAAGTTGCATTACCAGTATATACCATCCTTCATCTTTCCCCAAAGGAAGAACTGCAAATACTCAGATACAGAAAAATGGCTGATACAGAGAGCAGTATGGCTCAGAAGTCACAAAGCAGAGGCGGCTTTGATTTGGAAAAGCACTTAAGCATGCAGTCTAAATTTGACTAAATGGACTACAGAAAGTTGATTAAAATCAGTAGGAATCATAGATGAGCCTGATTTCTGGTGTTCTTAAGCACATTTTAACCACTGAGGTGTTTTTGCCAGTTATGAATGACGTTCAAATTTTGCAGTGAATTTTAAGATGTCAGAGGGATCCTACAAAAATGAGGTGGTCCACTCATAGTCAACTGTAGTCTCATCTCTTTACTAAATAAGATTTTTTTTTTCAAAGCTGAGAGTGACAGCATTCCTCTTCTTCCACACTTTATCTGAAATCAAGATTTCTTAGGACAACAATATCTCTCAAACATATAATCTCTGTGGGACGGAGGCTAGCTCTTTATACTGCATAATGCCAAATAGAATGTGAGCAGTCTCTGAATGGGGATTCTCAATGTTTAATGAAACATAACACCAAGCAGCCATTAACCAAAAAGCTCTCTGTAACTCTAATAAACCCTTAATTTTATCATTTTATTCTCTTATTGAAGTATCATCCTCTTTACCTTGTTGCACTGTTTTATTTCACATGAGGAGAACTAAGAATGTAAATGTGGTCTTCACCTTTGCTTCACACTGCTTTAATAATAGCTACTAAACTGCAATTCTAGTGTGTATAGGAATCAATTCTTGTATCCTCACAGTAAAAATATAAAACATGGAACGTAAAAACAAGACAGCTAAATTCTCAGTAATTACAAATAAATTACCTTCATCAACAACATTGACATTAGAAGTTTTAGTGTTTTAGTTTAGGCTTAAGAAGTTGCAGTAGGTTTCTAAATAACTTCTAATTAGATAATTTTTTTTATTTTTTTTTTTTTGGAGTTTGTACAAAACTCCAAAGTACAAAAATAAAGGTACATTTTCAAACAGAATAAAAAGGACAGACAGAAAAATCTTACTAATCTACCTCAGGCAAAAGCCTGCACAGATGGACTTTTCTCAATGCTTTCAGGTTGAGCTCTATTGCTGGCAGAAATTAGTTGCAGAGGGGAAAGCCCTCTCTTGAGAATTTGTCATCACCTGCCCCTCAGTAGCATGGAAGGAAAGAAACTTTTCCCTAGAAAACTGAGACCTAAAGCATCCTAAAGAATAGCATGGGTTTATTGGCATACAGTTTGCAGAGAAATCTCTTGAACCTTAATGAAAACGTCTGCTGTTCACAGCTAATTCTTCCCTTGCAAGCAGTGTGGGAGAGGCTGTCTCAAATAATGATTCTGCCATACTCACAGCATCATACTTCAGACCAACCAGAATTACCAATAGAATTTCACTGCTAGGGAGTTTTTCTGAAATTTCAGCAGCTTAAAAATCTGGATATGGAGGTGGAAATTAGATTCATAGAAGCTGTATACTGATCCAAAACAACAATAAAAAATTACTCATTTATATAATATGAAAATATTTTTAACATTCTAACTGTTTATAAGTTTTGATAATTGGTGTTGTATATAACACCCGTTTGACATGGTTTTTGGTCCTGTGAAGACTTGTGAGGTTTTGTTATTTACTTAAAGACAAACAAAAGTGGAAGTTGTTGCTGGTCTTTTATGCACATCTGTCTGACACATTTATGTTTAAGCACTATTATTTATTTGTTCCTTTTATTTTTTAATAAAAATTTTCATTCTAAAAACACATTCTTACTGTTCACTTTATATACTAGTTATTCCAAGCACAATGTCATTTTAATTAATGGTTTTCACAAAAGGGAAGTCCATAATCAATTAGGGCTCTATATAAAAGCCTTTTAAAGTAAATACAATCAACACAACTTTTCAGAAAATGAACTCCTTTTCAGTAAATGGTGTATTGATTTTACAGCTTTGCATGCATATTGTGTCACTTAGAGAAAATGTCTATTCCAAATGTCTGCCTACTCCTTGCAAACATGCATCTGAAAACCTAAATAGTTTGCCAAGGTCTGGTCTAATTTATTTACATTACACATTGTCAACAGCAGTAGGTGGCAATCACCATGGGACCAAAAGAAAAAAAAAAAAAAGAAAAAAAAAAAAAAGAAAAAAAGCAGAAGAAAAAAAAAAAAAAGAAAAAAGTAAAAAAAAAAAGAAAAAGAGAAAAAAAAGAAGAAAAAAAAAAAGAAGTTTTGAGAATAAATATAAAACAGTGAATGAAGATGTTATTTGCATAAAGTATGAAAATAGCCCATGAATGAACTAAGTTGAAAACCAAGTGCAATACTTTGGATGGATTCTGACTTTTGCTGGGTCATTATTAAGTAGAAAAAATATTTTCAATCTTTGTAGGTATACTGCTTATGAAGGCTATGGATTTTTTTATTATTATTATTATTATTATTTATTTAATTTAATTAATTTATTTATTGAGCTAATGTGAACTCTGTAGTCCGATCACCTGAAGAATTAACAGATTGCTGTTCTTGATAATGGGCACACAGTGAGGTTTACATTAGCATGTAATCATGTGTATGGCTGTCACAGTATGGGTGCACTCCTGTACTGTGACATTAGGGTTTTTGGGTCATATCTCAATGTTGCAGTGAGGCCAAACAAAAGACTTTTGAAAAGTTTCACATGAGTAGAGAAAACACAGTGCTCATATGATAAGGAGAGGCTCTTAACATGGAAGAAACCATAATGCAAATATCTGTTGTACATTATTGGGGTCAAGCATGCACAGGGGAGGCATATCCCATGTGCTGGTTAAGCTGTAAACTATGCTGAAGTGGGATATTTTTCTCTTTCTGACGCGTGACTTCTCTTCTAGACCTGAAAGAGCTTCCTTTCAGTTCTGGTAGGTGTTTCTCTGAGGACATTTAAAGTTAGAAAAATCTGAGGGGAGGATTCCAATAGATGGGGTACTCCAGATAGGGACTGTCTAGTTCCACAGCCAGTAGACTGGTTGACAGAAGAACATAAAGTTTAATTGAACTTTATTTGCATACCAAACCAGATTAGAGTACTTATATACCAGGAAGACCAAGCAGATGAGGCTCTCTACAGACAGATAGAAGCAGCCTCTCATTCACAAGCCCTCATGGGGTGTGGTCCTTATGGTCCTCATGGGGGACAACTACACAATATCTAGTGGAGGCACTGCAAAGCAGGGCATAGGCACTCCAGGAGGTTCCTGGAATGCATCAATGATAATTTCCTTCTTCAGGAATCCAAAGATTCAGGAATCCAAAGAGGGGTGCTATGCTGGACCTCATTCTCACCAATAAGGAGGGACTGTGCAGCCCAAGGGAAGCCTTAGCTTCAGTGACCATGAAATGGTGGAGTTCAAGATCCTGAGGGCAGTGAGGAGGGAGCACAGCAAGCTAGCCACCCCGGACTTTGGGAGAGCAGATTTTGCCCTCTTCAGGTATCTGCTTGGTAGAGTACCATTGGACAAAGTCCTAAAGGGAGGGGCCTAATAAAACTGGTTAATATTCAGGGATCACCTTTATTGATGAATCCCAACGAAGTGGAAGGTACACAAAAAAGCCAGAAGGACAAGGAGATCCTGTCCAAGCTCAAACAGAAAAATGAAACGTACAGAGGGTGCAACAAAGGATGAGTAACCTGAGAGGAATACAGATACACTGTCTGAGCAGAAAGGGTCCCTTCCATTCCATTCCATTCCATGATTCTATGACTCTACGGTATATTCTGAAGACACAATTCTATCATATACTAAAAAGAAAAAAGAAGAGAAACAGAGAACTCATCAGCTCTCCCAGAGCTCTCTCAGTTCTCTCCCAGAGCTACAGACTCAAAACAAGGCTCAACTTAATGTCATGATAAATAAAAATCTGACCTTAATATTATTTATTTTTTGTTTGTTTCCATAGTATGCAGTTTTGAAAACATGTTCCTTAAGTTCCGTGGTCCTTTATATTATTTATTTATTTATTTATTTATTTATTAACCTCACAATATAGGCTTTATTCTCTTTTCAGTTTTTTATCTGCTTTAAACAAAATGTAGCTCCTCTGACTTTGGTGGACTCATTCTTGAGTTATGCCCCAGAGCAATCAAGTGAATGACAACACAATATGAAACATGATTGTACAGAGTGAATTCCATATTGGCCTGAACCCTGCATAATTGCATTGAAGTCAGTCTAAAGCACGTAAGTTATTGCAGATATTTTTCTGCATGAAATAAATAAATAAATAAATAAATTTAAAAAAAAAGGAAAAGAAAAGAAAAAAAAAAAAGATAACAGCCCATTTCTAGTCATGTGTTTTATCCTAAGCCAAATGAGTAGACAGCTTGTATTTGCCAGTCTTCTCAGAAAGGGCCTAAAGGGACCTGTTTGCCAACATTTGATTCCCTGGCAGCAAGCTTTTTGTACTTCTGTTAATTAGCTAGCTCAGGGTGTTTTCTGTTTCTCTGGAATATTCTAGCCAAGGGCACACTATGGACACACATCAGAAAACAGCCACTGACTACAGAAATCCACTGAAGAATCCCATGCTCATTGCTTGGAGGATTGGAACAGATGCACAAGAGAAGACAGGAGTCCAGGAACACAGATTTTCATGTATGGTTTTATCAGAGTTTAACAGTCCTATAGTGGCATTCATTTGACTTGCCAAGCAGAAGGCAATGGTTTCATCTGTATCAGGCACTCAAGCGGAGCAGCTTGTTAGATATTATAAACAAATATGCTACAATGAAAGCATACTTTAATTTGTTAGAAGCAGAGCTAATTTTGTGTCAGAGCAGCCTGAAATATCAGCACTTACTTAATGGAGTTATATATGCATAAGCACACAAATTTTGAGATGCTGGCACCCAATCTTTCCACACAAAATTAGCCATGTCTAAAACTGAACTACTACCCAAGAGTACTCTGCTGTTTGTGACATGGAAATTTAAAAATACTATCTAATAGTCACAGTGGCTTAAAGAACACATGCTGTGGCAAAAAACATTAATATAAGCAGAATTAAATTTAAGCAAAACTAAAATGAATAAATAATCAGATAATAAACTTTTTTTTTTTTTTTTTTTTTTCCAGAAATTATAGCTCCCTAGTGAATTAAAATATGTTTCCAGTAGGCTGCCACGTAGAAAGCCATATACATGGAATAAAACTTGACAAAGATGTATTGCACAACAGCAAAAATACCTGTTAAGCTTCCCCCAAGATTCAGACACTTAAAAATGACCAAACCAAGCAAGTCCACTACATCCACTAAATTTCCCCCAAAATGAGGAAAGTTCAGGAAAATAGTAAATTGTTTTCTATACAATGAAAGCACACCTGGTAACATTATTGATATGTCAGTGCTATCTAGCTGCTTTTCAATGACTGTTATCTGAGCAGCAATGTTCTCTTCAGAGGAATAAATAGAGAAGAACATCTTGAAAGCTTCAGAGTCTCTTAAAAATAATTAGAGGGAAATGGAAGTTTCAAAAAGATGCATTTAAAACAATCATAACAAGAGAAAATTTATTCTGGTCCAGGTCTTCCTGGTGAACCTGTGAGAAAAGGGTATGCTTGGTGTTCCATATTTCTGACTCCAAAAGAGAAAGAGATCTACTTATTTTTAATAAAATTTAATTTCCTTTGCATGCCTACTTTTAAATATCTACCATTTTTACTGAAATCACTTATTCAATCTGAAGTTACTTTTCAACACATCAAACACAGAGGAGCAGATCACCACTTGATGCAAACTGCCACTGCTCTAATGGTTATACCCTTCTGAATGTACTCCAGATGAGTAATTCCTGGCTTCCTGAAATATTTTTAAGAGGAATTTTGTGTGCAAGAGTGAATTTCAGTAACAACAAATGACTACACAACTTTGTGACAACAGTAATTTTCTGAAAAGTAAAGACCATGATATACATATATGTACTTAGCCTTACGTCAAAAGGAAAGAGTTACATTATTTCATCAGATTGCACACCTGATGAAAAGCATTATGCAGAATCATACACCACTACAGGCCAATAGACAACTGATATTTTGACTTTGAAAGTGCTTCAGAAGGGAATCTAAGGTCTTTGTGACACATGTGATTTCCCCTACTCACAGTGCTTGTGGTAGGAAAGTATGATTTTTAGGTAAAACAGGTGTGTGAATCAATAGAAGAAGACAAACATATTAAGAATCATCCAAAACCTTTTAAAGGAAAAGCATGAAAGCTTTTGTTTGTTTGTGATTTATAAATTGTCAATTAAAAAAAAAAAATCAAAATCTTTCAAATACAGCATTTCTACAAAAGCAGAAAGAAATAAAATATTATTAAGCTCTGTAACAGTGACTTAACTGTAAGTATTAACCCTAAATATGTTATGTCTTTCTATGCATATTTTTTCTTCCTGAATGTTGTATAGGGAGGCTCAAAATTGATGGTTACCAGATTCCTGTCCCTGAAGTAGAGCTGAGATTGCAAAAACTTAACAAGTTCAGGGACAATGCCCTGAGAGGAGCTGCAGCATTTTTTTTTTCTTTTTAATGTTTTTTTTTTTTTTTTAATTATTTTGTATTTTTAATAAGATTTAACTGAGCTTTGTTTCAGAGTAGTGGGCTGTGAAACTAGGATGGGACGATTAGACTTTGCTGGGGAAAAGTTATGTATGAAATATTACTATGACAAGGTTGTGTGGATAGTTTGTGATGTGTGAAATGAAATCCCTACTCAATGTGCCTAGACAATGCAATTAGTGCTATCCTGTCAGGAATTTCTTGTTAGAATGGAAAAAAATTGCCATGAAAAACAAGCACCCAATGTCTACTTTTTTAAAATCCTAGTTTTCCAATAAAATATTGTCTAAGCCATACTTTCTGATTTATCCTTATTTAAGCGTCAATAATGGGTTAATGATATATATAATGGGATAATGATTTCAATAAATTTTTGTGGCTAAGATGTGAGTATTTATTGGATCCTTGACCAGACTAGTAAATACGGCAAAATAATGAACTTTGACTGGGATTCAGTAGATGGAAGTGGTGGAGAAATTCAAACTGACTAGGAGATTCCCATTCAATTCTGTAATAAAAAATACCACCTTGAAAAAAATCAAGAGAAGAAATATTATATACAGAAGAAATTTCTGAAAACAAAACGGAACAAAACAAAATCAAATAAATAAATAAAAAACTTTGAACTTTCTGTGAATAAAATTGAAACACCAGGTACTATGCAGAAATTGTTTTCTCCTGAAGAAGGAAAGCAAAACTGACAAAAGGTTTTCCCAACTGAAAATACTTTTTTTTTTTTTTTTCCCTTCCCTTCTGATGATAAAATGTATTTATTTATTTTAAACTGGTTTCTTTCAATCCATAACAGAAGAAAACATTTTCAAAAATGAAAACAAATGCATATCTTCCAGCCAAGCATAGCCATCAGAATCTGTACAAACATCTCACTGAGTGAAATGGACAGGCTGATTTAGCAATTAGTCTTTCTCATAGCATTAATATTACTTGAAATGGAGCTACTTAATTTCTGGCTTCAGGGCTTTAGTGGTTCAGAAGATTTTGTTCTGATCCTGTGCACAAAGATGGAACACTATTATGTCCATGCTGTAAGAAGAGTTTAAAACAATGGACTAAAAATATGATAACCTCCTAATAATTTAAGACTTTGTCAGAAATGTTCCTGAACCAATTTTCAGATCAAAACAACACAAAATTTGCACATAGAAGTAAAGCACATGGACTCAGAAAGGTTCCCAGGCACCAGAATGCACTTGCACATGTCAGTAATTTGCTAATATGTTCCGTGTTGTGACTGTTGCCTGTCCCCACTAGAAAACTGTCCATATATTTCCCTGATACAGTTTGGCTTTCAAAATATTCCAAAGGTGGTTCCCAATAACCAGTTTTTACACAGACACATTGTTTCAAAAGCTAAGATGTGGTACTTGGACTCTGTGTCTAGAAATATTTCTGGGCATGTTTTTCTGGGCATGAGTTTACTAGATGCCAAAATGCTCTTGGCTATCCAGATGGTGTGTGTCTTCCTCCCTGTGTATATAAAGGGGTGAAGATAGATCATCTACTAAAATTATCTCTGGCTAAAAAAATATGACAGGAATGGAAAAGACTTTGTAAAGCCAACCTACAAACCAACCAGGAATCAGGAGTTAGGGAGTATAGAGACTATGTTCAGCCTGACACAAACTTGTCCTTATCTTTGTTGGATCCTCTAGATGATATCATAATATCAGGAAGTGAAAATTAACAATATTTCTTAGTTCTAGTGAAGTCAAAAACATGAGATAAGAGATAGCTACATAAAAAGAGGGTCTGGGTAGTTTTAAAATTTAAAAGAGATGCTGGAGGGTGGTAAGTCTCTGTTGACTCACTAGGAATAACCTTGCATTCCAGAAACAGGATAAACTGCAGTTCAAAGCAAGTTCAAAATCAGAAAATTAATAAACATACAGATGAATCTTGCTTTGGGATTTAATCACACTGTTCACAAGAAGTAATCCTGCTGAAGCTACTACTGAGGAATGGAAATATTTATAAGGAGGAATAGCTGGTTGAGATGAGATTACAAACATTAATCTAACACTGGTTCCTAGTGTGGCATAGGTACACAGGTAGTCAAAAAAATCTTTTCTTAAAAAAATAAAAAAAAGAAGAAAAAACACAAACAACTATTTGCAATCTGGTGACCTTTTTCTTCTTTTTGTTCCCATTTCACTTAAATGATCACTCTAAATATATCAAAGATACTTTTAGCAATTTGATAGGTTAGAACTACATATCGAATAGAGCAAGCATTGATCAAAAAAGAAAAAGGAAGGTAATTTTTTAAAAGTTCTACTCTGCAAGGATTTTTTGTCTGCCAAGAGTTTAAAAATTGACACATACTCAATAGAAATTGTTATTATGCAAAGAATAAAAGATTCTATCAACAGTTTGTTGTTGGTATGCTAATTATGGTTTTTGTGTTTTGCAAATGCTTTACAAACAAAGATTTTGAACATGCAAAATAGAGCTAACTGAAAGGCTTTTTGATTCAAATGATACTCAACTGAATTGAGTGTTAAATAAAAGCTTTTTGTTTGCTTTTTTTCTTGTTTCTTTTTTCTTTTTCTTCTTTTTGTGAAGATAATCAACCTTTCTGAGGAAAAAAAAATAAATCCAAATGCTTGAAAATTTTAACAAATGTTGACTTTCCAAGATGTGAGCTTGTGATTCCACTATCTCATGCAAATCACCATTCAAGCCACACTCTTACAGGATAATTTCCTGCAAAATGCCTAACAATCCTATAACTATCAAATAATGAAACTCATTCTCTCACTGCCTCCACTTTTTTTTTTTTTTTTTTTTTACAACCTTCTTCTTCTGTAGCCTCTCTTGAAGGTTTTCCTCTCAGTGAGAAATATGGGCCTGACACCATGTAAACAACCTTTAACTTCAATAGTTAAGATCTTCTAGAAGATACTACAAGTATTTTAGGTACAGCTACAATATATACAGAAATTTTATACAGTATACTAAAATATGCTACAGAAATTCTCCTTAGGCCCTACCACCTGAATAAAATATGTGATGGAAAGGCTGTAACTGAGTAACAGAATTCCCTCTGCTTTATGAACTTTATCAGCAACTGTACCAATCACTGTGAATAATACAAATAATAACAAAAAACAACTAAGATTTTGTTTTGCTGTGTAACAAACAGAAGAACTCTAGGTGGAAAGGGACTTAACTCTAAATCTAGCCAAAATCTCTCTTCAAAACATGGCAAACTTTGAAAAGTAGTTCATGGCTTGCCTTGTTCAGTCAAGATTAAAAATCTGTGAGAATGGAGATTCCATAAAATGTCATTGTTGAACATTTTTTCATAATACTTATTCAGAATGTTGCAGTTTGTGTCCACTGTATTTCATGCGCACATCTGAGAACAGTCTGGCTCTATCTTCTCTTTATCTTCCAATTTGATAGATGTGCAGAACAATAAAATGTCCCCCTGGTCTTTGAATTGAACAAACACAGCTCTTATATTTCTGTGTATATAAGTAGTAGTGGTTGTACCTCAAAAGTCACGACATAAAAAAAATCAAAGGAGAAGAAAGGTATTGAGAATGTTACCTGATTCTTCAGCAGTTCATTTTTATTTTACTTTATTTTCCATATATTTCTATTTTTTTTTTCCATATAAAAGTTTGTTTAAGGACAAAAAAGTTGGAATCCTATGTTTCTTAGTGATCTGTATATCCCAAAAAGATGATGACAACATTTTAAGCAATAAATCTGTTCCACACCAAATAGAACTCTTATCACCAAAACATACAATATAAAATAAAAATAAAATAAAAATTAAAGATAATATAAAGAGACATGCTTTACTTATCTTTGCTTAAAGAGACATGTATTTATATCTTTGCTTAAAGAGACATGTATTACTTATGTACAAAGTATATACAAATAATAAAATACTTTACAGTACCTAGGATGCAATATGCATCTAGTGTATTGCTGAAGAGTCAAAATATAAGCCAGAGCAAGTCTGCTAAAGAAGCTGGAGAGCTATAGGAAGATCAACCATGTTCTGGAGCTTCATGTCCTTATTCAGAGATCTATAAAGGATACTTGCACCTCA
Source organism: Netta rufina (assembly GCF_964035555.1). Classification (NCBI taxonomy): domain Eukaryota; kingdom Metazoa; phylum Chordata; class Aves; order Anseriformes; family Anatidae; genus Netta; species Netta rufina. The sequence continues at coordinate 5,054,557 of NC_140123.1, forward strand.
GAAGCATTTGTAAACTAAAAAAGATTTTGCTCCTCAGGCTTAACGGATTTCAAGAAAATATGAAGGTGAGTCTAGTTCATTTACTTTTGTCTTCTGCCAGAATTACAGGCAAACACAGTATATTTATAAATACAGTATTTTAAACCCTTACTTTTTATGCACCCTTACACTGAATTAATGTAACATGCAATTTGATGTACTTTCAATTCATTCTCTTTATTCATTAGAATGGATTGAGGTTGGAGGTGTGATTTGTTGGGGTATTTTTTATGATTCCTGATACTGAATTTGATGTCAAACTATGCTAGCTGTGTTTCACGGTTGCTTTGTTGAACACTGAGAATTGATAAATATGTAAATGAAAATGTCACCTCTTTCATTTCAGATAAACTTTTCCTTATCATCTGACTTGGAAAATATTATTTGTTTTCCTTCAGTCTTTTCAGTGTTTTCTCTTTAAGATAATCTGAAATTCTTGCAATGCCCTCCAAATAAATAAATAAATAAATAGGTGCTGATGGGGGTAATTGTTACAACAACAGGAATGACAACTGAGCCACAAAAAGTAAAAAATGGCAAGTTAAAAACTTGCTAAATAAATATTTGCAAATGAATCATTTGAAAGTAAAAAGTCCATTAAAAACAAACAAACAAACAAACAAACAAAAAAAAAACATGGTAATGCTTTTGTTCTTAAAGGTACTCCAGAAAGCAAAACAGGGTAAAATTCTTGTGAATAAGAGTGTATCATGAACAGAATCTAGGGAACTTTTCTGAACTGAGTCCTTTTCTAGGAATTGAGTGCTTTTCTAGAGAACTTTTCAGAAAGTTCTCTTTCGGTTGTGGGATTATATTTTTTCTGTTTGTTTTGTTTTTGTCTTTTTTATTATTATTTTTTTTTTGTTTTGGTTTTGTTTGCTTGTTTGTTTTTCTTAAAACAACTAGTAGCCTGTTTTTAAAGAGCCCAGGATAAAAGGAATAAAGTTGACAAACTAAACCATTGGACCTGTGATAACACAGAGATAGAGAGGTGGTGAAGGTTTTTGGAAAAAAAAAACTTTTATTTTAATTTTATATAGGTCACTGCATTTCTATTTAAAATTCTTAAAGTCACTGACAATGTGGAACAGATTTTGACTCATGGTAAAATGTTTAACATCTTAATACCGGTACCCCAGACCAACTTTTAGCTTTTATGAATTCAAGCTTCATTTTTTTGCCTGTTACTTTTTTTTTTTTTTTCCATTTTTTTTTTTCCATTTTTTTTTTTCCATGTTTATTAGCTTTGAAAATGTGTTTATAGTACAAAGCTCACTATTCCTTTCACTGTGATTTAGGACTGTCTCCAAGGTGTCTATAATTATGCTAAAATAAATTTCTTTTTAACAATTCTTGTTTCAAGAACATACAGAATTTTCTGAAACTGAAGGTTCCAAAGGGACTAGTGTTTTTTTTTGAGTGATAAATTACATGACTACTGCATTATACATTCTAGAACATACCTTGCTTTGTGTTGCTGAAAGATAAGATTGTTTTCTCATTTAAAATATATGTTTTAAGATGTCTGAACACATAAGGGAAGAACATAGCTTGGCATAACTATCTGTTGGTTTATGTTGTTCCCATGTTTTATTTTTTAAAACTGTTGAAAGATTATTTCCCATGGCATATTGCCTGAAGTACATTGTATTTTAATTGCAGATTTAAATAAACAGCTGCTTTATTCCCCAGTAGTCATTTAAGAAAGTGCCAGAGTCACTAATAAAATGTCTTCACCTCTGCCTAAATCTGTAAATATTTAGGGAGAAGCCAACATAACCGTAAACCATTTACAGCAGTAAACATAGGATGAAGTATTATTATTATAAATTGGAAAAAATCTTACTAAATGGTCTGACTCAAAAAAATGATCATGTTGTAAAAGTTTAATTTAATCTAAAAAGGAAGGCTTACGTAAATATCATTATGTGCTTTAAACAAAGAAAACATGACTGAGAAAAAATAAAATGACAAATTACACCTTCAAAAGTGAAATGATAGTATTCATCTGAAGATAAAAACCTGATGGATGAACCAGGTATATCAGATCTACACAATATTGTTGATAAGTTACCTTCCTACTTATAAAAATGCTAAAATACATAGTATGTATATGGTTATTTATTTTGGTAGATAACATTTGGCTTCCCAGTCAGGAGCTATTTATTTAAAAGTCCCTAAAGACTACAGTGTCAGAGCATTTTCTAAGAATATAGATTAGAAATAGCAGCATCTCTCTCTCCCTCATATATCTTGCTCTTATCAGCTGTACTTCGATTAGCTTAAAGAGTTTGTGTTTTAAAATTATATAAAAACAAAACAAAACTAAACTAAACTAAACTAAACTAAATTCTGAGATTCTGATTAAAAATCTGTTAAGACATTGAAAAGATTTAAATGATCTTTGGCATATTAAGAGAAATAGTTCTTAATATGGTTATTTCAGTGACTGATCCAGTCTATCTCATCTTAGACTAGTCCTGCTTGTTCTACTTATTTTGTGTTTCCTTATCTAACATCTAAGTTTGTATCATTCTAGCTGAAGGTGACAACAACTAATAATCAATGAAAAAACAAAAACAAAACCGAACAAATAAAACCTTCTCTTCCTCCTCCACCTCCCCTTCAAATCAATATTCAAAACATTGTAAAAATATGATTAAAATGACTGCTCTACTTTTCTGATGGTAATATTAAGAGACACACTTTCTTGCTAGTTCGGTTATAGCCACATCTTCAGAAGAAAATATTTCTGGATTTTCTCTGTCATACTTATTTTCTACAGGCCACTAAATATCAGAATCAGCAGCGCAAGTCAACACATGAACTCTAGAAATAACTTTTTGAGTAATATAATAAAAGAATATTAAGAAGTTGGTATAAATTTGTGGTCAACCACAATCACTAAAGAAAACTTTCTTATAATTTTCATTGATATCAGTGATAAATTTAAGGAAATATTTTTGTACAAGGAAGTCCATATGATAACTTTTGAATTACTAAAATCTTACTCAGGTCTTAGATAATACACATGATTTTTTGCTGGTCAGATTTTTAAATTAAAATTTAGGTCCGAGAGCACCTTGGCCTGCCATAAATAGCAGTCAATAAAATATAGTGAAATCAGTTCTTTTTTAGAGTGGGAAGTCTGTGAATAACAAGAAAACCATGAAGTCAGGAATGTTTTAAAGTATTTTGTGGCAGAATTATTCTTGTAATACCATCACGATCTCATGCACCATCCTGTCCTGCTTCTAGACATACTATATTTTTTTGTCTTTTCTTTTATTGATTATTATTTTGATTAATTAATTTTCAAACAAAATGCATTATGTCACCCAAAGGAAAACGTTAAGCTTATTTTTTGGTATAAGAAGAAAGATAAGTTCTGGATCACATACTGCATGGTTCCCATAAAGGCAATCAGGAGGAACAGAAAATTATTATTTTCCCAACTTCACTACTCATCTACTTACACTAAGCTAAAACAACTCTTCTAGTGGCAACCACTGTAGTCAGTATGGTTCCTATTTTTGTATTGGAGGATCTGGTGTTCTTAATTTATTTATTTTTTCCAGCAGTTTGCTGTTCTTCACCGGGTGACAGAATGGAAAACATGGAAAGACACCTCTAGAGATCATCTACCAACCCCCTGCTCAAGCAAGGTCAGTTGGAGCAGGTTGCTCAGGGCTGTGTTCAGTTAGGTTCTGAATATTTCCAAGGATGGAACATATTTCCACATTCCACAGGTCAAACCTGTTCCAGTGTTTGACCACTTTCATTAAGAAATAAAAAATAATAATAATCTCATGTTTAAGTGGAATTTCCTGTATTTCAAATCATGTAAATCAAATCATGTATTTCAAATCATTAAATCAAACCCTTTTGTCCATTAACTGACCACCACTGAGAAGATTGTAGCTCTGCCTTTGTTATTCCTCCCCATCAAGTATTTATACACAGAGATAAGATCCTTCTGTCCTTCTCCAGGCTGAACAGTGCCAGCTCTCTCAACCTCTCCTCATATGAAAGATGTTCAATCATTTAATCACTTTTGCTGCCTTTTGCTGGACTTTTTCCATTATATCCATGTCTTTCTTGTAGACAGGAGCCCAGAAAAGGACACAGTAATTCATATATGCCTCAAAAGGACTGAGAAAAAGGGAAGGATCCCCTCCGTTTGACTGCTAGCAGAGTTCTGCCAAGTGCAGTCCAGGAAGATGTTTTCTTTGTCATGAGGGCACACTGCTGAGTTCATTTTAATGTCTACTAGGAACCCCAGGTCTGTTTCTGCCAAGCAGCTTTCCTGTCTGTACTAGTGTCTGAAGCCATGGCAGGCTTTTTCCCTTGGTGAACTTCAGGTCTGGCCTGAAAGGTCCCTCTGATTGGCAACACAACTATCTGGTCTATTAGCCACTTCTTCCAGCTTAGTATCATCTAGAAACTTGCTGAGGGTGCGCTACCATCCAGGTCAGTAATGAAGATAGAGTATTGGCTCAGTACTGACCTCTGAGATACACCAGTGGTGGCTGACCTTCTGCTGGACTTTATGACACTGGCCACAACACTTAGAGCCCAGCAGTTCCGACAGTTTTTAATCTACTTAATTTTTCACTCTTCTCATCCTTTCTTTATCTGTTTGTGAAGGTGTTATGGAAGACAGTGTGGAAAACCTTGCTAAAGTCAAGGTGAACAACCTCCACCATGGTCTTCTCTCCCTATCACCAGATGCAAGACTGCTTAAATTAATTTCTGGCTATATTATACAGTTACATTTTCATGAAGATAACTGTTTAAGAAAAATCAAATATTTTGATGATATAGGAGACTCCAGAAAACTATTTCACAGGTTATTCGGATTGCATGTTTAAATATATGTTTAAAATATATAACAGCAGAAGTTAAGTGAGATTCAAGATATTTTATCAATGGATATGCTGTTTTGATACTTGTTTATACTGGTTTAAGGTAAATATCTCACTATATCAAGTTGTCAGATTTAATGTGCGTGCTTTATAAATAAAAATTTCTGTCAGATAAATATTTCTATAAAACTATCATTATGAATGTTCACTAATGTATAGAGAAGGATTAATGCCTTAAGAAATAGAATTGTCATTTATACCCCCCATCTCTTCATCTTTTTTTTTCATATTCCTTTTTCACATGTCAAGACAAACAGATTGAATAGCCTTGTATCTCTGTTCTCTTTTTGTGATTTTTTTCCTTTTTTTTTTTTTTTTTCTCTATATATTTTTTATTTTCACATACATATACTTCAGATTGTTCATAATTATAGTCCTGGAATAATTTACCTTCTGCTGAAAATGTGCTGCATTATGAAGCAGAGAGGAAATGTGTAACGTAAGAAGAGCTGAGCGTTACAGAAAGTAAAACTGATTGTCAATATTGATGGTATTAGAGAATCCTTTCTCTCTGAACATCTTTGATTATCCTTATTTACAGAGAAGTCAAGATACAGAAGAATCTGGGATTTATTTAATTGTATATTTTTTCTTCCTATTCCTTTGATTAATTCCTGGGATGTACATTTATTTATGCATTTTATTTATTTATTTATTTATTTATTTATAATAAATTCAGTCACCGTTCATTTTGCATTTCTCATAGGCTATTTAAGCATAAGTCAAGCTCTGTGATATACAGTCAGATGGGCTAACAGAAAAGATTACTTAAATATCAGAAGTGATTAAAACAAAGCCCTGGTGGATTCCTCAGTAAATGTTTTAGACCGTTACATACTCTCTTATAATGCATATTTAGATGCCTTATTCTCTCCTTTTTTCATTGTTCTGGAAAACCTTGGAAAATCAAGCACCTGGAAAATCACTTCATTTTTTGTTCTTTCCAAAATACGGGTATTTCTGCCTCTTCAGGAGATGGACCAAATCCTTAACCCATGCACTTGTACAGACAGAGAATTGCAAACTTGCCCTCCAATTTCAAGCTCTAGGGAAGAGCAAACTCCATGCTGTGGCTTTGTGATGCATATTGGCTGTTGACACTCAGGCATCAGCAAAGTGAAGTCAGACAGGCCATCCAGGTAATTTGTCTGGTTGCAGAAGTACCACCATTTAGTAACTACATCTACAGCTACCCTGGAAGGAAATTACTGAGAAGAGTTATTCACCTTGATTCGATGTTGATGTATGAAGTTTTCCAAACACCTGATTTACTGAGTATTTTGATGCAGAACTTGTCTATATACCCACACTACATCTTTTTAGATCTCTGTTAAGTTTTTAAATCATCTCTTACACACCAGAATTCCTGTGGACCTAAATTTCAAATCAGAGGGAAAGGAGAAAGAATGCATACATATGCTTATTTATGATGTTGTAAAGTTATAAGGAATATGTTACAAAAAGACAACTAATCACCTTTATTTCTTCAGGGTATCTGAGATGTTTATTCCCTCTATGGCCTGTACAAGCGGTTGATGAATTCTGGAAATCTTTCTGTGAAAACGATGGTTTTGTTTTTACATAGTGTGTACAAGAACATAGAACAATGGAAAATCATAGAATCATAGAATCATTCAGGTTGGAAAAGACCTTTAAGATTTTTTTTTTTTTTTAAGATTATTTCTTAGTTTACAAAAATATGAATCTACAGCACCTACTTGCTGTGAATGAAAAAAAACATGAACTGTTTATGTACAGAAATTAGGCCATTACCCAAAAGGACTACCTTAATGTTGTTGCTTAAGTTAATGGAAAAGTAATTCTGTAATACTGTAGGTAAGCAAGAATATTCGGGTTATTTTTTTCCTTTACTAATGTAATGATATTATATATCATTATAATGATATTATTATCAATTATTGTCAATTATTATATTTCATATGTTGAAAAGAAACATAAATTACAATTATATATTATAATGCAAATATAACAATGATATAAATGAGTATTTTGAATAACCAAGAAACGTTTATTTCTTTGAGGCATTAACCAACTACAGATAAGCAATTTAAAAAACAAACTAACCAAACAAAAAAAAAACACATGTAGTCAAAACATTAAAAGATATCTCTTTGAAGTTTCCCATAAGGTTGTGTTTATTAAATCAGACTGTAAATATGAAAATAATTAACAGATAGTAATTTGTCCTATTTTATATCCTTCTTGAAGACACCAGATTTCATCTTATACGAAAACACTCACAGAGAGCTTTTCTTTAGTCACCCTTTGAATGTGAGAAAAATCTCTAATAATTTTCTTCAGACAGGACCTTCTGTGTTGCTATTCTATTCATGGTTACAATCGTGGGCGTCCTGCCATTATAGTAAACAAATCATAACCTTTTATTCCTTATTACCCGACACCCAATCACCTGTTTCCTCATTGGTTGAGTACTACAGGTTCACAAGCTACTTAATGCTCCTCTATACTATATATGTACTTTTTTTTTTTTTTTTTCTAACCCTTTAATTTCTCTCTCTCTTTTTTTTTTTTTTTTTTTTTTTTTCCTCCTTTGTTATGTTTGAGAACTTGTGATTTTTGTTTTACTATTCTCACACTTCTCATCCTGTTTTTCTCAAGCTTCTACCTTATTTTGGAACAGTGAGGCCTTCTACAGTCCACATATCTACTTAGCATTTCTCTTTGATATGACTACACAACTACCTTTGAATACAGAAGGTTAGTTTTCTACTGCAAAAACACAACTGAGTTTCTCACAATTTCATTTAACAATTCCCACGTATCAGGTTAGATATGAATTTTACTAAGTAGTAAGAGTTTAACTGGTTTTATTTAATCAGAATACAGTCAGTCAACAGAGTATCACAGAATCACAGAATCACAGAATTTCTAGGTTGGAAGAGACCTCAAGATCATCGAGTCCAACCTCTGACCTAACACTAACAGTCCCCACTAAACCATATCACTAAGCTTTACATCTAAACATCTTTTAAAGACTTCCAGGGGTGGTGACTCCACCACTTCCCTGGGCAGCCTGTTCCAATGCCTAACAACCCTTTCAGTAAAGAAGTTCTTCCTAACATCTAACCTAAAACTCCCCTGGTGCAACTTAAGCCCATTCCCCCTCGTCCTGCCACCAGGCACGTGGGAGAACAGGCCAACCCCCACCTCGCTACAGCCTCCTTTAAGGTATCTGTAGAGTCACCCCCTGAGCCTCCTTTTCTCCAGGCTGAACAAGCCCAGCTCCCTCAGCTGCTCCTCGTAGGACTTGTTCTCCAGACCCCTCACCAGCTTCGTCGCCCTACTCTGGACAGTAGAAGACTATTAACCAAAAGATCTCCTAAAGAAGAGGTTGCTGGTGCTTCAGCAGCAGTTCCATTAGGGTTGCACTTAGAGGATTTCCTAGTGTGGAAATGGACTTCTGGTTAGTGAGGAATATGAGAGAAAACTGTCTACATTTTAGAAAATTATCCCAGAGCTGAAGGATGTATGGCTGTTGTCACAGTCTGTTAAGGATCTTGCAATCCTGTTTCCTTATGTACAGAGCAAGTCATTTGAAGTACCTTTTGATTTGATGCAAGACTTTTTGAAAGTACTGAATTCTTGAATAAAAAAGAAATAATAATAAAAAAAAAAAACAGTCCTGATGTCATTTGACAAAACTACTTCCTTGACGTCTCTCTAGGAAAGATGCTATAATAGCATCAGGCTATACTAACTATATAGCCTGAGTACTCAGGTCTTTGATATAAAAAGGGAAGGAATTAAATTAGTATTACAGCGTCACAGAATCCTCAAATCTTGTGGAACATTATTCTGTGAAATATTCATTGTTGCTTTACAAAGACCAGTTCAGAGTGCATTAAGCTCTGAATATTGAACAGTGAATTTCCAACCTCCCAGGATAATATGAAATAAAATATTAAAAATCGCTAAGATAATCAATACATAAAAATAAAGAGAATCACCAATTTGCATATTAATTGTTTACCTAGTACTGGTTAATCATGCAGAGATCCAAGTTACTAAAAAAAGGTTGTGTGAGGGAAGTGAGTTAAATATAAGGACACGGGAATGTCCTTTTCAAACAAGATTGGAGGTTTGCACATTTGTGCACATTTACTGCATTACTGTATCAAATGATAAGTGACTTAAAAAAAAAAAAAAAAAAGAATAATATATGACAATGTTTTCACAGTATATTTCCTTAATTGTTTCAAGTGATCTGTACCTTGGGGCATTTTGGAGATAGTAATATCTTTTATTTGTTAGGTGTGGAGAGATTTATTTTCTTATTAATTTAATTGTTTTGTTTGAACCTGTAAAAAAGAAGCACAAGCTTCTGTGGCACTGAGTTCCACAGTTAAATTATATATTTTGTAACAGGAAATGTTTTGTTTTGCTTTAAAGGATTACTTCATACTTTAACAGGTAAAGTCCATCTAGATTTTATTATTTTCTATCCACTTTTCTATACTCATGATTTCATGGACCTCTATCATGCATATGTTCCATGGGCTCATCTATTCTGGAAAACTGGAGTGCAGTCTCATGAATATTCACTAAATTCAAGTAGAAGTTATTCAGTATTTGGGTTCAACTCAATTTCATTTAGCTTTAGCTGAAGGTATGAGGAGACATGGAGCATCTGTAATGTCTGTCTCACAAAAGAGAACTGTAAGAGATATGCAATTAGGGAATTTAGTGTCTGTTGCACAGACATTATGTGACTGGGAGATGTATAAATGTATATAAAACATGTAAAAATACACAATCACATACAGACAGCTAAAGATTTTGCTAGCAGATAACATGGGACTAGGCAATGCATCATCTAATTCCAAAGTTTTGTAAGACCGAGACCTTCAAACCTATATTGTAAACAGCTTTCTTTTTGTAATAAACAGCCCGTATTGGTCAAAATACAGAGACAGCTTATCTTGAGAGACAAATCATCAAATTGATTATTCCTATTTAAATAAGAGACACTGAAGGGTATAATACAAATATGTTTATAACTAGCTTTGGTTCTGGGTTTGGACTAGTTCCTTGAGGAAAATCTTTATTTCAACTCCTTATCCATCTTATAGGTTCATGGGAAACAAAACAAACAAACAAACAAACAAAAAAGTTTACATTAAAATATATTTTAAAATAATGCAAGGCTGCTTTCTTCTGTAATACTACTTAAGAGATAATTTAGACATGGACTCTTTCTCAATTTTGGGCCACATTGGCAGGCTATCAGATTCTTGGATTATCTTAAAGTTCACTAGGAGAATTTGTCATGTTCAATATAGTCATAGTGACATCCAGTTATGAACTTGGAGCTCTTTACTAAATCTTCAATTTGGGGAAAAATCAGAGATATAAAACCTGAAAAGGGTTTATAAATCATGATAAACTTAAACATGACAGAAAGATTTATAAACTTAATTATTATGGCAGGATTTCAGAGCACGTTTGTAGCCTAAATCAGTTATACTTCAAGAGTAAAATGATGTGGGGTATTTCTATTAAGGTATTTATAACATGATTGTAGATCTACCATTAAATTAGTCCAACATCTTATTTCAGAAACTAAAGAATCATAGATCAGTCTGTGGACTTTTAAATCCACTCTGGAAACAGTCAACTGTTTTAGAAATAATTTTAACTAGATATCATCTTTAAAATAAAAGTTTGCAAAGTAAAACACACTCCAGCAGATCTGGTCAGCAGACTTATAATCACAGCTATGGAAATCTTTGAGAGAAATACTAGACTTCTAGAATATCCTGAGTTGGAAGGGATTCACGAGGATCATCAAGTAAAGCTCCTATGTGCTCAGGAAATAAAATTCTCAGTTTTAAAATGACTTCACCCATTTCTCCGATCATATCTCGGTTTGAGCCAGAAGTCCTCTGAAAGACTGTGGATTTCTGAAACGTGTGTATTCACAGCACAAACCATGAATCCCAGCTTCATTACAAGTAAAAGTATACATTAGGACACTGATTTCATATAACTTTAACCTGGACTGCTAAAGTAGAGAATAAGTATTCTCTGACTATTTGTGTGAACATTTCATGCTGCCATTCTGTATGGGTTTATATACTTTGCCTTTAGTTCTTCTTATCCTACTTTCAGTTTTGGTTCTTTCTTATCGAGGCTCCTATCCTCAACCAGTTTAAAGTCAAGTCTCAGCAGAATCATTGATGAGCTGAGGGACCCGCAGAGAGTTTATGTCACTGTGTATTAATTCTAATTAATCTGCAGTGGCACTTTGGTCAAGTCACTTTCTCTGTACCATTGTTTTATTTTCTTATTTTTCATTTCCTTTATCTATTTGGATAAAAAATATCTACCTCTTTAGGGCAGACACTGTCTTTCATGCATATCTGTGAGGACAGAGATGTTTACACAGAAAACAAAAACAAACAATGGTCTTAAACATTTTGAATTCAACTGAACTTTGAAATAGGTCACAATCTTTGACTGAGGCTTTGGTCTGTTACAGATAAGCTCACTTTCTGCAATAGTAGATAATTCTTATCTTGAACAAGTTGCAATGTCAGCCAATATTATCATTATCATACTTCAAAAATAGGGGATAGCTGAAAGAAAGTCATTTAAAAACAAACTGAACTCAGAAAGTGTGGCATCAGACTGAAAGAGTGATTATGGTGTTCTACAGTCAATATTGCCTCTGTATATTTCATCTGCTTGATTGACTAAAAAAAATATTTTTAGCTACTTCTACCATTTTAAATTTAGTAACATTTTTCTTTCATAATATGTTTTCCATTTCTTAATTTGTGTTTCAAACCTTATTTTCTCTCTCTTTTTTTTTTTTTTTTTTTTTTTTTTCCTACCGAAACTCCAATTTAGAAAAAGATTAAGCAGTTGAATAACAAAATACTAGCTTTTTGCTTTGTTAATAAAGCACAAAAAATATTTCTAAGAAGCTGGTTGTGAGCAGAACTGCATGGCAAATAATTTCAGAGACTGCAAATATTGAAACAAACAAGAATAAAGAGTTCTGACACGTATCATAAATAAGAGATGTCCTTTGACAAAACAGTGGTCCGTTTAGCCAGCTACTGTGGCTCAAAGTAAAACCCAAACCTTTCAGAATTGTTAGCAGACATACAAAAATAATTGTGTTTTCAGTGATGTGGGCTCCTGTGTTGGAGGCAGCATATATAAAAAAAAAAAAAAAAAAAAAAAAAGCAGCCTTGAACTTGAGTTTCCCTTCCTAGTCTACCTAGTCATCCAAAATTATTATTGAGACATCTGGCCCAGGATGGGGCAGTGGAGTGTTATTTCTTTGAGAAAAACTTAAAAAATAATACCTAAAAAGCCACCTTTCACTGAAATCTTCATACTTCTAAATAAAATAGTCATAATAAAAAAAAAAAAAAGAGAGAAAAATTGCTTTCAACAAACTGTCACTTAAATCATATTTCAGAGCTTCAATTCAATTCAATTCAGTTTCAATCTATGTGAACTAGGAAAATGAGAATAAAATTAAGACATAGTCCCTGGCAAGTATCCCATTTTATATTGAATTTCCATAAAACAGCACTGAAAACTCTGAGGTATTGAATTGTTTTTGAACATCAATGAAAACCCAAATATCTGTCTATAAATATGTTTGTACTGAGATAGAGATCTCATTACTACTTGACAAACTGATCACCAGTCACAAAAAAAAATTAATATCAATATATACAAAATTCAGTCACTAGGCACAAGGCAGTGACTGTTCAGAAAATTTTCACTAGTTATGTGAGAAAGGCAGTCTTAACCAATTAAATAAATAAATAAATAAATAATGAAATAAAATAATCAGGAATCACAACCTTTATCAGAAGAGTGTAAAGGGTTAAGATAAGACAGTTTTTAATAAAAGGTTTTTCATGCCTGACTTATTAATTGGAGAGTAGCATATCTTTACAAAAATAATATATATATATATTTTTCTTTTTAATACAATGCATTCAATTGATTTTATCAGTTACAATTGATCTGCAACAGAATGTTATTTATAAGAATAATGAATTTTGAATGCACATAAGTCTATGGGGTCCAAAGGGATTCACCCAGGGGTACTGAAGGAACTGTCTGATGTTATCATGAGACCTTTTTCAATTACTTCGCAATGATCTTGGGAATCTGGAGAGGTCCCAGTAGACTAGAAGCTGGCAAATATTGCCCCAGCTTTCAAGAACAGCAAGAAAGAAGACCCTGGTAATTACAGGCCTATCAGTCTCACTCAAGTGCCAAGCAAAAATATGGAGCAGATTAATCTGGGAGTTATTGAAAAGCCCTTGAAAGACAATGCAGTCTTTGATAACAGCCAACATAGGTTCATGAAGGGAAAGTCCTGTTAATTTCTTTTATGATGAGGTCATCCACCTAGTTGACCAAGGGAAGCCAGTTGATGTAATAATTTTGGATTTCAGTAAAGCTTAATATTGTTTCTTCTTTTTCCTTCTGGGAAAAGTGGACAGCATACAGCTAAACAACCACATAATATGATGGGTGAACAATTGGCTGATGTGGGAGGATCAAAGGGTTATAGTAAATGGGGTTATATTTGGCTGGCAACCAGTCATTAGTGGGGTTCCACAGGCCTCTGTTTTGGGGCAATTTCTTTCAATGTTTTCAAAAATTACTTGGAAGCAGGACTAGAATGCATAATAAATTTGCAGATGAGACTAATATAGGAGTGTGTTGGGTCTGTCTGAGCTGGAGTCACCTTTTCCCTGCAGCAGCCCATACAGTGCTGTACTCTGCACTCATAGCTGGAACAGCACTGATATCACTCCAGTGTTGTGTCTATTGCTGCATAGTGCTGGCACAGCATCAGGACTCCTTCCAAGCCCCCAAGAGCCAGCAGGCTGGGGGTGGGCAAGTGATGGGGAGGGGACATTGCTGGGGCAGCTGACCTAAACCAACCAAAGGGATATTCCATAACACCTGATGTCACACTCAGCAATAAAAGGGGGGGCTCTCGTGGGGGAGGGGGCTGTTCCTCCTGAACAACCACTACGCGTTTGAGGCCCTGCTTCCCAGGACGTGGCCGAACACCGCTCGCTGATGGGAAGTAGAGAATAATTTTTCCTCTCTCTGTGCTTCCGCGCGGACTGATTGCTTCTTTTGTCTCTGTTTTTTTCCTCCCATTCCCTTTCCCTTTAATTAAACCTTTCTTATCTCAAACCTCGAGTTCTCTGTGTTGTATTTTCTCCCCCTTCCTCTTTGAGGAGAGGGGGAGTGAGAGAGCGGTTGTGGTGGAGCTCGGCTGCCCACCTGAGTAAAACCACCACAAGAAGGAACTGTTGACTCCATTGAGGGTAGAGAGGTCTTGCAGAGAGATATTGACAAATTAGAGGTCTGGGCAATCACCAACACATGAAATATAACAAGAGTAGATTATCCACCTGGGATGTAGCAAACTTGGGTATATGCATAGGCTAGGGGGATGCGAGATTGTAGAACAGTCCCATGGAGAAGGATCTGGGGGTTCTAGTTGACAACAACTTGGTTATAAGTCAACAGTGTGCCTTGGCAGCCAAGAGCGCCAACTTTGCATGGCATTGTTAGCCAGTTGAGGAGAGTGATTGTCCCAGTCTGTTCTGGTGTGACCTCACCTTGAGTACTATGTGAAGCTTTGGGCACCAGAACATAAGGACATAAAACTATCAAAGCATGTCCAAAGGAGATTTACAGAGATGGTGAATGGTCTAGAGGGCAAGAAATATTAGGAGTGGATGATGTCATTTGGTTTGTTCAGCTTAGAGAAGAGACTGAGGGGTGACTTCAGCATGGGCAACAGCTTCTTCATGAGGGGAAGCAGAGGGGAAGACTCTGGTTTCTCTGGTGACCAGTGACAGGTCATGAGGGAACAGACTGAATCTGTGACAGGTTCAGGTTGAATATTTGGAAAGGTTTTTCATTAAGAGGGTGGCTGGGTGCTGGAACAGACTCCCCAGGGAGGTGGTCATGGCAGTAAGGTTGTTGGTTTCCAAGAAGTGTTTGGACAGTGCTCTCAGATGTAGGGTATGCATGGTCCTGTTTGGAGCCAGGAGTTTGACCCAATGATCCTTGTGAGTCCCTTCCAACTCATGATGTCCTATGATTCTATGATTCTATTCAAGCTCTTATAGTGAAGGATAAAAAAATAAACAATGCTATGATTACTTCTTCAGAAAACAGTCTTAGGAAAATATAAACCTTAAACATAGGACCACAGATTGGTCCTATGAAGTCACATGGGACCTTGTCTAGTAAAGAAAGCAAATGGTGAATTATTGTTGACAGAGATCTTGAGTGCATTGAATGTATATTTCATAGGACAGTCTGGCTACTCCAGCAACACGGATGGATCAGGTATAATCCAGCACTATGTCCTCTCATTAGTGAAAACAGAGTATTTTCCTTTCTAACAGGGATTCAGAGGGCAGAGATCACTTGTTTAGACATTCACATAATAATGGAGGACATAATTACATAAACATTACGTAAACAATTTCTGACAATGTATTTTGTTTGAAAGTGTTTCCATTTACATTTTCAGAAAACACAGAACTCGTATGAAAAATGAGTTTCTGGAGGACAGGATTAGAATTAAGAATGATAATTATAAATTTGAAAAGTAATCTGAAATAAAAATGCATTCTCAGGCAGTTGATTATTCATTCTATAATGCTCTAACTTCTTCTGTCTTCAATATAGACAGAAGCAAGTCAGAAGCATCACATTAACATGGGCTAGGGATAGAGAAGTGAAACTGTAATTCTGTAGATCAGTTTTAGTGGACACGGAATTTTTCATGAGTCACCAACTTCAAGATAATAAAAGACCTCTTCTATACATCTCAGCCAAATCAGCATCCACTGGAATCAGCGGTATGCCTTAGTCAATGAAGGAAAACAGAGACAATCATTTTTAAGGAACACACTTTTACAGGAGCATATTCTGATCGCAGAAATTATCATGACTACTGTCCTAGAGGGTAGGACATAGATTTCTTATAGTAATTGAAAGAATGCACTTGCATGCATGTGAAGGCAAGCTTCATGTCATACAATGCCTGTTGTAAATCAATAGAGTCTGAATGAACAAAAATGCAAGGAAGACATCCAGTTTTCAAGAAATTAAGTGCAAGGAAATTCACTTCCTCCTGAAGAAATACAAAGCACTCTTTCCTCGTACAGCCTAGATTGCCTGGAAATGTTCATTGATGAGGTAGACAAGTGGTAAAATGGTGTTTGGGTAAAATAAAATATTTTCTTTCCCACAACGTTTAACCAGTATGAAGAAAAATTAGATGATAATTTCAACAAATGTAGTTTCTTGTCTTTTAAGAATTTAAAATTATTTCATTCATAATAAAGATCAACATGGCTTTTGGGATACTGCATGGAATTATATCAGGTCAACCTATGCTTTTCACTACGGAAGAGTACTGTATTGTGAACTCAAGATCCTTCCACTTCTAATAACCTAATTCTGAGTAGAAGTACCATCTTCATTCAATAAAATGAAAAGGAGTTGAACACAATAGAGGTGTCATACCGAAGCATCAGACAATCAAATCTGTTATTTCTTTCACTGACACTGATCACAAATATGTTGAATATATATATATATATATATATATATCTTAAAAACACTCATTATTATAGAATAAGCAGGAGGGCTTCCCTCAAATACAATACTACACATTATAAGAAGAAGATATCTTGTAATTTTTTTTTTCTGTTCAGAAGTTTTCACAACTAAAAACAAATGTCTGTTTTTGAATCCAGAAAAATACATCTCTAAAATCTATATAGGTTTTGAAATAGAGGAAGCTCTATTTTGGAATTTTCTCTCTGCACTGAGTTTAAACAAACTTAGACAGAACTGATGAAAGGTGAGAGTACTGAGATTATAAATGAAATTTATTTTACTTGCTCAAAGAAACTAATGCTAGAGTCAACATCTGAGTCAGTCGCAGCAGGCTTCCATGTAGTCAACACAAATTAAAAATTGGTTTTAAGTGCAGTCTGTTTAAATTAATTTTGTTATACTGAGTGAACTGCACCATAAAAAAAAATATTTCACTCCACTGGTTAACAAAGATACAAGACCTGAAATATTTGTTCATATTGCGTGTTCACTGCTGACCACAGGTATCTCCAGGGACTGCAGGAAGACTCGATGGACTAGAACTTCTCACACTGAGCACCACCACATCTCAGCCAGAGATGTAATGTTTCCTGAAATAGTTTTGATGGAGTGGGTTGACACACTAGTGCAGTGTAGTATTCCAGCAACTCATGAGACAAAAACATAAAAACAATAATAATAACAACAACAAAAATCTAATATATATTTATTAATAATTATTAGTATTATTACTTATATAATTATGACTTATTACTCCCTACTTTTTTTTTTTTTTTTTTTCCCTTAAATTTGGTTTTCTGCTGCTGTTAAATACTGTCTATTGCATTTAATGATTTCATGATTTTCTAATTTCTTATTTTCTAATGTTATTTTGTGGGGAGTTGAACATGAAGAAAATTGGCACCTTAAAAAAAAATAAATTTTCTTAATATATGAAAAGCATGAAAATTGTTTGTAACACTAAATTTGGAACCATTCAATGACACTGACATGGCAGGAAAAGGTATAAGATTAATTACTGTTTCCCCATATAAGATTTTATACTTTAAACATCAAAATACCAGCAACAACAGTACTATTCAGAAAAAGCAAACAAATAAACCATTTTTCAGAAATTAAATCCATATGTTATCACAATAAATTCACTGAAATCCTGTTAATTAAAAAAAAAAAAAAAAAAAAAAAAGATACGTACATGTAAGCTTTCGATTTGAGGTGTTTGTACTAATCACAATTAATTTATTTATGAAGATGCCTATTACAATGTTTTCTCAGAAATGGACCCTGCTCTGATTAACTCAGAAAATAAAGATAAGAAAACAGAGATCAAGGGGAAAGTAAATACAACAGTTTATATGCATGTTAACCTGATTACCTGATTAATTACAAGTAATTCTGGGGAAGCAGTGTTTTGAGACCTTCTGTTTTGAGCACCATCAAGGGTGCCTTATGACTAAGGCAAGGAGGCTTTGTGATATACAAATGGATAAAGACAGGTGGAAGAAGGAGCAGCAATCACATGTGGAATAGAAATAATTTGAGTCATAGGCAAACAGAAGGAAACACAACTAAAGAACCATAAGAAAGTTCAAATTGATGTGGTAGCACGTGGGCAGCCACCACAATCTACAACCCAGCTCTTCAGGGAGAAGTCTCCTGAAATGAATAACTGGAAGAGTGCTATGAAAGCATCACATATGTAAAACTAACTCATTGAGTTGTAATTAATAGGATTATGTTGCTTAGTAAATAATTAAGGACATAAGAACTACTGTAAATTGTGATGCTTTCTATTTGTTGTGAAACTTAGATAACCCAATGACAATGCTTCCAGGGAATGAGTGTCTCTTTTTCATCTGCATGGCGTGGAAATACCTAGAAAATAAGATCTGATCAGCAAACTTTTCTTTTTATACTAATTAACTGTTCCTGATACAGTCATGACTTTCATATGCATGGGATTTTGTTGTTGTTGTTTTGCTGGTGTGTTATTTTCCTTCACAGAAATGCACAAATTGTCAGAATCTGTTCTGTTTATGGGGTTGTTTCAATTTATAGGTTACGGCATTTACTTAATCCAGTAAAATGATGTCTACAGTGATAGGCGTCCTTGTGTTATTTAGGGGCTAAAACATGGAGGCTATGATAAATAAAGAAAACTAATAACTAAATATTAGGAATAGTAGGAGTATATATATGTGCCCACACACACATATATATATAATTTTCTTTGCCCTGTGGCAAGCAGCATTAGTTTAATTTGACAACGTGGGAGGTGTATACAAATCAGTGGCATTATCCATAAAGAAAGTATAAATATTTTTATCTGATAGATGTTCTGAACCAGCTTGTATAGCACAGCTGGTGTGTTTAAGCCTTTGGTTCATTGACTTGAAGACCACTGACTCTCAGCATGCTCCAGGTTTGTCAACTGCAGACTCAATCCCATTAGAAATTCCCACTGTGTGCACATACCATACAGTGGACCAGAGGAATGAGCTGTGATGTGAATTTGTTCTAATGCAGCAAGTGCTCCTGCAGTGGGGACTGTCCAGTGGTTATCAGAGTACTACATCTGTAAATTGTAATCTTGTGAGAACACTGATTTACACCTCAAAAGATGTCTTGCTGAAGGGAATTTGCTCCACTTGTGAATTTGTAGGATTTTGTTTTTGTTTTGTTTTCAGTAGCGTTAAAATGCAAGGAAAGTTCGCTAAAAGTAGTTTTACTTTTCAGAAAGACTGATAGCTTTGCTATTCTTTTACAGAGAGGATAACATATAATAATTAGGAAATTCTAGCATATATTTGAAAAAGATTTTGTACCATTTTTGAGAAAGTTTAATTTGGAAAACCATGTTGAAAAACAAACAAACAAACAAACAAACAAACCATAGATTGCATTAAGTAGCAATAAAACAAAAAATATATGTATGATTCTGCAAGTTACATATATATATACATAATTTTTCAGTGTTTTTTTAACTTAGTTCTTAAAAATAATGACAACTCATCTTACAGTAAATGAGAATACCGAATGTTTTACAAAGTTCTATGTGTAACCCTTTGATATCTCCAGACCAATACATAGTTAGTCATTCTTCCTTACATGTCTGTAGAAGAAAATAAAACTCACTTCTCCTTTTTATGGAAGTGAAAGCAAAGGAACTGAGGCTATTTCTAACACCACATATGTTTTGCCAAAAATCTATTTCTAGATCAGAATGTGGAAGAGTCAGCTTCTATTCTCTGACAGGGTGGTAAGACACCTTAAATCAAGTAGACAAACAAACAAACAAAAAATAATAGTAATGATGAAAGAAGAAGCATACATGGACACCAAGGAAGGAACAAAAGCAATATATCTCTGTATTTAATTATAAGAAGGTATATTGTAATGTTAAATAAAAAAAAAGGTGTCATTGAGCTTTGTGATCAAGGCTACATCTTATACACAAAGATGAAACACGATAGCTGTCTTGGTTTGCATTCTCAACATAGAGAATAGAGTTTGCTATAACTGAATATATTAGGATCCAAATAAACTTGCATGAATTTGCATAACTACACTGTTGTCAAAATGTGATGTTATTGGTGTCAAACACAAATAAAAGACAAATGTACCCTACTTAGTAAATTATTTGATAACCTTTACTACTGGCACAACTACTACCAGTAAAGTTCTGCAATGCATAGGATTTTTATTATTATTATTATTATTATTATTATTATTATTAATTTATTTTTATTTATTGAAAAAAAATAGTTAAATGACTGTGTAGTTATTTCTACAATAGATTTTTCCCCTCTCAATTTATTATAGTAATCATTTTTAATTTCCATTACAGGAAGTATCTAGCTGGTTAACTAGCATCTAGCTGATCAGGCTCTATTATCTACAGAATAGACAAGTAATAAGACTGTTTATTTGTTTGTTTGTTTTCTCCTCAGAGAGCTCAGAATATGACTGTCAGAAACTTAGTCTCTACTAATATATTAAATAGTAACAAGAAATATTTCTGGGCACTGCAATTCTATTGCCTATGTCATGAATTTTTCAGAGTAGTCTTTAGCATGTTTCTGGACTGGTCCACTTATCATTCAACATGATCTCAGAGTATGCATGAGGAGTTACTATGAGCCAGGGACAATGCCCAGTTGATAACTTAAAATCCATCACCTTTAGGTATTTTATTTAAATTTCTCTAATTTCCAAACTAAACCTCCCCTGGCACAACTTGAGGCCATTCCCTCTAGTTCTGCAACTACTTATTTGTGAGAAGAGGCTGACCCCCAGCTCCCCACCCCTTCCTTTCAGGCAGTTGCAGACAGCAATAAGGTCTGCCCTGAGCCTCCTCTTCTCCAAACACTCCCAATTTCCTCAGCCACTCCTCACAGGACTTGTGTCCCAGGCCCTTCACCAGCTTTGTAGCCCTTCTCTGGACATGCTCCAGATGTCCTCAATGGACATGCTCCTCGATGTCCTTCTTGTACTGAGGAGCCCAAAGTTGAACCCAGCACTTGAGGTGCGGCCTCATCAGAGCAGAGCACAGGGGGATGATCACCTCCCAGGTCCTGCTGGCCACACTACACCTGATCCAAGCCAGGATGCCATTGGCCTTCTTGGTCACCTGGGCACAGTGCCAGCTCATGTTCAGGTGAGCAGCAGTCAGCACCCCCAAGTCCTTTTCCTCTGCACAGCTTTCCAGCCACTCTGCCCTAAGCCTGTAGCTTTGAATGATTATATGGAATCATTTTTCCTCATGTTCCAAATTATTCACTTCCAAATTGTTATTCTCAACTTATTTGTGAAAAAATCTCATTATTATCATTATACTCCTCACCTGTATGTAGCAGGAACAAGATTCCATCCACTCTACCAATCTCATATTTGCAGGGGATTGGAAGTACCTCAGGGAATCAGGCACTCACAGAAAGCTGCTATCTTCAGTTCCCTGAGGTTCACAATTAGGAGGAGAAAATTTTGGCAGTTTCTATTCCTATACACCTGATGTGTTACCTAGACAATTATCTCGGAATGATTTTCTGTTCAAGCTTACATTCCTACTTAGGAAAAAAAAAAAAAAAAAGTGTATTTTTTGTGATGGCAATGCAGGAATATAGTTAAACATGACTTCTTTCTTAAAGTTATGATGTATTTCAATTTAAATAGTTGTGTTGAAATCACTGGACCTTCTCATACCCTAAAACTGGGGACTTTGTTAAAGTATTTCACTGAAAGTGGAGAAAGAGGACAAGCTTCGTAGCTTCTATCTAAATCCCTAACGATGAAAATGGTTACAAAGTCTGTTACACTCAGTACATTTTAGAAGCTTTGTTTGTTTGTTTGTTTGTTTTGTTTTGTTTATAATTTAGCTTAATATAAGAAGCCTGTTTCAGGTTTTCCCTACATTAGAGAGTAAATTTCTTCGCTTTAAGTTATTGGTTAAGCCAGTAATGGTAGATTTACTGCTTGAAAAGAGGGTAATCACTATGGATGAAATGTGGACAATAGCATGTGTTCTGAAGTTGCTAATATAAAATCCATTTGCATGATTAACATAAAATAATGCGTATTTCCTAGCATTAGAGACAGAAGAAGAGATTTAACTTATTAAACTGTAATGAGATGAAGTTTCACTCTCATCTGCCATTTCCTAGTTATCACAGTTAATAGAGGGAAAACCAATTTAATTAAACTTCAAAAAAGGCTAATCCAATAATGTGAAGTGGATTTTGCCTTGACTACATGTCAAAAATCTCTTCCCAGACTGCTCCTCTGAAATATATCTGATCTTTAATGTATCTACAAATTTTCTCACTGGCCTCATGAAGGATTCAGATAGGAGAGTCCTGCTGATTCAGCAGTTTTTATAGTGAAACAGTGACTTATAGTGAAACTGGTTGGACTTTTTAGGGCCATGTGGCTATGAAGACTCTTCTGAGGATAAGGAATTACCCTTCCAGAGGCAGAACACAGGAACGCATGAAACAGCACAATCTTTCCAGCGCAGAAATTATGTTCATACTTCAAGCCACATCAAACAAACATCTGTTCAGGATTTCTAAAATCCAAATATTTCCAAACATAGCATGAGAATTGTTTCTCCTACTGGTATTGCAAAACTGTGTCCTTTCTGTGACCTACTCTGAATGCGGTTGTACTGAGAAGATAGAACTTGCAAGCTGTTGTAGATGCACTGATGTAAGGAAAGTTACCACTTACAAAGAAGTGCATAGGCTTGCATCAACTGGTGCATCAAATCATGAGCAGATGGAGAGAAAATTATACATCACCACTGTGAACATGGGAGCAGCAGAAGATACCCATTAATGTTTTATAAAGAAAGATAAGATGCTCATATAACCGTTAGGAACTAAAATGAAAAAGTAAAGAAGAGAAAGCATAGACAGAGAAGAGAGAGGAGTAAAATACTTTTTTGAGACAACATTGAGTACTGCTTGGCCTTATTACATGTACCATACTATTTAGAAAAAGAAAGATTCACATGGGGATGAGAAATGAGATCTTGGAGGGAAGGAATCAGAACATGTTCATTTGCCATTTCTGCTTATAACACCCTTTTACATAGGAAGGTGGGTAGGAAGGAAGAAAGCAAGAAAAAATTAAGGTCTGCAAATGGTGGTAGATTATCCAACAGGTTTCATTCATAGTTAATTAGCTAATCACAGTTAATCAGGGTTGGAGTAGTCCACCTAAAATTACAACCATAATCACATTTTCAAAGTTATAAAGCAAAGTGAAGTTGTACCTAACAACGACATTTATGATACTAGTATTCACAATAAGATACAACAAAAAGTACTTTGATTATTGGAAGTAGTATTTGTCAAATAACTGTTATTTAAAAACAAAAATATTAGAAGTCTGGTAGGTACTATATAGTAGAGGAAGTCAGCAAAGTATCACACGTCTTCACGATTAAAAGTTAAATTTTATGTAAGACAGATGAATTAAAAACTATGAGGGAAGGATTAAATCAACTTTACAAACAAATTGCAAAATGTAATTGTTAATTTTGTGCAAGAACTCTTTACACAAGGTCACTCAAAAATAGCACTCTTGTTCCACTGCTGTTAAATATTCTTTTTCTTGATTTAGATGACAATATAAAAATGTTTTTTATTAAGTGAGTGGATAGCACACATACTAACATATACATGCAAAAGCCAAAAAAGCAGTATGACTGTAAGTCATGAAGGAAGCTTAGTTGCTTCCAAGGCAATCTGAATTTCTAAATTGCCAAGCTTAATGGTTGTAGTCCAAGAAAATGGTATAATAAAGTTTTCTGTTAATAAATACATTGGGAAATACAATATATATATATATATATATTTCCTAATCAGGGATTACGGCTTGGACAGCAACAGTTCTGGAAAGAGGAAGAAAAAAAAGTAAAAGGGTGTAATCATAACTGGAAACAACTTGAAGTGCCAGTAACAAATGCGCCTGAAGGATTATTGCATGAACACCTAATAGACTCCTCTATGAGAACCATGTTTTAATAAAGTTATTTATACTGTATCTAGTTAAAATAGATGAAAACAATGGTTTGAGTGTAGAGTGGGTTTTATGTAACCTAGATTTGATATCAGCTAGAGTTTAGGCTAGCTGCCTAATTCACTCAGCAGCTATCAGAAACAGTAAATCTGCCTCCACATGTGGACAATGAGGATTTCTGAGCAATTCTGAGCTCTGCCATTTAAAACTGATAAATCTTGAATAGTGTATTCTCCCTTTGTGCATAAGAAAATGTAATATGAATGTCTTTGGGTATCATCATTTGGTGATTAGATTGTAGGGAATATCTGATAATTGTCAGCTTATTCAGAACTGAACACCAGATGGGAGACCTTCCTGAGGATTTTGATACCTAAAAGGATGTATTTGCAGCTTAAGATGTAAACAGAAGGTTCCCTAAAGAGCTGTTAAGACTCAATATTACTATGACAGGGAACAGGGGTAATAGCAAAACAGAGATAGAGTAACTGTTTGTCTTTCCTTTTGTGAGGAGAGCATAGAAACTGTTGTATATAGAAATATATTGTGTTGAGATGTGCATCCTTTACAGTTCTGATTACAACATCCTCTGTAATGTTTAAATGTTACAGTCTTTAAATGTATTATCTTTTACATTTTGTGAACAAGCTCTTTTGCAAAGGAGCTTCCTTCTGCATTGGAAAAATAAATAAATAAATAAATGAAGTAGGAGGGAAGAGGAAAAGGTGTTTTTCTTCTAATTCACTCATCTTTAAACTTTTGTTTAAAAGAGATTCTAGATTTCAAATAACCGTGTAATGGCCTCTGTTGAATAAAGTTCTTTCTATCTGGAGGCTGTAATGATAAGCTTGAGGATGTCATTTCACAGAAATAAAACACATTATTTCCCTGAAATCTTTTCTTGAACTGTCATCGTCATATTCAATAATGCTTCCCACAACTGCACAATACATATTTTTATTAAGCATGGGTAACCCTGAAACATGGTGAACAGCTTTAGAGTACTATAGATAAACATTTTTTATTTGACTTTTATTTGTGAAGTCAAATCATATAATGTAAAATTCTTGTTACCTATTACCTGAATTTATCTTTTATTGTACTGACGTGCTTTTTAGCTCATGCATCCTGATACTCACACATTCTTAAGGATGATGGCAACCATAAGGTTGAAATATTGAAGGCCATCAAACAAGGAAATGTGAAATGCTCATATCTTCATGAATTTAGCACAGGAGGCATCAAAGAAGTAATAGGAAAGCAACCACATGTATCTCTGTGAATGAGGATCAAAACACTAGTGAGGCTTACAGAAGGAGGAAAAAATTGGGCAATGAATGCAGTTAAGCTGGATTTTACTGAAACTGCGTGTTACAATGAAACAAAATGATCTGTAAAAGTAATTATTTTATTTTATTTTATTTATTTTATTTTATTTCATTTCATTTCACTTCATTCCATTGTATTTAGTATTTATTTTATTTTGTTTTGTTTTATTTTATTTTGTTTTATTTTATTCTATTTCAGCACATATCAATTTCCAAAAACAGATTTGGGGAATTCTTTTAGGAAGTGATCTTTCACTTCACACTGATCTTTCAGGTTCCAAGAAAACTATACCAATAAAATCACTAAATATGTAACCATGTGTTTGCTGATGTACTTTTTAATATGCGGCTGTTTTTTGTTTGTGTTTTTTTGTTTGTTTGTTTTTTTTCTTCCCCAAGATCATTTCCCTTAAAGCTACCTTGAAAATCACCAAAATAACTACATGAGATAACTACATGTCTCTGATGTTCATCCATCTGTTGCCATCTATGTAGGGCAGAAGTTATAGGAAGTACCGCCATAGTGAAATGTACATGTAGGGGCTCAAATTGCGTCTATGAGATCCAACTGCTAATAATCCTTTTCATAGGGTAATCTTTATATCAGTGCTAAAACAAGTTATTAAATGACATTTCAGCTAAACTATCTCAGTCTGCTCAGTTCTGTTTTGCAGATAATAAATTATTTGAATACAAGATCATTACAGACTTTTGGGATACCAAGTACATCACCAGCTTGCCCAGTTAAGCCAGAAGTGTTGATTTTGCCAGAGATAAAGCAAACCTTAATTTTTCAACACATATGAAACACAGAGAAGAATCTATACACTGAGATGGTGTTCTAATTTTTGAGGTAGTCAATCCTAAGAGCACACAGAATGCAGTTCTTTGAAATTTATGTGTCTGATATCAATATATTGCCAACTATGGAACACTTACCTGTCATGCAACCTTAGCTGGAAGTCCTCCCTATCTAAGAAATGAAGATGAAGTTTCTTCACTCATTCTTCACTCATATTTTATGCCAGGGCAAAGGGAGATTAGGAGATAAGTAGTGAAATTATAGCTCCCATGAGGAAGCCAGGTGATGATATAAAACAGAAATAATTTGCACCCAGTCAAAAGATTTCAGGTCTAAACCTTCAATTTTCTGCACTTGGTTACCACAACTCCAGGAAATTTAAAACCCAACGTTCCATTTTAAAAAGCAGAAAAACACCTGACCTGGTACTTCTATGTTGTGCAGCTATTCATTAAGTTTATGTTTAGCAATGTCTTCTGCAAATGGAGGAATTATTACAAAGCTTGTTCATTATTTTAATACCAAAATAAGACATGTTATAATATTTAATTTAGCAAAGCTTTGATACTGTCTCTCCCAGTAACCTTCTGGACAAAATGACCAGAATACAATTCAATAAAAGCATAATAAGATGGATGAACCATTGTCTGATGGGTTGGGCCCAGGGGGTTCTTGTAAATGAGGTTACATCAGGCTGGCAACCTGTCACTAGTGGGGTTCCCCAGGCCTCCATTTCAGGACCAGTCCTCTTCAATATTTTTATAAGACATTTGGATGAAGGATTTGAAGGTTTTTTGAACAAGTTCACAGACGATACCAAATTGGGTGGATCCGTTGACTCCATTGAGGGTGGTGAGGCCTTGCAGATAGATCTGAACAAATTAGAGAGATGGGCAACACCAACAATATGAAGTTTAACAAGAGCAAGCGTTGGATTCTGCACCTGGGAAGGGGCAACCCTGGCTATATGTACAGGCTGGGGGATGAGATGCTGGAGAGCATCCACGCAGAAAGGGTTTTGGGAGTTTTGATTGACAGCAAGCTGAACAAGAGCCAGCAGTGTGCAGCCAAGGGGGCCAACCAAATCCTGGGCTGCATTAAGAACAGCATTGTTAGTTGGTTGAGGGAAGTGATTGTCCCGCTCTACTCCCACCTCACGCTGAGTACTGGGTGAAGTTTTTCACACCACAGTATTAGAAAAATATAAACCTATTAGAGAGTGTTCAAAAGAGGGCAACAAAGACAGTGAAGGGTCGAGATGGGAAGATGTATGAGGAGCAGATGAAGTCACTTGGATTGTTCAGCCTAGAGAAGAGGAGACTAAGGGGATACCTCATCGCAGTCTACAACTTTCTTATGAGGGGGAGTGGAGGGGCAGGTGCTGAATTCTTCTCTTTTTTGACCAGTGATAGGACCCGAGTCTTGAAGCTGTGACAAGGGAGGTTCAGACTGGATATCAGGAAAAGGTTCCTCACCAAGCAGGTGGCTGAGCACTGGAATAGCCTACCCAGAGCAGTGGTCACAGCACCAAGCCTGACGGAGTTCAAGAAATGTTTGGACAACACTCTCAGACACATGGTCTGATTTTTTGGGTCATCCTTTGGGGATGTGGGAGTTGAACTCATTGATCTTTGTGGGTCCCTTCCTTCTCCAGTATTCTATGATTCTATGAGATAATGGCATATTAAGCTACAGGTGAGCAAAAATAGGTGTCCATTCCCACCAAATATAAGTTATAAAAAGCACAGTGACAAAGAACCTGCTCTCTGCCAGAAGTGTGAATGAAGACATGACAGAGAGCAAAGGCACCATGCCATGAATAATGGCTCTTCAAATCCTGCATAACAATTCTGCCCTTAATCAAACAGATGCGGAAAATTGCAGTAGTAGTCACAGTTTGCTTCTGGTACTATGTATATCTGAGTAAAGGGCTTCTAAGAGAACCACAAGCATTACTGAAATAAAACATGTTAATGGTCTGCCCTCTTGTTAGTGGAATTTGACTGATTCATCCCTTGAAACTCATGTATGGATTATTTCAAGTAAAACTGACAACATCAGACATCTGTGAACAATCCAGCTACATCTAACTTCTCTGACCTTTTCTCACAGTACCAACTGCCTTGGCAACTCCAGTCAAACCTCAGCAGAGTCTTTACTCAGCTTCCACAAATAGTCTAAATCAATCAAGTACTGTAAATTCAACTCCAGTCTGCTTGTTTTCTTCTCTGGTGCTCTAGCTTCCTTTTCATGTGCTTCATCCATCATTAACACACATACTACACAGGAGACTGGGTTGCTCTGAAGGTTATTAATGGGAGTCTACACACTTTAGGTCAGCTAATACGACAGACTTTCAGAACAGATTAGTTGCTGTGGCAGTTCAGCTTCAGCTAATGAAAAGGGCCATTCTGCAGATTGAGAATGTTCAGTGTTTGTTTGTTTGTTTGTTTTCAGTGTAAAGTCTTCCTACAGTAGGCCCTAAAGTAGGTGAGGCAAGGCTGATAGGAAGAAGCTGTCTTTTCTTGTAGAATATGTGATATGTTTGGGAATAAATGACGTTCTCTTTTCATATATCCTTCTCCAACATAGTGCATGGTTTGATTACAGCCCCTGAGAGATATAATTATAAAATAGAAACAATAGATCTATTAGGGTCACATATCTAAAACCAGATGTGGCTAATTAGTGACTGGTTTGTGCCAAAATGATATCAAATTTAAGGAGGATTGTCTCATTCATTTGCCCACAGAAATTTAATGCTTTTACTTACACAAAAATGAACTGGGCAACCCTGGCTTTACGTACAGACTGGGCAATGAGACGCTGGAGAGTGGCCCCACGGAGAGGGGTCTGGGGGTTGTGATTGGCAGCAAGT
This sequence comes from Netta rufina, assembly GCF_964035555.1. Lineage (NCBI taxonomy): Eukaryota > Metazoa > Chordata > Aves > Anseriformes > Anatidae > Netta > Netta rufina. The sequence goes on from NC_140123.1 coordinate 5,083,729, forward strand.
TGAATATGAGCCATCAGTGTGCCCTGGCAGCCAGGAGGGCCAACTGTATCCTGGGATGCCTCAAGCACGGATGCTAGTCGGTCAAGGGAAATGATTGTCCCACTCTGCTCTGTGCTAGTGCAGTCTCACCTTGAGTACTGTGTGCACTTCTGGGCACCACAGTACAAAAACTGTTGGAGAGTGTCTAGAGGAGGGCAATGAAGATGGTGAAGGGCCTAGAGGGGAAGACATATGAGGGGCGGCTGAGGTCACTGGGCCTGTTCAGCCTGGAGAAGAGGTGGCTGAGGGGGGACCTCATCACAGTCTACAACTTCCTCGCGAGGGGGAGTGGAGAGGCAGGTGACCTATTCTCTGTAAACACCGTGGGAACGGTGTTAAGCTGAGGCAGGGGAAGTTTAGGCATCACCTGATCAACATCAGGAAGAGGTTCTTTACCAGTAGGGTGGTTGCACACTGGAACAGGCTCCCCAGTGAAGTAGTCGCTGCACCAAGTCTGTCTGAATTTAAAAAGCAATTGGACTGTGCACTTAGTCTCATGGTCTAAACTTTTGAGTAGACCTGTGTGGTGCCAGGAGTTGGACTTGATGATCCTTATGGGTCCCTTCCAACTCGGGATATTCTATGATCCTATGAACTTGAACAACATGCTTGTAGAACAGCAGTGGAGTTCACTGGAAATGTGGAGAAAATCTGGATTAATCTCATTTGCAAACTATTTGCGTTAAAATAGTTACCTAGACATAGTAAATTATTTTTATTTATTTATTTATTTATTTTTAAGCTACATCAATCCTTACTACTGAATAGAATTGATTTTGTAATTCTTTTTGATAAGCGCTCATCTGTAAAATACTTTATGAGTACTATAAAATAATTCAGCTTATATTTAATGAATGAGTGAATGCTGTTTCAGGCATGTGAAAATCATTAGATATATGTGTAAATCTACATTGCCATGCATGTAAAACGCCATACATGTTCTCTATAATTCTGGATTGGTATGTTTATGTGTGAACTATTAATTGTAAAAATATTCATCTGGAATGCAAGTCTATCCTGAAAAAGAAATATGCAAGTGTACCCATGAATCTTGAGGTGAGCTCTCAGGCATTTTTACTTCCTCTAGGCTTATCCACACTTCATCTGGTCTATGAATTTGTCTTTTAATTCTCCATTCACTTAACTTTTATACAAATATTGGGGAAATTCAGATAATATAACAAGGATATAACAGAATATAATAATAATAAATATAAATTTAGGTAATCTTATGTGTTCTTTTGTGATGACAGTGAAGACTGAGATAATGAATCCTTTCCCTACACATCTATAAACAAAGAACAAAGGAACAAACAAAGAACAAAGGAACAAACAAACAAACAAAAAACAGACATAGACTTTCCAGGGTTTCTCCAACAGTTCAGAAACACTCCCCCTAGAACAAGTTATTTTTTAATTGTCCCCATCCTAATGAATTTTATAGTAAAGAAAAAAAAAAAGAGCCATTTTGTTTCATTTCAATATGACTCCTTCTCTGGTAATTAATGCCATTATTCAAAGACTCAACTGAGTTAGAAATCATTAATTGCTTCAGTGGTACTTCTCTTGTGCTCATTGCCATAGCATTTCAGCCTAACATTAATAAATCTATCTTCCTAACACCATTATGAGGAAGTAAGAGTTTTTACAAAAAGAAAATAAATCTGTGTTGTAACACATATTTCCATTCAGCACCAGTTGCAGCCAAAAAAGAGTACAATGTAGACTATCAGAACTATAGAAAAGTGATTATTTAGTATTAATACAGTTTTTGTATGAAATATTTTTCTGGATCCCCAGAAAATGCTTATCTTGCTATGTTAAATCTTCTTGGAGACAACCTGCAAAAAAAAATAAAATTGCTTTGAACAGAATATTGCAAATAAAAACCCAGAAAACCCAGAAACGTAGAAAGTGCCTAGTGATATAGGTATAAATGTAGGATATTTCAAAACTCCATTTTTTTTTTAAGGCCTTAGTACTTTTTATGTGTTGTTGTTGTTGTTGTTGTTGTTGTTGTTTTCACTTTCCTGTTTTCTCATTTTCTCCCCCATACATGTTACTCCAACCATCTCTCACCTCTTCTTTAATGCAGGATAAATGTTTTCTCCACAACTGCATGCAGAGAGTGGCTCTATGACCAGGTAGAAGCCAGTGATGAGAGGTGACACCCATCTTAGGACTGATACTGTGTAATCTCTTTATCAAGGACATTTCTTGATTGAGTGCACCCTCAGCAAGTTTGCAGATGACACCAAGCTGAGTGGTACAGCTGATAAAAAGAAGGAAGGTATGCCATCCAAAGGGACCTGGACAAGCTTGAGAATTGGGTCCACGTGAATTTAAGGAGGTTCAGCAAGCCCAAGTGCAAGGTGCTGTACTTGGGCTGGGGCAATCCCAGACTTGAGTACAGGCTAGGAGAAAAAAATCATTGAGAACAGACCTTCAGAGAAGGACCTGGGGGTTCTGATGGATGAAAAGTTTGACATGAGCTGGCAGTGTGTGCACTTTCAGCCCAGAAGTCCAACTGCATCCTTGGCTGCATCACCAAAGGAGTGGCCAGCAGGTGGAGGGAGAGGATTGTGTTTCTCTGTTCTGTACTTGTGGAGCCCCACTTGGAATACTGCGTCCAGCACAAGAAGGGTGTGGATCTGTTAGAATGGATCCAGAGGAAGGTCACAAAGATGATCAGAGAGCTGGAGCACATCTCCTATGAATAACGGCTAAGAGAGCTGGGGATGTTCAGCCTAAAGAAGAGAACGCTCTAGGGAGACATCATTGTCACCTCTCAGTGGGTGACAATGGGTGACAAAGAGGGTTTATAAAAAAGATTGTGAGTCTTTTTACACAGATGGAGAGTGATAGGACAGGTGGAAATTGCTTTAAGCTAAAAGAGGGGATATTTAGATTAGATGTTAGGAGGAAATATTTCACTTAGTGGTGAGGCATTGGAACAGGTTGCCTGGAGAAGCTGTGGATGCCCCATCCTTGGAGGTGTTCAAGACCAGGTTGGATGGGGCTTTGGGAAACCTGATCTAGTGGGCGGCATCCCTATCTATGGCAGGGGGATTGGAACTAGATGATCTTTAAAGTCTGTGAATCTATGATTCAATGAAATCTTTCCTTTATCCTCTCTTAGATTTTATGAACTCGAGAAAACAGAATAAGCAAGGAAACAAAAGGAATTTCATGGCTGCACATGATGTACTCTTTAGAGCACTGCATTCTTGATGCCAGAAAAGGGTTGCTGTCTTATTATTGTTGTTGTTATTATTATTATTATTATAGTATTTCCACTATAAAATATTTGAATGGTTTACTGAAGCAGACATTTTAAGTCTTAAATTGCAATCTATGGAAGTTAAATTTTTATTAGAATGATTTTGGAAATGACTAAAAGTAACCTTTTCTCCTCCCTCAGAGAACCTGGGCACATGTTTCAGACAGACGCTTTCTCCAAAATAGTTCACATATACTCAATTAGAGCAGAAAATGAAACTTAATATTCTGCCTTCCTCTCCTTTATAGAATCTTCACTGTGGTAATGGTGGGGAGGTTTTCTTTTTTTTTTTTTTTTTTTTTTTTTTTTTATAAAATACATAAAGCATAAAAACTAGAGAGGTGTTATCTATGAAATACCTGTGATAATTGGTGTTACCTTATTAGAAAAAAGGCTATTATTTCAGTATCCATCTCTCTGCTAGGGGGGTAAAAAACATGGTTCCAGACATCCTGTATGAGAAGGCAATTCCATTACTTCCTAATATGTAAATTCATATAAAATATTTTAAAATATTTCTGATTTAATTAATATTTCATATGAACAGCATATAATTATTTTAGCAGCTCATTGAAAGCTCTGAAGACCTTGGTTTGGGGACAACTTTGTTTTTTAAATTTGCAGTTTGCTAAGTCAGTAACTAAATCCATGTTATGTTCACATCTTGGGTCATAAATTGTTTACAAAGTAGACTTATAAACTTCCTAGACAGCTTGTCTCTAGTGCTTTGAAAATCTAACACTGCACAGATTGATGAAGAATTGCATTTCCAATAAGACTATGAAAAATTAGATTGAGCTGCATATTTAAGGGGGCAATTTTAAATAAATGATGAGTTAAAAGTAGCTTTGAGGTGCTGCACATCTCTCCTTGTTCTTTGCTCTCCTGCCAGTTTTTCATGCATTGCCCAAGAGAACCACAGAACAGCAGGACCTGAATGTACAAACACTTTCCCTGTTTTTATCTTCAAGGAAGAGAGAAGCCCTGTTGTGTCAACAGGGCTCCTTATATGCTAACTGCTCAGAGTGGCATGATTTGTATGCATGCTTGTGATTATGTACTGGTTTGGATTTAGGCAAGGGAAAACAGTAAATCTAACCTAATTAAAAAGGTTAGTCAGATATATGAAATACACTAACTAAATATATTATTAGATATATTTTTCCTCTATTCTTTTATGAGAGAAACATCATAAGAACTGCTATATTGTTAAATAGTGGAGATAAAATAAAGCAACAAACTGTCAGGATCATCTCTTTAAAGGAAACTGGTTTTGAATTTAAGGTTTTATGTCAGAATGTAAGTTCTTCTCAGTACATTACAGTGCACATTCGGTGTCAGATTTTACCCTCATGACCTCTTAATTCATAGAGTTAATTCCACTTCTGAGCTGACCGATTTGAATTTGTACATGAGACTGGCTGCAGATTTCATTAATAAGTCCTGAGAACTCCTGTTATTCTGAAAGGGAAAATTTTGTAATGAGCTGGGACATCAGAACATGACATACAGCTGCCGTGTGTGCTGTGTTGGTATCCTTGAAACGATTCTCTCTGTGCTCTTGAGTAGCTACAAATTCATAGTCTGACAGCCTAATAACAGCCATGATAGCCTTCACACTCTCCTGGACAGGGTAATTAATGTAAACATGTGAGAAATCATAATTGACATTCTGATCAATGAAGGATTGCTTGTCAAACTTGAAAATGCCATTGAAGTAGGTTCCCAGGGGCTATTCCAATATTACTGAAGTGGCACATTATGTGGAACCTTCAAATCATCTGCTACACAACATGCAAGCCATGATACAGCAAGTCATTAAGACTCCAAAATTTTATCATCTCCTTCTCACAGCAATAGCTGTAGTGGATTTCTGCCTGAAGAAAAGAACTCACACGAGTTCTTTAATCAAAATAATGTGACAAACATTATATACATTATTATAATGAAATGGGCTTTGTTTGCCAGTTAACATTAGGCTACAACAGCCGAAATGTAAAACAATATCATAAAAGAAGGAAACACTCTGCTATTCTATCTGATGAGATAAATCTGCTATTCTATCTGATGAGATAAATCTTCATTTTCCTAAGAGAGTGAACTTTCCAAACGCTACAGCCACTGTATTCCATGGAGCACCTGTTTCTATCTTGACTTTGACCACAAGAATTGAAAATAAAATAAAATAAATAAAAATAAAAATAAAAATAAAAATAAAAATAAAAATAAAAATAAAAATAAAAATAAGAATGTCCATTCTTAAAAGTGTAACAGAGAAGAAAGAAGAATAAACTGTTACAAGTACTTTTACTGTTAACAAAAGGATTCACATGTACAAAGATGAGGATTAAAAGATGAAAGAAAATATTTAGCAATCCACATGGAAATGTGAATAAACACCAGTATAACACCATTAATGAATACAGCCCTGTGATTTTTTCTGGTATATGGAAAGGCACAAAGCAGATTTCAAATTCTGGTCCAAAATATCCAGAATACCTCCAATGTTTTTAATGACATTACGGAGAAATAAACTCAAAATATTCTGCATTACTCAATTTTGTTGGGATTATGACTTCAGCAAAACACGTAACTGCGATTAGATCTTCCTTAAGCATACTTGAATGTTTGTTGAATCAGGACCCTGATTGATTTGCTTAAGATCACTCTGTGAATAAATACTCAGCAGGGAACCCAGACAGAACAATAGCTTAATTGCACCTGAACCAAATGAATAACACTGTATATATTCTTTTCTGCTGTGGAATCTGCACCTTAAATCAACCGTGTATAAGTAGGAATAGAGAGAGATCTCTTTTATGCAACACACAGTGACAGATAGCAGCAGATCAATTTGCTGGGTAAAAAATTATTTCCTTTACTCTGTAATTTCAGCACTTAACAATGTACAGGATATTTATTTTCATTTTTGTGTGTGCCATGATTTTTCTCTATTATTATTATTATTATTTATTTTTAATTTTTCACCAGGTCATAAAGAGAAACTTAGTAAATACTAAGTGTAATAAATGTCAAATCCCAGGCTGTTGTTTAACAACAGGACAGGTTAAGGACATAGGTATGATTAGAGCTGTGCAGTGGTGCTCATGATTTGCATGGGTTAGTCTCAGCAGCTCTCTCTGCTGAGTGTCCCTTATCATGTCCTTTCCTTATAACTTCAACCCCAGACTGGTATCAAACGGGTAAAAGAAAAAATTGTTCTGGTGATGGTGATATCACCAAGGATGCAAATAACAAACAAGCAGGTGGAAAATACTCAGAAAGGGATTTGATTAAAGGTGCAGGCATGCATTGAAGCAGTTTGGGGAGGTATGAGGACAGGGAAACAGAGATCTACTGTTGAGGAGGGGCCAAAGGATTCCTCTGGGTAATGCACATGGGACACTATGGGCTCTAAGTGTCAAAGAGCCTGATGGCTGCAGAAAAGAAAAAAAGAAGAAACCACACACAACAGAGAAAAGGAAAACGGAGCTACTTACTAGTCATAAATCAATGTCTCAGAAGGTCTGCTGGCCTTCCTGGGATAGGGAAATTGAGAGTTTTCTTCCCAGGATGCCTTCCATTCAGATTATTACTGCAAAATGGCAGGTGTCTCAACCTTTACAGGGCTGCTAAATCCCACTCCCTGAGCCTGCTGAGCTCTTAAATGCCAATAAATCAAGAAAATTGGCATTTCTAAAAACAGCTCTTTTACCCATCCTGAGATAATAACAGCCCAGGAGAATTAAAAACAGTAAGCATATATGAAGCCTTATGAACCCTGTGGGGTATGATTTATCTCACAATAACCACACCCTTTGCCTGTCTGTCCTGGCTAAATATCAAATATGTTTCTGTTTCTCCACCTCCTGATTCTTAATTCCCCTTTCTCCTCCCTGTAGAGGATACCTGTGAAAGTGAAAGCTGATAAAAGAATTGGGAACAATAGCTAAAAAATTTCCATTGTTCAGTTTCTGGTGGAAGAGTTCCTGGGTCTCATAGAGTGAGGGAGAGAAAATCCCCAAAGGTTTATCTGGCTCCTTGTTATCAATCTCATAGCACCAAAACAATTTAGGCACTGCTGTGAGTAAATACAGAAAATAATAACAAATGAAGGATTGCAAAATGATAATGAAACAGATGGAGAAAACTATCTGGAGTTCCATTCTGTGGAGGGATGACTGCTAATTCCAATGGGAAATGGTTGGAATAAGCTCTTTTTAAAGGAATTCTTCTGTAGAGGGCTTGAGTTTCTCTTGAGACTGAAGAGGCATTTTTAGGCATTTTTACTTCTCTTACCTTGCAGGATCCTTGGTGTTTCAGTACTGAGAACAAATACAAAACTATGGGTGCTGGTCTTTAAGGACAGTCCCTCTAAGTCTTATACTGCTAGGGCATGTATGGCCAAGAGCAAAATGATTTATTTATTTATTTGTTTGTTTTGTGACACTATGAATACTTAATGAATAGAAAACAATGCTATGGCTTTTGGCTAACTGTTCAACAGCAAAAGGAATCAGCGAAGATATATTTCTCCAAATTCTTTTTAAGATCTGTTTGTCTCTTTATGAACCAGCCTGTAACACTACCCTCCATACAGCAAAACTGTCACTTGAAATGTAACCTAATTCTGAAAGGATAAGAGGAGAAAAAGATGCACTTACACTGAGTAGGATAAAGATTTAAGGAGAGACAGCCTTATCTTCAAGACAACAATGAACTTCCTTGATATATGTCCTCAACTGGAAATACAAAATTGCCTGTTATGGTGATTTGGTACTTGCTTCTGAGCTAGCTAGCTGTCAGTGGCCATAGCCAGAGGCAAGATATTGCATTAGATAAACTGTTCATCTGATCCACTATGCTGATAGTTTCCCTAAGAAAACTGGACTTTGTTCTTATTCATCAATTCAGCTAGCTGCAATAACTTAAGAACTTATTATTCCTGTACTATTAAAAGATATCTAATTAAATCCATCCACACTCTTCAGTATCACATATAATAATTACTTTAGTGTTGCATATTTTAGTGTTGCATAAAATCATTGCATTTTTGAATGTTAATTCTTGAACTGACTTTTGTCTCCCCTGCCTCATTCTTATCCTCACCTACACGTTTATGAAGAAGTATTGGCAAAGTGTTTTTTCTAAATTGTTAATTAGACTGCTGTGTACAGAATATTATTCCTTCATTACAGAAAATTATAAATTTATGTTTTTCTAAAAGAAGTAGAAGAACTTCAATGCATGCTTTTATCTTTCATTTCCTCTATGAATGCTTTTCAGAACCCACAGGAACCAGGAAGCGGTAACTTTGATAATATAATGACTTATTATTATTATTATTATTATTTATTTATTTATTTATTTATTTATTTTAAGTTGAACCTGATCTGAGATTTAACCAAATCTGTTCCATAGCCACATGTCAGATGATTAATATTATGTCACTAGTTTGGAGGTTCTGACTTTCAACCAGAAAGGTTGAATAATACCAGCTACTTATTTAGAAGATAGTCCACTTATGTTTCTGGATCCTTTTCCAAGATTTTGTGAATAATTCTGGAAGTAAGATAACAGTTCTGATATACTGGCATTTAAATAGTATCAGAAAACAGTGTCTAGTCTAAATGAAGCTCCCTTTAACAATAATGGAAAACATAGTAAACAAATCCCCAATTTATGAAACCATTGATAAAGAAAGCTCTTCAATACAGAATGATTCTTTTCACTTCATAATCTTAAATATTAGTTATTGGGGGGGGGGGGGGGGGAAGGGAGGGGAAAGGAAGGAAGATATAAACAGTGATAGAAGAATAGGGATGGATTTTTGAAATGGTGGCAGAGAAAATGAAATCAGTAATTATTGTAGAGGTCACCCATGGAAGTCTAAATTTCAGTGTGAGAAATGATTCATTTTCAACATATAGGACAAATTCTAAATTGAAAAGCAAAAATAGGGAGAAAAATATAAATAATTCCTCTGTGACTCTGTGATAGAGACCTTAAAATATATATTAAAAAGAAAAAAAAAACAAAACAAAACAAACAAACAAACAAACAAACAGTTTTAGTTCTTGGGGTAGTGAGACAGAAGAGATTTATTTTCAGTTATGTCAGATGGATTTCCCATACTGAATACCCAAGATACCCCAGCAGCCTCATAAGCTTATAAAGTTATTCTCATTGACTGATGTAGGTGTTGGATTGGCCCAATAGACAAGAATGTTCAGAGGATAATGGGTCTGGGAAAAAAAAAAAAAAAAAAAGTGCAAAGAGTTTTTTATAGATTTTAATATAAGCCTGGGGATAGGTACATTAATTTATTAGAAGGTGGTATAGAGATTATTTTATGCATATAAAAATGACTCTGCAAGCTTCATTGTGTGTTTTTGTAAGATCATATACTAATTAAATAGTTACTATAGCTTTAGCTGTGCTAGCTAGGTGCCTTCTCCCAAAGTAGATTTTCCTTTACATTTTTATTTTATTTATTTATTTATTTATTTATTTATTTATTTATTTATTTATTTATTTATTTAAATTCAGTCTCTTTATTAGAGAGCAAGCAAGTTACCAAGAGAAAAAGTGAAAATCAGGTTACCTTGAGTCACCAGAAGAAGCACCTCAGCCCTATTTCAGGGAATCTTCTGTATGCCTTACACATTTGAACATTAAATCTATCTCTGAGGGAGAAAAAAAAAAGTACCATATCAATGTGTACAAACTGCCAAGCACAGCTGAAAAGAACTTGGAGATGTTAAGTAAAAAGCAATGCTCTGAATTGATAAATTTCAGAGCTACCTCTTCTTCTAGACATGTTAGCTGTGTACAAAGCTTAGAGTTTTAGGAAGGATTTAACAAAGCTCAGGAAATCAAACAATTGTTCAGATCCATTGTCTGCTTTCAAAAAATCTCAGCCGTAACTGTTTCCTTTTCAACAGGGTTGTGTGCATTCTCTGTTTACATTCTGAAATCACTGATGGAAAAACGTTATTTATTTTGGGCCAGAGTTAAGGCTGTAGTAGTGTGATGAAATATGCATTTCCATCTGTTTGATCAGAATAATCCTCTTACATCCATAATGTATGCAGCATAAGCTTTATGATATCTTTAGCCATTAATTCCCCTGATATTAAGTGTTTGAGATTTAAATATAATGCAGCAAATTAGTGCATGGTTACACTTGGTGACTACAGTTGTAAGAAAAAAAAAAAAATCTTAAAATTTCCCAGGTTTTGTTTCTTTGCTTAAAAAAAGATGAACTAATTTAATAAATTTCTGGAAGTGTTTAAGGCTATGTTGGATGAGGCTTTTAGCAACCTGGTCTAGAGGAAGGCATCCCTACCAAGGGATCAGAATTAGATGGTCTTTAAGGTCCCTTCCAACTCAAACCATTCTATGATTCTATGATTTGATGAAATCAAAAGAATGGACAAAACAGTGGTTATAAAGTATATTTTATTTCCCCCTCTAATTTTGAGGTCAACCCATGGAGCAGTCTGTAGGTTTAAAAGCACTACCTGCAAGTATAACACCAGTGTGCTTTTCAGAAAATTTGCACTGTTAGGACTACAATACCAGAAAAAAAAAAAAACAATTCATCTCCCCAGTATCTCACCTGTCACTGCTGAAAGATTTCATCAATAGCATAATCTCTTTTCCACTGACACTTTTATAAAACTTCAGTGTAAACATGTGAAGTTACCTTCCCATCTCACCTTTACAAAACACTCTTGATAATGACTTTCTTCTCACAGTAGGAGCTACCTTCGTTCTTAAGAGAGGAACTAACCATTCATTTAACTTCATTTAAATTTTTAATTTTTATTTCAGATCTGCTGCCACAAAACAGGGATGACAATGCTTTCATGCTTTATTTAATCAGTTTTCTTCACTGGCTTTCTTCTTGTTTCTTCACTGTGTTACAACCAATTTTTTATTTTTTATTTTATCTGTGTCATTCTTAGATTCTTAGAGTTTTCCGATCAAGTTCTTGGCATAGTCCTGACACAAATAAGAAACCTATGTAATTCATAGGTATTTAGTTTTCTTTTCACCATAGTCTGAATGTACCTCTTTGTGCTTTTAACAACCCCTCTGCTTCTTACAATAAGAGATAAGACTACAGGAAGACGGGTCCCAGAAACAAACTACAATTCTATTTTAAGTCTACCTGAAACACTGATAGCATCATCAGTAATGGCAGCACAGTAACGGCCTTTGTTAGTCTATTTGTGGCTGTCTGCAAGTCCCAAACTGAGAAAAGATGTTAGCATTGCCAATAAAGAACAGCTATTAAAGAATACTTTGTTGACAGTATTAGCATTTTAAACAAAGATAAACTTTGTCAGAACACAATATTCATATCCTGTCCTATCTCTGGAATGTAATCCTGTCTTAAACAATTACTTTTAAATAGGTCTGAAGATTTCTGCCACAGTCACATATGGATTTATTTAAAGGTCATAGGTGGTAGATGACCAATTTTTACTGGTCTCTTGGGTTTCAGTCAGGATTTACTCTGTCAGATGTTCAGGGTCAAAGGTAATTGCTAGTCTCCCTTAAAAGTGAGTCACTACCAAGGAATAAAAGACAGGTTTGTGAACATAGCAAAGAGACATCCATTGTCCATTATTCAAGTTAAAGCACACTGCTTGCTCACCAAGTACACACTGAACAAACAAAATCGATGTACACACGAAGGCTTAGAAATTTTACAACCCTCCCCTTCAAACTGTCTGTCATAGTATCTTTATTTGTTTAGTCTACAAAACAAAAACAGTAATCAAAATGCAACTCCCCTATAAAAATGCCATATTGTAAAATCCTACTTACTCCTGTGATAAGAAAATAAACTAGTCTGGTTAAATATAATTATTAAGATAGTAGACCAAATGCTGCCTATTATTATTGTGTCAATCCCCTCAACAAAAACTAGACAAGTAGATATTTTGCTTCAGCAACTAAATTTTCCTAACCATTTTTTGCAGCATAGATTTTTGTTTAGACAAGGTAAATATTATGTATTTCTTATGTACTTTTGCAAAGTTAAAAGTATTTTTGCCTCTCATTTTCTACTATATCCCTTTGTTTTCTTTTGATGCAGTTACTAAGAACTGAAATTCTATGAAAAAAATACTTTGTTGTAATGTATTTGTTCAGATAAAAAAAAACTCATATTTGGAGATATTTCTTCCAAAAAAAAATCAACTGCAATTTATTTACTAATTTATTTGGAGGGAATACTGTGAAATTCAATTTGCTTTTGTCTTGTTCACTACTGCTCAGTAGATGCATAACTTATTTCCTTCATCCAAACTCTCCTTACATTTTTAGCCTGAAAATATATATGTATATATATATAGTTTTTGTTTTGTTTTGTTTTTCTCAGTGTTGTGGTAACAGAGGCATTACAATGAGATTTTACAATACCTCCATAAATTTATAGCTTCTATCAAGTCTCTTTAAATAGCTTTTCTCCTCTATGTAAAACATTACACGGATTCATCCAGATTCAACCATCCAGATTCTGCTATCTGTTCTGTAGGTTTGTAGGTTAAACTAACAGTTAACAATTAACATTTTATTCTCCTTTTAAATAATACTCTATCAAAACAACAAAGAGTTGGACATAAAAGACATGCTGATAACATCTGTTGTTATACCTCCTTTACCATGAAATTATATTATTCTGAACCATTAGCAATCTAATTAGGAGAAAAGCGTGGTACAAAGTAGTTTGTCAATGTACTTCAATATCAAATGTTCAGGGAAGATTTGGAAATCTTGATAAAGAGAAGTTGCTTGTGGATCTAAAATTCAAATTTGAATTAAGATTTCAGCATAAATCGCTGACTAAAATATGGTTTGGATCTCTGACCACCTTTGACTTTGTTTTCTCGCTCTTTTTTTTTTTTTTTTTTTTTTTTAAAATTAACTTTTGACATAATGGAGGTTTGGCTCTTAAAATGTCTCCATGTAGTTTTTTGACATAGTTTAGAAGTTTAGTTTTGTTTTTTTACTCTCTCTCTCTCTATATATATATATATATTCATTCCATATGAGTCAGTAATGTTCCTATAGAATAATAAAAGGAACATAAGTGATGACTTTCTTGGTATATTTTTCTAACCTGCTGCAGTATGTGAATTTCTTTGGCAAGAGAAGTTCCCGGTTTCCCCACTATCTTGTACAATTTAAATATGCCTCAAGAGACAATTAACATCATCTATTTTGAAACCTGTATTGGGTTTATGTGGCAAGGTTTTGGTAGCGGGGACTGGATGCTGCAGGAGCGGCCTCAGTGAGCAGAGCCCAGCAGCTGCTCCATGTCAGATCAGAGCCAGCTCCAGACGGCTCCAAAAGGGACCTGCCGCTGGCCAGAGCTGAGCCATGAGTGTCTCTGGTTGGGCCTCTGGGAGAGCAGAGTTAAGATAGTGGAAAAAAAAAAAAAAAAAAAAAAAAAAACACACAAAACAAAACCTGCTGTGCTACAGCATTTGAGAGAGGGGGGTGAGCACTGAGAGAGAAGCAGCCCTGCAGCCCCCAAGGTGAGTGCAACAGGAGTGCAGAAGGTGCTCCAGGCACCTCCTTGTCCACAGCACAAGTTCCCCTGAGGCCTGTGGAGAGGCCCCTAGTGAAGCAAGCTGTCCCCCTGCAGCCCATGGGTTCCCACATGGAGCAGATCTCCACGCTGCAGCTTGTGGAGAAGCCCCCAGTGGAGCAGGTGGATGTGGCCTGGAGGAGGCTGCGGCCCATGGAGAGATAATAAAGGTACTTCAGCTGTGCTAGCAGCAGCATCACCTTTTTAGAGAAGCCTTCCCTAATTCTTTTGGGACAATTCACATGTCACTTCCTAAAGTCTTGGTGTTCCCTGGTTCTTCTCTGACACTCAAAAGTACAACCCCTTCTGAACACAATATTGGGTACCCTGAGGATACTGGCCTTACTAATAAAGACCGAGACAAAAAAAGTATGAAGTACCTCAACCTTATCCTCATCTTCATATCTTTCATCACCACATTTCCCCACATACCCAACAAAGGATAGTTTCTCTGTAATCCTCCTTCTTGTTCATGTACTTAGAAAAGCATTTTTAATTGTCTTTCACTACAACAGTAGCTTTGCCTTCTGAGCTTGGTAGCTACTTCAGTTGTGCTTTTTCCCAGTAGAAAATGGTGAACAGGGAGAGAAACAGATGCACCAGCCCACCCCACACTCTTCAAATCAAATAGGAAAAAAACAACCAACCAACCAAACAAACAAACAAAAAAAATACAAACAAATTAAAAACAAAACAAAACAAAATGCTTTTATGATAGTTCTGTAATAGAAACATTTAGAAATATTAGAAAAAAATATATCAGAGGTAAAAATATATATTTTTAATTTTTATTTGGAATTGTAAATGTAATCGGCACAGACATAACAGTTCAAACACTGTCATGAATTGACAAAAAAAAAAAAAAAAAAAAAAAAAAGATTTAAGTCCCTCAATCACAGAACAAAGAGCTGAGAAAGGGAAATATTATAGATCTGGAATTGAGATTCACAATAGTTTTACTGGATATTAGGGTTCAGTAGAAGTCAATAATTTATTCCAAATCATGGTATAAAACTCCTATAACATATACGTAAGAAATGATAAACCAAACGTGATTTAATCCAAAATGCCAAATACCTTGCAGTCAAGTCTTTGAGAATAAATGTTTTCTTCTTGAATTAAAAGCCTTAAAACTTCATTTAAATGTAACTTTATTGATGCATACTCAATCTCACATTTTACCTTGAGAGAAGCTTCAGAGCATTCACATAAGGTGTCTTGCTGACACTTAGTATGTCTTGTCACTGGCTGGCCAGTGTTGGTGTCTGAGTTTTCTTTGCCTTTTCAGTCTTTTTTCATGCACTCAACACTATCTTTATAGAGCTTCTGCTCAGTGAACTAAATAAATGCCAAAGTCTCAAAGGAAACACCAAGAACTACCACAAGAGAACAGTAATTGTCAGAGCAATAATGTGTGGAGCAATGCTAGAGGTAGCTGGCTTCTGGCATCCTTTATTTTATTCTCAGAATGAGAACTAAAGCACTGACAAGGTCTTCTTGATGGTCAAGGAGACAACTTGAAAGGCTTCCCTTTCCAAAACATGTTGCTTACAGCAAGACACAGGAAAGCGGGGCAACTGGTCTGCATTATAATTAAGTTTAAATCATAAGCGGTCCTGGCTTGATTCCTGTAAAAAAAAATAGGCATATTTTGCCCAGCTTTGAATTTTCCATAAACACAAAAGCCTTCCAGTATTGCTTCAACTGTGAGCAATATTGTTCTGTTTTATACTAAGAAACATTGGCCCCAAAATAACAGGTTAAATTCTCTTCTGGCATAACTCCATTAATTTCAGGGAAAACATGGTAGGAGAGAGCTTGGCCAAGAAGACCTAGACATCAGTAAAACTTTCTCTTATTTATTTATTTATTTATTTATTTATTTATTTATTTATTTATTTATACTTTTGGTTACTCTCCAGAGACTATATCGCCAGCAGGTATTAATTACCATAGTTTCACTAATTTCCAACTGAGCCATGACAATTTACATAGGTTGAAGAAGTAACCCTAAGTAGCAATATTATTTTCCAGGAATGAATCATAGAGATAGAAGAATGCTCTTCAGGGCTATCAGTAGAAGTTACTCTTGGTTAATTTGACATATAAAGAACAATAGGACAAATACTGCCACAGTGTTAATAATCTCCTTTAAATAATTTGAAAATGAACCTTGCTTCAGGGAAATGAGATGGTCTTTTGGTTTCTCCCAAAAACAACCTTCCTAGGTAAGATCAGAAGTCTGCCAATATCCCATTTCAAACTATGATCAAAAGTGAATAAGTAGGGAAGAACTGTAAAAATACTGTAATCAGGTGGCAATCCTTCCCCAGAATCTTTTTACAGATTCCAATATTTTGAGGCCCAAGCCTCTAAAGAGAGGCTCAAGCCAGATGAAGTGCACTATAAACCAATGGAGCCATAGCAGTTGCAAGTAAAAAATCAAGGCAACTTCAAGATGAATGTATAATTAATTCTCTAAAATTCAGGCACTACAGAGTTCAGAGCACTACAGAGTTCACATTTTATTGCATATTTGCAACATAGTTATTTTTGTGTCTTACATTTTCTTCCAGATATGATGTTCAGTCTAACAGAAAATAACATTTTACATGAGTGTTTTCAGGAGTGGTCAATGCAAGTAACTGATACTGCTGAAAAGCTTAAACCAAAGTCAAGATTCTGACCCCAGTTAACTCAGTAGAAAAGCAATTATGAAGTCCTTTCTATTTCAATATGACAAGCATTTTATACAAATGAACATTTGTGAGGCATACTTTTACAAAGCTTTTCACATTTGGAGATCCATCATGTCTTTTGATGTTGCTTTAAAACCTGGGTTCTACTTTTGGGGCTTTGGGAGACAGCATTGGTCCATGAACAACTGAATGACTAGCAGCTGTAGAAATTAAAATTAGATATAGAAATGATTGTAGAAACCAGTCAGTCCAGTAACATGATATAAATAACATGATATATAAAAAGTAGGTGCAAAGAGTGGACAAATTGGACTAATGATGTGGGGATTTTGTTTAGTTTTGTTTTTATTTTACATGGCCATATCTGCAATCTCACTTGCAATATTACAGTCAATTTATGAAAGTTAAAGTGAAAACAGTGTTCATAACAAACAGAAAAAGTCAGTGATGAGAGTTGGCTTTTTAACCGAACTTGAAGACCACAGCAGTTCTCAGCTGAGGAGTGCATCACTACAGAGGACAGTGAGATAGTAAGAGGGCAGTGAGATAGTAAGAAGCATAAGTGAGAAATAATTGCCAGTGTTTATTCAGTCATTTCTAACCATTTACTTTTAACCATTTCATTGCACCAGATTTTTCTTACCTTTTAAAAAATGCAGAATAATTAAATATATATTACTTTATTTTCTTTCAATCTCCTATTCCAACAGATTTAAAACTTTTTTTCTATTTATTTATTTATTATTTAAACAATACAAAGCCCATCGAAATTGAAGAGAAAACAAATATACACACAGATATGGTGGTTATAATTTACAACTTACAGTTGTAAGTGAAAATAAAGAAATAAACAGGGGAAATAATATATCTGATGCTTCAGTGAAGATGCTTATGCTTGCTTTGTAGTATTGTAACAAGATAGTGTTCTGTATTTTCTGATATGCTTTTAGGAAAGTACTGTGGAATTAAGATCTTGCCATGTTGTTCCATCAATTTAGGTTTCCATAGAATTTTAGCCCATGTGCCTAGGATTTGTTATATAGGTTCTATTATTTCTGTAATGACTTACCCCTTATTAAGAAATAAATTCTATCTTGGCAAACATAATTTCACTACTATCACCAGCAGTTATTTTCCTATTGAAATAAAAGTTCAGTTCTGACTAAAAGGCCTTTACATTCAAAAGGTCTTCAGCTCCACTGGAAAATAAAATAGCTTTCATTGGAAGGCTGCTAAAAGGAGCAGAGAAATGGGCATGATACTTGCTACGTTATTAAGCAATTTATGCGTGTCTAAGGATGTACATCGTAGTACAAAAATATTGTATTTATGAATGCAAAATATAATTAAAATTGGTTTAATTAAACAATACAATTGTACTTGCTCATGTTCAAAAGGGAAAATAAATAAAATGAACCATTTTAGAAGCCTCATTGATTTGCACAATGACAGAAGTCATTAACTGAGCTATGGTTAAATAACACTCATCTGCTCCCAGAGGAAATGTGCCTATCCTGTAGGTCTGTGATATATTTTGTTTTTCATGCATGATATGCATGAGTCACCATCCCTGGAAGTCTTCAAAAGACGTTTAGATGTAGAGCTTAGGGATATGGTTTAGTGGGGACTGTTTGTGTTAGGTCAGAGGTTGGACTCAATGATCTTGAGGTCTCTTCCAACCTAGAAATTCTGTGATTCTGTGATTCTGTGATTCTGTGAAATGTGCATTCTGTTGACTGGTAGTACAATCAGAGGGACATATTTTGACAACTAAATGGCAAACTGAGATATGACTTTCTTTTTAGTGCTTTAGAATAAATATTATATTTATAATATAATAAGAATAAGTATTATATTCGTATATACATATAATTTTTATTTTTTATTTTTTGGCTTACATGTGCAATACAATTCTACTGAAGTTTTAAAACATATCACAAGGCTTAACCACACTGTATCACTCCCTCCATCTAGGTAAGTGGTATCACGTCCATTAAGTGTAAGTAATACATGCTGCTGCTCTGTTAGGATATATTGGCTCAGGAACGTCTTCAGACTTTATCGCAGGTAATTGTCATAACAATTGCCACTGAAAATGCATAGACCAAGCAAATTCAAGGAATTGAGGACTTTTCCTTGTCTTGGGGAACAGACACGGACTACAATGGGGTTTTAGACACATAATATACATACAGACATCTACATTTAGTATCTGGAGCTTAACTAGGCGGTCATCGCTGAGGCACCCACTTTGAAGGCACTTAGCAGTTATTAGAGAAAATCATCCCTTTGGGGATACGAAACATCTGTCCAGTTTTTGTATTTACTTTAGAATGAGAAGAATCATACCTTATAAGTATCTAAAGTCAGGTGATATAAATGCAGTATTTCAAGCAGTACAAAGTATTATAGCTAAGAAAACAGAACTTACAGTATTACAGTATGGTCAGTCAGAAATGGAGTAATTTTCACAACTAGCCTCTGTGAAAGCTTAAACCCTACCAACTCTTTTGTGTTAACCAGGTGACTTCCTCAAAGTTATAAATGAAAACAATACATTCTAGTTGCCCCCTAATTCATGTCTACTAGTGTGCAGTGCAGGTAGACCAATCATGAAAGGGAAAGTATTTTACTTCAGTCATGTAAGAAAGACACAGTTATGGGGGGGGAAAGGTAGAAGGGTAAACTTTTTATCCCTCTGACTGCAGGGTTAGGTGTGGTGTTTAGGATGCTTGCAAGCTTAAAGAAAAGCATATCTGCATTCTTCATTACATTTGCCTAGGTCTGTCTTGTTGTGATGTGGATATAACTATATTTTTATCAGCCTTTGTCTCCTTCCTGGAGGTGTCATATAAAGACAAAGCATACTATGGAAGCAGGCATGCTTTACTTAATTATAATTTAGAACTCAGAATTCCCATCATTTGGAGGAAGTGGGAGGCTAAGAGGCAGAATTAGGGGGGAGTATAAGTTTTGAAATTAATGTAATTCTATATCAGAAAAAAAAAAAATAAATCTTAGATCTTTCCCTTTGTTCACATCAAAATAATAAAAATTAAATTCTTTCTCATGTTATTCAAAGCACTCCCTCACTCTTACACTACAGTACAACTTAAAAGACTCATCACAGAGTTTATGTGAGGTTTGGCTCTAAGATTGATCAAACCACAGAACATTTATTTAAGGAAATTAAAAACTATGGTTATTGACATTCTGGCAGACAAATATCTCTAAAGACTTGTAGATGATGTATTGCTATGTACTAAAACACACAGAATTTGCTTATACTTCATTTGTTCTCTCTCCACCAATGAAGTGCACATTCCCAGATCTTTAATGTTGCTTTACCTCTCCACTCAGCACTGAAGACTATGTAATAAGGATGTGGTGTGAAACTTTCTAGTAAGTAATGAAAAAGATGGTGATATACTCAGACATGCCTTTTCATTTTGAGGATAATCATTTAAAGATTATCTTGGCATCCCCAGATTAGTTTTCCTACTTTAGAGTTAAGTAGAAATTCCTTTGAATATACAAATATATAAAGTCTTGGTGTTACAGAAGGAAAAGATTGAACACATCTGAACCATGTTAAAGAAGATTGAAATTATATTGAAGACACACAGGAAGATAAACTTTCATCATTATTATTGCAGGTTGCTTAGGATATATTAAGAGGAAAGCCAGAAACAGAAATCACAAAATGAATATATGTAAATACTGGATATATCTTTTGTTTAGGCATAATCTTATTTCTGTCTTCTGGTGGATGTATTTTCCACTTCATTTTGTAAATCATTTCCCCACTGCAGGAAGCCAGGCTGGGATTTATTTAATTTAGTTTTAAGCATCAGCATTACAGACATCTACATGTGTGATAATCATATGCTGAGTGTGACTGACTTGCTGCAGACATGTAGATGTATTACTCTCTTTGACTGTAAAGGGAATATATAGAATGATTAGCATACATTGTAGATGTCTAAATTTCATTACATGAATCTCACCCTAAATAATGACAAAAACACACACCTTGGTACATATAGAATCATAGACTCATTTAAGTTGGAAAAGACCTTCAAGATCATCAAGTCCAACTGTTGACCTATCACTACGAAGTCTATCACTAGAACATATTCCTAAGCACCACATCTACATGTCTTTTGAATACTTCCAGGGATGGTGACACAAACACTTCCCTGGAAGCCTATTCCAATACTTCACAACCCTTAATATCCAGCTATATACCTTACCTAGTGCAGCTTGAAGCCATTTCCTCTTATCCTATCACTTGTTGTTTGGAAGAGACTGACCCCCACCCTGCTACAACCTCCTTTCACGTAGTTGTAGAGAGTGATAAGGTCTCCTCTGAGCCTCCTTTTCTCCAGCCTAAACTACCCCAGTTCCTTCATCTGCTCCTCATAAGACTTGTTCTCTAAATCTTCATCTGTTTGTTGCCCTTCTCTGGACATGCTCCAACACCTCCAAGTCCTTCTTGTACTGAGGGAACTAAAACTGAACAAAGTATTTGAGATTCAGCCTCCTCAGAGACAAGTACAGGGGGATAATCACTCCCCTAGTCCTGCTGGCCACACTGGTTTTAATACAAGACTGGATGCTCTTGGTCTTCTTAGCCATCTAAGCACACTGCTCACTCATAAGTCAGCTATGGACCAATACCCTCAGGTCTCTTTCTGCCAGGCAGCTTTCCAGTCACTCTTTCCCCAGCCTGTAGTGTTTCATGGGGTTGTTGTGCCACAAGCACAGGACCCTGTATTGGGTCTGGCTGGAATGTTAACTTTCCCGGCAGCAGCCCATACAGTGCTGTACTCTGCACTTGTAGCCGGAACAGCAGTGTTATCACACCAGTGTTGTGTCTACTGCTGAGCAGTGCTGGTACAGCATCAGGCCTCTCTCTAACCCTCCTAGGGGGGCAAAAAGTGAGAAGAGAAACATCACTAGGGCAGCTGACCTAAACCAACCAAAGGGATATTCCATACCATGTGATGTCACACTCAGCAATAAAAGGTGGAAACAGGAAGAAGAGGAGAGGGGTGGGCTCTTGTTGTGAAAACATCGGTCCTCCTCCCGAACACCGGCTACATGCGTTGAGGCCCTGCTTCAAGGACGTGATCAATCATCGCTCATTTGTGGGAAGTAGAGAGGAATTTCTTTCCTCTGCATTTCCACATAGCCTTCATTTATTTTATTTGTTTGTTTTCCTCCTTTTTTTTTTTATTTTCCCTTTCTCCCTCCCTTTTCCCCTTTCCCTTTTTATTTCCCTTTAGTTAAATTTTTTAGTTCATAATAACCTTTAATTATTATTATTATTTCCCTTTAATTAAATTATCCTTATCTCAACCTGTGAGTTGTTCTTCTCCCCCTCCTCATCTAAGGAGGAGGAGTGAGAGAGTGGTTGTGGTGTTTAGCTGCCCAGCACAGTAAAACCACCACACACCCATCACTTAGTCTTGTTGAATTTCATACAGTTGGCCTCAGCCTATCTATCTAGCCTTTCCAACTTCCTTTGCAGAGCCCTTCTACCTTCAAGCAGATCAATGCTCATGCCTAACTTGGTGTCACCTGAAAAAAGAGCTACTAGGTTTTTGAGACATAAACAAATATTATAGAAGTCTTGTCTTACATATATAGCCTTGTGTCTTGAAGAAGAAAGAAGGGGGACATCACTTTTTCCAGAAAAAGGTGATTTTTGATGATAGTTTTGGATGAGGAGTCATCAAAATCTTGACTTTAAACAAAAAAAAAAGACGTATTATTTTTCTGATAAGAAGTTTAAAAACCTGTTCAAAGTGATGTACACTTTGATTCTGTATGATAGTGTCAAACTGAAAAAAAAAAATAAATCTATTTTATGTTTGACCATGCTGTTGTTTTTGTTATTTACATAGCACCCAGAATAAACAAATAAATAAATAAATAAGAAATTAGTAAGAACAGCACTAACAGCCAGAGGCCAGTAAACCCTGATGCAACAGGCAGCAATCAGGGCAGTATCTGCCAGATACTAAGAATTCATTTAGACCCATAAAAGTTTAAAGTATACAGGGTCAGTGATTCACTACCTATCATCAAGTGCATGATCAGCAGAGATAGTCTAATAAAGAAAAGTATAATAATCTGAGCCTGTTATAAGCCAATAATGGTCCAGAATTATTCTCTCACTACTGCTATTTTGTGTCTTGGGTTCTGACTTGCTAAGCACCAGCCTAATAAGAGTTTGACTAATTTATCTTTTCCAGTCATTAGTAGCCCAGCAACCATGCAGAGTAGCTTTTACAAGGAAGTTTGCTCTTTTCTTGTTCGTTAGGAAGGATTGAAAGCAGTACAAAGATGAAGTAATTAACAAGGAATAAAGAAATCTGTGCTTTCTTTGTCTCCCAAATACTTACAAAATTATAACATATAAAACTAAGATCATAGGAGAAAAGCTAAATTCAAAAAGGAGAATAAAGAATATTGCTAATTCCCACCCTATTCCTGGGGTATGTGGAGGAAATCAAATAAGAAAGCAGGTCATTGCAGTCCACAAGAATATCAGGCTTTGAAATTTATGATTTCTAGTTTAAAATGTATGATCTTTTTCTGTTTCATTCTAATTAAAAAACACTTTTAAAAATCTGCAGGAAAAAAAAAAAAAAGAAAAAAAAAGTAGTGGTGTCAGAAATCATCTGTACAGCTGCTTCTTAATGAATTATATGAATCTCATTTTCTCGTTATACTTAGTGTGGAAACTCTCAAGTACTAGTTGTTTTCACAACCTGATGAAGCTTCATAGCTTTATAGCTATCTGGATGACATTTGAGTTAAGTTTCAGTCTTCGTCCCATGTTTATTGGAGAATACCAGGACAACAATTATTATTGAACTCGGAAAGTGGGAAAATGAGGACTCTGGAGAGTGGCATGTCTATAAGAATTCAATACTTGCCAGGAATGTAGCTTTCTGGCAAAGATATGAAAAGGGTGTCTCTAAAATTGTAGGCCTGGCAAACTCTGGTTTCCTGCATCTAAATTTATGTAGACTATTCAAAACCATATCACTTCAATATCTTACAGGGAAACTTGTCAACCTTTCAGAGGAACTCAACCTGTAATTCAGTCAAGGTTTTGTCAACCTGAAAATATTTAGAAGAAACATTTAGGGCTAATACATTTGGAGATTTTAGATAAAACTTCACAATTTCGCTCTATAAGAAAAATCTAATCTTCTAATTAGAAGTTTTATAACATATTGATGTTTTCAATTACGCAAATGAAATACAATTATCATAATATAGTGTGTTTGTTTCTTTCCTTTTTTTGGTTAGTTGCGTGTTTGTTAAAAATAAATAAATAAATAAAATAGTGGAAGTTAGTTACTATGGACAGCCAGTATTCACAAAACCAGAAAAATGTAGTACCACAGAGCATTATTTCCTGTAACTATCTGAAGATTCAACCACATGGTCAGAGTTATAAATGAATAGCTGAAATTAGCTGAAATTTTATATTTGCTCTTAGCTAATAACTCATGAAGAATTATGAAATTTGTTCAATTTACTTTTAGTTTATATATTAAAATATTTACTCCCATCTACTATCCATTATCAAACCATCTCTATGTTTGCTCTGAGCTGGCATGGGCACATGCTTTGTCGGTCTTTAAAATACTTAAAATCTAGGCATATATGACACTCAAAAGTTTATGGCTTGATCCCATCGGTTTATCTAATATCAATCAGTTTATATTTATATATTAAACACTAATTTGTCAATCACTAGAATCTTATCATGAATTTGATACTTAAGACTCCCAGATGTGTAGGTCACTTTTGAAAGTATTGTCTTTATTATGTCTCTGTGGGTCTAAATTGCTATTAAGCAATTGTTTTTCTACCTCGACTGAAAGATGATGCAAGAATACAATATTAAAACAAAATTGAATATATCAAAACATGAAGGCCCTATTAGCATCACATGAAATGCTTAGATGTATCAGGAATTACTAGCTTTCTTAATGAGTCTGGTATTGTATTTTAAAGGAGTCTTACAAACTGGTTGTAATATATTTTAAATTGGCTGTTCTACTAATCTTAGTAAAACAGAAATGTGCAATTACTAAATAAAAACCTTTTGACATTATAGGAATATTCCCAGTAAATGGAACTTTACCAGGTGTTTGTTCCTAAAGTGTCAGTTGTTTACATCACCATCTTGATGGCACATTCTTATATTATTTTGTTTTATAAACTTACTGATGCATGTAAAAAGACTACTATGGAACTGTCAGATATGGTGATGATGAACAAGAATAAATAACTAGCTCACTAGCTGTAAATGCCTCTTACTGCCATCCCTTTAATATTTACTCCCATACGCTATTAGTGGGATAATGTATTTTCTAATAAGAAAGTATAAAATGAAGGTCTCTTATTACTGTAATGCAGTAAAATTTACTGCCAATAAACATATGAAATGTTAAGAACAAGGAAGGTGAAGAAGGTGTTTTGTTTTGGTTTGGTTTGGTTTTCTTTTTCTTTTTATTTCAATAGCTTTACTTCAAAGCCAATGGAAAAGGCTCTTCATCTAAACATAACATGATCTTTCTCACAAGTTGTATTGCCACATGCAGGGAAAAAGAACAACAAAGATTGGAAGCCTTATTCTGAAATGTAAAGAAAATCCATCAATTTCATCAGAAGTAGGGACCCTCTAAAACAAGTTAAATGGCTTTTTCCCCAAATGTATGGTAATTCCATGCTCTGGAATTTATCCATGATTTAGTTTTTGAAAACAGTGTGACAATTTCTATCCCTCTGGTGGGCAGAAAAATAAATAATTAAACAAATATTAATCTCCTGACAGCTTTCAGATGAAAGAACTACATTTTTGTGACAATCACTCTGCAAAAACTTTAGACTAAGAAATTCTGGAGTCAATCCCCACTACTAATATCTCATCCGAGGATGTAGTGACAGAGTTACTTTTAGTTCAGAACTGTTCCAGAGCAGCTGCAGTTACCCAACACTTACAAAAGATAAATGCTGAAAGCAGCCTTCAGGGCGCTAGTGCTACCTAGGCCCTTGCAATCCATTTCTTGAACAGGGCTCAATCAGTGTTTATCAAAGCATAAGTGTTCACCAACTGCCACTCAGTTTTACCTTGCTCTTAATTTAACTCTGCAAATGATAAATCAGCTGAAGAGGTATAAATGAAGGCAGATTAACCTCTGAAACTGCTACTAGGAGATGCTGATTACTTTATTCAAATCAATGAGTCTTCACTATAATTTGCATTAAATGCACAAAAGTTTTTAATACCAATACATTGAATATGCACATATTGTATGCCTGAACCGTCACATCTATTTTTCAATATTTTCCCCAATCTGAAAAAGGTCCTTTTATTGTCTGTATCATTTTCTTCTTTTATTTCAATTTATTGAGAGAGAAGGCTTGAAGGAGAGTACATTTTTACGTCTTTAATGTGTAAATACTCATTTGGTAATCACATGGCCAATATTTTCTGCAACTACATTATAATATCCATGTATCTTATTTTCTCTTTCCGTGAGGTCTGCAAAACACCAGTATTTATGTTGTACCCCTCCTAGTGACATCTGTGTCAAATGACTTCCTTTAGCTTAACAGAAATGAAACTAAGTACTGATTATTAGCCCTCATACTAAATTGCTGCCGACTGACTTTTCTTTTCAATCAGCCTTTTCTCTTAAAGAGCTACTGATGAAGCCTGACTGAAGACTTTGACAGCTATTCTATTAAAAAAAAAAAAATCTATTTATATACCATATGATTACATTTATGGATACATGTGACAGAATCTGGTTTTATTTTCTCTTGATTAAAGGACATTGTATGAGAATAGGTCTTTGCTATTTCTGTATTTTCCTTTCAGTGGCATGTCATATACAAGACTCAGACCTCTCTTCTCTGAAACTTTATATTTTTAAATGCTCCAGAAGGATAGATTGCAACACTGACTTTTGGCACTGTAGTGGTAACTACCACTGGAGATGCAGGCAGAAAAGGTAAAAAGTAAATAAATAAATAAATAAAATTTAATAGTATTTTAAGATTTAGTTATTATTCAGCAGCAGCAATCTGCTTTATAATATAAAAGAATGCAAGACTTTAATGTTTGTTTTTGTATCTAAAGTTATTTTTGAAATTTTAATTTAGATTTCTAGTTCACAAGGGATTTAAACCATGAGATTTATTTGTACAGTGGCACTGAAGACCTTTATACTTGGTTTTAGACACTGTTTCAGCAAGTAATTCATAGTCCTGAGCTAGTCACCAATGTTCCCCATGTAGAACATGGAAAAAGTAGGAGGCCAAAAATATTGTACTTACATCAAGCAGCTCAACTAAGAGACCCGATAGGAACTAGTTAAAATGGGCTGATTCTTTCATTGCACCTGATTTGAGAATCTCTGTGAGACTGTGCCTCTTCCAGCTCAAAGGTAATTGTTTTTAAATACAATGAGCTTCTTCATTTCACTTTATAATAATGAGGAAAGATCAGTCACAATCTGGAGATGACAACATTTTCCAAAGAACTCAGAAACCTGGTTCGGCTGCATGACTTGGCCTTCAGAAACCGAAATCCATATCAACATCTGTATCATGATTCACATGCCAGAGCGATATACAAAATTAGTACTAATGATCACCTGATCACCCTTAATTTAAACTGAATCAATTAAAATGGATTTAAATTAGAAGCTGAACTTTATAGAAATCGAGAACAGACTTAAACTGTGCTAGGTGATTCATAATTTACAGAAGACAAAATACACTACAGAAGTTTGCTGCTGTTCTTCTCAGTATGTAGATCATAGAATCATAAAATCATAGAATATTCCAAGTTGGAAGGGACCCATAAGGATCATCAAGTCAACTCCTGGCACCACACAGGTCTACTCCAAATTTTAGACCATGTGACTAAATGCACAGTCCAAACTCTTCTTAAATTCAGACAGGCTTGGTGCAGTGACTACTTCACTGGGGAGCCTGTTCCAGTGTGCAACCACTGTCCTGGTAAAGAACCTCTTCTGACATCCCGCCTAAACCTCCCCTGCCTCAGCCTGACACCATTAATCTGAGTTCTTAAACAATGTTATGTAGTTTATTTCTATTATGCAGTTTCTAAAATGAATAATTGCTTCAGCTGCACTGTTTTCTCTCCAGATTTGTGTGTTTTGTTGTTGTTATTTGTCTATTTTATTTATTTATTGTTTTTCCCCATGAAGAATATTGTCTCTGGTCTTCCATAGGCAATAACAATTATCAATAGTACTGGGGTAAGGTATGGCCAGCTGAGACTCTTAATACTTAAACATTCCTCAAAGGCCCCAAAATGCTCATCTGACTTCCCTCTCACCCCCACCCCCAGTACAAGAGATACACAGAAGAGGCTCTGTGGGCTGCCAGCCATGCTCACCAGCACTGCTGGGAAGTGCTGAGGGGCCGGAGTCAGGCTCTGCTCAGGCATGCCCATGGCCAGGCCCAGAGGCCCCGGGCCCAGCCTGAACAACAGGAGCTTCCATCATGAAGCACTTTTCTACACAAAAGTTGACAGCACTGGCACGGGTTGCCCAAAAGGGAGAGATCTCCATCCCGGGAGATCTTCAAAAGCCATGTCAACATTGTCCTGGGCAACCTGCTATAAGTGTCCCTGCTTGAGTAGGGATCTGGACCAGATGGCCTTCAGATGTCCTTTCCAACCTCTAAAATTTCTTTGATTATGTGAAGAGATGGTCCCTAGATAAGGTAGTTCATAATATCTGGCAAGTGAAAAACAGTACAAAACAAAACAAACAAACAAAAACAACAATCAAGCAAACAAAAAACAAACAAACAAAAAAAAACTGCAGAGAAATATTTCTTAAAATATTGAAGAAACTGAGATGTAACTGGATGAGATGTAGAAGTATCTACATGGGGATAAATTTTAGATAAATCTAACAAAAACAAGGGGAAAAAAAGGCCAATAACAAGATTCTACATTTGGATTTTGAAGCTAGGAATATTCAGATGAGAAATAAAAAGCAGTATCATAAGAGTAATTACAGTTAATGAGGCAAATTACATAATCTGAGATGTAGGAGATGTAGTGTCATTTCTGACTGTCTTGTCCTGAGGAGAAGATATCTCTTATATGCCCATGAAGAACTGGACTAAAATCTGCTAGGTAGGTGGTCAAACTACTTAATACCTTACACATGTGGAATGCATTTCAATCAAAACACAAAACAAAAACACAAAACACACACAAAAAAAAAATACAAAACAAAAGTGTTTCACAGTAGGACACTCAGCATTGTTAACGCATTTTAAGAGCAGCATACCAAGCTAAATTCTGAGAAATTAGAAAGAAATAATATTCATACTCTGACAAAATGGTACAGAAAGCTTCTTCTTGTATGTGAAACAATGGAAAAAGTGAATAATGATTGAAGGAAAATGGATCAATTTGGTGACATAAGACAGAATTTGATTCTTATTTGGCCAGTCTGATTTTACACCAGAAAGATTCATCAGTGGTTAGTATACTATTAAACAGTACTTAAATATGAAAACAGTTTTTAATAGGTTTTCATTTTTAAAGGTAATGTATAAAATAGGGATCTTGCTGTGTTTTTTTTTTTTTTTTTTTTTTGTATTATTGAATTTTTTTGTCTTACTGAAAGTCAAAAGTATTTGTTATGAAAGCAGAACTGCCTACAGAAGTGTATTGTCATGTGAATGTCAGTAAGATTTAAAATTCACTTAGACTGAATCATTTGCAGTAAGTTTTAGCTTTTAACACATGAAAGACTTGGTACATTTCAAAATATAAAGATAGATGACTGGTGAATCTTAAAACATATCTAGTTACTTTCACAAACTAATGTGTTCCTGTGTGGGAGAAATCACCAATGCTGAGCGGAGGGGAAGTATCACCTCTCTTGACCTGCTGGCAATACTTTACTTACTGCATCCCAGAATACCATTAGCCTTCTTAGAAGTAAGGGCACATTGCTGGTTTACATTCAACATGGTGTCCACCAGGACTCTGAGGCCTTTTTATGCAGAAGTGGGTGGCCAGTGGCATGTTCTGGTGCTTGCATTTTTATTTCTCCCGTTGCGCAGGACTCCATTTCTCATTGAACTCCATGAGGTTTTTGTCTGTCCACCTCTCCAGCCTGTCAGTGTCCCTCTAAATGGCAGCAGGGCCGTGTTTGCCCAAGTATTCACTGACCTGCTCTTCTTCCATTAAAGGAGCATCTCCCTTGCTTGATCCGTTCAAACTGGTCTCTGGGATCTGGGATTCCTGATGGCCAGTCTTGCTAGTAAAGACCGAGGCAAAGAAGGTATTCAGTACCTTGGCCTTTTCAGTGTCCCAGGTAACCAGGTTTCCTGTTTCCTTCAGAAGAGGTCCCACAATTTCCCTAGTCTTCTTTTTGTCACTGATGTATTGTAGAAGCCCTTCTGGTTGCCCTTGGACAGACTCAATTCTATCTGGGTTTTAGCTTTCCCCTGTCTGCTCAGACGGTATCTCTGTATTTCTCTCAAGTTACCCTCCTTTCTTTGACCCTCTGTAGGCTTCTTTTTATTTATTTATTTATTTTATTAGTATTATTATTTTTTATTTGAGTTTGGCCAGGAGCTCTTTGTTCATCCATGAAGGCCTCCTGACATTTTTGCCTGCCTTTCTGTTTGTTGAGATACATCACTGCTGAGCTTGGCGGAGGTGATCCCTGAATATTAGCCAGCTTTCTTGGGTCCCTCTTCTCTCCAGGGCTTTATCTCACAGTACTCTACCAGGAAGATTCTCAAAAAGGCCAAAGTCTGCTTTCCCACAGCCCAAAGTTTTGAGCTTGCTATGCATTCTCCTCACTGCCCTCAGGATCTTGAACTCCACTATTTCAGTCACTGCAGCTAAGGCTGCTCATGAGCTTCATACTCCTCAACAGCTCCTCCTTGTTTCTAAGCATAGCACCTATCCTTGTTGGTTCCTCTGTCACTTGGAGAAGGAAGTTATCATCAGTGCATTCCAGGAATCTTCTGTATTGCCTATGCTCTGCTGTGCTGTCCCTCCAACAGGTATAAGAGTGGTTTAAGTCCTCCTGGACCATGGCTTGTGCATGTAAGGCTGCTCCTATCTGTCTGTAGAAGGCCTTATCTTCTTCAGACCACCACAGTAATGTCACCTAGACCTGTGTTCCCTTTAATCCTTACCAATAAACTCTCTCTAAGTTCCTCATCCATCCTCAGGCAGACCTACATGCACTACAGCTGCTCATTGACATAGAGAGTGACATCCCCTCCTCTTCTCCCTTGGTTGTCCTTCCCAAAGAGCTTAAATCTCTCCCATGAGATGGCTCCAGTCATAGGAGCAATCCCACCATGTCTTTGAATTCAGTTTTACTGTCCATTCCATATCCTTCTAGAATATGATTAATTGAAGAAGTATGTAGTTGCTATATAACAAAATAAATAAAAAGTCATGGCCTGTTGGAATTTTGCACATAATTTTTCTTCTGCAAAAGTTTTATCAAAATACAATTTTTTTTTGGAAATGTGTAGGAAATGAGTAATTTCATGCCAAGGTTAATGCCATTTCATGCCATGGTTAATTTTGTTAACTATGAAAAAAATAAAACAACAAGAATATTTTAAAACAGAATGAAAAACATTCTCCAACAACAACAAAAAGTCCATGAAAAAATGTACCATATTTGTTTTGAGGTATTATAGAAGCAGCAGAAATCAACAAAAAAAAATTTACGTTAACAAACAAACAAAAACCACGCTTTTTGCTATTGCATTAGACATGGCTCAGTAGCTTCAAGTCAGTCAATTCAGTCATACTGGGCAAACATAGCTATAAGGGTTAGATAGTGATACTGTTCCACTACCTTTGAGACTTTCTGCTGCTTCTTATAGCCATTTGGCCTCTTACACAGGGCCTGGCCAGCAAGACAGATGGTCATAATATCTTACAAATGTTTTGAGTGGAGGGATTGGAGAGTGTTGTGCTTTGACAACTAAACATCTGATGTCAAAAGTAATCTGTGTATGCAGAATAACTAGGAGAGAGGGAAGTATAATTGCAGGACAGAGAAAAAGAGGGGTGGGGGTTTCCACAAGAATGATAATGAGAATGATTAGGAGATGAAATAAAGCCCTCCTCCATAAATAGATATTGCAGAGAATAGTGTCATTTTCCAGAGAAATTAAACAAGCAAGAGGGGACATAATAAAGCATAAAAGAAACAATGCTTTGTGGCAGGAGGAATGGGAGCTACTATTCCCCCCGGCACAAAGGAGGCCTTCAATCAAATGAGAAGGGACAATTGCTGATTATTTCTAGACAATAAAGAATTAGACTGTGCAATACACAGCTGCATAATATAAAGGGAGACTGGACAGTTATATGACTAACAACACTACTGACTTAATGATTCAAGTTTTGGGTGGAACATAAAAACCCATAATTTAAACCAGTGTGTGTTAGCTATTAATAGCAAGTCTTTTGGAAGTAAGCAGGCTTATATATATATATACATATATATATATATATGTATATATATATATATATATAAAATTTTTGGAATGTACTGGTTTTGTTTCTACTTTTCTGCAGCTACTGTTGAAAACAATGCAAAGATACCTTATGGCTTCTACTGTAGCCCCATGAAATGCTACAGCATAGTTCACTACAATATAAAATAGACTTCTAATTGTGGGTATTATTAATTTAAAATATCCTTAGAACAAAATGTAAAATAATTAATTTCAGGTAGAATTATGCACACTCTAGTAATCTCCTATTAAGTCTCACACAAAGTCTTAACTGCCTAGCTAGCATCAGAGACATGGATATCTTCAGAAGTAGCACTTTCTGTTATAAATTTTTTAACTAACTGGAAGTGCCTGTTCTAAAGTCACAGAAACCAAGCCTGAAAATATTTCCACAGTTCTCTTCTCTCAGCTGATTGAGCTGACACTTCTGCATTGTTCAGCTGACTGACAGCAGCTCTGTCCCAGACTGACCTCCAGGCCACTGCAGTCAACTTCTGATTTGCTTTCTGGTGTTGTGTAGAAAAAGTCAGCTTCTGTCTTGCATGTATAACTCAGACATGCCACACAGAGAGCTAAGGTGGTCAAACTGAGCATGGTTTAGTAAATTCTGCTATTTCGTCTGTTGTTTCATGGTCTAGCTCTTCCAAGAACCACATTTCACATAGCAGTTCATTATATGTTATGCCAGGACTGCACTTTTCCAAAATACTTGTTTCTGCAACATTTCTTGTCCATCAGAAAGCTGTGAAAAATATCAGAAAACATCCAGAAGAAGTAGAGCAGATCTGCTATTTGGGGGCATAAACAGTACCATTCATGAGCCGTGGACTCCTTTAGACAACTGTCATGCTGGCACTGGGTGGCCAAAAGCAATAAAACAATCCAGATCCCAGAGAATTAGTTGAGCTTTTGGATAGCAAAACATTTACTATATTGGCAGGAGTGTGCATGATGCTGGCCTTAATTCTGTAGGAGTCCAGTGAACATCAGTCCTGCAGAGTTAATCATCTGGCAAGCTTTCACAGTTGTCTTGTCCCTGAGTAACCTGGAAAGCTGGGTTTTGGCATAATTTCTCAGGGTAACCTGGCCATGGGGATAGACTTGAATCTCTTATTTAAAGTTCAGTATCTAGTTAATTCTCAGTCTGAGAAATACTTCAGTGTAGGGGTGAGTTCAGTGAGGGAACTAATATTACATCCATGGACATAGAGTTTGGCTTAATTTGAGTTCATTAGGGTTTCATTACAGGTCCGATTTTAAATGCTTCCTGGTCCAAGGGGAGCTCAATGAAATGTCACAGAAAACAAAAGCAACATTACCATCTATTACCTCTTCTATGTTACACATTTGTTCAGCACTGCACAAAGCTCATGTTAATCATTTAAATAGGTTGCCCAGAGAGGTGGTGGAGTCTTCGTCCTTGGAAATCTTCAAAAGCTCATCCCTGGAAGTCTTCAAAAGACGTTTAGATGTAGAGCTTAGGGATATGGTTTAGTGGAGGGCTGTTAGCGTTAGGTCAGAGGTTGGACTCGATGACCTTGAGGTCTCTTCCAACCTAGAAATTCTGTGATTCTGTGATTCTGTGATTCTACCTGGGCGTGGTCTAGGCACCTTGTTTTGGTGTCCCTGCTTGAGCAGGGGGTTGGATCAGATGGACCCAGAAGCCCCTTCCAATCTCAACTTTTCTGTGTTTCTGATTTTATGAAAATAAGCAACAGCGCAGTTAACCAGAATAGTCTGTTTACAATCACAATTTTTCATGGAAAATATTCTCATTTTATCACTGTCTTTTACTATCTTATATAACAATAGCACCAAGGTTAGAGCACAATATCAAAACAGTGTCAAGATGCCTCAGTGTTACAAAATCAATGATCAGGCTAGTGAGGCTGACCTATGTCACCTTGTCACAGGAGTGATTATAAGGGGAAGAACCATGTCCTGCAGCCCCTTCCTCCACCATGTCTTGTGCACATGTATTACCATTCATTTGTACATTGCTCCCATGTGAAGACAGAATTTTTCACACCATGTGGTGGGTGAAAACCTCTCAGTAGCTAGGAACCTGCTCTTTCCACTGTTGACTTTTTCCAAGAAGAAAAAAAAGAAATTGCAGGAAGGAGACACATTTACTCCTCAAAGACTACTTCCAATTCTGCTTCAGCAGAGCAAATCTAGGAAGTTAAGTATTTCCTGTAGCCCTCAGGAATTGGGCATTAAAGGCAAATAATTATTCATACAATAACAACAACAAAATAAATTCTCTAGTCCACAGATACTTGATATTTGATCAAATACCAAAATGATATTTAATTCAGCATCAAGTCCTAGAAACCTACCACCCTAAGTAGTTATTTAGGAACTGAGGTTAGAGCCAATACCATTTTATAGCAGCAAATTCCAACTTGCACTTTTTAACCTGTAATTAATCTTGCAAAGATAGAAGACATGTAAAGAAGATGGAATACTTTCAATTGCTGTAATCAAACACATTTTCATACATCTATATACATATAAACAAATGAATGAGGAACACATCCTGGATATTATGCAAAATGAATATTTTTAGTACAACGTATTTGCAATAAAGTTCTCTTTAATTGCAGTTGTTTCAGTCACATTTATCTTAAAAGGATGGAATGCACAGGTTTCCTTGATAGAAATTTATCTCTTCAGTGATTTGGCATAGGCTTGGAAGATATGATCATTACTTTGTTGAACTGTTTCCCAATGAAAAGCCATACTGACCACAGAATAATATAGTGCCCTAGGCTGGAGATCAGACATCTTGGCTGCACTCTTTCCATGTCCTTTGATCTGCTATGTGATCCTAAACAAGATGCTTCGCTTACCTATGCTTCTCCTTCTAGACATCATTCCCCAATAATTGTATTTTTGTTTATTTTCTAATTAACCCCCCAAGATGCTTTGTATCACTTGCCATATATCCAGCATTTATAGTGTGCATATTATACACCATTGTTTTCAGACTGTAAATTCTTTGTCTTTCACCAGACAAACACAGCTTTATATAAAACAGATAAACACAGCTCTGATAAAAGAGCTCTAAAAACCATTGTTAATAGCACAACACAAAGCACAAAACATTCCCCTAAAGAATTATACATGTAGTATAAAGTGAGAAGGGGATGACTTTCAGGGGCAAACTGGAGTGAGAAGGGGTTGATAAGAAGCCACAAGCTTCCCCTGATAATTTTGTAAAGAACTATGTATAGGACCTTGATTTCAATGGGAATTTCTCGGTACAATTGTCATACAAGCAGTAAGTACAAGTAAGCACAATCTCAAATTATATTCATGGTTTAGTATTTTTAGGCTGTGAATGTGGACTTGATGATATTTTCTTCACTGATTTTTAAAGCATTTATAATTAGCTGCCAGAGCTGTTTTAGCCACTGACTGGAAATCTCCCAGCAAAGTCCCTAAAAATAAATGGTTCAATAAATCATGGGAACTTCTCTACATGGAAAGATTTGCCATTATAAGAAGCAATACTACTAGTAAATAACTAGAAAACTTACATTTATTAATTAAATGCAAAGGAGACACACTAAAACAACAACAACAAAAAAGTATTTAAGACTTTGCACTTTCTTAAATCTTTGTAATTTTTTATTCATGACTCTTTCTTCTGTTCAAAGTTAAAGCTTTTCTAGGAGACTTATATTGTAAAAATTGTTATTTTTTATTTATTTTCTATTATTTTACTTATTTATTATTTTTATTTATTATTATTTTTATCTATTTATTATTATTTTTCATCATGTTTATGACTAAATAATGTTCAGAGAACACACATGGTTTTATATGCATTTTGGCTTAAAATGCTCATTTGAGGTAAATGCTGTAGGGTATGTTAGAGCACATCTGCCTCATAAGAATCAATACCACAGAGGAAAACAATAGCTTTTTTTTTTTTTTTTTTTTTTTTTTGTTATTGTTTTGTTTTCCTTTTTTTCTTAACTTGTCCAGATGGGATTTGAAAGATCATGGTGAAGAGCCTTTCCCATGTCTCAAAGAAAAATGCATTTCAGCATAAACATTGCAAAGTTGTGAAGAGCATGCAATTTATATATAAATATAGTTATATATAGGAGTTATATATATTATATACTCCTCGTATATCATTATATATCATATATTCCTTAGTTATACTCTTAGTTATACTCTTTGTTTTTACATATATATATATATATATACATGTGTATATATATATATACATTCTTAGTTAAGGTAATTGGGATACAAATTCTCTAGTAGCGAAAAATGCATCAGGTTTCTCATCTCCAACAAACTCTCACCAGACCTATGTGTACTAGAAGCACCTTTGTATTGCAAAGGCTTCTTAACGTGCTTGAAAAGCATTTAATGTGACTGACACAGTGAAATGTATTGTAAAAGCACTATTATCTGCGAACACATTATGTCTGTTCAACCTCTTCTCATTCTCGATTCTGAATACAGGGAATCATTGTCTATACACCTTTTCATGCTGTTCATTGTTTCACAGAAACACATCCTTTTCATAAAAGCACGTCAAAACACACATACTTACATGTGTATGCATATATGTTTATACAACTGTCCTTACTGTAGACATCTAAAACTATGGAGAAGCCATTACAAACCTTTTCAAAAAAGAGCCATTTGTTGCCGAGGCATCTCGTTGACTGGTGTTCTGTGAGCAGCTTCCCTTCCTATCCTTATGTTATTCGTACAAGACATTTTCCTTTGTACACACTTGCACAGCCAAGTACTTCAGCTTTCTAAAAGGTATTGGAGCGGGACTGTACTTTTTCAAGCATACGTCTTATTCCTCACCAACCATCTCCAGTTCATGTTTTGTAACAGTCCTGATGTACATGAACTGAATGCCTTTTGTATGAAGCTAAGATGAATGATTCACTACAGGAGCATGGTTAATGTACTCCACTGACATTGTAAATGTCCAAACCAATGGCCAGGTTGTGACAATGCCAAGTCCTCCAGAACACACTCAGAATTTATGGGGAGAAAAAAATAAAAATAAAAATATAACATTCTGAAGAGCTTCCTATTATGCTTAAAATTGCAAATAGACTGTATGTTTTCATATTTTGTGTGAAATAGTCCTGCAGACTTTGTGGTTTTGGAGGTTCCATTCAGCTTTTTTTTTTCTACCTTTACCTTCTATATCATCTCTACAGTTTCCAGGTTCTGAAATTCCATCTGCGTACATCCCTGCTCTCACTCTCTATTCCCTTGTGCATTCATATCTCCACCCATTCTTGATGACAATACCAACAGCTTCTGCCACACAAGTTTTAGTGGGATGCCTCTAGCGAACCCAAAGAAAGCAAAGTTTTTATGAACCAATGTCATGATACAATTAACAAGTTATCCAGCAACATTAAAGCTGGGCAATAATATTAGGGCATTGACAATCAGAAAAATACTGCTGTGTATGACAGGACTAGATGTCACTTTCAAGTCATGTTGTCGTGGTTTAACCGGACCGGCAGCTAAACACCACGCAGCCGTTCGCTCACCCTCCCCCCTCCCTCTCTGGGACGGGGGAGAGAAATGGAAAGTGAAGCCCGTGAGTTGAGATAAAGACAGTTTAATAAGACAGGAAAAAAAAAATAACAAAAATAATAATAACAATAATAATAATGATGATACAATGGGGATAATACGAAAGTAATAATAGTATGTACAAACAAGTGATGCACAATGCAATTGCTCACCACCCGCTGACCGATGCCCAGCCTAACCCCGAGCAGTCCGGCCCCCTCCCCCCGGCTAGCCACCCCTATATATTGTTTAGCATGACGTCAGATGGTATGGAATACCCCTTTGGCTAGTTTGGGTCACCTGTCCTGGGTCTGTCCCCTCCCAGCTCTTACTGCACCCCCCAGCCTGCCCGTTGGCAGGACAGAGCAAAGGCTGAGATGTCCTTGGCTTAGTATAAGCACTGCTCTGCAACAATTAAAGCATCGGGGTGTTATCAGCACTCTTCTCATTCTAAGCCAAAACACAGCATTCCACCAGCTACTAGGAAGAAAATTAATTCTGTGCTAACTGAAACCAGGACATCTATCCACCCCTTATTCCATACCATTTATGTCATGCTCAGGTTACCCTCTTTTCCATACATTCTAATTAGTCACCTATAGTAATCATGGTAGTGATAACATACAGTATAATATACTATTTAACATGGTGCAATTCAGTTCATGGGCTATTCTCACCCAGTATTAAATCTCCTTGAGGTACACACCGGACCTCTCCGTTCTTTTGCATCACCCACCAAGTATATCCAGGTCCCTGAGCGAAAACAATTCCACGAATAGGTTTGCCTTTTCCTGAGGCAGGAGTAGCCCAGACTGTTTTACCCAGCATATTTTTTACATGCACTACAGGAACTTTATCCCCATCTACAGTACGTAACAGGTTTGATTGGGCAGGTCCAGCTCGGTTGGTAGATCCCCTAGTATTGACTAACCAGGTGGCCTTTGCCAAATGCGTATCCCAGTTTTTGAACGTCCCAGCGCCCATTGCTTTCAAGGTAGTCTTTAACAGGCCATTGTATCGTTCAACTTTCCCGGAGGCTGGTGCATGATAGGGGATGTGATACACCCATTCAATACCATGTTCTTTGGCCCAAGTGTCTATAAGGTTGTTTCGGAAGTGAGTCCCATTATCTGATTCTATTCTTTCTGGGGTGCCATGTCGCCATAGGACTTGCTTTTCAAGGCCCAGGATGGTGTTCCGGGCGGTAGCATGAGGCACAGGATATGTTTCCAGCCATCCGGTGGTTGCTTCCACCATTGTAAGTACGTGGCGCTTGCCATTGCGAGTTTGAGGGAGTGTGATGTAATCAATCTGCCAGGCCTCTCCATATTTATATTTCAGCCATCGTCCTCCATACCAAAGAGGCTTTGACCGTTTGGCTTGCTTGATTGCAGCACATGTTTCACAGTCATGAATAACCTGTGCTATAGCGTCCATGGTCAAGTCCACCCCTCGATCACGAGCCCATCTGTATGTTGCATCTCTACCTTGATGGCCTGAGGTGTCATGGGCCCATCGGGCTATAAATAATTCACCTTTATGCTGCCAATCCAGGTCCACCTGAGCTACTTCAATCTTAGCAGCCTGATCCACCTGCTGGTTGTTTTGATGTTCTTCAGTAGCCCGATTCTTGGGCACATGAGCATCTACGTGGCGTACTTTCACAGCCAGGTTCTCTACCCGAGCAGCAATATCTTGCCACAATGCAGCAGCCCAGATAGGTTTGCCCCTACGCTGCCAGTTGTTTTGCTTCCATTGCTGTAACCATCCCCACAGGGCATTTGCTACCATCCATGAATCGGTGTAGAGATAGAGAACTGGCCATTTTTCTCGTTCAGCAATGTCTAAAGCCAGCTGAATGGCTTTCACTTCTGCAAACTGACTCGATTCACCTTCTCCCTCAGCAGCTTCTGCAACTCGTCGCGTAGGACTCCATACAGCAGCCTTCCATCTCCGATGCTTCCCCACAATACGACAGGACCCATCAGTGAACAGGGCATATTTCTTTTCATTCTCTGGCAACTGGTTGTACAGTGGGGCTTCTTCAGCACGACCCACCTCCTCCTCTGATGATATCCCAAAGTATTTGCCTTCTGGCCAGTCCATGATCACTTCCAATATTCCTGGGCGACTGGGGTTTCCTATTCGAGCCCGCTGAGTAATCAGTGCAACCCACTTGCTCCATGTAGCATCAGTTGCATGATGCGTAGAGGGGACCCTTCCCTTGAACATCCAGCCTAGTACCGGTAATCGGGGTGCTAGGAGGAGCTGCGCTTCAGTACCGACCACCTCCGAAGCAGATCGAACTCCTTCATATGCTGCCAATATCTCCTTTTCAGTTGGAGTATAGCGGGCCTCAGATCCTCTGTATCCCCGACTCCAAAACCCCAGAGGCCGACCTCGAGTTTCCCCAGGTTCTTTCTGCCAGAGGCTCCAGGTGGGGCCGTTCTCCCCGGCTGCAGTGTAGAGCACATTCTTTACATCTGGTCCTGTTCGAACTGGCCC
Source organism: Netta rufina (assembly GCF_964035555.1). Taxonomy (NCBI): domain Eukaryota; kingdom Metazoa; phylum Chordata; class Aves; order Anseriformes; family Anatidae; genus Netta; species Netta rufina. The sequence goes on from NC_140123.1 coordinate 5,124,020, forward strand.
AAGGGCTACTGCATGGACTATTTCCTGCTTGATTTGTTCAAAGGCTTGTCGTTGTTCAGGGCCCCATTCAAACTCATTCTTCTTGCGAGTTACTTGGTAGAGTGGGTTTACAATCAGACTGTAATTTGGGATGTGCATTCTCCAAAACCCCACAACACCTAGGAAAGTCTGTGTTTCTTTTTTGTTAGTTGGTGGAGACATAGCTGTTATTTTGTTGATCACATCCATTGGGATTTGACGACGTCCATCTTGCCATTTTATTCCTAAAAACTGGATCTCCCGTGCAGGTCCTTTGACTTTATTTTGTTTTATGGCAAAACCGGCTTTCAGAAGGATTTGGACTATTTTCTTCCCTTTCTCGAAAACTTCCTCTGCTGTGTCACCCCACACAATAATGTCATCGATGTACTGCAGGTGTTCAGGAGCTTCCCCCTGCTCTAGTGCAGACTGGATCAGCCCATGGCAAATGGTAGGGCTGTGTTTCCACCCCTGGGGCAGCCTATTCCAAGTATATTGGACTCCCCTCCAAGTGAAGGCAAATTGTGGCCTGCACTCTGCTGCTAGAGGGATGGAGAAAAATGCATTAGCGATATCAATTGTGGCGTACCACTTGGCTGCCTTCGATTCAAGTTCATACTGAAGTTCCAGCATGTCCGGCACTGCAGCACTCAGTGGTGGCGTGACTTCGTTCAGGCCGCGATAGTCCACTGTTAGTCTCCACTCGCCATTAGACTTTCGCACTGGCCATATGGGACTATTGAAAGGTGAATGAGTCTTGCTGATCACTCCTTGGCTCTCCAATTGACGAATTAGCTTATGGATGGGAATCAGGGAGTCTCGGTTGGTGCGATATTGCCGCCGGTGCACAGTTGTGGTAGCAATTGGCACTTGCTGTTCTTCGACCCTCAGCAACCCCACCACAGAGGGGTCCTCTGAGAGACCAGGCAAGGTAGATAATTGTTTAATGCCCTCTGTCTCTAAGGCAGCAATACCAAAAGCCCACCGGAACCCTTTTGGGTCCTTGCAGTATCCTCTTCTAAGATAGTCTATGCCAAGGATACATGGAGCATCCGGACCAGTCACAATGCGGTGCTTTTCCCACTCATTCCCAGTCAGACTCACTTCAGCCTCCAATACAGTCAACTGCTGAGATCCCCCTGTCACTCCACAAATATAGATGGGCTCTGGTCCTTTATAGCTCGATGGCATTATAGTACATTGTGCACCGGTGTCTACTAAAGCCTTATACTTCTGTGCGCGTGATGTGCCAGGCCATTGAATCCACACAGTCCAATAAACTCGATTGTCCCTTTCCTCCCCCTGGCTGGAGGCAGGGCCCCCCTAATCCTGGTCAGAATCTTCCTCGTTTCTGTGTTTGAAGGACTGTCTGCTGGAAGTTGGAGCAGCAAACTTTTCGGAGAATCCCTTTTTCCTGATTGTTTTCTTTTGCAACTCACGTACCCGTGCCTCTAGGGTCGCGGTAGATTTTCCATCCCACTTTCTCATGTCCTCTCCATGGTCTCGTAAGTAAAACCACAGGGTGGCACGGGGTGAGTACCCACCATATCGTCTTCCTTGTGTGGGTGAACGCCTACCCCTGACAGCTGAGACACTGCTTTGTACAGGTGCGAAGGAGAATAATCTCTCTTCAAGTTGGTGAACCTTTTCAGAAAGTTTCTCCCAAGTGTTCTCCTTTGGTCGGTGGGCACTGGTTGGTTCAGGTGGGGAGGACAATAGATTCTCTTCAAGTTGGTGAACCTTTTCAGAAAGTTTCTCCACAGCTGAGACGCAGGCCTGTAAGGAAGAGGAGAGACTTTCTTCGTACTGCCGGAGTTGTTTAGCCGCTTCACCCACTGTGGGTTCCTCATCCTCTTTCCAGGCCATTATTGCCAATGAGCTGGCATATGATGATGGTGCACTCCGTACAAACTTCCGCCACATGGGTCGTGTACACTTGACTTCATCTGGATCTGTGGATGTTTGTTTGAGGTCTGGATCCTCATAAATCACTTCCCGTACGGCTAATTCCCTCAGGTACTGGATTCCCTTCTCCATAGTGGTCCACTTGCCTGGTAGACATAAAATATCTTCCTTGAAGGGATACCTTTCCCTCACAGCTGAGAGGAGACGCCTCCAGAGGCTGGTGGGTCGTGCTCCATCTGCAATTGCTTTGTCAATGCCGGCGTCTCGAGCAAGGGATCCCAGCCGCTTGGCTTCCCTGCCGTCTAATTCCACACAATTGGCTCCAGAGTCCCAGCACCGGAGCAGCCAGGTGACAAGCTGCTCACCTATACAGCGACCAAAATCTTTTCGCACATCTCGTAGCTCGCGCTCGTTTAGGCTTCGGGTAGTTACTGTTGCTCTTTCGGCATCCTCATCTTCCTCCTCCTGAATCCTTGACGGCCCAGCGTCGTCATCATCTTCGTCATCTCTATACTTAGTTTTGGCAGAAGCCTTACCTGGATTGGCAGAAGACTCTCTGCGTTCTAAACGACTTGAATTTCTGTACCATATTTTCACCTTCTCTACAGGGGCAGCTTGCACTGCTACTGCTCGTTTCTCTGACTTTGTTACAGGGTCTGCCACAGGGGTTGGAATGCCCTCTGCAGGGTCAACTTGCACTGCTACAGCTCGTTTCTCTGACACGGCCACAGGAGCTGGAGCGGCTACAGGAGCTGGAGCAGTTGCAGGAACCGGAGCTGTAGCGGCTACAGGAGCTGGAGCTGGAGCTGGAGCAGTTGCAGGAGCTGGGACTGGAGCAGCAGTAGGAGCTGGAGCTGGAGCGGCTTCAGGAGCTGGAGCTGGAGGGGCTTCAGAAGCTGGGACTGGAGCAGTTGCAGGAACTGGGACTGGAGTAGCGGCCGGAGCTGGAACTGGAGCGACTGCAGGAACTGGGACTGGAGCAGCTGCAGGAGCTGGAGCTGGAGCGGCTTCAGGAGCTGGAGCTGGAGCAGTTGCAGGAACTGGGACTGGAGTAGCGGCCGGAGCTGGAACTGGAGCGACTGCAGGAACTGGGACTGGAGCAGCTGCAGGAGCTGGGACTGGAGCGGCTGCAGGAGCTGGGACTGGAGCGGCTGCAGAATCCACCGTAGGGGTCACAGTGGCCGTTGGATCTGTCACAGGGTTTGGAGTGGCCGCAGGGTCTGTCACTAAGTTGACAGCAGTATCAATGGCAGCTCGATAGGCATGAGCCAGGCCCCAGCACGTTACAATGATTTGTGTTACTTTGGAACTGCCAGAATCATTACACCTTTTTTTCAAGCATTCTGCCAGTTTTTGAGGATTTTGCCATTGTTCAGGGGTGAATTTCCAACACACTGGGGGTGCCAACTGCTCTAGATGCCTGCCCATATCCACCCATACTCCCTGCCACCCACAACTATACTGCCTCCGGGCAGATCTCCGGATGAGCTTCATAAGTAGTTGTTTAACTTTAAGCAGAATCTGAAGTGCATTCATGAGGCAGAACAACAAGACTATGGTATTCTGAGTATTCCAGAAATATTCAATATCTTGGAGAGCTATTGTGACAAGCTCAGGGGATAAGAGGGTGGTGAAGGAGGAAGGCAGAGTGACCCAGGAGGATACAGGGGTGGTGAAGGAGAAAGGGAGAGTAAGCAAGTAAGGAAAAATATCCTCCCCTTTCCCCTCCACAGATTGACTCTCTAATGGAGAAAAACAATAGGTATAATTGCTAATAGTTCCCAAGATGCTGTTTCCAAAGTACAGAGTCCACGATGTTACTGAGTATAAATACCAAGTTAGAGTCATGACCAGATATCTTATCGTCTCATAAGCCATTGCTATAACACTTAGTACCATAATGGTCTGAAACCAGGGCCCGGAGAGGAGAAACAACACTACAGAGAGCAAATACGGAAAATAATGTACTATAATACTCAATTTGGAAAACAGGCGCAGCAGAGTTGTGATTAAAGCAATCAGCATCATGACAAGTGACTATTAAGCAGGTCTAATCCTTACACCAATTTTAGTTTAACACACTCTGATCAGATCTGCCGTTATCTCAACCTTCCGGGCCCCACGTTGGGCGCCAAAAAGACTGTCGTGGTTTAACCCGACCGGCAGCTAAACACCACGCAGCCGTTCGCTCACCCTCCCCCCTCCCTCTCTGGGACGGGGGAGAGAAATGGAAAGTGAAGCCCGTGAGTTGAGATAAAGACAGTTTAATAAGACAGGAAAAAAAAAAATAACAAAAATAATAATAACAATAATAATAATGATGATACAATGGGGATAATACGAAAGTAATAATAGTATGTACAAACAAGTGATGCACAATGCAATTGCTCACCACCCGCTGACCGATGCCCAGCCTAACCCCGAGCAGTCCGGCCCCCTCCCCCCGGCTAGCCACCCCTATATATTGTTTAGCATGACGTCAGATGGTATGGAATACCCCTTTGGCTAGTTTGGGTCACCTGTCCTGGGTCTGTCCCCTCCCAGCTCTTACTGCACCCCCCAGCCTGCCCGTTGGCAGGACAGAGCAAAGGCTGAGATGTCCTTGGCTTAGTATAAGCACTGCTCTGCAACAATTAAAGCATCGGGGTGTTATCAGCACTCTTCTCATTCTAAGCCAAAACACAGCATTCCACCAGCTACTAGGAAGAAAATTAATTCTGTGCTAACTGAAACCAGGACACATGTATAAGAAGATAAAGGCCACATTTAACAAAATTTATAACTACCAGACTCTGGAGTGAGAAGGCAGCCCTTGCTACAGAGACCTTGAACAGGTTATTGGCAGGGAACCAACTGGTCGACCAGTTCAGGGTTAGCCAAAATTAAAGCATATTACTGAGGGCATTATTGAAATTCTTCTTGAACATTAACAGGCATGGGGCATCAACTGCCTCACTAGGAAGCTTGTTCCAGTGTTTGGCCATCCTCAATGTAAAGAAATTTTCCTAATGTCTCATCTGAACCTTCGCTGGTTGCCATGGAGAAGAGACCTCCCTCTGCTTCTCCTCCTCAGGAAGCTGAAGAGAGTAACGAAGTCACCTCTCAGCCTCCTCTTCTCCAGACTGGACAACCCAAGTGTCCTCAGTTTCTCTCCTCATGCCTCTTAATGGCATGAAACTGTGACAGGGGAAATTCAGTCTGGATATCAGGAAAAGGCTCTTTGCCAAGTAGAAGGTCAGGCACTGGGACAGGTTCCCCAGGGAAGTAGTCACAACACTGAGCTTGATGGGGTTCAAGAAGCATTTGGACAAGACTCTCAGACATATTATCTGATTTCTGGGTGGTCCTGTGTGGACCCAGGAACTGATGAGCCTTGTGGGTCCCTTCCAACTTGGGATATTCTATGATTCTATGATTTTCTTCATAGGACATATCTTCCAGCCCTTTTACCAGCTTTGTTGCCCTCTTTTGGATGTATTCAAGTATCTTAACATCCTTTTTATATTAAGGAGCCCTGAAAATTAAGTCTATCACCTCCCACCTTTCTTATTTTTCTCTGCCCAAAGTTCTAGATGCTGTTTCAGTCTCCTAATATCTCTCCATGTTCATCTCCCTAAAAGTTACAAGCCATGACTGCTCTCTCAGGGAGTAACATTCTACCAAATAAATTCATTTTGCAGGTGTATGGTTGTTTATCTTCATGTGTTGTTTGCTTTCAGGTATTTGGCTGTTCTCTGAAACCAAGTGCCCTTGCATCAGGAGTGTCCTCTGGGACAAATTGAAGGGCAACTGGAGAAAGAAGAAGCTGATCATGACAGTCCCAGTGTGCAGTCTATCACTGAACAACTAATTGCATTTCACCCTTACACAGGCAAGGAAAGAGAGTGGCAGCCAAGTGCTTCATAGATAGGTGGAGGGATGCTTCTCCATAAAGTAAAAATGCTTGGCTATGAAGATACTTTGCAGCATGGGACTGGGGGCTATTGAATATCAGAACAGGATATCTCTCTGAATTATGTGTTTCAGTCAAAATCTAGGTACTAGGTCAGGGCAGATTATGGTCAGAGCTGATGGTCCTACCATTATCTTCGTGAGACAGATGATAGGTCAGAATGGCACTTCTGAAGATGGTCTGTTGAAAGGTTTACAGCTCAGACAGAAGACATTTGAAGGCATACTTTTATTATGGACAGTTTCAAGCTATATGCATAGTGGAGGTATTTTTTCCACAGAGCAGACTAGAGCTAATTTAAGATAAAACACCTGACATGTCTGAAGTCCATACTTTTGGCATTAATTTCTTCAAAGTACTTCTCTGCTCTTGCTGTGTTAATGAAGGTAAAGCCTGGCCACCACTCAAGCCCTGGCCACCAGTTTGTGTATTGGTTAGCTCTCAGGCTTTGCTTTGGAGATAACCACTATTTCCCTCTAAGAATAAAATATAGAGAAGTGTTTCAGATAGTTATCTTTCCTTCCCACACCCCTAAAACATGATCCACAGTGGTTTTTTTCCTCCTCAACAATCCCATTCAGCTGTTGGCACACTCTAAAACATGCAATACATACCCTTGTCTCTTGCCAGATCTGGCACTTCTGGCAGAGAAAACCTTTTTGCACTTTGAATAAAAAAAAAAAAGAAGATACACTTTTCAAGAGCACTTAGTGAGACTTGGAGGAGGACCAGGACAGGTTCTATAGTGTGAATACACACTTGGTGCTCCACAAGGATCTAGTCCTGAGCAGTGCATATAACTGTGCCATTCTGCACCATGGCCTGAATAGCTCAAGCCAAAGCTTTCTGTCTTCTTGCACTTATTATCTGCATCTTCCCACATAAATAATTGCAGCAGCACTAAACAAATTCTGCACATTCACATAAAAAAAAAAAAAAAAAAGTCTGAGATTCATGAAGTGGTTCCAGTGGTCTGTTTCTAAGGGGTTAATCACTTCCCTTATTTTTCAGTCTGGGAAAGAGGTAAAATTTTCACATTAGTTGGTAAAATTAACATTTCAACATCTCTATATACCAAGCTTCACTTAGTTTTAACTCATTTCCTATAATAAAAGAATCACATTGTCTAGGAAGGCCCTTCACAAAAAGTGTAAGCATGTGCCATAAATGTTGTATATAATGTAGAGGTTACATATTTTATCCATATATACTACACCCACAGAACTTATCTTACCAATATAATTATTTTGCTGAGTCTACTCATGTTTAACCAACTATGTAAAACTAATCAAAATAAACTTAATAGAATCATTACTCTGGCAGAGAACTGTTTCCTAGCTGTTTCCCAGAAATCCATACTTTTCATCCACATTAGTGGTCACTCAACAGGCAAGTGAAAGAGCAGAGAAACCTCTTGAAAAAAAAAAAAAAAAAAAAAAAAAAAAAAAGGCATAATTCTTGTGCCAACATCTCTCCTAATAAGTACATGGCAATTTTACACAGAAACTGGGCACTGTAATGAATGTCCAATAAAACAAAATTGCTGTATAAAGTGCACAAGCAGGCATTTGAAGAGGCTCTGAGTGGCTGGATACTAGCCAAGAACAAGTAACAGAGGAAACAAAATGCCCGATGATACTTAAGTGAAGTGTTTGCATGGGGTTTACTGTCAAGTCTGTGCTCTTTTGCACATCAATCTGCCATTTTGTTGAACTTGCTGTGGCTGCACAACCTGATGGTAGAAGGTGCTCTGCATGCCCAGTGTTGATTCCTTTAGCTTTGGCTGATTACTTTGCCAATCAGTGAGGTGCAATTTACAATCATTTTTAAGATTGCTCATCATTTCCCACAACTGGCATGCTGACTCTTTGACAGTACAACAAATTATGGCCCATACTAATCACCATCATAGACTGTTTTTGAGCCTCTTGCCTTTGTTAAACAGTGATGCACAGCTCCCTTTCTCCTCCCAGTGAAGTGGTCCACCCTTTGTTAGTGAAAATGAACATAATAGAATTTTATACAAACTGATAGCATGACTTAGTGGTGGTATGTGCACTTACCATAGTATCTGCATTTTACATAGCAGTGATAAATTGAGCATTCATACTACCTAATGTCCCTATACAATTAATGGAAAAATCATAGTCAGCAGCTTGAGAAGCACCTCTCTGATTCCCCTATCTGGAAGTCACATTCTGGCAGTCTTGGATGGCAGAGTATTCAAATATTTTTAATCTCTTGACCTCATGTATACACTAATGGTCATGAGAGATGCCGTAAGTACATGACCTTCTGCATTCAATCTAATACTCTACATAAGTGAGGCCTAACAGTCATATGCTCATCACTTTTAGCAAAATTACTACTGTGGTACTACTCCAAGCATTAAAAATAAAGACTTACTGCATTAATCACGATCATCATTTACAACAGTATGTGCTCAGTTGCAAATGTGTTATGAAACAATACCAACCTGCAGAAATAACTCTGGCACCAAAAAGCTGGCAAATGGTAAAATATTTGTGAAATCCTACTGCATTTGAAGTGCAGCTTATTCTCTGAAGGAGGAGTCTCTATCCATTAAAAGGGGATTTTCAGCTGAAATGATATGTAATGAACACAAACATATCTGCTATTTCCTTCCAGATTCTCATTCTCTTGTTTCATACAAGAGAATGTTTTTTCTTGTTTCCCTTTTTCTTGTTTCCCTTTGCTTTGCTTAGGCATTGTCTCCCAAGTGCTAATGCTTATAATACACTTACTAAAATTGTATTGATTTATTTATTTATTTTAATTGAAGTGAACCAAGACTGATAGATAGGGCAGAATATTCATTTTACTTATTGAATTGTACCTCAGTCCTCTGATCTGTTCTCAGAATTGCCTAGTAATGCAGAAAGCACCCTGTAAAATGAACCTCAGGAGTAAGTTGCAACCAACAGCTATGGTCCAAAAACAATTAAAACAATTCAGAGTATGGGGAGTGAGTATGGTGAGTATAGGGACATCTGTTTTATTAGCTGCAGGTGTTACAAGCTGTAGTTATGCCAGGTAAGTATTCTCCTATAACATCCCTTTACCCTGCACAAGCAAGGATACAGTTCTTCAATAAATATAAGGGTTGGGAGAATCAGAGTTTCAGGATGCTTCAAACACCAGGGAAATCTTCAGTGACTCCAGCCTTCCTGCTAGCCAACAATAGCAACAGCAGCTGTGGTTGTGGTCAATAAGACATTTGTCTAACAGAATGTTAAGCTGCTTTCCTTTACATTCATTATGCAGTTGACTGATTCAGATGTTTTAGTGTAATTGTCTTGCTTGACAAGGAGTTCTTTCTTGTCTCCATGTTTAAGATAATTTCTCTGACAACCATATGGACAGGATTTGTTTGTTAAAAAGCTCACCCTTACAGTGAGTTCTGTTATTATAGGTTTTTGTTTGTTTGTTGTTTGCATGTTTTTTTTATTGTTGTTGGTTTTTTTTGTTTGTTTTAAACAGCAAGGGTGTTGTATGAAGATAAGTTAAACTAGGAGAGACAAAAATCATTATTGTTTATCTGTAGTTTTATCAGTTGTTTTGGCCAGATTTTTTTTTTTTTTTTCCCTCCTTTTGTCTTAACCTGGGCTGGAGATTTTATATAGAATTAAGCAAAGATAATATGATGTTTAGAAATTGAGTGTATTCTAAAAAGCAACTGAATGATTCATACTACCTAAAAACTTCCTGCAAGAATGGGAATCTTGGTTCTGCAGGCAAATATTAAAAATAAAATATTAAATTCTCTATCATATAGGGTTGAGCAAGGTTATAATGATCTTAACTAGTGAGGATAAAATAAAACATCAAAATGAATGTCACAAGTTAAAACCTGTATTATTTTTGCAACAGCTCGTAAATATGCTAATGGTATTTACAAAGAGCTTGGAAAGTCAAAGTGGTTAAATTATTTTCCTATTCTTCATATTCCTTTGTGATGTGTTATTGGGCAAATCTGCAGCATTTCTATGCCTCAGCATCCTATAGGCAGTCCAGAAATTCTTCTCTCACAAGTAAGCATATGGAAAATCATATGTAGTTAAAGACACCTCAGAAGAGGAGGAGGAAAAATAAATTATCAAAATAAACATGGTCAAATGTGTCAGTTTGGGCAAAAAGAAGGTTTAGCCCATCTTGCCTCAGTCACAATGCAGAATATGCACATATCTGCAAGGAGAATGCCTTCACAGGCATCAGTACTGTTGTTCCTAATTTAAAACAACATTTCAAAGGGGAAGGGAAAAAATATTTTTCTTCAATGATTGTCAAGAGAGTTTGCTGTTCTCCAAAGATTCGTTTCTACAACATCAAGGAAATAAAATGCAAAACATACATTTCTATATACAGGGAGCCTGCTGTCCTCCCCTTTTCAAAAGGGGAGCATTGCTACCAGAAGAGAGTTGGGTGTATTTATTGTTTTAGAATTGTTCTTATGGTTTTATTTGTGTGTCTTAAATATAAACAAAGACATAACCAGGATGTGGACTCATGCTCAATTTCCATAACAATGAATATTTATGTTTCTTCTCATAGTAGTTATAGTATCCAAAATCAACACCAAGATACATTAAACATTCTTAGTTTCTTCCTATATTACTGTACAACAGGACAACATAAAACCACATATATCTCACATGAAAATTCCTGCAGAGTACTACCACCTACCCCATTACATTAGCATACAAGCATTTTAACAAGAAAGGCAACTTTTCTGTCCCTACAGATGTGTTCCTTCTCTCCTCAAACTCTGATACACCATTCATATCTTTTACTGGAAGAATGTAATCCTATTAATTATTTGTATTGTGGATAATGTCACAGACGAGTCAACAAAATATTAACACCAGTAATAATTCCATACACTGTACCAGAAAACTGTTACTATCTTAAAGATGCTTATGTGATTTACTTTCCTTCAATCTATTCTCTCACTCTCTGTCCCCCTGAGGAATCTAGTAAGTACTTCTTGAAAGTTACTCCAGGATAACCTTGATGCTAAAATACAATTTTATCTTCTGCCATCCAATCCTCACCTTCTTGCAATTAAAATCTAAACCAGAGGTCATTCAACTTCCACTTTACTCTCTCAAGCATGAACAAGTGCAATCACTGCAGGAAGATGAGCATCCTTGTCAGAAGCAGATGTCCTTCAGATGTTACTGTTGTGTCACTGTCATTTACCCTAAACTCTCTGATAAGGTGTCTGGTGTTCTGGGAATCTCTTCCAGTCCTATTAAGCAAGGTAAATTTCATTATAACTGGTGAATGTTGGCTTATCTCCTGTTGGGCTTGGTGTACTTGATTGTAGAATGTTAAGGAAGCAGTCTCTTAGCAAATAAACCTTTTTATCTTTTAAGGGATTCTTGTCTAAAGACAAATACTTTCTCCACAACTTACAAATTAAATAATAACAATAAAAATAATAACAATAACAATAATAATAACAATAATAATAATAATAATAATAATAATAATAATATCCTAATTTGGCACACATTTTGAACACATTTGTATGTGTTCAGTTTTTAAACTGATTTTATTTTTTTTTTAAGCATAAAATTTGTTTGACTTTGCTCAGTGGAGAAAAGGATTCCAAATGCAAAGCAAAATTTTCCATTTGTGCTCACTAAAATGGCAATCATTCCTGACATTCTGTCAAGCTTTTTGCTTAATGGAAGATATAGAAATGTCATTTTTTGGGGAAAAAAATAATAATTCTATTTATTAAATTTTAAATAACAAAATTTTTTAAAGTTATTTGAATATCACACAGGAAATTCTAGGGATAAGTTTGATGTTTTAGGTGAGGTTCTGTTTGCCTTATGTTATAATGTTATAGATCACCTGAATTATTTAATGTCACTTTGTACAGGGCAGGGGGAAGGGAGAAGTTACATAGTGATCTAAATATATTAGGCTTGGAGTTGAAATACCTTGATATTCTCATCAATTAATATATTCAATATTCAATGATACTGTGAACAGCTCAAAGCAGTGCTGTAAATAACTGAGTACCTTAGAGAGCAGCAACCCACCTTAATCATGCATTAGATGTGCCCATTTTATGTCCTTTCACATCACAGGTGTTTGTCCAATAATATAGTTTGCATTGTATTCCCAAAATTCTTAACACAAGGCCCCCAATTTCATAAAGCCTGAAGAATGTGCAAAGCAGATTAATAAGCAGCAGAAGAATGGAAATCAAAAAAAATAATGTGGAAAGAAAATGAATTTTGGTTTCATGCAGTTAATGGAGATGAGATTTTCTGGAAGAATTCACCCAAAAAGTTCTGCCCAAAGTGTGGTTTCAACACCCCACTCATTGAAGTCAGGAAGAGAGTTTTCTACTGGCAACTTGCTCAGAAGAAGGTGACTCAGAGTGCAGGAGGAAGCAACAATAAAATCAGAAATCTTTTGTAGATAAATGTATAAACAAAACAACTTAAAGCTAGAGATAAATCTAATAGAAATTAAAACTAGACAGAAAGAAACACTAATTGGAATCAATAAGTGGTTGCAAAAATGTTAGAAATACCTAAATAATTAGAACACTTAATGTTGTTTTCTTAGAGGAAAGTAGAAAGGTCAGCTAATTAAATTGTCTTAATGTGAACAATAAGGAGCAAAAGCTGCAACTTTTAAGTGTTTAGGAGTAGTACACAGACAAGTGTTAGAAAGTAAATTATTCAAGACTAAGAAAAATAAACTCAGAAAGGGGTACCCTATAAAAGAGGGAAAGAAGGGAAAGGGACTTTAGGTGGAGCTACACTCCTGTAGCTCTCTACACCCTGATGCCAGAAGATCAGAAGCTGGGGAGAAGATCAGAGTCAGCAGCTGAGGAGAATCTCCAAATCACACACTTCAAAAAGCTAGTGCTACTTCCTTGTAATGAAGTTCAATGTTTGATTCTGCTGCTGCAAGTCAGCATAGCTTCTAGCATAGGTTGTTAATCAATCTTCAAATCTTGATTAAGATCAGGTACTCTCAGAACAAAAAAAAAAAAGGAAATTCAGAATTAAGCAGTGGTTGGACTTACATAAGATCCCTCCTGGATAGCAGTGGTTGGACTTACATAAGATCCCTCCTAGATCTCTTGAATTGTCATGCAGTGTCTTATTCACCAGTACATCAAAATGCTATTTTCTTGCTTGGAATATAGGAAGTAGAAAAAGTAAATCAATATCAGGAAATGGCACTTGACCAAATACTTATAATTGTTTACAAAGTATAGGAAAAAATTACTTACAATATTTAATTTAAATTTTGTTTGTTTGTTTTATCCAGAAGGCAGATAATTCACTCCTTAAAAGATTCTACATTTGATCTATAAATAAATTTTTTTTTAAAAAAAGTTTCCTTTCATTTCTAAAATATTTTAATTTATTTGTTTATTTAACAAAAATATGAAAGTTGTTATATAGGTAGAAAAGGTGTCTTTTTTTAGTGTTACTCAGCTTCAGCCAAAACATTCCAGTATAGTTTAGAGCAATGGTGCAATAAAATGTTCATTTATACCTGGTGGTATGTCTCTGTGTAGAGAGTGTTTTATGAGATCTAATTCAAGAGGATCCTCCCTTTGTGTACTTGATCTGAATTGATCTATATGCTGCTAAAAATCTCCTAGTCAAGAAAATAAGAGATTTAAGGACAAATAAAATAAATAAATAAGTCTGATATTCTTGCCTAATAAAAAAATAAATAAACAAACAAAAGAAACAAAAGCTAATTTCTTTTCTAAGAATCTTTTTGTGCAAGAAAATTCAGGATAGTGTGATGTAGAAGAAAACTGCGCAGCCAAAGTGACATTGGCCTATGAGGTAAAACAATGAGATAGGAAATGAGGACACTTGGATTGCCATCTCTTGAGGTTTAATTTTGAAAAAATCACTTAACTTATACTGCCACAAACTCCAGTCATGTCTCATTCGTCTCTTCTCTTAAAGACCTGATTCTCTTTTTCCATGTTCCCTGGTGTATGTGACTGGGCGTGAGGTGATTTTGTACTTCATCATGGTAGCAAAATGAAAAGGGAAGCAATTTCCTTGGGGATATGTCCTTTTGTATGTGTTTGAGAAGGAAGCGATACAGATCTGCACCAGTTACAGGGCATGAATATCTAGAGCAGGACTAGACAGCAGGTGAAGTGCAGATGAACTGCAGCACTGAAGGTACCATTGCTCACTGAAACTAGTGGAGACTGGTATAAAACAGAAAAAAATACAAATTTTTAAAATACTGTGAGTAGCTGGATTCTGTTGCTATGGTATGTTGTAGAGGCAAACAATATAATTACAATTTTTGAAAAATGATCAGACAATTTAACAAATAATAGGGATTAAAAATGCAGCTCCATAATCATGAACTGCAATGCTGAGAAGAACTCAGCGGTCAAACAGGTGAGCTCTTCTTGGGTGACGCTTCTTACCATGTCCTGGGAGAACAGTGACCTATATTCTATATTATTTTATGGTATATGTATATACTTGTCAGCCACAATACAGGTCCAAGCCTAATTCAATCCCTTAAATTACAAAGCAAAACAAATAGTGGAAGAACTTTAGAAAACCTAATCACTCTGATGCATCTAATGCTCCCTGCATCCTCCTCCTTCCTGAAGGAACTATTAATTTTAGCTGAAATTGACTGACAGAGTCTAAAGTTATTGGACAGAAGTGGAAAAATTCACAGGGCTACCTCATAATTCTCTTTTCCTCATAAGAAGAGGTTAACTTTCTGTCACTTACCCCTCATTAAGAAAGAGATATGAAACTTCATTGACAATCAGAAATATCTGGAAGGAGAAATATCTGGAACTCACCATTTTTCATTTGAGATCAAATACCCCACACAGATATTTATTATATCTTCCTAAAAATCATGTATATATGGGGGGACATTCTTTTAGGCCTATTTTCAGGCACATTTCTATCTTTAATATAAAATATTTTTTGTTTTTCTTTGTTCACTGTTCCATATCTCAGCAATATAGGGCTGTGAGAAGCAAGCCCTACATGTTGATTCTTTAATTATTTCCTAATAAATAATTATGTGTCATGAAGACATTGCTCATACAGAGGCAAAATGATAAAAACAAAAGTAACCTAAATTGGTTAAACTTTAATTGAGTAGGACTTTGAGAGACAGTAAAGTTTCATCCAGGAATGTGCTGTATTTCAAAAAAATACTGCAACAGATTTTTCCCTAAAATAAAAATGACAGAAAACTAACAAATATTTTTGACTTATTGTTTAAAAAGGCAAAGATATCATTCACAAACACCAGAAAAGAATCCAGTACAACTATCATCACAGAAATAAAGAGGTGGAAAACAGCTTCTGAAATCAAGTCAATAATTAACTACCAATTAACAAATAATAACTACCAAAGGCCAGGGCTGAAGACAAGCCTGGAACATCGGTTAGGCATTGGAATGGGTTGCCCAGGGAAGTGATGGAGTCATTGTCCCTGGGGGCGTTTAAGGAAATGGATGTACTTAGGCACATGGTTTAGTGGGTGATATTGGTGGTAGGGGGATGGTTGGACCAGATGGTTTGGGAGGTCTTTTCCAACCTTAATGATTCTAGGATTTTATAAACATAGCTCAGGTTCCATGGCTGAGCTTAAAGAGAACATCTTAGCTGTGGACAGAAGGTGCCTGGGTGAGGTTCATGTGTGGGGCTGGTCAGGGTAATGAAGGCCCCACTCAGGGCCCTTGAAACCGCTATACTTGGCTCAGATGCAACAGGCCTAAATCAGTATGTGCAGGAGGCCACTTACATAGTAGTGTGCCAGGAGGATAACCTTAACTGGAGATCTGTTTTGCTCTGGTTTAGAGTGTAGATGTATTTACTATTGAAATTTCTATTGGTATTATCATTCCTCAAAGACATGCATATAGGTTTCTCAGATTCCAACTACCCACACACCTGTGGAAAGGAATACTTAGCACAATTTCACTCTGTATTCACCGTGTAATTTCACATCTGTAGATAAACATACAAAATGCAAGGTTTTGGTATAATGATTTCAATAAACAAGGGTAATGTTATTTCCCTCCATTTCCTGAATCTAATTGCATAAAACCTCAGACAATTATTTTTAAAATGTAAAAACACAGTAACTTACAGCGTATTTAATAAAAATAAAACATTTTTGGTTATTTATTACCTTACTAAATAGAAATACTTGCATTGCATTTGCATATGATTTTATTTATTTATTTATTTTTAATTCATTTGCCTCTTTTTATTATTATTATTATTTTTATAAGCACAGAAAAAGTATATACTGTCTTCATTTAAGCTACCCCAGTCCTCTGTGTTTTCAAGACAGCTATTTCCTGTTTTGTTTATATCCAGGAAAGCTGTGATTGATTGGACGATGTTATCTCTGTTCTCAGACCTGACGATAATTAACCCTAAAACACACAATCAAGGCATTCCCATTAATATGTTAGACTGTAGATCTGTAATTTTGAAAATGCTGTACACATTACCCTACATTTATCCTTGACACTTCATTAAGAGTGAGTACAAATGTATATAGTATGAGAAAGATCTTGCTATATTTATTTATTTATTTATTTTACCCAAAGATCCCAGTCTTTAAATTTCTGTCAAGTTCATTTTGAGAATTATTGTTTGGTGGGGTTTGGCTGATCTCAATGTGGCAGACAGCCACGGGCTTAATGCTTTCTCTGAAGAGTGCAGTTGTGAGCCAGCCTGGTCTGGAAGTCACGCATCACCGTAGCAGAACATTGTACCTCTGATGCTATTAAAAGAAAAAGGCACATAGGTGCAGTAAAGTTCATAGGCAGTTCACAGCTAACATCTGGCTTACATTTGGCCATAAACCATATCCTTGTGGAATGTATTACCCAGTAATCAGACTCTGTTCTGGAATCCAGGAGTCTAAAAGGCTGGTCAATTATGGTGAACACCATAATTCCTGTCTCAAGAGACTGCTTTTACCCTGTACTGTGCACTAAGGCACCGACGACACCAAATAAGAATAAAAAGATATCCTTCATATCCTCTAGTAGAAATTTTACTTCCTTACAGAAAGCAGCTTATGATATTATATTTTGCAGGATAGTTAAACCATTGTGAAAAGGAGGAGAGTTTGTTTGTTTTTCTTTTTTTTTTTTTAAATGTAATAAATTTAATTTAATTATTTTTTTATTTAATTTATTTTAATTTAACTTTTTTATTATTATTATTATTTTTTAATTTAAACCTACACCCCAATAACAGCAAGACTAATCACTGGATAAGAATGTTATTGCTTTGGAAAGCTCAGAATTTGTATTTGCAATTTTGAACAGCTTGCAACAGACTAAGTATGAAATTCACAGAGATCCTGTCAGGTTTAGTGAAGGTTAAAATTAAAAAATATATATAATAATATAATATAATAAGTCTGCTTGTTCTGTCACTTCTGTGTTTTTCAGGCTTGTTTCATGCACACTGAAAATGGACAGTCTATTGCTAAAACTGAAATGATTTATTAATATTAATACTTATTAAAAGATTATCTCTGGAATGAGGAATCCTGTTAATGTTCTGAATCTCTTATTTTTATCAAACTCCCAGAGAAAGATAACATTAGAAACCAGTCAAACACCATTAGTTCCTTGGTATAGTGATTTCTCATAGGAAAATATTTTTATTATAGCAATGGGAATTAACACACTAGAATAAGCACAGGTGAAACAATTATTTAAACTGCTGAAGGACTCTGGTGGGTGTAAGTGTTCCTCTTTATCACACTGAAAGTTTACATAACGAGTAGGTTTGATAGGAGTCCAACTCCTATAGGAGTACTTTACCAAAATTTTCTCATCCAAAGACCTCAGGAGGTAATATAAAGTATTTCTGAGAAAACAGAACAAATAGTTCATATGAGAGATGTATTAATGTCAATGTTTGTTTCTACTTTATTTGAAGAGATTCTGTATTGTTTTACAGAAGTGTATGATAAATCTGTGTATGATAAATCTGGGAGTGGAGATACTGTATAATGTATAGCAAGGTCCTTCAAGGCAATCCAAACCAACACTGGAAGCACTATTGTCATGCCTGCACATGTCTGAATCCTAGTAGTAAGTGCAAGACTGTGACTTTACTACTTCTGGAATTAAGCTGCACTCTGAGGTAGGGAACTTGGATGGACCATCTGTCTGCTACATGCTCAGCTGTGCAATGTAAGGCTTTCCAGTGATGCTACTCTTCAGAGCTCAAACACAGTTATTGACCCCATACCTCTAGCAAACATATCCAGACTAATACTGCTTTGCTATTTTAGAATATATTTTTTTGATCAAAGCTAAAAGAGTATGGGACTGAGGATGGCTACTTTTTTTTTTCTTTTTCTTTTTCTTTTTTTTTTTTTTTCTTTTCCAAAATATGTAAAATTTGAATTGAAAATATGAGAAAATGCTCCAGTTCTCTTCTGACTACATCTAAATCAATTTATCTGTCTCATTGCATACACTAAAAAATATTAGATGGTATGTGTCCTTTGCTCTGCTGTCAAATGACTCTTCCCTGAAACTGTGAGGATCCCAGACTGACTAAAACCTCTTAGCAAAGGCATCTCTACACACACAGACAAAAAAAAAAAAAAAAAAAAAAAAAGTTTTCCTTAGCCTTTCCACCTTTGGTGGATATCCATCCTCAAATTTCTATAACTTACTTCTATTACTTGTAGTCTCAGATGTCTCTAAAGCAGAATATTGAAAATCCACTAACTACATAGTGTTTGTACAGCCAAGCCCTATGACGTGGTTTGGCATGCTAATGTTTTATATACATTTAATAAAAATCCTTCAGTCACTGTGGTCTTTTGTCAAGGCAAAGCATTTCAGAATAAAACAATTAAGCTTGAAAATCATGGCAATGGAAACATATGAAAGTGGTTTATTTATAGTTTGACTACAAGTAATTGGTGTATTCTTTTCTTATTTACCTTTTAAAACAGAATGTCATATTAAATCTACTCCATTGCTATCTGCCCTCTTAACAGCATGTTAGCCTGCATTTTTATTAAGTATATGTGAAGCTTTTAATTTTCTTACTTTCGCTGCATTTATGACTCTTACAGGACCATCCTGTGTCATCCTTTTCTACATGGAGTATTAATTTACCCTGTAAATCCTTTTTTTTTAATTATTTTTTATTTTATATATATATATTTTTCATAGGCTATGATTTATAATAAAAAGGATAGAAGAATGTAATCTTAGTACATGGAAATCAGTTTTTCATGTTCAATAAGGGCAATTTTCATTCCTCAGAGGATTATTTATTTATTTATTTATTATTTTTGTCAGAGAACTATTTAACAGACCCAGCAAAAAGTGTCAGATTGTTTTATTATCTTTTTTTCAGAAGCACAGTTTTCAGTTAGAAAGACTACACATCTTTGCCTAAATCAAAACATTTTATTTGAACATTTCAATTCAGTGACACTTTCAATTTTGACTGTCATTGCTTACAGCCTGAACTGACATGGTAAGATGCTTTATTTGAACTTCATATTTTCCATAGCCTTTTGTTTTGACTTTTATAATATGAAAGCATTAATTACATGTTACACATGCTGTTTTGTTGGCCACTGTTCTTTGCCTTACAGTAATCAAACATCTACAAAAAATGAAGAGTAAAGTTAAGAAGAAATTTTCATCCACAATATTAATGAAGCAAATCATCTCAATAATAAAAATAAAAATAAAAAATATTTTTTTAAAAATTTAAATAAATAAATTGAAAGTGAGAGAGCAAAGACTGTCAAAGTCACATCCCCTGCCAAGGCTCAAACGTATGATTAGAAGTTTATCTGTGATGTAGAGAAATTTTGTGGAAAAAAGAATGCCTTTAAAAAAGGTATATGAAAGAAACCTTGCCCGATGTCATTGCTGTGACGGACCAGTAACATACTCCTGCTGATGAATAAATTAATAGTGACATACAACATTAAAAAGACATCAGCATGAGCTTACATGACAAGGTTAGAAGATGACTAGCTTTCTGCATCCCAGTCAAATCAATTATTACAGCTCACTTCAGAGGTCAGCTCATTGCCCTCACTGTGATCCAGGTCAATGCTGCAACACTACACATGGGGGAACTGAGGGATGTGTGACCAGCATGAATATTGACTAAACAATGCTCTGAAGAAAGATGGTATGGCACCAGGAAACACAACACCAGACTGAGATGGACAAAATTAATGGGGAGGCATCTTAACTGGATGAGCTGAAAGACTCTTCATCTTCTCCAGATCTTACTTTGTCTGTGTGAACAATACAGTCAAGCACAGTCCTTGAATATTATTTTGGCCTCACAAATGAAAGGGGAACAAGGGCAATAGTTAGCATTTCCACTGCATCACATTTCTTTCAGACATCTCTGAGATATGCACCCTAGATACATTTGAATTATTAAGGGTAGCAGAGATAGATAGGAGTCTTGCAATGGTATAGGTGTACCTTAGAATGGTATAGGCCATGTTAGAAATGGACTGAGCTTTTCTGGTGCTTTTGCTGTCAGGGCAAGTTTGTATTTTCCTAGCCAGAACTCTGATTCTTTCAAAGGAAAAGAGACATGAGTTTTAGGTGTTGCTTGTTTTTAAAGCTTCTGCTATTAAAGCAATGTTCATGCTAAAGTAATGTAACTGCTCAATAATATTGAATTAGTCTCGAGTTTCAGAAGCTGTTCCTAATTCATGCTGTATGAAAACTGTCAGTCACACATTGGTATTGTAACCAGGTTTAAAGCCTAGAGAGCTGAGGAATACGTGTGCAATTTGTGTGTTCATTGTGTCTGCCAGGATTTAGAAGTGCCATGTTAAAAGCCAACCACTCTCTCCCCTAAGGATGCATATGTTGAATTATTAATAACATAAATGTTTCTCTGAACTATTATTTTATTTCAGTACTTTTGCATAATTATCAGAATTCTTTCAGGGCAGTGCCAGTATTTTTAAAGCTCAGCCATACTGCATTATAAGCTAACAAACCATTACAAGTGTAGTAGTCATTGTGAATACAAATTGTGAGAAAAGTTTACTGACACACAGCTGAAAAATCTCTGTCTAGGTAGGAGAGAATTGATAGATAAAAGCTACAATGCAATGAAATAAGAAGATTCAAGTCTATAGTTCTTTAATAAAAAATATGTACTAAGGGATATTTTAATGTATAGTTTCAAAAAATGCTCTATTTATTCATGTATTAATATATAAAAAATAACGTAGGGAATACTCATAACTCCTGTGAAGTACTTTTAAAGTATGCACAGTGTATTTACTAGATAATTAAACTATCCATAGTGTAACACATTCTGGGATGATCTGTAAACCTGCATTGATTTTTCTCTTTCTTAACTACCTTCTTCTCCATTTACCAAAACAATTGAAAAGGCATTTAGTTTAGAAGGAACTTCTCCATGTCACTCATCTCATCTGTCAGCTTATTGCACTTTATGTTTTCTTTCCTAACTTAAAGTGATTTGAACCTGAAGGATAAACTCTACCCCCACATTCCCAATTTCAGAAATATACTTGCCAATAGGAGGAAGAACAAATGTTAAGAAAGTCTGAAATGACAGACATAAAAAAAAAAAAAAAAAAAAAAAGGTAAAAAAGTCTGTGATGATTTGGTTAGCGGGGACAGGACACACTAGTTATACAAATTTCAAATTTCACAGTATCATTAAGCCAAGATATCCGGTATCATCTCTCCTTTGCACAGATCTATGCTGTGCACATGTCTATGCTTTATATGGTCTACATTTTTTTCACTATGTTCTCAAAATAAATAGGATGCTAAAATAACTATGAAGTCTCAGGCAATTGGATTGTATTGTGTTTTATATCTTTTATATCTTTGCCACCATGAATAATCATTAATATATCCTTAAAATAGCTTGGTAGCTTAAGTATTATCTTTCCTGTTACTCAGATAAAAAGAAAACTAAACCACTGAGAAAAGATGTGACTTCCCTTGAGCAACATTTGTCAGCTTCAGCAAGGTCAGGCTGAGCTGGGAGTGCTCAGTCCTTCCTTGACTTCAGGGCTGTTGATACACACTGGCCCTGCAAAAGCCAGCTTTGACCCAGAACTGTGGGTCCAAAAGAACTTCCTATTGGAAGGAGTGCCAGAATGCACATAAGTAGATGAACCACTTTGGTATTTTAACTATGTGTTTTACGATTCCCTTCCTCAGCTCCAAGTCATCCATCAGACACATTTTCAGTTGTTTCAAACATTAAGTTTGTGGAAATACAAATTCCACTGAGACAGAAAAAAATGCTGGAATAATGGGTGCATTTTAATTTTGTTTTCTGTGCATTATGACAACCATAGCTCAGTGGCACTCAAGTGAAATCCATATGCATCTAAACACAGTGTCTGTGGAAAACAAATTTAAAAACTAAATAAACCACAGACAGAAACAGGAATCAGATTCTGGAAAGCAGAAAGGAATGCTGATGAATTGCATGCAGCATTTCCCTTGCAAAACTGAGCATTGTGGTTGAATGCCAGCCAAACACTCTCTGTATTTAGGTTGATCCTCACACAATAAGATCATTTGTTATTACAGTAAATAAAACAAAACAAAACAAAACAAAACAAAATAAAATAAAATAAAATAAAATAAAATAAAATAAATCAAGTATGCATCTGCTTAACAATACATACTCTTAAGGAAATAATAATAATAATAATAATAATAATAATAATAATAATAATAATAATAATATAAAGGACAAGTAATGTGATGCTCTCAGTGACTTTCAGATAAGTGGGATTTTTCTCTCTACTCCTTGAATGGAAAAACTTGTGGAATTAATATATATTATATGAATTTTATATTGAAATCACTGTTACTTTTTCCTCCAAATATTTCAAAAATACACCTTTCAGCTGATATAAAATAAGTGAGGTGAATGGTCCTATTCCAGAGATTTGAAAACAAGATGGTTGGTAGAAAATTCAACATATGACTCTCCCACAGTCATTGCATACTGCAAAAAATGTTGCTGTGACGGATATCACAATGGTTCACAAGCTGAGTAAGAAACCCTGGAAGTAGAGGTGTAACTTTTGAAATGGGTTAGTGAGTTTGGCTGCTGAATACAAGATCTGCACAAGGCTCTTGAATACAAAATGAATAAATGCAATCAGTTTATCTCAAAAACTACAACTTGAAGCTAACGAAGCTAAATGAATCTACATGAGTCTGACTTTGCACACACAGACTGTGGAAAATATACTGAACTCTGGAGGTGCCTTAGAACACCTTAGGACTTTATATGTTTCATCATAGTATGGTAGTTTGACATGTATGGCTATAACATAGTATGACATAGTATGACATGACTATAACATAGTATGGCATGTAATGTAACCTTACAGCCTTGGAGATGGTTTGATGTTGTTTATTTGTTTGTTTGTTTTTCCCCTTTAACGTTTTGGATCATTTTAATGTTCTGAATGTAAAAATAAATAGCCCAAATATAATTTAAGTGGATAAAATACATAAATAAATAAATAAATCTGTGCAAGGGTGGAAGGTACTGGATTTGCATTGCATTTGCACAATATTATCCTTACAGACATTTCTAAAATTAAATCTTTGACTTTTTCCACATTTTTTTTTATGTGGTAAAGGATTATTTAAAAACAAATCTAGAACTTTTATTCCACTGTTATTTAGTGTCAGAAGGCCTTATTAGTGTTCTGCACATTGCCTGGAACAACAGCATCATAGTCCATTAAAATATTATGTTCTTCCTAGAACTTAGTAAAAGTTTTTTGGTGTGGCTCCTCAGTAAAATATTCATTAAACAAAAATGTTGGGCTAAGCATATAATAATTTACAAAATTCAGATGGAATTTGATACATAAATCATTGCTATTCTGAAAAAAAAAAAAAATAATCAAGTACATTTAAAATAAATTAGAAAAAGAGAGAGATTTCTTGCTTTATCCAGTAACCTAGCAAATGAAAACATTATTTTATATATGAGAAAATTATATTATATATACTTGCCACTAGTTTATGTGATATTCTGGATGGGGCTGTTACTATTTTGTATTATTATTTATATTATGTTACTATCTTGAAGACATCCAAATTAAATACAACTTGAGATAGTTTTATTAATGTGATAGTTTTATTAACCTGATAACAAATATATGAAAGTGGGGATACCAAGTTTACAGGGTTTGTTTGGTTTCATATGGAATATTATTGTTTTTCAAAAACAAAAAAACAAATGGTACTTCCATTGAGGTTGCACCACTTTCTTTAATATTTTTGTTCAGTTCCATAATCTTCCAGATAATAAAAAATCTAGCTATTAAATTTTGTAAGGAAAAATCTTACATGGAAAAATACCATATTGTTTATTCATATATTTTCTATCCGAAGCCAATATTCCAACCATGTACAAAATTTCAAATTTAGTTATATTTTTTTTCTCATCAAGGACTGGGTATTATTTGGGTACTTAATTTGTCTGTAAAGTGCAAAGGATATTTTGAACCACAGGAAACTAACTGAAATGCACCTAATATATTTTGCTGTAATATAAGATTGTCAGATACCTGACAGTTACTACTCATTTCCAGATGGCATTGTCTTGATGAAGGTTTGACAGGAATATTGCCGCCCTTTTCTAATTCTGGAAAGCTCTTGAAACCAAATAGACTGACCTCTAATTAATCCTTCTAACTAATGTGGGTGGTGAACAAAATCTTCTTGCTATTGAGTCAAAAGGTGAACAAGCTTGGTTCAATGGAAGACTTAATTTATGTATCTTTGATTTTGGAATGAGGTAAATTAAGAAACAGATGATTCTGTTGCCTCATCATTAGAATAAGTTGGGTGGGCACAAGAAAAATGTTTTTGGCTGGAAGGAATAATCAAACTGGAATGGGTTGGAAACTTTGTAGGGATAGGTGAGGTTATATCTGTGTTTCATATGCTTTAAGGTAAAAGGCTGTGGAAAAAAAAAAAAAAAAAAGTTAAATGAAATCAAAACTCTTGCTCCACTAAAGCAGAAATATGAGCTTTTAAAAATCTTGTGCTAATGACGGTTTTAAAAATAATAATAAAAAGAAGAAAAAAAAAAAGAAAAAGAAAAGGGTTTTTACCCCAGCTTTCTATAGCCTCTCCACATTTCTATACTAGTAATTAATTAACTTGTTGCCATTCTCCATCTGTAAAATGGGGTGTATGTCAATAACCTGATGCAAGAAATGCTCACAAACAGCACAGTGAGGGAAGTCATCTAAGCGCACAAATAGCAGATGCACTGCACTCACCAAAGGATTTAATGGGAAACCTAAATCTAATCTTAAAAATTGGACTTTGGAGTTCAAAAAGCTAATTAATCTTTGTATTCATAACTGTTCAGAGTCCCCAAGGGGCTGATGCATTTTTGAGAATGCTGAGGGATGGCAGGTGGTAGTTTTCACCACTTTTATCAGCTGTGATCTTGAACACTGACAGACAGTTTCTGTAGGCTATTTTCCCCCTTTCCTTAATTACTCAAGCTTTGTAAAGTGGCCTTTTTTCTTTAAGTAATCAAGGGGTACATATATAATATATACATATTAGGCAAGACACACATACTTCAATATGGACTGCAGGGGGAAAAAAAAAAAAGAAAGAAAAAGAAAAAAAAAAACTTCTTGATATAGAAAAAAATATTTAAGAATAATAAATAAATAAGACAGAGATAGGGAACAAAGAGAACAAGGAGATAGGAAAAGTTTAGTAGGGGCAAGATGTCCTCCTGGGGAGATGAAATATATCCCCATCCATCACCCTCCAATCAACCTTACTTTCCTTTGCTTTCTCCCTGGAGGGAAATACGAGATTTGCTCTGCTAAAGCTAGTGTGTTTCACTGATAAGCAATGCTTACCTTTCCCATGTCTTGCTGCTTACTGCTCTTGCTGCTTTATGGGTACAGCTATTTATTTTGCTTCTAGAGCAGAGAAACAAATACTTTGGCTAAATTTCCTTTGATGTCCTGATTTAATCACCTTGAATTAAACCAATGCATTTAGTCAGCAAAAGAGAAATCACCAGGGAAGTGCATTTTCTCTATATCATGTCAAAGCACTACTAGGAAATCTCTTTATAAATTGGATGTTTCTTCCACCATTAGAATGCATCTCACCTGTCCTCTGATTGACTTATGACTTTTTTTTTTTTTTTTTTTTTTCCCTTTCTAACACAACCATGTTGGAGAGAACAGAGAGGACATTCTGCAATAAGTTGAACTCCCACTTTCTCATACTATGCAAATTATAAAATTATGATAACAATTTCCAAACTTTAAAAAGTCATTTTTTTTCCAAGGTTGAGACTTTTTATTCTAGCTTTACTTTTAATTGTGCTTTTCTTTTCACGTTTCATTTTTTTTCAGATGGAAGTACTCAACAATCAATGATAATTTCTTCTTTATTCTTCCTTACGAAATTACATCCCATTGATGACAATATAGAATTGTCACCTTGCATATTTTTGGTTTATTTCCATTCAAAGACAGGTTTCTTATGTTTGGTTATAAAAATTATTGTAACATCATTATGCTTTACCATGGGCAAAGACTACAAATCATGCTGAAATATAAAATAAGATTTTATGTGACTTTTATTGAACAGGATAATGGATAATAATTAAGGTGCCACAAACTTGTCTCAAGCAAGGCAATAATAATAATTTTAATAAAGTACAAAAACGATGTAAGGACGGACTAACTTTTTCTAAAAACAAACAAAACTGGTAAGTGTTTTTTGTCTTTTCTTTCCTTGATGTACAGCAAGTTTATTTTAAGTCAAAGAAGATAAAACACACTGATGCTGAAGTCTTGAGATTTTGAACAGAGATAATTACAGGTTGTAACTCAGAAATCCAGGTGGGTTTACCCTAGAGCTGAAATTTTCTTTTGTGCTGCAATTTTTTTTGGTTTTGTTGTTGTTGGTGGTGGTGGTGGTTTGATTTATTTTTTTTCCCCACTTAATTTACCTGAATCTAGGAAACTCATGTCTGTAAAAGGTGATGTTATTAAGGCAGGTGGGAGAGTAACCCCAAGAGCTCCATTAAAGATGAGAGGGCACTCAGTCCAGTCCCAGTCCCTCATAGTCCCTATGGGAGGTGACACCTAGCACCATGACACCTAGCAAGAAGAAATCATACAGTTGGGGGCAGTCACTGCCTGTGAGGGTGTGTTTATGTATGGTAATACATGCTCAGCCCTTCTGGCTGGACTTGAAGGCATGGAGTAGCAGACACCTCTCCTCTATTGGGCTGCTTGATTTGTCAGGTCCTAAAAATCTGCCTTATGTTCTGGTGGTCTACTGGTGCTTCTGAAGTTTTGACGCCCATCTCAGTTTTTTTTCAGACTCCAATGTGCCAGCCTGCTGGAAGTAGATTCTCAAACACAGCTTGGGGAAAATTAACATCACCAGTAAAGAAGCACTGAGCAGTGCAGTTGGTTCTTTTTTTGTTGGTATTGGTGTTGGTCAAAGAACAACCACCCACCACCACTGCTGTAGAAGATTCAGTTTATATAACACTAAGAATATATATATAGTTTATATAACCTAAGAATTGAAGAATTTCCTTTCTACCAGCAACTTTAAGATCTGTAGCCTTCTAATCTAATTTGCAAGGGAAAAAAATAAAAATAAATATAAAAATAAATAAAAACAAATTGTTCTTACATATTGTAATTTTGCAGGGAATATGAATGAAGTGAGTGGAAGTGAATTCCTCAAACCTACTTATGTCCCTTTGTAACCCAGGCTCATGTTACATGTTATTTTCACCTTCTGAGGCTTTGTACAAGAGGCCCCTTACACTCAAAGCAAAGCATACCTGTCTAAAATCTGTCGATGCAGAGTTTAGGAAGTGAAGCAATACAAAGACATGATTTGGCATTTATTTTATTTTAACCAAAAGTCCCATTCTGGACCTTAGCTTTTATGTGATTTTTATTGAGTAGTAAATGTCTGAGGTTAAGAAATTTATGAATTTATTGTAGAAAGATTATGAAAAAAAATGTAAGGAGGATAAGTTTTCTAGAGATGTAGGAAGGGAAATTAAATTCAGTGGAAAATAGCTGTCAGGTGAATATAAAAGTTTTTCATGATGAAAGAAATTGAGCTCTTCATTTTGATTAAATTTTTTCTAGTGATGATTACTGTTGTAAACCCCATGATAGTTGATTTGTGCCCTTTTCTGAGGAATAAAACAAACCTGAAATATGTTGAATTTTGACCGTTTCTTACAATAAGTACTCACCTAGGTATCTATTTTAGTATACAGAATGTTATTCATTTTTTTATTATATTTTTTTTTTTTAAACAGTACCTTTGGGTTAAAACTTTGTAGACAGAACCTGTCTTTCAACACTTGTCTCCATGACTTGTAAAATCATACAAAAACTGTGAATAATTAAAAGAAGAGCTGTTTCAGTCTTTTCACATTCAGTATGGATTCAGCATGTCCTTCAGACTAAATGTACACCAACATAATTGTCCCTATATAAATATGAAAGCAGATAATCCCAAACCCCAAGAGATTTCACTGTAAATTAAACTGTTATAACTATGACAGGGGATAATGTGTGAGACTAAAGGTAAACAGTCTTGGGAAAGAAGCAGTTTTTTGAGAGGTAGCATGTCTTTTGCTGTTAGAAACATCATTTTTACTATTTCATTCTAGAAGGGCTACAGTCGTTCATTGACATCTCTGAGACAGATCAACAGATGATCTGGAATAATTCAGCTGTCTGGATATTTCAATATACAGTTTAAGCAGTAAGTATGAAACTTGAAAACTTTAAAATGAAAGGCTGTAGGGAGGCTAATAAAGACTACATTATTTCAACCATCACTAGGATACTGCCTCACAAACATTGGTTTTATTATTTGCAAAGAGGACAGACTTTGTTTTTCAACAATAAGAGAAATTCCCAGAACTCATATTCAGGTATTTTGGGGGAGAAGCTAGTTTATTAAATTTTAAATCACAATTATCATGCCATGTTATTGTATTAATTATTCCTTTTACTGTTGTGCTTCTTAGAGCTCTACAGAACTGTCATACCTTTCATTAAAGCTGCAGCTTAATTGCCCTTAAAATATTTAAGATGAATAAAAACATCCTTGGCAATGAAAATGATTGAAAATGAAAAATTAATTTAAATAGTCTTGGATGTGAACAGTGCATTACATGGACTGAATATTGGAAAAAGGACATACACACACACAGACACACACACATATAGACAAGGTTGCTTAAATGGCACTGTTACTTCCTGAAGGTCTCTGTTAAGCAGCCTATTCTACTTTGACCCAAATCAAAAATCATTAGACACCAGGAATAGTGCCTTCAATGACCTACATGGCTTTTGGATTAAGACTTCTTTTAACTTCATTAGAGTAATGAAAAAGGTGAAATTTAACTGACATCACTGAAATTTAACTGACAATAATAAAGTCTGAGTTCTGTATTTACCACGAGTGGTATTAAAAATGTCCAGAAAAGTCCAGATAAATCAGAAAATATCCTTTTTCTACCTCAATATTTGTGTCTAAGGAAAATACTCTTTATGGATTTAGGTTTCTTTTATTGAGAAAGATTGTGGTTTGTGAAGAAATTACAAAAATAGAATTACAGAATGGCAGAGGGCACCTCCTGGGCTCCAGGATGGGCCCGGGGCCTCTGGGCCTGGCCCTGGGCACCCCTGAGCAGAGTCTGGCTCCGGCCTCTTGGCACCTCCCGGCAGTGCTGGTGGCCATGGCTGGCAGTCCCCGGAGCCTCCTCTGCTCCAGGTCCAACAGCCCCAGCTCTCGCAGCCTCTCCTCACAGCAGAGGTGCTCTGCCTATTGGTGGTCACTTTATTTTCAAAAGATGACTCCTTGTCTTCACTTAATAAAGACATACATATACTTGTACCCCTGAATACACTTACAAAAAAATATGAGATGACCTCATAAAGGAATGCTGAAGATACATTTCAGGCCAATGATGCTCAAGCTTCTATAAAAACTTCAACTGGATTTCTAAAAAATGAATTCAGCAAACATTCTTGTTGGGCACTGCCCATGTTTAAATCTAATAGTCTCATCTGGCATTTTCCATTTAAAAGTTAACCTTTTGTCCAAGTTTTTCACCTAAAGACCTTTTATCATGAATGGTATAAGAATTATAGGCACCTCCAGAGAGTGATTTCTCCCATTGTGGTGTAAATGCCTGAAGTAACTAGGAAAATAAAACTAACATTCACATTTTTAGGAAAAGGTACAGCATTGAAGAGGCTTTCAGGGTAGGGCATAACTGCATTATCTGAGCGTTCCCTAGGCTCCCAACCTTTGATGCTATCGCGCTGGGGAAACTTGGTGTGCTAGCTCTAAGGAACAGCACGGAGCGTAGAGTGGAGTGGAGACACCACGGCTAGGCTCTGTAATCAGATGGGGCCTCGATTGCTCTTGTGCACAAAGCTGCACTTTTTGCCACCCTAAGCCAAAGACCTGCCATGTTTTGACAAATGCTGTACCCTAGTGTACTTTTTGCTCATTATAATATCATTATAATACCAAAACACACCTCCATCCCAAAAGCTACCCGCCTCCAAGGTGCGACCACCCCTCACTGAGCATGTGCTCTGAATTCCTCGGAGCCTATTACTTTAAACGGAGACGGGAGAACTTTTCACCAATCATAATTAAGATATGCTTGACTAGAGCCACTCAAGCTCCACCTAAAAGATAGAAAATAATATAAATTGGCCCAAGAGAAAGGGGATGTTAGGGAAGATACCACCATCAGGGGAGATACCATCCCAAGGACAACATCCTTAGGACCTCCTGACTCCTGGGATCAGTCGATGGGCTGAGCCTCTCTTCCCCCCCCATTGGGACGCCTTTGGGTGAGATCTGAATACTTGCTTATAAATCTCTATAGAGTCTTTGATCCTTTTAACGCATTTATTTCTAGGCTGCACACCTGTGACACCTGTAAACACCTGTAACATCTGTAACACCTGCAACACCTATAACCTCTGTAACATCTGTAACATCTATAAACATCTATAACACCTGTAACATCTGTAACACCTACAACACCTATAACACCTGTGTATTTTATGCATACTAGCTTGCTTTTGCAGACAGTCACTATCGCCGGCAATCCAAAAGAACCTGATTATCTGTTGCTGTAATAAACCATACTTGATTGCATTGTGATAACTCTCATTGAGTGCAACGAGGGTGAGGGTGGTTATCCGTGATAGTTCAGTGTTCTGAATCTAACCAGACCCCCAGGCGGTTAATGCATTTTTGGTGAATGTCCAAACGGACCCCCAGATGGTTAATGCGTTTTTGGTGAATGTCTGAACGGACCCCCAGGCCGTTAATGCGTTGATGGTGAATGTCTGAACGGACCCCCAGGCCGTTAATGTGTTTTTGGTGAATGTCCGACTGGTTCAGTCCCCTGAATCTGACCGGGCCCGTAACGGTTAATCAGCTACACCCCTTAACGCGACACCCATCCTGAGAAAGATCCTCTGTGCGACCACAGTGATTCACCCACTACAGGAATTTATTTCTCCCTCTTGTCTTGAGTGGGAATTTCTAGTATATGGCAGCATGCCATATACTTAATAATAGCAGCATTCATTATTATACAAAAGCAAATAATATATATCTAATTATTTCATAAAAAATACCTAGAAGTACTTTCTATTTATAAAGCATATTTTTCAAAGGAGGAAGGAGGTGTGTATGTGGGGTGAGTGTGTGTGTGTGTGTGTGGGGGTGGGGGGGTTGCATTAATTTAAATAAGCAAGTACTACAAATATTTCTCCAAAATTACTTCTATGAAATGCATTTTGTTTTTCTCCCCAGGTAATAAAAGTCTATTTCAAGGTTTCAGGACAGCATCTCCTAGCTTCAGTCCAATACAAAGATGTTTCTTTACTTTAAAAAAGGTATTTTTTTTTGTGTGTGTATGTGTTTTCTTAATAATTAAAAGGAGATTTATAGGTCTATGAATAAAGAGAGAAAAAAAACTAATATACAAAATTAATATATATATATATTTGAGTTTAGTGACTCAGGAGGGAGGGAGAGCATAAGAGAATAAGACTTTTTTTTTTATTGAAGGAGTGTTTAAGATTTTTATTTAATGATCATTTAATGGAAAATATACATGTACATATAGAAGTTGAAGCAGTTACAATTATATAGGTATTTTTGACTCTCATTTTGGAGTCAGAGAGACCATATGCACTTTTGGACCATGTACTGTAATCACCTGGTATACTCACAATAAAAATAAAAATAAAAATATAAAAATAAAAATAAAAATAAAAATAAAAATAAAAAAATAATAAAGTGAATAGCTTCTCATACTCTAACTAGATATTCTGACAGCCACATAATGGATGAGCCTGAATAAACTAAATTTAGACTCACAGTACGATGGTGTTGTCAGTGAAGAAAGTTTGGTGACTGCGTTGCCAAGCCCCAAACAGTCCCCTGCCAAAGAAGATGTATCTTGAGGATAGATCAGATGTTAAATTGTTCATTTGTTTCCAGCCAGGTTTCAGCTTTGTTTGTCTCATGCCATTTTTTGTGAGAGCCTTTGTAGAATTGTTTACCTTTCTCAAGGTAAATCACCCTCAGAACAGCACAGCCCATCCCTGCTGAGGGGAAATGAAGATTTTGTCCATTTGTAAGACAAACAGCAGCAATGTTTCTGTCCCTTTCCTCCCCATCCTAGGAAACAAAGCAATCATTTTTGTTATTACAGTTACGATAAGCATAGCACAAGTCTGCCAGCTTCCCTTTTCACCACTCCTACAATTCTAGTTTCTTGTCTGAATGCACTTCATCATTTTCAATTTTTCCTTTTGGTGGATTCAATACTCAAATAGCTATTACATTGCAATGCACACACAGTAACCCCGATTTTCCATTCACTGAATTTTCTTCATTTTCCGAGGAAAAAATAGTACTTCATTACATATCTATTCATCTATGCACTAGTTGAAATGCAACATAATTCCAGGCAGAATCTCAACTATTTTTAATTTATTTGTTTGTTAGAAAGAAAAAGAGGGGTACAGGTGATTAAAAGAGATATTTTAGATTTTTAGAAGATTTTTAGAAGGGAAGTTTAATGTGTCAGTAGTCATCAAATAGATACCTCCAATGTAAAATTTATATTATATTATGATGTAGACTTTTTAACAGCACTTTAAGACTATACTAAGAACCATAGTTAAATAGTGTTTTAAAATGTTTAGGAGAAAAGCTAACTCAACATTCAAAACTGCTTTGTTTTTATTAACACAGAAGATGTGTTAATAAACCTACACATTAATAACCTACACATTAAGGGCTTTTAAGTTGTATAGCTGGTGATATAAATTTATTTAAAATTTTGCAGATTTTATTTTCTTTCTTTATTTATATCCCTAGAAAGAATGAAGCAAGGATTTCTGACACCACAATATATATGTAGGGAGAGAGAATCATAGAATTTTATACATAAATACGTATATTAGATCTGCTCTGGTATCAGGGTCCTGATATATATATATCATCAGCCCTCAAGAGACAACACCTGGGGGTGTTACTGGTTGAGAAGCTCAACGTTAGGTGGCAATGTGCACTTGCAGCTTAAAAAAATCAACCGTACCCTGGACTGCACCTAAAGCAACATGGCCACAGGGTGACAGAGATTGTACCTATCTACTTTGTTTTTGTGCAGCCCCACCTCACCCTGTGTTCAACTCTGGGGTCACCCGCACCAGAAGGACATAGACATGTTGGAGGGAGTCCAGAGGAGGGTCACAAAGGCAATCAAAGGGCTGGAGCACGTCTCCTGTGAAGACAGGCTGAGGGAGTTAGGGTTGTTCAGCCTGGAGTAGAGAAGGCTCGTGGCCTTCTAAGGGGGCCTACAGGAAAGCTGGGGAGGGACTCTTTGTCAGGGAGTGTTCTGACAAGTAGTAATGTTTTTAAACTAAAAAATGGTAGATTTAAATAAGATATAAGGAGGAAATTCTCTACTCAGAGGGTGAGGAAGCACAGGAAAAGGATGACCAGAGAAGTTGTGGTCTTTAACCACACAGATGTCTCCTAGGAAAACTACACAGCAGGCTGTAAGCAATCCAGGAGATTCCTAGGGTACATTGAGGATAAATTCCTGTTCCAGGTATTAGACAAAACAACCAAAGGAGATGGTTACTTTACCTGGTGCTCACCAATGTAGAAGAGTCTGGTCTGCAGTGACCACGCCCTGGTTGAGTTTGTGATCTCAAGGAATATGGGCCTGGCAAAAAGCAAAGTCAGGACCCTGAACTTCCAAAGAGCAAACTTAAAGTCATTTAAACACATAGTTGATGAGATTCCCTAGAGCACTGTCCTTAGGGACATCTGCTCTGCCCTTCTGAGACCTGACTTGGAGTAATAAGTTCAGATCTGAGGCACCCAGCACAAGAAGGATGTTGATCTGATAGAACAGGTCCAGAGAGAACTACAAAGATGATCAAGGGGCTGGAGCACCTCTCCTATGAGGAAAGGCTGAGAGCTGGGACTGTTTAGTCTAAAGAAGGGAAGTCTCCAGGGTGACCTCATTGCAGCTTTTTGGTACTTAAAGTGTACTTATAAAAAAGATGAAGAGCGACTTTTTGTTCAATCAGATAATGACAGGGCCAGGAGGAATGTTTTTTAACTAAAAGAGGGGAGATTTAGATTAGAGGTTAGGAGGAAGTTCTTCACTCAGAGTGTGGTGAGGCACTGGAACAGGTTGCCCAGAGAAGCTATGGATGCCTCATCCCTGGAGGTGTGCAAGACCAGTCTGGATGGGGCCTTGGACAACCTTATCTAGTGAGTGACGTCCCTGCCTATGTCAAGGGGGGTTAGCACTAGATGGTCTTTAAGGTTGCTTCCAACCTGAGCCATTCTATGATTCTATGATTCATACATTTCCTTTCAAAATGCATATTTTCTCAGATTTTTTTGTTGAATTTCATCAAGCCACCACCTAGCAGGCACCAGGGGATAACAGACCTTATTTATTTATGTCAGTATAAATAAATAATAATAATGCAATAAAGGCTAGACAGAGGTTATTTCCAATATATTAAATTGTCTGCACTGTATGTATGTGAGTGCACTGCACTCACAGGCACACACAGAGATACAAATGAACAGAACTAAAAGAAAACAAAATATTTGTGGGAGAAGGAAAAAAATCAGGAAAATTAAAAAAAAATAATATTTTTCAAAAATCTGTTGCTTGCTATTTAAAATAATTACAATCATAATTTAACATTCTAATGTGTTGTTGTTTAAGAAGTTAGTTTAAGTAGTCATGCAATTAAATATAGATTTTTCATAGTATTATTAGTGAAATGAATGTTAATATGACACAATGCCAAATTACTCCTAAAAATAAATGTTCTTATGTTTGTAATAATGTGATAATGACATTTCTGAATATTCTGAACATCATGAAATGTTGCATATAGCAACAGAAACAGAAAGTCTCTCCAGGTTCACTTTTGTGTGTGTGTGTAAGCAAAAAGAGTAAAATTTTTCCATCATTTCCATGTTTTCACTTGGAAATTTCTGTTTCTGACCCTTTCAAAAAGATTTGCCCTTATTTATAAAAGGGAAAGTAAGTCTAATTTCTACAATTTCGTGGACTCCTATATAAAGCCAAGAACTATTCAAGTCTTAGTGGATTTTGTGGATTTTTAGAAAAGAACAGATATGGTTTCCCTTGTGGTTAGGTATCCTTTTTTTTTTTTTTTTTTTTTTTTTTGTTTTCGTGCATGTGGTTAAATCTCCCCAGATTCAAAGGTCTGTCTGTTTTACAAATGTTTTCCAAGTTTTAGCTAAAATTATTTGGCTATCTATAATTTGTTATAAATAACTGGTACAACTGGAGTATCCAAGCATTTTAGTTACACCTAATAGGCACCTGTACAATATGTGGTCACAGGCTGAATTTATTTCAATTAAATGAGAATCTTGTAATAGTCAGAGATTTAATAACTTAGTTCCTACTTTTAGGATTGTGGCTTTATTTCTGATCTCATCCCACAACTGAGGAGAAGAAATTAACTTAAATAGTGAGATTAAAAAAAAAAAAAAATTCTTTTAGTCACTGAATATTTTTTGTTTGTGTGTGTGTATTTTCCTTTTTTCTCCACAAACACCAAAAATGTGAAAACACTGTTTTTTTTTCCATATGATAACTTAATTAAAATCCTCCTGCTCTGAGCTGTTCTCAGATATAAAGCCTCTGCAGAACAAATAATAGTGCACCTCAATTTGTCTCTGGGTTTTCCTCATGTGTGTCTCATTTCTGGAAGTCTGAGTTGATGCATGTTTGGTCTTCTTCATTTTGGTTAACTGAGTAAGATCTAGTAAATTAAATTTCCCTTAAAAAAACAATGTTAGAATATTTATCCGAGTGAGCTAATGAATGCTTTGTATACATAGTAAAGAGGCAGCAAATTAAGGTTGACACAGAAACTCAATATCTCTAATGTAAAATGGTCTAATAAGATTGCTTTTGCTGTACTTTTATGAACTCTTTCAGAAGATGTTACAAAAGAGACTTAAAAAAAGGCTTAGTGCCACTTTTTTTCTGACAGCATCCACATTTGTGTGTGTGTGTGTGTGTGTGTGTAAAAAAGCTGTAACCTCAGTACATTTGAACTTAGTAAAGATTTATTAAGCCAGGATAGCCTTGTCTCATTTTTTGATACAATGTTTGACTATTATTTTTTTAGGTTAGAGGATGTATTTCATCTGCCTATAATTCATGACAGCATCTGAAAGATTGCCAAATAGAAAGTTAATTAAATTGACAAAGATGAGATTAGGAGAAATATTCTAATAGAGTGGAAGAATTAAAGAGAAGGGAAAATGGAATCTACTGGGTTGGAAGGAACTTTTGCACTCTGTCTATGAAAGACACTTTAGCAGTACAGGTAAATATATATATTTTCATTATTAGAATTCAAAATTATAAGTAATAAAAATGATATTGTAATGCTACATGATGTCACATTTCAGTGTTTTTTGGTTCTAAAGGGGCAGTACTGATTTAAAATATCACCTGTATGTTTTCTGTCTACAGGGTTCATTCCTCCAATGATTTACAAAATTATTAAGTATTGCTGGAAATCACTTTTATGTTTGCAAACAAATCCAGTGTTTACCTTTCACCTCCACTATGGTCAGCCAGGTCTAACTGAAAAAGCAATTGTTCAAAAATGTTCAACAATTACATATATATATATGTATTTTAATCATTCCATAGCTATTCATTAGTAACTACAGTTATTAACAAAGAAGTTGTAATTATTTCAACTGCTTCCATGGAAAATATTCTGTATATCTCTATAGGTATCCACGTTTAAAATGTTACATTTCACACAACTATTTTTAAAACTAGAGAATTTCTTAAGTGCTGAAAAGCTACATATGGAAGATTGTATGGGAATAAATTTGTGTGGATCCTATGGGTTGAAAGGATTCATATTCAGCTAAATCTCACTTCAGCAATCCTAGCAATCTACAGAATAACAGTTTAAAAATAATTGAAAAATAAAAGCAACAACAAAATTTGCTTCAGGGACTGAACTATAATTCACAAATTTTCTTTCTTCTTGGTGAATCATTGGCTTCCACTGAAGCCAATGGAAATTTCTCATTCACTAATTCTTTCTAAGAAAATGTTAGGAAATATGAATCAGAACAGATTGTGTTTTTTAAAGAAAGTACATCCTGACAGAAATCTTGAAGCAGATAATTGATCAAAATAGAGCTTGAACAAGAGGTTTAGTACATATCTCTGAAAATAAAACTTCCATGAAGTTCTTTAAAACACTAAACTTGCATAAAAGCTATAAACTGTCAGCAGACAGTTCTGGTGTCAGGAAGAGCAGGAGTCCTGCTTTCTCCTTGGTTCTGGTATCTCTTTTTACCACTGCACTTGTTTCTTCCCTCATGCAAACACAAGTACTCAGGTCAGTGTATGGTAAAATAGGTTGTTGAACCAACCTGGACTAAAATTAGCTAAATCTGCATGTGTTTGTGTGTGTTTAACTAGGCTCAGTTTCCCAGAACATGACACTGCCTAATTACTCAAATGTTTGCCAGCTCCTGGCAAATTAAATTGCTTGTGGAACTACCAAACTAGATTATATTTACAGATCTGTCATCCAATTTCTTTCAGATAATTTACTAAAAAATATGTCAGATTAATGTAGGTTACTTTACAGTGTATCTAACAAACTCA
The DNA here is from genome assembly GCF_964035555.1 of Netta rufina. Lineage (NCBI taxonomy): Eukaryota > Metazoa > Chordata > Aves > Anseriformes > Anatidae > Netta > Netta rufina. Next base: position 5,162,282 of record NC_140123.1, read on the forward strand.
ATCTATTTTGCACAAATCTCTTCTTGAAAAGTGCCTGAAAATCAGAATGCCATTATATTTGGAAATGAAATGCCAGCTGCTCTAGCCCAAAGCTTTCTGAGTCTCAAGAGTTTGCAGCATTTGAGACAGATATGGTGTCAACATGGTCAATAGTGAATAAATAAATGAAGAAAAATGGTATTTTAACGTTATGGCATGATAAGACCTACTGAGAGTGACCAGCCTGGACCTTGTTAAAGTTGTACTGAGCTCGATCAATGAAATCAAATGTTTTATCAGCAAACACTGCAATGTGGTTGGTGGACAAGCCCAACTGGACCAACAGAATGTCAGCTATTTTTCAAAATGACAGAAATAGTAATGGATCATCTGAAATGCTATTATTTAGTGCTAATGAATGATTGTTTGGTGATGGAAGAAAAATCAATTATGACAGCTGTGAGAGATGCTGCCTTGGTTCCATTATTCCAAAAATAAATAGCAAAGCTGCCTGCTAAGGTAGGAAATAAGCTAGCATTCCCTGTGAGAGGCAAACATTATAGGCAAAGAATCAACTGGAACTTGTGTTTGCTGCATATAAACATCGTCAGGGCCAAGAAGTAGAGGCAGATGTCCTTGAACTACTGAAACAAACAAACAAACAGACGAACACAATATGACAACAACAGCAACAAAAGCAACAGGTTTTTACTACTGGTATTGCAGTTTATTAACATGCTTTCTTTCTCTAGACAGTTGGACTACTTTTGCTTGAGCTTCAAACTGTTTTTCTGGGTACCCGTCATGCCTAATTCAAGATGAACAATGTCTGAGAGAAGATGATAGATGAGAGAAAATCATTATGTATTATCTGCTACGAACTTAAGGAACAACAAAAATTTAAAAACAAAAAGAACTGTCATTTAAAAATAATAAAAAGGCACTCTATTAAAAAAATATATAAATAAATAATAATTAAAAAAAAACAAACAAACAAACAGAAAGACACAGGTTGGTCAATTTAGAGTCCAAAAAGAACTGTCGTAGCCCTGAGACTTGATAATGTATTGCTTGTTTGTGGCAGGAACTCAATGCAAATGAACGTAAGCTAAAAGTAAAATGACAAACACATTTAGAGCAAATACAGAACATAGCATGTTGCTCCCTTCTGAAAAGGCTAATGCCAAATATCTGAGAGTCCTGGGGATTTTTTTAGCAATGTTCATATAGATATATATTTATACATAGATATGTAGATGCAGACATTGTTATAGACAGATATACATAGATGGTAGATGATATATATATATATGATATATATAGATAGATGTATACAATATATATATAGAATAGATATAGAAATAGAGATATAGATATAGATAGATATAGATGATATAGATATAGGGTTCATTTTACCTTTTGCATCTAGGGTATAATGCCCTTAACAAAAAGACTGTCCTAAAGGCTGGATCTCAAGCAGACTGTCTAGGCTCAAAACATGAAAATGCAGATGGAACACCAGATCTCAAACATAATGTAAAAGTGTTGACAGAGGGAAAATACATGTAATATATATATGTTTGGAGAAAGGGCAAAAAAGTAGCCCAAAAAAGCCATTAGTTCTCACTGTCACATTGAGTTTCATGTTATCTGGAGCATTTTAATATCTGCAGTTCCTAGAAGGAAGTGGTTACTAGATGATCTTCTAATTACATTCAAAATAAGAAACAAAAAGAACTCTGGTCTGATTGCTGGGGGGATGGAGGGGTGGAATAAAACTCTAGAAATATGAATATAAAATGAGTAACGTTCAGAAGGAAATTAAAGAATCAAATGTTTACATCTAGAAGTAGCAACAGTGACAAGCTCTTCCAGATTGAAAAATAATTGATGCAGCAATGAAGTATAGAAAAGAGCATTCAAAATTAGATGTAACATTTGCAAACAAGGGTCTAAAAACAAATTTTAATAAGAAACAGAAATGTCCTAAATCAGCTTTTAATAAGCATACAATTGTAAAATTATTTTCTTGGATCTGCCTCTCTAAACACCACTAGGAATTTTTGATAGGTATTATAGAAGATGCTGTATAGCTGCATAGTAAACATAAATAAGGTAAATTTCACCCTTCATTTTGTTAAAGTCAGGAAAGTATTCCCTGGGCAAAGCTAAACCTTGAACAATTTCTTAAGCTCAAAATCTCTTGGGTTGGCAGAAACAAGTTGTTAGGAAAATAATTTCAAAACATCCATATTCATTTATGGATATATATACAGAATATGTTAGGATATCATATTCTACTGGTTAAGCATTACATCTATGTAATTTCAACATTAACAAGGGTTTAAGCGTCACCAAAGTATCATTATCAGAGCTTGGCCTTGCAACTATTTAAAAATGGTTGGTGTCAGCACAGATTGATTTCATAGCTCTCTTATAAGACTTGATGCTAAAATAACCTTATTAGGCACTCCATGCACATTTCTAATCTAACAAATCAACACATTACAGGGCTTATTGCTTTATTACCCATTTACAAAATCATGATCCTTCTTCTACGTTCAAGGTAAATCCTGACATGATATCTTCCATATAATTATGGTATATAAATGATAAAATTCTTAATCAACTAGGTTTCTCAAGAGTCTGATTGCTTCTGCCTACTTAACAAGAAGCTTTAATATAGGCAATACAACAGTGTGTCTAAATATACATTGTTAGGGAAAAATATTTTTCCATACATTTTTTAGTGCACTTACTCAAGGGTTTTGATCACAATTTATCTTTGACAAATTTTCAGTGGTCATAAAAAGGATGGAGAAATGTAGATTTGTTTCAAGAGTTAATTTGAAACTTGGACATCATCAAATTTCTCATATTTGTGGAAGGAAGATTGAAAGTTAAGTTAACCCAGTTTCTTCTGCTGTATGATTTCTTCTGCAATTTCACATTTAAATAATCTGTTTGATTCATTGGTGCAAACAATTTTTTTTTACTATTATTTTTTTTCCCCTCTATAATATAGAGGTATATAATATTATAAGTGTATAAATACCTGAGGAGTGGTTGACAGAGGGATCTGGCCAATCAGTGGTTTGCAGGGACAGGACAAGGGGTAATGGCCACAAGATGGAGCCCAGGAAGTTCTGCACCAAAATGCAAAAGAACTTCTTCACGGTGAGGGTGACAGAGCACTGGAACAGGCTCCCCAGGGAGGTTGTAGAGTCTCCTTCTCTGGAGATATTCAAGACACCTACCTGGGCAGCTTGCTCTAAGGAACCTGCTTTGGCAGGGGGGTTGGACCCAATGATCTTTCGAGGTCCCTTCCAACCCCTTCAATTTTGTGATTCTGTGATTCTGTGATTCTGTGATTCTATCCGGAAGCAAAAACAATTCACACAGTTAATATCTCTAATGTGAAGACTGAACCATATTAGCTTAATGACAAAGAGAGGGTTTTGAAAGGAGCATTGGGAAGCTCTTAGCGTTGCCATCTGTGCTCCTTTTTGAACTTTTTGAACGAGTCCCAGTCAGCATGAGGTCAGGTGAGTGTCCAGGCACAAAAATAGCATATATGTATTGTGTAGGGGCTAGGGTGCCAAAACTGGCATAAAAGTGTACATTAACTATAATTAACAAATAAAGGAAGAGAGAGAGAGAAATAAATTAAAAAAAAAAAAAAAAAAAAAAAGATTAAGATCTCAATAATGAACTGTAGAGCTTCAGTTAATGAAATAGATTATATCTTTCTCTTTATATCTTTCTCTGTTCTGCTACTTGGATGAAAACATTTCATTTCTATTAAAAACACAGATCACAGATTACAAAAAAAAGTTAGGGAAACTATTTGGCTCATGGACGTTAAGTTCAAGTGTCACCTATCTTTTATCCTTTACTCTACTAGATGTCCAAATAAAGAATAAGGCAAAGTGTTCAGCAGCAGATGACGCATTGCAGGTATTTTCCCCTCTCATCAAACAAGACTTCACAGAATATTAAAATTCCACATAATTAGACTTGTTTCTCAGAAATTACAGCTCTACTGCTTTGCACATTATTTCAAGTTCTTCACCTGTTGCTATGCCTCAAACTAGTTGTAATCATTTCACAGACAAATCCCACCTATGCCGTGTATATATATACACATATAGTTGTTTTCTGAACTCCACAAAAGTCAGCACAAGGATTTCTATTGGCCTTTGTAAACATCACATTGGTGTTTGTGATTGAATTCTAGTCTTTTAATCATTTTGATCTGAATGGCATTAATTAGAACAGGTACCAAAAGTAGGGAATGATTCAGACTTTCATTTATTCTTCCTACTGCAAATGTTCAAGCCTGCACACAAATTTCAGAGTGAGTAATACAAAAATGTTGAAGGAAAAAAACTAATCTGTCAACATGATCTTTAAATGCAGCCTTAAACAGATGAGTAGAATAAATTTGTTTCTTTGAAAAAGAAATATTTCTTCTCCATTAGTAATCATGGTAAGTATTAAACTGAAATTGCTAAACATTGTTTTTAAATTAACCAATCCAAACAGTTAAATTTAATGATTATAAAATGTGTGACAGAGAGAACTATCTGAATCTGTACTGATGATTTGTAACAGTACTGAAAGATACGAGAGGACAAGAAATAAACTCGTACTACACCAGTATCTAAGAAAATATACTTAATAAATAGATGAAAAGATAAATAAGGATTAAAGATATAAAGATAAATAAGGATTAATTAGGCCATTAAATTTCAATCCAATCTTTAATACAATAACATAACACAAAGCAGGATGACAACCACGAGAGTTCATATTGATAATGAAATCAAAGCTGAGAAAATGGTTTTATGGATGTTAAAACCTGTCACACAACATTATTTGTTTTTATGAGATCAAAAGTAGAGAGAAACTATTGATAGAATCCCAAAGGACACACAAATAAAACATAATACAAAATATAATAATATAAGATACAAATATAAAATCGAGTAGAACAAATCATTTTGTTTCAGAATGTCATTTAGAATGGAGAATTATAATCCAGTGAGAGTGCTTTAAGTAGGATATCTCAAAGGTTTTTCTCAGCTTAGTATTTGTTAAATTTAGAAATGATGTGCAATACAAGAAAAAAAAAAAGGAAGAAAAAAAAAAAAGACTTGGAAAAAATTTCAGGGGAACAAGCAATTAAATGTCATCAAGTAGGAATTTTTCAACATAGTGCCTTTTTGAGGCAAATGAAAAATTGGTCATTTATGAGCAATTAATCTTAAACACATTCTGCAGCTAAGACATATACCAGCATCTTCAAATCAAGTGATATTAAAAAGTCATTAGACTTCAAAAAGAATTGAAGACCCTGGTACATAATCTGTTAAATTCTTCTATGTGCACTTGACAAAGAAGGGTAAACATTGTAACAGGGTTCAGGAAGGAAAAAAAAATAATTCAGGAAGGATTAAACATCTACCTCAGCTGCAGAGGTCTGCACTGTAAATACTTGCAACCCCTGGAGTCGGATGAATTAACCTAAGTGATGCAGAGACAAATGGGGTAAAGACAAGAGGACTTCAGACAAATGTTTCATAAATAAACTATTAATCGCATGAAAATGTGATGACTCACAATAATTGTGAGGTCAGTTTTTGAATTTTCTCTGGTGGGGACATTATTCCAGAAAATAATTTAATTACCTCCAAAGTCATTTTTTGATTCCTGTCTGGAGCATCAAGAAGCTGATCCTAGCATCATTGTTGTTCATTGTTTATAAGATAATTTCAACCACTTTCAGTGAAGAAAAATATGTTAAAGAAACGTTTTGGAGCATAATTTTACAACCTGAAGTAGAATCTACACAGCCTCATGATATCATGATATCAGTTCATAAAAGCAATTTAAGAATTGAAATGGCAACATTTCAAAATGCACAAAGAATCTCAGGAACTCTCAAGGACTCTTTCTATCTTCTGAAATGGGTGTTTATTCATATAAGGTTTTTGTGTTTTGTGATTGATAGATCCATGAGTTTTTCTCTCATTCTTCTAGTCTCTCAAGAAGGTGATATTTACACAGACTAATTGGCAAAGCCACAGAAGTAAAATTATGTCAGTCATCTTCTCACACAGTTTCATAGCTGGCCTTTTTATTGTGACATGTTGCCATGGTTAAGGATAATGAGAGAATTCATTTCAAACAGCATGTCAAGCACTCGTAAAAGATGAAGTTACCATAACTTACCGTTTACATGTCACACACATTGTACAGCTCTCTGCCATTATCCTCAACTAGCAAAGTTATCCTAAACAATTTAGTTGAGAAATTTAGTAATATAGAAATATAGAAAGCTATTATATAATAGTAATATAGAAATATAATAATATAGTAATATAGAAATATAGTAAGCTATTATGAGGTTTCCCTAAATAAATTTTGTAGTTCAGGTAAAAAAAAAATATGGAAACACACAAAAATAAGAAAAAGTCCTAAGTATAATTCCAGACAAATACTTTAATTGAACATGGCCATGATCCAAATTTGGTCCTTTTCACAGAGCATTCAGATACCAACAACACATCAAATTTTTTTAATGAACAGTGAAAAACCTCAGTCCTGCCCTTTCTTAAGAATACTCAGAACAACCATAAAGTCCTAGAGAAATGGAAATGTATTTCTAACATTGACAATTGTTTATAAAAATTTGCCTTGCTTTTTTTGTGTTCACATACAATAGTTTAAATGTATGACATATAAACCTAAATAAATTACAGTCTCTTTTCATGAAACCTGATAATTTCCTGGACCAATAATTATGCAAGCTCTATTACAGACAAAAATGTCTAAACATACACAAAATGCCACACTAAGCATCAAATCATATACATTTTCATTCAGTCATGACAAAATGATTTTAGAAGGGGAGAATATTAAATTTGGAACAAATAATGTATTTTAGAATGCATTAAATTATGATTTATAGCATAAAATTATATTAAACTATTTTCATCATTGGACTTTCAATTCCAATTTCAAACAAGAATACTGGTGCAGAATTGCATACATACATGTGATGTCATTGTAGCACATTATTATTGTGCTACAATAGTACCATATTACTATTATTGTAGCACATGCATACATTTGCGTGTGCTTTGCTGTTTTGACAACTTAATTCATTAAATCATCCTTTTATGCTTATTAATATATTCATTAATTTATTGTCATTTATTCATGAATTTATTCTCGTGGTACTTCCTCTCTGAAATGTCAAAATCACGTTGGAAATCATAATTTAGGTTACAAGATTATGCCAATTTCTTGATTAACTGCAGACATATAAAGGGAAATGTGATGTGCCAGTAATTAAAAGTAGGTAGTGGTTTCATGAAGTTATAGAGGTTTATCATGAACTTGTCAATCATTAAACAGAAAAATAAAAACTTCATTTATTTGTACCTAAATTTTACAGGTACAGCTTCTAAAATGTTCATATATTAACCTTCAGGCTTCTGAAGCACCTTCAGTGCTGTAACTCCTGGTGCACTAGGGGATGGTGGAGGCAAAAGGCAGTTCTCTGTCATGTTACGGCTTGGTGGAGTCTTTTTCGTCATTCATATTGTTATCAAAGACATTTATGTTGCTATCAAAGAGTAAGATCACAAGCCCTCTCAGAGGGTTTGTGCACCCTTAAAAATTATACATCATCATCAACATCATCTCCAGCTGCATTTTGGAGAGACACAAAGGCACATCTCCCCCACAGAGCCACACTTCAGAGCCAGAACACTTGAAACTTGTCTGTACTCTCTGGTGATAACTTTATGGCATTAAAAGAATATGCAATCTGTCAGCACACAGTGTAGCACACTCTTAGTACTACTATAGAAGAATATGAGTAGGAAGAAAGAGAGAAGTGAAGAGAAATACTTCATATCCAGTATGTCTAAGAACATTGCTTTGGGTGAAGGACACTGCTTTTCAGGGTGGGGAGTCTGGGGGAAAGGCAACTCATAACTGGTACATTAAGAAATGAACAGGAGCAAGGATGGCTCTGGAGTGGAGAAGGGCTTTGGGAATAATGCACCAAAACAAAATAAAGCACAAGATTTTAAAATGACAACAGAGACAAGAAAGAAAATGTCCTGACTGATCCACACTAAACCACATGCCATAAAACACAGGAGACATCCATAAAAATAAATGCCTGAAATCAGAGGAGACATTAAAGATATGATTATGAACATTACTGCATAAACCTTGCAGTATGGTAGTATGCTTTTAGATGAGAGATATTCATCACACATACTTAAAATGCTCTATCAGGTTGCAGAAGTTAGTGGCCTAGAAGCTAGGAGCCTATTTTAGGCTTTCTTCAAGTTAGGAAAAGCAGGAAAATCCTTCAAGAGAATAATTGAAAAGTTGCCCTCTGGTGGCAACCCAAGGGAGACTATACCCCTAACATGAGTGTCATAATCAAATTAGGTTTGGGATTATCTAAAAAAAAAATCATAAATAATGTTATTCAGCTACTTTCACTCATGTTCTAATGAGGGTTTATGCCCTAAGGGTGAAATACACTTTCTTTACAACTATTTTAAAAGACCTGAATTTTAAAACTTACTCCATGTGGCAGTCAGAAATATAACAAACTTTCCACCAACATAAAAGATATAGGAACTAGTATCTTTATGCTTCTTCTGAAATGCTGCTATGAAAATTGATCTTTTTATTTTAATAGGAATTTCTACTTTATTAAAAACAAAAAAACAAACAAACAAAAAAATACCAGCAGCAATAAGATTTAGGTAACTAAAGTTTTAAGTGGTGTTTATATATATAAATATATATATATTTGCCTGGATGCCATCTTTAAAATTAAATTTTTAATAACCTTTTACAACCTTAGTGAAATAATCTCTTTAACAGTAGTTCAAAGGTCTAATGTCACAGAAAAGGTTTTGAAATATAATGTGACCCTTTTAATTCTAGAAAATTAGTTTTTTTAAGAAAAAATAATATCTCAAAAGTAAGAATGAGGAAAAGATATGGAACCCAGGTCCCAAATAAGGTAGGAGAGTGGGCAGATAAACACAAATAATGTTTTTGTGATATCTCTTCCTATTTGATGAACTGTGACAGTTCCAAAATCTTCAAAATCAGGCTCAAATAGTTTTTGATTTAGGAACGTGAGGGAGAACAGTGCCTCTGAACAGATATTTCTTCACTTCCAGGTGAAGAATAGAGAGAAATTCTGACCGAAGACACATTCTCCATTTCCTCCATTCCATTAAACAATAACCAATGAGCCTTTGGGACTACTGTGAGTCCATAAGCTTATCAAGTATTTTCAAATTACATAATCAGGCCCTTTAAAGAAGCAACTTTATATCGGTGTGTTGTTCCCAGTTCATAATGTTATTTACAGTTTTTATGCAGTTAAAAGTGATAGTAATTACCTACCCTTTTTTTCTGTAATAAGTGAAACAACAGAAGCCTGATTCCAAGAAGCAGAGTAGGAAGGCAAAGCCCAAGCACAAGTCACACCATCTGCCTCACTACGCCTTGACAAGAAGTTGTTCTTTGTTTGGTTGCATCTGCGCACTGCAAACAGATCACACTAAGGAGCTACACTAGAACAGTAAGGAGCTACAAATTTCAAATATCAAATATTATCAGATATTCACAGGAGTTATCAATAGTAACTCTGGATTTCAAATGTTGCTGTTATTTTTCAGGTAACTTTTATTTGCAAAAGTAGAATTATTTTGTGTTTCAAACCCCTTTCCAAAACACTGATAAACCACTTCAATAGAAATTGTCTTTATCTCTATCTATCCTTTGTTACTGTTCAATATATTTTTTTCCAGAAGAGAAAAGCAGTCCCACCACTTGCTCATAATTTGCTCAAAAATGAAAACAGACTTTTAAAAGATTTGTCACCTTCTTCAATACCTTTCAGCCCATCTACAGACCTTCACACAATCACTTCTAGAGCTGATCTACATCCCTAGTAGACTTCAGTTATCATGATATTGCTAACATACTTGTGAAGCATGTTGGATGAAAACATATTGCCCCAAATAATAATAAAGACATCAAAATGATAATATCAAAAAATTCAACCACCTGCTTCAAGAGATTTGAGTTTTAAAATAATAAATTTATGTTCAAAAATAAAGCAGAAACATGATTTTTCCCTCATATTTCGCTGTCATATAGTCTGTTTCATGATTTTAATTCATAATTGTAAGGCAAATTGTGATGCTAATAGAGATTTCACAGGATTCATGACTGTGGTAATGGATGTACACTGAAATCTTAGTGCTATTATGTTTCAAACTTTATGTACAGGCTTTTCTATTTTTTTCTTCTCTTTCCACACTGTAACTGATTCCATAATTTTGGATTATCCACAAATCTGTTATCACAAGAACAGCAGGAATGGAAAACAAGTGTAAACTGCCACCTGTCTTCTTTATTTGATCTGATAGGAAAAACTATGTAAATAATGCTAAACAAGTGAAAGATTTGAATGCTTATTCAGAGATAAAACCAGTAAACAAACAGATGGTTAGAGACAGGAATAGGAGTTCAAGGAAAAAATTAAGTTTTATTGGTCAGTTGGATTCATACTGTCCCTATGAAGAGACTAAATAACTAGAGATAAACAAAAATAATGCTAGTAATATAGTAACAACAGGTTAAACATTGCATAATATATAAAAGTTTGTTCTTTTTTTCCTGATTTTCATATATATTTTTGTACATTAACCAAGCAGAGTAATTGTTTTCAGTGAAGTTTTTTTTTTTTTTCCATTTTCAAACTCAAGGTAAAAAAGGAGTTTGGCCTATGGGCTTAATAGAAAGAAAACAGGTCTACAAACTAACAAGATTTTTTTTTTTTTTTTTCATCTTGATAAGTATTAATAGGACTATTACAAAAGAAGAGGAAAAAGTTTCTTTTTATTCATCATCTTTTAATCTTTTTCTTTTTTCTTTTCTTTTTTGAGACATAAAATAACAAAAGAAAAGAATGGAAGGAGATAGAGTAAAAAGAGAACAAAAACAGAGAGAGAGACAGACCCATTCAATACCATTGGGAATTAGAAGGACCAATATTGTTTAATATTGTTTCTGTACATACTTAAAATGCCATACTATTTCTGTTGCAAAATATGAGAAAAGAAATATTGGAATATTAACCTTTTTTTTTTTTTTTTTTTGCATTGGATCTAGTGCATGCTCATGATTTATCTTTGTGTTTACTGTAGCCAATTTTGTGGTTGACATCACCACAACTTGCTGTACAGATCAAAATTTACTTTCTGTGATTGTAAGCAGTTGCTGGAAAGAAAAAAAAAAAATAGAGGATATGTAGATAGTACAATATTTGGCTGTTAAAGCAGTATAGCTCAGATTATATGAAGGGTTTTGGCAACTCTCCCATTCAGATCTTTTCTAGTAAACTTCATCTGGTATGGAGGCCATAAATAACTGATTAAAAGCTTGCCTTCTTATACCAGCGTTCCACTAAAAATAACCCTAAGTACCTATTTTATGCTGAAGGAAAAATTCCAAGATATCTTGCATAAGTCAATGAAATTTCTTTGCATGAATTTTGAAGTAAAAATAACAAACAAACAAATAAAAAATGAAGACAAATGAAATTACATTCTCAGATGACACTACATAAAGCTTAATGGTTTCTCTGGAAGAACCTCAAGTTTAGGTTAGTATCACATAGATCACAATTTCATATTAGATCTGACATCTTTGAACACAAAATTATCAGAGAAGAAAAAGAAATCTATTCATTTTGAACACCCCTACACAAACACAAACAACACTATTATTTTTGTAAGCTCATCACAACCCTGCAGCCTCTTTTGCAAGACCACTAGGGAGGAAGGTTTAGATCATTTGTTTCAGCATTGAATGTCTTGAGCAAAATGGGATACATACATTTTTTCCAAGACCTCTCCCATGCTGTTTCATATGGCTGTTTAATGAATGAACAAATTAAACAACAACAGATGTGTTTTTTGGCTCACTGAGATTAACCAAAGTGAATGATTCTGCCCACAATATTTTGGGCAATACAATATAAAAAAAAAAAAAGCATAAAATAGACACACATCCCATCTAGTCACTCAGCCCTCTATTATTAATCATTCTAACTTCAAGTAGTCTACCAGTAGAGATTCTGATAACAGGGTAATTTTTTACTATCTTTTCCCAGTACAGAAGTTAATGCTTTTCTTATCATTTTACAAAAGGGCAACACTGTCTACAAAGAAGTCTGTCTTTTCTTCAAGCACAAATACTGTAATGCTTTGAACATTCAGCAGACAATTTAAACTAAGTCACCAAATTTAAAGACGAGTATGTGTTTTCTGCTGCTGCATGCATAATGGCTCTTAATTGTACTCAGGATCACATCATGGTCACCATTTAACCTCATTATTTTCTAAAGCATTTTGAGAGGCTCTGAGCTCAGAACAGTGCTATATAGAATTGTCTCCCTACTAGAAGAGTAGTTGTATATTGAAAAGAAATCTAACTTATTGGTTAGAACGAGAAGACAGCAGAGGGGTTTTGTGGTCTTTTCTCAGATTTCCCTTTGCTTTGGTGACTGACTGCAAGGAATTTGTATGTAGATCAGATGGAAAAAAATAATTGTGGATTCAACTGTGAAATGGAAATAAATTTATTTAATTAATTAATATCCTTTCTTATGAACAAATGATCCCTAAAGGGTTCATTGGACTATTTCTGAATTGTCAGTGCAAAGTAGAAAAACATCGTTCCTCTTCCCAGTGAAAGCATCAACCTATAGACACCTATACTATTCCCAACTGTGCCACAGTATTTCCATGGTGTCCTTCAGCACCTTAAATTCAGATATTCTGTACTGGAAATCCCTGTGTCCCTGTAGCAGGATCAAAACAAAGTAATCAACAGATTTCTTTGTACCCTTAAAAACAAAATAATCAACAGATTTCTTTGTACCCTTATTTCCTTGGCCCTGTGTAATCTCTATGAAGAAAAGGTAAATTTGAATCGATTTTCATATTATCCTCTATTTCCCTATTTCTTTCCCCTATGTCTCCTTTAGGACTTTTAGGAATGAAGATGATATGCATCAGATTCCTTCTTTAATCTTAGAATGCAGAGGTGAAATTGGAGGATTATAGTAATTCCACATATTCAGAAGTGTTGTTCTTATGTAGTGTAAGGCTTCTTTCTTGTTATATAAAGTAATCAAGTCCTTATTGGGGGAGGAGGGGGGGGCGTCAATATCTTTCTATGAAAGAGGAAAGGATTAAAGACATAAAAGCATGACCACAACTTTAGATGAGATGTGGAAAATGCACAGAGCAAAAATAAATAAATAAATAAATAAATAAACAAATATAGCCAACAAGCACAACATAGCAAACAAAAATCTCCAGTGTAAGAGATTTATTTTTTTTTCTCCTAGCAACAGAGGAGATTATGTGCACTGGAAAGAGATGCAGTTTCAGCTTTGCTTCAGTAGCTGTTTCCTCATCTTTGACAAATTCAAGAAACATAAACCAACAGTCATGACATTGTAAGGGGTGAAATTGCAGAGCATAAAACAGATCTATGACATTGGAATGAATATTGTTCCTGACTTGTATCAGAGTAGTGAAGGTGTAAAAAAAAACATTACAGTTTGTCCAATGCCTGACATTTTTCTCCCTTTGGGACATCCTCATCACCAATGACATCACAATGACCTTGCACCAGAATTTTTAGTAGAATAGTGAAGTCAAAGGGCAGAGCATTCAAATACAGTTATAAGTCTGCTACATATGCGAGTGTTCACCTAATGCACCTCATCAGTGTTCATAATAATTCATATTAATTATATATTTTTTTTACCTACTTGAAAAGAGTAGAAGCCTTCCTGATATATAAGTCAATACTATATATTGTCAGCTTTCAAAAACAAGGTAATTAAAAAAAATACAAAACAAAACAAAACAAAACAAATAGATGGTAATGAAATTTTGCTTTTCTTCAGCTCTGAATTAGTTCCAGACCTCCCAATTAACACCAATTTCATTTAAGTAAATGATGGCTTCTGCAAATATTTTTATTTATTATCCTTTTGCTCATTTCAATATCCATTTAAAAGTTAATATATTAAGGTGTGAAAGGCACCAATGCAAAGAAGTTCTAACATATTAAGCTAAAGGAAATTGAACATTAACCTCCTTCACAAATATTGCACATAATAACACAGATTTCAATAGAAACTTGCATCTGATCTAAGGCATTCAAGTTCAGCTGTTGTTTCAGGGGAAGTGTGAAACACCCACTGGTGAAAATGAGGGTCAATTAGGTAATTTCGTTGAGTTTCTAGAAATGGAAAGCATCCACAGATCACAAGTCATGTCAAAGGCAGCTACACCTTTTCAAGCACGCTTATTGTATTGTTCTCTTTTACCTCCACATCACTTATTTTTTCTTCTCACTATTCCAGGTTCTTCTTTTCAGCCCTGCATTCTCACTGTATCTCTACCTATGGTCATTTATTTAGTGATTGTAGTAATCCAACCTTAATATATTAAATGTAATCACTCAGTCAGACTCTCCTTTACTCCTGAGGGAACATCTATTAAAAAGAGAGCTTCTTGCCCTTCTGAATAATCTGGATACATTGACAGTATGGCACTTTTTATTTACTCTCATTTGGTTAATCTGTGGTGAAGATGGCATGAAAGTCTGTTGTTTTAGTTTGAAAATTCTTCTGTAGTCTTTTGTTAAAACTTTATAATTGTTAAAGACTATGCTTTATAATTACAAAACCAGTTAAAAGTAGTAATGACTTAAAGTGATCCCATAAGGTCAATCAGAGTCTGAGCTAAAAAATTGTATGTGTATGTGTTTGTTTGTTTGCTTTTCAATAAACAAATCTTTAGAATGCGATTTTGTTTTAATACATTTAATTGGTATTAAAAGTGTTTGACTGCATCAACACGCAGTGCACAAATTAGTACTAATTAGTTTTCCTACCATTTACAACTAAGAAAATATTTCCCTTCATCCATATAAGAAACATCCATATAAGAAACTATCTGGAAGTCCATACAATTCATTTTGGGATGGGTATTTAATTATTACTACAGCCAAAAAGTCCTTTTTATCCAACAAGACAGAATCCCAATATGCTGTTAACCTCATATCCAAGCTCCTGGCTATAGCAGCACCTTTTTCTCTATTCATGGTCCACAAAGAAGGTTATAAACTTTATAAATAAATTAACAACTCCAATGTGAACGGCTTAAAAGAAGAAAAGATGATCAATACTGAGTTTATGAGAACCCACAGTACTCTGGATCATGCTTCCAGCATAGGTACTGCTCCTAAGAAAAGTCTCTTGGGCACAACTAAGAAAAACGTCAAACTACTTTTAAGAAGATGACTCTCACTGTGCAAACAGTTAACAGTTATCCAGGAATTGCTGGACACTACAGGCATAGGAAGTAGTAAAGATTTTAACAAGTAGTCATTTTTCTTGTATTACAAAGGAAGAACCAATTTATCTGACATCTTTTGCTTCATAATTATCTCCCAGTTAATTTTAATTTTTATTTTTTTTAACCAAGACAGGTTGTAAGGTATTGTACTATATTGTATTAGGATAAATATTTCTTGTCCATTAAGTTTTCTAGTTAGAAGTACTTTCTTTAACTACAGATAAAAGCTTTAATGTATTAAAAGCAGCAAAAAGACAGATCAGTAGCTTCATTAGGAATGACTGGCTTCTTTGCCTGTCAAAATGTCAAGTTTCCTACTAAAAAACAAACAAACAAACAAACAAAAAAACAGATTTCTGCTCGTGTTTTGGAAAGACACATAATTTGAAGAATAAACAATTCTTTTTCACATTTTAAATCTGGTGGTCTTCTACAACAGGGTAATACATGTAGCATTGGCAGATAGGGTAAGAATGACAGATACCATCTACCTGGACTGAAGCAAAGCATTTGACACTGTCCCCCGTGATATCCTTGTCTCTAAATTGGAGAGATGTGGATTTTTTGACATATGACAGATTTGACAGATGGACCACTCCGTGGGTAAGGAAAGCTGCACTCAAATTACTGTGGTAAATATCTCAATGTCCAGGTGGAGAGCTGTAATGAGTGGTGTTCCTCAGCGATCAGTATTGGGACTCGATACAAGAAGGACATCGAGGTGCTTGAGTGAATCCAGAGAAGGACGACAAAGCTGGTGAGGGGTCTGGAGAACAAGTCTTACGAGGAGTGGCTGAGGGAGCTGGGTTTGTTCAGCCTGGGGAAGAGGAGGCTCAGGGGCGACCTTATCGCTCTCTATAGGTACCTCAAGGGAGGCTGTAGCGAGGTGGGGGTTGGTCTGTTCTCCCACGTGCCTGGTCACAGGACGAGGGGGAATGGGCTAAAGTTGCACCAGGGGAGGTTTAGGTTGGATATTAGGAAGAACTTCTTTACTGAGGGGGTTGTTAGGCATTGGAATGGGCTGCCCAGGGAAGTGGTGAAGTCACCATCCCTGGAGGTCTTTAAAAGACGTTTAGATGTTGAACTTAGTGATATGGTTTAGTGGAGGTCTTGTTAGTGTTAGGTCAGAGGTTGGATTCAATGATCTTGAGGTCTCTTCCAACCTTGACAATTCTGTTATTCTGTGACTGGAACTGTTTAACATTTACAGTGACGTGGACAGTGAGACTGAGTGCACCCTCAGCAAGTTTGCCAATGACACCAAGCTGTGTGGTGCACTCAGCATGCTGAAGTCAAGAGATGCCATCAAGAGGGAACTGAAGAGGCCTAAGAGGTGGGCCTGTGCGAACCTCATGAGGTTCAACAAGGCCAAGAGCAAGGCCTTGAACCTGGGTCAGGGCAATCCCAAGCACAAATACCGACTGGACAGAGAATGGATTGAAAGCAGCCCCGGTGAGAAAGACGTGAGGATGTCGGTTGATAAGAAGCTCAACATGAGCCAGTAATGTGCATTTTCAGCCCAGAAAGCCAGCTTTCTGTATCCTGGGCTGCATCAAAAGTAGTATGGCCAACAGGGTGAGGGGAAGGATTCTCCCTCTCTACTCTTGTGAGACTGCACCTGTACTACTTCATTGAGCTCTGGGTACAGTACCCTTAATAGAAGAAGTACATGGACCTATTGGAGCAAGTCCAGAGGAGGACTCCAAAGGAGGACTACAAGGACAATCAAAGGCCTGGAGCACCCCTGCTGTGGAGACAGGCTGAGGGAGTTGGGGTTGTTCAGCCTAGAGAACAGAAGACTCTGGGGAGACCTTATAGCAGCCTTCCAATACCTAAAAGGGGCCCACAGGAAAGCTGATGAATGTCTCTGTCAGGGAGTGTAGGTATAGGACAAAGAGTGATGGTTTTAAACTTAAAAAAAAGGCAGATTCAGATTATATATAAGGAAGAAATTCTTCAGTCAGAGGGTGATTAGACACTGGAACAGGTTGCCCATAGAAGCTGTGGATGCCCCATTCCTGAAAGTGCTCAAGGCCAGGTTGAATGGGGCTTTGAGAAACCTGTTTTAGTAGAAGGTGGAGGTTGGAATTAGATGATCTCTTGTCTGTTCCAACACAAGCCATTTTATAATTTTATGATTTACAAAACAAAGGTATATTGAAGAGTATATAGAGGATACACACCATCATCCAAACAAGAGCATAGCTCAATCAAAGATTATATTTGCACTAAAGAATAAGAAAAATAAATAAATAAATAATCAAAAGCCGAAATCTTATCAGGTCAAACATGCAATTTTACACCTTTTAACACTTTTTGAGGATAGTGATTATTCTGCACAGTCTGTGAAAAGCCAGTCACTTTTGATAATGTTTCCTCTCCAAAGACCAGAGAATAACATATTCACTCAAAAGCAGAAAAGCATTGCCAAATATCTACTACACAATTCTTCTGAAAATGCTGGGTCCATCATCCTTCAAGGATTGCTAATGGTGACACCACATTTGCCAGGAGGGCTTTACATAGCAAGACTGCATCAATCTACATTATGCTGGAATGCTTCTTATGTACAAGATTAACAGATTACTTCCTGAAAGGATACTGATACATCAAGGGGTCTGAAACTGCAGTTACAGGCTTCTAGCTCTTACTACATTGTATAGACACAATTTGCAATGCAAAAGTCATCATTACAGTACATGTACTCTGTGCCTGATATTTATTTGCATGTCTAATACATGGAAATTAGTAGACAGAGAACATCCCCAACAGATGAAAAGGTGAGAGGAAAACATGGCTACAAAGGTTTTGTTTAGCTCAGGTAGGCTAAACAGTCCTGAATTTCTTTGTTATGAAAGAAATAGAGTAAGATCACCATATCCAAAATATAATGCTCAAAATTAGTCTTCTGAAACATTTCTCAGAGGAACCTGCCTCCATCCACTGACTAGAGCAGGCCTTATGGGAGTCTGGTCTCATTACTTTTGGGGAATATCCCTGAAAGAGGTCATTCAGAATTCTGTAAACATATGTCTGCAGTGACTATGCAGACAGGCGTCTCCACTTTCAGAGGGTTTCTTTCACTTTTCTTTTGGTAGAAGGGTGATTTTTGTTGTTATTTTTTTTTTTGATTTTATTTTCTTTTTTTTTTAGATCGCTTTGGAGAGCTACTGATATACAGTAACAACTTTTAGGCTGACAACATTTCTGCATACAACAGACACAAACTGAATACAGCAGTACTTTCAGTATAATCTAAACTATTCTGCAAGAAGCAGTAACAACATTACCAGAGCCACACAATAATGTGACAGGTTTGGATCCCAACAAGGCAGTAATAAGGAAAATTAGATTATTCAGTTAAAATATTTTTGTCTTCTGGGACTTTATCTTCTGGGACTCGTTTTATAGTATTTTCCTTAGTGGGGTGAATTTGTACATAGTTATAGCTCATCTTCTAGTAACTCACCCTTCTGAAAGGATATTTACGTTTCAAGATTTTTCTATACCATATCTTTTCTATTTGTGCTATGCTCAGATTTTTAGAGGTAACTCCATCTGTATTGCTTACATCGGTATGTCCCCATGCTGTCAATTAGGTTATGTTTTGACCAAGGAAAAAATGCTAGTGTTTTTTGTTGGTGGTGTTGGTTGGTTGTTTTTCTAAACTACATTGTCTTTCTAGTATTGCATTGCATTGTAAGTTAAAATCTCAAAACAGTCTAAACAGCCATGAAACATTCCTTTGAAATTTTGATTTAGTCTCTGTGAAGGGTCTTGAAATGGAGATTATGACATGGCAACTGTAGACTAAATTCATCCCTTCAGTCTTGAGAATACTTCTTCCCTCACCTGCCACAGAAATCAGCTAAGAAATATTTACCTGCATGCCCTGATTACTTCAATATTAAAGTAGAGGATATAGGGGATATTTTTTGGTGGGAACAGTGTAGAAATTTATTACTGACTACAACAGAGTCTTAGATGTAGATTCATAATACTTAAGAATTTCAAATATGAATCTTATTTGCATCTTAGTGTCATTACCACTTCCGGCTTTATTTAGAACAAGAAAACAGAATCACTTCATTGGTACCTTTCTGAAAATTCTTTGCAACAGCAAAAGATAAATCCACAAGAAAACTGGAAGGACAAACACTGCAGGGTTTATATCTATTTCAGTAAGAAATACAAAAAAATAAAAATAAAAATAAATAAAAAAAAAACAACCCCAGATGGATTAGAGTTAACAATGAAACATTTGTTAGAACTTACTTGGGAAAAGTTTTCAAACTGGTTATTTTTCAATTAAAAAGGGAACATTTATCTGAATATACAAAGAAATTTAATTAAAATAAACAGGTGTCTCAATGAACTTTGTGTCCCATTCTTTAGAAGTTAGGATATTTTTGTTTTCCAACTCCAGGTAGATCTATACATTTCAGCAAGAAAAAGTTTGCAAAGAAAAGAGCTTACCTATGACAATAAGGTCTGTAACTGCATCAATCACGTCTTCACTTCAGATTCATCAATAGATTAATGTTGTCTGGAGGACTACACTGTCCTGTAATGACAAGTTATAAATCATATGAAAAAGAAATCTATCATGTCTAGACAACAATAGCACAGAATAGCCAAAATTGGAATCCAGAACATTATGTTCATCTTCCATCTCTACACAGACACCTAGAATGCATATATTAGTATTTCATTTTGGCATGACCTATAGACCGAGGAAGTTTAAAGAAAAAATAATATTATAGTATGGGTAAAATATATTCAAAGTTTAAGATTAGCCTTGATATTAAATTACAATTAATTTATTTTTAGAAAAGCTAGTGGAACAGGAATAATTCAATTAACAAGGGAAGGGAAGGGAAGGGAAGGGAAGGGAAGGGAAGGGAAGGGAAGGGAAGGGAAGGGAAGGGAAGGGAAGGGAAGGGAAGGGAAGGGAAGGGAAGGGAAGGGAAGGGAAGGGAAGGGAAGGGAAGGGAAGGGAAGGGAAGGGAAGGGAAGGGAAGGGAAGGGAAGGGAAGGGAAGGGAAGGGAAGGGAAAAGTGTGCAATGGTTAAATTGATATGGGAGACTGAAATTCTCTTATTTTTAATTCACATCTGTTGCTTCAACATTGGTCTTTGACATTTAAGTTAAGTGTTCCAACAGTGAGATCATTAAATATTCTGCGCTGAAATTCAGCACTTCATCTGTTTCTTACACACATATATGGAAATTCAGTTTTGGACTGAAGTTCCAAGTTAAAAGTTTTCTTAGAATTGACATATTTCAATAGAGGAATTTGTTTTAGTGGAGACTAATTTTCTTCAACGAAAAATTAGTTTGTCAGAAAATTTACAACCAGTGCTAAAAATGAAGCTTTAACTTCTACTGATCCCAAACCACAAGGCATTCTAATTACACTTCAAATCACTGTGTAATTAAGATTTGGCAAGAACTCAGCACTCATGACATGTATAAGCAAAGCACTTCTTGGATTTCCAGAACAATTCTGGGGATATGGATCACCTTGTATTTTGTTGTATGATTAGTTTGCATTTTCAAATCTTTGTTGCTTTTAATGTCTTGACCTATGGACATTTAAGATTCTTAGACAAAGCCTGCAATCTCAGAAGTATAAAATCATACATAGAACATTTCAGAGGAAATTTTCTCAGGCGGACCTCTAGAAGTCATCTAGTCCAGCCTCAGATCATGTTCTGCTTTGAAATTCTTTCAGTTTCAGTTTGTTTTATGGTACACTGCCCTACTCTATAAGATCTGTGAACTGATAATTTGTATTGTGCACACAATTACATCACAATATAGATATATGATATATATATATGAATATATATATATAAAAATTATAAATATAATTTTATAAAATTATAAATAAATTATACAATTTATTTACAAATATAAATATTTTATATAATAATATAAAATGTATTTAAATTATAAAATGTATTTATAAATATAAATATATATATAATTTTTCAAGACAGTGAGATATACTGCATCACAGGATTAAAAATGAGATTGGGTACAAAAGTACAGAACAAAATATTAGAAACCCAGGGGTTGTATCATTTTTGCCTTCAAAAGTTGGACCTACATTATCCTGGGGTTCATGAAACACTCATCAAGTCCAATGAATAAATAAGATCTCTTTTGAAAAATTATGTGTTTTTTGTTGTTGTTGTTTGTTTGTTTTTGTTTGTTTGTTTGTTTGTTTTTTCTTTTTTCCCCATGTTTCCACAGTGATTTATATAATTGTTTGGCTTTCTGGCTTCCTGTGGATACCTGTCTCTCTGCTATGATTGTATAGATATTGTGGGGTTTTATTTCCATATATACTTTCAGCAGTTTCAATAGGTATATTTTATTATAAAAAGTAAAGCTACTTTTCTTCATGAACACTTGCATTCCTTCTTATTTCATAGGTTAATAAAGGTGAACGCATTTCATGTAAGGTGTTTTTTTTTATTATTTTATTTTTTTCAGGTATTTTTATCACTGTACAGGTTTGGAATACTCCCAACTACATTGATTAAGTTTTGTAGTGTATTTTTCTATTACATATGCCTTTTTTATAAAATAACAGATTAATTCCGAGCTTTATTTGAGACTAACAAAATGAATAGTGAAGTGCATTTGAACAACACCAATAAGTAGAATCTACACGTTGTGTCATTCACCACTGAATAAAGAGGACACATAGAAAATATAAACTAGATAAACTGGTTTGTACCATTCTGGAAATTACATGACTGGTGTTTCTTCTTTTGACATTTTGGAAAAAAAAAAAAAGCTTATTTTCCTTCTTTCCGTAATCATTGAAATAACTCCAAACAAATTGCTATGCTTCATATCAGTCACTTTGGTAATTCACAGGCATTTACAACTACTAAAAACAGTGCCACCCACAGAGAAGACTGCTGCTAAATTATGCAAGAACAAGCCACATATTTCAGACTGAATGAGAAAAATAACAGCTATGTTGAATATTAAGAAAACACAGCAGGTTCAGAGGGCTGCAATTAATCTTGTCAATGCATGGACCAGGCTAACCTGTGTGCAGGAACACATCTTGGCACCTCTTTCTTCCATGAATGCAGACCCAGCCTTGGACATATGAGATTTAAATCCTTTAAAGTGATTGAACATTGAGTCAAGTTGTTGCAAAGTATTTAATACTTTATGGGTATTAAATATTTACATAATGGTTTCACAGATGTACAGAAAACAGGGAAAAGGAATGCATTTTTATTAGGTAACCTACAAGGAGTGATACAGATATTTATAGTAGCGTATTCTGTCCTGCTGTCAGAGGAAGCAGAAAAATTCACTCTGCAGATGATCACAGTGTGGCTGGTTGATGGATAGAAAAGTCAATGCAGTGCTCATAAGTACATTTTTAAAATAACATTGTCTTTCTTTAAAAAACAAACAAACAAACAAAACCAGCTTGAATAGAAGTTTTTTTTGTTGCTGTTGATGATGTTTTTGTTTGTTTTGCCCAGAATAAAAGACATAAAAGAATGGTTGTGAAGATAACTAATTGGGAAGCCAAGCTTTTTGTACAAATTATTATTGTTATTTATTATTTATTATTATTATTGCTACTACTATTATTATTATTAAATTCTACCAAAGCTCTATTTCTATTAGAAAGCAAAACTGAATTTCAAAGAAAATAGAAATAAAAATGTTGAAAAGCACATTTGGAAATGAACATTTTGTTTATTTTATTCTGTAAAAATTATATTATATTATAGAATAAATAATCACAATAGTATCGATAAATTTTGTCAGACTAGAATCTTTTGACTAAGCCTGTTGTTGTCCATCTGAAATCAAATAAAATGCAGAAAGCTTAAAATCATTACCAACTTTCAAAGTACATGAGGATATCCCATGAGGATATGGTTGGAAGGTGGACGTACTTCTTAGTGTTATTTTTCAAAATCTTGTCACTAAAAGAACTAATTATCTTAAGACGTTCATTTTCCTTCATGACAATGCACGTACTTGGAATCAGTGGACCAACATAAGAACATATTGAAGAACAGTTCAAAACAACCAAGTAATATCATTGTTAAAATTAGTCACCAAGATCAGACTTTCCTATTGTACTGGGTCTGGCTGGAATGTTAACTTTCCCGGCAGCAGCCCATACAGTGCTGTACTCTGCACTTGTAGCTGGAACAGTGGTGTTATCACACCAGTGTTGTGTCTACTGCTGAGCAGCAGTGGCACAGCATTGGGCCTCTCTCTAACCCTAAAAAGTGAGAAGAGAAACATCACCAGTGCAGCAGACCTAAACCAACCAAAGAAATATTGCATACCATGTGATGTCACATGTCACTCAGCAATAAAAGGTGGAAACAGGAAGAAGAGGGGAGGGGTGGGCTCTGGTTGTGAAAATGTCAGTCCTCCTCCCGAACACCGGCTACGTGCGTTGAGGCCCTGTTTCAAGGACGTGGTCAATCATCGCTTATTTGTGGGAAGTAAAGAGTAATTTCTTTCCTCTGCACTTCCACATAGCCTTCATTTATTTTATTTGTTTGTTTCCCTCCCTTCTTTTTATTTTCCCTTTCCCCCTCCCTTTTCCCCTTTCCTTTTTTATTTCCCTTTAATTAAATTATTCTTATCTCAACCTGTGAGTTGTTCTTTGCTTTACTTCTCCCCCTCCTCATCTAAAAAGAGGGGGAGTGAACGGTTGTGGTGTTTAGCTGCCCAGCACGGTAAAACCACCACACCTATTCCCTTAAAATTTCATGCAAAATTTACATTTGTGACTGATTCTGTTGATAACTATAACCTTTGAGCACCTAAGAAGTCATCTGAGACAAAACCAATCTTTTCACAAAGGTTTCCTATGAGCTTCATCTTTTAGGATTGCCAACCTTGTAGAACATTCTAAGGCCCCAATTGGTCCAGCTCTGATAGAGATAATAACGTGAAAAGTGAAAAAGGTAATTACCACTGACTTTTCTTAGCTTTTGGAACAGGTTATGAAAGTATGATTTTCTGCCTGTTCCAATTATTAGAGTAATTCTCTGTTAGGAGAAACCTGTGCTTCTTGCATGTACAAATATTGAGATTAGTTTCATAATTATGTAAGCAATGATACACCTCTAGATAAAGATAAAGAACTGAACCTTGAGTTGGTTTTCATGCTTTCTTTCAATGACTTTAATGGGACTGTAATTTGAGTTGTCTTATCTCCTTGGTCTGGACAGACCCACTTCATCAGTAATAGCAAGGAAATTTAAGAGTATGAGTGAGAAAATTCTCAGATTTTACATCAGATGCTTTCAGTTCTCGTCAGGTGGGATCAGTGCAGTTTGGAATGGAAAAGGGGCAAGGAAAGAGGGAGATGGAACAGTTGAGGAACAACACGTGCTATGTTCAAATAAGCTCAGATGTAATTCAGCTCTTGTTCAACAAACCCATCAGTTTGCCAATTATTCCTATGCATAATTAACAATATTCTTGAGTTCAAATGAAAAAACCTGCATGTACAGAAAGCCATCCAAATATTAAAGTGATGTCAGAGACCCCATATTTGTTTGAGCTGCTCAGAAGTCTTATCAAAAAAACTCTCCAACCCTTGAAATCACTTTTTCATTTTCTGGGAAAGGATAGGTTTTAATGGTCCAATTTCTTGCTTCCACAAACATGTTTAATAGCTTCCGAGTTTCTGAACACAGAAAAATATACTTAATGACCTAAGACAGCAATTTAAATAACAGTTTTAAACTTTAGCCTGCTCTGTAATGTTTCCTAGTAATTTAATTGAATCCTCTTTTTACTTCATTAATTATTAAATGCATATATTTTCCTTACAACTCGGAATGTTACTGACCCGGTCTATGTAGAAGGTAAAAGTTGCAGAAGCTTGCACAAAACAATAAAAAGAAGTTATGAAGTGCAGAGCTGACTAGCTGTTTTACATTATCAGCATTTTCAGGTGTGATTGCATGTTCACCTCTGATGACAAAGGAGCTCTAAGAACAAGGGTAGGATGAAATCGGATTTAAAGAACTTCAGTTCTACAAAGGGTGCATGACATATACCCTTAGTGTGGCACACAGCAAAAGGCAAGTATGTGTTCAACATAAGAATTCAAAGCTAAATATATGAAACAACTTCTTTTCTGAAGCTGATGATGCTCCTTTGCCTTCTATTAGGTACTGGAGAGAAATGGACCTCAAAGTCATCGTATATGGAATCAATTTTTTAATGGAATAAGCATGAAAAGGATATAGGCATAATAGAGCTGTACTATGGTTTTGCAAAGTGAACATGGTTCTCTGCCTAGTACCATAGTTTTGAGCACTTTCACTGAAGTTGGTGAAGCCACTAAAACAAAACTGGATGACCAGAAATTTAGTTTCATTGTTTGTTTGTTTGTTTCCTTTTTTTTTTTTTTTCCTTCTCAACATTTATATAACGTGCTTTTATTTATTAATAAGTAACTAGGGAAAATAAAAACCTCTACAGATACTGTTCTTCACAGCTTTGTCAAGTACACATGTGTATGACTGGCTGGTTTAGGTGTAGTTTTGACTGGCATGTGTCTTGATTGACTTCTAGCATAGTTTTGCTGGATAGATTAGGAGATAGAAACTGGGTTTCATATGACTTGATTTGTGCATCAGCTTCCAAAGTTCTGCTGTGACTGTGTATTTTCAGAAACACCATTCAAATTTGTATTTAGGCATATTCAATAGAACATTATATACTGAACCTGTTATTTCTATTTGATAAATATTTCTTTAGCCTAAACAAAGGATAAAAAATGAGGGATAGATGTAGATAAAAAGTTGATAGAAAATGTTTTCTCCTGACAACTGATTTTCCCTTCTCCAGCTCCTTCTCCTGGGTTTACTGGAATGGGCTATGTCATAAGAAAAATATTCCCCCGGGAGTCAAATAGACAGAAAAGATCTGAATTTCCTAAAGACAGCTATCTCATTTTCTCCTCGTAACTGACTTAGGAATTCCCAGGCAACTCTATATGGATTTACCTAAGGGTATAAACTAACATTTATACTTCATTTATATCCTAAACTTCCTTTGAGTTTGCAGCCTATTCCAGTAGGCACTGAACAAATGCACAGCTGGAGACACTTCCTGACCTAGAAACTGTATACTCCAGACAGAAGAAGAAATAAAAGCAATAATATTATACAGTGTTTGTTGTCATGTAGTAACTCAGCTGAGGAACTGGAGCCAAAAAAGAAACAAATAGTACCAGGTCAGATCAAAAGGCATACACCCCACTAAGATATGTAATAGAAGGCCTATACTATAGAACAGTCCAAACTGGTGCAGCTATGCAATGATACTGGTCTACACAGTCTTCTGTGTATCAACAATTTTCTGAGCCACAGGAGGTGCTTTGCATTTAATACTCCTGGATTTTTTATTTTTTTTTTCTGTAAATTTCTCTAAATGAGTTAAATTTTATATAATATTTAGAATTTCATGTTCCCGATACCTGTATGAGTACTACATAAGCTTGCCAACACTGCTGTAGATATCTGAGTGCTATACCATGCTGAAATTTCAGTACCTTGAAGACACAGGAACATGACTATGCCTGCAGAGAACTGACAATTTTTCCTTTTCCACAAGTGTCTGAATTCCTTAACACTATGTTATGCAAAGCACCTCCTTGGTAGTACTTGTTATGATGTCAGTGATTACATTCTTAGTGTAGCTGCTGTTGAACCTATTGATATTTAAAGAGTATCTGGAACACTTCCCAATCTATACATCTGCCCATCTAATTTAGATTTCAGTGAATAAGGTTTCACTGGGATGCTACAAGGATGATTAAGAATCTTAATACCAATACTACACCATTTTCACCCTCTGTCAAACCACAATGGACCATACTTTAAAGATAATCTGGCAGATGGCTGAATGGTCAACAAACATGTGATGAAACACAACTTCTAGATATTTGCAGTTTAGCATTAACATGCTTGTGTTTATCCATCTGTAGAACAAGCCACCTGCCAGTTGTTTGAGTGATATGACTGGCTAAGTAGTGCTAAGCAGTCAGTAATAATGACAATAATATTGTCAGAAAATAAAATAAAGAAAGAAATGAAATGTATACAAGGTATGCACATTGATGGCTTTTGCAGAGAAACAGTGCAAATTAAGACTCAGAAGAAAGCAATCTTATTGCCAAAATATTTATTCATAGTATGCATTATCTGCACAATTCAGAAACACACACACCACTACTATATTAAAAAATTTGCTGACAAGATGTAGAAAAGGCTATAACACTATAGTGTCTATGCACTTTCTTTGTTACTATGCTGAGGCAGAAATACATGCATACATTTTCAGAACTTGTTACACAGTTGATTGTCAGCAATTCATTCTCTGGCAGTTCTCTTGCATATCTTTCATTCAATTAACCTCAGAGCCATCAACATTTAGAGGCAAATGTGAAAATAAAATCTTTGCAGCATGCAATGAAAGCAAGTATCAGTAACACGTGTTTAGGACAGGACTGGTACCTAGAAACTGGCCCCAAATACTGAATGGACTTGTGACATTAGGTAATTCTGCTTGTTCTATTACAGATTAAGTATCTGTACAAAGTTTTAGTTATCCTCCCGGTTCATGTTTTGGAGAGAATTCAACAAATTCTCTCAATGGTCTGTCTGAATTCACTTTGCATCTTTAAACATAGAACTTTTTCTATTTGTATTTTTTTTTTATATGCATTAATAGAAGTAGAAACAGAATTTTTAATTAGAATTTTAAGTTATTTTTTCCTCAACCATTCAACATTATGAGTGATATTGCTGGATCCTAGAAGTTTTCCAATATCTAAGGGAAGTGTAATCGAGGCATTTTTTGAGTATGTAGTGCATAACAGCATTAACATTTTATGAAGGTAAGCATAAATGCTTACTAGCCTGAGCAGATAAAGCACTAATGCATTTTTCTGAAAGCCTAACTAGTACTATATCCCTCTTATATCCTATATTCCTGTAGCATGGTCTGAGATCCCTTAGGCTAGAACAATTAAACATTATTTTTATAAATATTTATGCAGCACACAAGAGTGTTAATAAGCTGACCCTCACTGATAAAATTGGGACAATTCTCCCTAAGTCTTTTCAGATTAAAATGATGATAAAAAGAGCACTGACCATCTCTAACTACTCTTTCTTTAGAATAAAAAAAACCTTAAGAACACAGTAAGAAAAATGCCCAACACATGCATCGGTAAAGGCTAAATTCTTTCATAACATTCTGCAAAACAGATGTTAGGGTTTATCCAGCAACATCAAATCAAACAAAACACATATAAATTCATGTTGATCTTCAGTCCCACATTTTTTGTTCAATACAGATGCCATGTGTCAAGAATGCAAACTGTTCAACTGCTGAGGGAAGGTACCCACAACACATTCAAACAAAATTTAGTGAAATGAAGAAAAAGAAAAACTTTTATACAGGCATATGCCTGTATGAAAGCTTTGTATTATAAGCTCTGCCCACATTTGCAGAGAACTTTCTTAGCTGTAATTCTCTACTAATAGTTTCCTTTATATATTATTCATTACTATACTCAAAGTTGACAGTCAGGATTTTATTATATTTTAGAGCTATGCTGATAATTTTGTTCAGCTTTCTGAATTCAAAGGTACAGGGGAAAAGTCTTGATTGCATTGCCAAGTTTATTGCAATGTAGAGGGCTGTGAGGCAGAGAAAGGATACAGCCACTTTATTTCTTTTCCTCCCAGTTTTGATCCTTTCCTGCCAAAATGTGAGGGCAGGATGGTGCAGCTGCTAGAGCTCTGCAGTCAGAGGGAAGGCTGTGTTCATTTTTATTCTGCACATTCCTGCTAGCAGATGCTTGGCATTTTATGCTATGCAGATCGAACTACAACAAACAGATCCCGAATAGAATTACCAGTTTTGTAACTCCACTGGAGAGGTCTTTGGTTACCAGCAATTTCCATATTTGTTAGCTCTACCCCATCATAATAGACTCCTCCAAATAAAAAGAGGATTATCCAATATTGATCTGCTGCCTGCCAAATTGTAGCCCATGTCAGTCTGAAATAGCAAGGATGTTACTCTTTGAAATGGGGTGGGGGTTCGTGTCTTAAAAATAAATTGAAATAATACTAGTTTGCTAAATTAATATTGTATCTGAATTACAAATAGAGCAACATTCAGAAAAAAAAAAATCATAACTTTTGTCTGGTGCTGCACAGGAGCACAGTGAACAAATCAAAGGGTTGAAAGTGTGAAAGTGTCTACTTTTTTTTTTTTTTCATTAAAGACACTGCGACAAACCTTCAGTTTTTGCAAGGTCTTTCCAAACATACAGAAATTCATATTCAAGTGAGATACTTCGATATAACTATTTCATACATAATGAACATGAAAGCACCTCCAGAAATTTCTGAATTTTATTTTGCTTTCATCCTCTGCCCCCCCCTCCACATATATATATGTAAATATATCTATATATCTGTATAGATTTTTTTATTTTATTTTTTTACATTTTACTTTGAGGATGATATCCTTTGCCTGGGCTGGTGCAGGGAATATAGGAAACTAAATAGTCACAGCATTATGAGAGGAAAGAAAAGTGTTAGGAGTGAAGGGTGAGGAAGAGGATTGCGTACACAGAGCACAATATTTTGACCTGTCCAGGGTTTGGGTCAGGGTAGATTTGTGCTATCTGAGTCTAAGAGTGTTTCCCCTAATGAAAACTTCACCTACCACCTTACCTGGGGGAATTATCAAAATAAAATATGACATGAATGAGGTTTAGGAATCATTATCGTACATTATAACATTTTTTCTGCAGTTGTTTTTTTTTTGTGTATTGACAAAAACAGGTTTGGTAACAAACAAACAAACAAAGAACCCTCTTTCACCCAAATATTTAACTATAGAGCAAAAAAAATCTCCTCTTAATATTTATAAATGAAGAAGGGATATGCAGCTTTTTTTTGTTCATTTGTTTGTTTGTTCCCTTTGAAATTGGCAAAATAAAATAGGAAAACCAAAAAACTATTTAGTTCTCCAAATAATTTTACCAACAGATATTGTCTTTTCAGTGTGGCGTAGCCAAAACTGAAACAATAATAACAAGAAAGAAACCACAGTGTAAAAGGAGAGCTTCTGAGCCAGCAGGAAATTTAGCAGAAGGAGCAATTTTAGGGTCCTTCACTGGCCCAGGAGGGCCCTCTGAACAATAAAGTGGTGGTAGTAAGGTAGTATCTTAAAGCTTGTGTTAGGAGCAGGAGTTTAGTTTAAATTGAGAGAATGTGAAGATTACAGTAAGGGTGACTGAAACTTTTTCATTAGCAGAAAGTATTGCTGTTACAGGAAGCACAGAGAAACATAAAATAACCAGGAAGGAAGAGATGCAGAATTTGTTCACATGTCTAAATACACAGTAAAGGCCAACACCAAGAATAAAGAGAAATCCAGTTTTTTATTACAGAAAAGCCAATGATATTTTCAGCTCTACTCCAAGACTGAAAGGTGAAAGTTATTAGGAAAAGGCTGCCTGGTGAGATTGTTATATATATGAGTACCCAGGTGTGCCCAAACTGGAGCCTTTGTGGATAAATCTATACATCTATAAATATATACATCTATACATCTATAAATATATGCATCTGTCTGGGGATGGTCTGAGGTTGGCCTAGGCCAGGGATATTCAAAATGTTGAATTCAACAACCCAACTATGAAAGAGTTGTTCACACATAGTTCTTCTGCCTCTGAAGCTGTCCATGGGCACAGTCCATCCAGTGCTGGATCTGCATCTTCATTTAGCCCAGATGCCTCACTCTTAAAGACTTCTACATGCACATGCACATGTTCCCACAAATAAGCAAGTCTCAGCTGATGTCCAGACCCTACAGTCCCCTGGGAGCTGTCCTTGCTCCCCTAGTCCTTTTGGTAGCCAGCTTCTACTAAGATGTCATGCCTACACACTCCTGGCTCCCAGGCAACTTGACCTACTCACCAGCTAGTCCACCTTAATCTTGGCTAATGATACAACACCCACAAGTGCTCCAGTTGATGGCACTAGGGACACAAGAGCTACTTTGACCCAAGGTCCCAGATCCATTGCTGGTCTTGAAGTCCATCCACTCTGGTCTGTTCAGTTGGTGGCACCACAGACAGGCTGTGGCCCCTGGTCTAACTTCAGTTGCTGCCCCCATATATGTGCTATATACACATCTGGATCTCATCCAAGAAAAGAGGTAGAAAGTAATTAATTAAGAAGAAAGAACAGACAGCACGGATTAGGCCCAGGGCATAGCCAGACAAGAATACTGACCAGCCAACAGTTTACATGACAGTAGCCATTTTTATCCCCTTCTCCCTCTATTCTTCCGCATTTTATATGTGTACAGTGTTCGAGACAAATTGCAGCAGGTCTGCAGTGCTCAAATCTTAACCAACCCTTCATGCTACAGACAGGCAGCTGTAGCCCCACTAGAAATTCTGTTCTTAATCCCTCTAAGTGGCCAGGAAGGTCACAGAGATACCTAAAATATGTGGTAGGGATCATATTATGCTATGCTGGTTTCAAAACTGCTTGTCTGCTAAAAGTTTTTACTACTTATTAACTTCATAGTAGACCACAAATGCTTGATGCCAGTCAGTTAGGGACAGGAACCAATGAAGAAAAGTTGCACAGAGCTGAAGAACCAGTGTAACACTGGAGCACTGGAGCATAATGAAAGCTATTCTAGTACAAGAACTATTTTGAAAACCATGTCCTTTTTTATTTTTTATCAGACGTACAGTATGTAATTGATATAAAACTATTCATGAACATAATGACAGTTAACAAGTCCTAAATTGTGTCCTTTGATATCAGGCTACAATCTAATGCAATGATATTTGTTAAGGAAATGTGAAAAAAAAAAATATTATTTTTAAAAAATAAAAGGAGCAGGTAATAAGACTTAAACATCTGAATTAATTCAAAAAGCTTATTTTAAGGTTCTCCAAGAAAGCAAACTATTAAAAAATAAAAAATAAAAAATGGGGGGAGTGGGGGGAGAGAGAGAGAGAAAACACTGGTAATGTTCCTAGTTTCATTTGTTTACTGCTTTCACAAGCTACTCCTAAGAGTTCCATAATGGAAACTAATTGGAGAAGGTTCCGTGTCCATGTCCAGTTTCTTTTGTAATTGCTGAAGTCACTGATTTGGCACGAAACAGCTCCTATTTAATCTGTCTGATTAAAAAGGACACTTTCCCTTGCAGTATTCATTGGAGCGGAAATTAATGATTTGCTGTCATGCACCAGGCCCTTGCCTTCTGCGCAAAGGAAAAGGATCTGGGGGTGCTGACTGATGCTCACCTGAACATGAGCCGGCAGTGTGCCCAGGTGGCCAAGAAAGCCAAAGGCATCCTGGCTTGTTGCAGGAGTAATGCAGCCAGCAGGGCCAGGGAGGTGATCACCCCCCTGCGCTCTGCTCTGGTGAGGCTGCACCTCGAGTGCTTCGTTCAGCTTTGGGCCCCTCACTACCAGAAGGACATTGAGGCTCTGGAGTGTGTCCAGAGAAAGGCTGTGAAGCTGGTGAATGGCCTGGAACACAAGTCCTGTGAGAAGCGGTTGAGGGAACTGGGGGCGTTTGGAGAAGAGGAGGCTCAGGGCAGACCTTATTGCTGTCTGCAACTGCCTGAAAGGAAGTTGTGGGGAGCTGGGGGTCAGCCTCTTCTCACAGATAACTAAGGATAGGACTAGAGGTGATGGCCTCAAATCGTGCTGCGGGGAGGTGGTTAAGCTGAAAGTTAGGAGAAATTTATTCTCAGAAAGAGTGGTTAGGAATTAGAAAGGGTTGTCTGGGGCAGTAGTGGTGTCACCGTTGCTGGAGTTGTTTAAGGAAAGGTTGGATGTGGTGCTTAGAGACATGGTTTAGTGGGTGACCTTGGTGCTTGGTTGGACTAAATGATCTTGGAGGTCTTTCCCAACCTTAATGACTATGATTCTTTGATAAACCAAAGGATTAGGTAAATTTAGTCAAGGAGTCTTGAGGACTCTGCTCTCTTTTCCCTTCATGCCATGAGGTGAAGCGCTATATAAATTATGAGAGCTGCTTCTAATTTTTTTGGATTACATGAATTATTTGGATCATCAGACCAGACTGAATTTATCCCTGTCAATTCTTCAGTAAGTTAATTTCATATAATGAAGTTTCTTAATTAAAAGGAGGACACAAATTCTTGAAGA
The DNA here is from genome assembly GCF_964035555.1 of Netta rufina. Classification (NCBI taxonomy): domain Eukaryota; kingdom Metazoa; phylum Chordata; class Aves; order Anseriformes; family Anatidae; genus Netta; species Netta rufina. The sequence goes on from NC_140123.1 coordinate 5,196,020, forward strand.
AAACCTCAATGCAAAATACAAGACCATTTCATTCAATGGGCATCACTTCTTTCATAACGGAAATGAAAAGTGTGCAGTTATAATTTTTGAGGTCCAAACACAGCATGAAGGAAGACAGCATGGTAGACACGTGCAAGGTTGACACCCAGTGATTATGAAGAACAAAATCCTGATCTACTTATTATCCAATGCAAGTTAAAATCTTCATGCAAAATTCAGAAGCAAGCAGCACCAAAGACATTATAATAAACATATTTCTTAGTATCTATGCACTTATGGGCTGCTCTCAGGACTCTGAAATGTTTGCACACAGCTGAGCCATGTGTTCTGCCTTGTACTGTCCTCCTACCTCCCGCACACAGCACTCAGAAACAAAAAACACGAGGCTGATGCTGCACAGCAGCTTTCAATAGGGCTTGAAATCAATGAGAGAAAACTACCACAAAGGTCAAAATAGCTGCTATTAACATGAGTAGATAAATATATAGTATTATATCACAGACATCACTGCTTGTGTGCTTGTGCGCATCATCCCTGATATGTATAATAGGTGATTAGGCAGTACTGAGAGGGAAAAAAAGGGGGGGGAAGGATTTTTTTTTTTTTTAATATTTTTTCCACCTGAAGACCAAAGGAAAAGGGGTGGGTGGAGCAGCAAAGACAATTTTAGCAGCTAATTTTAGGTGCCACAAAAGGGTCTCTGAGGTGAACTTATTGTTGTTGCCTGAGTACCTAAAAGGAACCTACAAGAAAGATGGGAAGAAACTCTTTATCTGGGAGTATAACAATAGTATAATGGGAAATGTTTTTAGACTAACAGAGGGGAGATTTAGATTAGATATTAGGAAGAAAGTCTTTACTCAGAGGGTGGTGAAGTGCTGGAACAGGTTGCCTAGAGAAGTTGTGGATGCCACATCTCTGGCAGTACTCAAGGCCAGGTTGCATGGGGCTCTGGGCAGCCTGAGCTGGGGGGAGGTGTCCCAGCTCATGCATGGCAGGTGGTTAGAATTAGATGATTTTTAAGATCCCTTCCAACCCAAACCAGTCTGTAGATCTATGATGATTCTCTCATTATTATTTCTCTGCTTGTTTGTTTGCTTTTCCCATCTGAGAGCCAGAAAAGCTCCCCCTGCTTGAACAGTAACAGCATAAAAAATATATATATTTTTTTCTTTTATTTTCTGGGGGGGAAGAGGGAGGAACAAACAAAAACTCTGTTTTCAGGAATGGAAAAGCTCCCCCTTGTTTCTTACACTTCCCCATAAAGAAGAAAAGAATGACCTCCTTTTGTAAAAAATCACAGCAACTGCAAGCCCAAGAAAAGTGAGTGCTGTAGAAGCAACTAGAAGTCCACACAAAACAAGTGCAACATAATTTTAGAACATGAATTGCCTGTTTCAGATATGTGGGACCCAACAGTTAACATCCCAAGTATGAATTGGAATAGGGTTATTGTTATATTTGGCAGAATGCCTGAGCCTTCAGCATGATTTGATAAATCATTTGCTCCCCTTAAAATAAAAGGCCTTATCTTAATTTTAAAGACTCAATTTACTCCAGTGTGTCAAATGCCCTTAGAATATCACCTCTCCTCTTTCAAGCAGCTTATCAGTATCCCAGGCACTGACTCCTGGAGACATGTCTGCAATATTCAAGCTGAATTCTTTTTGAACAGAACTAAAATTCAAGCTTTCTAGGAACTGTGGGTGCTTTTGTCTCATGGGAGATAGTGACCACCAGACTACAAAGCCGAGCTCCTGTGACCCCAATCTAAGTGGCCGTCACATTTTCCAGCATGAAGGAGCTGGAAACAGAGGAATAGATGTAATAAAGCAATGCCATTCTTTTCCAACCACTCATAACGTGTCTCTTGCCTTTGCAGGAAGTTTGTTCAAGGTGTTTTGATGTTTTGTTTTTCATTCTGTATTCTTTGTAGAATAATGTGATTGCATACATAAATCCTGATAATCAACAGCTTTTTCATTAAAATTGTTTGGCTACTGTTATCCAGCCTTCAATCCCTTGGGAAGCCATCTGAAGTGTGAAAATGCTCCTCCTTGCAAAGTGTTTTCTGATATGTTGTATTAATGCATCTTCCATGACTTTGACAAATCAGTTTATTTGTAGGGATGGATTAAAAAGAGAGGGCCTTATTTGCTATACTCTTCCAAAAAAATGGCTTTTCCCCTTGCCCTAGAAGTGTGAGCAGAAGCTAACCCATGGCCATTTTTCCACATACTGCCTGTTCAGTCTTTAGAGGTGCCTGTTCTGCAACGCATCTCCCCATCAGAACCCAACAGAACTGGGGTTCCTTTTGAGAAAACTCCATTAACAACATTTTCTGTCCTCACCCTCATTTCTCCCTATCTTAACTTATTTTCTCACAAATATATATATATATTTTTCATATTTGTGCTCATCACATCACTAAGGAAATAGGGAATAGAACACCAACAAAACGTTAGGCCATGCATGAAAGTCAAGGTTGATGTTTTCATACTGTATTTGTAGATACCCCTGGATGGCTACATCTCTTTCCAATACTAGGAAGAAAAGATACAACATTTGGATGGTTTGGCCACTTATATTCCACTGTGGGTGACAGAAGAAAATATTCATACGTCTTAAGCCCCAAAATAAACCAGGTCTTCATACAGTCAGGAAACAAACTTGGTCACATTAGCAACAAGCTGTGAAATTGTGTAACATGAAGTGTACTAATGCAAGAGGGACCTTTCCTAATAGGGTCTTCCTTGCATAACCTTGAGTCTAACAAAGTTGAGGGAGCTTTCTGTAATAAGCTAGTGAGCTATGATCTGTGTTGCTCAGAATCTCTCTTGCATGTTCAATCTGTTTTTAGGGCAAATTTGACTTTTCGACCTTCTGTAATTCCACTGAAATCAATTGGACTGCCTGATGAGTAATTCAGAGTTGAATTTAAGTCTCTGAGATGCAAGTGATCCCTAACTAATTAACCTACAAATATTATCATGCATTGAAAATTTCCCAAGTTATAGTCTGTATTGAAGATCCAAATCTGTAAACATTTATGAAGTTCTTTCTTGGTTATAACTGTACTCTCAGGTACAAATGTTTACCCGAAATCAGTGTTGAAGCTTAGTGGCATACACTGCTGAAAGGAGACCATTCATCCCGTGAAACATCTGATGGCAAAATGGAAAGTGCCAAAGAAGTTGGAAAAACATTGAGGCTTCATTTTCCTGAACACATTTGATAAGATTTAATAACAGAAAATCTTCAGAGGTTACAGTTCTGAAAACAGTGTTTACCACTTAAGTGGAGGTGTTCTGTGTTGACTGCCTTGTAATGGATTACAGTGTAAGTCTGAGCAACTTTGAACCCTAACTTGTTATCAGTTTTGACAGAAGACCCACCTTCTTTCTGTACATACACACTATTTAGTAATAAAGCAGTAAAGAGTCATATGTATTTCCAGAGTCATCTACTTAACAGTAATCACACCGCCAGCAAAACCACTGAAACCCCATAAGAAACCTCTATAGACTGAGGTCACTGAGAGCATCATTGAGAGCATCAGTCAAAGGCAAGGCTGCTGCAGGAAGCATTTTCACCAGCAAAACTCAATTCTGGAAAAGGATCCCTTTTTCACTGTTATGGACCAGAAGAAATTTATAAAGTTACTTAAAGGGTAGAGGAGAAAAAAAAAAAAATAACACAGTCAAAATTATAAAGTTAGACATTTTATGTGGCATATAGTGCAAGAGGCACTGTCTTAGAAAAAAACATTTTTTGGTGACTGATCTTCTGAAATTGTGTGAAAAAAAATATCTGTAAAACAGTTTTGGCTTTTGTTTCTGTTGTTAATTATATTATTATTACTTTTTATATCATCACTTTCCTTCCTTAAAAGTGTTATGTACTTAGTCTTCAGAAAAGAAAGCCACTTTTGAGTATTGTTCACTTTAACCCTCAAAGCAATTCCCCTCAATGTGAGCCCATTTACTGTTTCCAGAATTCACATTCAGATCCATCACTCACTTTTTCAGTTTTGACTCTGCTGTTCAAAACAGAATTATTATAGTTTAATTGACAGATATGAGGATACCATTTGCAGCTGTTAAATATTCTGTAAGTGCTCAGTATGCAAAATGAACACCAGTAACTTATGTTCTTGGTATATTTAATTTCTCAAGTTTATTTGTGTCTCATTTGACTTTTGGTGTGAGCAGTGTAGAATGATTCTACTCTCCCTATTCCGCAATTTTAAACAAACAAACAAACAAAAAAGTATCTTTTAATAAACAAACAAACAAAAAAACATGTTTTATATATATATATGTATTAAGTTCTAAAGGTCTTAGCTCTAACTATTTATTCAATTGAAAACTGAACAAAATAAAGTCATTCTGATATTTACTCTGATTTGACCTACACTTTGTGTTATACCTCCTGTGAATGTAGTCTTAAAAAAAAACTCTCTCTCTCTCTCCCTCCCACTCTCTCCCTGGACAAGAATAGGAAAATAAATAAATAAATAAATAGAATTATTCCAGTTCACTCATAAGGTTCAGGGTTTTCCCAGCTGTTCTTTTCTAGACCTTACAGTGATAATACTGCATCAAAATAGATGACAAAGGAATTCTATTTCTTTTCAAAACTGTCTTTTTCAAAAACTGATAACTGCTTGGGCAAAGCCTAAAGATGGACAGTTTTAGACTTTAATTTGCACATCTGAAACAAGTCTGAATTTTTAGTATTTGAAATATTTACTATTTGAAAACAATAGATTAAAATGATTTCATCATTTCTTGTGGCTGTACTGTAAGCAGTAAATGTTTTTAGTAGTCTTGATCCAAATCTTATATGCATAAGCTTGAAGTGATATACCTGTATAATAGTTTATTAATATATCTTTATCCAAGACTTTTAGATTCAACAGTCCCACTAACACCAAATGTAAACATTTTAAATATTTATACAAATTTTAATGTGAATTAATGTTTCCCCCCCAAACCTTGAAAAGGGTGAGATGAGAAAATAAAAAGAAAACAAACGATAACAATAGGGGAAAGACTGTTAATACAGTTTTACAAGAGTATTAAATTCAAATAAAATATTTACAGAGGATAAGCAATGCTTTTGGTACACTATGCAATTTACATTACAAGTAGGAACAACTAATCTTCCACACATTCTGGTTTATAATAGCAAAGTATGCACACACCAATGGAAAGGAACGAAGTTTTCATTATGAAACTATTTAAAAATAAATGTGTGAATATAAATGATCTATTTGTATCCAAGCTCCAGTAGATTTAAAATGAAAACCAAAAAGCAAGATGGTGTTGAACAATATTGCTTTCACAAACTGATTTATGTTGATTTTTGGTACTAGAAGTATTCCTAGCTTGTGAGTCCTGCATAACAACAACCTCAACCTAACAACAATGAAGATTTCTGCTTGCTTAAATGGCTACTTACTTAATTTTCTTTTTAACAGTGTGCTGATACCAATTAAATACAAGTGCACATTAACTGCTATATAGAGGCTATTAGCTTTTCTTTTCCAGTTGGTAGCTCAAGACAAATAGCAAGACTACTATTTTAAAGATTGCTGTGTGAATACATGATTTTTTCAGCTTACTGACAATTTGGAGCAAGTAAGAATAAAATGATTTCAGTTGACATAAACATATGGTTAACTGATATGCATACTTTAACAAACACCACATTTAAAAATAAAGCAACTCACAAATGTCAATACACTTTTTCAATAAATGTCTGTATGACCTGTGGAATGTTGAATTTAAGCAGTCCAAAGTTTAAGGGAGAGGAAGGGAAAAAAAAAAAAGGAAAGAAAACACACTCCGAAAAGACAGACATTCTAGACTAAAACAAAAAATAAATCAAGTATAAAAATAGAGGTATCCACTTCTATCTAGTTTTTTTTTTTTTTTTTAATTCCTTTTCTGTCTTCATCAATAAAATACAATTGAAATAAAACAAACAGGAAAATCAAAATATTTTAACAATCAACAAAGTCTAATTTTTCGATTAAATTTGAAACGTTATGTGTCCCGCTCTAAATCTAAGCATACAAGTGTAGTGATTGAATAGAAAATCCATATATTTATACGCATATATTTTAATAAAAAAAATATATATTGTAAATATTGTGTAAATATGTACATCTATGTGTTCTTCAACCATAAATACTTTTGTTGTTGTTTGTCTTCTGTGTCTAAATGTAGAGAGACACCTGAGCCAACCTGGCATTTACTGAAACCCCAAAACCCATTTATGAAACAAATGTCCAGGACCCTACAGTTAAGAGTATTTTCTTTGCCAAGTTAATTCTGCCTACTCAATGGGATTATCCGGAGCAATTGTGTTTATGCAATACAGCAGGGTAATTTTATTGTGCTATTGATACAATATAAAGTTTAAATATTTTCTTTAGTTGATCTGGGCTCAAGCTGCTGGAGACTACCTAGGGTCTCAGTAGTTTCATGGCTTTGCTATTGTTTAAGCCTTCAATCATTTTTGCCAAAAAACTGCTATTGTACAACATTGACCCAGCTATGTATCCAGAGATCTTCACAACCACAGGTGTGAGTTTCTAATATCTGAGCTAACAACCATTTTTCAAACATGGCCTTGACTCTAAAACAACCTAGAGCGGACAAAGGGAGTACTTTTTTGCATTGTATAGTAAACTAGCTTTTAAAATTGTTATTATATGTGCCAGCTTCTAGAAAACCAGGCCAGTCAAATTCTCCTAGCCTAGACTTAAACTTACCTTCTCCAAATACCTGCAGAAAATCACTACACATCTACATCAGCCATTTGTTTTTGTAAATGTCAGAACTTGTAGATCTTTAATATGTATTTTCATTTTATATTTATTTCTTTAATACATATTTTCCATTTGAACTCTTTACTACCATATATAATGAAGCTGGTAAGAAAGAGACACCTTTATGGGCTCTTACTTCAATATCTTGCAATTCCAGTCAGTGGAAAATACAAGATTTCTATCAAAAAAAAAAAAAAAAAAAGACAAAACAACATACACTTTTTTTTTTTTTTTTTTTTTTTTTTTTTTTTTTTTTTCCTTCCTGTGAATTGTCATTTATCATGGAACATATCTTTTTTAGCCAGAACTGGCTGTTCTTTCCCAAGTATGTATTATTCAAGATTTATGGATAAATTCTACCAAGTTCTATGAATAACAAAATCCTATCAGGAAGACCCTGCTCTAGAATCTGTCTAACACCATCAAATCCAACATATTTTCTGATCCATCTATAATCACTGTTTCAAGGGTACTTTCCAACCCTGTTAGTTGTCCTTTATGGAGGGAGAGCTAGAGTGAACATTTTATTGAAGAGGCCTTTTTTTTTTTTTTTTTTTTTTTCTTCCAATGTATACATAAATGCCTAAATTTTGCTTCCAATTAAAATAATGAACAAACAGCATAAACTGGATAAATTAGAAAAGGGTATAATTGCTTTTTTTTAGTCGTATAAATGAATGGTTGTCTTGCTACAGGGAAGAGAGAAACTTGACAGGAAGAAGCAAACTAGACTGGAATTCATTTTCACCTCCCATGGTGAATTTTTTTATTGTTGTTTTTCTGTGTTACAATGGTTTTAATACAAAGCCTAAGTCACAACAAAGCAATAACAGCGCATTGACACACTTCTGGAATTGAAGCCATAAGCAAGCAACACTACTTACTGCCAGGCCCCAGTTCAAGGCTCCTTACAGCCCTCTGGGCATTTCCAGACTAAATGGCTTTGAAAAGGGGAACAGTACATTAGCAGCCCCTCTGAGACAATCTGAGTAGAGTTACTGCATAAAAAGCCCCATTTAAATTATGTTAATAGAGCTGCAATCTGCAAAGAAATTATTTATCAGAACTAGTGCAAGACCCTAGAGTGTACGCATTTTTTACATCAGACTTCCATTCTCTTGCTGCAGTTCTGGCTCTCTAGCAACCACTCATTATATTCCATAAGCAATGGAGATCTCCGGATTATAACCTCTGTGCTTTGACCAGCTGTGGTCTTTAAAAGTCCTTCATGCCAGGGCTTCTCTGTGTCTTTTTACCAGAGTACTCTGAATCTCTGTACCCTGGAATGTATCAAAGCCCCCAGTGCAACCTCAGCATGGCCAAGTTCTGTATGAATGGTGTGTGGTAGATTGCCACAGCTCTCTTTGCTGTTCAGAGATGCAAGGTAAAGTACTTCAAGGAAGCTGCAGCAGTTGCCTACCTGAGTATCATGTAAGTTGAGAAGAGAGTTCTTAAATATCTGGAAACAAGGACTACCTTTTCACTACATATTAATGACTAAGAACTTAACCTTGCAGCATTACCTATAGGATGAAATGACTGTTGGCAAACAGCTAGCATAACAGTATATGCCTCAAAAGCCTTCATGGACGTGACAGAGAAATTAATAAGAACAGGAAGGCAGTGGCAAGGGAGAAAAGATATGTATAATGTATCCAAAGTGATACCAAAATGATCATTGGTTTGGCTGTGGGAAAACTTTGTGCCAAGCTTGCTGATTAGGAGCATTTTCACCAGAGAATGCTCCTGCTGGCAGCAACCTGTGCTTTAAGGAAAGTAAATTAGATTGTTTCCAGAGCCAATTTCATTCCCTCTGATTTCACAGTGCACTCAGCTGCTTGAAGGAGGGAGGATTGCTCAACAGAATGCCATCTGAGATGACTGAATGGCATTGCTACAATAGGAAGAGGTTTGCATTTGAAATTTCATCAAGAGAGACACCACTGCGAAGCAGGATTTGATTCCCATCTCACTACCAGCTCAAATCAGCAGGAAGCCAATGAAGTCAATAGGCTATCAAAAGCAATGGGGTTAGACCCACATTTAATGTGTGTGAAAATCAGTGGAAAGGGATAACGGCTCAATGTATCTGTATGTACATTTAAACTCTCAGTTAGTGAAAATACCAAGCATGAGAAAAATCAAAGGTAATCTCAGATTATAAATGGGTCCATTTAGTTTTAACATTAAAAGGTGGGTGTCATCTTCTTGGCTTTTAGGTCTCTAATAATTTCATTCTACTTTTCCATAATTCATAGCCTTTCACAGTTTATTGAATCGTTCAAAACTACTCACCCTTTCTTTTTCATCTTTTTATTTTAGTTCTAAATTTGTGTGTGCGTACATGCTTAGGAAGAAATGTAAAAGAGCTACTTAGCATTTGAAGGAGTGCTGCAAACAGTTATTCCAAGGCTTTTGTTCTAAAATAAAATAAAAAAGCCAAGGGAGGAGATTTTTCAAATTTGTTTCAGAAGACTTTTTATCGCTAAGGTTTAAGAGAAAGATTTTTCCCCTGATATAAGCCATCATCAATCTATGGTGCTGCTCTAATTTGCACCACCTGAGGATTGAAAGTGACATAAAGTGAGCAACTAAAATGAAAGAGACCACACGTGACTCACATCTGTCACATCGCTTAATATACTATTACTCAAGGAATGAGGTGACAAGAATTGGTGTAATGCCAAAAAGCAGAGGAGAAGAAAAGCTTCAACTTCGTAACTTACTGGAAGTTTTCATTACTCCCACAATTGCTTTAATAATGCATCAAATAGAAATACAAAAATACAGCTTGATAATATTAGCATAAAATGGTTGGACAATTTTAACATATCCTTGAAGATGAGCTGCTGCAGGTGAGTGTGCAGAATGGCTTCTGTAGTTTTATTCAGCACAATGATCCCGTTATAGTATCTTTCTCATGGATAACTTGGAGTCATCTTCTATTGATTCACAGAATAAAGCAACTCTGCAAATCCAAATGCTGGCTGCAAGGTGAGCATGGGTACAGTGCACACATACAATGACATGCAGAAGTGGAGTCACACAAGCAAAATTCACTTTCTTCTCAGACAAGTTGCCCCGGGGAAGCTTCAAGCAGAAGGCAGTTTCAGGGTCCATATGCCAAGACAGAGCTCACATAAACAGAAGACTTTTGCTCAGGAGACATTGTGTGTTGCTTTGTAAACCAGACTCTAATCTTATTGATACTACAAATAAAGGATTATATTACTTGAAAGGAGTGCCAAGAAATATTCTAGAAGAAATCTCAATACAGCAAGAGTGTGTAAGCAGAAGTAAATATGTGTTAAGGTACACAGTTCTTAATTTCAGCAGCTGTGGAATGACATTTGATCTTCATACTTTGCTAAAGAATATTATTGTTTATAAATCATAGAATCATTTAAGTTGGAAAAAGCCCTTAAGATCACCTAGTCAAACCAAACGTAATACTGCATGATACAGTGTCTCATAAAACTTTGTATGAATCTTTTTGTCTTCTGAAAGATGTAATAAGAACAAGAAAACTGAAACAAGAAATATGTAATTAAGACTACCCAAACATGCACTGGTGAAAGAACCCAGGGGATGACAAAGGAAGGTGAAATTTTCATCCTTCCATCACAGTGCCAGAAACCCTATTCAAAGGAACAAGTAATGACTTAGGGGCAGCAAAGAGCCCTTCCCAAGCGTCCTTCTACAGCTCTTGAAAATAAGAAGAGCATAGAGCTGGAATTCAACGAGGGCAACAACATTTATAATATTCAAACAAAGTATTTTACATGAAAAGAGATTAAGAGTTCAATTTACTGAAAGAAAAACACACACGCACACAAATAAAAAGAGCTGACATGCTGAAGGAAACAAAAACGTCTTTATTACTAAACATGAACTTGATAAATAATTATTAAATGATAACAAATCAAACATAGCATTAATAATGTCAACAGAACTTAATGCTTTGCTTTATGAGTCTATCTAATCTATCTATCTTTAATTAATTAATTAATTTATTTTCCTAATGCCCTGAATTTTAAATCTGTTTTGAAGTAAACATATTATTTTAGCCCTAAATCTTGTCCAGGAAGGAAGATGTCCTTGACTGACCTGACACACAATTCCAGATCTGTCGATGTAGCGAGTCATTAAATAATAGAAATAGTTACTTTGGCAACTGTCCAGCTGCTCAGCCTATATCACAAGAGTGTAAAGAATGGGCCACCACAGAAGGGTTGCACAGACAAGGTTTGAGATCTGGTGCCACAGAAATCACAGAATCACAGAATAGCAGGGGTTGGAAAGGCCCTCAAGAGATCATCGGGTCCAACCCACCTGCCAAAGCTGCTTCCCTAGAGCAAATCAGAGAAAAAAGGTTCTCTGGAGATCACTGAAACTGGAAAAGTCTCTGAATCATGAGGAACATACCTGAGTCTGATGGACTGACAGAGAGTTTACCACAAAAGGGCAAATTATTTTCTTGGGGTACTTCGTGCAAGTTATTTTTATTTATTTATTTTTATTATTATTTTTATTTATTTTTATATGTTTATTTTTTTTATATGTTTGTTTTTCATACAGGAAAGAGAAAGAAGAGAAGGACACGGTGCTCAGCATGAGCAGAATAGCTAACTTGCAAGTTGTTAGCCCAGGTGATGCCTGGTTTTCTGCATTTTCAATTCTACATTAACAGAAAGAGAACAAAGTATTGGTGTGTGTGTGTCTGTGTAGTTATTTATTCCTAGCAGAGCACTCAGCATTCTTTCTATACTGTACTAGCACCAACCCATCAATAAACTGCAATGAAAATAAGAATGTGTATAAATGTTCCTATGGGGACAACTGTTTTTTTTTGATTGATACTAAGTATCTTTATTTCATACACCATTGTGCAATATTTTCTTTATGCACCATATGAAAAATAATGCAAGGAAAACCTAGCTAGCATTACTGTGACAACTGCCAGAAGGTATTCAATGTAGAGGTTTTTTCCCTAATTCACTTTGTTTTGGAGAAAAAATTAAAATCTGTGCCCATAGCTATGTGAAGCCAGGCAGTGTTATTAGTTATAAGGTCATGTCAGTCACAAAAATCTCATATTTCTTAAAAAACTGCAAAAAACATTTGAAGTTGTTACTGAAAACCTGGAGACAACTTTGGAATCACTTCCAGTGATCCAGTGATCATTCCTCTGAGGATGTAAGAATATTTAAATTTATATAATTGCAAATCAGTTCATATGGTAATGACCTCTGGAAACATTTAAAAACCCTGTTCAAAACAGAGTAAGCTTTGAAGTACTTCCAGAGTAGCTGATGTCTATAGCAATTTCCAATCACAAGAGTTAAAAAAAAAAAAAAAAAAAAAAAAAAGCAAACAAAACCCCAAATAAATAAATAAAAAGCACATAAAGAAAACACAGTAATTAGACACCAATGAATTTCTGTTGAAATCTGTATGATTTCAGGCTGTTCAGAACTTCCTTTCCTATGTGTGGACATTCCTATACATGGGCTTCCTTTTCCTATACATTTTTATAGTCTCAAATGGGAGATATGTTCTAATACCAAATCACAGAGCTAACATGATGGGTAGAACTGAAAGCAGATAATATGTTGAAGGGAAAATTACAGAGAAGAAAAAAAAAAAAAAAAAAAAAAACAATACACAAGAATCAATTATTATAGTCCAACACAGAAATTCTTGAGCATCATTTATCAACTGCCTGGCAAGTTACACTCCTGTTACAGGACCAGATATATAAGGAAAAAACTTCTCAGACCATGAGAGACATGCTGGGTCCTAAACAAAGTACTGCAAGGCAGTGTGCTGTGTTCTTCACCCTCCACTCACTTGTGCTATTTTAATGGCTTCACAGACCCCAGAGTAACTCAGAATAGAGAAGAAATACCCTGGAAAATACAGACATACATTACACATAATACTTTTCCCCTAAACACCCCCAATTGTGCAAAGCTATTTTGATGTGCTTCTTTTCTAGCATAGTATGGGTGTTCTTCTCCAGGCTATTCTGACCAGACTGTTCAACAGATGGTAAGGAAAAGTCATTTCTGTCCTCAGCAGCTAGCCCATATGCAGTTTGAAAAGAAAATGCAGACAGCCAGAGCAACATGACAGAATCCATTACTGGCTTTTAATGCTGATAGTGATGCAGAGATGAGCCATGAGCACAGCTGTATGTGCCTTTGGGAGAACACTTTGCCCAGCTCTGGTTCAGAAACAGATCATTAGAAGTAAATCAATATACCTGCCGTTCTTCTTCACTCTGTCCTCTTTCAGAAAACTAATCAGAAGCACAGTACTGGATGTTGAGAGCTATATTCCAGCTGAACCAATTCGCATCAGACTGAAAACCAGAGGAAACCACAAGCAGCAAGAAAGAGAGGATTTATTCTTTCTAAAGAAAAGTGAGGGTAAAAAGTCACTCACAAAGAAAATTATCATGCTGTTTTCAGGCTGTGAAAACCATGATGTTATAACCTGCATCAATATTTTTTGTGTGTGTGTGTGCAAAAAGAAAGAGATTTTATTTTGCCAGTTCACACATTTGTAGTATGCAGGATACGTTGAGTGTTTCTGTTATTAGCAATATGCTGGTTCCCATTTAGCATAAGCACAGTAAAAGAATCCTGTCTTAAATAACTTTTAAATATATTGTGATTTTGCCCATTTTATTTCATAAATAAAATAAAATAAAAGCTATAGAGAGACTAGGTGACTTGTGTAAGGCAGCGCAAAATGCGTATTTCATATCAGTGTGCTGCATTCTGAGCCCCAGCATGCAAAGACCATGTCTTAAGCACAGCACTATTCTTATCTTTCTCATCTTGGAATCCTACAGACTTCTCCAATGGTCTAAGCTAGATGTTTTTGCCCTCTGAAAGTAAGACATTTTAGCAGAAAATTTACCAAACTGTCAACGATACACATTGAATGATCTCTGAAGTTCGTGAGAGTCCCACCAGCTCTACTGGAAGAAATAACCAGGAAACAGAATTTGCCTCTTGTGAAAAATGATAGTTGAGGGGATAGTAATGGGGCAAACAACACAAAACAAAACAACAATAAAAACTAAAACACACACACACACAATTGCTATATATATACATATGTAGAAATAAAATTAAGTAATATGCCTTGTTGTTCCTGAGAACAACATTTTGTATTCCAAAATCAGGCAGCCCTGATCAGGTGAGCGTGTTTCCAGTCAGGGTTCCTGGAGGGTCTGGCCCCCAGCTCATCTGCAATCTGTGTGCTGATATTTTGCAGATACATACCAGTATCTAGAGACATTTTGAGTAAGAAAGTAAGTTTATTGGAAAACAGATTGGTGGGTGAGCTGGCAGGGAACCAGGCAGGTTTTCTGTCAGCTTATCTCCTCTTGGAATCGACATGTTCCTGAGGAATGTTTCACTTTGACAAATCGGCATTTTTCCAATGGAAAAACATTTGTCAGTAAATTTTTGCCCATTCTGTTGCATCTTCATCCTTGTCATTCTGCCTTGATAAGAAAATCTGACTGTTGAAATTAGTGCAGATCAGTTGCTCTCCTCTCCAGGCAAGATGCTGAGGTTACTTTTCTGATTCCTTCCCCAGGGGCAATGCCTATAGGATGTGATGCTATTTTTTTTTTTTTTTTCCTTCTGCTCCTTCTCTATCACCATCCTTTATACAATCCTGCCAGAATATTGCTACAGCAAAAGCACATAAGTTGTGTTTTACCCCATGGCAATGTTTATGTGCTTTTGTGTAAAAGAAGAGAGATTAGGAATGATGTTTTTTTAGTCTCCAGTATAACACATTATCACTTGGATATAATAAAATGTGGGTGCATTATTTTTAAATACTGCAGCAAAATTAATTACTGCTACTTGCAGAAATAAACGCCACTTGTTGCCACAATTATCAGGTACAATAGCAGACATCAAGCACTCTGCTGTTCGCACAGCTTTAATGAGAAGCAGCCACTTCATTCAGGTTCCCTTTTTCCTCCAAAATGCAATTAACAAACCGTGATTAGTTGAGCCAATTCCAAATTGTATTCAAATGAAAGCAATTTGGCTAGTTTGTAAGTCCAATAGGTGATACTTTCTGAAGTCCCTAAAAGAATTAATTGCATGTTTCCATCCAAACATGTTGTAGGGAGGGGAAAGATAAAAGTTCTCTTTGATACAAAGGTTTTACTTAAGACATTGCAAATCGTTTTTCTATAACAGCATATCATTTGGACCAGCCCACAAGACTGCCTGAGAGAATTGTATCTGCACCAGAACTTTCTCTTATTTGGAGAGTGTATTGTCCCTAAAAGTTCAAAACCCTCCTCTTCAGCATAACCACATAGCCTCCTGTTCTGACTTCTGAAAACCTCCAGCCACTGACATTATACCTAACTTCACATAAATACAGATGTTGTTAATACCAATTAGTGATTTATGTCCACATCCTGAAAGGAAATGTTAAGGTGTGTTCAAATAACTTCTAGCAACTAATAAATTTGTGTCATATTTGTATGGGTGTGATTTTTTTATTTTCACTGCAAAGCAGAGATCTCAGCTTTACAGTAAATGCAGAGCATCAGTGCAGTTTAATTTTCAGACAGCTTCAGACACAGTAGCTGTGGCAACATAATGATAACTCCTATGGCAGGACTAATGGCTTCAGCTCCTACCCAGAGAAATCAGAAATCTTTCTATTTATACTGCGTTGTTTCCTTATCATTTATTATTTTTCAGGTATCCCAAGAGTTAAAAGTCTGAAAGAGAAACTGTAAAATACAAGCAACCGAAGTATACAAGAATTTCAAAATTATATGGGCACCAGCTCCTCCAAAACGCCTATGAACTATTTGCAAAAACCTAATGGGGTTGATAAAAATCCCATTTTTTTTTTTATGCAAGAATGAGACTGTTTTCTTTGGAGTCACGGCCAAATTCTAATTACTTCCAACCTACCTAGAATTCTCCCTGAAGAATTATTGGGATGTGGGTTCTTTTTTTCAGTTTTTGTCCTAAATTGTTGCAAACTGTTTTATTAAACAGCTGCCCAAATCTAGCTATGCTTTAAGCAAATAATGAATTTACACACAGCATACATTCACATGCAGTAGGTATATTACAAAGTTACATACATTCATGAGAGTGTGTTATTAGCTGTGTAAACTGACCACCAGCTGTCTCAAAACAGATATAATAAGAGTTAATCATAAATGGAAGATTTTATTTGTGATTAAGGACATTTTATTTGTTTGTATTGGAATTTATTCCTGGATTTGCTTGCAACTTGGCTTGAATGACAATTAAGTGAATAAGTTAAAAATGGGTCTAATATTCCATGTTTTTTTCATCCACAGAACTGCAGAAGTAGCTGATCTGCATTCTGGCTCCAGTGAGTGTAGTGAGGGTGAAGACTCAATACACACAGATGAAAAGTGCAACACTTTTTTTTTTTTTTTTTTTTTTTGTGGTGCTCTCACTGGATTGCATATATGTTGTAATTAAAGTTACAACTATTATAATTATAATAACCAAACCAAGTTTTAAAGCACTGTTTTTCTTTGACATATCCCATCAACTCTTCCTATCTTGGTCTCCCACTCTCAGTCACGCCTCAGGTTTTGTAGTTTATGCAGATGTATGGGATAAAGGCCCATCAAATTCACAGAGATTTGTCTTTTGTCTTTCTAGTCCTCATCACTCATTAATGACACTCACAGACATGGCTTTGACTGTTTTCAATTTTTTCTCCTCCACTCCCCCTATTTCATGTTGCACAAAGAGCTGTGAAACAAAGACTCATCAAAGTCATCATTACACTATATTTATCTGCACAGAACTGCCTTTCTCATCTATTAGCCTTTTTAAATGTTCCAAGTCCTCCTGTGGCTGGATTCCCTCTCGTTATTTCAGCTTCCTTGTCGACCACTGCTGACTGTTTCTGCAACTGCTCTCCTCCTCCTTTCCCCCTTTTTGATTTTTTTCTGGAACAAATACCACTATTCATAATATTCCAATTGTTTGAATTCAAACTAAATAACACTTTTTGCTATTGTTAGCAAAATGACAATTTTAAATGAGTTATTGTTTGCACTGATTTTAATCTGTACAATTTATTAATCCTTTTATTTTAACCTTTGAAGAGAGAAATCTTTGCTGGACAACTATTTATACATATATTTTTTTAATTAAGTGGAGATATGAAGCAGATAACAAAATTACTTTGCATCAGATTAAATGCAGAAGCCTCTTTACAGATGTCTTTTGTAATAGCTCATAATTTTTATAAATGAAATGTAATAAATTAGCTGTTAAGAAGAGAGGAGAAGAGAGGAGAAAAGAAAAGAGGAGAAAAGAGGAGAAAAGAGGAGAAAAGAAAAGAGGAGAAAGGAAAGGAAAGGAAAGGAAAGGAAAGGAAAGGAAAGGAAAGGAAAGGAAAGGAAAGGAAAGGAAAGGAAAGGAAAGGAAAGGAAAGGAAAGGAAAGGAGGGAAGGGAAGGGAAGGGAAGGGAAGGGAAGGGAAGGGAAGGGAAGGGAAGGGAAGGGAAGGGAAGGGAAGGGAAGGGAAGGGAAGGGAAGGGAAGGGAAGGGAAGGGAAGGGAAGGGAAGGGAAGGGAAGGGAAGGGAAGGGAAGGGAAGGGAAGGGAAGGGAAGGGAAGGGAAGGGAAGGGAAGGGAAGGGAAGGGAAGGGAAGGGAAGGGAAGGGAAGGGAAGGGAAGGGAAGGGAAGGGAAGGGAAGGGAAGGGAAGGGAAGGGAAGGGAAGGGAAGGGAAGGGAAGGGAAGGGAAGGGAAGGGAAGGGAAGGGAAGAAAAGAAAAGAAAAGAAAAGAAAAGAAAAGAAAAGAAAAGAAAAGAAAAGAAAAGAAAAGAAAAGAAAAGAAAAGAAAAGAAAAGAAAAGAAAAGAGAAAAAAGAAAAGAAAAGAAAAGAAAAGAGAAAAAAGAAAAAGGAAAGAAAATAAAGGAAAAGTGTTGACAATGTTACCTAGGGTTCTCCCATGGACCTCCCTTTTTCTTGTTGAAGGGAAAAAATTCCGTAATCATTCTTCCACCCATATGACTGAGACACTACTCTGTGACATGGTGATACATTCATTTTTTCTTCACTGTATTGTAAACTACAGGCAGTCAATATCATTTGCATACTTGTAGAGAAAGCCCCATTTATTGTTAGTGGTGGTTGTTTGTTTTCATTTTTTCTTTATCAGTATGGAGAAAGGGAATTTCAGGCTGCTTCCATACTGGATGGCTTCCCTTCCTGTATCCTTGAGCCTCTTCACCCGTGCCTACATGTATTCTACCATGCTGCAGCTGCAGTGGGATGATTTTCCAGCATAACACGATCACAGAAGATGTGGTAGTAGTAGAATTATGCCTAAAAGGAAGAAGTTTCAGATGTGCATCCAACTCTCGTTTTAATAATTAAACACGTATTTTAAGCTAACCAATTTCATTTCCTAACAGTCAGACATAAAAAACATAAATGTTTCTAAAATATTTGTATTTTTTTCAGACTATTCTGTTTTTTCTGCATTGCTTAATAAAGTTTAATAACTCTTTTCAAATTAAACTTAATTAATATGCCAGCTGTACCCATTCTGAGCACACAAAACCCCCAATGGTTTATAATAAATTAATACATCTGGTTATGGTACATCTTTACATGAAACTCTCATTTGCATGTTGGATGCCAGAATCTATTAGTTTTGCTTCATAGTTCTTACATTAAGTTTATCTCGACATCACTCTCCCTGCCGATAAGTACAATTAACCACACATTAATTTGCTCTTAAGTGGAATTTTCTATCCTGGTTTGTAACCAGGGGATGCATGTTTACTGAAAAACTGTTCTAAATTCCAATATTTTCTTACTGACCCGCTAAACTTCTAATCCCTCTCCCCTGTGGGTTTCCATTACCCAATTGCCATTTGTGTTGATTATTTTTTTGCACTTTAGGACCTCTAGCAGTTAACACAAGCTTCATTACGTGTTGATTTGTTGTCACATGCACTCCATGTTCAGCCACAATTAAGCACATGCATAAGTGTTTCCAGAATCAGCATGTCAATATCAACCTCTGCTTTTAATTTTCATTTATAAAAAAGAAACATTGGAAAGACTAGAAATACTAGATAGTCTAGACCTTTCATTTACAGTAGATACCAGAAAACAAGGCATCATGATACTTAGAATGAAGATGCTTTTCAAAGATTAGGATGGAAGAAGTCAGATCCTCAATGGTGTTTAGTATTTGGCTTCTGGTTCCCAATCTATATATGTATCTTTAGAACACTTTGGAACATCCTAAAATATATTTTTTTTCTCTTTCAGCTTCTGTTTTAGAAGGGACGTGTGGATTCCACGTCATATCTACCTGACATTCATGGATGCCTCAGGTATCTTAGAGCAAGTCCTCTCACTGTATTACAATGTGTTTAGAAAAAAAAATCAACCAAGTTAGGTGCACATGTCAATCTGCTCAAGGGTAGGAAGGCTCTGCAAGAGGATCTGGATAGGCTGGACCGATAGGCTGAGGCCAAATGTATGAAGTTTAACAAGGGCAAGTGCTGGATTCCGCACCTAGGGCACAACAACCCCAAGCAGCGCTACAGGCTGGGAGATGAGTGGTTAAAAAGCTGCCTGGCAGAGAAAGACCTGGGAGTATTGGTTGATAGTCAGCTGAGTATGAGCCAGCAGTGTGCTCAGGTGACCAAGAAGGCCAACAGCATCCTGGCTTGAATAAGAAGCAGTGTGGCCAGAAGGGCTAGGGAAGTGATTATCCCCCTGTACTTGGCTCTGGTGAGGCTGCACCTCGAGCAGTGTGTTCAGTTTTGGGCCCCTCACTACAAGAAGGACATCGAGGTGCTCCAGCATGTCCAGAGAAGGGCAATGAAGCAGGTGAGGGGTCTGGAAAACAAGTCTTAGGGGGAGCGACTGAGGGAGCTGGGATTGTTTAGCCTGGAAAAGAAGAAGCTCAGGGGCAACCTTATTACTCTCTACAGGTGCCTTAAAGGAGGCTGTAACAAGGTGGGGATTGGTCTATTCTCTCACGTGCCTGGTGACAGGATGAGAGGGAATGGGATAAAGTTGTGCCAGGGGAGTTTTAGGTTGGATGTTAGGAAGATCTTCCTTACTGAAAGGGCTGTTAGGCATTGGAACGTGCTGCCCAGGGAAGTGGTGGAGTCCCCATCCCTGGAGGTCTTTAAAAGACGTTTAGATGTAGAGCTTAGGGATATGGTTTAGTGGAGGACCTGCTAGTATTAGGTGAGAGGTTGGACTAGGTGATCTTGGAGGTCTCTTCCAACCTAGAGTATTTTATGATTTTGTGATTTTTGTGAAGCTTAATTCTTATCAGCTTCAAATGTCTCACTTCCTTTACTGACAGAGGTGATCATATTTCTATATCCATCAAGTATTTTTTAAAATTTCATGACAATTTTAAAAGATAAGAGCAGTTTAACAGATTTAAAACATTTAGTTGATTTTATTTTGTTGAGAATGCTTTTGATGACAGCATTTTCCACTGAATTTGCCATTAGATCATTACTGGGAAATGTGTCCACAGTACAGTAGCAGCACTGTTATTACTTTTTATAAGAATAAGAAAAAACTTTAATTCAAAACTTAACCATATGGATTTGCCCAACATATAAATGCAATTCAGATATATTCAGATAGACACTTCATGAAAAGTAATGCCTAGTTCATTAGCCAATTAGACGCTTTAATAGTTATTCCCAATATTGCAGCATATCTTTAATGATTTATTAATTTGCAGTGCTGAGATCAGGAGCTTTCTCCTCATCAGAGAACTTAACATAAATCTGGAATAATAGACATGTCTTCAGGATTCTCTTGAGGTTTAGGGGGGGCTCCTACAAACCGCAAGATATTTAACATGTGATTCCACAGCTAAAGAAACATTGTAAATATATATATATATATTCTATTCAACAATTTTATATGGTGGAATGTACTTAAAGATCTGGGGTTCACTTCAATAGTTTATAATGAACAGAAGTCGACTTTAAGGAATGGGATCAAAAATGAAGCTGTGTCCAGTGAACAAATGTAATAAATCTAGGACTTCAGAACTAAGAAAATCTTTGCATTTCTGTTCTTTGATATGGAATGTACATACCTGAAGGTCTCATCAGATCAAATAGCATGGAAAGAAGACACTGGAACCAAGGCTCTTTCCAAGGAAATGGATTTAAGCCAGATTCCAGATTCCCTCACTTCTTCAGGACTGACAAATCTTGCTTTCCATTCTGGCTGTGACCAGACCCACAAGGACTACAGAGAATGCCATCACCACTTGTGATTTTGGGATAGGCCCTCTGCAGGCAGATAAAAATATTTTCAGACCAAGAAGGATAATGGATCACTACCCTTTAATTCCTCCCAATAAGAATGTGAAGGGCTGGATATTGGTGCCTTTACTGAGATTCAGAATTCATGAAGAATTTTGTCTTGAATTTCTAACATGTTGCCTTCAGGGAATTAAACTGATCAACACAGCTCAAGGCTCATTCTCTCATGACAGTTCATTTGACTAACCTACAGAAGCAACAGCTTAATTCAGTTCACCTCTGCAAGCTGAGCTCTTC
Organism: Netta rufina; assembly: GCF_964035555.1. Taxonomy (NCBI): domain Eukaryota; kingdom Metazoa; phylum Chordata; class Aves; order Anseriformes; family Anatidae; genus Netta; species Netta rufina. Next base: position 5,217,476 of record NC_140123.1, read on the forward strand.
TTACTCAATATCATTTTTGAGAAGTATTGACCAAAAATTGAGCAAAAAAAATCAACCTGAAGGTTAACATGAAAATTGGTAATGGTGCCCTTGTTTACCTCAGTGCACAAGAGTATGTGGCAATTCCATGGTCCTTCTATGCATAGTCTTTTCTACGACGCCTCTATTTAGCCTTAGCATCATTGTCTCAGATGAGGACATTTGAAAGATGCCATTATCTCAGAGACACTTATCAAGAATGAATGACAGGTGAAGGGAGAATGGGAACATGGAAGCCTTTTGTCAGGTTCACCTCCACAAGCAAAACCTAGACTTTTTGGTGAAAGCTCATAATCTTTTTCTAAGACTTACAAAGAGAGAACCACACATGCTCTAGTAGCTACTACATTGTGAGATTTCCTGCTATTCTTCTAACAGCAACAAAGAACCTAAAGAACCATTTGCCATTTGTATCCCTTGTAAATGGTCAAAAGCCTTCAAGGTCAAAGTAATATATGCCTTCTAAAACTGCATTAGCTCCTGTGAAGTGGATACCCTATTGTTAGTATTCTTCCTACAAGTATTGTTTTCCCACAACTATGTGTTTTATTTTGTAGTAGTCACTTTATTCAGGACCCAGTTTGCTGAGGTGTTAAGTAAGCTCTTGCTGCAGTCATTGTCACTTTGAGGCTAGGAGGTCCATTTTAGCTATGTTGAAAAATAACTACTGGGCAATGGAGTCATCTAGTCACCTCTCTGAGATGGATATCTAGTAAGTCATGAGGTGTATTTTGAGACAGCGTGTAGTTTTTCAGCAGGACAAAAATATTTTGTGAATCATAGAGACATCAATATGAAATTTAGAAAAAGACAGAGGATATTTTAAAGGACTTCCTTTCTAAGATATGTCAGCACATGACTAGCAGTTCTTTCACTTCTGAAGCATCTGTTCATTCTGTGGAGTTTAAAATACATAAAAATGGATCTTTTTTTTTTTTTTAATAAAAAAAAAGAAAGAAAAGAAAATAAGAAAATGAGTTCACATAAGTTCTAAATTTCATGTGTTTTGTCATGATAAAAGCAAATAAGGAACAACCTCGTGCAAATTTTGTTATGTATAAAACTTAACAAAACCATCATAAAGTCATAGCTAGTAGATGTGACAATGGAGTCTGGTAACTTTTTAGTCTATGCTCTTTTCCATTAATATAATTCAAGGGATGGATAGTACTGTGTTTAAAATTAACTTGCTGTTTCTATTAGAATGGAATTGCTAAAGTGAGAGGTTTTCCAAAAAATACTGATGGCCTACCTGTGATAGAGCCAGTATAATTGGCCTTGTGCCAACACTTTATATTATGTTGTGTTCTACTCTAAAACACTGAACTTCATTCAAACAGTCATGATTCTTTCAACACCAGAAATGTGATTTCTAAGACTTCCGCTAATTCACTAGGGAACAAAAACACTTCACATGGCAGGTGCCTAAATACAACAGTTTGAATTTTAAGCAACCTACATTTGCAAGGAAATGAAATGCAATCTAAAGACCAGGACTTTTTCAAAGGAGTTATTTGCAGAATAATAAGGCTTTGGAGGAACTGCAGAGTGCTCTGGGAAAACCTGTAAATAGTAGAGAAATTCACTGAATGGAATATTCATTATTTGCCTAGCTCTAGTCACTAGCCCTCAAATGTTGACACAAGGGAAGGACTGTTTAGTGTTCTCTATCATTAGACAAACTCCAGAAGCACAACAGACCTTGTTTTAGGTACGCTCCATAGACAAGCACAGGATTTAGGTTTGTGTGTGAGGACAGTTTTCATAGTTATTTTCTCCAGCTTTGTATTTTCTGTGGTAAAAAAAGGATCATGATTAATGCAGTGTCTTCTAAAATTTGACTGCTCAAAGGAGATAGGAAAAAATAAGTAATTTCTTAACCAATGGGATTTTTATTAGTTTCTTTCCTCTCTCTTTATTTTCTGAACAAGATGAGCATTTTAAGGTCAGTTTTCCAAACTACTGCTACATGAGAGGTGCTCCAGAATTCAACGCTTCTAATCAAGAGAAGTCACCTTAAAACTTTTTTTTTTTTTCCAGTTACCTATTTATGTACATTTATTCCTATTCTAATGTTGTACTTCAGTTTAACTTACTCTTTTCTTGCTGTCTTGATATATTTACAGTCTGCTGTGCAGGGCTGAATACAGTTAAAACCAAGGCTCCAAATCAGCAAAGAATTCAAGCCTGTATTTAATTCCAATGTGTGTATAAGAGATTTGGCTAAGTTAGAATTTAACTGCATATTGCTTCATATAGTTAAACTAAAATCTGTTTTTAGGGCAAAATATTTATTTGACAGTTGTTCCTTTTCGAACGTTTGCTTAATCCACAGTGCAAACTGGTGTCAATATGCACATATTTACAAGGAGAAAACATTTTCAAGGATTAGATTTCTTTTTTCCTAATTTTATGCATTTGGTCTAAAATTCCTATTAGGTTTTCTTCCATAAACACAAAATAGCACAGAGGAGCAGGGACAGGCACAGAGGTATTCCCCAAAAGCCCCATCAGAGATACAAGTTTCACCTCCACACCATCCCAGTCCCTCCGAGGACTGTCCCAGGGGACCCACAGCCCCATGGGCTGAACATGACACTCAGTACAGTGGGTCATCAGGAGAGCATATTACAGTCTGGGGATCACTGCCTCTGAGAGCTGTGGGATACAAGGGAAGAAGTTCTGGGGACTGCACAAAACTATGTATAGGATGTTAAGAAAAAAAGAGATCAAGGTAAAAGAAACGGGAGCAAAAACAAAGATAAGGGCGTAAAAAGAGACAGTGACATGTAAACAGTGACCATGTCCTGCACCTAATGTGTGAACACTGTCTTGTCTTGTCATTGAACTCCATTTCTAGCTATTTTTTTAGTTGAGGTTTTCTCTATTCTGTATGCATGTGTGTATATTGGGTCTCTGAGTGACAGCAAATGGGGTGGCACCAGGGCTCATACTATAGACACTCAAGGTCATTAACATCATCTGTGTGCATGTCCTTGGTTCTTCACTACAAAACATCAAGATGGACTGGCTGGTGAGTAGAACTGGATGCTTGGGAGCCAGGTATCAGGGTGATTGTAAGCTAGGTTTGGATACAGGAGAGATTGAAGAGGCTCCCAGTTGGCTGCTGGAAGAACAAGGTGTTCAAACCTGGAGAAATTATGGGCTTAAGGAGGTTGGATACAGTCAAGGTTATAGTGCTGAACCAGCTGCTGGAAAGATTCATAACATGAGTGAGTGAAGAGGTCTGTAACAGTAGTTGGAGAAAGGCTGCAGCCTCAAGATCTCCTATGTCCAGGTGGCAACAACTGGGGAAACTAGGATCTATAGGCAGCTACTGGGCCGATGGAACTTCTGAGCTCAGCTGCTGGGGGCATCCACACTACACATATGTGTTTATATTTCCCACTAACAAAGCTTCACCCTGATAAGCCAGAGGGGTAGCAGGAGCAGGCTTCTAGTGGTGGTTGGCTTTGTGTGTTGTGTCTTCTTTTTGTATTGGTAAGTCTGGCCAGGTACATGCATATGCATTTATGTATTGTATATATGTGTGTGTTCTTATAAAAAGTATATGTGTGTGAACTAATATGTTCAGCTTGGAACAGAGCTGCAGACACCTCACCTCTACCTGGAACTTGGAAGCTCATAACATCTTCCATAGGCCTTTTTTTTTTTTTTTTTAAATCTTAAGTAAACATGCAAAATGACCAAAATAAAAGCATTTACCAAAAATGATTTAGGGGAAAAATATTTGAACTTCAAGGACTGAAGAAGGCATTGGAGAAAGGTAAAATTGACTTGTGTTCAAGTTATTTGTTTTCACTTTTTTTTTTTTTTTTTTTTAAATTATATTTGCCATACACTTTGTGTCAAAAACAAACAGACAAACAGACAAACAGAAAACACAGCAGCTTGCTCAGTGGAGACTGAGCATGATCTAGTTGTATGCGTGCAAGCAGAAAAACTAAAATAAATATGTACAAGGTTGTGCACAGACCTATCGGACAGATGCTGAGAAAAGCAGGAACAACTGTTCTTGCAGTGCGTGACCCTGAATATGTATTATGCTGGGCACAGGGGTAATTGCAGCCTCTGAAGCCCCTTGAGCAAATCTGCATTTTATTTTATGAATTTATTTCTCACTCACCTGAGATTTTAAAGGCTTGGCTTTTCAAAAATAACAGTATTTGTAGAATATACATCATTTTACTAAAAGGAAGAGATGCCACAAAGGCCATTAGGCATACCCCAGCTTTCTACACATTAAACATGCATGCAACATATGCAAGGAATATACATTGCTGTTGCAACTTTGTAGTGTTAAAAGTTGTATATAGTAGAAGATAATACAGGAAAAGCATTAGTAATGGTGCCATCTTGTGTTTGAAATCTGAAAATGTCAATAATCCATTTGTAACCAACTTTATGAAGCTAGAGTCTATAGAAGATTTCAGCCTGAATTTAAGTGGACGGTCAGAGAAGAATTCAGGTTTTGATTTTTTATTCTGAAATCAGTTTGTGGTCAAACATATGAAATTGTGTTTTATATGAACATTAAGGAGGATTCAGTTAAAAGAAATAAAGTACTGCTAGCAGCAATTTTCGAGTCTCCAAATTAAGAACTCGAATGAATTCCCATCTTTACACTTTGGCTTTCTGTGTATGTTTTAGACTGTGTAGTATTCCATATGTAAACTCCTCAGAAATTATACTGCTTCCATGTACTTATACAGAAAACTGCTATAAAATTTTCAACACAGAAAGACAAGTGCAAAATATGAAGAAAACTAAGAAGAGCCTGCAAATTGCTTAAATGTTTCCCACTCATTTTCTAACAACTAAAATGATGGGGAAAAAAAAAAAAAAAAAAGCAAACAAACAAACAAACAAAACTTTTTCTAAGAGAAATAAAGCTAACAATCTAGCACCAGAGCCACTTGGCTGCAAACGCACAAAGTGGTAATCTGTACTTGCTGTCAGTGAAGGTAATTTCTTTCAAAAATAGGCAAGCAAGACACAAACTGTGGAAAGAACTAAAGAACTATGAAAAGTTCTCAACATCCAGATAATCTCCATTATATACGCAAAAACACTAAAGACTTTTTAATTCATGCATACATTTCCCAGAATGCTGAGATATCTCGTCAAAGTAAAAGTACACTTTTCTGGGTTTGAAATTCTAATTGATTTTTATTTATTGGCAGAGTCCTGGAATAACGTGGATTTGAAAAATTATGTCGTAATTTGGCAGAGTTTTGGAATGTGAAAAAAATATTTCATATTTTGTACTTATCTTGGGCATGCATATATCACATATATCATTTTCAGAGACTCAAAGAATTGACCCTAAATATATATTTAATCTGGTTTTAATGGAAACAGCCTGATGTCCATTTTTATTAGGTGTCTGTTATTCAATGCAATATAACACACATAGCAAGTAATTAATTGCCATGTGACAGATACACCAACTACTAAAATAAACAGCTCTCCTGAAGACCTTAAAATAGTTACTCTCTAAAATTTATGACAAAAAAATTGTTGCATACAGTTTGCTAATGGGTTCTGAAAGAGAAAGATCAGCTTATATTTTTTAGTTGTTGGTGTTTGACTTGCAAATCTCTAGATGCAAAATGTTTTACAATAACTGCTGAGTTGCAAGATATCCTAAAGAAGGTTTTCAGTGTGGCAGTAAGCAGCGTATATTATCCTTGATCTGACCATATACTGCCACTGGGCAGAGTTCAATAGCACTTGTCTGGGCAGTATTCTTTTGCATGGAGGAAATTTTGACCACCTGCAAATGACTGGCTTAATTTAGCTCTATTCTAATGTTGTTAGATATGCTTCATGTATCCTTCCCATCAACTTTTTTTTTAAATATGCATTATAAAAGCCAATCCATATTTCTATTAATATTAATAAGAATGTGATTGCAATAACTATGGAATAATCTACACAAGCTGGTTTCACTGACAGCAGCCTTGATCAACTGCTTCTCCATCACTCTTACAAATGCTTCTGGGTATTTTTTCCACAATGCTCTCAGGGCATGGGGAAAAACTGCCTCACAGAAGATTAACCTGATATTTTCCCTATTTTAAATCTGTCATAATATCTACAGAGAATCTCATTGTGGCAGTAGTAGAAAACTGATGAGTTTCATCACAGCACTTACTGCAAATGATGTTCCTTATTCCCAAGTCCCTCTTTTATTTATTTATTTATTTATTTATTTATTTATTTATTTATTTATTTTTTTGGGGGAAGGGCATAATTGTTTACTCATTAGGGCCCCTCAAGCTCTACTACAGATCTGAATATTTCAGCAGCTTTCAGGGATAATTCTCTTGCATTCTTGGAGCATTGATTCCATCTGATTCCATCTCTGCTCTTTAACAGTAATCTTTCCCATTTACCTGCCTCTTAAATAATCAGATGAGCTCACCCATACTGGTACCTAGTAAAATATATTCAGGGAAATTGCTTAAGTTCATAACCTTTTTCCAAACCAGGCACACAAAGCAAAGTAGCCTTATTTTAATGAAACTAAGTTATGCACATATTTTGGAGCTGAGACTCACTTTTTATCAGGCTCTAAGTGAAAAAATACATATAGAAGTAAATTTGATTTTATTAATTATGGTTTTAAGTAGTAGTTAGTATGAATATTTCATGCACTATTTGTATGGGGAAATTGAGGCTTGTATTGCTTCCAATAAAATATAAATACGATCTTTAATATCTTTCTCAGAGAAAAGAAACCTAAACCACTCTGTGCCAAGAAGCAGAAAGATCATTTCAATGCTACTGCATGATAAAATTTGTTAACTAACTGCTAATATTTATGAAATATTAAGTGGAGAATCTGCCTACTGAACTAAAAATCGAATGATAAAGCTATAGACAGCATTGCAAACAATCTGGCCCAGGGAAAACAAACAAACACTACCACCACCACCACCACCACCAACAAAGAAACACACAGTAACAACAACAAAGACACACAGTAACAGCAACAAAACTCTTCTGTGCTATAGAGAAAAGGGTTAGGCCAGTAGCATGGTCCCCCATGAGGTGAATGAAGTGAAAAATCTAGGATCACTGAGCTCTAGTACAGGCTATGGCCTAGAGGAAGGTACTTAGATTCAAAGACTGAAAACACAGGTAAGAACTGCACTGCTCAGTGCCTCAAGACCTATCTGATATCTGTAGATAGGAAATTTTCAAAACTGATAGGTGCTGGGGAGCCTGAATCCCTTCATCAACAACATCACTAAGATACAACATATAAATACATGTAATATTCAGGCATTGCTGCCTGCTGAAACAGACCTCAACATAAATGTAAATGTTTTTGTAATGATAATGAAAAAAAGACCTAGAAGGCGTTGCTTTTTCTTTGCTTGTATGTTTTTTTTTTTTTTTTTTAATTATTTTAGTGGTCTTCCAAAGTTTAAAATGAGAAAAATAGCCTAAAAATAATAATTTGAATGCGAATATGCATATTGTAAGACATTTTATGGCTAATGGACCTCAAAACATTCCCCAGAATGATGCACATCTATATGAATATAATGTATCCCAAGAATCTGCAGGAATCTTATTGAGGGACATGAGAGAGAGCCCTCTGAAAGAGGCTTGAGAGACATCATGCACTCACCTCTTAACTGACTGCCTACAGCACTCAATATCCATGTTTTCTATGCTAGCTTCCTCAAACTGGAACTCCAAATGAACTTAGTTCAGTAGCTTTGCAATTAGTAGACACTGTGGAAACAGCTCTTTTGGTTAACATTAGTAATCATTTCCTAAAAACAAACAAACAAAAAAAAATCCAGCAAACAGCAAGATCAATTGGGCAAACACATTAGCAGAAATTCTGCTCTACAGATATTTGAAATTCTCATTTTTTTTTCTGTTCTGTTTAAGCCAAGTAGAACATTACTCCTCACAATTGGGAAAAGAGAAAATCTGTGGATTTTACAATAACACAACAAATAAAATAATTGTTCTCTATGCATTTAAAGTTAATCAGAGAAAAAAGAGCCCACCAGCTCAGGAAGGGGAAGTTTCCATCAAAGAAACACAGAGGATACTGGTTATATAACGAGAAGACTCAAGAGGATAAAATGAGGATATATACAGGACCAGGAATGTATCCTGATTCTCCGAGTCTTAAGAATTTTAATTCTTCAGAATTAAAGAATTCAGAATTCTTCTTAAGAATTTAATTCTTCATTTTAAGAATAAATTCTGTCAACCATCTTTCCCACTAAACTATTGGAGGACATAAACTCTTGATGCAATGAAATGTGTTGAAGTAACAGCCTGCTGACTCATGGTTAGATTGCATCGAAAGGATCTAAATATTTTATGAAGCATAAAATGAGCAATGAACTCTGTAGCATTTCAACACTTGCTTACAATTCCAACAATTACAAACTAAAGCACAGTGGAGAGTGAGGGAGAGAAAGAAGAAACACCCTAAAGCATGGTACTTCTATGTGGTAGCTTTTTCTAGAAATTCTGCCTCAGTCTATAGAGAAAGGGTAATATTAAGTTTGCAGGGTGAGACAAGAACCTCACTTCAGAACAGCACAAATCAATGGAAAACGTATTTAGTAGTTTAAGACAGCTTTTACATCATTACCTAGCAATTCCCCTCAGTCTTAGGAAAATGTATGGTATGGGTGACTCTGGTGGTGCAGTATATATATAACGAGATCCTTTAGACTATAAAGCCATGAGCCATAAGGCTTCCTGTTCTCTTTGATCTCCAACACTATAGAGACTGAGACATGACCAGAAGTAGTGATCAACAGAATAAATTTGGCCCATGTAGCACTTCAGAAAGGAGATGCTTCGTTTTTGCTGTCATTTGTTTGTTTTGCTTTGGTTTGGTTTTTGTTTTCATCTTAGTTTGGTTGAACTATGTTTACTTCAGAATACTGAAGCAAGCTTTCAAATCTGCTTCCCTGCTGATGCTTCCTATGTGTCATTCTGTTTCAGTAAATGAATAAATAAAACTGCTCTGCCTGTATTTCTAGTCGACCCAAATTCCTGTTTTTGATTGTCTGTTTCAACAAAGTATTCTGCTAATCTTTGCAGTTCTGTTGCAAATTAGGATCCCATCATCCACACTGACTCTAATTTTACTGCCTCTCGTGCCACTAGCCAAAAAATTCCTTAGTCAAAATCAGACCTAATACAACATTACTTTCCTAATTCTATGTGTGGTAATGACTTTCTTCTAACCATACAGCTGACAGACAGTGCTGAGCTTGCTAACAAATAAAAACTGGATTTAGTAAGATATACTAGCTTCCTTTGGAAAAGGTCATTTCCTACTGCAACCTGCAGCTGAAAGAAAGGCCAGCTTCAAAACTGGATCTAACTCTTAAATTAGACTATATTATTTGTCTGGTCTGAAATAGGGACTTTTTTTTTTTTTCTTTTTTTTTTTTTTTTTTTTCATTACATTTAATTGGATTCTCCCTTACTGCAATGCTTCAATGTATGTGTGTTGCTTCCAGGTCTTTTCCTGTTCAGCTCTGAGAAGTGTCTTTCATCATCTCTCCATGTTCCCAGTAGGAAGCTCCAGACAGCAATAAGATCCCTCCAGGCTGAACAGCTCAGTTTTCAGACTTTTATTCCGTATTCTGGCCAGCTTGGCAGTCTTTCACTGGATGTTGCCAGGATATCAATGTCTGTTTTGTTCAAAAACAGACAGTCCAAAAGTGAGAAAACTACTAGAGTTGTAATCTGGTAAGTGTTGAGCAGAAGGAACTCTGAGCATAAAAAGTTGGTGTTTTTGACAGACATTTGGTAAGATAACGTTCTGTCATTGCTGGGTATAAATAAGTAGCACAGGTCAAGTGATAATGGAAGCTAGCACTACTGAGGTGGGCACCAAAGAGGTCTGCCTTGGTGTTCCAGGATTTTCTAAACATGATTTCAAGCTCTCTCCTGAAATTTTAAAGAGTTATGTACTTCCCACGATCTTCCCTCCAATACATACAATATATATATATAAGCAAAAAACCATGACTAAACATAATTTTTTGAAGGTTAGAAGGCAGGAGCCAAAGTCTACCTTTGCAAGTAGGAATGACAAATGCACAGTTACCAACTGTGTGCTTAGAGCCTGTGCTGCTGAACCACAAGGCTGTGAGACAAGGAGCCTCTAGACGCTACCAAAGACTAATAGCTACTGGAACATGGACACTGTCTTATATATTCAGAATATATTAAAATATATTCAGATTTCTGGCTTGCATTGTCTTTGTAGTTGTGTAGAGACATGTGCTGTACAGAACTAGTGAAGGGGAAATTAATTATTTCCTAAGGAAGAATATACTTTATATTTTATATACTTTATATACTTTTTTTTTTCTTTCTTTCTTTTTTTTTCTTTTTTTTTTTTCTTCTTCATATTTTGGATTTTGGTAGAAACAAAACAAATGTGGAACCACTAGTTAGGTCTACAGCAGGTTAAAAGGCTGCACTCTACTGTTTAAAAATGATACTGCACAATGCATCTAAAATCAATCTGTTCTTGAATGTTTCCTTTCTTTATGCAACTAAATTTGCATATCCTGCAGCTGAAAAAGGCATAATTAGTAATTTGTGATTAATTTAAGCGGGAGCAGCTATAAAAATCTTAGGTATTTACATAGTTCTCATAAATTAGAGTCACAAACTGTAATTTGTTAAATTGAAATTCTGCTAAAAGCTTGCATTTACATAGATGTTCAGATGTTAAAGTGTTGACACGCATTTTAAAATCAACACTGCTGGCACATTCATAATTCATGCGAGCGAGCTGCAAGGTTTATTTCTGAAGTTATTTGGACAGTAAAAAATGATGGCCAGTAAGAAACTGCAATTGTAACCACTCATAACCAATGAAAATATGTGTTCTCTTTATTAGGAGATGGAGATTTTTCTATAGGGGATCTGCATATGTGACCACTACAGAAAACAGAGATATACTAACTGACATAGTGCAATATCCTGGGTTAATCCCAAGTCCTTGATTTATGTCCACTATTTGCAAGAAGAAAAAGGAAAAGGAAAAGAAAAAGAAAAAAGAAAAAAAAAATCAGGAAAGTGGGTGCACAAACCTGTCTGGCCAGGTCAGCCCTTGGAACGTGATGAAAGTCTGCAGATGAAGACACCAAACAAGGTGTTCACTTCTAGAACACGGTATGAAAAATGTAAAAAGTCAGAACTGTCTCATTTTAAGATCTGTGTCAGTGCATCTGAATTGGAAATGCAAAGGTCATGTTAAGGTCTGGGAAAGCTCTTTTCTATAATGTTGCAACTGTCAGTGATACTAATGCAAATAGTGAAATGGTTAATAGACTGAAAGAGAAACATCAATGCTAGGTCACCCATTAGCTGACATGAGTCAACAGGCATAGCCAGCTTTATGTCTTCCAAGAATATGGAATCTAATGTATTTTTAAAAGTTAAAACTTACTCCTTAGGAAAAGAAAATGTAATAATAATGATGATGATGATGATTGATGATGATGATGATCATGATGATGATGATGATAAAATAATAATAATAATAATTAATAATAATAATAATAATAATAACAACAACAACCACCTTCTTCAGGGCTTTTTAATATATTTTTTTAATATTTTAAAATTAATATTAGCTGCTGTTATAGGTATACCAGTGATTCTAGTTTAGTTTTCTATTATCACCATGTGCTCTTAATTTACAACTAAGTGGCTATAAATACAAACATTTGCGTACCTGTAGAGAAGTACAGTACTATAGAATTTCCTTCTAAAATGTAAGCATGGTTCATACAGAAATAAATGAGCAGAAATAAGTGAAACAGTTTGGAAATATCTGTTGTGTAGATGCCTCAGCCGTGGCAAAGGACAGTAAAATACAATGTTCAGTCAGTGTTTACGAATGGCAGGGGGATTTTCTCCTGACCATCTTTAGAAATCTCTAGAAAAATACTTTTTTCATGTCACTACTCTTTATCCTCACAGAACTGGTGAAGCAGCAGACTCAGCGGAAGATTTGAACATATTTGCCCAGATTGATCTCCCTTGGCTTGGAGTGCTGGCATTAGGAATGGTATCCCTTGTAATGCAGTGAAGCTTAAAGACAAACAACTCAGATAATAAGATCTGAGGTGGGATGAACATCCTTCTGAAAACATCTGGCTCCTTTCTCTCTCTCTCACACTTGCAGATACCTAATGGTTGGTGAGATGGATCTACATCATTACACCAGCAACCAAAACAAGAAGTACTAAATCTAGCACCAGTCTCCAAATTAAAATTCTTTTCTGTTTTTCACCCTTATTTGATATTTTCCCTTGGGAGAAAACTGCACATGTACATCTCTATATACGACAACCTTTTACCCACAGAGATGTCATACAAATGTATCACTATCTTATTTACCTGGACTTGTGCAAAGCATGTGACACTGTCACACACAACATCCTTGGCTTGTCTCTAAATTGGAGAGTCATAGATTTGATAGATCGACCACTCGGTGGGTAAGGAGTTGGCTGTATGATTGCACTCAAAGAGTTGTGGTCAATGTTCAAGTGGAGATCAGTAATAAGTGGTGTTCCTCAGGGGTCAATATTGGGACTGTGACTATTTAACATATTTGTTGGTGACATGGACAGTGAAACTGAGTGCACCCTCAGCAATTTTTCTGATGGTAACAAGCTGTGTGGTGCAGCCAACATACTGGAGAGAAGGGATGCCATCCAGAGGGATCTTTACAAGCTTGAGAGGTAGGCTCATACAAATCTCATCAAGTTCAACAAAGCCAAGTGCGAGATCCTGCACCTGTTTTGGGGCAATCCCAAACATGAATACAGGCTGGGTGGGGAATGGATAGAGACCAGCCATGCAGAGAATGACTTGGGGATGTCAGTGGTGTGTTGAGGAAAGACCCAACACAAGTGGGTAATAAAACCGAACACAAGCCAGCAATGTTCTTTCAACAACCAAATCTAGTAGAAGATATCCCTGATTATGATGGTAGTGGGCTAGGGGCGGAAAGGGAGTGGAACTAGATGATCTTTAGTGTCTCTTCCAACTCAAACCATTCTGTGATTATATGATTCTATGATTTCAGTGGATTTCCTAGCCTGAGCTTGTTGAGATGTGTTAACATTGAAAATGTCTGAGCCTTTATTTGGAGTATCATAGAACAGTCTTCTCTCTCTTGGGTTTCCTTTCTGCTCAGCTGTCTTGCAGAGCCTTTGCAGTGCTCCATAGCTGTACAGTCACCTATTGCTTCTTAAGTCAAATCCTTATTGATTTAGATACATATTTGTGCCTGACTCTATCCTGAAAAAAAACAATGAAACAATTATTTAAGCACATACGATAATACCATCAACATTGACTTGAATCTGATACCCTTGCCATTAGATCATATCACAGAATCACAGAATCATCTAGGTTGGAAGACACCTCTAGTCCAATCTCTGACCTAACGCTGACAGGTCCTCCACTAAACCATATCCCTAAGCTCTACATCTAAACGTCTTTTAAAGACCGCCAGGGATGGGGACTCCACCACTTCCCTGGGCAACTCATTCTAGTGCCTAACAACCCTTTCCGTAAAGGAGTTCTTCCTAATACCCTTTCCGTAAAGGAGTTCTTTCTAATATCCAATCTAAAACTCCCCTGGCACAACTTTAGCCCATTCCCCCTCATGCTATCACCAGGCATGTGAGAGAACAGACCAATCCCCACCTTGCTACAGCCTCCTCTAAGGTACCTATAGAGAGTGATAAGGTTGTCCCTGAGTCTCTTCTCCAGGCTAAACAATCCCAGCTCCCTCAGTCGCTCCCCCTAAGACTTGTTTTCCAGACCCCTCACCTGCTTCATTGCCCTTCTCTGGACATGCTGAAGCACCTCGATGTCCTTCTTGTAGTGAGGGGCCCAAAACTGAACACAGTGCTCGAGGTGCAGCCTCACCAGAGCCAAGTACAGGGGGATAATCACTTCCCTAGCCCTTCTGGCCACACTGCTTCTTATTCAAGCCAGGATGCTGTTGGCCTTCTTGGTCACCTGAGCACACTGCTGGCTCATACTCAGCTGACTATCAACCAATACTCCCAGGTCTTTCTCTGCCAGGCAGCTTTTTAACCACTCATCTCCCAGCCTGTAGCGCTGCTTGGGGTTGTTGTGCCCTAGGTGCGGAATCCAGCACTTGGCCTTGTTGAACTTCATACATTTGGCCTCAGCCTATCGGTCCAGCCTATCCAGGTCATCTACAGAGCCTTCCTACCCTCATGCAGATCGACACACGCACCTAACTTAGTGTCATCTGCAAACTTACTGAGGGTGCACTCAATCTTCTCATCCAGATCATCGATAAAGATATTAAAGAGAACTGGCCCTAGTATTGAGCCCTAGGGGATTCCACTAGTGACTGGCCTCCAACTGGATTTAACTCCATTAATGATATGAATGAACCATGAATATGTATGAACTCAAGCAGTGTCCTGGAAACTGGCTCTGTAACAGTAAACACTTGATGGGTCAAACAGTGCAGAAGATCATCAGCTGTCCAGCCACACCTGACTTGCACTTCGATGCTCATAACGGGGTTAGGCTACCTGTAAAGTTTAACAGATGTATGTGACAGCAGTCAAGATACTTATTGTAGGTGAGAATACTTGTTAATGCAAGCAAAAATTCAATAAAAGGAAAAAAATTACATCAGATAAAATTTTCAAAGTAATAATTGTCTGGTTTTAGTTGATTTAATTTATGACGTATTACATTTTCTTTCTTATTCTGTGTCACTTTACTTGAGATTGAGTCCCACAGCCTAGTCTACTGTAAGCTCCTTAGAGAACAGAAAATTGTTATCAGTGCTTAATTTTCATGCACAGCTTGCCACAGTGACTAGCTTTCCTTAGAAAAGAATCTAAGTTATTTGCTACTGCAAAGCATGCTGCTGGTAATAAGATTAGAGATGATGCATGCTCATATTTTCACCAGTACCAATAAAGCCTAACTCCCATGTGTTTAACTGTTCAAATCTTCATGGTGATCTGCTTAATAAAATGCCAGGCACCCAGGAGTTTCCACAGAAGTCAGTGGAAACAGTACTCAGCAGTTTTGAAAATAGCTTTTGAAACCAGAATTATCATCTAATCTATCATTTCTTCCTCTTGTTGTTCCTATGAAATGTATTTAGATGCCTACATAAGTTTGTAGAGACTTTCTTACAGCAAACTGTCTCTTAAAAGACATGAACTTAGTCTCTATGTTTATTGTTAGAATTATCAAATACTATTCTTGTATTTAAAGTACATTTTAAAATTCTTTTCTGCACTTTTTGGCAGGGGGTGTTTTTTGATTGATTTGCTTTCATGTCCTCTTAAGTTGTGAATTTCAAATAATCAAAACTGTATAAATTTGCCTTCAATTTTGAGTTTTTGTATTGTCACTTAAAACACAATGGACAAAACTCTCTTGCCAAAGATAAAATACTGTTTTTATAAGATGTTCAAAGTTTTGGAAATTTTTGTTGTAAATGAAAAAAAAAAAAAAAAAAAAGTCCAATAGACTGTAAAAGGCTTGCTATTCCTCTCTAAGAAATTTTCAGTAGACACATCACTATTTCACTGTGTACGAAATGCTCAAAATTCAATAGGGAAATATATATATATGTTAATATATATATATATATATAATTGTTTGCACTAATGAATTACCTATACTCAGTATAATGCAAACCATCTGTGGTCTCTGTAATGAAGGGAAAAGGCAGATATTTTCAGAGAGACTTTTAGATTAATGTTTTAATTCCCAGCTGGTAAAAAGCCGCCCTTGATGTTGGAGCTGGTGGCAAGTATTAGTGTGTGGGACCACACAGTCAATCGCAAAAGTGTCTACAAAATGTATTAATTGATATTCCCACCTGCTGTAAATCCATTTCACTCCCACACTGTCAATATCTAGCCTCTCCTCTTGTCTCTGGCACAGTTAATATTGGCAGCCTCAACTCATATTCTTCCATCTCTAGTAAGTATGATGAACAAATATTGAATAAAATTCTGTTGTTGAAAAACAAGGAGATAGCAGACCAGACACCCTGACATAGACAAACATGTACTTAGGAAAATGTCTTCTTAGCAGCACCCAGTCTGGATACATGTAAGTAGAAAACTAACATATCTGTTGAGGGAAGTGATTGTCCCGCTCTACTCTACGCTGGTGCGGCTTCACCTCAAGTACTGTGTGCAGTTCGGGACACCACAGTACAAAAAGGACATTAAACTGTTGGAGATTGTCCAGAGGAGGGCGACGAAGACGGTGAAGGGCCTAGAGGAGAAGACGTATGAGAAGCAGTTGTCACTGAGCCTGTTCATCCTGAAGAAGAGAAGGCTGAGGGGGGACCTCATCACAATAAAGAACTTCCTCGCAAGGGGGAGAGGAGAGGCAGGTGACCTATTCTCTGTAAACACCAGTGATAGGACCCGCAGGAACGGTGTTAAGCTAAGTTTAGGCTGGACATCAGGAAGAGGTTCTTTACCAGGAGGGTGGTTACGCACTGGAACAGGCTCCCCAGTGAAGTAGTCACTGCACCAAGCCTGTCTGAATTTAAGAAGAGTTTGGACCGTGCACTTAGTCACATGGTCTAAAATTCTGGGTAGACCTGTGTGGTGCCAGGAGTTGGACTTGATGATCCTTATGGGTCCCTTCCAACTCAGGATATTCCATGATTCTATGATTCTAAGGGAATAATTTGGCCAAGCTTTTGCTCCTATCCCAAAGTATGCCAACTTAACTGGAGATGAAGAGAAAAGCTACAAATTTTCAAAAATAGTCTAATTTCAACATGTGGTAGACCCTGTCTAGCACTGACAGGGATATTTTAACACAACTTTTTAGATTCCTAAAGTTACTAAAATCCCAGTCCAGCAAGAGCATTGTGACAGTGCCTAGCCACGAATTATTACCACAATTATTAGAAACAATTTGTGGAGCAAGGAGGATAAGTACTAAGTACTACCATATAGAGACCCAGAAGAATTTTCTCTAACTTAGAGGTTAAAGTATAAAACACATCACAGATAGATATCTGTGCTTTTGTAAGATTAGCTGACTGGAAAAAAAAATGTTATTTAGGGATATACCTAGTGAAATAGGTATGGTGTCAGCATTCAGTTTGTACCTGCTTCAGTAACAAGAAACATCCAGTAATGAGTCAGTCTTCACACTCAGGATGTTGTATCTTGAGTACTGGCAACAGTAGCCATATAATCCTTTGGTATGCTTTATGATTATTATCATTATCACTGTTATTAGCAATAAAAAAAAATAAAAATAAAAATCTGTTCTCTTCCTAGCTTTTGTTAATACTTTTATCCTCCACATCAGTCTTTGAATAGCTGCTACTCTAAAATTTTCCCATACTTATCAAATATTTAATTTTTATTATTATTATTTTTGGAACTGCAGATTCTAGCTCTCTGCACAGTTGCTGCTGCTCTTGGGAATATTAGAAAATCTCTCCCTAATTGGTCATATGCTATCTTTTAAAGGTCATACACATGATTCTTATCCATTTGAGAGCAATTCTTTTAAAGGGCATGCCTGGGTGCAGATTTATAACCATGTTCCTATATTGCTGGATGGAAAACAAGTAAAAATGTAAGCAATCCTATATGGAAGTCAGCTGTCATAAGATTTCCAATCCATAAGACTCTTGACTGAGTTCCAGAAAGTGTTTTTAGAAAAGGATCTAAACTTCTAGATATTTTGTTTCATTGTTATGAAGCTTTTGGACATTTATGTCTAGGCACATGAATTCACTTTTGTAGAAGTGTATTTCATCCAAGAACTGACTTGATCTGTCAATCAAGAAGTTATTTGAATAATATTTGAAAATACTAAAGGGCATTTATTTATCCTTTGAAAGAAATAATGTAGGTCTCAGTGGGTAATTTGCATATGTCACTAGTTTAACTAAACAAGGATTAGCAAATTAAAATGTAATTAGTTTTTTTTTTTTTTTCATAATATTTCAGAATTATATGCTTTGTGTGAGTGACAGGTGGGTGGTAAAGCTTCTAATACAAAGTGAATTTCAAAAGTTTCTCTGAGTTTTTAGGGAATTCAGGGGGAAAATATTTTATTATTTTATTTCCATTAAAGGGAGTCTATCACAGTCTTCTGGTTAATACAATAGGTTACACATCAATTTTAGTGTTTGCCCAAACTGTAAGAGAATTTACTTCTCTTTTTCATTAAGCTAAAACAGGGTTTCAGGATACTACTCAAAAAATCTGAGTCTCATCAGACTAGACAGCTTGTCAGCCAAACAACAGAAGAAATGTGATTACCATTTTCCTAGTGGAAAACTGTAGCCCAGAGGGATTATGTGACTTGTTCAAAGTCATGCAATGGAAACCAAGAAACAGAATTAGATTTTCTGGGTCTCAGAGTAGCATCACATTTAGGCGTATCCCACACTCAAATTTACACAAAGAGGTAATTTAGGCTATGCAAAATGAACAAGTGTGTACAGTAAAATTAAGATAAAAAATTATAATTTTATATATTAATCCCATGTTATATAAAAATAATAGAGCATCAGAAAAATATTTTGGTTTGCATGAATTGTCTCCAGTTGGTTACCCTTCATAGGAAATACTTGTATTGTAAATGTGTGCTTTCTATTTAATGTGCTGATATGAGGTGTCATAACGAAGTAAGGCTATGAGGCAGCCAAAAGGAGATGGATCGCCACTATGTATTGGTCACACAGTCTTAGAGTGTCCCTTCATTGTATGACAACATAATGCAGGGTACTTCCATAGAGGCCTCTTAATTTTTAATAATTAACTACCATGCACAAGAACTTGCAATATTAATGATATCTACTCATTAGTCAGCTGAGCCACATGAAAATGAAGGCATACTTGGAAACAGGGTTCTTAAAGCATCAAAATTTGAATGTATAGCAAAGTGGTCCTGGGAGGCCTCCTTAACATGTTAGTCCTTAATGCACTCTAAAATGTTTGTTATTAACAGCAGCGCACCTGCTTGGTGCTTGCATAACATCATTTTGAGAGGACAGTGAGGAACCTGTGTCACTCTTGAAGTCATCAAGCTGGATAAAATACATGGAAAATCATCCTGGGCTCATCCAAAATACATCTGGGTTCAATGGAGCATATATGGATTTTGATTGCATCCTGTGATGAGAACAAGGGACTACTGTAATGAAAAAACACTGAGCATACAAATTTCAGCAAAGATTTATTTCTTTGTTGCTCTCACCAGTCCACTAGGAAGAAATGCTGTTCTAATTCGACATCCTGAGACATCCTGAGAGCCTGTTGTCTACATATGTATGGGAATTGAAAAACAACAGCCATGGTGACTCTATGTTCGCACTGTGGTCCAGGCAGCATCTGTAGTCAGATAAGTATTCTTACCCATTTAAAATTAAGGTAGACCAAAGGTCTGATTTTGAAATACATGTTATTTCATCACCTGAGTGAGATTTGCCATTCCAAGAAGCCACCTCTGACTTTAAATATACAGTACAGTAAATAGCTTAGGCTCAAATGTTTTGGTTAATAGAGTATGGGGAGACTTCAAGAAGGTTTGAAATGTGGGTGGAGGGTATCATGAAAATGCCACATATGTTGCTAGAAATAAGATGCAGACTAGAAACATGAGGCATATCTCCTAAAATAACTGTTCACTTGCCACCGAGACTTGAAGGATGACAGGGTGCCATTATAAATAATCTGTTGTCTGCTCAGCATCGGATGACAAATTCAGGTGCTGCAATGCTTTGCCTTTTGCAATACATCATTTTCTTAAAGCTTGTAATGGCTTAGGCAAAACTCTGCTTGCGTGCTGAAAATGCACAGGAGAACAATTAGCAGAAGTAAGACAATTGTATATGACAGCCGTATAATACAAACCCTGTTGAGTTGCCCAATATAATAGTGGAGAGTAATCCAGAGCCATAGTATCTGTTTGTTTTTTTGTCTCTAATTTAAAAGATAACTTACATCTACTTCTGGGTAATCAAACAATTAATTATATTTTACCACAGGTGCATATTTTTAGCTTTGGGAAGGACTAAAGAATCTGTGATTGCAGAAGGAAACTTTTTGTTTTGTTTTGTTTTTGTTTTGTTTATTTAATGCTTTTGAAAAGAACACCAGAACTAGAATTGTTCTTTAAGGGAGAAGAGAGTTATATAGAAAGTAAGGATTGTTTTTGGCCAATCCCAAGGCAGGTACATTGATCCCTCATCAAGACTTTAGGTAACAAGAAGAAATATAGCTTTGAGTTTGGAATAAGCTGAATATGTTTTTGAGAATAGTACATGAACACATCAAAAATATATAAATGTAAGTGAATTTAGAAACAGCTAATAAAAGCATTAAAATGCTTCTCTTGGCTGTTAACTATGGAAACTCCTAAACTCATTTACTGCTTTCCTTCTTGTTTTCCTTCTTTCCTTCTTGCAGAGATCTGCTATTGTGCATGCTTAAAACGCTCAGACAAAGTTCTCCTAAATCTGACTGCAGCACAGAAATGAGATCTTCTCCTCACTAATTTACTGAGGAACTTAATCAGTTGTATCAGGATATCCTACTACATAAGATGCAAATGTTGTTAGAACTTTTTTAATATTTTCCTGTCTGGAATAAAGTATGCAAGCCATCCTTCTGTCTCATCCTCTACTTTATGTATACTGGCTTTCAATACAAGAGATGAAAGTATCATATGAAGTTGCTGGAGTCTGAAGAAAAAAAAAAAAACATACAAAAAAAAACTTTGAAGGAAAAGAATAGGTACATACCCTACAGCTGATGGCTCAAGCTATTTGTTCTGATGGACAAAACAATCTTCTTGCAAGCCAGAGGGAAGCAGCTGGGTTCAAGATTTACGCTCTTAGTGTTTCCCTAAAATAAGATAGCTATAAACCTAGTGCTTTGACTTTAAGCAACAAGTTACTTAATGCCCTGCTCTGAGCCGTATTCTAAAGTACACCCTTCCCATGAGAAATCAGAAGAGAAATTAAGTGCAAGAAGAAAGCAAGAAAAATTTTGTGCAAGGATCATTGTCCTTAGGGTTATGCAAGTCTTTTATTGTGCACATTCCTATTGTATAAGGATTTGGGGTAATGGTCATTCTGCAATTAATTCCCACTCAAGGTGATAAAAAATATTTTATTTCCATGTTTGCAGTCAAACACATTCCTAAAGTCTTCTTTCTCAGTGAAAGACTTGAGATAGTAACATCTTTGTTACTACGATTTATTTTTGTTTTGTTTTGTTTTGTTTGTTTGTTTGTTATGAAAATCATCTAAATAAAAGAATTGGAAACTGGGTAAACCATAATGGAGAAGCAGCTCTTGACTTGATCTTGGACAGAGAGAAAGGAGTTTGATTATTAAACTTTTATTATTAAAGAAGATCTATTTTACAGTGGATTAGAGATATCTAGAGTTAACAATCCTTTAAATGAATCAAGAACCAAAATCTACTAAAAGAGCCTCCAATGAACGACTAGGACTAAGACATAAGTTTGTTGCAAAAATTGTAAAAACTGAAAGACTTAAATATTCAAAGGTGACATGAAGATTAAAGCAGTCATCTCGGGCACTCAAAACAAGTGTGTGGCAGTCAGAAAGGTGTATGGCAACAACCATGCTATAGAAAGACTAGAAAAAGGGAAAAGAAAAAAGAAAAAAAAAAAAAAGATTGGACAGAAGGATAAGGAACATTACTAAAAATAATACATCCTTTAAAAATCTATACTCACTTTCAATCAAAGAAAATTGAAAAAACAAACAAACAAACAAAAACACAGGTAAAATAAAAAGCAGACAAAAGGAACGCTGTAAAAGAACTTGCTAAAGGCATAAAACAAATGTGTGTGGTTTTGATTGTTTTACTATTTCTTTTCACATACCCAAAGCAGGAAGTTTTTCTGCTTGCTGGTGGAGCAAGCATGCAATTAAGATGTCAAAGAAGCACAGATCAGTTAAGAGTAAAATACTGAGCAGAGCTAGTGGACACCTGATCATTATTCGGAAAGAGCCAACAAAGTATATGCCAACAGAAGGCATGTGTTACAAGCCTTTTTTAGGTCTCTGAAGGTACCAAAAAACATGTTGCTAAAAAAAAAAAAAAAAAAAAAGAAAGTTCAGTAGTTGCCATTTCTTGTTTCCTTGGATGGCCAAAGACTTTTGATAAATCTCCCAGTAACAATTCCTGTAAAAAATAAGCTCTTGTACAGGACAACCAGAAATCTGTTTTCTAAATCAATATAAATGGGTAAAAATACAGAAGACAAAGTTTAGGAACAAATTTGAGGATGTAAGGATGTACCACTATAGTCCCACAGGGTTCTGTGCTGGTAACTCATACTAGTTGATATCTTCATAAATCACATAGAAAACAAGTTAATAATGAGGCGATAAAGCTTGGTGATCAAACTAAACCAGTTAGAGCAATAAAACAGAAAAACTGATTAGGAAAAACTGCAGAGAAATCTTACAATACTGATAATGCCATTTATCTGACTAAATCTGTGCATCTGTAGTGCATGAAGGCCTCTGCTCCCTTTTTACAATCAGTGGAAGGAAACAGATGCTTTTATGGAGGTTTTTTTTAATCTCATCTTAATGCAGAGTGGGATAAATCATCTGCTAAAAATGTCAGTTTCTCTCCACTGATTATAAAGGAAGCTAAAGGCAAAAAGCTCAGATATCATCAAATGAACCTTATGCTGAAAGACTGGGAGATAAAATGTCAGATGAAATTTGATATAATCATATATAAGGGAGGATAGTGGACAAACAATCCTAATATACAATAATGGAGTACAGACTAGCTACTACCACTCAGGAATGAGACTGTAAAATTATGGTCCAGAAGTCCATAAATTTCAGTTCAGTGTCCAGAAGCAGTTAACAATGAATAAATAAATAAATAAATAAATAAATAAAGATTTTCAATACCAATAATTAACGAAGAATAGAAAATGAAACACAAAAAGATGCCATTGTGTCACTAATCTCAGAAACATGATTATTGTGTTTGGTTGTGCTCTTTTTCCTCCAAGAAGTATAAACAAGAAATAGAAAATATTCAGGGAAGGTGAGGTGGAAGAGCCACTTATAGAAGTCTATGAAATAGCGAGAGACATAAAAAAAAATATATAGATAAATAAAAGTGAAAAGGCAATGACCATTCACTATTTTATTTGTTTGTTTTTACTACACAGCCAGGCACATTAAAAAAAAAAAAAGTGTAATGGGAATGAAAGTAAGAGCTTTTCGCACAGGTAGAGTTAATCTGGGAAGTCTAGTGTTGTAGGAGGTTGTAGACTGCAAACATTTCTATCAATTCAAAGAGAAATTTGAAAAATTAATGGAAGAAATAAAAAATCAAGTACTTCTAAAAACAAAAATATCCTTCTTTTCTTGCACCAGAAACCCTTAAGATGCAGACTTCAGGTTGCTGGAAGAATATGCTGGAAGTACAAGTGTGTTTGTTCTGATATTACATTATGTTCTGATATTTCATTTTTTTTTCTCAAACACTGTCAGAGACAGTGCACAGGCCTACGTAAACTATAGTCTGCGTTAGTAAACCTGTTCTTGTGTTCTAATATAAACCTTTTGAACTATTATTTTCCAATTCATTTTCCATGGAGGTATAGATGCATTAAATCTATTAACAAAAGGTGTGTCTTTTACAGTTATTGCTACATAAGCTGCACTGCAATAAGTTGATGATCTTGTATCAAAACATAAATAATAATTCTGACAACAGTATGGTTGTGTATACAAACAGAGGTGAAAAATGAGATTATTGCAAGTGTTGTCATAAATTTGAACAGATGAAAAAGAAGTAGTACCCACTGTCTATTTTCAGACTTCTCATTAAAGCTTCCTTATAATGACCTGTTCTCAGTACTTATTATAATACACTAAATAACCTAAAGGGCTCATATCATAAAGATCTAAGCTTTACCCATTCCTTCTGAAATCCAGGGAATATGAAAAAATGCAGCACCTGGCAAGATCAGGTGAAAGGATAACTTACCAAAGATACAGATTTACTTTTGTTTTTGCTGAGAGTGGGTGATTCTGCATTTACATGAGCACGTGATGAAATAAGTAGATCCCTTAAAGTTCAATAGATTTTATTCACAGACATTAATATTATATTTCTTGCTAGAAGTGCTTTTGGTACACCTTGTACTTCTAATCACTAATTCCACGAATTTTTCCATTTCCTAGCACAGTTCATTACCGGCCAGACCAGGGATCACATTTTGAGTTTTTTTTCCTTGCTGCTCTGCTCCCTGCAGGTGGGACCAGATGGAGATAAATCCCTGTCTCTCCTGCTGCCAGAGATTGAATTACCCACAGGTTGACAGAAATCTGTACAGAGCCCCCAGAAGTGGTATGCACTTACAACTGACATTAGCATATGTAGAGCGGCAGTCAGGTTTCACGATGTTCTTTCCATAGAAGGAGCAATAATAATGAGTTGAGTTGTAAACTCAATAGGAAATAAGTAAATAAATAAATAAATAAATAAATAAAAAGATTCACTAAATGAACAGAAGTACAAAAGAATAGATAAAAGGAAAGGAATCAGTACGCTGTTTATTGCACATTGTGCTTCCTCCAGAGTAACAACAATATCATTTCCTTTTAATTTTTCCATTTGAACTCAATCACAAGCCATGCAGTTGTTTCATGCTTCAGGTGTTTAAAGTGGCTAATTTTAAGGACATCCATGGGACATGCATCTTTTAACACCCTGAGCAGCTTTTCACACTTCTGCTCTCTATAGGCTTTGGGAAATATTACTTTACACTTGAAGACAGTTTTGTTAAGTGACCTGGAAGCAGGAATTCTGTCCTGTCATCTTAACAAATTTAGACTTCAGCTGAAAATAAGGAAGCCTTAAGAAAGTCAGTTTTCTGACTTTCTACTTTGAGAAACTAATCAAGTATTTCCTCCTTGATAGTTAATATAAATTGAGCGGACATCTCACTCTATATGTTAAATATCTCTTCAACAAGCTATTAGCTTAGTGAAAGGAAGGAAAAAAACAAAAGGCAAAAGGACTTCTAAACTATTTAACTACATACATATATATACCATGCCAATAATAAATCCACATATAACAAAGTAATCCAGTGTAAATCTTAAGTGGAGGTAATCAGTTTAGGGTTAAAAAATGACTAAATGGGGATGGAGGTTGAGCTGTCAGTGACTTGAACAGCAGCTCTAATGCTGAGAGAAACTGTAAAAGGTGTAGGTACTGGTACATGAGTTTGGAGAGTATCTGGATATATTGTCTATATGCGAGTTCAATCTGCAAGTGAAATAAAGGACAAACAACATAAAAGTCAAAATCCACCGGTTGGAAAGAGAAGATGGAATCACTATTTCTCTTTTTGATCTTAAGTTTCTATGTGCCTCTATTTCTGAAATTCGCTTACACCACATCTTCAGAACAAACAACTGCTTCTGCTTTGGATTGCAGCTTGAGAAACACAGAGCCTGGTTTTCAGGCTTGTTGATCTTAGTATCCCTTACAACTATTTAAAGCTCCTGTCCATTATTAGAGTCCATTAATTTCTAACTGAATTATCTTAACTCAAGCTTCAACTTCTTAACATTATAGGATTCGATAATCCCAGGAGGAAGGCCAGTCCAGTCTCTTTTACTGAGTAGGAATAAGTACATAAAATCCTTGTTGAAGACTATACATCGCATCTATTCTTAAAAACAAAACAAAACAAAACAAACAAAAAACTAATGAGGTCCTCAGTTCCTCAGTGTCATAATGTTAGCTGCTTATTAGCTCAGGACCTGCTTTTATTATTTAAATTCCATTACATTTAAATGTAATTTTCCTGTAATTTCTATATATGGAAATATAATCAATAGGGTTTTTTTTTGTTGTTTGTTTGTTTGTTTGTTTATAATTTATTTCTCCTTTGGAGTACAGAGAATAATCAAGTCCTCTCTTAAAAACAAAAGTCTTATTCAGTAGTGAACTAACATTATGCTTTATTTTTCAAGAAAAAGCAAATACATTTCAGTGCTTTCCCTTAAATCATGTTTGCTAATTTCCTGAGTTTTTCTCTACCTTCTCTTTTCTTGTCTACATCTATCTTCAGGTTTGTTCCCCAACATTTGACACAATATTCAAGTGCCATCTGAAGTAAGATAACTATTTTTGATATGAATTTCGTTTAAATTTGTTTTTAAATATTGTTTTGCTTATTTTCAAGGATATCATATTAAATGAAAACAGAATTATTACCTTTTATGCTATGACATTGTTATTAATATGTTCTTACATATTCATCAACTCTATTTTTTTTTTTTAAATGATATCACATTAAATTAATTCATATCAACACTTCAGTTTGGATGAGGAATTTTCAAGTGAATTTCCAGGAATTTCTATTTATCATGCTTTTCTCTTCCTAGCAAAGAATGGTCCCAGAGAAGAAACGCTGGATGCTTTTAAGATGAGACTCAGCTAAAAGCTGTACCTAGGAGCACATATGAGCACAAGTGCTTCAGCTGCTGCTTGTGTTGAGATCACAGAGAAACCAGTCTAGTGGCAATCTGAACACATCCCCTCCCGGAAACAATTTCTATGTCAATTTTATGTCTTCTAAATGTTAGTTTTTGCTCTGTAAAAAATATTTTATTTTGGGCTGCACTACTGACTAATGGAAGCTAATTTATTTTTTACTTTCATTGGATTCAGTCTCATAAACAAATTTTTATTGGCATCCTCTCCAACCTAACATCAAAGCTCTTCTGTGGATGCAAGTTTAAGGGACATATTCAGTGTCACACAGAACAATTGTAGAATGGAGAAGAAAAATACCCCAAATTATATGCCACTACTTCACTCTTACCCCTGACACATTAGCAAAAGGGACTCTGTGTTGCTTTTTTATGTCAAATGAATTTGGGTAGACATATGCCATATGATGACCTGCCATTGCAGACAATATGTCTCAATGGTGATGGGATTTGGTATGCTTTCTCAATGATGAAAAGTGTTTTTCCCACAGTTTTTATGTATTATTTTTCATGCATTATTCTGACACTGTGTCTGAAGACAAAGATTCAGCACCTATAAGTGTTATGTGAAGTAATATTTTAACGGACATCTTCCATACAAACACCATGTTTATACTGGACCAATTTTTTATTAGTCAAGTACCATTAAACTATTGCAACAGCAATCTGATTTTGCAATATAATATAAGCTGGAGGAAATAAATAAATTAAACATTATTTGTCAAGAAGAGTGATCTTTATTAGATCTGACCTTTCTCTAAGACAACGCAATAAAAATGTGAGTGTCATTTTTATACTTGCAAAGATTAGTCTTGCTTACAGTAAGCAAAAGATTAGTCTTTCAGGAGGCTTAAAATTTCCATTGGAAATAATTGAATCTCATTACAAAGCATGCACTATGAAGCTCTTATGAGTTGCCCCAATCAACTATTATAAGCATGTTCCTACTCAGAGCTGCAGCTTTCCAACCTCTGCTGTTACACAGTATTGTAAGTTGACCTTTTATGAAGATTTAAAGCATCATGTAATTAACTTTTTCTATGTACAGAGTTAAGACTTAATGAAACTGTGAGGTTAAATGCCAATATATCTCTTGCAGGCATTTTTTGTATTACGGTTCTTGGCTTTCAGATGCTAATGGTATATTTTTGTACCCACATTATTAAAAAACAAAACAAAACAACAACAACAACAACAAAAAAAAAACAGCAGACTTTTACTACCATGTACTACACAGTTCAATTTCACTCTTTATACAACCACAGTCAATGAAGAATATCTCTAAAATGCAAATCAATAAGCTGTATTAGAGATTATTTTATGATCCTAGTCCAAAATCTACTGAAGTATATGGAAATGTATTGCACTCAGGAAGGTACATGAATTCTATATTTCTAGTTCAGTGTAGTTTCACTTTAACAAACAGAGCAGCTCTGCAGAAGAACTCTAGACACTAGTCATTTTTTATTTTTTTTTCCAAGACCAGTAGTAGATTTACACTCCTCTGAAGCAAAGTGATTATCCTAGAAACAGGCATGCATATATACCAATTTCATCAGTGGTTTTAATGCTTTATTTAAGGGATAGGCAAGTATTGTTTTCCCTGTATCCTAGTGACATATGTAATGTAGAGAAGATAAGGGTGCTTTTTTTTTTTTTTTTTTTCATGTTGTCCTTTCAAGACCAGTGACTACAGCAAGTGCATTTTGCATTTAAATAGTACAACAAAAACAACAACAACAAAAAACAGGCATGTATTACAGCTATTGCTATTGCTACTGCTATTACTATTTTAGATTGGCTTCTTCCTCCATAACATCGTAATTCCTGGTTCATTACCACATGCATATTAATTCATAAATTTCATCAAGAAAGACCCCGCTGTGCTCCACAGAACTGGAGAGCTTCATACCCCAGGTTGCTCCTCGTGGTCACCCTCTACAACAACCTGAGCACAAATGCATGACCCTCCTGCAGAAGTGTCAGTTTTCTACATTGACATGAGTGCTACTTGAAAATGAGATAATAATTTTAAAAAATAACCTGCTTGCCTCTCTTTCACTGTGGCTTAGAACAAAGAAATCATAAATCTGGTTAATTTTTGCTACTCTTTTACCCCACAGTCCTCTCTGGAGGGATTTTAGTGCACAAGTGGGTCCCCTCATATGTTCACCCAGTGCTTATCACTCAGGATTCAACTAGGAAGAACAAGTTGCAGTGTATTAGGCACAGTTAGAGTTGCCTGTTCCATGCTGCAGAAGCTGAATGTACTTCTTAATTGAATTAGACCTATAAATATTAGATCCTAAATTGTAGCTACTATTGTGTCTCAGTGTAATATGAAATCAATAGACTTCCTGTATCCAGACTGTAATCTAAGTTGTCATTCACTGTGTTTAATAGATTAATTCTAATATTAATTCCAATTAAGAAAGATCATGTTTATAGGACACTTTTGCATTCATTTTTAAACACCATTAACTAATACATCTAGAGCCCTTCTGTAATCCTCACACAACTGGATGAGGTCAGAAATTTATGAAATCCAAACTCCTATCTTAACAGCTGGTTTTATGGTATATATACCATTTTATGGTATAATTCAGTGATTTTCATTTGCGTCCTTCTGGGAAAAAATAAATAACTAAATAAATAAATTACAATAAAATACAGTAAAATATAATAAAATACAATAAAATAATAAATAAAATAAAATAATAAAATAAATAAACTAAATTCATAACATATAAAATAAAATAAAATAAAATAAAATAAAATAAAATAAAATAAAAATAAAAATAAAAAATGATTAAAAAAAATGGATCTTGTCAAACCAGTGCTAAGAAGAGTTTTTCATATTGCTCAACTCAAGAAGAGTTTTTCATATTATTTCAGTTGCTTTCAGGACAACAACTGAAGGTGTATATATATATATATACTTGTAGCAGTGAGTTGTTGTAAGAAATTATTTAAAGCCAACTAGGAGGCAACAGGTTGAAAAAAAAAAAAAAGGAAAAAGAAAGGAAGGAAGGAAGGAAGGAAGGAAGGAAGGAAGGAAGGAAGGAAGGAAGGAAGGAAGGAAGGAAGGAAGGAAGGAAGGAAGGAAGGAAGGAAGGAAGAAAGAAAGAAAGAAAGAAAGAAAGAAAGAAAGAAAGAAAGAAAGAAAGAAAGAAAGAAAGAAAGAAAGAAAGAAAGAAAGAAAGAAAGAAAGAAAAAGAAAAAAGATTTTTAAAACAGCTAGAGAGGAAACCTTAAATTGTACGGAAATTGTGTTTCAGACATTGTCTAACACATGGTGCCATGACACATCAGAAGGCCAACTGCTTCAAAATCTGTCCTTTCAGGTTTTCAGAGAAAATGTCTTTTATTACAGTCCCATAAACTCTTCCAGTTGTTCACCCATAAAACAGATTTTCCTTCCTTCCTCAGAACCACTTTGCTGTATCCTGTTGCATCAACACACACACAGACACATAATAATAATAATAATAATAATAATAATAATAATAATAATAATAATAATAATAATAATAATAATAATAATAGAATTATCTTCTTGCTGTGTTCCTAAAGGAAAATTGTGGTAGAATATTGCACCTCTTTCTCTTTATTTATTTAGTGGAATTCAAGACCTTTAGAATGTCATTAATTCCTAAACTGAACATGAATTATAATTGACTAGTAAATCTGTTGGAAGTTAACTTAAAAACTCATCTTGATATCAGGGTACCAAAAGAGAAACAAGAAAACCATGCATGGAAAAATTATACCAAACATTATCTCTGACAGAGCAATTTTCATCTCCATATGTGAAAATACACTACAAAGGAAGTTAATTATCATTATTACCACTTTCTTTTCAGATTGGTAAATTTAGTCAGAAAGAGATTATATAATTTAACAGAGATCCAAGCTAAAAAGTGTGGGAAAGAACCTGTGTCTCTTTGAATACCTGCCTGTTTGTTTGTAACTCAGCCAACCACAAAATAAGAGAAAAAGATTTAAGTCAATGGAAATGTAGCAATCATTTGACACATCACAGTAAATGTGTCAAAATGCATTTGAAGTAGCCAGCTTTGGTTAGAGCTCTCTGTTTTTCCTAGGTCTGAAGTGTCAGCTGAAAGAGCAGGACATCAGAGACAGTTTACAGCATTATACTTAGGCCATCTCTTGATAAAAATGTCTGGATAATATTCAGCAACAAAATAAAAATATGTGTCCTTGGAGATAAAAAATCTTTGGGTGTGATAAGAATAAATTACTTATTTTATTTGTATTATATAAAACTTCTGTTGTTTGTTTGTTTAATTTGCAATGTAGAAAACAGTTTTGATTATGATTTTAAATCAATTGCTGCATATCTCTAATTTCAACACAATTGCACAGTGTTACATACCTTAAAAGATCGAAAGCTAAAAGACACATATAAAAGGTTAGAATAAACCATTTTTTTTCTGCTAGTTCAGCAGTAACACCTTTTCATGTTGCTGTTCTTTAGAAAAAAATAATTGTCTCTTATGAGATTAATAGCATCTAACAACACAAAGCTACAGGTACATTTGATATTAGAAACTGTGGCCTCCAAAACCATGTTGCTTCAATGAATTTAGGTTGCCTCCTTATTCCTTATTATTTAACTGCTTACTGTATACTGAGAATTGTCAAAGTCTAGTTACATGCACAGTTTTGTTCTACAAAGGAGTCTTCAAAAAACTCTCAGAAATCATTCAGATAGAACTGTAAAAACAGATTTGTCCATAAAAGTATAGTTGTAATAAAGATTTTTTTGCATAGAATCATAGAATATCCTGAGTAGGAAGGGACCCACAAGGATCATCGAGTCAGTTTCCTGGCTCCACACAGCATCACCCAAAAATCAAACTCTATGTCTGAGAGCATTGTCCAAACACTTTTTGAACTCCACCAGGCTCAGTGCCATGACCACTGCCCTGGGGAATCTGTCGCGGTGCCCAGTCACCTAAGAACCTAAGAACCTTCACTAAGAAAGGTCCCTAACACCCAGCTTGACCCTCCCCTGTTCCAGCTCCATGCACAGGACCCTTGAGTCCTGTCGCTGTCCCCAGAGCAGAGCTCAGTGACTGCCCCTCCGCTCCCCATGAGGGAGATGTGGGCCACCATGAGAGATGTCTGCTTTACTTTTTTTTCCTTACTTTCATTTTTTAAATTTAATGTTTGTTTGTTTGCTTGTTTTGTTTTGTTTTGTTTTGTTTCTATATTATATAGTTTTCTATATAGTTTTCTTTCTATATTTGGTTTTCTTTCTCTCTTTTTTTTTTTTTTTTTTTTTTTTCACCTGTTTTGCAGACCTTTTAATCCCAGTATATTATCCCACATAACTTTTATTTATGTATTTATTTATTTATGTATTTGTTTATTTATTTGTAATTATACTCATACCACATGGACTGTCAGATGACATTTTATCACTGCAAGTCATACTATCAGATCAATACCAACACTCTGACCTCTGTTTTCTCTATTTTCAGGTTCTGAGAGTATCAAATTTCTCTGTAAACACTGATTATTATGATTTGTAAACTCTGACATTTATGTGTGCTGATACTATTAATATTTTTAAAGAATTGAAGATACCATTGCAGTTTCAGACCTCATCAAATCATGGGACGGTTTTCACTGTGTCACTGAATCTTCCAGATTAACATTAATGCCATGGAGATCAGGAGGGGTACAGATCTTCTCAATGTAATTTTATAATCCAGGCATTTTTGGAAGAAGTAAATAAAAATTAACAAAATGCTCTCACTAGCTGCTGACAAGAAGCAGAAAACTTCAAGCTCACGTCACATCATCTGAATATCCAAATATTTTCATTATCAAATTAAAACTAAACTTTACTTGATCCTCTGTTAACAACATGTGGAAGCTCCTTAAACACTTCAAAGTATACAACAGAGTATGATTTTGTGAAAAGTACTTTTTAAACTGCATCTAACTGTGTGAATCAAGCAGTTTACGAAGGATTCAGCAATGCCCTCTGGTTATCAGTACACCTTCCTTGTGAGAAGGGACCTTGATTGAAAAGCCTTGTTAATAAGAGAAATGCATATTCCTGAGAACAAACTGGATTTCAGAAAAGACACCACAAAATGTAAAAATCTTAGAAAGTTAGATTATTCAATAATTAATATGAAGAAGTTATTTTCTTTCATTGTATTTGTCTTCCTTGACCCAAGTACTTATAAGCTCAGCAATTTGTTCTCTGATATGGTGTGCAGCTGATATTTCAAGAACAACCCATGAATTTAGAGCACTCTGGCAGCTCCTTACCAGAATTTCCTATAGATTATCCAAAATGAGAGGAATTTGTAGGGGTTTTTTACTTCAGGATTTTTAGTTCAGTTTAATTCTGGAAATCATCAACCCATATGGGCAGGAAAATAAGATCTATCATTTTTTTATTTATTAGGAAAAAAAAAAAAAGGTAACATTATTCATCAATGTAATATTGGGAAAGTTTTACCTACTAGCCCTTGTTTTCATCACATTCACTAACACATCATTTCTCCAACTGTGATGTGCACCACTGGAGTTTGATCAGTAAGTGACATAGGAGATTCCAGATCTGGTAGTCCTAGGGACTTTACACCATTCGTACTTCACACCAGTGCTGGCTCCTTTTCTAATGATGCACTCCAGCACTACTGCCTCTATATTGATATCCCTACCGAATCCAGCACTTTGAAGATAGGTTATTCTTGGCAGAAAGATTGGAAACATATTCACTATGACATTTTATTGAAAAATATCTTCCCATATATTATAGCTGCCACTGGCATTGCCGTTAAATCTGTTGTCTTATGTTCAGCCAGACTATATTAAGATTTTTGGAGCATATATCTGCGCTAAAGAAAGGAACAAACACTACAGAAGATGAAAAGTGATACAGTGTTGAAGAATTGGGGATAAAAGTGGATGTCTGTTCCTTTTAAAAAGCAACATAATCATTTCAATGACATCTAAATTAATTAAATGTACCATGTGGGGGGAAATTAAACACAAGGAAAAACATATGGCTAATTATAAATGAGAATCAAATACTAATTATAATAGTAGAAGTACTCTTAAGACTCATGATCAATTTTATTGAGCCTGTATGAAGAAGAAACATAGGTTGCAGTTTCAGAAGATGATAGCATCAGCAGCAAACCTATTGCAAAAAGTTCAAAACCTCAGCCCAATATTCACATTTTACTGCTTATAATTTGATTATTTCAGTAATGCAGTTCACCACAAACCCATAAACAGCTGTACCAGCACAAATGAGACCAAGGCAATCACAATTGTAGGAAGATGGGACTGCAGAAATATCTCAAACTGCTTTTGTATGTCAAGCAAGCAACTTATAAAGCTACATCCCAAAGACAGAGCCATAAATTGTCTATACTGACACTTCTTAGGTGTCTGCATCCTGATGTGAAGTCTGTTGGGTAAGCAACAGTGACTTTAAGAAGTATTATTTAAGTAACATGCAAGAAGACCTGGGTAGGAGCTTTGAAATTTTCTCAATAAGAAAGACAGTACTTTTCTGCAAAGCAGGCACTTCATAAAGGAGAGCACTGTCTTCATGTTTTGATATTTTTAAGTGAGGGTAGCCATGGCTAACTTTATCACATGGTACATTTGCTTTTTCCCCAGGATTCTTCATGAAAGGGAATGCATTAGTTGTTGCTTCCATATGGACTAAGGCTGATTGTAAACACTCACTTCTTCATTGTTTTAAAACTATACATACACAGATAGGTAAGTACTAATACACAGGAAAAGGTGACTGCTGATACCATGTGTAGGATCCACTTGCTCACATGTAGACATCTACATGTGCCTAAACATCTTAGGTTCTCACAGAACCAGAAGAGAAACTGGACATTTTGTCTCATCCTGAAATGATGCTTAAAAGAATTCGAAATGCAAAGTAATGTTTTGAGAACCTTACCCAGAACAGCATTTAAGCTTTAAAGATCCAAAAGTTTTCTCCAATGTCTCTGGGATTTCAGTTTACAATATACTGTGTGATTACATTTACAATGTTTTTCTGTACTGGAAGCCAAAATCCCATGCTTTTTAGCTTTTAATGTTTTTTAGGGCCAATGTCTCCCTCAAGCAGTGTGTCATCACTCCTGTTCAAAATCAGCAATAGCTTAGCTTACAGTAATTAGGGCAAAATCAACCCTTTGTATGTAAAGAGTCATTAATCACATTTACTTTAATGTGCATTGATAAAAATAATAAGGTAAATATTTCATTATCTGAAGAATTTGAAACACATTTTGGGTATTAAAACACCAGATCTTTATAACTTGTGCAAAAACATTACAACACTTGTTCACACAATGTTCAAGCTTCACTGCTTTATTCAGCCAATCTATGCAATTTCATTTCTACACTTCTCTCTTTAAACTGTATACACTCACTAAGAGAATAATGTCTGTGGGTCATGAGGGAATTGTATTTTTCTCCACTAGATATTTTAAATACAAACATTTTCCATAGATATTTAAATGAAAACAAAACAAAACCTTCTGAACACTTTTAGCAGACAAAGTAGTTTGCAGAATTTTCTGAATAATTGGCACTGACAATTCTCTTGTGAACTTCCCTAAAAAAAGTGTTTCAAGTGAAGGGTTTTTGTTTGTTTGTTTTGCTTTTAATGCAACGGCATCAGAGTGTTGAATTCTTCTGTCACACATCCTGAACTTCCAGAAAAGGTTTTACAAGTTGTAGGGAAGAGAGGTTAATGGTTTCTGATAATGCATTATTATGTGATTTTGTTTCTATTTTTTTCCCAAAACATATCAGACAAAAAGCACATAAAACATCAGGTTTATATGTTAGTTAACTCACTATTTTTGAAATGTTTGGATGAGCAAGCTCTTTGATTTCTCAAATAATACTGACATCAAGATGAAAGTATCTTCACTGTCTTCCTCTTACCTTCTACGTTACTTTACCTTCTATCTTACCTCCTACATTACTTTCCTCTTACTTGCATCATGGATTTTATTTATTCACACTCATCCCCAAACATGGAATCAGGTAACCCTTCGGTCTCTTAAAGGATTTTTTACCATCTTTGAAAATCAGATCTTAAAGGATTTGTTACCATCTTTGAAAATCAGACCATGGAACAAACATGATGCTCAAACATGCTGACTCAAAAAGGTTTTTGTTTGGACACTGTTTTTCATCTAGCAAGGCAAATTTTTCTTTACATTTATGCTTTTTTTTTTTTTTTTTTTTTTTTTTTTTTTTTTTAACTAAGAAGATATAACAAGATCCAGAATTTGAAAACTGAAACAATATAAACCACTTTCAGGCTAGAAATAACTAAGAAAATTTATCACTAAAACAATTATTAAAAATAATAATGATAATAAATTGTTGTTTTTTTTTTTCCATCTCTTGAGATTGACTGATCTGATTACTTACTTCAAAACATGGAAGTATACTTCACTAAACTATGAGTTTGAAACTGGAATTTTTAGATGGACGTCTATTCCTGAGGTTCCTGGAAGCAAGTTCAATAAACAGGTTAGACCCTTTTGATTATTATTTATTGAAATAAAAGAACTATGGCAAAATAAAAGAGGATAAAACTAGATGTCAGTACAACATAGGAATAACCTTGTAACAATTTTAATTTGTCAACTTTACTTTTTCTCTTTCCAGCAAAGCCTGTATCTTTACTCATAAACTAAGAAGGATCAGAAAAACAAACAATATTTTATGGCACAATTCATTTTAAGTAGTATTACAAGCTGTACTTGTTTGGATAAGTATTGGAAGTACCAGTTCAGACCATAGACCTTCCCACTGTCTTCTCCGTGAGAGAGATTTTGTTCCAGTTTTGGAAAGGGTGCTGGAAAAAGAGTTAGGGAAAAGCTCTGTAGAATGTAGACTCTTTGATAAATATTTTTTATAGAATTACTTAGTGTGTGATATACATGTCACTCAATCAAAGAAAGGTTCAAGAAATCCACTGGAATGTATCCATTATTCTTTTAATTTGAGTTTCTTTAGTCCCGTTTTAGCTTCATTTACAACAGGAGGCTGAGGAACAGCTGCCATCTAGTGCTGATGAGGCCTATGATTCTCAGAAAAGAAAAATTGTTTTGAGGTCTAAGGGTAGAGACATGCCAATGCTGTTGCAGCTTGACCTACATGTTGTTAATACTCATCCTCCAACAGCTCACAAGAGTGTGAGGTCTCAAACTAAACTACACAGAGCATCAAAAGAGAACATCTACAGCATGGACTATAGGTCTGCTTCTGTAATGAGAAGATCATAAGATCTTCAACTAGATTCAAGCAATAATTTTATACCTCCTCTTTCTACCCATGCAAATATGAGAATTAGACACCTGATTTCATACTGGTTTCCATTACTGTTCTTTAAAATTTACATATGGTACGACCTCATGGACAGAGGCATCCAAAAATGGCACTGGTTGTGTATGAAAAGAATAAGAACAAATTTTAAGACTCCATCCCATGGAGTAAGTTTTATCCAGCTTTATCATCTGCAGAAGAGATTTATTTTCTTGTGAAAAGCTATGTTAAAATGTATTAGATATAAAAGTAACTTTTAACTTTACAGACAATTTTAAAATTATATGCACACTGAGCAATTTAATGTGGAAATTACTCATTTGAAGAAACAATATTCAATCACGAACCTTGAGTTTTATTTTCTGCTGGCATCCAGCATCAGCCAGGTGAGAAAGCACACCTTTAAATTATTAAAGTGCCTTCTGTCATGATAAGGTTAGACATAAACAGTTCTTAAAATAGCCAGACAGCAAGTAAATTGTTTAAAAGGAACAAAACTTCCAGTCTTACTGTAGACCTCTTATGTGATAAACTTTGTTTGATAAACCTGGAAGGGATGCTGTTGCACAGAACAGAGTGTAAGTCACTATACAGTGATTCATCTCACCAATTTTTTATGAAATAACATAAAGAAAAGAAAGATCACAGAACTTTGTGTCATCTATCATGGTTCACCTCTCCAGAAAATAAAAATTACTGGTTCATAATTATATTTCCTCCATGTGATAGCGTTTTTAATGAAGATCAGTGTTTGGCAGAAATGAATCTTTAAACAAAAATCCCATTTTGTAAGTATCAAATAAAATATATTACATAAAACAAATATATATATGTATAACGATGATTTTAAAAAATTCTCAAAACACAGAATTTATTGCATAAATAAAGTGAAAGGTATTTTGGAAGGAAGCTTTTCTCTACTGCTAGTAAACTTTGGATTAACAGATTTGAAGACTGTTAATCATAGCAACACAAAAACAAATTTTCTGAAGGATCTGTTTCTCCAGTCCCTCTGAATGTCTCCAAATGTGGCATTTGATTTCATAGGTGAAGTCAGTTTACAGTTTTCAGGTTTATCAGAAGAATGAGAACCTTACAAAAAATTGCAAATAGCAATGGAAAGTAACCTTATATTACTGCGAGTTCACTTTGGTTTACATGCTTAATTTTTTTCCAGACACATAGAATAATGGTTATAAATAATGAAGAGAAAAATATTGTAATAAATAAATAAATAAAGCTATACCATAGGCAGGGCTAGAAATAATTTCACAAGCTGCCAGATCAAGATTTGAAAAAGTAAAAAAAATAAAGATTAAAAAAAACCCAAACTACTATGAATTCTCGTCTGGATAAATTTATACCAAACTGACTTAAGTACGAGTCCAAAGGAGTATGTCTAACACTCCTAACATGCAGAAGAAGAGATTGTTTGACCTATGTTTCTGAAACAGAATTTCGGATATGGAGTTTCTAAACTCTTCTTTTTAAATAACTGCTTTCTTCTGTTCCTAACTAAAATACCTTATTTCCTCTAGGCCTTTCATCACTCACTGAGATCAAAAGTTTATGTTTCAGAGAGAGGCATAAGATATCTATGCGTTTGTTTGTTTGTTTGTTTTTTTCCTGAAAACAACTAATAAAAGAACTGAGGTTAGATTAAAAGATCATTGTGTCTCTTATATATGTATATTTATATATATACATATATATATATATATATTTGAATAACCAGATAAATTTGTTCTGCTAATGGCTATATATATATATAGTATATACTATATATATACACACTATATATAATATATAATAATTATATATATATATTAATATATACTAATATATATAATAATAATATATATATACTACTAATATATATATATATTAATATATATAGCAGCAATATATATATTTTTTGTATATATATGGCCATTAGCAGAACAAAATTATCTGGTTATTCAAGAGCTTTTTTTGTAAACAACTGCATGGTTTTGAACCTTTCCTATACAGAGGCTCTATATGTTGGCAGTAAGAGACCAAGGGATTCTGGAAACAAATACAAGCTTTACTTGTAGGAACAGAAGAGACAGTTGCTGTAACTATTACATTTGTGAAACATTTTGAGTAGAGAATCTGATTTGTGATTCAATCGCTTCCCCAAAAATGATGTTTTGTTTTTTTTTTAGCCTTTTCCTGGAGGACTTTGTACACTTTTCATTTCTGACTAAAACCACAGTCTTTTTGCTTTCCTGTTACTACTTCACAGTTCCACATCTTAATTTGCTAACCATATGCTCCTCTGATCAAATCAGCAGATGTTTCTTCTCTAAAGCTTAGCCTGCAAATATCTCAGCAGTGTCAAAAGAGCTATATATGCCAGAAATTCTAACTAAACTAAACATGTAATAGAAACAGATAAAACCTTTATCAGTCATATTTCTAGGTTATTTTTATTACCATTTCATAGATGTCATTAATTTGATTAAAAATAGAACTATAGCTTCAGACCTTGAAATTCTCTTTGTTCCCAGCATCATTGCATCAGAATTCATCTTTGGGAAATGGTTCTGTTTATTATCTCATGCACTTTAAAAACAAAAAGCCAAGCAGTGTTTCTTAACAGGTGACTGGCCAGAGTCAGGCTCGGCATACTCCCTGTGGGTATTCTTTTTTACATCAGTAGCTTTCTGACCTTGCATATCAGGCCTGTCACATCTCTCTTACCTCTATCAATATGTTAAAGTATGTATTTAACATTTCACCTCTCTTTCTCTCCACCCTGTTCTGTTCCCTTTGAGCTAACAATCTGTATGTAGCTGCAGTAGCTGGTGAAAGAAGTTCACTGCATTATTTAGTTTTGTTTGCTTTGTCTCAGTGCTGCTGAGAATACTGATGTACATAGCTGTCTTATTCTTAATAATAATTCATAAGTGATTTCTCTTCATGTACATATTTTACAGGACTATATCCTTTTTTTTTTTTTTACAGGACTATATCATTTTTTTTTTTTTTTTAATATGAAATTATTTTCCATTATGTTATTCCTTTTTAAATAAATGAAAAATCAGTCTAGGAAGCAGTAATTGGTATACTTATCTGCAAATAAATAAAAGGATTATGGTATAAGACCCTCAAACATCTTCACTTTTGTGTTCATGGTCCTATGGTACAAAGCCTCAATTCAAAAAAGCCATATTTACTTTATTTCTAAAAATATTCTGACCCCTGAGACCATGAGGGGGGTACAACTGCCAATATGGTTATGTCTAAAATTTTCTGGAAAACTAAATTGTTCAGCTGCTATAAGGATGCTATGCCTCTTCTATCACATATAACATAATATGACAGGTACACTTGGACTTGAATGATCCAGTTCTCTCAGGCCCCTTCTAGTCTCTTTTGTGGTTCTATCTTCAGTTTTAAAATTTGCATGACAGATAACAAGACAAACTTCAAAAATATGACATTCATCTAGATGTTTTGATCTGTAAAATAGTCCTACGGTTTGTTTGGCACAAAGTGATTATTCTAATATATCCAGGATCTAGCCTCAAATACCTTTGACTTTTCTTAATAGCCCAGGAAATTATAATATACTAGGGGTGGGGGTTGAGAGGAAAAATGGCAGAAGGGTATTGATGGATGAAGACAAAGAAAACTAAGTAATATTCTATAGGACCAGGAGAAAAATAATATGTTTTAAAAGTGGAGACACTTTATTTACCTCATTCATCAACAACCTTGTTGAATTCATTCCTATTTGAATGTCTCTGCAGAGTACCTGTAACATTAAATTACAAAAAGGAAAACTATGGTGGTTTTACTCTCTCCTTTTCCTGGTCATTTAGGTGCTAAGTTAGCCATATACACACACACACGCACACACAAATTATCAAGTTAGCCCTCCGGAGAGCTTTTAACTCTCTCTTCTTTCTGTCTAGCTCTCTGTTGTTGGTGGTGTGTTGTTGTTTTTGTTGTTTGTTATTTTTGTTGTTTTATTTGTTTGTTGTTTTAATCTATTATTGAGACAAACACAAATGAAGCTGACATTATTTGGTTATTGAGAACCAAACAGATGGTAAATAACTATTTTAAATCAATGATACTAACTTAAGGCATCAGCTTGTCACCCAATATACTGCCAAAGGCTCTCCTTTAGAATTGGAATGTCCTTCAAGTCCTGACATATGTATGACATATGTAAGAAGTTGAAAGAATCTAACTGTGACTGGGGAAACACAATTGTATATTTATACAGGTATGTGTATATATCTTTGCTAAACTTCTAGCAATCTAACTTAAAAACAAACAAACAAAACCTCTTCAGCTGGATCACCACCTTATTTAATTGAATGTTGCAGTGGACTAAGCTGAGAACTGTTGAGCTGAAGAAAGCAGTCTGAAATCTTAATGCAAATGCACATTGTTTTTCCTGTACTTCTAGGCACATAGCAAAAT
This sequence comes from Netta rufina, assembly GCF_964035555.1. Lineage (NCBI taxonomy): Eukaryota > Metazoa > Chordata > Aves > Anseriformes > Anatidae > Netta > Netta rufina. The sequence continues at coordinate 5,258,973 of NC_140123.1, forward strand.
AGAACTCTGATTAAGGTTAAAGGAATATATTTGGCTGAACTAGTAAACAGGATTCATGCGAGAGGTACTGCATAAGATATTGTTATTTCTTCTTCAAGTCATTAATGGTCATCCACTTTTCTCCTTATTCATTAGATGTACACCAATAATCAACCTTCTCATGAAAACAAAACAACAAAACATCCCAATATACAGTTAAATACACGGCATTTCTTCTATCACAGAAGATTGCACTTTGCTGGCGAAAGAAACCATCAGTAAGCTCAGAAATGTCAAATGCAATTCAGTTTATTCACAGTGAGATGAGCAGTACACTTTTGGAAGTTTCAGGTTATTGAACTGAAGAAAATGGACAGACTTCCGTTCAAAGCTAAGAAATGTTCTTTGATGGGTGATTAGTATGACAATCAAAATAAGCACATTAAAAATAAATAAATTAGTATTGGATGGGTCAAAAGTTTTATGCTACTTCTAACCCTGAAAGTCAAGGGCCAGAGCTTGCAGTCCACTGGGATTTAGATGGGTGAAAAAGAATAACAATGAAAAATAGTGAGGGAAGGAAGGTTTGGTCAACATGTGATTAATCCTTTTGACAAGCACAATGTTTCCTATAACCATATTTTCATGGTACAGCATTTTTAGTGTAATTAACTTTCTATAATAAATGTTGAGGAACTCCTATATTATGTGTGACTGAAATAAATTTTGATAAAAAGGATGCTTCACCTCATAATCAGATGCAATTAAGAGGGCAACACTTTAAAATACACAGAGACATACACTTATTTAATAACACAAACATAAATAAATCCAAATAAGATATTTAAACCTATTTTTGGTTTTCTTCTGGATCTCTTGAGTGATTATAATATACACTTCTTCAGAGGAAGAAACTGAGGTTTTTCAATATTAATTGTATATCTTACGGCTATTTCATCTTTTTAATGAGTCGGCTATAATGTAATTAATGTTAACTAAAATAGATCCCCCTAGCATTTTACTTATTAGCTGCAGATTAAAAATGAGAACAAAAGGATGATGCTGGCTGACATACTGATTGGTATGACCTTAATCCTAGTAAGTGCCAGTACACATTATCCAGCAATGCCTACATGTAATAACAAAACTGACTTATTTTCTTTACTGATTTCTCTTATCACCTGTTTTTGTTTTTCTTGTTTTATCTTCTGATATTCACTCACGTAATGGCTTTACTTTTATCCAACTGGTTAATTGTGAGCAACCTACTCAACAACTGAGGAACCTGTGTCGTATTAACAAGCATATCAGTTCACTTCTAGAAGAGAGAATGACCTAAGCATTTATATCTACAAGAGCAACAGATAAAATAATAAAGCTGAAGACAACTACACAAATGTATAATTATATAACTGTAGACTAATGTCATTCTTACTAATCGTACATTGCCTTGAGGTAAGTTTGATTTGATCACAAGTGGGAGATTTGTGCATTATGCTGCTCATGGTGATGGGCTTTAAAAGCCTGCCCAAGCCCCGGAGGTTTCCCTGGAGTACCTCCATTTCTTTCCCACTACATTCAGACCAGTTAAGCTATTCATCTGGATAAAAAAAGTGTCCAGGAAGTGTTAGTTTATTTGAATAAAACATTATCTCTAATATTATCTCTAAAACATTATCTCAGTGTAAAACATTATCTCATTATAGCAGTAACCCCATCAGAAGCCTGAACCCAGCTTCTCACATGCTTGTGCTAGGAGAGCTTCAGCCCAATGGGCAGAGGTGACCCAGTACCATATGCCCATGGGAGAGCACCTTATAGACAGGAGGGACAGGCCACTGCCTACATGGGTGGGACACCTTGTAGGGTGCTGGAAGAATTATTTTTGGCTTGCACAAGACTTCTCATGGGATATTTAGGAATGCAGTCAAAGGGCAAAAAGGGAGAATAAAGGTAGAAAACTGTATAAAAATAGAGGAAGAAGAGGAATAATAGCTAGTTGCATATGAACAGAGTGCTGGTTGGTGTGCTTGCCATCTACCTGATAGACAGTCTGTCCTGTCTTCTCATTAAATTCAGTTTCTAGATATTAAAGTGCTATTTTAGAAATTACCTATTAGAAAATATTTCTTTATAATTAAGTTATTATAAAATACATATTTTGGGCTATTTTATTGTCTGAGCCAAGATGCTGGGGGATCCATATTGTATTTTAAAGTATATATCTTCCCCTTAACAGACCTTCATCCTATTGAGCCAGAGGGACAAGCAGAATTACACTGTTAGTGCTATTTGTGTGAATGCTGAGTGTGTGTGCCAGTGTGCTTGGCCATGAGAATATGTGTATAATATGTGAATATATTTAATGAATACATGTGTTTGTGCATACACCTGTAGGGAATACCTGTTCAAAACGAATCTTGGCTGGAGCTGGGAAAAAGCTGCAGCAACAGCCTTGTATCTCTTGGGTTCACAGATGTTGAAATCACTAGCAGAGAGTCTGACTCATCCAGAGATACAACACAGGTTTAAAAATAAATAAATAAATAAGAATATAGGACAATGTCAAAGCCTGTATTATTTTATTTATTCACTAGGCCTTTATTCTTCCTTATGGAAGTTTATGCTCTGGGTGGCAAAGAAAATTCATATTTCTTTAGGAGTGGAAATGTTTCAGTATAAATTAGCTATAGAAAAAATACGTTCACATTTCATGGAGCTCTGTAGCCCTTTAGTACCATTGCTCATAGCAGGCCATGAGCTTTGTGCTGAGTTTTCAAGGCCTCAGAATTGAGGCCTGTCAGGCTTGCTCTGAATGAAATTGTTCTGAGCTGCCTGAGCTTTGTTTTTCTCAGTTTAATGACAGCAGCTTCTCTAGTAGACTAGGTATCTATATGTAATTTATGTTTCTTCCATTTATCTTTGTGTAGTAGAACTATAGTTTTATACAGGCAGTAGTAAGATACAGCTATTCCATGTAGATTAACATATTTGTGACTCTAACACAGTGATATTCAGAGAAATACAAGCCTGGTAGGTAGAACAGCAAAGGCCTTGAGAAGAGGAAACACAGGACACTGTACAGACAAGTACGTGGAGGGGATGGTAAAAGAAGAGGCACAGGCTGGCACTGGAGACCCCAGGGCTGTACTAGTGACCCCCATTCACTCATGACCCCCATTCACTCATGATTAAAGAAATGAAGACTGGAAATGCTGGGTTTGTAACAAAGAGACTTAGTATATATAAAAATTACTGTATGACATTTGTAAAAATACCATGCATTGTAAATTTGGATGTAATGTGGAGCTGCAGACAAGTGAAGAGCTGGGTGTAAAAGCATGTTAACATCTAGAAATGGACCCCATCTGGGTCCTAGAAGAAAGAGAAAGTCGCAATCAACACGAACATTGTATTCCTCTTGGTGAAGAACTGCAGGTGATGACAATTTGCAGTAACCGTCTCTCAAATAACCACCACCAGAATGAGGCTACCAACCCTGGCACTCAAAGGAACAGCAGAAGGATATGCATAACACCAGGACAAGGGACAGAAACTAAGGATCATGTGCATAATAGTTTCAATTGTATTGTTCCTTATTTTCCTGTATGATTTATATCTCAATAAAAATGATTTAGATTTGACTGTTAAGATTTCACTATGTAAACAATAAATTCTTGGCTTTATACACACATATATATATAGAAAGTGTCCTTCCTCTTTACCCATAAAACAGGTTTTGAGCAAAACATTCTAACATGAAGGTTAATAAAATTGCTGAATTATACTGGCTGTAATGAAATCTGTATTGTACCCAAAATCTTTTAAAAGCCCCATAAGACATATAATAGTAACTACAGAAACACTGTAAGAGCAATATTTCTCATGTGGTGCATCACTGATTTTAAATTTGATCTAGAGGCAAGATTTTCAACTCATCTTTAACTAGGCATCAATTTTCTACACATAATTTTGTAGATGCAAGTAGCTAAAATACAGTTTATGATTGCTCTGATATAATACAAGGAAACAAAATCTACTAAATAGCTCATGTAAACCATAGGGAAAAAAAATATATATAAATATAAATACAAATATCAATGGAGAATATGGTAACCACTGGACCATGGATAACCACTGGTTTAGATTATTAAGACTTGAAGACAAAAGCTACCAGAGATTTGGAACCATCTTTGAAGAATAACTGTTGATGTTGTGACATTTAAATCACCGTTCCATGTTTGAAACATAAGCATTAATCTATTCCTTCTCTCCATCTATTGTGAAACAAAATAAAATTAGTAAATGAAATGCAGAAGGCAATGATAATTTCTTTACACTAATATATTTCAATTAATGTTTTGGTTCTATAAACACATGCCAAAAGGCGTTATTTGGGCTCTGCTGAAGGTTCCTTCTACAGAAAGAGGAAATTGTTTTGTTGAATGTCTTTGCTCGATCATTTCTTCCCATCTGATCATGTCCTAAATGACTATGTAATATGCCCCCATTTAAGTGACAGAAATTGATTTGCTCATCTAGAAACATTCCCAGTACGTCATACTGCACTGTCAGGGTATGTTTTTCCTATGAGGATATGGTCTAAAGAAGGAAGTGATTTAGGGACTTGGCTTATTTTTCTGTATAAGCACAGGTGTCAAATGGCATTTGAGATGTTCTTGCTTCCAGCTGTCACTCAGAGGATGCATAAAGGGTCTCCCCTAAATTCCATTTGTTGTCTGCTTTACCATGTGAATGCCTCAGATACACCAGGATATCTATTAGAGTGCCTCAAATGTCAGTCCATACCTCTCTTTAGGCACCTGAATTCCTCCCACATTGTCTCAAATCATTTAATGTGGGAATGAAAAACAACTGACTCTGTCAGAGTAAGGCCTTTGGTAAGTTATTATTTCTGGAGCTGAATCCTGAATGACATCTCAGTTACAACTCCATGCATTAGTAAAGATGCCAGTGAAATCACCAAAATTGTATCAGTAAGACCAGCATTAGATATTGGAATGCTAAAAATAATTTTCAGAATATTTTTCTTCACAAACTATTTCGGTTTTGTGTTTCTGAATGTCAGCGTGTTGCTCTGAGTCATAACTCCTTTAAATCCTTTTTTCTTGCAAAGCTTTCAGACAAAATACTGTTCTTTTTCCTGCTCTCTTTCTCCCATGAAGTACATCTACATATATTTCCCAAGGCAATTATCTGCCTCTTTGCTTTCAGAGGCCCGTTAATCTTCTTTTTTACTATTGAACTTGTTCTCTTTTAAAAGTGGCCTCTGTAGGGTGTTACATGTCGTCCCCCCCCCCAAAAAAAAAAAAAAGAAAAAAGAAAAAAGAAAAGGAACAAACAAACAAACTAAAAACCCCACTCACATCACATAGGTATGTTTTTATAGCCCTCCACTACAAGCTCAAAAGAATCACCCTGGATGTATGCTGATTAAAAAAAAATGAATGTATTTACCAGTAAAATTTTTGCATGGGTGCCTATTCTTCCTGTAGTGCTGAGAAAAAGGTTAAGCAGACATGAGATGTAAGTGCTCTTTTTTGTTTTATTATTATCACTTTTATTATTATTATACCTACTGTAATGATCCCTCAAAGTATCAAGGCAAAGTCAAGACTCTGCTTTATACCAATGTACATACGCAAAATAAAACACAAATTTCCAAACGTTATCCTTGAATAAAGTAAGAGAGAAAAAAATGTGAAAAATAAAGCACTATAATTTCCCTTTATATTCTGTAGTCAGGAACTATGAATCCCAGAGCTTAAGGATCATGATTAAGGGTATGTGAAAAAATATATGGCATTGTTGAAAATCACATTTCTCTCAGGTTTGCATAGATTGAGGTGAGACAAAACTTATATCCATTACAACGGCTGAAACTTAATAGTTAGAATTATTTTATTTTATTTTATTTTATTTTATTTTATTTTATTTTATTTTAGCCAAATCTCTAGTTAGGAATCCAGACCCATCTCACCCATCTGGTCTACTAACTTAGTGTTGCCTCCCTGAGGTATAATCACTTCAATTCACTTCTTTTATTCTCCAGCTTTGCCTGAGGCCATGAATTGTGATAAAGTACACAGAGAAGAATTCCTTGTCTTTTGTTTTTCAAAAGTAGCAGATTGACATGAACAACTAGTGCACTCTAGTTTGTGTACAAGGAATCCTGTAAATGCTTATATATTAATTTCATTAGCAATTTACTGGGTAGCAAAAGTCATGATGACTTTCAGCAGTGCAAAATGTCTGCAAAAAACAAATGTTGAGAAAAAGTAATACAAACAAAAGATGACTTAATATATCAGTCAAGTTAACTAAAATAATGTATTTGTTCTAGTCCCCACTGAAATCAGTAGCTGATCTTATGCCAAAGTCAACATGGTTACAAATTTTGCTTGAGGCTGACATTGCATTGCCAAACCCGTTTCTTTTCATTGAAGCATCATATTGGAATAGTCCCTCCCTAAATCTCTTGTAATATATTTTTTCGTGATGTGTATTGACTATTCTTGGCGAGGCCAGGAAGGGGACCAGTAAAACCGCTGTATTGGACTTCCAGAGGGCTGACTTTGAGCTGCTCAGGACACTAGTTGGTGGAGTCCCTTGGGAGGCGGTTCTGAAGGGCAAAGGGGTCCAGGAAGGCTGGGCGCTCTTCAAGAGGGAAATCTTAATGGCGCAGGAACGGTCTGTCCCCACGTGCCCAAAGACGAGATGGCGGGGAAGAAGACCAGCCTGGCTCAACAGAGAATTGTGGCTTGATCTTAGGAGAAAAAAGAGGGTTTATAAGCTTTGGAAAAGTGGGCAGGCCACTAGGGAGGACTTTAAGGATGTAGCGAGGCTGTGCAGGGACAAAATTAGGAAGGCCAAAGCTCATCTGGAGCTCAATCTGGCTACTGCCATTAAAGATAACAAAAAACGTTTCTATAAATACATCAACACAAAAAGGAGGACTAAGGAGAATCTCCATCCTTTACTGGATGCGGGGGGAAACTTAGTTACAAGAGATGAGGAAAAGGCGGAGGTGCTCAATGCCTTCTTTGCCTCAGTCTTTAGCAGCAATACCGGTTGTTCTCTGGATACTCAGTACCCTGAGCTGGTGGAAGGGGATGGGGAGCAGGATGTGGCCCTCACTATCCATGAAGAACTGGTTGGTGACCTGCTACGGCACTTGGATATGCACAAGTCGATGGGGCCAGATGGGATCCACCCAAGGGTACTGAGAGAACTGGCAGAGGAGCTGGCCAAGCCACTGTCCATCATTTATCAGCAGTCCTGGCGATCGGGGGAGGTCCCAGTTGACTGGCGGCTAGCAAATGTGACGCCCATCTACAAGAAGGACCGGAGGGCAGACCCGGGAAACTACAGGCCTGTCAGTTTGACCTCAGTACCAGGGAAGCTCATGGAGCAGATCCTCTTGACAGTCATCACACAGCACTTGCAGGGGCAAGCAGGCGATCAGGCCCAGTCAGCATGGCTTTATGAAAGGCAGATCCTGCTTGACGAACCTGATCTCCTTCTATGACAAAGTGACGTGCTGAGTGGATGAGGGAAAGGCTGTGGATGTGGTCTACCTTGACTTCAGCAAGGCTTTTGACACCGTCTCCCACAGCATTCTCCCCAAGAAACTGGCTGCTCTTGGCTTGGACTGGCGCACGCTTCGTTGGGTTAGAAACTGGCTGGATAGCCGGGCCCAAAGAGTCGTGGTGAATGGAGCCAAGTCCAGTTGGAGGCCAGTCACTAGTGGCGTCCCCCAAGGCTCGGTGCTGGGGCCGGTCCTCTTTAATATCTTCATCGATGATCTGGACGAGGGCATCGAGTGCACCCTCAGTAAGTTTGCAGATGACACCAAGTTCGGTGTGTGTGTCTATCTGCTTGAGGGTAGGAAAGCTCTGCAGGAGGATCTGGATAGGCTGCACCAATGGGCTGAAGTCAACTGCATGAAGTTCAACAAGGCCAAGTGCCGGGTCCTGTACCTGGGGCGCAATAACCCCAAGCAGAGCTACAGGCTGGGAGAGGAATGGTTGGAGAGCTGCCAGGCAGAGAAGGACCTGGGAGTGATGGTGGATAGTCGGCTGAATATGAGCCAGCAGTGTGCTCAGGTGGCCAAGAAGGCCAACGGCATCCTGGCTTGTATCAGAAACAGTGTGACCAGCAGGGCTAGGGAGGTGATCGTCCCCCTGTACTCAGCTCTGGTGAGGCCGCACCTCGAGTACTGTGTTCAGTTTTGGGCCCCTCGCTACAAGAAGGACATTGAGGTGCTTGAGCGGGTGCAGAGAAGGGCGACGAAGCTGGTGAGGGGCCTGGAGAACAAGTCCAACGAGGAGCGGCTGAGGGAGCTGGGCTTGTTCAGCCTGGAGAAGAGGAGGCTCAGGGGCGACCTTATCGCTCTCTATAGGTACCTCAAGGGAGGCTGTAGCGAGGTAGGGATTGGTCTGTTCTCCCACGTGCCTGGTGACAGGACGAGGGGGAATGAGCTTAAGTTGTGCCAGGGGAGTTTTAGGTTAGATGTTAGGAAGAACTTCTTTACCGAAAGGGTTGTTAGGCATTGGAACAGGCTGCCCAGGGAAGTGGTGGAGTCACCATCCCTGGAAGTCTTTAAAAGACGTTTAGATGTAGAGCTTAGGGAAATGGTTTAGTGGGGACTGTTAGCGTTAGGTCAGAGGTTGGACTTGATGATCTTGAGGTCTCTTCCAACCTAGAAATTCTGTGATTCTGAGATTCTGTGATTCTGTGAGTAATAGTTGGTCATTACTGTGATATTGTGCCACTTGAATTGTTATTTTCTGGAAGTTTTGTTGTTGTTGTTGTTGTTTTTCGTTGTAGTCTCATATGTCTGTTAGTATATTTAGGAGATTGTTGTTCAGGAAATGTTAACATAATCTCTATTTGGCTCCAAGACAGGGAAGTGGTTGCTCTTTTACCTATCTGTCCTGGAGACTCAGATAAGTATTTTGACTTTTCTGTCAAAGCATTCTAAAAAGCCTTGTGCGTATTTGTTTCTTTCTAAATGTCATAACACACCTAGGTCAGATTCTTACGTGGCATCAGCAATCTTATTTCTCCAGAAATCAATGAAACTGTGCATTCATCTGTGCCAACTAGGAATTAGAAACCCATCCCTTCTAGCAGTATAGATTTGAAAACAACCTCATCTAATGAATACGATATTTTTTATGTATCTTGAATAAATTATCTGATATAAAAATATATATTTTCTGATGATATTAAAATGAAAAAAAAAATAGCCATATCACACAAGTTCTTGAACTAAGAACAGGCAAAAGTCCATATTTCCATATTGGATACGAGTCTACAGTATACTTAAGCAACAACTAAGCAACAACAGTGCAGACAATTGTGAGACAATAATATTGTGAGCTAATGATAAACTTGTATGTGGCTCCTAAAGCAATCACCTCAATCTATACATAAACCTTGGACTGCTTTATTTTTTTCTACAGATTGTAGACAAATTCTACTTTAAGTGGAGAAAAAAAAATATCTTGAAAAGAAATACACAGACACAAAAAAAAATGGTGGCAATGCATTTAATGACAGAGAAACTGGCTTAGGCATATCTTGTCCCTTACACCAAGCACATGCTAAGTGGTTTCAAGTCAGTCAGTGTGATCAGGAGAAAGTCTGGAGTCAAAAAGGAAAATAAGGAAATTATATGATGACAAAAGCACCCAAAAAGTCCTTGGAAAATTAATGCTGAAAGCTTCAGTAATAACCCAGGCCAACTTTTCATTCCACTCAGATACACAGGAGAGTGGAGAAGTTTTTACATTGCCAGACATTTTTAAATGTCACATTTGCTTATAAAGAGAAGATGCAGGATTCAATGAATATGCATAAATTTAATCTCAGCTATGTGGAGGAGTCTGGACTTGTCCTGAACTTTATCTTACTTTATCGTACCTTAAAGTGTGCAAAAAAAATACAGTTGTGAAGGTCTGATCTTTAAAGGCCCTGAATGCTTCAGATGAGACACTGAGCAGTTTTAATAGCCACTGACTCTGAAGTATGTGCAGAGAAGACAGGAGAAGAGTCATCTGTCCCCTACATACCACAACACAGTGCCAGGCAAAGGTGTTTTAGCTCTTTCTGAAGAAGCTCAGCAAGGAGGAGCAATAGGATACTGGTGTGATATCTCATCCAGAGAAATTAGATCCCACAAAGCTGTTTCATGACATAGGATTGCTAATTCAGCTAAACTGCTTCTGGCATCCTAGGTAGCAAAACAGGAAAATTTGTGTTTGAACTAGCAATAGTTCTCAGCACCATAATTATTTCATATTATATTCAGAGTCCCAAATGCACATTCAGTATCAATGAATAAGCTGTCTCAAGCTGTTTTCTGGTTCAAGTGTACTGCTTGTGTCCAGTACCTTGAGCAGCGCAACATCTCATGTATGAGCAACTCCAGATTGAGCTTCGTTTATTTATTTAGCCAAATATATATATAATCAAATAAAACTTGAGTAAAATTATACACTTTATGGAATATAAAGTATTAAGTTTTTCAGTAGGCCAAAATAGATTTTCACAATATATCTTCAGTAAAAGAAGGCTTTGATCTATCAGTGACACTTGATATGACTCTTAGGGCAATGTGAAAAACCACCTTTACAATTTAAAATGAAAGTCTGTAATATCAAAGTCCCATCTGTAATGACCAACATTCATGGTTCATAAGAAGCTAATTAGAGTAAACATACTCTAAAATGAAAATGGGAATTTATTTTTCTTTCCTACCCTGATTCAACTTCAGAATTCAATATTGTTAAAGCTCTTAACTTTCTTTATAGATGAAGATAGAAATAAAATTATGGAAAAATCAATTTTTTTAAAGCATTTATTTTTCTCGCTGTCCTGGAACATTTGGAGGACAGCCTGGTCTTGGGGATCTTTGCTAGGAAAAGATTTGGAAGCTAGGGAGGCCCTTGCTGAGCCAGAGCTTGTGAACCCAGCAAGCACCAAGAAGTGTTTATGACTGTGGTAAGGGAGCAGCTAAAACACAAAACTAAGAGAGAGAATGCTTATTGTTGGTTGGTGAGACCAGAAGATCAGAAGTCAGTGATGCTGGTACAAAATCAAAAACCCTGGAGGAAAGGGCAGGGTCCTTACACGTTCTGCACAAGAAAGAGGTAGTTCTGGTTTATATTAAATTTAGGAGATCAGATGTTTACATTTGAAGTATTGTTATCCAGTGTTTTCCAGTTACTTAAAATATAGTAACAGAGCCCTGACCCATATAATAATGAGCTAGTAAGAGGGGAAAAAAAAATCCACTTTGTGGCAAGAAAGCAGAAACGGTGATGTTAAGCATCCAAATTCACACCAATAATGATATCCAGACTGCTAGCCTCTTAATGACAAGACCAATGTTTTAATCGCTTTTCTTTCCTGATTTCCATTTCTCCATATGCCACATTTTATGACCATAATCAAGTCCATTGACTTATGTGTATCATCATTTAGCCATCCATCTTTTAAAATATTTGCCTCACAAAGGCTGCTGGAGACAAACATTCCATGAATCATTAAATACTTCAATTGAAAATCACTCCAAACATGACCATTAATATTAGCTGTATTAATAATAATTAGTAATGGCCATTAGATCAGATGTTTGTAGTGCTCATGATTCTTTTCACTAAAGAGCATCTGTCTTTTAAAGAACAACTGTTGAAAGTTAATTGTCAGGTGGTCTTAATGGCATACATTCATACTGACGCTATAATGAACCATAAAATGCAGTTCCCTAGGATGCTAAATCTTCAGACTAAAATGTTAAACTTACATAAGCTTTTTATTTCCAAGACAAGTTTAAGACAGTAAGAATAAGTGCTTAATAAATGATACGCATATAAATGTGTTTCTTGCTTTCTGGAAACCTATATGAATGTATCACTCATTAAATTCAAATCAGTAATGTGTAGTAAATGAAGCTCAGGTATCAAGTAAATTATAAGAGATGTCTTTTTTTTTTTTTTTTTCTCCTGACTCCTGGGCATAGAGCACCAAACATTCACAGAAGGATAAGAATATAATTGTCCTATGGAATAGGACTCACTTTTTTTTTAAATGGGCTTCCTCTGTCCAAATAAACTAAAATTTTGCATTGCAGAAAGCAAGCTTCTCCTTTAAGTACCATCAATAAAGCTTCCTGACCTTTTCACGCCTTCTATAAGGAAGCTAAATGTTACTCACTTTTCACATTCAATAAAAACTATTACTGTGTTCTAGTTCAATGCATATCTGTGTCATCATGAGGAAAGTTACTTTGCAGTACGTATTAATCTTGCCTTTAAAGTTCATATCCAAACTTATAAATTGCTAAATGTGTTGCTTTGGTTTATTCATGAACCCCATGTAGTTTTGTAACAAAGTAACTTGAAGTTCATCTGAAGGTCTTCAGATATTTGGCCTTTCAGATCTATTTGTCACTGATTTTATTATTATTATTATTATTATTATTATTATTATTATTAACAACTAAAATCAAACAGTTGATATTTTACATTTAGCTTTATGACAGACAGAATAACACTGAATTAAAAAATAAAAATAAAAATCAAACAGATAGTTCTTCTGGACAGGCCTTCACCTGGCCAAAGGGGTACAATAACAATATTTTAAGTACAGGCATATTCCCCACTTAGGAATACGAATATCTCAACACTTCTGATGCAATAATGGCCATGTCAACATTTTTTGTGACTGCAGTAAGGTTACCAAATTTGAAACTACATTGGAGTATCCCACCAACTGTGTCTTCCTCATCAGATTTTCTTCAGCTGAGACCCTCTAATAGATTCCTGAGATCTTAGTAAGTTACAACTTGCATGTGAGCATCTCTAAACAGAAAAATTGTGGATTTAAGAACTCTGATGAATTTATTTATCTTTGTCCAGGCTTCAGACATAGCAAATTATGGCTGAAAGCCCAGAGTTAAAAGCTAAATCCACAAGGGCAACACAAAGAGAGTTTTTACACTCAATGGAGCTAGGATTCCTCTCATATAAATATAGACCAGTACTCTGTAGAAAGCTACTTTTCGGCAAGTTGCCTTATATTCCCTTTATAGCCAATCCAATGAAAAGAAATAGATGCCTTTAAACACTTCTGGTTTTGATGTGTATTTTTGGCTGAGATATATCATACTCTAGAATGGCCTATATCTCTCAGTCACTATAAGAGAAATCATTATAAGAAGCTCCCACCCTGGAAGCTCTTCCTTTTTATCTCTTAGACTTAGCAGGTAGCTTTCAGAAAAGTTAGAAACTATGGAAAAGTCCCTTTTCAACTGGAGCTGTCAAAATCCTCATCCTGCTCTATAAGAGGAAGCATTTTAGAGTTGTTTGTTCTAAACTTTCTATCAGGAGGCCTTTGACAATTTCTGTGTAATTACAATATTGTTCAAAATGTATTAAAATTACTTATGGAAGCACTGAGAATTCATATTTTGGGTTCTTAAGAATCTAATAGTGATCAGAAATATGTAGATAAAACTTAGTCTATGTTCTCCTAAAATGCAATCCCAATGTCATCCTTTGAAACATCTGGAAATTGTTTATGTCATACAGGGCATGCAAGAAGTCATAAGAAGAAACTAAAAAAATAAAAAAATTAGAAGTGCAAACCGGGGATATTTAATCTGTCAGGTGTTTGTGGTTATGTTGGTTAGTCTCAGCTAAAAAGCTATGAAAGAGTTAAAAAAGAAAAAAAAAAAAAAAGAATCATAGAATTATCTAGGTTGGAAAAGATCTTCAAGATCAGCAAGTCCAACCATCAGCCTGACCTACTGAGTACCATCACTACCATCACTAAACAACGTCGCTTAGTGTCTTCTCTCACTTCTCCTCAAAAACCATCTAGCAAAGCATTTGGCTGCCTGGTCCTTCACTGTTAAGCCCCTCTGAACCCCCACCCCCTTTCATGGTGCACTAATGAAACCAAGCTGCTCTTTTCCCAGGGGATAACGGATAAATCCCTGCTCTGCAGTCAAATCATCCAGCCCATACTCCTGCCTTCTGATACAAAACCTAACCGGGTATATGTGAGGGCCATTCTTATTCTGACGTGGTATGTAGGTATCACAGACCTACAGACCAGTGCCTGTCTCTTGTTGTGTTCAAGACATCCCCTCTATGTAAGAGCCTGCAGAAGTGGTCAAAGAGCAGGTGGCCCCAAAGATATACAGACAACATAAAAAGCAAACACTAGAGTTCTGACAAGCATCCTAAATCTAGGATTTTTTTACTGATTTGCTAAACAACACTGAATGTAACTTGCTATTCATATATACAATAAAAAGGCTGGAACTGAAGTCTAATGGCTGGTAACTTCAGAAATCAACATCAGCATTAATCAGTTAGAAAAAATGCTGAACAAAATCAAAAGGATTCTTCAAATTATTTCAAAAAGCAAGATACTGATGAACATTGATAAATTCTGTTATGTATGTGTAAGACTAAAATTTACTTCTGTGGTTTTAGCAGTACATGCAGTGTAGAAAGGCAATTCTCTCACCTCATGTGATATAGTGTTACAAATAAACAAGAGTAGATTCTTCCAGAAAACTAAGTCAGATCATGCAACTGAAGTTGACAACCTAATGTGAGATTTCTAAGTGCAAAATTTCCTTCAGCTGCCCTGAAAAAGGGCAAATTAAACCTAAAATGCATACAGCCAGATCTGTATGTGTGGATGTGTGGAATTTCCAAAGAACTCATCCAGTCTTAATAGTGACGTTTTGGCTACTTACTCCTCTGTAGCTAAAATTTTCATTCTCTCCCTTCTTTTCCCCATTTTGAAAGAGCTAATTTAAAACACTAAAACAAGTGTCTTGCATTTTCCATCCTTTTTACCTCCCCTGGTTTTAATCAAAATAAACTTTTGGTAGTGTTTTGTAAAAAATATATCAGCCTCTATTTTTCTGTAGTTTAATCAGAGCAATTTCAGTGAGCCTGTGTCAAATTTTCAGAGTCATCTGCCTTTTCTTGTATCACAATGAGACAGACACTGAGGTAATACTATTTTTCAGCCTTTCAATTTTTCTGGAGTACCAGTTTAACTATTTCAATAGCAGGGTAAAAACAAAAGCTACTTTAAGTTCAGTACTATTCAGAAAACTCTATACAGATTTAAATCGCAGACCCATGTCTGCAAGTTCACAGAATCACAGAATCACAGAATTTTCTAGGTTGGAAGAGACCTCAAGGTCATCGAGTCCAACCTCCAACCTAACGCTAACAGCCCTCCACTAAACCATATCCCTAAGTTCTCAAAAATAATTATAAGCAACAATTTCCAGAAAGCATCACAGACATAAAAAAAGCTTCATGAATAGAAAACACTCTAATAGT
The DNA here is from genome assembly GCF_964035555.1 of Netta rufina. NCBI lineage: Eukaryota > Metazoa > Chordata > Aves > Anseriformes > Anatidae > Netta > Netta rufina. Next base: position 5,274,353 of record NC_140123.1, read on the forward strand.
ATTAAATATACTTGAGGGTCATGAAAGCATTACTATTTAAAACATTTTGGTCTTTAGACAAACATTCTTCATTTTTTCTATTGTGTGAGGTGTGTCACCTGAGAGATTCATCCTGCTTAACTGTGCAGATCTGAAAGTTAGGTCTGTCTATAATAGTCATCAGATACTCCTTTTGGTGTAGGGGAAAAGCAGTGGGGAAAAGCAAATTCTTCCAGAGTGAAATCTGGCTGACTTTTTCAGATGTGCTTTAGAAAGGGATGAAGCTTATCAGAAGAGTGCTATGTTTCTCAACTGGTAAAAAGGCACATGCAGATGTCAGCATTCAGTCAGCTGAAATCTTCAGAGCCTGAAAAGGAAAACACCTCCATTCTCTTCCAAAACACTACAGTCCCAAAAGAGCTTTAGTACCTTATCATAATCTTTAGTACCTTATCATAATCGAGTACTGTGTTCAGTTTTGGGCCCCTCACTACAAGAAGGACATCGAGGTGCTTGAGCGGGTCCAGAGAAGGGCAACGAAGCTGGTGAGGGGTCTGGAGAACAAGTCCAACGAGGAGCGGCTGAGGGAGCTGGGCTTGTTCAGCCTGGAGAAAAGGAGGTTCAGGGGCAACCTTATTGCTCTCTACAGATACCTTAAAAGAGGCTGTAGCGAGGTGGGGGTTGGCCTGTTCTCCCACGTGCCTGGTGACAGGACGAGGGGGAATGGGCTAAAGTTGCGCCAGGGGAGTTTTAGGTTAGATGTTAGGAAGAACTTCTTTACCGAAAGGGTTGTTAGACACTGGAACAGGCTGCCCAGGGAAGTGGTGGAGTCACCATCCCTGGAAGTCTTTAAAAGACGTTTAGATGTAGAGCTTAGGGATATGGTTTAGTGGGGACTGTTAGCGTTAGGTAGAGGTTGGACTTGATGATCTTGAGGTCTCTTCCAACCTAGAAATTCTGTGATTCTGTGATTCTGTGATAATCTTACTCTAACTTAAGGGTGAAAAGCTGTCAATTCATCAAGTCATTGAAAAAAAATCATTTTGTATCAAGAATGATACATACGCTGAGACACTCAGTACACATAAAAGCTTTGTTCATGTGCCAGCCACCAGCTGAATCTGCATGGCTGTCTTTATCTTCCACATTTACAGCTTTCTTCCTCTAGCATTGATTAGATCATCTCACAGATGCAGAACAAAGTTTTCATTCCCTTGCACTGAGCCTCAGAAATAAAAACAAAGAAGCTGTTGGGTTACAAGTGCAACACTTGCAAGTATATTTTTGGTCACTTATTCTCATAGCAGATACAAATACACAGCTGAGTATGAACAAAAGACTGCAAATGTTGCCATGTTTTGCATATTCCCCAATACATTTCTACCTTAATAAAACTGTTTTAAGATTTTCCTGATCACCAGGGGACTTCTGGGCATCTTCCGGGAGCAAATGAAAAGCAAAGCAAAACCAGGTGAACATCTGGTTGTGAACGTCATTGGGAGTTTACTGAAAACCTTCACACAGCTGGATTTTATTCAGTTGGGTGCAACATCTTGGTAGGGAGTATAACATTTTAATATGAATTTGATTTCCTATATGTCATTAACGCTTTCCAGACTGACATCAGTCCTATGGAAAAGATATTTATAACATTGTCAGGGTTTCATTTCAAAATCCTGTGTCTCCACTGACAGTACAGTAAAGTGTACTGTAAAGAAACAGTAAAATGAATTCCTCAGAAACTAAAGTAATACATCTCTCTTTCTACAACCCCATTTCAAATCATTCAGAACACTTGGAAAAATATCTGTACTTCAGAAACAGCACATTGAAAAAAAAAAAAAAAGTGTTGTGCAGCTTGTTTACTTCACATTATTCAAACTAGCTTACAGGATAAAAGCAGCAACTTCTTCCCCAGTACTGTTCACTACCACAGTTGCAAAATGCAATGCAAACAGTACTGATAATGTTTCTACAATGTATCTTTGAGTGGTGGCACAACAAAACAAACAAACAAAAAATCCCCCACCAGGATTGAGTGCCAATTTTATCTTTAACTAAATTTGGGTTGTTTTTAGGATATTTCACTCTGCTTGTCACTTTATACATTCATGGAAGCACTCCCACTGACTTCAGCAACAGTTGTGAATGATCATCACTTCCATAAATCACAACCAGAGCTTTCAGTCAGGCTATCTCCTATCCCAACCTTGACTGCATCCACATCTGTGTGGACCACATGTTTGGCTTCACTTCTAGATCTTCTGCATTCACGTCAGATTTGATTCTGTTTCCGTGCTGTTAAAGGCAGGACTAAATGCAGGACATAGAATAATGAGCACATGATTGGCAAATCCCCTGTTGTCAGCCTGAAGCAGGGGTTTCCCTGCATGTTCCCTGTTTTTTAGAAAGGACCATACCTGACTGAGATGTAATTGAAAGGCATACAGCATGAACTGCATCAGATCACTGCTGCGTGCGATAAATGAAGATTTCTGCAGATAAAAATTCATAGTAGAGATGTGTGTCATGGAGAAATTCAAGATAAAACAGCATTAAAAAAATGATAATAGAAACTTAAAGTGAAAAATCTCATGCAATCTCCTGTTCTAATCTTCTGTTATGACTATGTTGCTAGCTGCAACAATAAACAGAAAATCCCTCTGCTGAAATTAACAGCATAATACATTTTGATCTGCAATTATCTCATGTGAAAACTGTCAGCAGGTCCCCAGAAGATACTCTCTGAAGTGGTACATTTATTAATACTAAAGACTTTTTAGGTTTTATTCTCTTTTTATTAAGTTATTATTTTATTTATACTCCTACAATATTAGAAAAATTGCTTTTAAATACACTCCATAGGATCACAGGTCAAGCTGTCTCTGGTGTATCTCATCATTTTACAAAAGATTTCCTTCATCTTCCAGAGTAAGTAGATAAACCACTAATCTCTATTTTTCAATTAGGAGAAATAAGGCATTTAAAGATCTCTGAAGTGTTTTTCCATTTTATTGATGTTTACTAGAGATACAACAATGCCTTTCATGCTCTTTGTTCTTACACTTTACTAAAGCCATACAATAAAATTACTGTGAAACCTGAAATGCTTATTTTAGTCATACCAAGAAGTTACAACTGAATACAAAATTACTAATAAATAAAGTTTAAATAAAAAAATCAGCTATTACATAAATATTTTATCTTGATGATAATGTCCATTAAAAACAAATAGCCTTTAAAGAATTTCCAGATCTACCAGTTGTCAAAGTTTTAGTGATCAGTGTAAAATTTTTAGTAATAAGAGTGCCTATTAATAAAGTATGAGACTGTTACCCGTATTTTCAAGTCAAGTACTATCACCTCTGAAAAGCACAGCTCAGGGCAGACCATGGAAATATGGATGTTTGCTTTTCTTTGAAAACTTCTTTGAGATCCTAGGACAAATAACAGCTATATATTAGCCATGACCACTGTTATTTCTGTTCATTTATTCCAAGTCTGCAGGCCAGCTCTCAAGACTGTATGAGATGCTCCCACAGGGAGGTGCTAAGAAAGAACAACGAACTTTATCCATTTTTTTTTTCCATCCTCAAACACCAGTCTGAATATATTGCAATATTTCAAATACACAGCTGAAATAAAATCCTCAGTTTATATGGTGAGTGATCAGAACATTTCACAATAATTCTGACCTGAGTGTTAATATAACCCTGATTACTTTTCTATTTGACTACTTATCTGAAGACAGCCATTCCTTGACTCTCAGATGGAAAAGGGATCTTATACTGTGAGACCTACAGAGGTATCATGTACTACAGCACTGATACTAAAATCTGATTATGTAAGCAACAGAAGTAAATTCTCACATAATGTGACAACATGCAATACTTTCCCTTCATGAAAATAGTTTATCATACAATGCTTCCGCCAAAATGAAAAATGAAAAATAAAAAATGAAAAATGGTAATTCTGAGCAATGACAGCACTAATATTTTCACCTCTGATTTTCCACCAAATACACTAACTTTCCTCTAAGGCTGCAATCTGCCTGGAACATCCATATGACATCAGGCACTTTAGCAAGTGGTTAAGCTAAAAATGGAAGAGAAGAAATAATGAGTGAAGCACAGCTGAAGGTCGCCATGTGTACACTTGTCCCTGGTAGCTGCTGCTGGAAGAGACAGTTCAGATCAACCTGCTCTGCAGAGCAATGATCTGTGAGATTGGATATGAAATTTCCAGAAGTCAAACAGGAAACGCAGATGGCTCACACCTTCTCAGGGCAGAGACCTTGTTTTGTATTATAACACTTTATTGCACAAACCTGTACGAAATGGTTACAAAAAGCAAATATTTCTTAAGAGTTCTGCCATTTCTCATTCTCCTGAGGGACTACTGTTTCCACTCCTAAAAATGTTCATAACCTCCTTGAATGAACCTGATCCTCCTCCCCCTACCCCCCACCCTGTTGCTCTGCTTTTACTCCAGCATTTTTCAGTAACTGTATTGTTCAGCATCTTGCTGAACAATATCCATCTCCAGATTTCAGTTATTATTTTTTCCAAGCTCTCTCTGTGCTCAAGAGACTATAAGGAAGGAGCATAAACATGCAATTACAATGTTGGATGAATGAGACCTGTTTCAATGTTTGGACCCAAATGACCCTTCATTGCAATTGTTCCAGGGAATGAAATGCCTCTTAATGTTTGATAAATACCACCAACAAGGGACCTTATCTGTAACTATATATAACAGAGTGTGAAAATGATGTAATGTTTCAAAACCATCTGGAATTCATGCTGTGTCCGACTTTCTCAAATTGATTTTTATGAAGTAATTTAAAGTTATGCGCTAAAACAGTATTATGCCACTCACTCTAGAGTTTGCCATTGTTCACTGGCTCTGCTGTGTGCTTGCTGACAACAACACCAAGCAGATCTCATCAGCTGCATGTTTTTCAGCACAACAGGAAGATTTGCAAAACAAACACACTGAAGATGAACAAGTATCAAAAGAGACAAAGCGGGTGGAAGGCATTATTTAGACTTGAAGATAACAACAGCAACAAAGATTCAGAAGGTGCTGTCATGAAGGATCTGGATTTATAATAGATATTTACCATAGACTGAAGTGCAGCACAAAAGGGCAGGAGTGCGTTCACTTGTCCATTTGGGCAGAAGCAGAGTAAGTTTACTGAAGTTTATTAATGTTAACATGACTGAAATGGGAACTTGGTTACACATCTCTGCTTCTAACAATATATAGTTCATCTCAAATATCTTTTCCTCAGAGTTATCACAACCTTTTCACTTGCAACTGATTCTTCTTGGATACTTCTATAATTATGTCTGCAAACAGTGAATCAGTATGAAATCATTGTTATTTTTACAAAACATCAAACATCAAACCAAGACATGAGACTTCCACCACAAATTAGCTTCAGTTTACTACTGTAAATTTCATCCTGTTGTAAGGGCTATGTATCCTAGTCAGTATTTCACAGTCAGAGTGATGATGTGATTATTTATTTATTTATTATTAGCTGTGGTGGTAAAGACCGCAGCAGACAATGAGCCCCTGAGATCTATGAAAAATTGGACAGATTAATGATACTGAGATGGGAGGACAAATAAATCTACTAAGTTGCTTGTCCAACAGAAGACAACATCATATTAACATCGTATAACTGAAGAGCCCTCTCCAAGTACTTTTTCCTTCCTTTTAGTATCAGACCTGTGGGTTTTGTTGTTTGTTTGTTTGTTTGTTTTTCCACCCCATTTGCAAGAGGATATAAGGATTCAATCTTCAAAGTAGCTCAAAAGATATTTTGGGACACATGAATTTGGGAAAAAAATCTAAACAATTGTTTCCTTGATGTCAGATGGAATTCCTCATATAATTAATAGCTACAATAATAAAGCATTATGCCGGTTAGCAGATATGTAGTGCCTATAATCGTTCATCAGTATTAACTTGCATCTCAAACTGTGTTCACAGATCAGGCTGTCTGTACAGAAGACAATGTTATATGATCACATAAAAGTTTTATTGCATCAGGTTTGAAATGGCCTAGTGAATTATGCTGGCCAGCTCAAGTTTCTTCCAATAAAAAAGCTTTATAACTCCATCCTGTACTTTGTTCAAACCTCACATTTCATAGAAATGCTATTTTAGAATTATTTTTTATTAAGACTTTAAAAAATCTATTGGGACCATAATTTGTATTTCTATGCATGTAAAATCCAGGCTACTTTGATTTCATGCATCTATCTAACTGTGTACAGTTAATAGGAAAAAAAAAAAAAACGAACTAGAAAACTTTTACAACTATTTAGCTAACATTCTATGTTATGTTGCTAGTGCAAATAGAGAAGTAATTCTCCTGTCAACAGAATGATACTGGTGAACAATGGGAAACAGAGAAGAATCAGTCCTTTTTTATATAAATCAAAATGTCACTCCTGTTTTAAAGTTCAATATTTCACGATCTGTCAGGTTTCTAAATAAATGCTGCATAACACATGATATATCTGAAAAGCCGAAATTCACAGCTCTCCAATGAGACAGAAAGCCTTTTTCTGACACTGACAATTCTCAGGAGATTAAACCCTAAAATTATCAGTAGAACAGGGCTGAATACTGCACTAGTAGAACTTTTAGCAATGTAATTGCCAAGCTCTACTTTTCGTTCATTCACCACCAAGGAAAGAAAAGCTGAGCTTTTCTTTGAGGTATGAGTAAAGATATGAGTAAAAAAGAGTAAGAAAAAGGAAGATATATATATTAGATTAGCAGATATATTTTGAAAATCTGAATTATATCTGTGTGTGTATATATATAATATATAATCCTTTTTATCAGGGCAAGTGATAAAAGCAGAAAAGGGGACAGTCTCAATGTAGGATGTTAGATGTAATATTATCTTTGTTTTATCTATTTATTTATTTAATGGGTTCAGGCTTTAAATATGCAAAGTATATTTAAAATATACAAAGTTACATTAGTAGTACGTTATAGCACAAGGATGAGTAGAACAGGAAGAACAGAAAATAATTACAATTTATCTAATGTTCCTTTCCTGATTTTATTTTTTATTTTTGCTAGCTAATCTTTTACACTTAATTACAAATTTCTACTCAAACCGAGTTTTAGGGTGTTTTAGTAGGGGTAGGTTTTTTTTGTTAGTTTGTTTTTTCAGGAGGCCCCATAGGTTTCAAGGCTGAATGTAGCCTACCATTACTCCAAGCCAAAGCACATAATTACCCAAGATGCTACAAAAAATGAAGCTGAGGAGAAACACTGGTAGCAGTTATAGTGACGCAGTAGATCTCCAGTCTGATTCCTGATACTGAGATCACATCAGATTCTACAAAACAAAGGGTTCAGTGTTTCAATTGTGTGATCTGAAATGCAGGACTAAAAGCAAAATACCCTGGTTCCTCAGCCTTGCTAATAACAAAACTCTAATATCCATGGGCATGGCTATATGTTTCACTCCATACCTCCACACCTATGTTCCATCCATGGAAGCATTGTCCTGAGCACACTGTGGAAGCACAGTAGAGTAAGATGTATATAATCGTGCTGACATTGCAGGTGTCATTTAAAAATAACTAACTAAATAAAGGAGATATATTTAAGATGCCCTTATAAAAATATCAAAGATGATATCAAAAAAAAAAAAAAAAAAGAAAAGAAAAAGAAAAAGAAACAAGAAAAAAGAAAAAATAGAAAAAAAAAAAAAGTCCCCTGCCTTTGATTTTATTATGCTGCTTCTCTTTGTGATCTTTATTAATGCATGAGTACTTTTAACAATCTGGATATGATGATCTGCATGAATGTGAAAAATAAAAAATAAACACCACTGAAGGATTGCAATGACTTAAAAAATAGCAATTAATGAAATAACTATTATAATTTGTCCATAGGCATGATATCAAATGTGTATATAAATATATTTATATATGCATGTGGAAAAGATCAATAAGTGAAGGCTTTGCCACCTACACTGAACTCTCCTATGTCCACACTGTACAAGCAGATAACCAGCACTCACAACAGATCAGTATTTTGAGACAAAGCCAGAAAAGAAATGAGGTAGCTCAATACTCCTGAGGATTCAGGTCAGACAATATATGCTTTTGTTTAGAGTGCAACATGTGCAATTAACAGTACCAGAAAACACTGTATTTGCAGCTTGCGATGACTGTTGAAAAAGCCAAATTGCAGAAGTACTCCAAATCACAGTTTGTTACATGCTTATGTATTCAGCAGTACAAGGTACTTAGCAAAATAAAAGCAAAATTTAAAAAGGGAAAATGGAATCATAACAAAGCAAAAAACAACCAACAACTGTTTACTGCTGAAGAGAAGTGTATTAATTCAAATGAAAATATATTATACTACAGTCACTAAGCAAAGACTATCAGCATCCTGGAGGCTTTTTCTGCATTAACACATTAAGCTGCAAAAATCACGTCCCAGTAATGAGCACATCTGGTTTGTAGCTAGCTCTTAAATTAATAAATCAACTGTCACATAATTGTGACTTCTACCTGAACGACAGCTCCAATTAATTTTGTATTGGTTCCAAGTGCAGAGGTGAGGTCAAGGTATCTTTTGGCTGCATTCCTAAATTTAAACACCAGACAATCTCATCCTTCTGGTTAAAAGTAATCAATATTAGCAATTTATCATAATTTGCTCTGCAGAGCACACTTGTGCTGTTTAATCGAGTGTTGGGCCTGGTTTGTTTGTTCATAGTTGTGTGAAAGACATCCACTGAGCATGCCCAATAGATTTTCCTTTTCCTCACAGCATCACTACAGTGCCTATTGCCCCTTAATTCATGCTTTGAGTGAATTGTTGGATGACTTCTCCAGATTGGCAGGAACTGGAAATGAGACTGTACTCTAAAGATCACATGAGACATGAATCTTTCTTGGAAATGGGTTCCCTAATGGGGAGGGGGGTGATTAGAAACATTTTTATCTTAAATGTAGATTAATCTTTCAATCTTCAATGAGGTTTAATGGTAGAATACCAGGGGCTGGCAAAGTTACCAACCCTGACCTTTTACTGACAAAGTACACAGTATTTGTGGTTAGGAGACATTTACTTTGTTGTAAATGAATATACAGACCCTATAAGGATCAGGAAAGCAGATGGTTCAGTTCTTTAATGAAATGGTCAAAGGGAGTGAGTTTCATCTTAGGAACTTAATTATCTGTGTCTCAGACCAGAGTGAGGGAGTTAGATGAGGCACAGCATTACCTCTTCTCTTGAAGAAATGACCCAAAAGTAGGTCTATCAGGGATACCCATGAGATACAGTGGGTCATGCTTTGGGATGCTGTCTGTTTTGAAGCCCTTTAATACATTTAAATATATTAAACATTTCTCACACATTTTTTGGGTCTGGACTTCTTTGGTTTGGAAACCAAATCATGGATAAAAGGAAAAAGGGTGAATGCTGTGGTCTTGCCCCAGTGTGAAGTCTGGACACATGTAGCATATAACCCTGGATCTAAGCACTGCTAAAAATAACTGACATGTTAAGCAAAAACATTAACTATGAATACTTCTTGGATGAAGTTCTGTCCTAACTGAAGAGCCATCAACCCCCATGGGAGCTGTAGTTAACCTTTCATATGAAAGGTGGCTAACCTTTTATTGTTAGTCATTAAATATAATTTGTTTGAAACACTTGTTCATTAGAGTGACAATAAACATCCTTGTTTGTGGAAAGCATGGCCTAGATTCACTCAGTAGAAACCAGAATAACTGAGGTTATATAGCAGAGTAGAAGCTAGATGACTTAGGGAGTCTTTTTCCCACTGACATAGAATCATAGAATCATAGAATATCCTGAGTTGGAAGGGACCCTTAAGGATCATCAAGTCCAACTCTTGACACCGCACAGGTCTACCCAAAAGTTCAGACCATGTGCCTAAGTGCACAGTCCAATCTCTTCTTAAATTCAGACAGGCTCGGTGCAGTGACCACTTCCCTGGGGAGCCTGTTCCAGTGTGCAACATCATGAAGAGTGTTGTCTTTTGTTATAGTCTGAGCATGAATTGAAAGCAGTGTTACATGCCCATGGAATGAGGCAGCTGCAGTGCTGGTAGAAGCACTCAAATATCTTGTAATGTAATGTAGATGTAGAGCTTAGGGATATGGTTTAGTGGAGGGCTGTTAGCGTTAGGTTGGAGGTTGGACTCGATGACCTTGAGGTCTCTTCCAACCTAGAAAATTCTGTGATTCTGTGATTCTGTAAATTGGGTTCTCCAACATCGAACTACCAGCATTGGTAATCATTTATGTAATTATTTAATCATTTACAAAATACTCAGAAAAATGGGATTTTACCTACATGACTGGAAATCTGTTACTGTAATCTAAATTAATCTAAGTAATCTAAGTTTCAAATTCAGTCCTTGTGCACACTGAGAAAGTGGGCCAAAACAAAGAGGGCACCAAAAAAGTTAGGAGAAACCTATCAAAATCCATCTTTATACTGATTTTTTTTTTCTGAATTTATATAATTCGTGTATTTTCCAATGAATCTTTCTCTAGGTTGCTTTTTCAGTTTGTTTATTTGTTTACTTTCTTGCTTTCCACTCTTTTCTGGGTTTCAAAAGCAGGGGAGATTTTGTCTTTTGAGAAGACGGGTTAAAAGAAGTGAAACCTCCACAGATACTCCAGCTTATGCACCCCTCTGTGAAGGCATTTTTCCAAATTTCCCAGTGCTCCCTTGCTTTACAGGAGGATGATTGTCCATGGCTTCCAGTCGTCAATGTATTGAGTCTGAAAGCCATCCAAGGTCAATGCTGTTCTATTTGGGGGGGGGGGGGGGGGGGGAGAATCTATTTTTTTACCTTTTAAAGCTAATTTGCACAAACTACTAAAGCCATAAGTTAAGACAGAGCCTGTAAAGCATCTGTAAGCACATGAAGAGATCCAGCTTTACTACAAAAACTGTAATACAGTATTATAGTAGATCATCATGGTGAAAGTTTGCTTTTGCTTTCATTAAACCATTGTTTATTATTATTATTATTATTGTTATTATTATTATTACTATTATTATTATTATTATTACCTGCACTAAATACCACACTAAAACCAAAATAAAGATTTAGCTATATCCTGAGCTGGGAGTGAGAAAAGAGAATAATTGGTGGGATACTGCACATAAATCTTCTTTCCATTCCTTCATTTGCCATTCAGATTCTGAAGTATTTCAAGTAATTCAACTTCTTTTGGCTGAAGATTAATTTTAACCAAAAAAACTTCCAAAAGTGCTATTTCTGAGTCCATCATAGTTCACAAAAATAAACCTCAAATACCCAGCTGTTTGGGGAAATTCACAGTTTAAGCACCTGAAGAATCCTGGTAGCAAAACCTAGTTTTCAATCATGACTGTGTCATGCCTCCAGGACCAGGGGTAATGCGAGAGCATGAAGATGCCATGGCTCCTTGGGATCACCATGAGACATCAAAGTGGGTGAAGTGTAAGTAAGAATAACAAAGCTGAAAGGGCTGTAGAGTGCAAAATCCCCTCACAGAAGCACAAAGACATTTGTTGCGTTTACTGGATCTTAAAAACACAGGTGTTTAGTGATGCAATGAAATTTTAGGATTACTCATAAATAAATGGAAAAAAATACATAAAATGGTGGAATAAAATGATATTTTAACCATTTCAGCTTGTATTTCATCATAAAAGCAAACTAAAAATAGCTCCCCTCCTCCCTCCCCCCCCCCCCCCCATTCCATCCTCTTCCACCTCCTCCTCCCAGGGCAGCACAGGGAAATGGGGAATGAGGGCTGCAGTCAGTACCTGATGCTTCATCTCCACTGCTCCTTCACGGTCACTCTCTGCCCCTGCTCCACCTGGGGTCCCTCCCGCAGGATGCCATCCTTCCCAAACTGAGCCTGTGGGGGCTGCTCACAGGCTGCAACTCAAGAACTGCTCCCACATGCCTCTGTACCATGGGGTCCACCCCCCAGGAGCAAACTACTCCAGCACGGGTCCCCCACGGGTGGGCAGCAGCTCCAGACCCTCTGCTGCTGTGTGGGCTCCTCTCCATGGGCTGCAGCTCCAGCCCAGGGCTGCGTCCTGCAGGGGCTCTCCATGGGCCACAGCCTCCTACAGGCCACATCCAGGCTGCTCCACCAGGGGCTCCTCCACAGGCTGCAGCGTGGAGATCTGCTCCGTGTGGGACCCATGGGCTGCAGGGGGACAGCCTGCTCCACCAGGGGACTCTCCAGGGGCTGCAGGGGAGCTTGTGCTGCGTGCCTGGAGCACCTCCTGCCCTCCTGCTGCACTCACCTTGGGGGCTGCAGGGCTGCTTCTCTCGCAGTTCTCACCCCTCTCTCCCAGCTGATGCAGCATAGAAGGACTTTTTTCCCCTTTCTTAACTCTGCTCTCCCAGAGGCCCACTTAGCATCATTCATGGCTTGGCTCTGGCCAGCAGTGGGTCTTTTTTGGAGCCATCTGGAGCTGGCTCTGATCTGACATGGGGCAGCTGCTGGGTTCTGAACACAGAGACCACCCCTGCAGCCCCCGTGCTGCCAAACTCTTGCTACATAAACCCAATACACACATTAACCCCACACAATCCTCACTGAGGATTTCAGAGTAGAAAGGAAATTAAAAGGCATGGAACTGAAGGCAAGATGTTTATTATATTTGTCCAGATTTGTACATCTTTTCTGACATCTTTAAAATAAAGATCTTAGTTCAGAAAACTACATGTATTATTGTTATTTACTTTTTTTCCAGCTTTAGAGAGCTGATGTTAAAAACCAAAGCATTCAGAAACTTGGAATATCAATAGAATTATTCCACAGACTCTGTAGTCATTTCTGGGCTTGACATATTTATGGACTGGGGGCAGCATCCCAGCTCCATGCAGAAGTAGCATACAAAGTGTCTACACCAAAAAAAGGCTGGAGAACTGCCAGAGATGTTATCTGGAATCTGCTGAGATTCAGAAACTATAATGGCTATGAACACAATGCACTGAGGACCAAACACAGCAGTTTGGTCACCCTCCATCCTAGAAGTCTTTATCTGTAATTAACAGATCTTCCAAAGACAAATTTTTCACCCTTTATGCACATTCTACACCCTGCCATTTAAAACTGCAGAGGACATCTCAAATAACAGCCAACCATGTTATTTTAGCAATTTTAGAGGAATTCACAGAAATTTCGAAGATTCTGTGCCTCAGCAAGTGCACAGCCAAGCGACTCGTACCAACATATCAGAAGTGTCAGGAAAAGGTTTTCAGACTGTAACTGAAAAGGAGTTAGTGTAAACAGGTTTTTGCAGTCTTTACTATTCCACACACTTTTACTTAAAACAACAGCAAATAGGAGCATGGCATAAATAAAACAGTAGTACATATAATTTTAATCTGAGGCCCACACTTGTATTTGAAAGTAGAGATATAATTTAGAATTGTAGACTCTTTTAATCTGCACTAGAATGAATATAAAAAGCCATTTTCCTTTGTAGTTGCTCTTCTTTTTATAGATATAGGACCTGTCTGAAGCTAAGTGAGGACCTTTCCATTTCAGTGATCTTTAGATTATATCTATAATACACAGAGGGGGCATATGCACTTTATAATAGGGGATAAAAACTGCATGCACAGAGCAAGATGACAGGGTAATGCTGCTGCAATCATTGTGCAAGAGAATGTGCATTACAACTTTTGTGCTAGTACTTTGTGTTTCTTATAATCAGAACCATCAATGATATATAAAAGACAATGTTTTCACTGAAGACAAAACAACTCTAAAGAGAAAATCAGACAGTAGTAAAAAAAAAAAAAATTAAAAAAAAAATAATAATATTAAAAAGCTTTATACTACACCCAAGGGAAAAGATAGGTTTACAATTTTCTCTTTGTAGATGCATGTTTCTTCCTCTAGGTTTGAACACTAAATCAGAAGATTCACAAACCGAGGCTGCATCTGATTATTAACAATCAGAAGAACATGAAATAAGCTGGATTTCAGTATTAAAGCACTCAATTGTGTTCCTGTCTGAGCTATTAACCTGCTGAACATGATTGTATTATTAATACTCGATGTTTCTCTCCAGGTTGCTTTCAACCCTGAAACATAAATTACACCATATAGGTAGCTAAGAACTTCAGTGCTTTGGAGGTGAAAATAATGTTGAATGAATGTCATAAAATAAATAAATAAATAAAATACACAAGAGGAAATTTAGAAGCAAATGCAAAAGATTAGTTACCGGGAACAGGGAATGTATCAGAAGCCATGCTATCATGGGACTGAAAAGCTCTGGCTACTGCAACACAGACTTAAGCAGAGTGAAAGATTTTTTTCACAACTTTTTAAAATATTCCCGAGGTTCATGAGTATGCATGTGTATGCAGCAGGGTACTAATATTTTCTGAAATGTTAAATTACATAATGTTTCTGGGTCTGTGTTGTTTACGATACTGGGTTGATAGATTGTATGTTCAAATCAGGTCCCTGATCATCATATGTATAACCTTGGTTTTGTTTAGGAGTTTATCCTCATGTACCCACTTTTTCTTTTCATCTGTTTTTAATTTACACACGCACACATGTATGAATTTACTTTTAATATTATCTTTTTACGTTTCCAAGGCATTCTGAGTGTTCTGAGCACTGGAATGGAGAGGCTGAAGAGGCTGAGGAGTCTTCTCCTCGGAGATCTCCAGCAGCCACCTGGATGAGGTACTGGGCAGCCTGCTCTGGGTGTCTCTGCTGGAGCAGGGGTGAGACCAGATGGACCCAGAGCTGCCTTCCAACCTCAACTATTCTTTTATTCTGTGATTCTGTCAATATAGAATCACTGTCATTGAGTAAATGTTTTTACAGATGGATTATCTCACACTCATTGGGTTAATATCAGATTAGGGCGAGGTTTGTGATGAGCTATTCTATTACCTTTGTAATACTTTTTTTCACTGAGCACTTCACAACCTTTGCCATTCTCATATTCACTTATTCAGATTGGGCGAGTAACCCTTGCAAAGTGTTTTGACATATGCCCCCTGTCTCCACAGCAATTCCTTTGCACACAGCCTTCTCTAATCTGTATTTTACAGGTAGTTAGCTCTGAGCTGGAAGCCTTGTAAACTTGGTCAGTACAGCACTGAGCCTGAAGCAAAAAAAGCTTCCTCAAATAGAGTCCCTTAGCTTTGCTCTCTGCTGCCATAATATGCTTGCTTGCATTTGGGACAACCAGAGGAGAGACAAAAAAGAAAGTTTATGTTTGCTTCGAAAAAGTTTGCACGTCTATAGCGTGCCCAGACTTTCTTACAAGGATACATGTAGGTCAACCTGGTGTAGAGAAGGGCTGCCCTGTTTGACCATGCCTGATATAGACCTTGCTTCTGGGGAGGCAGTTTCATGCCCATATGCAGTAATGCTGCTTCTCCTGGACATTCCAGTGCCATGCTGCAGAATATTCCTCCTCACACAGGAACAAAGAGTTGAAATTTCTCCTTCTTCTGTCTAAAGGTCTCTAATTTTCTTCACGGAGGATGAAATTCCCTTGGGACACGTGGTTTTACAATGATCTTTTCAACAGTTAAACACTGTTTATAGATCATGTCTTGAATTATGTCTTCAGGACATTAGTTGTAAAGCAGAACAGCTCTTCCTCACAGCGATCCATTTGTTTGTGTTCAATTAAAATAGCTTCTACACCTTGTCTTTGCTTAACTTTTATGACTCTTCTTTTTCCTTGAAAATTCTTAACAACACCTTCTCAAATTTAGTGAATGCACTAATTGTTTCTAATAGAACCTTGAATCATGGAATCATAGAATGGTTTGGGTTGGAAGGGACCTTAAAGATAATGTAATTCCTATCCCTCTGTCTTGGGCTGGGGCACCTCCCACTAAATCAGTTTGCTCAAAGCCCCATCCAACCTGACCTTAAACACCTCCAGGGATGGGGCATCCACAACTTCTCTAGGCAACCTGTTCCAGTGTCTCACCACTTTCTGAGTGAAGAATTTCTTTCTTATACCTAATCTAAATCTCCCCTCTTTTAGTTTAAAGCCATTCCCCCTTGTCCAATCAGTACAATCCCTGAGAGAAAGCCTCTACAGCTTTTCTGTAGGCCTCCTTTTGGTACTGGAAAGCTGCTATGAGGTCTCCCAGGAGCCCCCTCTTCTCCAGGATGAATATCCCCAGCTCTCTCAGCCTATCTTCACAAGAGAGGTACTCCAGCCCCTTGATGATCTTTGTGGCCCTCCTCCGGACTTGCTCCAATAGGTCCATGCCTTTCTTTTGTTGGAGGCCCCAGAGGTGAATGCAGGGCTCCAGGTGGGATCTCTTGAGAGCAGAGCAGAGGGGAAGAATGCCCCTGCTGGCGATGCTGCTTTTGATGTAGCCCTGGGTATGCTTGGCTTTCTGCGCTACAAGCACACATTGCTAGCTTATGTTGAATTTCTTGTCAACTGTCACCCCCAGGTCCTTCTCTTCAGGGCTGCTCTCAATCCATTCCACACCCCACCTATATTTGTGCTTGGGATTGCCCCAACAGAAGTGCAGGACCTTACACTTGGCCTTGTTGAACCTCAGGAGGTTCTCACAGGCCTACCTCTCAATCATCGGCAAACTCGCTGTGCGTGCATGTCACCACATTTTGCTGTGTATGTCACCAACAAAGATGTTAAATAGCGATGATCTCAGCACTGACCCCTGAGGAACACCACTCATTACTGATCTCCACTTGGACATTGAGCTGTTGACCACAACTCTTTGAGTGTAAACACCCAGCCAATTCCTTACCTACCAAGAGGTCCTTTTGCCAAATACATGTCTCTCCAAATTTAAAGGCAAGGATATCATGGGAGACAGCGTTGAATGCTTTTAACAATTCCAGGTAGATGATGTCTGTTACTCCTTCCCTAACCACCAATGCTGTAACCCTGTCATAGAAGGCCAGCAGATTTTTCAGGCAAATTTGTTTCTTTCTCTACATAAAAAGTTCCTGCACCACATCAGATCCTGCTTGGTATCTTCATTCATTCCTTATCCCCTCTTTCTTACTGTTTGCTTCCTAGTGCTGACCTCAAGCAGTCTAGTAGTATTTTTCTTTGTGCTCCAGGTGGCTTTACCTTTGTAAAGTACATATTTTAAGTGGTGCTTCTAGCTCTTCTCTACAAAACAGCTTGAATGCAAGAACCTCAGATTTTCCTTGAGTTTTGTCTAATTTTTTCACCTTTAGTTCCAGTCTTTCACTGCAAAATAAGAGATTTATAAGTCCTGACATTGGCATAACAAGGATTCTCCAACTTCCATCAATTGCTTTTCTGAATGCTCTCATCAGCCCCACACTTGAAAGTACTTCTCAGTGACTGTTTGGCAGCAGCTAAAACCTGCCAAAAGCCAAACTGATTTGATAAGTGAGAACTTTAGAGAGAAGTGACAAGGTCTGCGGTAGGAACTGGAACTAGTGTAAAACAGGGGGTCTAAACTATTTCAGGATAAGCACTGAACTGTGCAATTCATAGAAATTTGGCAAGAAATTAATCTAAAATTGAAAATAAATGTAAAATAAATGTATCAAAAACTAACATTAAGCCATATTCTAGAATGGTAAAAATAGAAATAGTTACACACTTTCATATTTCCTCCTTGCTTACCAGAAAGCTGCCTGGAAGTTGCCTGTTAAAACTCAGTAAGGCAAACGTCTTGGAAATAGTGAAATACAGTAAAGGAATATATATGTTCCTATATATATGTTCTTTGTCTGACATTTAGTGTAACATAGTTCATAATAATGAATTGTTTGAACTTTACATGAGAAGAAAAAATAAAATAAAATAAAAAATAAAATAAAATAAAAAGATATCCACAGGAGATTGACAAATAATCAAGGATTTAATATGTTCAGCCTGGGGAAAATGGGCAGCTAAGAGCAGCAAGATACAAATTTGTAGACATTTACTTAATTTTTTTGCACATACCAACATTACTGCAATGAGGGAAAACTTGCAAAAGGAGACTGATGCTTAGCTTTTGTGTTCTATCAAGCCAGTTCCCATATTTATGTAAGCTGACCCATCAACATGTACTTATGTCAACCAAGTTATGTTGAGCATGCTGATGCTCAAGGTGCAATGCAGGAGAGTGGAGATATTCAGGGAATTGTGGGCTGGCAGAATGATAGGGAAGGGAGGTGCTGCAAAAGCTGGGGATATAGTAGTCAGGATAGGAAATTCAAGTGACTAATGACATAATTCCACCTGAAATCATGTTTTATTAGTTCTGCTACTCAAGGATATATTCTGAACAAATTCTCAATAATGGCATGAGACTGTCATAACAGCTCTTACATAAAGAAATGTGGGAAAAATATGTAATTAAGATGAAATATGGGGAAATCAAAAGATCTGAATTATTTTTCAGATTCTTTCTCTGGCTGCCTTGGAAAAACTTATTGTCTGTTGTAGACATTGAGCCACTTCAATGAGAAACAGCACCATACTAGTGTCCCACATCATTTTCCTCTGGAGTATTTAGGAATGGCCTGGGAACAAGGAAATATTGATATGCAGCATTTTTACAATGTGGGTTGCATGTTACTGCAGTTACTGTGGGGTTTTTCAGAGCAAGGCTGCAAGTTATTCATCCATTGATAATTTTAAAGAAGTTTTGTATCATGGAGACGGCTCTGTGGGAAATATGATTTATCCTGCAGCTGTAAGAATTATTCTCTGCTGGATGTGCTCTGGGGTGGGTGGGAACCTGCAGTGCTTGCTGCAGCACAGACTAATATGCGCTTCACAAAGATGGTGCTGTGTTACAGATTTGTATAGAAAATCCAAGTATATGAAAGAGATTTGTAGCAAACATAAAGAAAGCCACTCACATAAAATGTTAATTCTGGTAGACTTCCAAGGTTACCCTTAAAGGAACAGACAGTATATTCAGAAGACATATTATCTTTGGTGCTTAAGGCCGCTAGCCTGAATACTGTCCAAATCAACTAATTGTCCAGGGCAGTGAGACAAATATACCATGACAGGCTAAAAGATAATAAATAGTTTACTAGGGTCTGGAAGTTTACATTGAGTGAATTGCCAGATGAATAAGAAATAAATCAGGCAGGAAGAGCTTATTATGGAATGATGGATGCCTCTTGTAGGGCATAAGCACCATCACCTGGAAAAGTGCTGTCTTTGGGCTTTATGAGAACTTGTGAAAAACCATCTATAGATGGGTTTTATGCCATAGTCAGCACACCTGGCAGTCAGGCATGTACAAAGTTTTATAGCTGGAAAACTTTACAGTTTTTCTACAGACACTGAAGCAGTAGCAAATACTTGGATAAATATATTTACCAGTGGCAAAAACTTTTTATTCATTTTCATAACTCTTCCTTAGGTTCTAAGTTCTTGTAACTGTTGAAGATAACTTCTGATCAGCGTTTCTGTCAACCTAGTGTTCACTATCACTCAAATATTATGCAATGTGTTGTGACTCTTCAGTTGCCAGAAAGCTTGAGCTCTGATAACCAATCACTGTTACTAGTAAAAATAAATAAATCAATAAAAGACGGAAAAAAATGTGCTGCCAGATAAACCAATATCCATAACTTCTTTTATCTGGCCAAACCAGTCGGGGCTGCACTTGATTTTTTGTGGACATGTTTCTAAAGATCATACAGGACTTCATGATGTAGTTTTAAATCAAACTAAATCAAACCAAAACAATGAAGTAAAATAAAATTAAAATTAAAATTAAAATTAAAATAAAACAGTGCTTCTATTCTAAGATATGACTCAATGGGAATCAGACATGGGGAATCTTGTTACTCATAGATGATTTTCCTTATGTTACTCTGACTCCCAGCCCCATGGTTGTATGAGGATATAATAACCTTCCCACATTTTTGGTAGGTTTCTGGTTCCTATTATGTAGGAATATAATGGCAAGCAGTGTTGAATGATTACACACAATGTACTTGATGATATGGAAAATATTAACAATGAAGTTTAAGCATATACTTTAGCTATTTCATGTGCCTAATATTCTTACAGCTTATAGTTAAGAAGAGGATACAAAGTTGAGAAGATTCAGCACAACATCCAAAATCTAACTCAATGAACTCCCCTGTGGTAGGGCCTGTCTCTCTACCAGTAAGGAGCTCATGGAGATTAGCCAGCTGAATTACTTGGTTAAATTAGAGGCAGATAAACATGCCTTTAGGGACTTGATCTAACATGATAAAAACCAAAACCAAAACAAATAACAGGCATTGAAGTGGTAGATAAATAGGGAAGCTGGAGAATACCTAGTATAGCTTTACAGTCAAAGGACTATCCCCAACATTAGAGCAGGCCAGAGTTGTTTTGACTAGCCAAGTCTTGAAAACCTCCAATAATAATGATGCCACTGCAGAAACCCTGTACCCTGGTGAGAAGGTACACATACTTCATGTTCTTCGAAAAAATAATCATTGTTAAGCTGAAACTATCATATTACATCCTACACAATATTGAAGCAAATCTAAGACCAAAGAAGCAAAAGCAGTGATACTAGTGTAAAAATTATTAAGGAGGCTTTTGTGTGAAGGCTTGTAATGATGAGGCTTTTTTTCAAGAATGGAACAAGAGAGCATTTGTGGAATGTGTTTGTGAGGGAGAGAGAAATATCTGCATATTTCTTCTCAGACAGCCAGCACTTCAGCATAATGAAGCTTTTAAAGCCAGAATGCTCCAATAGCCATATGTATTAAGGTCAACATCATGGTTTGGCAGAGTCATGTAATCTTACAAGAATCCTTTAGTCTATGAGAAATTGTCGTCTCCAGTCAGTGTATCTACTGAAAATGTCTTAGAAAATATAGAGCTGGAAATATATAATACAGGACTTGGGAGATATCACATTTCCATATACTTTAGTGAAAATCTGCTTTCTTCATCATTTTGATTACATGTATCTCTAAGCATATGATGAATAACCCTAAGCAGAAACCTCGTTATCAGAAACACATATGATTCACTATTGTACTTGAACAATTTCTTTTTTTAATTTGAGCTCTATATATAAATAGTTCTGTCCTATCTCTTCTATTTCAAGTGTCCTCGCACTTTCTTATAACCTCATTATAAGACAGTGAGAGATATTTGCTAATCTTCTTGTTCCAAAATACTTACAGACAGTCTGAAGGAGGCTTTCTATACAGTCTCCCTGAAGTTTAACTACATTCTTTACAAAGTTAAAAACAGAGGTAAAAATATCTCTTGCTTTATATAGTAACTTCACTTACTAGTTTGAATTTTTAGGAAATGGTCTGGCTACTTCTAAATCTTTAGTAGTGTTTAACTGGCTGACAGTTAAAATGCATAACTAAATTTAAATTCTATTATGTAACAAAGTAACAAAGAGAAAAAACATTATCCCAATTTAATTTGCCATTTATTTATTTCTTTAGTGTAATTTGAGATTTTTGTACATTCAATACTTGGAGACTTTTAGAAATGCAACTTAATTTTCTATTAACTCTTAAAACCTGTGGGTATCTTGGATGGCTCAAACTCCTGAAGCATCTTCAGACACTTCCCATCAATAAAAAGCTGGAAAGGAAATAAAAATGAGGGTGAAAAAAAGTGGGGGAAAAAGAAATCGGATAACTGTTACACAGAGCCCTTGAGAGACCCTTGATTTTTACTACTTAAGCCTGTTATGAAAACTTTTCAAAGTGCAAAGATTCATACAGTCACTAAACATGCATTATCTCATGGTTTTAAAGCCCATTGGCTTAGATTATGACAGTCAACAACATTCATTACAGTTCACAGAGGAGTTTCACACAGAGGCATTCAGACAGTTTTATTCTGTACTCATTCAAACTTGAAGTAAACCATATCAAACACACACAAAATAATATAGTGGTTCCTCATGGCTAAAGGTCACTGGTGCATCTCCACTAAAACATCTGAAGCAATCCTAACAAAGCTGTCATACTTTCAAGTCATATTTACCAGACCTGATCTTCTCTGAACCATGTCACTGCTGCTGGAATAAACAGGGACATGGTTGTCAAGGACTTTTAATTTTCAGTGACAGCTGTCAAAGGGTCTTTCTTAGACACCAGTTATATTTTAGATAAGAAAATAAAGTTTCAAACTGCATGCTGGCCACCAAACATGAGCAGTTGTGATTGCATATGGTCACATTTCCTCAGTTTAATTTGAAATCACAAATGGTAAATTGGATTTTATGGTTCAAATAAGTTAGAAACAGAGACCAATTATCTACGGTTTATTTATTACTTTTAACAGTTAGTGTTCATTTTATAAATTAACTGACGTGTCCTAGCTCAAAGCAATGAGATTGGACATTTTTGCAACCAGAACCTTATATGCACTCTTAGAAAAGAGCAATGGACTACACAGAATCAAAACCAAGACTGTGAGATATCAGTTGGGTTGGTAGGAGTTCACCAAGGCTGTGCTTTATTGCACATGAAAATTAAGTGACAGATGACCATTGACTTCAAAAGAGTTTTGCATTATGGTTCTAGAAATGTTTCCATGAACCACAGGGAAATCTTATGACACAGAATTTTGCTACAAGCTCAAAGTTTTATGCTGGTGCATAAAACTAAGGATAGCATCATGTTTTCAATTGCATTTCTATTGGGCTCATTCAACTTCTACCTCTAGAAAAGTAAATTTAAGAAATGGGCCTATGTGAAAAAAAAAAAAAAAGAAAAAAAAAAAAAGGAAATAGGAAAATTTAAATAAGTTAAAACAACAACAACAAAAAAGACTTTTCAGATTTATGAATTATGAAATTAAATTTTATATTATTTTTACTCATATCCTGCCAGTTACAATTCATTCTTGTCCTTTGCAGCCTATTACATCATGCTCAGAAATGTTTCAGAGTTGCTAATTTTGAAAGGCCACAAGATGTGTATTTTGAAAGGACACAAGAAATGTATTTGGTTTATGTGTGTATTGGGTTTACATAGCAATACTTTGGCAGCAGGAGGACTATATGGACATGGACTCTGATCAATGATCAGAGTCCAGCAGCTGCCCCATGTCAGATCAGAGCCAGCTCCAGGCAGCTCCAAAAGGGACCCACCGCTGGCCGGAGCTGAGCCATGAGTAACACTGATTGGGCCTCTGGGAGAGAAGAGTTAAGAAAGGGGGATAAAGTCCTGTTGTGCAGCTAGGAGAGAGGGGTGGGAAGTGAGAGAGAAGGAGCACTGCAGCCCCCAAGGTGAGTGTAGAAGGTGCTCCGGGCACACAGCAGAAGTTCCCATGCAGCCCATGGAGCTCTTGGTCCTATGCAGTGCTAGAACTGCAGCCCATGGAGAGGACTGTGGTGGAGCAGGTCTGGCAGGATCTGGTAACCTGCAGTGGAGCAGCCCATTCCTGAGGGACTGTGTTCCATGGAAAGAACCCATGTTGGATCATTTCACGAAGGACTACATGCTGTGGGAGGGACCTGTACCGAGCTGGGGAAGAGATCAAGGATAAAGCGATGGCAGAAATGACACATTATGGACTGACAACCACCACCTTTCCCTGTTCCCCTGTGCTGGTACTTGCAAGAGGTAGAAGAGCTAGGATTGAACCTGGGAAGGAAGTGTAGCTGGGGTGAAGGTGTTTGTGTTTTTTTTTCTTTGTTTGTCACCATGCTACTCTGTTATTAATTGGCAATTAATCAAAATAATCTTCCTCAAGTCATGTCTATTTTTTTCACGACAGTTATCGGTGAGTGACCTGCTTGTCCGTATCTAAATACATCTAAATAAATATCTAAATAAAAACCCTCATTTTTGTTGTATTTTTCTTCCCCTGTCCTGCTGAGAAGGAGGAGTGAGAAAGCAGTTTTGACACCAGACAACCAGACAAGGTCAGCTCACCACAACTACTGAAATAAAGGTTCAAGAAATGTTGAAAGACACCAATGGCATAGACCTAAACTAAGGTTGGGCACAGCTTTTCAGGTAGAAAGGAAGGCAGCATTATCCACAGGTTCAGAACATTCTTCAGAGCATATTTTTTTAGGAAAAAAAAAAAAAAGTAGAAGGAAAAAACAACAACAACAGCAAACAGACAAACAAACAAACAAAAACACTCTGCAGAAGACCTGCTTGGGTACAGCTCCAGTGGCCTTATTGGAGCAGGCAAATATTCACATCTGCATTCATTCCACAGTCCAGAACTTCCCTTTATATTTTAATGAAAAAGTATCCCTGAACCACAAAGGGAGCTGGGGAAATGCAGGTCTCAGATTTAAACCTCAGTAATTATAGTGCCCAGTCTGGAATAAAGAGACAGACAAACCTCCTGACAGACATGACTGACTATAATTGTACTACAGGCTGACCAAGATGAAAGGTGAAAATGTGTAGGTATGCAACTGAACAAACTCATACATTTGAAATTAAAGTTATAAACAAGTGTTTAAAGGCATATTTGTTCTTTACATATCTAAATATATAATAAAATAAAAGTTTTTTAGGTGCATATCTAGAGAATATATATTTTAACTGATACATTGATTAAAAATTTGCTAAGAAGATCAAAGTTTAAGTTTGGCCTGATCTCCCAGAAACCTCTGTGTACAAACATCAGAAGGAGACTTAAGTGCAATAGGGGTCTAAGCATGTATTGGTACACTTATTTTAAACAAGAGTGAAAAATAAATACTAAAGAAGGTATATGTTTCATCAGGTATGTAGTTTTCGGTTTCAGATCTTAAATTGCTTCCTCAGTACTACCAGGAACAGATAATACATATAAACCTGTTTTAGGACTCTTCCTCGCTCCTTAAACCCTCAACTGTTAGGCAGTCTGAGACAAAAAGTAGGACCAGAAGAAGAGTACAAAATGACCATTTGACCACTAGTTAGGAAGAACATTGATAATTATTAATCTTATCCTATTAAATTATTAAAAACAACTCCAGAGAGTTATTCATTTCATTCAGAGATCAGTATTTGAGAAGAATGGGATGAATTGATCTCTGGATGTGGCAGTTTCTTTCCCTGATATATAGAAAGTTCAATGACTAGGCTAGAGCAGATACCAATCTTTTATATTCAAGGTGAGACAAATCCTGCCAAACAGCATGGAGATGGCCAGTATTGAGCAGCTGAGGGATTAAATCTATTGTCTCTGTTTATTTGTCCCTGCTTTACTGTATAGCTACTGATTGCAACCATTCCAAGACTATTTATAGCTTATATAAGATTTAAAAGCATAGTTCACATGTCTTTATGTGAGTCCTAACTATTTATCACTGCAAAGACATCACCTCAGTGTTGTGGTAATATGCTTAGATGCTTTATCTATAAAGGTTTATGTTCATTGTGTATGAGTTCTGTGGAAATTACCCATCATTGGGAGTTCTTAGGCCAGATTCACAAAGACAGTAAGGTTAACAGTTTGATTCCCATTGTATTAATTCCAAGTAGATTTAGTTTTATATTATGTGTGTATGTATTTTTGTTTGTTTGGTTGGTTTTTGTCTGTGTATATATGTTATATGTGTATATGTATAGGTGAGTTATACCTTTTTTTTTTTTTTCCTGTATTGGATTTTTTTTTATTATTATTTTTTAAAGTATGTGAATGTAGTACATAAACCTGTAGCTACTAGACACATAAATCTTTTTGGCAAATCTTTCTTCTCAGACTTCTGTTACTTTATTGCTTTGATTTTGTCCAAACCCAACTTCATCAGCCAATTTTTTTAATAAAGAGTAAAACAGCTGCTGATACTATGATAGCAGAAGGCATGCTATCACAAGTCATTTCAGTAAACCACCAATTTTTCACATTCTGCAGAAGGCATATTTTGCTATTCGTTACATACCAGGGAGGAACACATTTGATTTTATGCAACTGATCTGCTCCCTTAAGACAAAACTGAACTTCTGCTCCCATTTAATTTCACAGGGCTGATTCTGACACAATCTCATTCTGTTGGTTTCAATGAAATTTAGCTAAGTCGTACATATGTATTCAGAGACCCAAATCCCACAGTATATTTAGTGTTGTTAAGCCTATTAATGATGGAATCCAGAATCTCTTTGCAACCTAGATAAGCTCTTGCCCAGGGGAAGATGTTACTAACTCAAAGCTCTCATTTGCTTATCTTTTCATGGCTTTATGTTTTGTTTTGGGTATTCTGTTTTGTTTTGTTTGCATGCTTTACTAGCATAACCTTCTCTCTCATTAGACTTTGATCTCTTCCCATTCGTATACAGCCACAAGAAACAGCTGAAAGAAAGATGACATTTGCCTCCTGAATTGTTCTGATACTGTTAAGAGCTTTATTAGAAGGTAAGTATAGTGTTTGTCATGCAGCTCACTTCATATTTTCTGTTCTTTCTGAAATTTTACTGGAAAAATATGAAGCAGATTTTCTCAAGAGGAAAGATGAGGACTCTTAAACAATAATCTTTTAAGAATGGTCCTAGTAAATATAACACATAATGCTTAATGAAAACATTGAATGTTATATTCAGTAACTGACCAGCTATGTCCATATTTACATATGACAAAATAAGGATCCTGTATTCCAAAACATTAGGCTAGTTTGAAGATTAAGGAAATCAAAGATATATTCTGCATTCAACTCATTCCTTTTGACATCGTTTAGAGAATTTTCCAGATATTTTGGATGTAAATAACATATTAAGCCTCTTCTTTTCATTTGCCTGTGCATGTTTCAGAACAACTGGCAAGCAGGAACATATTTATTCTTCTAGGAATGTCATGTTGAATTACTGTCAGGCTGTCCAGCACCCCAATATAATACTCCAGGATATTAAAAGGTAAAGAGTGTTCTTTAGATATTCAAACAAATTAAGGAGCTGGCAATGAATAGTTCAGCATACAAAAATTATATTCCTATCATCAACCATTGCCAGCAACTGTTTGGTATGAAAAGCTATAAGAATATCTGAAACTCATAAATTCCCAGCGGATTTACACTTTATAATGCAGGCAACCATTGTAATTACATTACTGAAAACTGTACGAGATATACTAACGTACCTTTTTGATAATGACCCTATGGAGTTAGCTTGAGGAGACAGAAAGAAAAATTCTGAGAAAGCACAGTGTAGAGGTATAAATTAAGGGGTGTAAATTCAATCATCCTTGTTATACGAATTACTGCTAATCACTTTCACAAAGAATCATTGTATTGTTATAGTACTTTTATGGCAACGCATCTGCAAAACAATCATAATTATACTAAAACTATGTTAAAAGATAATTATTAAATCCACCACGTCAAACCATCAGAAACTATCATTTCCTCTACTATATTAAACTTCTCCTCTTTGTACAAAATACCCGTTGTTTACGTAATCTTTACTTTTACCCAGAAGCCCATATTCTATTATTCTACACAATACTTTTTCTCTGTTCTCATTGTTGGTTATATAGCTCTAAATTTTATTATAAAGTAGTAGAAACCAATTTAGAGCAACCAAACTTCTTATGATGACACCACCACTATTACATTTTTATAAACAGGAGACCACAAATGGAAAGACATCCAAGAGCAAACAGAAAATATGCAGGAGAATGAAAAGAATGAGTTCAAGAATCAAGGTAATTTCATTAGTATCATTTCAAATACATCCAGTTCTAGTACACTTTTAAAAATAGCTTTAAAATCAGCTCAAACTTTAAAAGCTGAAGCCACTAAATTGTTTGGGAGATTATACCATGTCTTTAGAGATCTGTTAAGTATCCAAATGTAATCTTCCATAGTTATGCAATGGTCAAAGTTTCCAGTTCCCATTGTCAATAATTTCCTTTTTTTATCTTTTTTTTTTTTTTCCCCAGTATTGGTCCTTATGAAGCATACATGGCAGCGGCATCCCTACACTCTCCTCTTCTCTGGGCTGAACAATCCAAGTGACTTCAGCTGCTCTTCATACATCTTTCCATCTAGACCCTTCACTGTCTTTGTTGCCCTCCTTTGTGCACTCTCTAACAGCTTTATATCTTATACTGTGGTGCCCAAAATGGTGCACAGTCCTCAAGGTGAGGCCACACCAGTGTAGAGCAGAGTGGGACAATTACTTCCCTTGATTGGCTATCAACGCTGCTCTTGATGCACCTCAGTGTACAGTTGGCCC
Source organism: Netta rufina (assembly GCF_964035555.1). Lineage (NCBI taxonomy): Eukaryota > Metazoa > Chordata > Aves > Anseriformes > Anatidae > Netta > Netta rufina. The sequence continues at coordinate 5,302,492 of NC_140123.1, forward strand.
TCCTGGCCACCAAGGCACACTTCTGGCTCATGATCAGCTTGATCATGTTGATCAAAATCCCCAAGTCACCTTCTGAGGGGATGCTCTTCAGCATCTCATTCTCAAATCTGTACATATAACCACGGTTGTCCCTTCCCAGGCGCAGAATCCGACATTTGCTCTTCATATTAGTGGTGATTGCCCAACTTTTTAATTTGTCTTAGGCCTCACGATCCTCAATGGAGTCAACAGTTCCACCCAAGTTATTATTATCCATGAACTTGCTCCAAAAACCTTCAAGTCCTTCATCCAAATCATTTATGAAAACATTGCAGAGGACTGGTTCTAAAATGGAGCCCTAGGGAACCGCTCTAGTGACAGGTCACCAGCCTGATGTAACCCCATTTACAAGAACCCTTTGGGCCCGACCCATCAGCCAATTGTAAACGTATTTTCAACAAATCTTGAACTCATACTTAAGAAGTATTTCAGCTAGATAAAAGAACTGTTAAGTAAGGTATTAATATGGTATTAATATGAGTCAAATGGCAAACACCAGAAAGCTTTACATGAGAGAACTTGACAAGAAAGTCAATTTCCAAGTCTGTTCAACATAAAATTGGAAGAATGTTTTGCTTCTTTTGCTATTAACTCCCTATAAAACTTGAAAATTCAGTTAAGCATGAAGATCTTCTTGCACTTGTTTGTATGTATATCTAAATTTTTATATATATATAGTACAAGTGTTTTGGCAGAAAAATCTCATTTTTTATCATTACTAAAAAAGCCACATAGATAAAAGCCAATTAAGACTGGAATTTCATTTTTCAAGTCCCTGAAAATATGTATAATGATGAATAGCCAGTTTATGTCTTTACTGTTTTCTAGCCCACACCAGTGAAACAACGCTGGCCCACTGATATGGCCTATCTGACATCAATACCACTCTAGATCAGGTGTCTGTGGAGCAAAGTTGCCCAACATACTTTAGCAACTGGGTCTCATCTCCTTTCAACTTCATATTAAAGGTGTTTAGCATGACATAAAATGAATTATTTTCTGTATTTTGTTCAAAACTTCTTCAAAGCAATGAGATGGTCCTCTTACACTAGAGATGTTTCCACTGACTTAGCAAGGTCTTACTGTAGACCAAAAGTAGAATTTGACAGAATTTACTTAATTATATATATATACACACATACATATTCAATTTGGTTATATTTGGTGAATATTGGTTATATTTTTTATTTTATATAAAAAGATTCACCAGGATATACAACTATATTCAGAATAGTATGCTCTACAAACAAGTGAAGCTCAAGGAAAAGATAATTTGATAATTTAGTGAGCAGATGAAATCTGTGTTTTAGCCAGCCCATATCCATTTAACTACGTTGTTTTTTTAGAATTTTTTTATATAGTTGTCCTTCCTTCAGAAGACAACTAAATCCTTTACAGTTGGGAGTGTTTCTTCTGGTTTGTGCACTGTGCCTAGTTATATAAGGTCCTCCATCAGTGCACATGTTCCTTCCAATTAAATCTTTCTTATTCCCTGAAAATGTGCCTGATGTTCTCTCTCCATCATTAAACCAAGGAACCTACAGCTCCTAATTCAGCAACTCATATGAAAAACATTAATTATGTATCTGTATCCAAGACACTTCTGTATGCGATTAATAATTCAGTATAAGTACAAGCTTGGCAGCTTACAAACGAGCAAGGAGGTCAATGTTCAAAAGTCCTAGGTGACTCTAGAACAGGTCATATATAAAAGCCTTATTCAGGTAGAGATTGTGGAACTTTCATTTTCTTCACTGAGCTCTATCCATTGCAAACTATTGATTTACATTGTGAGAACGCCATGTCAAAAACAATTTAAAACAATTAAAAATATAGAAACAAAAGATGCAATGAATGGCACCATATCATGTTTTTAAATATTATTTTTATTTTATTTTATTTTATTTTATTTATATATGTATTTTTTATTTTTGGTGCTTTCAGAACACAGATACAAGGAGTTCCTGGCCATAGGTAGAAAAAGAGAGGCATGGTTCTTGGAAGTGGGCTGAAGAAGGGGGGGAGGGAAATCAGGAGTATATATTCTCTCTTTAAAAACCAGTCTAATATTGGTCTTTAGAAATAAGGTTCAACTTTCAACTGAGATTCACTTGTTCACATCTGAAAGAAATCTGAGATGAAGAAAAAAGACAGTACACCTTCAAAATACTAGTTACAGAGGTCATAAGGGTTTTTAACATTTTCAAACCCCAATGTAGGACATTGTATCCAGTCATCTCATCATTGAACTAATCTTGACTCTCAATAAATTTTGGGGCAGAAAACATGGGTTTAAAAACAAATGGGGGATGGAGATTGCCAAAGAAATACAATTGTATCACCCTACTCTCCTCTGTTAATTACTAACTGAATGCAACAACAACAACGAAATCTAAAACAAATCTGATTAACAGTATGTATGGTTGAACAGCCATGAAGAGTTGATGATAGTTATTTTACTTACATACTTAGATGAGCTATCAGCTATGAGTTATCTATATCCAGAAACTATGAAAAACTTGTAGTATGCAAGCAGAATAGGTGATCTAAGAGATCACAGAAATAAGGCAGTTTCTAAGCTTTATAGAACAATCTGTCTCTGAGTCTGTGGATGTCAGAGGGAAAATCAGGAATAGCCCTCTTATTTTTATTTATTTATTTTTTTCCCCAACTTCATGCATGTCCAGCTTTTTCACTCATGTTGCTTTTATGCCAGGTTTAATCTGCCGATGCAACAGTTCCTGTTGACCGACACTAGTAATGACTATGATGAGACTTAGTCCTTCTACCATAGTTAGTAATAAATAAATAAATAAATAAATAAAATCAAGAACAGATATTGTCACAGTTATCTGTTGTTCATTCATTTTGAAAGAAAAACAAAACAGAAGAAAACACAACAGAAAGCAATCAAAAACCTACTTTTTCTGTTTAAGTTTTGGCTGAGCCTCTCCTCAGATCTTTTCCAATTTCCAGGCAATTTCCAGGGCATGTTAATGCTGAGGTATTCAATTCTTTTCATTACCCCCAAGCTATTTCTAAGAACCCCTCTAAGGGATTGTTATACTTTTATTTATTTAAATTATTGTATTAATAAAAAGAAAACACAAAATACCCAAATCTTGACTGCTAGTGTGCAAAAGAAATTTACCATGGGTTTCATGTCCCTAGGAAGGTATTTTGTAGAGCAGCATGGCAACTATAAAAGTCTAAGTTGAAGGGCTTAATTATTCCACCTTCTTCCAAAAAGGGAAAAGCAGAATGAGCTAAGAAGGAAATGAATAGGAAAAAATAAAAAATAATTCCAATGTCTGTATTGCTGACAGTCTTAAACTAACAAAGACTTAGACCTGCTGGCCTCATAACAAAACAAATTTGCTGTCATTTCAGAAATTCACGTAGTTACAAAATGCACCAAGCCTTCCTGCCTCCTCCTCTCCTGCTCTCCAAAGGGAGCTGGTAACTGTAGCTCTTTGTGTCATGCTTCAGTGATTCATACAGCATTTTAATTCTTTCTTTGGTCTTGCAAAGGAAATCCTTACATGCTATTGAAGGTTGGGAGGACAAAAAAGAAAATAAAGAATGGTTAAAGAAAAAGGGGAACAAAAAATAATACAGTCTTTGTATATTCAGTTGTATGCTGGGCTGCATCAAAAGAAGTGCAACCAGCAGGTCAGGGAAGGGCATTCTCCCTCCTTCTCTGCTCTCATGAGACCTCACCTGCTGCATTCAGCTCTGGGGTCCCCAGCACAAGAAAGACATGGTCCTGTTTCAGTGGGTCTGGAGGAGGGTCACAAAGATGATCAAGGGGCTGGGGCACCTCTGTTATGAAGAAAGGCTAAGGGAGCTGAACCTGGAGAAGACTCAGGGAGACCTTACAGTGGCCTTCCGGTACCTATTGGTACTACAGGAAAGCTGGGGAGGGACTGTTTTTAGGGAGTGTAGTGATAGGACAAGGAATAATGGCTTTAAATTTAAAAGTGCAAGTTTAGATTAGGTATAAGGAATACATTCTTTACTCAGAGGGTGGTGAGGTACTGGAAAATGTTGCTCAGAGAATCTGTGAATGGCCCATCCTGGAGGTATTCAAGGCCAGGCTGGATGGGGCTTTGAGCAGCCTGGTCTGGTGGGAGGTGTCCTTGCCCATGGCAGTGGAGTTGGAACTGTATGGTCTTTAAGGTCCCTTCCAACACAAACCATTCTACGATTCTGAAGAAATAAAATATTCAAAAAAGTTTCTGAAACTTTAGGATAGGGAGAAGAACACTTTAATATTAACATACATATTTACACATATTTTGATAAAAAATATCAAAAGCTGAAGATTTCTAGGCCCCTGGAAGAAAGCTCAACTAAGCCTTCTGGTATTTGTGCACAAAAACAACTACTGTTTTTTATTCCCTTTAGGCAAAACAGCTACCAAACCTGGAAGAGATAACATACATTACCACATCCGTTTGCTTGTGTGCAAAAATTGGCAGTGTGCATATACAGTCTAAGCCCAATTCTTAGGACTTCTCTTGATAGATAAAGGCTAATATTTACATTTGATAGCAAATTCCACCTTATACAGACAAATACTAGGCATGCACAAATGTCATAGTTCAACTCACAAAAGCCCACAGCCTAAGCAGAAGAAACATAACTGAAGAAAGACTAATGCTGCAAACATAAGATTGGAAAACAAAGCAATTTTGCATTAGAACTATCTCAATAAACAGAGATCATTACAATGAAAAATTTTGCAGGATGTGTAAGAAATGATTCAGAGGAAATATTCCAAGAATATTGTTTTGGCATTTGGAGAAAACAGTAAAATGTTTAATTTGGTTTGGTATCTCTGTTAATGAAATAGTGCAAGGATATAGAATACAGAGATCTTGGAAGGTCAGTTTTTATACAATAGAATAACACCTACTAGGCTTGAAAATGACCTGTACAATCTACAGTGCCAGGTCTGGTTATTAAGTTTCCAAGTCAATATGTGTAAAAAAAAAAAAAAAAGTAATTCATAAAAAGGAATATTTGTGTGTGCGCGCTCTAAGACCTCAGAGGTTAATTGAAAGTGTAAGAAATTAAAACTAAGTCTCTATTTTTTATGAGAATGTGTTATTGTTTTTCACAGGGAATATTTAGCAATGAATCTCAAAGTAGCTTGTTTAAAGACCACATCCATGAATAACAGAACTGTAAGTGCCAACAACAATCTTGGGGAAATGGGAGAGCTTAAACTTGGGTAGAGCCAGAATTGATGTAGTCAAAAATGCAGAGTAGGTATGAATTTATAGGAAAGGTAAAGGTTGCTAAGAAGAGAGATGCTTTCTGATATCAGATTTGATCCTTACAATTTATTAAAGAAGGTTACTTCTTTCTATGGTTAGTCTCTAATGCCTAACTGAAATAATGCATCTTAGTAAACAAAAAGAGATGTAACATTTCAAAGAGAAAATACATCCAAAGAAAAACTGGAAAGACAGACAAATCCTCTGTGTATTAATACTGATGGCCTGTAGCCATACTATCTTGTGTTATGATCTTAGAGCCTCATCAGACAAGAAAGGTCAGACTTGGTCAATACTCAAATAAGACACCTACAAAGTAAATACAGGTGCTAGTGCTGCCAGTTCAGTAGCAAGAACTCTTCTTCTGTCACTTCTGTCATTTAATCACTGCCCCAGGCATGGTCACAGGGGTCATTCTACTCCTGGAAGTACTGCCTTCTGAATAGTTGTAAAATTACAGCCCTGACCACTTCAAGTCATTAAGAAACTCATGCCTCTTCATCAAGAGTAGAAGCATTAACCTTACTAGCCTCTCCAGACTTCAACCAGATAGTGATTTTTGGCAGCCTGAAGTATTTTAGGCTGTTTTAACTGATTAAGTAAGTACCCTTTCACATCTTTCATAAAGCAGAGCTTTATTGTTACTTCGTTCTTTTACATGAATGCACACAGACTTTGTAGCAAGCGTACTTTGGGCATTGCCTAATTTAAAGATTCTTTTTAAGTAAAACCCAACATATTTTCATCAGAGATTGAAAAATAATATCTCTAAGGATATTTTTCCAGGTTTACTACACTTTTTATAGAATAATTTTATCTGTTCTTTTACTCTGTTAACACTAACATCTTTCAGTAGTGCTCTGAAAATGGAAATGACTAGTATAGTAGTCTGCTAGCATATTTTCTGACTTTTTCTGAAATATTTTTTTTCTATGACATTTCCTACATTTAAACTCCTTCTTCTTTCCTAATATGATGGAAGCTTTTTTTCATCTGTTTTCAAAAATCTCTTCCTTTCCAAGAATCACCAATAACAATATTTTGACTAACTCTATTTATGTCTTGCTTTGGTCTTTATTTGTTTTGGTCTTATTAAACTGTTTCCCAAAAGCCCCAGAATGGCTTTATCCCGTTTCCTTTCAGTAAGGTTCTCAAATGCTAGATGGCCTGAATTCAGCTTGTGCCTAATTTACAATACAATGCCTAATTTAGGCACCAGACCCTCTAGGATTTCTAAGCTCAAACTAGTAAGGAGCAATTTGTACAGCTCCAGAAACAGGCAACAAGGCCTGGTCCAAGCTAAGGGGTCATGTTCAGTTACAGAAATATGATATAAAAGTCAGGAAAACTATTATGCAGAACCCATCATTAGAAGAATCCTAGACGAATCCTAGAAGAATCCATGTACATGTATTATGACTCTCCATTACAGAGCTTAAATTTCTTCTGAATTAAACTTAACATCACTTGATTGCACACTGTGACTATGTGGCTTCTTCACTGCTTCTGGCTTAATACTGACTATAGGCAATGGTCATGAGGGAAAGAACTGTGCTTCCTGGCTATTGTTCACAGAGAAAGTCCTTTCTTCCTTATAATTCTCTTTCATTATATAAGGGTCCTTTCTATAAAGGACCATTCCCCCACTGCAGATGATTTTTTTTTTTTTTTAACAAAGTCTAATTTTCCAATCATGTTTTTTGATTGTTTGCTTGCTCGCCTAAAAGATCTTTAGCTAAACCACATCTTTCTTGTAGAATGTACACAAAACTAGCCCCAGTATTTAACTGAAAATACTTTGAAACAAAATACATTCTTTGTTTGTACAGTTAATTTTTCATGTATATGTTCAGGGTTTTGCATTTCTCTTTATTAAATCACAGCCCAATTTTTATTTTTATTTTAAATTAGCATTAACATGCCAATGTCTCCTGAACTCAGTCCTTTCCTCCAATTGGTTGAGAATTGCCCATTCTCATTTGGTGCTATCTTCATTTTTTATATGCATCATTATATTATGCATCTTTAGTACTGAAACCAGGTTTGGGCCCCCCAGCACAAGAAAGACATGGACATGTTAGAATGAGTCCAAAGGAGGATCACAAAGATGTTCAGAGGACCACAAAGATTATCAGAGGGCTGGAGCATCTCTCCTGTGAAAAAAGGCTGAGAGAGCTGGCGATGTTCATTCTGGAGAAGAGAAGGGTCCAGGGGCACCACATTGTGCACACTGTGTCTTTTTAAAACTTGAAGTGGTCTTATGAAAAAGATGGAGAAGGATTCTTTTCTCAGGTAGATAATGATTGGACAAGGGGGAATGGTCTTAAACCAAAAGAGGATTATTATATTTTTCTAAGATGTTTTGCATTCACATTAAAGTGTTTTGTTCATTTGTTTTGTTTTGTGTTTTTTTTTTGTTTGATTGATTGTTTTTTTGTTGTTGTTGTTGTTGTTTTTGTTTTTGTTTTTGTTTTTCCCTACTACTTCATGGAAACTTCATTTGAAACAGTGCTAAATGACTCATTGCAATTAAGAGATACAGCTTTGACTGTTTTTGCTTTATGTACATGTATAAGACCTGTTGCCCTTCCATAGAAAGGAATCAGTGTTTAACAAATCCACACTGGCTGTCATCCCCTTGTTTCTTTATGCTGTGGTGGTGTTTTTTGTTTTAGTTTTTCCCCTAGGTTTCCCACTCCCCCCCCACCCCCCATATAATTTCTTTTTAATTACATGTCTCAGTCATTTTCCAGGAATCAACTGATCAGCTGTGAACTCTCAGCTCGAACATGGCTCCTTCTAGTTGAAGTCAACAGAACTGAAACTGGTCCATAAGTTCTAAGAAGGAATGAAGAACAATAGCAAGGGGAGTATCTGTACCAAGTACTTAGAGGGAAATGTCCATATTATTTATTTATTTATTTATTTATTTTATGAGGACTCTCTGTCTGGTGTCTACTATAAAACCATGCTATGTATTTGCCAGCAGCTAGAAAAAAGCTGTCTTTATTGACTAGTTTTTAAGCATTTCTGGGATAGAAAATAATAAGAAATGGAAGTTACTGTCATCGTGTGATTTGAAGTCCACCAAAACATTTAATAAATCAAGAAAATATATCTTGGAATCACAAAGGCTATGTCTGTACTATAGAAGTCTGTCTTCAAAAGCAGTGACTTGGAGATGTATTTAGGACCATCATGCTTCACCAGGAACACTCAGGAACAATATCATCCTTGGATATATAAAAAGTAACAGAATATCACCCTTTTGGTAGTTGGTAACCTAGCTGTAATTTCCTGTCTGAATTTATCCATAGCAAGGGTATGTGCTAGTAGATTTTTCAGCTCTGCTGACAACACATAAGAAATTTCACTGTTTCTTTTTTGTTGTTGTTGTTTTGAGTTTTTAGTTTAGTTTAGCTTTGTTTTTATTCTCTTTTCCCAAATTAAATAAATTGAAACTTGAAATATTACACCATGCAAAGCAGTGATGATAAACATTAGAAAGATTTATTGGAAAAAAAAACAACAGACGCCCACTACTTAGTTTTCTTCCACATGAAATTATAGTATCTGCCTTAAAACTGCATATTAATCTGGTGCCTATGTGCATGAGAAAAAGGAAGGTTGAACAGATGGTTATGATGATGTCTTTGATTAAGGAATTTTATAATAAATTTTCCTATTATTCTCTGCTTCTTAAGATTTTCTGGAAAAAGAGTCATCTGCACTGCCTTCATCACACTAGTAAGTCTTGAAGATCTACACAATTTTCTCCTCAGAGATTTCCTACCAGGGTTAGGATGTTTATTTGTTCCTCTCTCTCATCAAGCAAATTTACAACATAAATATTTGGAAGCTGATCCAGCCTCAAAAATTGTCTTGAGGTAGCAGCAGGACACCAAGAAGTAAAGGCACATTCTTTTGTGACACTGGAAGGAAAAAAAAAAAAATGTTATTTGGCTACTGTTTTTTCTGTCTTATCCAGGCTTAGATACTGGATCCATAAAATGTCTGTTGTTGATTTCAGACATGTTTCCTGGCCAAGGAGTTCCTTTGCAACTCATAGAAGATATCATAAAATCATAGAATCAAGGTTGGAAAAGACCTTCAAGATCATCTGGTCCAACCATCACCCTACTACCAGTATCACCCACTAAACCATTTCCCTAAGCACCGTGTACAACCTTTCCTTGAATACGTCAGGGATGGTGATGTCACTACTTTCCTGGGCAACCCATTCCAATGCACAACTACTCTTTCTGATAAGAAATGTCTCCTAATTTCTAACCTAAACTTCTCCTGGTGCAACTTAAAGCCATTCCCCCTAGTCCTATTACAAGTTACCTGTGAGAAGAGGGTGACCCCCAGAACCCCACAACTTCCTTTCAGGTAGTTGAAGAGAGCAATAGTCAGCTGTTATGGGCAGACCATGCCTGATACACTGTCATCTATTCAAAAAAAGTCAGATATTCTATTATTTAAGGCCCATTAAACCCTGTCTGCAAAACAATTTTTGTTTTGGCTCTAAGGACTCAAATTATTAAATCTAACTGAATTTTCTTGCTTGTTGTATGGTATTTTGATGAAATTGATAAGTATAAAACATATGGGAAGGAAATATTCTACCACTAACCCGACAAAAGTGATATGAATTTTGTTCTGAATATTCTTAACCCTTTACCTTGATAAGAAACCTACATTTTAGTGCTGAAAGTTGTATGAGATATATCTCACTCAAAATATTTACCTTCATTAAGACAAATCTTCAGATATGTGTTATTCTGGCATAGCATTACTGAATTTAGCTTCCTTTTTCAAAAACATTTGAGAATATGTTTTAGTAGCAAACATGAATCTTACATAGGTCTATGCCCTATATATTTGATGGCATCTCAAAATTATTGGCAAACTGAGAGATCAGAAAATTCCCAAATGAGCACAGATGCATGAATAAACACATCCCTATCTCTACAAGGAAAGAAAAGTTTGATTCTGTTGCACTTAATCATCATGGTGAATGGTGTTATTATTCCAAGAAATCAGAAAAAGTACTCATAGAGTTAAACTGAGCTAAGTGATGGAACAGAAAAACAAGGTCTGATCTTTTGGATTTAAAATGGTAAGCCCAAAACCGAGAGTATCTCCTATTTATGCAATTAAAAGTTCTCAGCAAATCATGGAGCAACCAGAGTGAGAGCCTCTCAGTAGGAATGCTCCAGTAAAAAATCAGTTTGTCCTATTTACAGGAGTTCACTGCCTCATGGAGCTTAGAAGCTTTTTTTTTTTTTTTTCCTGTTATTTGTTTTTTCTTCTTTTCTCTTACGCGCCAAGAGCATACAAAGAGTGTCAGGTAAACTGCTTTGGGCCACATCTTCTGAAGTGCCAAGTACCCTCAGCACTGTTTTTCAATGAGCAGAACCTGACTAGAATACAAACACAGTATTTTTTATGCTCTCCATGAAGTCTGGAAAACAACAATATGGTCCCCCAGCAGACTGGCAGATAAATGGCACCCAGAGCACTCTCTTGGCAATGTGTGTCTCTGTTAGGGCCCAGAACTCTTTGAGACATTTTAGCTGTCAGACTGTAGCAGATGAGCCAACCGTCATCCTGCCCAAACCCACAGGCCTGATTAGCACCTGTACTGTCATTCTTATCTCTGTAAGGAAGCAACAAACCTGTTCAACAGCTGTGTAGGTACAAGTGCACCCCGTGGTATATCTCAGCATCCTGTTATTACAGAGAGCAATACTCAGCAAACACAGTACAAATCTAATGAACTGCTTAATGTTTCTGTCTTTGGAGATGACTTTCTGAGGTCTGTAAGAACTTGGTTATTTGTTCCTTATGTGATGCAGCAACATAGCACTGGTCCCTCACTTAGCTCTGAATAGGTTTGAACTGGAGTCCCAGGAGATGACATTAGAATAGCACCAAGTTAAATTAGGCAAGACATAATTAGGTAATTAGCACAGGTACAATGTTACGATGGTGTGTCATATCCCAATTTCCTTTCACATGGAAATACAATGAACTTGCAACCCAATTTCTTAAAGCAGAACATAGTATATGCAGCTAAGGCTTTTCATTTTTACAGCTACAGAAAATAATCTGAAAACAAGAAACCTCACTGGAAATCCTTTGATGTAGCATCATGGAATGTACATTTCTCTTCATCCACTGAGGGAAAAGTACGAAGTACTCACCTTTCTAAATTAGCTGCTTAAAATAAACATTTAAAGATAAGGTAAAAATTAATCTATACACAGATTTTAATACGATCTAAATAAATACATTCCCTCTTTGAATAACCATTAGGATTAAATTAACATTACTGTAGCACTTGCATAGGTTGCATATGCTGACTGCTTAGTGTTTTTCCTTAAGAATACAGTTCACATATTTTTTTATAAAAATCTACTCATAACAATGAAATACTACTACAACAGTAAGAGAGTTTACAAAATATGCTAATGGTCTTTCTATTTATAAAATTTCAGAAATTGCCCAAATAGCGCATGCACACACACACACACACAAAATGTCTTCTCCATAAGGTAATACAATCCCTTTGTTGTTTTTTTAAGGAGAAAAAGCTGCAGAAGAAAGTGAAAAAAAAAATATATTCACATAAAGTACATTCTTCATTCAAGCTTTCCCGGTCAGATTTTCTCTAAATTGTTTTGCAGCAAAAGCCATACAAGGCCATGGAAATGCCAGAAATGCCATTTTTATTAGATTTGCAAGAAAGTCTCAGATTTAACTTCTGTAATGAGAACAGAAAGTTACTGTACAGTGCCTTTCTCTCTCTCTCTCTCTTTTTTTTTTTTTTTTTTTTTTTTTTAAGGAACTCATGTCCCTACATGTCTGATAATTTTTTTCTTAATTTTACTCTGGAAAACAGAAACTGGCTAAGAAGTTTAACTATTTTATTTACTTATATGATGTAATCTCTGTAATTCAGTAAGAAATTTACCATCTTCACATGCTATGGAACACATAAATGTTCAGAAACTCAGGTTCCTAGAAATGATAAATCTAGGAAGTGGTGGTTATAAAACTCTTGAGTGAATGAGGGTGTTTTCACAATAAATAAATAAATAAATAAAAACTATGCTTAGATGGTAGAAATGTTATTGAGAGGAATAGAGAAATTTTGCACTCCTCCACTTTCTTACCCTGCAAGGCCCCCAAGTATCATCTCCTCATTAAAGATGTAAACTGATGTAACTGTTACAAGACTTTCCTAATTTACTCAGTGCTACGTCAAATCAGTCCATGTTTATTTTTATAGCATATTGGAAAGCTGTGCATAGGTATTTGTGTTATAATTCTGACACAGGATAGTTTCAGAAATAAGCAAGCTTGTACCGCTCTAAGAAAATCTCACTAATGGTCTTTCCCATAGTTGTAAACTTAAATGTGCAAAGAATACTAATATTTAATTTATCCTAAAAGAAATTTGCATGTAGCAAATGACACTTTTCCCATTACTTAGTAAATTACACAGTGTGTCTGAAGCCAGCCATAAGCAATACACACTTTAATTGTCAATTTAAGTAGGATTACTGTGATATTGTTCCTAGAAGTCAATGTAGACCTTTCTAATAGGATTCATAACAGCGTAGATATACTTTCTTGTTCGAGATAAAATTGCCTGTAAACTATTCTGCACCAAACAAAAGGTTTCTACTTAAATTACCCTGTTACTTGAACTGCGGTGTAAAAATTTTGAAAGCTAGTAAATTTACCTCCTAGTGTATATTAGGATTTTCTATCTTTAAAACCATAAATCTCTAGAGACCTAGCAGGCACATGCAGTGTTTCAAAGTGTTATCTTGTTTCTCACCATCTTGTGATGATATACATAAACTACAACCTTCTGCTTCTTTAATCTTTTCCTGTTTTTTTTTTTGTTGTTGTTGTTGTTGTTGTTTGTTTGTTTGTTTGTTTGTTTGTTTTTGTAAAGCTTCTCACAGATTTTATCAATGATATGGAGATTCAGGTATGACATTCTACATATATGCCTTAAAACCAATCCTTTTAAAAGGACTTTGATAATTAGCACAAAGTTAAGTAAATCACATACTTGAGTCAGTTCATTTTAAGTACATTTTTATATTTCGATGAAGTAGGTGTCTAACTGTAAACATTATAGTACAGGTAAATCTCAAATTTCACCTTTCAATCTTTCCATTAGGTTAACAATTCCAGATTCAGCTCAATGTAGCAACCAGAATTTCATTATTATTCTCCACAAGGAATAATTCTGAAGTTCCCAAACCTCAGGAACCTCAAAACAAAACCCCTAACTCAATAAAAGGTTCTGCAGCGGAAAACCAGTTACTCAGAAAGAACAGAAAGAAGCAGAGAGAACAATAAAATAATGGTTGTCAAACTTGTCAAAAGTCAAGAGAGCAACAGCTGTGAAAAAGCAATGAGCATTCTGTACACTATTACATTGATAAAGATGGGGTTTGGAGAAGGTAGAAAGAAGACAATAGCTAAAGAAGAAACAAAACTAATATGTAAATGAGGTTATTTTCAGACATCAAAGTGATAAGTGATGTAGCTTCTTCTCTGAAGCTCCCTTACTATGACATTTCTGAGATGGTTAACTTTTACTTTATAAGACCTGTGATGAGAAAATAAACCCAAGAAGACATTTTTCTTTGTTCTTGAATACAGTAGAACTTTTGAGTTTGTAAACAAAAATTTATTTTCAAACATAAGCAAAGATTAATTTTGAAACACAAGATTGTACTTTCTACTCAAACTCAGTAAGGAGTTCTCTGTATATGTGAACACAAATATTTCACAAGCAAAACAATAATTTATTTTGTTCTTCATTAGCCTCTTTGAACTTCCATCCATTCTAGATTCTAAGCCTCACTATGTGACACATTTAGAAAAGATCTTATTTTGAAGACACTGGGAAAAAGGTATGTTAAAAAAAAAAAAAAAAAAAAAAATTCTTCTGAACGGTTTTAAGGAACACTGTTGTAACTGAAAATCAAGTACTTTAGAGTCAGGTAATAGGTCATTTACACTAATGGTGTAAATCAGTACACATCCAGATAAAATCAGATGGTCCAATCAGTAACATAATGGGGGAAAACAAATATGAAGTATGCGCCTGGACTACACTTAATTTAGAGTGAGTAGAAGGAAAAGAGGAAATATATGGTAATTCAAGAACTTCCTATAAATTGCATAAACATTTCAGGTCAGGTCCTTGATCTTCTTTTCTTTTCTTTTCTTTTCTTTTCTTTTCTTTTCTTTTCTTTTCTTTTCTTTTCTTTTCTTTTCTTTTCTTTTCTTTTCTTTTCTTTTCTTCTCTTCTCTTCTCTTCTCTTCTCTTCTCTTCTCTTCTCTTCTCTTCTCTTCTCTTCTCTTCTTTTCTCTTCTTTTCTTTCCTATTTATTTTTGTATTTTTTTTAATTCTTTATTATTATTATGAACCCCTTGTTGGAATTTTTTAAATTTCTTTAAATACCTTTTTCATATTGTGAGTGTGGCAGTAGAGAATAAGAATCATAAACTACATTTGTGAACAAAGTGTATATTGCTGTTAAATGTGTTTCTTCATCCTGTGTCAAATTTTCTGAAATGAATTATTGTCAGGAAATAAGCACATACATGTTGAAGAAGTAACTGATTTCCTCTTTGTATTTTGTAAAAGTAAGTAGCTTAGTATGAAAACAAATAATTGAAAAACAAAAAATAAAAAATTCCTCATCCCACAAGTATGTTGTAAGTTTCTACATCTTTTTGCAAACTGCAGAGACATGCAATTTTTGCTAATGTTTGGACCATGGGTCTGAGAAATAATGTTTAATTTTTTTTCTAATTCCAGCATTTTCTAAAGTTGAGTTTTTCTCTCTAACTCAGAAGTTCAGTTTTGAGTATAAAAAAAGCTAAGTATACCTACAGGATGTTGGTCTCTTTGCAGTTAAAGCTCTGATTAGTTCTCTGCTCCACCCCACTAATTCAGAGATCTCAGATTGTCCTTCAGGACAGCACCTAACAAAGGTTTCAGACATCTCATGGCAGCTCACATTTCAGGATCTGCTGCAGCAGAGCTCAGAGCCTTGAGCTTATGCTTCAGCTTCATCCAGTCCATAGGACCATAAAATCCAGTAAAGGACCTTATACTGGAACCTATCTAGGTACTACAGTAGTACTACACCAGAGGGAGGTGGTTTGTTGCAAACCAACCAGTTAGGAGAACTGCAGATTTTTCCTAATCCCTCTTTCAGGTGCAATGGGTCTGAAGATTGGCAGTGGTGAAAACAGTCTAGAGAAAAATTATAGATAAGACACTTTTCTGGAAGGTCAGTCTAAATTTTTCCTGTGCTTTAAAATGCAGACAGCACTGTGCTTTTCTTGCCTGGAACATGGCTCTATACAATGAGACTGCTTCAAGCATCATCAGCTGATTTTGATGGGAAGAGATATTGCAAGGATATCTACGGAGGCTATCAGGCTGCTAAGTGCAGGCAAGAGGACAGAAGCTCTGGTAAAACCTGTAGCAGAAACTAAAACAGTTTGGTAGCTTCAACACTTCAACACTGAAAACATGCATTTTTCATGCTTGCTTGTTCTTCAGTTCAGTAAAGCTGCACTTTTTTTTTTTTTTTTTTTTTTTTTTTTTTTTTTTTCCTATTACTAGTAAAAGGCCAAAGCCTTTGTATTGACCTAACAGTGCAGTCTCAAGAGCTGTCTACATAGGTCTTGGGCTGAGATGATTTTGAGTTGTTTTAGTTGTAATAACAACTGCCTAGCAGTCAGGTGAGTATTGTCAAACCTGCTTTTAGCTTAACTCTGTGAATACTGTATCTGCTGAAGGTCTAACAAACTCATGTCATCACTGAGGAATAACAATAACCATGAAACCTTCATGTAACTGAGGTCTGGGCAAGGATACCGTGCTGGTTTAACTAATAGCTAATGTGTGAATGTAGCCAAACTTCAGATGGGAACACATGAAACAAGGGCAAGTAAACAAAGTGTGTTAGGAAAAAATAAACAAAAACAAATAAATAAATAAATAACCTATAAAACTATTTATATTATATTATAAAATTATATTCATACTGGAAGAAGGGATTATATTCATACTGGGATTCATACTGACGATTAGCATCATCAGTAATACCAAATGTCTCCCAGGAGAGAATGCAGGATGCTGCTGACTTGCTGCAGTTCCCTTTGCTTGACAAAGGCCTCTACTGCCAGCTGAGGGCCCCAGGGACAAATGAAGGGTGAGAAAAATGCCAGACAAAAGGGGTGCATACTAGGATGTTTTTATGTAACAATTTTAATAGTGTTAGGACTATTCTTTTATAGCTAATCCATCTAGAATATAAGCATTATTATTATTATAAATGTGTTGTTGCTGCTACTACTAAAAGTTGTGTTAATTAGATTGTAATAAAAGCATGTGTGCAATCTCTGGCTTTGGCAGATAGGTTGTGGTTTTCAGGATAGCATCCTGGCCAAAGAAAAATATTGCTAATTTTGATTACTTCGGCACTTTACATGATCAGAATGTAACTTTTCTTGCCAAGTCTACAGTTTCTGTCTAGCATGTCAACTGGAAATTCATGGTGACTGTCTTTTCCACATCATTAGGGGAGTTGGATTCAGGTTCAAGCCAGTCCCATTCTGTGCTCAAGTTTCTTGGCTGGATGAGGCCACTCCAGACACCAGCTAAACCATTTATAATATACATCTGGTGAAGTCTGACCCCAATCTATAGAAAGAGAATAAAAAGTGAGTTCCAGTTCTTTACCAGAGCAATACTTCAATATCTTTCAGGGATGAGCTGACAAAAATAACATTAAAGACTATGATATGCCCCAGTACTTAACAATGAAGGTTCCAAATATTCCAAATAAGGGGCAAATATTTGAACAAATGAAATAGTTTTACAGGATACTAAGGCTCTTAATGGAAAAACAAAACAATACAACAGGAAAAAAAACAAAAAACAAAAAACAAAAAAACAAAAAACAACCCTCTATGTTTTCACAAAGTTACAGAATGTCTAAGGTTGCCCCTGCCCAAGCAGGGCCACCTAGAGCTACCCAGGACCGTGTCCAGACATTTTCAAAACTTTAATTGGTAAATATGGAGTCTGAGATCTCAAAAGACCTAATAAAGAGTAACAGAAAATATTTTGAACTCTATTTATATATTTATATCTCCACATATTTGGCAGTTAGCTTTTAGAGTTCAGGCCAACTTGACAGTATCAGGGAAATGGGATGTTGAAGAAGACAGGTAAAATATCATGTACACAGCAGAGATTTGACTGTGGTAAGAAACCCATTGCAGGAGATTTAGTTTGTACTGGATTCCAGCACTCTTCACCCATGCTTATCACCATATATCTGCCTCTGGTTTGTGGTCTATCACAAGGAATTGCCTAGTTTCAGATAAGGTAGCAATATTGACTGAAACCATATCATTCTCTATTACTATGTTCCATAACCAGGTTGTTGCCATGTTTTGAACTAAAACTAGTAGAAGTAGGAATGTCCAAGGAGTAGGAATTATTGGTTCTCCCACAGTTACAGCTGTTAGCCATACTAATTTCAAGATGTTCAGTATTTAGTGAGTGTGTCACTGACTTATTATTATTTAAAGGCTTGAGTTTATAACATTAAAAAGTACACACAGCAATAAAAATTGCTTCTGAGGTTGATTAAATTCCCTTAAGAACTTGTACAAAGAGACCAAGACTAGATGAAAAGAAAGAAAGGATTTAATCAACATTATTTCAGGATAGGAGCTAATTTCCTACAGGGACTGTTCCCTTTCATATTATAAGCACATTCCCTTTGTGTAGAAATGTTTAATATCATTCACATAATCTTTTTCATAAGTGAACTTTCACTATCATTATATATATATATAAAAATCACTTTTTTTTTTTTTTTTCTTTTCCAATCTCTTCTTGCCTATTTCATGTCCAACTATGTTTGATTTCTGGATTTGTGAAGAAATTTATTAAGTTGTTGCATTTTGAAAGAATACTATAAACATGATCAGGACAATTGCTCTCATTCTTAGGAGATTAAAGATATCAAAGAGAATTTTTCAAAAAATTTCAATTTGACAGGAGGTTTGGGGGTGACTTTTAAATGCTGACTCAATTTTTAGAATGTCTGGAACTGAGCAGGAAGACAAAATCGCAAGGCACTTGTTTTATTTGCCTACCCTTAAAACTGATATTTTTTGAAGACAGCTATTTTGAGCATGAAGGAGGGGGGTGGTGCGGAAGAAAAAAAAAAAAAAAAGGCAGAAAATTAAATTCTCCATTCAAAGAATTGTAGAATTTAGAATGTGTGAATTGAATTCTGAGTTCTTTTAAAAACCTAATTGACTTTATCACTGGGCATAATCCAATTTGAAACTAAACAATGTTGTGTCTCATTTACAATTTTCCAGGAACCTGTGGCCATGTCACCAAAAAGATAGTAAGTACTGGTCTCCCTGTCATTTTGTAACAAAATATCAGGTTATAAAACTGAATTTTGGTACTGGATATTGACTTTGAATGCTGCATAGAAACTTTCAAGCAGAAATGGCTTAGTGGAGGGAGTGTAACTCCTTATCACAAAAAAACAGTCAGCCTCAGCCTGGCAATCCTTGGAGCAGAACACTCCTCCTCCTCTTGAACAAATTATGCCACAATAATGAAGGGTAGCTGTGTGACAAGGGAAGGGACATAATGATGAGGGAGGGGAGAACCAACTGTATAAAAATGACTGATTTAAACAGAAGGATAATATGGTAATTTTCTGGAACATTTTGTTCAGTTCTTCATTTTGTTTGTGGTATTTTAGTAACGTGAGGATGAAAGAGGGCTTAAAGAAACTAAACCAGATATACAAAGGTTACTTGAACACCATCATTCATACCTGGGATCAGAAATACTATTAGAGTATACAAACAAGGATTTTTCTTTCCTACACTGTAAATGTGAAAGACCTGCAGTGTCTGGCTCACTCTACCACTAGCACTGTAGATTACAGGATCTCACGTTCCTATTATCTAGTGAAATGAGAAAGGAGTTTTGTTCATTTTAAATATCAAATTTAAATATTAATTCCAGGGATTCTGTGGGCTATCTATTTGATTCACAAAGAATTGTAGTTCACTCAAGATAAATGTATGATCCTCCAAATCAATAAATAAAAATATCTCACTGTGAATCTTGAGATAGTCTTGAGCCAAAGCAGCAAAGAGTAGTAATATATTGAACATAATTATATGTCTAAATTATATCTTGAATTATTGATGGAATATTGACCCACACAGTGTCTCTAAAAACCAATTCTTAGCATCTAAATTTACAAGTTAATACACCTTAACAATGTATTAACAGAAGAGTAGACGAAACTATAAATTCAATCTTTTTATCACCCTATATTTTATTAAAAACCAATAGATTATTTTGATGTGTACAAGGTCAAAACTAAAAATTATTCAATATTAGTTTAGACAAGTTAAAGCAGATGTAAAAGTTTAGTAGACCTCCTTCAACTTTAAAAAGTTTAGTTGCTACATATTTATGAGAATTAAGAAATGTAATTTGTTGTGGTTTTCTTTGACTGAGTTGCGGGTAACACAAAAGTGATCAGATTAGTGACATGAACACAACACTAACTAACTGATATTTATATATGTTTAGCATAAAACCTATAAAATTAGTCAGAAATGTACTTTAAGGATATTTTTCTCTATGTTAACAAAGAACTAAACTTGTTTCTTTTTATTGTCATAATAAACACCAGAGAATTACAATAACTGCTTCATTACCACCTGATCAGATCCTGATCTAAACCTGCAGGGTTTCCAACTAGGAAAAACAATTTAAAAAAATCTACCGAGAAACACTAAAAATGCTTCAGTGGTCCAGAGTTAAAACATGCTTTTTGATTCATAAATTGAAAAGTTATTATAATATGATCACAGTATAAAGTACTGTATGAATGTGAAAATAACTTGCAGACACCAAAGCCCTCTACTGTGGGCTACTGTGAAGATGTTATTGAAGAATGTGCTTTCCTATCTCTGCCTTTACAAACATTTATATCATTTTGCATATACTTACATATATATGCAAATTGCTTACTTTTTGTGTATACATATGTATTGAATACTTATTTTGAAAAAAAATAATATTTTGTAACTTATTTATGTATATACCTAACTTCATGTTATTTTATATGCTAATATATTAAGAGCATTTAATACCCTGTACTTTAATTGTGGCTCTATATTTTGAAGCATAGTAAAATTGTATAGGACCAGATTATTACTAGTCCAGAGAATTTACAGATCTAAGAAGACAAAACACAAATTCAAGAAGATGAAAATATCACAGAAGCATCTTATAAGACTTCACAGAATGCCAATGATTGTGACACAGATGTAGATGATACCAATTGTGCTTTATCCTGGCTATATTTTAAATAGAGCTGATGACTGGGAAAATTTTGACATTGTAATTTCTCTATACGCCAACACTGGAATATTTAACAAATATTGCTCAATTATGATGGGAATGCAATAGACTTCAGACAAGACTGAATTACAATCTAGTGGTTGTATGTAGGTCCTTTCCAGCTACCAAGGCTTTCCCTATTTTCTGACTGCAGGAGCAGTTTTGCAATATGAATGTGAAAGTCAGCCACAGACAGAACAAACATATTTTTTCCACACAGCATAACTTTTCTACATTGAATGGCAGTAGTGAGACAGCGTGAGTAGCCTTCTGGTCACTTCACAAGGGCCCAATAGTTTTATTTCTGATGTTCCCTGGTGGGTTGAAGTGAAACCAGTAAGACGCATGACAATTCAGTCATACTGAAATTAAGTGAAACATCAGTTCTATCACAATTTTCAAATTTTGTTCTACATGATGAAAAATAGGATAAAAGGTATTTCCAAAGACTGAATGTCTTACAGAAAGAAATTAGGCTTCCTAGGCTCATGCAGTAAAATAAACTATACTTTGTAAATTTTGTGTTCACAGGAACAGAATTTATGCTCTTTACTCAGAAATTGTCTCAACAATTCAGCTTGTTCTATGTGTATGCTAAACATGAAGGTTTTTAGAAAGCACACAGTGTAATTGTATTTTAGGTTTCAGTCAAACTAATCAGGAATGACTGTACATTCCCTATTCAATAACTTTCTAACACTACAATATATTTTTTTTTCCTTAGGGAAAAATAAATGTCTTTTCATTTAGTCTAGATTGCTGTTATGGAAAATATTTCTAAGATTGTTTTATTTCTAATTAAATAAATTAAATGAGACAGAATTAAGCCTTCATGTGTATTAAAAAATAAATAAATAAATAAAAAATTGGCATAACCCAAAAAGGAGTAGAGAATCCAAAGTAATGATGCTTGATATGCATTATTTATGCATTCTATAGAATAAATCATTGAAATTTTTGAACGTGTTGGGTCTTTGGTGTCTGAGACACTACACACTTGTATTTTAAATAGTCATTGGGATTTATCAGCTGTTTAAAGTTAATTACATACTTAAATACTTTTCTGGACCGGGGCAAAAAATAAATATAAATAAATTTGAAGACTCATTGCTAAGGTTTGAAAACTAAATGTGAAATGCAAAGGAAGTAATTAAAACTTCAAAAGAAAATGATGTTTTTCAACTCAAAACTTATATGAATGCATTCATGTAATTAATTTGATTATAATTATATATGTAAAGTTATATATATATATAAAATATTAAATATATTACAATTAATATATATTATAATATAATTAATGAATGCATTCTTTGCATTTGCAATCATTGGTCCTGTAGGACAGGTTGGGAGAAGATCTTATTTACCTTTATGCCACTCTTCACAGAACCTGTCACATAATGAAGTCTCAACTTTATGTTTTTGGTGTTTGTTCAACCAGAGACTGAACTTTACAGAACTGTCAGGTTATTGCTGTGGTGTTTTCTCAGCATTTAGGAGAGCATTCTCCACCTTTAAGACTCAGGTAAATGATGAGATTCACCAAGAAAGCTCACTGGGGGAGACAGGCAAAGTACACATATGAAATATTTCTACACAAATAACAAAAGCCACGATCGTCCCAATGTTTTTCCTATGTTTATACTGCAATATGTATATACTGCAATCAGTTCTCAGACACAAATCTAAATGCTTGCTTCTCCCCCAGTTGTAGATTTCCCCTTGTAATATTAATCATAAACTTACATGGGTAAGATTATGATTAAAAGAAAAAAAAAGGAAAAAAAAAAAAAAAAAAAAGCCATTTCAGAAAATTAAAGCCATTTCAGAAAAAAAATAAAAAGTTAAAAAGCAGGCAAATGCAGGCAAAATTAAAAAGTTAAAAAGCAGGCAAATGTAACATAAATCTCTGTATAATAACTTGTTCATATAAGTGAATGAAAAAAAAACGCATTAGAAGGGCTTGGCCAAACTCTGTGTACTGTATGGCTTCAAGATTAAACAGATGTCCGTATAATAACTGTGCTTTTCTGATCCTTGGGGCTGTCTGAGCACCATATCACTCCTACTGAAGTTAAAGTCATTTTTGACACTTGGAATCACAGTAGTTGTGCTACTTTCCTAAAGGATCCATATAATCATACAGAGATGGCAGTGATAGCATAGAAAAAACACTCAATTGGTTTCTCAAGTCCTCACTGCAGTGAGATGTTATTTAACCTGGTGTTACTTAAAGAGCTGATTTAACCTGAGACAGACACTGGCTTATGAAGTAGAACAGAAAACGGAACTAATTATTCCTAAATTGCTATGTTAGTTCCCAAAGCTAGCATTTGTCTTGATCTCTCCTTCAGATACCTGTGATCAGTTGTCATTTTTTATTTTGAGACTGATACAAATAATTTATAGTAATGTTTGTAACAGATAAATAGTACTTGGTTTAAAGAAAATAAATACCTAAACCCATGAAATATTAAGAGCTGTCTGAGGAGTTTCCAAAGATGGGTATCTTACAGTTAAATTTCTCCAGCGACCTTCTACTGCAAAGCTCCATGCTACATAAATCAGAAGAAATCGCTTATATATAAAGAGAAACGGTCTGATATATTGTAACTAGAAAATTTATTTGTAAAGAGAACCATCTGGAAAAAACATCTTCCACATGCTTTCCTATAAATAATGTAGAAATCTTACATCATGAAGACAAATGAAGACTTGCATTCTCAGTCAGAGTTCTCAGTCCCATGGTCTTTGACAGACTTGATTTTATAGTAATGAATTGATTTTCAGTTGGAAATGAAGAGTGTTGCTTCACCATGATTTAAGGCATGTGACAATATCAGAAAACTCAAAAGGCTCTCCTGGGTTTTAGAGTAAATACTCTGATTTGTAGCTTTTGAAGCTACCCATAGAAACCTGTTCCATAATTATCATAGTTTAATACCTTTATAATAATGCTGAGGTGGGGGAGTCTTCCAAGGAATTCAGTACTCTACTAATTCGTCTCTTACTGTATTTTCCTGATAGATTTAAAGATTTGATTCATTGACAACAAAATTAAACCAAAAGGGAGAACTTCAGAAATTCTGGACTGCAGAAACAGCATTCAGATAGCTACAGATTTACTGCTGACTGCTGAAATCAAGAGAATTTGAACCCAGTATCCAAAAGATAAACAGATTGGTTCTTTCTTAAACTGTCACTCTGATAGAACCTGGGGAGGGTTGGAAAGTGGGGATTTTTTTTTTTTTTTTAATAAATGCTCTTGTTTGTTGGCTTCTCTACTAAGAGGTAGCTGATTTTATAGTAGGATTGCAATTATCATGGCACAGGCCTCTAAATAAGGTCCATTCCTATGCATCTGGGCACAGTTAATTACTGCTTCAGGCACAGAAAAATGGATATTCTAAATTGCTTCACATGATTACAAACCAGAGACAGGAGTTTAATCTCATCTACAGAATAAATAACGGGATTCATAAGAGTTGAGAGTTAATAAAATAGAGAAGTTCAACAAAACTGCATTATTTTTTTTCTGTATCAGATTAGTTAACTAGATATCTCTCGATATCTCTAGCTACTTGATAAGATACAGAAACAAGGCATTTTCTGCCTGGATGTTACTAGTCCAAATCAGTTCTGTACTTTCCATATAGATTTAATTTTAATGACTTACAACGAAGTAAAAATTACCTCTGTCTCTGCAAGTATTCTGAACTGTGAAACCAATTTCAAGCCAAAAATAACCTTCAGAAAAACACACCCATTTTGTTTTCAAGTGGAGAAAGTCATAGGTTACAGCACAAGGTATTATTGCTGACCCTGTGACTATTTCTCTGTGTGGTCAGATATGAACCTATGAAAGCAACTGCTGGATGCCCTGTTTTCATGCAAATGTTCCTGGTAATAATGGATTGTGCAGCAGATCCTTGGCCAAGACACAAAGACATACCACAAATCTCCTGCTCTTCTATCATGCTGACATCTGAAGCACCCAGCACAGAAAAGGAGAAAGTGGCTTGTAAACAAATTACTTCTTCATTTACAATCTGGGGGAAAAATGTAATAAGAAATGTAATAGAGAAGGAAAAGAATATTTGACAGTATTCTGGGGCCAGCTGTCACTGTCTTGTAAGGCTAGGGTGATGCTGAATGAGATATAGAGCAAGAGCTCTATATCTCATTCTATATATATGTGAGCCTGTGCTACAGCTATTTTCCTCATGATGGTTTTAGTTATGTTAAATAAATAAATAAATAAAATAAAATAGCCCTGAGAGAGGAAACAAGGTGTTAAGTACAACCTGAGTACTGACTTTCCAGGGGGACGTAGAGACCCTTTTTTTTTGGGGGGAGGGTCCTGGTTAAGGGAGCTATGGGAAGTGGAGTTTGGTGCTTAATACTCTGGCTAGAAGGCATTTTGTGGTGCTCCCATCCCCATGGTCACAGATGGCAGAGGGTGGCTCAGAGAGGGTAGTTGGGGTTCCAGCCTTCAGCAAGCTGGGCTCAGCACTGTGGCTGTCTGAACATCTACGTACGCCTTATAAACCAAAGAAGACTGTTTTCACAGAAATGGACAGCGGACAGTCAGAAAACTCTTCAATCTGCCCGTTTAGTTCAGGGCCTCACCTACCTTCCAACCCCCACAATCAGAAGTTGTTATTTCACAGACACCATCTCAGCTCTCACACTGCTGATTCCTTCAGGCGTCTGCACTCACATTTCAGAGTCGTGCCAGACAATGTGTGCTGGTCATAAGATGGCTTTGAAACATACAGATATGTTTTCCATCTGAATAAGGAAAAAGACTACCTAGAAAGTTCAAAAAGATTACCTAAGAAGTTCACCAAATCTGTAAGAGAGCAGCGCAAGTATAAAGGTATTTTAAGTACAACTAAAGCTCACGTGGTCATGGGACAAGTCATGTGAAACGGGGCATTGCTCTGTGGTTTATATAAAAGGGTCAATTTACAAGACGTAGAGTCCAAAGAATAAATCAGGCAAGTTGCTGGTGGGGTGGGAAATTTCTCCTTCCTTGGTTTTCTTTGTGATGGCTTGACTGTTGTGAAAGCTCATGGTATTCAAAAGCATACAGAACAACACCCATATGAGATATTTGCTGGCACTTATGCAGGAATAACTGCCGTTCTCATAATCAAGGAAGCTTACTAAGTTCAAATACCCATTTATCATGCCATTAACTTTGTGCCTGATTTCATGAAGAGGAAAGCAGCATTATGAGGGGAACTCACTACTGAATTAAAGCTCAAACTCTTGTCCGTTGTTCATTTGCTACAGTACATAGGTTCCTAGTGACATTCAGCTAATGAATTTTCTTGATGATTAACTACCCGTTATATGTGACCATTGTAATGGAAACTTATTAGCTCCTGTTACAAGTGAGGTGGTTGTGTCATTACTACAAGTGAGCTGGTTTTGTCTTTTTTTCCTCCTCCTCCTTTTTCTTTCACGAAGTCAACACAAAACAAAGCTCGGGAAAATAGCATTAAAATTCAACAAATTGCTGAAAAGAAAACACTGCTCTGCTGAGCAATGAAATGTATTTAGATGCAGCTTTTTCATTAGCTGTTGAATAAGTAGAAAAGTGGAATGAAGACATGGATATAAACTAGATCCTATTTAGAGCTTTTACATTTATTTTCATTATAATTGTAATTATACAGAGCACAATCCAGAAGCATGTAAAAAAGAAAAAAATATATATATGAAAATAAAAAGACTATGTATACTTTGTAGTCCTATTTCTCTGTGATTTTTTCTTATAATTAACTATAGATGTTTTGTCTTTTGCCCATTTTCAATGCAGTTCACATTCAGAGAGTGCTCTGCCATTGCTTAAACTGCACTGACATCTTGTGGCACTAAGTTCAATGGATCCAAAAATAAAATTAAACCTTCATAAAGTATGAGTTATCTTGTTTGCTCTTATGCAAATGTTGCCTTCTTTAACTGATGCCTCCAGACCTGGTTGGTGTTTACTTGCTTGCTTGCAACCAAAGGCGGCATGTGTGATGTGTGTAGGGCAGTCTAGTGCATAAACACACTGGCATGTGTTTCAAAATGTATTTAACATTGCAAATTTATGTATTAATGTCAGAAGTTCTTTGCAGTTTTGTGCCACCACTCAGGAGCATCTGCCAGGGCAGTGATTCTGATTTGAGTCTGGGACTAACCTAAAGAAAGCTACTTAAAATATTTGAGATGTTATGACAAAATAAGATTTTGCCCTATAAAAGTGAATGTTGCATGTGAAGCTTGTTGATTAAAAAGCCTGTGTGGGTGAGCAGGCACACTCACACCCTCTCTCACACACACATACTGAGAGAATGCCATTAATTTCCTAGCTGGTGGTTTATCACCTTGACAACAGCAAAGCATTTAGAATAAATCCAGGTCTTTTCATCACTGAAAATGAAGACAAGATACTGGCAGCAATCATCAGCTGAATAAAGATCTCCTAGTGGAAGTCCATATACAGAATAGATTATATGGGAGCAAATGAGGGTTCTGAATGTAGTAAACTCCAAGGGAATTTATTTTTTCATTTTTTCAAAAGAAGAGGAAATAGTTTGTGATGATCCATTGGTGAAGAGAAAAGCAAACTATGCCATGTAAAATGAAGGTTTCAAGGGGAAGTAAAGGCAATTTTTTTTTTTTTTCTGTCAGTTATTGTATTTTTCCCCTACTGAATGATCCTAAATCCTGTGAGAATTATCAGAGGTTATATACCCATATCAAAAGAAACCACTGTTCTCTAGGAAGGCAACAACAACAACAACAAAAAACCAGAAACACACACACACACACAAAAAAAAACACAAACATTCAAGATGAAGCAGAGGTTTCTACCACACTTAATTTTGTTATCCATTGTAGTATCTGAAAATCTGATATTATATATATATAATATATATAACTATGTATATAAGTATATAAAAGTATATGTAGATAACTGTACCTGCACGAGAGCCTTTTGAGAAAGAAAGTCATTATAATACTTATTTTGCAGATGGCAAATTGAGGCAGAAGAAGATTAAGTTGGTTGTTTAAGAGGGGTGAAAAGGGATGCAGTAAAGTAACAAATTGTAATGGCCTCAAGTTGCACCAGGGGAGATTTAGATTAGAAATTAGAAGACATTTCTTCTCAGAAAGAGTACTCAGGCATTGGAATGGGTTGCCCAGGGAGATGGTGGACTCACCGTCCCTGGGGATGCTTAGGGACACGGTTTAGTGGGTGACATTGATAGCAGGGTGATGGTTAGAAGAGATGATCATGGAAGTCTTTTCCAACATTAACGATTCTAAATTTAAATGAAGGCTGGACTAGGTGAACTAACTTGCCTCTGAATGAACTAGCACATCACTGTCCAGACCTAGCACATCACTGTCCAGACCAGTTTTTAACTCCTATTGATTCATCATATAAGCTGTTTAATGAATCTGATGATGTGGCATGTGCTATGGAATTATCACAGAATTTGAAAAATGGAATCACAGGGAACTGCCATTGGGTGATAAAGAGGGAAAAAAATAATAAAAAAAAAAATAAGTAAATAGACATTGACTAAAGTAAAACACAATTGCTTGATTTCTGAAAGGACTTGGATTTGGAAAAAGCATTTTAAAATACATTTTCTTACTTTTCCTTAAGGTTTTGTTTGGATCAACTGTATTTGAACTTTTGTGCAAGGTTTCTGTAAGTTTTAGAAATTCTTTTTTTAGCAGAAAGCCAGTAATGATGACTAATGGAGTTTATCAAACCATAGGATTGAAACTTTAGCAAAACATCGGTCAGCTTCATGATGTCAAATATTGATTCTTTGTGCATAGGTCTTTTCCTCCCTTGAATGTTCATTATCTCTGTACTTCTAAGAAAAATAAATTTAGAGTAGCCCAATTGCTTTATTTTTGCTATGCTCTGATTTTAGGCTTGGCTGGCTTTTTGCTTCCATACCAGCTAGAGCAGCCAGTGAAGGCAGCCCTGAGCATTTCCGAGTGGCGGCTTAATAGCACCTGTGGTATTTAATTCAGGATGAGCAATGTTCTAATATGGCTCACCCAATTAGTTGATAACGTGTAGTTATTAGATTGTATGAGTATATGGAGTCATCAGAATATGTCTTGTAAAACAAGACCTTCTAGTAAATAATAAGGAAAATAATAATAATAATCTCCAGGCTACTAAGAAGTTTTCATTCCCCAAGATGGAAATATGGAGAATTCTATAGAGATCTTGGGCAACATTTCAACAATGAAATATTGAAGTGGTGATATTTGTTCTGTATGTTGGTACGTTGATTTCCACAAACAGAACAGTCTGACACTCCAATAATCTTCTCCCATGGCACAAGTATATTACCTTTCAATTTCTACTCTACTATTTTAATTCCTTTCTGACACTAAACTTTTCATTTGTCACTAGTATTTTTACTGCAACTATGCCTTCCACTTGAACAACTCAACAATAATAATTAGGAAAAAAAAAAAAAAAAAAAGAGCTAAATGTGCACCATGCAATCTGCTTAAATTGATTTAACGAAGGTAATAACAGCTCCAATATATTTATCAGTTTGGCTGGACAAAGGCAAAGTCCTGAATGTGGGAGAGATTAAAGGCCACCCCCACATACATGCAAATGGTATCACATGGCAATTGATGGTGTAACAGCTCTGCAGAAAAGTCTTGGCAGTGGTAGCAGATGTGACCTAGACATGAAACAGAAGTGTGCCCTGGCAGCAAAGAGAAGCTGTAGCAGCCTGGTCTCCATGGGAAGGAACAGAGCCAGGAGGTCAGGGAAAGGATTATACCTCTATTGTCAGAGCTTGTTACTCCACATGTACATACTGCATCCAGTTTTGCCACCCCAGTGCAGGAAAGACACTGGGGTGTCTTTTCACAAATTGAAATGAATTCATCCAAGGGCCGCCAAGCTGGATGGAACTGAAGCACTCAACCTCTATGGAAATGCCATGTGAGGTAGGCTTGTACATTGCAGAGAAATAATAACTTTGAGGATACCTAACAGTAACACTTCAGTGCTTACAGGGAGGTCATCAAGAAGATAAACCAAGCTTCATCAGGAGAAATCATCATCATTTCCTGATGAGGATTAAAAGATTTAGCAAGTTGCCCAAAGGGGCTGTTAGATCTCTGTCTCTGGAGCTTTTCAAAACTAAACTGTACAATGCTGTAAACAGCACGATCTATATTCATAGTTCACCCTGTTTTGAGCAGATGTTGAAACAGAGATTTTCCGATGTTCCTTCTACACTGAACGACTCTGTGGTTTTATAGATAAATATGTAGCTGACCTTACACTGAGTGTTTAAAAAATTCTATTATACAACCTTCAGTCTCCATATTTATAATTGCTTGTTGGTATTGTTAAACAGAAC
The DNA here is from genome assembly GCF_964035555.1 of Netta rufina. Taxonomy (NCBI): domain Eukaryota; kingdom Metazoa; phylum Chordata; class Aves; order Anseriformes; family Anatidae; genus Netta; species Netta rufina. The sequence continues at coordinate 5,332,749 of NC_140123.1, forward strand.
CATGTAAAACAAAACAAAACAAAATAAAACTATCATACTGAAAAGAATCACTGATACTATACAAGGTTCACCAAAGTAATCAGACATTTTATCACCGATTTTTTAACAAGAAACAATTTTTCAGAAAGCTAGACCTCTCCATAATATAGTTGTGCCTTCCTACAGTGCCTTAAATTACTGGTATGTTTAGAAAATGTAAGGAGGTTGAGGCAACTGACAGAATGGATTTTTTTTTATTTTATTTTTATTTTTTTTCACTAACAACAGGATCACATTTGAATAATTATCTTAATGAACTATAAAAATCAAAAAAATATACATTCTGGAGTTCCCCCACCTCTCCTTCCAGAAATACATAAATCTCCAAGCTATAAAAACAGGGGTTGTAAACTAAATGCAAAGCTATTCATGCAGAAGAGACTCTGAGACTTTTTTGTGAATAGTTAGAGTTTTCTGAGTGAAGAGATCTCTTTTGCAAGAAACGAGATGCCAAATGCCCAGAAGTAAGGTTGATTTTGCATTGCAAAGCAACCTTAACCAACCTACTTAAGCTCATCTTGGGTCTTGGAAGCCTGCATTCTGCAATGTGTTTGAGGTAGATTCTTGGGAGAAAATTGAAATCTCTGTTGAGGGGAATCCTCATGTACTTCAGACTTCTATGGACGTCTGAAATCTGTGGGATATTTTTCATCCTTCTTTACTTCACACTGAGTAAATTTTTTACATATTTCATACTTTCATTACAAATCCTTTGAGCTTAAGCATACACTTTCCTTGCTACAATGGTTAATTCTTAGATGTACCACTGACCTGCACAGAGTTATTTGACCTTTGTGATAATTTAATTTAATCCCACATTTATACCACCGTCAGTCACAAGACAGCCCCTATGCACTACTAAAAGTGCCTTTAACTCAGTGTTCCTCCAAACACACCATCATATATAACATTCTATTTTCAAAGTAGTGGGTGAAATTAGGTTATTAAATATATGGTATGGGTATTAAATGTCTGCTATTATAAGATATAAACCATGTACTGTTACACTATTTTAGTAACATTAATAGTATGAATATTTATGTTTGATACTACTAGAGAGCTTTAAGTGCTATTATATTTCTAAGAAATGTAAAGTCAATATAAGTTCATAACAAAATGAAGGGACATGTATTATGCTCTTACATTACTCCAATTAAGATAATATTTCAGATTTACAGTTAATATCAAGAGAAGTTAATTTATTTGGATAAAATTTTCTTGTGTTTGGATTACAGATATTAATGGTCTTTAGAGATGTAGTTTTAGTATTTTGTTGATTTTGTTCTCATTCCATTCAATCAAAAACTGATTCACTTTGGAATGAAGGCCACAGGCAGTGGTAGTTGTGTTTTATTTGGTACTGCCTCAAAGACAAAATTCTCAGCCTCCAGAGATCTGATACCGTTTGAGGAAACTGTTCAAACCTATTCAGTAACGTGTCACTAGAGAGACCCTTTAGAAAAAAAAAAAAAAAAAAAAAAAAAACTTTTGTCTTTCCCCATTTTTGCCACAATCCACCTGGGTGTATTACTTACAGTTGATTTTAAAGAAGTCTCCTTTAACATGTCTAAATAAAATATACAGGTTTGGTTTTTTTTGTTTTTTGTTTTTGCTTTTGGTGGTGGTGGTGTCTTTTGTTTGTTTGTTTGTTTTTATGAATGAGAAAAACATTTCCTACTAGAATGACGTTTAGGAAGATAATAGAAGTAAAAGACAAAAAATAGCGTAAGAAAATACATGTATAGGGATACATAGATATTTACTGTACTGATTCTAAATATTTTCCTCATCATAGTGGACGTATCACATCATTCCATCACAAATAAAAAAAAAAAAAAATCCTTAAAAGCTAGAAAAAAGTTGATGAACTTCCTTAAATTAAACTGCTTTGATATGCATGTATGTTTTTAGTGTATTGTTAGGTCTTAAAGACAGAAGAGCAATTTCATCTGTTTGTTTGCTTGTAAAGAAGAATATTTTCCATTGACAGACATGTTTCCTAAATAAGCTTTCCATACTAATTTTTTTTTTTTAAGCAGCACTTCTAAAACAATGAAACTTTTACAGTGTCTAATTGCATTGATAAATTATTTTTAAGTGATATTTAGCATTTATATATTGTAATTATATAACTCAGTGGATAAGGTCGTTTGAGACTGGATAATAATATAAAAACTTTTGGTTTTCATGTCTTTCTCTTTCTTTTCTCTCTCTTTTAATTAATTAATTTATTTATTTAGAGTTATTATGACTGTTTTTCAAAATATTAGATTCCACAAGAGACAGCCATGCAACACAGGTAATGGCAGAAAGCACCAGCCAAGCAAGAATGCAATTTGTAAAAGCCTTCACTTTATCACACTACCCTAGAAGGATGCTCTACGCAGTAACTACATGAGCCATCCATAATAAATGACCCAGAGGGAAAAGTGATTAATCATATTTGCAGTTGTTAGTTTAGCAAGGTAAAACACATCCCAGTGTAAGAAGATTGCCTTACTGATACATATTTAGAGGCTTGAATTCAATGCCCAAAGAAGATGAGCATAAAATCTAAAGATATATAATTTATTTCAAAAAAGTTCTTTGTTAAAGGAAGGCCATGGAGACTTCTTTTTAAAGCACAATCAAATGAACATTGGAAAAGAGTGATCTCTTCTGACACATACATGGACTGGTCATATGGCTGATATGCCAACAAGCATAGGATCCCACTAAACAGATGGCACATAAAACATGTCTTTTTTTTGCTGTACTTCCCAAAAGAGAAAACAATTGACACACGAGATATGTCATAACATATTGTCACAGTCTAGCTATAACATTTCATACTAATCGTTTCTTGAAATGGAATGCTACAAAACAATCATGGTCTCTCCAATCCTTCCATCCTCCACCAAAGTTTCTTAGGCTTCTGTTTGTGTTCTGTCTTACTACTAAAATTTAGTATTTTTGACCAAAGTTTCTACTGCTGTTATCTCAGATACCACTGGATCCTGTCCTGGCATGAGTAACATAGTAACTCCTTTCCAGCAAACTTTTGCAGAGGTTTATGATAATTCATCTCATGTAATGGAAGCACAACATCAGGCAAATCTAGGCATATATTTACTTCTAAGTAATTAGTGAAACATATATTAAATGCCTGCACCTAGCCCTTCTACTGCATACAGACAATGGAATTGATCAGAACAAATTTCCAAGCACCATGACAGTAAAATCAACCAGTTTCTGTGGGATCTGGATTTCCACTTGCTATTACTGGAAATTTCATATAACTTCCTTATACAGACTAAGTTGTTAAGGGCAGAGTATTGCTTTTGCTTCTAAACTAGCATAAACATAAGGAACTTGGTAATATTCATAGTCACTAATACTCCATGATAATCTAAGTATTACAGTAAAAAGGGTTTAATCTTCTGGTGAGACAAGCTTCTATCAAAGTTCCCATAAACTGCTAAGAGAAAACAGATGCTTAATTTCCATTCCTGGGGTATGGAAAATCATTTAAGATGCCAAACCATATAAGATAATATTCTGAATTAACAAGCTATGATACAGATTCCTAAAAGTATACCACCAACACTTTTTAAAATACAATTGTTCCTCTAGTCTCTTTAACAAATGCAGTTTATGCAGTTTTAACAAAAAAAAAATAAAAATAAAAACAATCATAATGCTCCTAGTCTCTTCTGCTGTAGCCCGTGGAGAGGAGCCCATGCAGGAGCAGGAGGCCTGGGAGGAGCTGCCGCCCGTGGGGGACCCGTGCAGAAGCAGTTTGCTCCTGACAGATGGACCCCGTGGTACGGGGGGCAGCCGTGTGGGAGCAGTTCTTGAAGAGCTGCAGCCTGTGGGCAGCCCCTGCAGGCTCAGCTCGGGAAGGACGGCATCCTGTGGGAGGGACCCCACGTGGAGCAGGAGCAGAGAGCGGCTATGAAAGAGCTGCAGAGACGAAGTGTCAGGGACTGACTGCAGCCCCCATTCCCCATCCCCCATTCCCCTGTGCTGCTTAGGAAGAGGGTGAATGGGAGATAGCTGTTTTTAGTTTGCTTTTAGTTCTTCATGCTCTATTCTGTTGGTAGTTGGCAATAAATTATATAAATCTCTCTATGATGAACCTGTTTTATCTGTGACAATAATTGTTGAGTGATCTGCCTGTCCTTGAGACCTTTTCATCATATTTTCTCCCCCCTTCCCCCCTTTTCTTTGAGGATGGGGGGTGAGAATGGTTGTGGTGGAGCTCAGCTGCCCAGCCAGGTAAAACCACCACATCTGTGTAGGTTCTGGACGGAAGTCCTGTACACTGAGATGTATTTCACAATAGCTTATTGAATGTCCTAGTCTACATTCTCTCCTCATTGGAATTTAATGTGTTTATTATTTATAGCTTATGGTTGTCTTGCTCCATTATGATGTTATTATTGTCGCTATTAATCCTTCCATCAAGTAACAGTAATATGTGATATATCAAAGTCCTATGTTACCAGAGAGTCTATAATTGTCTCTCCCTAAAGTGCTACCTATTTCCTCTGATAAAAACCTTGCATTACATTTTCTTCTAGTAAGATCCTTTGCCATTAGTTTGACTATAAATGACCAATGAGGAGGTTTGTTTTGTTTTATTTTCCTGTTTTAATCCCACTTATCAATCCCTTGTCTGTAAGTAAACAGATTTTCTATTTTCATTCTATTTCTGTTTAAAGTGTTACAAATTCATAGGATGAGAACTGACCAGACTTACTTTTTATCTTTTTATTAAAAGACTTCTGTAATGACAGAAGCAATTTAACATTGCAATTTCAGTGGAAGGGACATACTGCTTTGGGACTGAGACACTAGTAAGAGAATTTCAAGACCACTTACATGATTTTGGTCATACCATTTATGTTTTCTCTGAGGTGCTTAGTTTTGCTGTTTTGTTATTTGTTTGCTTCTCACAATGAAAAACAAAAGAGAGAAAAATAGATTTTTTTCCTAACTTTCATTTGATTTTTCAGTTTAGTCTAGGAAGTCTTTGTGAATGGGAGCTCATGGAATCTAGCTATTTTAGACTTTTTATGTCCAGTGGGATTCTTACAGATTGTACTGATATAAATATATCTAAATATATCTAGTTTATAATACTAGAGACAAAGTGTATCATCACTTAAAATGCATCATATGACAGTGAAATTGATGCAGTTTTATCATTAGCTAGGAAGCTAATGAAAATTCTAGAAATTCTTGATTAAGGCCAATTAATGGGAATGGTAATCTTGGATGCCTTTCATGCCATTAGAGCAAAGTCAGCATAACTAAAGAATACATTTTAATAATTTTACAAACAGTACATAGTGAAACTCATTGAAAATAAGATTAAGACATGAATGAAGAACATCAAAACAGCCATTTAAAATAGAAGTTCAAACTTCTTGCTTTTGCTTTCAAGGTTTTGCATAGCTTAATCAGTTTATTAAAGAGAAGTTTGCAAGGTGACATCACTTCATTGAAGTACCTACATGTAAATAATGATGCCTATTTTGGAGATTTCTGCTTGACAAATTCCTCACAAAAGAAAATCTGGAAGTGGAAGCTAGAGAAATTCAATTCTGAGCTAAAACAGTGAAATTTCTGAGTGTAAGGAAACTAAAATACCAAATATTTAATCAAGACACCTTGAGAGAGAAGCTTGCTCATCCTATTTATTTTCTACAAATGATCAAAGGCAAATCACAGAATCACAGAATCACAAAATCACAGAACTGTAGGGGTTGGAAGGGACCTCGGAAGATGTATGAAAGAAAATGGTACACATCCTCAGAGAATGCTGAAAAGTTGATAAAGGGAACACCAAGTTGATTAGCCTTACCTCAGTCAGTCCCTGGGGAAACCATGGGGCAAGCTCTCCTGGAACACATATCAATGCAGACAAGGGAGAAGGTGATAACAAATAGTCAGCTTAGATGTGAAAATGAGAAATTACATTTGATCTACCTGTTTGCCTTCTATGATAAAAATGACAGGGTATCTGGATGAGGGGAGAGCAGTGCATGTCATTTACCTTGACTTAAGCAAGGCTTTTAGAATCATAGAGTCATAGAATCATTAAGGTTGGTAAAGACCTTCGAGATCATCTGGTCCAGCCATCACCCTACCACCAATGTGACCCATTAAACCATGTCCCTAAGCACCACATCCAACCTTTCCTTAAATACCTCCAGGGACGGTGACTCCACCACATCCCTGGGCAACCCATTCTGAGGCCTGACTGCTCTTTCTGAGAAGAAACGTCTCCTCTTCTTCCAGCCTGAACCTCCCCTGGTGCAATTCTAGGCCATTCCCTCTACTCTTATCACTAGTTACCAGTGAGAAGATGCTGACCCTTAGCTTCCCACTACTTCCTTTCAGGTAGTTGTAGAAAGCAATAAGTCTCCCCTGAGCCTCCTCTTCAGACTGAACAACCCCAGTTCCCTCATCTTCTCCTCACATGACTTGTGTTCCAGGACCTTCACGAGCTTCATAGCCCTTCTCTGGACTTCCAGGGCCTCAATGTCCTTCTTGTAGTGAGGGGCCCAGAGCTGAACACAGCACTCAAGGTGAAGCCTCACCAGAGCTGAGTACAAGGGAACGATCACCTCCCTGGTCCTGCTGGCTACACTGTTCCTCACACAAGCCAGGATGCTGTTGACCTTCTTGGCCACCTGGTCACACTGTCAGCTCATGCTCAGGTGAGCATCAATCAGCACCCCCAGATTCCTTTCCTCTGCATAGCTTTCATAGCACTCTCTGCCAAGCTTGTAGCACTGCATGGGGTTATTTTGGCCAGATTGCAGGACCCAGCATTTAGCTGTGTTGAATCTCATCCCATTGGCCTCTGGCCATTGACCCATCCTGTTCAGGTGACTCTATAGGGCCTTCCTACCCTCCAGCAGATAAACACTTCCCCCCAACTTCCCTTCCCTTCACAAGGGAAATGTTAAAAAGAGGTCAGTGTAAATAAATAAATAAATAAATCTTCTCCAAAGTTATTTCCATGTTAGAAGTGTAACATAAGGTACTAAACAACTATAAACACAGATAAAATATAGCTGATTACTGCTGGCATTAGCTTTTCCATCATCACGTTGCTCTCTTAAACAGACTTGAAAGAAGTTTTGTAGACAATATCAGGAGAAAAAAATCTTATCAGAATGTCTTGGTGGTTTATCGTTACAACTTAGCTTTGTTCTTTCATAATACAGGATAATCTTATCAGATTGGATTTGTTGTCACAAACACTGTACGAACTGCACTGCAATTACCTTGTTACATGAGCTTCACAAGATTTGCTGGTGCTTCAAGCTAGAATCCTTCGTGCTGTGTCATAGTGTCTTGTCATAAATTATGCTCATTAGCAGTATATGAATAATAGTGCCTTGCAGTAATGACAAGACCCAGATGATTTTACATTTTATTTAAAATCTTACTGCATGGAAACCTTCCTCCTACTGGATGCCCAAAGACTTAATGACTCATCATATTAAATGAATCATCTTAAATGGTTTATTTTTTAGTTTGTATCTCTTCCTTATTCCGATACCTGCTTTACAAATCCTTCCCTAGTGTATTAAATGCATAAGTCATGAGAAGTCCTGGTTACTCAACTGAAAATGAAGCAGCATGAAAAGCAACAGCACCTGGTATGGGACTAGGGCTAAGGAGTTTTGTGCTCTTTCTCCTAGACTCTATTCTGTTAACCTCAGGCAAGTCATTTCACTTTTGTGTTCCCATTGATCTTCCTACTCTCTGGAGGATGAATTACTTAATGAAATATTGGGACTCTAAATTCGGGTAGGACTTCTGTAATAATTCTGTTAAATAGTCCTAATTTGCAATTTCATAGACAACAAACTGCTGAGCAGGAAAAAAAAAAGGTGGGTAAAATAACCCACCAGGAGGACCAAGTATTAAATACTTACTTCTTGTAAAAGTTTATGTCAGATATGATCAACTGCAGAACAGATTAGACAAAGACTATAGTTTTCTGGACCTCATAATACTAACTGAGTTCTGAATACATAAATGAAGCTTGATTTTAAATATTCTTTGTATTTTCTTTCTAATGTAATGTTAAATTCCCATCTCAAATTAAATATTTACATAGCAAACAGCAGAATTAATTTAGCTGTTTCATATAGTGTTATTGGGCTAGATTCTTGTTCATCCAGAAACATTATTTACATTTACATTCTAAGTTACTAACGAAATGTAAAAAAGCCATTTATAAAATACACTGGACATCAAACTTCTTCCAAACTGGAATGGATTCTGGTCAATATCTTAGTCATCCAGACTGGTATGTCATCCAGACATTTTCTTATTTCACAGTGTACAGAAAGATTAGATGCCTCTAAAAAATCTTATCAAATAAGATTTTGCAGATTCGCTACAAAGGTAGAAAATATTGGTTATCTGACACTATCTCCAAGGCAGAGAAAGCATAATCTAGAGTTCAGGAACATTTACCTCAAATAGCAGTGAGGCATAAAGGACCCAACTTGGTCTCTTCATGACCATAGTCAAGCAAGGTGAAACTGAAATAGTGCTTCAGATCTCCATCCCAAAACAACTGTGAAGTAGACAATGTGAGTAGACAATTACATTATCCAAATGGGGTTTGCACCTACACATCAGTTGCCCTTGCTTCTTTACTGTTAGTGGAAATAAGTACACTGGATAATGTTAGTATCACCCCTTCTTCAAAGTATATTATTCGACTTTGCACTGTAAATACTACATTGTATAAACTGATTTTCATCAAAATAATGAGAGAACTACTTGATGATCTATATTTTACTTTTCATTACATCAACAGACAACAAAACACGGTAAAAACAATATAGTTAAAAATGGCTAAATTCCTCAGTGCTAACTCCAGTACAAGATTCTGTTAGAGATAATAGGAACAACTTCAACATAGTAAATACATTAAAAGTCAGCAAATTGTTAACTTTAGAACACAGTAACTTGGATGGAAGATGATCTGGTCCTGAAAAACATCCTGATACCTCAACAATATCTCTAAAACCCATCAGATTTGAAATTCTGTGTATGTATTTTAACTCTGACACCACATATATTTCTGCCAAGGTATATGAGTGTATGAGTTTTAGGAATGAGAGATGAACTGCACTGCTGAAAGAAGTTATGCAACCTCATTTCCAACACATTCAGAGGTGTGAACAATTGACCTAAAACCTAAGTACGTTGCAAAGGAAGGTAAAAGACAAACCATTTTGTTACAGTGTGGATGCTCATTTGCAAGGGCAAACTTGTTTTAGAAGCCACAATTGAATGTTATGCTAGTATTATAATGAATTGAATTAATTTTCAATTAAAGAAATCAAGAATTAAAAAATAAATAAATTTAAATTTAAATTAAATAAAGAATTAAAGAATTAAATTGGATGTTATGGTGTTACTAAATAAACAATACAAGAAAAACAAACATTCAAACACAACAAGTTGAAAATATTAAACTGTAATGATTTAAGACAAAAATGACTTACTTACCAAACCATCAGTAGTATTTTAATGCCAGTTTTCTTAACAGCAGTTGGAGCCTGGGGAAAGAGGAAGCAAAGAGAATTTTCTCAGTTGCTTTACACAGCAAGGCAGGAGTCAGAGGAAGGTTCTAGTGAATCAGATGGCTCAGGTGAGTGGAGTCACCTCAAGCACATCAGTACACATGTAGCTTCCCTAGTCCTCTGTGATGACATGGATTTACAGCAGAAGGGCATATGCTCACAGGTTTTAATGCAGATAATCATGTTTTTGCAGTTTTATCTTAACAATACTTATCTATAAAATGAATAAATTATGTGTTTTATAAACTATTACAAAACTACCAAACTACACAAAATTAGATTTCTTAAATTTCTGTGGCATATTATAACAGTTAAGCAATTTCCTATAATCATAGGATATCTGGGGTAAGTCATGCTTCCTGATATAAGTTCTGTTCTTCATCAAGGACTTGACTGAACATCACTTCTGTTTCTATTTAACAGGTGAATTCAACAATATATATTAAACACAGTTAAAATCTTATGTCTTGTTTAGTAACACATTGGACTACCATAAAAATAAAGGCCCCTTGACTTTGTCCCTTGATGCCATACACTGAAACACACTAACACGTAAAGAGAGAAATTCATATACATACACGTATACATATATATATGTATTAATTTATGTATGCATTCATTTAAATACAGCTATACATATATACTTATATAAATATGTATTAGCCAATATGAAGTGTTACTCTGAAAAAGTCAAAAATTCAATTTCTGTCTTATAGCTTAATTTAATATTTGAAAGTTTATTGAAAACAGACCATTGGAGTAGAAATACTTCAGCTCTTTTTTGGAGTTTCAACTCAGAAACTAATTACAAAAATTAAATCAATTCAGGGATTAAAGAACAAAGTCATTAAACTGACACAAAAGTTAATAATAAAATTCCCACTGACTTTAACAAATGAAGATGTAGGTCCTGTTTTTAGGAACAAAAAGTTTAGGAACAATAAGTGTTTTTAGGAACAAAGAGTATTTAAATTGTATGTCCTTCAGGGGAAAAAAAATAGATAAATAAATAAATATTTATTCTGTAGATATAATTTTGTCAGAATCAAGGGTTCGAGATATTTTAAACAAATAATGTACTGTATTCAGTGATTGCAAAACATGAAAATTAAATGTTTAGCCCTCCTTTGGAATAATTCTGTTCTTACCAAAAAAATAAGAGGTATTTATAGTAGCAGAGCGAGATTCTTGTCTCGTAGGATATTTGCAAAGTTAATGAGTCTAACCTCCTAGCCCCATCTCCATAGGCATCATTCAGCTCTCCACAAAGCAGTTGTGGGTGTGGCAATTCTCTTTATTAGAAAATGAATTCTAATACTAATCAAAATAAAATTCCAAGAAGTTGGTGGGAGTTACTGTATTAGATACAGTGCACAGGCATCCTAGAGAGAATCAAGCTGCTGCTTTATTTTCTCAGATCTTCTATTCATAAACTGATTGATTTAACAAAAATTTATGGGTCAGATAAGAAATAACAGCTAAAATCAACATAGCTTTAGGCTGTACTAAAATACGTCTTAACTGAAAAAAAAAGTAATGAGGCCATTGCAGATTCAAGATGTTATCAGACTAAAATGCTTATTATTTGTAAATGCAATGGTTAAATAAGCATCTTCAAACCCATTATTTCAGAGTATAAAGCCTGTTAAATGAGAAGATAAAATGTTGGGGGGGTAGGGGGGAGGGATAGGGAGGAGGAGGTTAAACAGCTGTCACTAAAACCATTTCAGAACTTTAAACAGTGGCAACAGTAAAATATGGCACTCTACACAATGTAATCTCAACACTGTTTTCCTTTAATACCACTCAGGCCCCTACTCTGTGTAGAGAGGCTTAATACCTTATCTGAAGAAATCCCACTCAGTCTTCTTCACAAGCAGATAATGACAGAAAATATCCCTAACAGCATTAGTCATTCACAAACACTGGTAAGCACGGTGGGATTTTTTTTTTTTTTTTTTTTTTGGAACATCATTTTATGCTTCTCTGGTTCAGAACTTTAATGAATTAGATTGCATTTCTGGTAGGAGGCTCTATGGGATAAGAATTTCAAATAATATCTACTTCAGTTAGATGTTTTCAAGCTTTTACAAATTATTTCCTTCAAATGAGTTGATCACATCATAAAAACAGAGAGATAAACATAACAAAATTAATGTAAATAAGATTTTTCCTGCTTATTTACCAACCTAAGTGCTAAACTTTGATTAATTGTTACTAATGATGGCTTATTCTACTCAGGATCAAAAACACTATATTTAAAGACATAAGTCTGAGGAGGTTTTTATGTTGCTGTTTGTTTTATTCCTACTATGCATTATTTTACAATTTCAAAACCTACTCTGAAGCTGCATTTACTTATGAGATGGTTGCAGATGTGGGTCAATATCAGTCTGAATTTCTCTTCAACTCACACTGAGCAATTCTCTCCATTTTTACTCTTGACAAATAGTTATTAAAAAAAAAAAAAAAAAAAAAAAAAGCAAGCAAACAAAAAAAAATAACTTCCTACTACTTATTTTCAACATGTCAAACCACACACTGAAACTATTGGGGTAAGAGTAGTACCAAGCAGATGAAAAAGCCATCCAATGCAACAGACCAGATGTGAATAGAGTCATGACAGGCAGTGAGAGAAAACTTGCACAAAAATTAAGAAAAATAAATACTATCAATGGACAGTTGGTATATGTTGTGGAATATTTGCCAAAAGGCAGCTGACCATACGCATGGAATTTTATGAAAGCAGGGCATAAAGTACAAATTTAATACTTCAATATGAAGTTTTATAGAATAATATTGCTCGTCCAGGATGGGGCAGAGTGTACCTTCAGCAATCTGGCAGACTAAATGATACTGGGGTGAGTGTCTGATACATCAGAGTGTCATCCTGCCATCCAGAGGGACCTTGCCAGGCACCTCATGAAGTTCAACAGGGAGAAGAGCAGAGTCCTGAACCTGGGCTTTTCTCCAGGCATCAGGGTGTGCTGGGGGCTGCCAGGAAAACGGTTTTGCAGAAAAGAACCTGGGATTCCTGATGGACTCCAAATTGAACATGACCCAGCAGCGTGCTCTTGCCAGAAAGACCCATTGTAATAATAAGGAAACAGAAAGTTGGCCATAGTGAACACACTTAAGATTAATAAAACACAGAGAAGGACATTTTCAGCAAGGTCTGTCATGTGCAAGATAGTCTGCTGGAAAACCAATAATATAACATCAGCCCCAGATCTTACATCAGTCATGCAGCAATGCTAGTTCTGCTTCCAAAGCAGTATTATTGCATTAGCAACACCCTAACTAAAGTTTATTAGCCACACATAAATAAAGGATTATAATGTTATAACATAATGCATTTCATACCATCAGCATCTTTGTGCATATATGTTGTGAAAATCATTAATTACTCTACCTGAGATTCATTCAGCTCACAGAATAATCAAGGATAAGGAAGTACAATTACTTTTATACTGTTTTTGTTTGTTTGTTTGTTTGATTGATTGTTTTGTTTTGTTTTCCTTCATGAATTAATTGTTGATGTTTTCTGACCACTCCACTAGCATATTGTGATGCAGACAGAAGAATGCATAATCTGTTTTCTTATTCTGAAATTGCTAGAAACTGGTGATGGTGGGAAATTCATTTGCTTCTTAAGCAATTGTAGTGGGTTGACGTGGCAAGGTTTTGGTAGCAGGGGGCCATAGGAGTGGCTTCTGTGAGAAGGATCTAGGAGCTGCCCCACGTTTGGTAAGGGCCCTGCTGCTGACCAGAGCTGAGCCAATAGGTGATGTTGTTTTGTGCCTCTGTAAGAGTATATTTAAAAGAGGAACAAAACAAACAAACAAACAAACAAACAACGCTGCACCACACAGCAGCTGGGAGAGTGAGAGGAGCGAGAAACAGCCTTGCAGGTGCCAAGGTTGGTAAAGAAGGAGGGGAGAGGTGGTCCAGGCGCTGGAACAGAAGTTCCCTGTGGTCTGTGGTGAGGACCACGGTGAAGCAGGATGTCCCCCTGCAGTCCATGGAGGAGACCACAGTGGAGCAGGTGGCCCTGCACTGACGGAGGCTGAGGCCTGTGGAAGACCCCTGCTGGAGCAGATTCCAGGCCAGACCTGTAGCCTGTGGAGAGGAGACCACGCAGGAGCAGGTGACCTGGCAGAAACTGCCTGTGGGGGATCCAGGTTGGAGCAGTTTGCTCCTGAGGGATGGACCCTGTGGTACGGACCCATATCTGGAGCATTTCTTGAAGAGCTGCTGCCTGTGGGAAGCCCATGCTGGATCAGTTCAGCAAGGACTGCATCCCGTGGGAGGGACCCCACAGCACAGGGGACAAGAGTAACTGAGAAGGAGCGTCAAAGAAGTGCTATAGACTGACCATAACCCTCATTCCCCTGTTCCCCTGCACTGCTCCGGGGAGGAGGTGGAAGAGGGTGGATGGGGAGAAAGGTGCTTTTGGTTTCTTTCCTTTGCTTCTCACTTCTCTAGCTTGTTAGTAATAAACATTAAATCTTACTATCTCCCTATGCTGAGTCTGTTTTGCCCGTCACAATAATTACTGTGCAATCTTTCTGTACTTATCTCAACCCTTGTGCCCTTTTCATCATATTTTCTCCCCATTCCTCTTTAAGAAAGGGGAGTGAGAGAGCAGTTGTGGTGGAGCTCGGCCACCTACCCGAATAAAACCATCACAACAATGTAATCCAGAGTTTATCCACTTGCATTTAGAAGACCACAAGGCTGAGGTTCATTTAACCTACCTTAGTCACATAAAAATGAGGCTCTTAGTATAAACCAGGCTTCTAATTTCTTTTTATAAGCTATGGAGAGACACAACCACCTCCAGAGAACAATTCATTCAACCTTAAAACAGATGACTAAGATAAATGAAGCACTGTCTGAACATTCCTATTTTATTTAACTGACCTGATGACTGACTTAGACAAGACCTCTAACATTTATATGGTTAATAAGACATGATTGATTCTACCTCAAAATACATGGATCTCATTTTCCTTCCATGTTCTACCATGTGTTCACAAGAGAGCATTAAGGGAACATCATTTATGAGAATAAATGCAGGTATTTGCATAAGGATGGTGCAACAGATATTCTCATAAAAACATGCAGGAAAAGTGAGGAGGTCCTGGTCCATTTGCCAGCAAGGTACATGGCTGTTCTGCTGTAGCAGTTATTTGGTGTTAAAATTAAGACTGAATAATCATGTCCACTGAACATACTATCTAATTAGTACTAATCAGACAGCCAATGATCCTGATGTAGGCTCTGCATGCTACAGATATGTAAAACTAAAATGCAAGTGTTTCAATGCATATTTAGTAAAAGGAGGATTTCTGCATATTACTTCCAATATACACAAGTAATTGGCAGCCCATTACTAGATAATTAGGAATAATGATAAACTGATTAACAAAAATAAACCTCAGATTTTAGAGGCGAAAAAAATATGTGTCAAGCTAGGAATTTTACTAAAATCTCAATCAGTTTCTGAAGACACAAGTCAAAAAATGCATGGAATATATCAGGCTATTCTTGCATAACCACAGTCCCATGCCACTAAACTGCTTCACAGGGTGCTGGAGCTGGCAGTTGTGGCCATGCCACCACCAAGCAGCCATCAGGAGAGACCAATCCTGCAAGAGGATGAAGCTTCCAACATTTTGCCACAGCCAAACATGTAATGCTTCATTGTGACTGTTTTTGACAAAATTCCACCTGAGAAAAGCAAAAGCTCTTTCTTAGAAGTTTGAGATCCATATACTGGCAATAACCAAGGTGGCATTAGAAGAACCTTGATATTAAGTCACCATTTATAAGTTATGAAGCTGTGCATAACTTTGTTGTTCTTTGTTTTTCTTCTAATTTGTTCTTCAAATTATAAGAGTGATCTAGAAATAATCTCAGCCCAAAAGACATCAGAGAAGGAACTGATGTTCTGAAGTATGTTATTTGCCTTTACTGATACAGGAGTAACATCTTTTCAATTGAGGGTTTTGAAGACTACAGCAAGAATGAAGAAATGTGAAATGAAATTCAGTTGTCCACAGCAGATATACTTCTGATTAGCCCCTGTAAACCGGTAAGCAGTAGCTTATGTAAACAACAAAGCAGAGGTAAAAAGCACACTAACATATAACCTACCATTAAGGAAGAGCACAAATCAAAGGACACAAAAATTTAGATTTTTCTTAAATCAACATGTCATATCTGGTCAAATTTCACTGATAGCTCTAATTATATGTTGGTACACAAATATTTAGAGAGTTGTATCTCCAAAGAAGATTCTCTTCCCCCTCTTTTCCAAACCAGAAAATGGAAGGAACTCATACCCCACCAGCAGGGCTGATAATGGAGTGGCAGCAGCCCCTGGCTGATACGTAGCAGATGTAACAGCCACTTCTGCAAAGTGCTATGACACGTACAGTGGGATTTATCTCACTTAGCTTCTGGTGTCCTCAGTGCAGACACCTGCATTTGAGATAATCACCTGGGCTCCCATCAGAGTCACTGGAGAGAAATAGGCACATTCAGAGCTTGACTCCCTTAAATAGATGTTTCTAACCTTGGACTTACACAAATCTGTCCCCACTTTTATTTCTAATCTTGCTACCATTCTTTCCAGTCTAGATGAACAGCTGCATTTCCTGCAATGTAGTAAGCACAAATAGATGTGGACTCATAGAAGCTTGTTACTGTCTTATATTTAATTATTTTTTTCTACCCCCAAAAAAGCTTATTTTTGTTATCCTTAGAAATATTTCCCTATTTCCTTTATGCAACCCTTATTTTCAGAAATTGACTATGAACCCACAGAAGGAACTTTATTTTCATGACAGCCTCTTCATCAAAAATAAATCTTAAAAAAAAAAAAAAAAAAAAAAACATTTAAGGACTTAAAATGAAGCTTCACGTTGATTAGTTTTTTCCTTTTTGTTGTTATGTCATTACACCTTTAATGCCTTATTAAACAACATGTAGTTTCGTGTCTTGATGCAGTGATGTGATCTTGCCAATGGAAGTGTTGTTTGCACCTTTTTCCCTTCTTTTTTCACAGGCATTCAAGGAAAAGATACAAATAGCTTGGAAAGAAAATGTTTACACAGCAGTAAGGCCTGGTTAATGTAGACTTTTCTCAGAGTTATGTTAATTCTCCAACCCAGGGATTTCTAGAGGTTGCTTCTTAAAATGATATATACTTTTAAACAGATGTTTTGCTGCTCCTACTTTTTATTTTAATTTATTTTGACATGTTTTGGAATACGTGTCTAATTTGTTTTTTATTTATTTATTTATTTATTTATTCATTTTTGTTTCTCACATAGCTGGATATGCTATGTCCTTGTTTTCCACAGGAAGGTAACTCACCACGGGGTCCCAAAGATTCCAAATTTGCCTGACCCTGGAAGCACTCCTGCACTCCTTTCTGGAACCTGCTTATTTTATTACAAGAAACAGAAAATAATTGGTCCTTTTTGATCTTTTCTCCACACCATGAAATAAACATATCTTTTTTTTTTTTCCTTTTGTAAGAGGATTATTTACTGTTATTGGCCTAATCCTCCTCCTCTTCATTATCATCATGGTAGCTGGACTTTTTTGCTGAAATGTCCATGCATAATCAGTTTACAGCTAGAAGATAAGAGAAAAAAATTATCACCCTGAATACTTTACAGTCTTCTAAGACTGTAGAGAGCAGGGGAGGAATGGGAAGGAACAGGAAGTCTGAGGCTTGTTTTGACTGCAAATGCACTATACTAGAGGAGGACATGAGCTTGCTTTAAACACTGTCTCGGCTACCAGAGCACTCTGGCCACACGCACTCAAATGAGGCTATGGGTTAATTTCCTCTCTTGAGAAACAAAGCAAATTAGCCCATGTGCTGCTCACTGCTTCCTTGGCTCAACTGTTTCCAGTATGTGAGCTGGGGACTGTTGTTGATGTGCAGCACTGCGATGCCAACCAAACTCAATGCCAATAGAAAATTACATATATCCTAGAACAGCTGGGAACAAAACCGAATGCTGCAGCCTGCTTCCTTATTGGGAACAGTGTGCAAGAAATTATGGATGCCATCACACTGCAGGGATCTGAAGAATAAATGAAATCAGTCTGTTAAAGAAATTCCTTCATTGTAAGGGGTCTCTAAGGACTGACCATGCCACCGAGCTCCATGCAGTTCCCCCGTTACAGTGTCTAAGTCAGGACAGTAACTGCTTTCAGCAGAAAAAGCACAGGTGTATTGTGAATTTCTGATAAAGGTACCATCTGCCAAACAGCTGTTTGAAGCTGAAAAAGTTGTGAGAATGCCAGGCAGCTTTTGCCAATCTTTAGTGCTACAGTTTAAGAATTATTTGAAAGAATCTCTCAGGAGATCCATGACCGCTCTGAGCTTTCTCTTTAGCTGTAGTTGATAAGCCTCCCCATTACCTCTGGATCTTCAGTTACTACTATTACTTTTTGGTTAACAAAGATAAATTATTAAAAAATAAATAAGTAAATAAATTATGTTCTATGTCAAGGTTAAAGCCAGTTTTGAATGCTTAAAATGTAAGCTATGAAATATGTTAAACACCACTGATTAGCTGTCCTTGCTTAGGAAAGGCCCCTACTTTATCAATGTGAAAGCATAATAATGTATCTATGTCATATCCTGTCTTTCTAGGAAATATTTAAACAATAAATGACTGTACTAGAGGATTCACAAATTTTAAGGCTGAAAGAAACCATTAAACCTTGCCATCAAAATCCCAGTTTCACCCAGTGCCCCATAACTTGCATTAAACTAAATCATTATACCAGAAAGGCATCCATTCTTGATTTAAAAACTGACTGAGAGAAAGTATCACCTATCTTGATGTGTTTAGTTTTAGTGCCTTCTGTCAGTTACATGAAAATGTATACAACTTAATTCTAATCCTACTTTGTCCAGTTTCATCTGTCCATTGTTTCCTTTTGTGTATATCAACTACACTATACTACCACTAGAACAAAACTTTGGTGTAAAGAATGTAAGTAATTTACTGTCCCCAGTTTCATAAACATAACAAAAATGGGACTACAGAAAGGTTGATGATTTTTCTGTTTAATATTTAGAGTTATTTTGGGGAGTATTTTTTTCAGAGTTATTCAACATTTCTCTTTTATAATTCTACTCTTGAGAATATGAAAACTTCTGATAGCAGCAGTTCCTATAGAAAAGAAACACAAAGGAGAATTCTTATGTGATTCCTAAAGCATTACAAGCAGAAAGAGAGGGAAAACTTTCTTATCTCTTTGTACTCACTATTATATCCTTCTATTCAGGTTTAGGAAAAAAAAAAAAAAAAAAAAAAAAGCTTTTAAAATAATCTTCTTTTATGTAAAGTCAATAGCTTATATTCTGATTTTCTGATAACATTAATGTATTTGCTTATTGATTATTCAAAGTATTCATGCATAGAGTCTAGGGATCACATTTGAGAACAGCAATACACTGTGTTTTATTTTCTGTCACAAACGCTTCTCTCACTTAAGAACTTTTATCTAGATATGCACGACAAAACTCAGAGAGCTGCATTATCTACATTTTGTAAGAATGAACAATGAGGGAATTAAGAGACTCTCCAGCCTTCAAAATGAAACAGAGCAAGTTACCTTTTGCATTATTATTATTATTATAATGCCCCATGGCTGTAGTGTCTGAGCACTTTACAATCTTCAGGTATGTTTATCTTAGTCTCTGTGCTCAGTAGGGATGTCCACAATTCAATGGAGAGAACAAGAGAGAGCCAGAAAGTTAGGACCAACTGTATGAACAAGAATCTGCTTCACAAGATATGAATTTTTGGCAAATTTCTATAGTGACCTTAAAAAGAATATGTTGCTGAGCTGCTCTGGAGCATTACTTATTACTGTATGCAATACACTTCACAAGACGAACAAATATTTTCTTCATTTGCTTTGCATTACATCCTCTGTTAAAAACTGGCAGTAGTATTACTCACAAGTATTTTTTCAGTTTCTTTATTTGTAGCTAAATTCATAAATCTTAGTAACTATAAATGTATCTCAAGGTCAGAGTTACTACAATAACCCATTCATTTTGTTTTCCTTTCACTAAATCCATTATCTGAACAAATCATTAGGTGACCTTTTTAGTTACAGCAATTCAATAAAACTTACATTAGATGGAGTTTCAGGAACATTAGTCTAATGTGCTTTAAAAGATCACCTTCTCTGAGCGATATAATAAGTTTGTGTGAAAAGCATAAAGCATGTAATATGTAATAAAATCTGGCCTTTAATGAACCATCTAGAAAAAAACTGACTTGTGTTATAATTCAACAGAAAACCTCCCTTAATTAATGGATAAAAAAGCCAACATAAGTTGCTGAATGTTACTTTTGATTATAGATTCAGCTTGTTTTTCTTTTTTAATTGTATGCTCCTGATTTATGCTGCTCAGGAAATTACAGTTTAAATGACCTTGGGTACAGGAGTAATATGATTTGAAAAGCAATACTTAGAGCTAATTAAAAGGGCTCTCTGATTACCGGTTAAAACCAACTGCACTGGTGCACAATTTTACAAAGTGATATTCAGGATTCTAAATTTAATAAACTTACTTAGATGTTTGATAGATGCTGACTTTCTTCAACAGATACAAGACTAAGAAATACCTTGTGGCAAAGCAGATAAACAATAAATAAAACTTAGCTCCAGCTATTAAGTAGGAAATTTGCATCAGGGAAGATTACACAGGCTCACAAAAATCCATGATTTCCGCTAAGAATACGGAATATTACATCTGATTCTCCTTGCGACTAAAGCAGGAATAATCAATGAAAAACCAGCCAGGATTATCTACATCTCATGCTTTCAGATTTCAGTTTAACTTTCTTTTCTAGTCAGTCCAGAGATTTCTGTATGCAGAAAGAGCAACAATAGTCACTTGCTACCAGTCCAGCGTCAACCATCAGTCATTTTCCCTGCAGATATATGCACACAAGAACATGAGCCAATTTGAGTAAAGGTCAGGACACATCAAAATATTGAACTAAGTTCCCACTGCTAAAGTACAGAAGTAGGGTTTATTAAGCAGACTTGTATTCATTCAGTGTGTGTGCATTTCATTTAACTTCATATTTTCTAAGTAGCTGGGTGCCCATAAATCTTTCAGAATATTCTCTGGGTTCCTCAGCTACAGAACAGGGACAGTAATTATTTCTTTTTCTCAGTCACTATGCCTATGACTCATCTGTGATAAACATTGTGAAAATGTGTACAAAGTTTCAGGATATACTAAGGAATTATTTCATAAATTACAAACAATATGCGACCTGTAATTTCAACACAAAAATTCCAATTCAGCAATAAATAGATGATATGTAAAGAAATAGGCCAAATATGACTACTAAATGCTGAAGTTATTTTTCAGTTTGAACTTTTAGTTAATAGAATTTTTCAACCACACAACAAATGTAAGTACACCATGGGGGCATATTACTTCCAACAATAACCACTTGTTTGTTTGCTTGTTTGTTTGTTTTGTTTTTCAGAGAATCACAGAATTCTAGAGGTTAGAAGGGATCTCAAGAGATCATTGGGTCCAACCCCCCTGCCAAAGCAGGTTCCCTATAGTAGGTTGTCTAGGTAGAAGTCCAGCTGGGAACAATTTTTGTTGAACAAAATGATGTAATTGAATGTGATGAAGCTGATTACATCATTTACATTTTTTTTTTTTTTCCTCTAACCTAACCCATAGGCCACTCCCAAACTACCAAACTGCATTTAAACAACAGTATCCCTTTGCATACTCTATCATTAACTTCACAGTACTATGGGGTATTTTTTTTTCTATACCAAATTATTTTGTAAACCTTAATAATCAGAAGAGCATGGGCTTTTCTTATGCATGAGCTTGATGGGCCAAATCAAAGAATTGGTAAGTTAATTTTCCAATCTGTTACACTAGGCAGTAGTAATGAGTTATATATGCGTAAGGGGGGCGCCTCTGGTTTTAGTTAGGAATCTTATTCATAATCTTACATTTCCCTGAGAAGCTTTTGATGCATGTTTTTTAGATGCAACTTAACAGCATTTATTCCTTCTAGAAGTAGTGTTTTTCATGAAGGCTTATTTGTTATTATCAAGCAAATTACTGAAATATGTTAAATGACCTGTTAATTTTACCTTGCTGTTCTGTGTAATTTAGGAGATTTAAATAATTGATTATTAAACATCTGCTTAAAATATGCTACATTACATGTTGATAGAGATCAGCCCGTGAAGTATTTTACTTCAAAAGTTTATTTTCCTTGGGTGAAGAGTTAGCAATCCACCTATGTTGAAAAAAAAAAAAAAAAAAGGCATTTATAAGATTAATTTCCAGTATCTTATTAACTAAGCTATCTCTATTTTTCATTAACACCTAAAATATTCCTACAATTTCATATCTATCTCTTTTAACTCATTAGAGAATTAATACCTGATCTTAAAAAGATTTTTTTACTCTTTTTTTTCCTAATAATAGCATTTTAAATTAGAAAAATAATGACCTCATTTTGCTATTTTCTAAGTCAACCATTTTTCCCTTGCTAGATAAATTCTTTAAAATTATTAATTTGTGCAGACAACAATAATGAAAAGCTGTACCATTTTAATTATATTTATTTTCCCTAGGCAACTAGGCAGTTAATTGTTTAAATTACTAAGTTAAAAAGCAATGTTAAGTAACAGGAATGCCAGCATTGCCAATGACTTCAATGGGAGCAGTACTGAGTTCATAATTGGCTCTTTAATTGCAAAACTCACTCACAAGGCCTATGAGCTTTTTAAATTCCATTTAAGTCTTTAAGAGTGTTTAATAGGCCTTATGCATTGTACAGATTTTGAGGTGGCTTTCAAAATTTCCACCACAGAAAATATATTTGATGCAATTTTTTTTTTTTTTTAATGCTTTTTTTGGTGGAATATATATTCTCTGGCTATATTTCTGAAAGATGGGAAACACACTGCATTCACAAGTGCTGCAACATATGAATATTGGTGATGTCAGTGCTTTCCAGTCTTCGTGATGCTGAGACAAACTGCAATATGACACACGCTTTTGTTCTATAACACTTTTTTTTTTTTTTTTGGTAGGATCTTGTCCCACCTTCTACCAGCAGAACCATCTTATATCCAGTGGACACCATAAAAAGCTTCCTTAATGATAATATTGAACACTTTTTAAAGATAAGTCCAGTGGTACTTGTGCATTTATGTTTTTTGCTAACTTGTACTTAGAACTGAGTTGTGATTTGACTTAGAAACTAAAGTATTTTGGGTTTTATTCAACTACATAGCATTTCTTTGCCGAGTTCCTGGAGGCAATGTTAAGGCACATGCAGGATAAGGAGGTGATCTGAAACAGACAGCATGGCTTCACCAAGGGAGAATTGTACCTGTCTAATCTGGTGGCCTTCTGTGATAGAGTGACTGCATCAGATGACAAGGGAGGACTAACCTATGTCATCTACTTGGACTTCTGTAAGGCCTTTGACATGATCCCACACAACTTCCTAATCTCTAAATTTGAAAGATATGGATTTGAAGGATGGACCATCTGGTGGATAAGGAATTGGCTCAATGGCCATATCCAAAGAGCTCAATGGCTCTTTGTCCTGGTAGAGACCAGTGAGGAGTGGCGTCTGTCAGGGGTCTGTCTTGGGACCAGTGCTTTTCAATATCTTCATCAATGACACGGACGATGGAATTGAGTGCACCCTCAGCAAGTCTGCAGATGACACCAAGCAGAGTGGTGCAGTTGATACCAAAGAAGGAAGAGATGCCACCCAAAGGGACCTGGACAGGCTGGAGAAGTGGGCCCATGTGAACTGCATGAGGTTCAACATGTTCAAGTGAAAGGTTTTGCACCTAGGTCAGGGCAGTCCCAGACAAGAATACAGACTGGGAGAAGAACTCATTGAGAGCAGCCCTGCAGAGAAGGACTTGGGGGTTCTGGTGGACAAAAACCTTGACATGAGCTAGCAGTATGTGCTTGCAGTCCAGAAGGCCACCTACATCCTGGCCTGCATCAAAAAAAATATGACCAGAAGGTGGAGGGAAGTGATTGTCCCTCTCTACTCTGCCCTTGTGAGGGCATATAGAATACTGTGTCCAGGCCTGGAGCCCCCAGCACAAGAAGGATGCGGACCAGTTAAAATGAGTCCAGAAGAGTACTACAAAGATGGTCAGAGGGCTGGAGCACCTCTCCTGTAAAGAAAGGATGACAGAGCTGGGCACGTTCAGCCTGGAGAAGAGAAGGCCCAGGGGAGACCTCATTGAATCCTTTCAATAATTCAAGGAGTCTTATTAAAATAAATAAATAAATAAAATGGAGAGGGACACTTTACTCAGATAGATAATGATAGGAGAAGGGGAAATGATGTTAAACTAAAAGAGGATAGATTCAGACTAGACATTAGGAGGAAATTCTTCACTGTAAGTGTAGTGAGGCCCTGGTACAGGTTGCCCAGAAAAGCTGTGGATGCCCCATCCCTGGATGTGTTCAAGGCCGTGCTGGATGGGGCCTTGATCTAGTGGGTGGCATCCCTGCCTATGTCAGTGTGGTTGAAGTTAGATGATCTTTAATGTCCCTTCAAAACTGATTTATTCTATGATTCCTTCTAGAAGATGTTTGGAAATTCTTTGCTGCAAATGCTTCCTTTATAAAACACTGATTTAAAATAAATAAATAAATAAATAATGATTTAAAACTCCAATTTTACCTTTTTGGATAAATAGTTGCATAAAAGATTTCATCTGGCTACACTGGAATTTCTATTAAAAAGGAAAAAACAAAGAATAACATCCCAGTTTCCCAATAATTTAGCAATTTTGCACCAAGAAGTTATAAATTTACAAAACTGTCTGTTATATCCCTTGATGGAAATTAGACCAATAAAATAAAATAAAATCGCAAATATTTCACAGTAGGAAAAAAAAAAATAAATAAAGGGAGACAGAGATAGAGATGTTACAAAATTTTGAAGACAATTTGAGACAAAACTTAAGTATCCACTTATAGTTCAATTGCAACAACATTATAGCTTGACTGAAATAAATTACAGCCTTTAGTTCAACAACTAACTTTAAAGGCTGTATCTTTTATAAATACTCTTGAAGGGAATATTTCAGATATTAGCCTTCAACAGCAATGCTTCCCCAGGAAGTATCATAATCTCTGTCCAATATTAATACAGCTTGCTAAAAAATCCAAACTATTTTTCCTCAAATGCTATTTTTGGCACTGCAATAAATTAGGTGCACACATGCTTTTGAGAATGCATTGATAATTTAAGTGCTACAAATAGTCACATATGTAAAAGAGATGCCAAGGAAACAAATGTTACAGCCCTCAAAGACTTTGCAACTGTTGATCCAAAATGCAAAGTGCTTGGCAACTTAAAGGATGAAGCTGTGTTTACTAATTTTCTAGCTGGGAGGTTAAATAGGAAGGAATCAAGTCTGAAACATATGTGAGCAGTCTGGCTTACCCGCTTTTGTAAGTCCCCAAACAGCTGGTGTGGAGAAAACCTACTGTTGTGTATTGCTGAGCCACTGATGGGGATGAGGAGAAACAGTCAGTGACAGTTTTCAAAAATTCCTCTTGTAAAAGTATAGAATAGAGCTCTTCAGTAAAAAGCTCCATGTGGTCCAGCCTTTAACTGGAAACAAGAACAATTAGTGTTTTTAACAGATGCCATAGTGACTTTAACTATTCATACAGGGTGGTGGAAATTAATTTCTGGAGTCCACGTTAATAACTGAATGAACTTTAGTGTTGAGAACACTCACTTTATGGAGTGTAACTAGCAAAGAAAAAAAGAAGCAATGAAGGGACAATTATGATGAACATATAAGGACTATATACGTAAGTTACAACTCTGAAGGCAAGAAAGAGGTGTTGGAATGTGATATATACTGATTGTACATTTAGAGACAAGTACATGGGAGAAACAGGAGGCACCACAATACAGTGACAGTCATTTAACTGAACTATATGGTCAAGGCTAAGCCAACATCGAAGTATGATAGTATTAAAAGAAATGAGGCAGGAAATAGTTAGGACTACATGGTAGAGACCCAGACATTTTCTATCTAGCACCACGTGGTTCTACTTTAGTGAAGAGAGGTTTTAACACATGCCAGTCTAATTCTTAAAAAGATCTCAACAAAAGATCACTGTAGGGAAAGCCAGACCTAGAATAGTTTGATCCTCCTGTTCTTTGCTACAGTCCTAATGAAGACAAATGCAAACACTAAAAATCTTTGGTGTTTTTGGTGGTGGTTTCTTTACCTCTGTAGCCTTTTCTCTAGATCTTCTGGCTAAGGTTACACCACCTAGATCACAGGACCAACGTCCTTGAAGCCTGACACTTCATTATATTCAACAGTCTCCTTAATGCTTGCCAAAGGGTACTTTCTTCCTTCTTGCTTCCCTTCTATCTTTCTTTCTAGCTGCCAATCTCTACCTTCATGTCCCCCTTGTCAGTTTGCTGCACATGCATACACATTTCTTCCATTGCTACGTGAATCCTTTCTTCTCTTATTTTTCTAAGTTCTGAAATGTTCTCTATGCACTGACATGTCTCCCACTATAAGTGTACACTGAGTCATACCAAAAACATGTAACCCAGGTCTGGGCATTAGCAGGTGTTAAGAGAAAATAAGATAAATTGTCTTTGATAGACCTATCATAGTTTTCTGGAATTATATTTTGAACCTGTTACATTCTTGACTTCCTCAAGCAATCTAGGTACAAAAGGCCTCTACTTTTTTTGTGATTAGTGATAATGTATTGTTATGTTTTTATTTTATCCTGACTTCATTTTTTTTCAAGCTTAAGAATTGTGTTTTTTATTCTCATAAAAAACTTTTCTCCTTTTCCTTCTTTTTTTTTTTTTTTCTTTTTCTTCTCTAGTCTTTTTTAATTGGAGACCCATAATTTAGGGCTCAGAATGACATACAATATTCAAGATATTGTTATTCTGTTTTATGCATTGACAAATTTTATTCTCTTATTTTCTTAATTTTGTTTATGATAATTGCTATGATCTTGATAATCTTTGAACCAAACTAAAACCTTAGCTATTGACAATTATTCCAAGATCACTGCCATTACCTCATGGCAGGGTGTGTGTATATACCCTGAGAATGCTGATTTATACCTTCCCTACCTCCTGAGATTTTCCAAAAAATTAAACAAGAATTAAACAAGATCAGAGAAAATAAGTTTACAGAGTGCCACCCAAACTGTGAGCTATATTTCATAGCTTTGCTATGAAAAACTCTCATAGTCTAGGTCTTACCATATTCACTTGTCTTACCATATTCACTTGTTCAAATAAAAACACCAAGATATCTAAACTGTGACTGGCTTTTTTTTTTTTTTTTTTTTTTTGCCGATGACATGTACTTGCTTATTTCTTAGCTTACAGCAGTATTTGCATACCTAAATTCAATACCAATGGCAAAAGAAGTATCAAAGCCTTTATTTCACAATTTTTAAGTGGTGTTTCAACTAGGTGTATCCGAATTAGTTAATATCAGACTAATTTAGGCCAGTAAAAATCTTTGATAACAGTTGTCCAACCCTTGCTCAAAGCAGGTTGAGCTTCAATGTTGGATTGAGTTGCTTAAGGCCTTTTCTATGTCAGTTCAAAATAATTTCTACAGCTGGAGATGCACAGACTCTTTGAAAAATTGTTCTTGTTCTTATTGCTACTCAGTTTCCCTTGCTGTAATTTGTGCCTATTGCTTCTTATCCATCATTCACTGCACCTGTCTCACAGACTGGCTCTGTTTTCTCTCTCTGACCCCTTCCTTCCTTCCCTTCTTAGATATTAGAAGATAAAATTCCCCCTTTATAATCTGTTTTTCACACTGAACAAAAAGCCACCCACCTCAGCTATCCCTCTTACATTACGTACTCCAGCCCTCTAGCCAACCACACTTGTACCACTTTGTCTATCTATCTCTTTTTCTGAGAAGACCCAGAGTGTATGGTACTCTGAATGCAGCATCACAAGCATAAAACAGACATAAAGAAACATTTCCTGCAAACAGCTGGCTTTACTTTTGTTAATATAGACCAGTATGGAGTTAACCTTCATCACCACAATGCCCCAGTTTGACTTCTATTCAATATCAGTCCACCAGAATCCATGGAGCTCTGCAGTTGAGATGCTTTCTAGCCAGCTGTCCCCCAGCCCATATCATTGCATAGAGTTAACTCCATCCCAGGTACAAGACTTTGCATTTCCTTTTGTTACTTCATGTTACTTCATGTTCCTTTTGTGTACTTCACAGAATCACAGAATCACAGAATTTCTAGGTTGGAAGAGACCTCAAGATCATCGAGTCCAACCTCTGACCTAACACTAGCAGTCCCCACTAAACCATATCCCTAAGCTCTACATCTAAACATCTTTTAAAGACTTCCAGGGATGGTGACTCCACCACTTCCCTGGGCAGCCTGTTCCAATGCCTCACAACCCTTTCAGTAAAGAAGTTCTTCCTAACATCTAACCTAAAACTCCCCTGGCTCAACTTAAGCCCATTCCCCCTTGTCCTGTCACCAGGCACGTGGGAGAACAGACCAACCCCCACCTCGCTACAGCCTCCTTTAAGGTATCTGTAAAGAGCAATAAGGTCACCCCTGAGCCTCCTCTTCTCCAGGCTGAACAAGCCCAGCTCCCTCAGCCGCTCCTCGTAGGACTTGTTCTCCAGGCCCCTCACCAGCTTCGTCGCCCTTCTCTGCACCCGCTCAAGCACCTCCATGTCCTTCTTGTAGCGAGGGGCCCAAAACTGAACACAGTACTCGAGGTGCGGCCTCACCAGAGCCGAGTAGAGGGGGACGATCACCTCCCTAGCCCTGCTGGCCACACTGTTTCTGATACAAGCCAGGATGCCGTTGGCCTTCTTGGCCACCTGAGCACACTGCTGGCTCATATTCAGCCTACAAACTTTACTTCATAAAGTTTCTGTAAGCCCATTCCTAAAGTTTGTCAAAATCCCTCTTAGGATCAGTCCTGCCTTCCAGCATATTAACTCCGCTCCCAAAATATGATGTTTCTTATCAGCTTGCTGTTTTCTGTCCTGTGGCCTAGCTCGTTGATTGTGAGTAGCAGACCAGTATCAGCTCCTGAGGAACATCACTTGTAACTGGCCATCAGTAGGACTTTGACCATACAATACAACCTGTTTTTTCAAGACTTGCTCACTTAGCTTGTCAGGAAATGTGAACCAATTCTGAATTGCTATAGTTGGTTTTTGGCTTTGTTTTTCTATGGTCACTACGTTGCTTTATACATGGATTTCTACTTACATCTTGGTTACAATTCTTACTTTAAATTCTATATTTTTAAATTTTTGACACATATTTAAACATTTATGTCTATATGAAAGGTAAAAAAGGAAAAATAAATAAATAAATAAAAAGTTTCGTCTTACTAATTAGCTCCTGAAGGTAAATTAGAGAATGAACATCACTTTACATTTTCCTCTTTTTCAATTCCCTAATGCCAATATATTATCCCTAAGAGTTTCTGGTAGTTTCTTCACAGCTCCAGCAATGCCTTATTTACCTGCTTTATAATGATTACCTGCTGCTTTTTTTCATCAGGTTGTCTCATCTGGAACAGAGCACACATACTGCTTATTTTAATTAAGGGTAACTGAAGTACTATGCATTTTATATTTGATCCAATCTGGTAACAAGCAGTGCAATTTACCCCACAGCTGTGTACCTAGGTTGTTATTGCTTCAGGCAGCTTCTCTGCTGCCAAAGGTAAGAAGAAGCACAGCTCTGGGACAGAGATAGGAACTCTGGAAGATTGGAATGAAAAATGATGGGAATGATGGGTGTGGAAAACCAAGGTCATGCTAGACCATCCAACTTTTTTTTTTTTTTTTTTTTTTTTTGAAAGCTCTACATGAACATCCAGGTATTAACATTGTAATCCAAAGAGCTGCCTTACAGCTCCCAAGCTTAGTAGTAAATAACTTTTTCATCCAAAGAGATAAAGCTTTTCTTTTTCCCTTTGTCCTCCATCAAGAGAAGTTCAAGGTCCATTTCATTAATTGCAGCAGGAAGAACATAAATGGTATCAGTCAAAGTGAGTAGTCTGTACATCGAAAGATACTTTTTGCAGGAAGAGATATTATATATGGTAACAAAATTGTCTGAGTGATATTTTATGTGTCTGTGCAACTTTTCAATGTCCAGTAAGGATTTTACAAAACTGCTGACAAAAAAAAATAAAAAAAAATCAACAAAATAAATTCTTCAAAAAGCTGACTTACATAGGCCTGTACTGCT
This sequence comes from Netta rufina, assembly GCF_964035555.1. Taxonomy (NCBI): domain Eukaryota; kingdom Metazoa; phylum Chordata; class Aves; order Anseriformes; family Anatidae; genus Netta; species Netta rufina. Next base: position 5,362,755 of record NC_140123.1, read on the forward strand.
CTCCAACTTCCTCCATTAGGATCAGACACATCAAATCAAAAAACAGAGAATCTTCACAGAATGCTTCAAGGGACCTCTGGGTCTATCTGCTCCAATCCCTTTGCTCAAGAAGGGACACCCAGAGCAGATTGTCCAGGACCACGTCCAGGTGGCTTTTGAAGATCTCCAAGAAAGGAGACTCCACAGCTTCTCCGGGTAACCTGTGGCAACATCACCCACAGATTACAGAAGTGCTTCCTGATGTTTAGACAGAACCTCTTGTCACATTTTGTGCCCATTGCCTCTTCTTGTGGCACTGGATACTACTGAAAAGAGCTTGGCTCCATCTTATTTTTATCCTTCCTGCAAGTATTTATAAATACTTTCTCTTCACTTTTCCTCACAGGAGAGTTGTCCTAGTCTCTTCATTGTCACTGTGGGTCTACATTGGACTTTTTCCAGTATGTCCTCGTCTCTCTGGTGCTGGGGGTGTGGGGGGCAGAACTGTATACAGTACTGTAGGTGGAGAGCCTTATTTGCACACCACAGCAGAAGAAAGTATTTTCAGCCTGAAATGAGGCTGTTGTCTTGTGCATAAACTTCATTCAGACTGGTGTTTCCATTGCACTCAGTACTAAAATTCCTTTCTTGATGACAACTGGTTTACATGTTATTTCTAATAACCTTTGCCAAAGACAACTGTCCCTCACAGAAAGGAGATGCCACACTGGTCCTTCATTTCTTTTTCACTTCTGGGTAGTAATCCTAAAATAACTTGGTGCAAGTAAAAGTACTCATATTTTCCCATTGTAAAAGTGTAGGCAGCACTGTGAGTGCACTGCTGGCTATCTTCTACCTGAAACCACTTTGGTTTGATTTATTAATACTGGACTCTAGACAAATCTACAAGAATTTCCTCTTAAAAGTCTGCCCACTCCAATTTTGGATGTGTAGCTTCTGTTCATGAGCTACAAATTGTCTGTAGTATATTTCTCTGCATTCTAGGCTTAGACAGAGTAGAAGAATTAAGACCATTCTAGGGTTATCAGAAGGGATCTTATCTTGCACTGAACAGGACAAAGAGGGAGGGGGTCTTCAGCTTGAAAGCCTGTTACTGTCGGCCTCACCACAAACAATCACTTCAGTATTCAACTTAGGTACTAAATAGCAGAGGGGAAAAAAAAAGAAAAGAAAAAAAAAAAAAAAAAAACAACATGTAAAACTCAGAAATTTAAAGTTTGCCTCTGAACAGCAGTCATAACAGTCATAAGACCACCAACAAGTATACTGAATCTAGGGCCATCATCCTCTCTAGAAGATGAATAAGTCAGTGTTAGGAAGAAATTAAAGGAGAGCTCTAAAAAACAAAAACAAACAAACAAACAAACAAAAAAGTGATTCAAGAATTTGAAAACAACTAATTAAAAAGTGACATTTCAGGAGTATGGTTTATTAATGTGAGAAGTGAATCAGTCATCTCTCAGTGTTAGTGTTAAAAAGGATATCTGATAAAGGTGACTGGTCTTTCAGTCTTGCTGACAAAACTATAACTAGTGTCAATAGTTAAAAGATGCAATTTTCATAATAGTGAGAATACTTAGATCAAATATCAGGAAAAGTATGGTCTTGGCTTTTCCTGGAAATATTGAAGTCAGATGACCAGTGTTCCTAAAAGGAGTACGAGTATTATCAATACAGGATTAAAACATATAGATTCTAAAGGATGGATTGATATTATTTTGGCCAATGGTGATATTTAGGCTTGAATGCATGAATCATAAGTCTTGTGCATTTGTTGCACATTACTGCTTTTTGCTTCAGTTTCCCACAAGTATGTAATAGTTTAGTCCATAGTAAACAAGTTTTTCTTTCTGCCTAGTTATTATACTCCATATAGTTTAAATTAGGTAAATTTGAACACAGATTACATCTGAACCTTGAATATCCATTAAATATCTGATATTTATAAAAATATTTAATTAAGAGACTATCTTGAAGTGCACATTTAAGACTTTAGAATTAGTGTGCAAGCAATACTAGAAAATTCAGAGATTCAGAGAAATTCAGGCTCAACTGACAGGCTGATATTTCAATTTTGAGACTTTACTCAGTCTTGGACAAGAGAATATCATTAGGACATTTAAAGCAAAAGAAACCTCAATGGATAACCATAAAATCATTTAGTTTGGAAAAAAAACTTCAAGATCAGTAAGTCCAACCATCATCCAGCCTTATTAAGTCCCAACACAAAACCATGTCCCTTAGTTCCGCATCCACATGTCTCTTGAATACCAACAGAGATGTGGGCTTCGCCATTTCCCTGGGCACATAAGCCTCTCTTATCACTAACACTTTAAAAAATAAATCTAGTTCCTAAACTGAGCTAAACTGGTAATACTTTTTCCATAAACTAAGATGTGAAAAAGGGAAGGGCAGAGCAAAAAGGAAGAGCAGAGCAGGGAGGGGAGGGGAGGGGAGGGGAGGGGAGGGGAGGGGAGGGGAGGGGAGGGGAGGGGAGGGGAGGGAAAAATATGTTAAAAGTTTTTGTTTTTCCTGTATTTTTCAGTCAGATGTTATCCCTGAAGGTTTCTCTAAGGCATAATTTCATAACCATATTGGATACAATGCAAGGTGTCACAGAGCTGTGTTGTTCAGCAGTATCTGACGGCCATAGTTTCCTTCTCTCCCAGTCAAAATGCTTGCAAGAATCTGTGCAAGTGTTATTTAATCTGTCCTGGTACAAATTCAGCTACTGTCAACCGACTTCAACTGTTTTGGAAACTTTGGCATACAAGCATACTAAGAGTCTTCGTGTTGTCCAGCTTTACAATTTTTTGGACACAGAGTAACATACTTTTGCCTCCAGTGAAATGTACAGAGAGGCCTTAAACCACTTGTTTAGGCAGCTGATTGCAGAAACAAGGCTTTCATATGACTTGATAGCTACTAACTTGCATTAATTTAGGGAGTGAAATCTAGCAATTTACATTATCGAACATTAGGACAGGGATGATGAATAATCTGACTACAGTTCTAAGGGAATTTCTCCATTTGGAAAGAAAAAAAAAAAAAAGAAAAAAAAAAAGATTATTCACACTAGAATTTGGCAGGACATTAGAGTTAATCACCACTATTCTTCATATAATCTTTAATGATCACAAACAGTCAGGACCTCCAATTTACATCTCATTTACAAGATGGCATCTTTTAGCAGCATGGGACATCCTAACACACTCTAAACTACTGAATGATTAAAGACTTATTCTTGCAGTACCTAGATTTTCTCAGTCTAACCTTATTTACATCTGCTGCAATTACAACATGAAGCTGCTTAGCCTGTACTTACAGAAAAACAAGGCTGTGTTTACACTTTATGAGTTTTCTCCTTCAAGATGGTAAAATTGAACCTTATGAGGAAGAACAACATCCTCTGCTTTCCTTCTAGTAAAATATGACAAAAAACACCATGCTAGTCTGTCTCTGAGCACTCTCCAAAGAAGCAGATGAACAGACCAGATGTACACAGCTTGTCTGATACCTTGCTGCTTCAATAATTTTCATTACAGTAATTGTTGCTTAATGCTGGTATAATTTGTTGCTCAAAGGAAACAATTTTTGTTTCCTTTAATACCATTACAATGATGCTGCTATTTTCCTGGAAGACCCAGGACCTCTCCCACCCACAGAGCAGCTTAGAGGTGAAGCTGACTTTATGACTCTGAAAGAAAGTAGAAGGCCAGGGACACCTGACCATGGGGTCACTGTAAAAAGCCATGAAAATTCAGAGAGCTGTAAGCATGCACAGCTCATGCTGTGCATCAGCAGACATCAGCAACTGGCAACTGTTGGAGAAGCAGAGATATATTTACATTAAATATGACTCTTTTACATTGACAACTCTATTTGATTAATGGTAGCAACTGGTAGAAATGCTGTTTGCGTAAAGTACTCTGCAGAAAAAGTAATTTTTTACCCATGAAACACATGACTTGGAAATATTGTTTCTATGTTTATTGTGCTTAGAAAAGAATATGTATATCACACATATATATATATTTAATAATATATGTAAATAACATATATATATATTTACATAGTATGTATGTATCTACATGTGTATGCACACATAAATATCCTTCCTCTCAATTTAAGCTCTTTTCAGATGTTCAAAGGTCATCTTGTCACTACTGAGATATCTTTCAGGTCATAGCATCATAATTTTTTAGATGATACTAGTCAGAGTGGCTGCATGATTTGAGGATCAAGTAGGATTTCTTCTCTGGTTTGCACAACTCACCTGCCAGGCCCAGGACTTTGTCTACAACATCTCCTAGTGTTTGTTACAGCAAAGAGACAATGTTTGCTGCAGACAAAGATGAGTATGACTAACACCCAAATAAAGGAGTTTTACAATATGCTCACAGAATCATAGAATTGTCTAGATTAGAAGAGACCTCAAGATCATCAAGTCCAACCTCTGACCTAACACTAACAAGTCCTCCACTAAACCATATCACTAAGTTCAACATCTAAACGTCTTTTAAAGACCTCCAGGGATGGTGACTCCACCACTTCCCTGGGCAGCCCATTCCAATGCCTAACAACCCTCTCAGTAAAGAAGTTCTTAGTAATATCCGGCCTAAGCCTCCCCTGGCACAACTTTAGCCCATTCCCCCTCATCCTGTCACCAGGCACGTGGGAGAATAGACCAACCCCCACCTCGCTACAGCCTCCTTTAAGGTATCTGTAAAGAGCAATAAGGTCACCCCTGAGCCTCCTCTTCTCCAGGCTGAACAAGCCCAGCTCCCTCAGCTGCTCCTCATAAGACTCATTCTCCAGACCCCTCACCAGCTTCATCACCCTTCTCTGGACTTACTCAAGCACCTCCATGTCCTTCTTGTAATGAGGGGCCCAAAACTGAACACAGTACTTGAGGTGCGGCTTCACCAGAGCTGATTACAGGGGGAGAATCACTTCCCTAGCCCTGCTGGCCACACTTCTTATACAAGCCAGGATGCCGTTGGCCTTCTTGGCCACCTGAGCACACTGCTGGCTCATATTCAGCCGACTATCAAACAATACTCCAAGGTCCTTCTCCGCCAGGCTCATGGGGCTATTTTTCTGAAAGTCCTTGCAGGCTGATGCATCCATTATAACCTCTGTTTGTCTCAGATGAAATAATTGAGAATGGATTAAAGGTGTTAAAGGACTTATAAAGGTTTTGTCCATATGGTCGTACTGGTCGTATGGTGATAGTTCCTTTATTCTTCAGTGAACTCTATTAAATTTATATGCATCTATAGATGGTCTGGATACAGTTTCTCAAAGTCTTGCTGTTCACTGTCAATGACACACTGTAAGGAAGAGATAGCATGGGGACCTCTGATCAGCCAGTACATAGACTAACTAGGGGATTCGTATATCCTTATAAGGAAGTAAAACTCACCCCAAACTGCAGATAAGTACATTGACTCTTTATTTGATCTTCAGTAATAAATTTATCTGCAAAACATTAATTTTCCTAAGGTGTTGTCTTGGCAAGCAATATTCTTGAACAATATGGGAACCCTATGATTCCCCAAATTCAGACAGAGTTCTTACGAATATCAGAATGCAGAACAAATGAAAACCAATAAATTTTCATTTTTTAAAATGAAAACCGATAGCTAATACCAAATTAAACTATTACAGCCACATGGATGAACATAGAAGAAGGCATATATGTCATGCTCAAATAGTAGGGTTTGGGTCACTTAAGATCTTTCACATGAAATATTTTCTCTGCTGTTATTACCCAGATTAATGTTTACTTTAATGAATTCCTGTGTACCAGATTAACAACATGAGAATGATAAACATGAATGTTATTTCAAAAGATTAATCTCTTCAACCTGTAAAAGCCATGAACTTAAAAGTTAATGCTGGCTTGACAATCTGTCACTTACAGTCTTGCCCTTTCTTCCATTCCCAAAAGAAGAAAACTCTCATATTTAGGTATGAGATTTATCTGGCTTTCTTATAGTGTTGGGAGAATATTTCCATTATATAAATAACATTTTCCTATACAAATATTGGTCACTTCTTGGTTCAATGCCCAGGAAAGATATGCCCTGTAGCTCTCTGTTCTACTTAACAGGTGCTCTGTTAAGTACACTGCCCTCTTTCATCATACAGTAACCTTCAGTAAATCAGGATAATTTACAATGTAAGTTCTGCTCTCAGAAAACTGCTGCAGAATTCCAATACAATGTGTTGTACTGCAGTTAACAGAATTTCACCAATGTGAATCACCAAAATTTGAAATGAATGAACTTTGTAATGCCTCAGGCATAACATTTTAGTGGCTGAAGAATTTGACATTACATGCATTTTGAGTATCTATAATCCTATAGTTATCCTGATAGCAGAGAACCTACCTCAATAACAGTATCTACAGACAGGAAATTATTAAAATACACTGCACATACACAGAAAGCAAAGTACTCTTCAAAACTGGATCCCACCATTAAATACATGTATTTAACATAACACAAATGATGGAATTAATGTTTAGCTGACCCATTAATTCTGTATTTTCCAGCTAAGACACTCAAAAGCTTTCACATTTAAAGATCTCAGCTCAAGAAATGAGTAGGACTCCATGGACTTGGGTTTTCTTTTAGACACAGCTTTTAGAGAGAAACAACCACACTGAGGTCATTGGAGTTGGAGCTGACATAAACGAAAACACAATATGGCCACTAGATTCCATGAAGGAATTTAGCCCCATGTAGGTCTGGCCACCATGATGATCAAAGGACTGGAGCACCTCTCTTATGAGGAAGGGCTGAGAGAGCTGGGGGAGGTTATCAATGTTTATAAATACCTACAGGAAGGATGCAAATAAGATGGAGCCAAGCTCTGTTCAGTGGTACCCATTGACACAGGAAGAGGCAATTGAGACACAAAATGTTTTGTCTAAACATCAGGAAACACTTCTGTAGTCTATGAGTGGTGGTACAGGTTGCCCAGAGAGGCTGTGGAGTCTCCTTTCTTGGAGATCTTCAAAAGCCACCTGGACGTGGTCCTGGACGATCTGTTCTGGGTGTCCCTGCTTGAGCAGAGGGATTGGACCAGATTACCTCCACAGGTCCCTTCCAACCTCAACTGTGACTCTATGAAGAATGGAAATTATTTTGTTTAAAAGACAAATGGAGAATTGCCTCAAGGAAACAAGGCTCGACTCTTGTGAAATAACTAAACCACAGTTTCTCTGGGTAATATAATGCTATTAGTATCAAGTTTGTTTTAAAGGACAAAACAGAATTATGTCACCTTAGAAGATACTCAAGACGTTTAAAATTAACATAATTTACATTCAGAACAAGTTTAGAGTAACTTAAATGCTTTCATCCCCATTCACGGTGTTTGGATTTGGAAGCTAGCACCCAAATCACAGCTAAATTCAAGGAAATATCTGAAGTTGCTATGGTAAGCTTGCAGCTGACACAACCTACAGTCAGTCAACAACTGCACAATAGGAATTGTCCCAGATTGATGAACAAGGACTCAGCATAGCCAGAAACATTTGGGGAATTACATGAGGAATGAGAATAAAAGGCAACCAAAATACAATCTAAATAACAAAATAAATAAAGAAATCCTATCCAAGAAATTCTAACAAAATATTTCTCTTGAAATAAAATACATGATCATGAAGAAATACCTGTAGAAATACTGTTGGACTCAGATCCAAGTTTACATTATAGTCATGGCTAAGAGTTTCCCGTCTTTGCTTATTAGGGAAGAATATGGATATTTACATATTTTTTGTGCTTTTGTTTTGTACAGTTATTCACCTGAACAGATGAAGCTCAGAGCTGTATGAACTGCTTCTGTGCTGAGTGATGTAACAGGATGCGAGTTTCAATCAAAGTCCTCATTCAGCACTGAAGGCTTCATTGCATCTCATTTATTGCTGTTTTGCCACCACATACTGCTGATGAGTGTAATACGCGAGGACTAGTTTATAACTGCTATTGAAAAAAATTTGTTGTAAAAAAAAATCAGAAAGAAAAGTGTATATATTCACAGGTAACAAGTATTCCAAAGGCATATGTTTGAAGTAAGTGACCTATTTTGCAACTGTTCATAAATCCATTGTTATGTTTCAGATGCCTGATGAGATGCCTCAAAGCTGTTTTGTGGTCAGGTCCCAGTACTGAACATGCAATTTCAATTATTAAATTAGAATAACTGCTTGGGAAACAACTGAATGAATGATAGAAGGCAGCCCAGATGATCTGAGTCTCTGGAAATTCCTGCTGTACACAGTGGGTTTTTGATCAGGACCCAAATCTATTAACACCATAACTCCCAAATCAGCACAGAAACTCCACAGAAGTACATACACAGCAGGCAGTATTTGTGTAAGCCAGCTTCATTCACCTGCTAACTCTCATTAGCTCTACTCCTTTTTACATGTGATTGCCATTTGAAACTGATCAGCTTAATGCGTGTCTACCTTAAGTTCCCTCTTTCCTCAAAAAGTCTGTGCTACACACAAGTACACTGTGAGCCATCCCACTGCCAGCACTGATGGATGATTTTTATACTCTAGAATGGGATTTGTCTCTGCCCCAGGTGTCTGGTGACACTGTCTTCAATGTGAATAACTGTTGTTCATGTTACGATTTTATTTATTTGTATATATATTTTTTTTCTAAAAATTGCTCTGATATTGACAGATAGACTACACTTACAGGCACTGATACACTTCATCTACTTACTGGCAATGTTTTCAAACACCAAAGTTTATATGGAGATTACAGTTAACAGACAGGAACTTCATAGGAAAACCAATCCTCATACCCACTTGCTGTAACATAGTGGTAACGCTTCCCTCTTCCTCCTCACCATGCCCTTTCAGGGAGGCTTCAATCAAAACAAAGTCATACCAAAGGATACTAATAAGTTACTTCAAAGATCTAGCAGGGGTCAGAGACCAGGCTCTAAAGGGACAAACTGTGCTAGCTGAAACAATGGCATGGCTTGAGCTGCCACGCTGCTCTGCAGTTAAAACTATTTTATTTCATTCATATCTATGGAATCCTTACAGCTCAGAGAGACAAGCCACTGACACTGCCATCCTTCCTCCTATACCACACACAGACACTAATCTGAAGATTAATATATTTTAATGTTGGTCATTTTCAAATATATTAATATTTGAAGACATTTCAGTAACAAAAGTCAGTCTTACAAGTGACTTCTATAACTAATTTCAGAAGAAAAAAAAAAAGTGTTTTATTTATATATTTTCCCTTTAGAATAGGATCAGATTTCATCACAGCTAGTACACAGCTAGTGATTTACCTAATAAGATAGCTAGATGGTGCTAAAACATATTTGTTGCACTACAGCTTTACTTCTCATTACAAGTTTTAAAATAGGATGTTTTATTTCTGTTAATGCTTCTAACTTCAAAATTTACATACATTTTCATCCCTGAAATAAATCCTGGTGAGTATGGATTTATTATTATTATTATTATTATTATTATTATTATTATTATTATTATTGCTATACTTAAATTAAGATATTTGATACATAGAAGTAAAGGAACCTTACTATTCTTGAGTCACAAATGAGAACATTGGTCACAAAACAATCCATCCTTTTTACAGTTTTCACATCACTGAAATGTGTCGGCCTCTGAAGTCAAATGCAACCATTTACCTATGAACTACATTACAGAATAATTTAGACCTGAAGATAATGGAAATTCAAGAGTAGTATTGACTGCATGCTATAAAAACCTGAAAATACATAATAAGCAAGTTCTGATTATTTTGTGATTAATAAATACTAAATATTTTTATTTAAATAAAAAGTAATAGAAAATAATAGTTAAAAAATATCAACTGCCACCTTTCTTTAATCCTGTGCTTATTTACAGGAGAAGTGGTAAATGAGTTTTAAAATGAGTTTTAAAAGGAATCTCAGACTGATTACAGACAATATTTCTTTCAATTGTAAACTTTTTTTTCCTCCAAAATATGTAAACTTAAGTTTAATTTTTCTCCATTAGAGACTTTATTAGATAATTTTGCTTAAAATGTAAGTTCTGTAATTAACCTGAAATTAAGAAATGTTTGGAACAATCATATTTATTTGTGTACACTGCATTCCTGATTGTCAGAAATATTCTTTGCTAAACCCATAGTTATCTGCTTCTTATGGCCTGTAAATTAAACCATTCTCATTACTTACATTACCTTCTGCTGCAAAGCTGCTGTACTTCAATGAATTAGGCTCATTTTCTTTCTCTATTTTTTTCTCCTTTATACGCAGCATTTTCTCATTGCTGTCACAAACAGCCTTACTTATTTTAGATAAGAGCTAGAGGTGTGAGAGGTAAGAGCATCTTGCTTCTCCTACAAACCTTGTCAAGCTGGACAGTGCAGAGTCTCACACAGTGGTTTCTGGCTGCAAATCATTCACTGAGCACTGTAGACATGCTGTAATTTTTAGCAAGGACTTTTCTACCTGGTGGTCCTATTAATGTTTTTGATAATAAGTAAGTTTTTATTTCTTATACCAGTGAGGAAATATACCCAAATCTACAATAGTACCTTGCTTGACTTCTAATTCTGGAAATAAATATCTGTTCTCATAAGGCATATGTTTATACCATGATGACTTCTCTGTACCAATTCACCAATATAGGACTGGGGAAGATTGCTCCCTTAAGACTAGCTAGGCAATTTATAGATTGCTGTTATTCATATCACAGAATCACAGAACTGTAGGGGTTGGAAGGGACCTTGAAAGATCATCGGGTCCAACCCCCCTGCCAAAGCAGGTTCCTCAGAGCAGGCTGCCCAGATAGGCATCCAGACAGGCCTTGAATATCTCCAGAGAAGGAGACTCCACAACCTCCCTAGGCAGCCTGTTCCAATGCTCCGTCACCCTCACCGTGAAGAAGTTCTTTCGCATGTCAGTGCGGAACCTCCTGTGAACTAACTTGCAGCCATTGCCCCTTGTCCTATCCCTACAAAGCACTGAGAAGAGGTTGGCTACATCCTTCTGTCCCCCACTCCTCAGATATTTATACACATTGAGGAGATCCCCTCTCAGTCTTCTCTTCTCCAGGCTGAACAGACCCAGGTCTCTCAGCCTTTCCTCATAAGGAAGATGCTCCAGGCCCTGTATCATCTTTGTGGCCCTCTGCTGGACTCTTTCCAGGAGATCCCTGTCTTTCTTGTACCGGGGAGCCCAGAACTGGACACAGTACTCCAGGTGAGGCCTGATCAGGGCAGAGTAGAGGGGGAGGATCACCTCCCTTGACCTGCTGGCCACACTCCTTTTAATGCACGCCAGGATCCCATTAGCCCTCTTGGCCACATATAGGCAGTTTGATCAGTATCTACACAACTTTGGGAGCAGAATAACTTGTAGAGATGGTCCTTCTCTGTATTTGTGTGTTTTCAGACTTCCTCTTGCCTGAAGTGCAGGGATTGTGTACTTCTTGAGAGAAACACTCTTAAATTCACTCTTCTGCTTTCTTCTCTGGTGGTGCAGATCTTTGAGGCTGCTGCTACATCCCATTCAGTACAAGCACTGCCATGACCTGGACCACTTTCTCAGTGACAGCACAAGAGGCAGATAAGAGGAAAAGCACAGGGCACAATAAACTGCTGAGAAAGGTTTTGCTATTGCTCTCTCTTAATAAGAGGTGAAGTTCCCTTTCTATCTATTTTGCACTCCATACACACTTGTACCTGTGAAAATAAAAGAGCTTACAACCAACAGAGAAGAAGACACAGCAATTTCTAAACCATCTAGTGAAGTATCTTCTCTTTGGCAGTAGGTAATAGTAAGTATTTGAGGTGGTAGATGCTAGCATCATACAAAATTAAGAAGCTTCTCCTGGGAAGAAAGAAGAGCACACTGGGTTTCAGTCTTTCCCGTGGTGCGTTTCTCTCCCCCCCTTCCTCCCCCTTATTCTTTTTATACTCTTTTTGTTTTAATTTTCCATACATATGCCTAAACCTTTACAGAATCCTGCTAAACTCTTCAAGTCTCTGGATATATCCACACAGCCAGGTAGAGACACATGCACGCCAGGTTCACCTGTGCTCTGTGCCAGGACTGGATGAATCAGATCCAACCCAGAGACCTTTCAAACACAGTTTGTAACCTTGTTCTCTCTGCAGGGCTCATTAGCATCAGCACAGACTGTCTCCTGGACCAGAACAGCACAGACAGACTGGATGATGGACAGAGTGTCTCAATTTGGTCAAAACAATAAATAGTTTCCTATATTTTTTCCCATAGAGCAGACACTTTTCTTCATGGATGCTACCTTCAGGACAGAAGGCAAGGCTAGCAAATAAAACCCTGAGTTTTTCAACTAGATATCCATTCAGTCAGCTGAGTTTTGAGCAGAAGAGACTGGTAATATAGACAGAGATTTCTCTTTTCTGTTCCTGCAGAGATTTGGGCTCCAGGCTCCAGATTTCAGAAGGCAATTTCCACAAGTGACAAAATGCTCTCCTTGTCAAAACAAGACTTTTTTTTTTTTTTTTTTTTTTTTTTTTTCCACAGATGATTAGCTGGCAATTTGGATAGCAGATGTTGAGAGATAAGAGCTCACAAATCAGCAAATCTTTCCCTCTCCCCTATTCACACCTGTTTTATTATCACCATGATAAGTGCTGAACCTGAATGTGATTAAATTTAAATATCTCCCTCAGGTGTTTATCAAAAAAATAAATAAAAATAAAAAATAAAAAAAAGGAGAAGTAATGCTCTGGCTCAAAACGGGGCAAATTGAGCTGTAGGAAAACAGCATCTTGGCTTTTTAAAAGTTCATTTGTTCCTGCTGTTTATACTTTACCTGAAGTCACATCACCCTAGGTTTCTGACATCTCAGTTGGTGATTTTTTTAAAAGACTATGAAACTGGATAGAATACAAGCTGTAACTTTTGTTCTTTCATGTGTGCTTGCCCCTAGCTAGAAAGGAAGGACACAAGCCTTGCTGCCCTTTAGAAAATAAGCAGCAAGCAGAACTCCTGTTTTCTAAACATTTACATAGCTATCAAGTTGTTTTTCAAGTGAAGGCTTATTTCAGAAAGGCTTCTAATTAAAAGCTTATTTTGGAAAGAACCAAAATCAGATTATTTTTTTCCACAGCTACTAATATTTTATTCTGATCTCTGAATTACAGTTCCACTAAAAATATTTGTTATTCAATAGCATCCAAGTTTAAGCTATCCAAAGATCGCTGAAAATGAGCTTTTCTCGTTTGGTTTAGGGATCTATGCAGTAAAATGTTTGTTTTGTGTTTTATTTATTGACATGGTTTCTCTACGTCCACTTCAAAGAGGCATATGGACTTGGAAATCGTATTTTAGTTCCTAAATTCTAGTAGCATGCTAGCAAAAGTAGTTTAGTTCCTTTAGTTTCTAGCACGTTGTCAGTTATTATTAAAGTAACTTAAAGCTATTCTGTATTTATAATAAACAATGAATGCATGATGATCATGTTTCATTCTGGATCAATTTTGTTTAGCTGAAAAGTTTGTCTATATTAATGGGAATGAAAAGTATTTGGGAAAGTTTCAGAAGTTCAGGTCAGAAGCACCTTGCAGTATTTATTATTATTATTATTATTGTTGTTGTTTATTTTCTCCTAAGCAAATATAAAAAGTTCTCCTCTGCTGTCCTGATTCCATTATGATGATATAAAACAGTGGTATTAGATTGGAGTAACCGAGTGGTGAATTAGGTCCTGTACATTTAATTACAGAAAATAAAGCAGATGTGATGTTCATATGGTTCTCTGACAACATGATTACTGAAAGAGAAAATATATTCATTCTAGTAGTTTAGAAATATCTTCTAATTTGCACAAAAGCAGTGCCATATTTACTTCCCATCAGTGGCATCTATATACAGTTTGTATTTGAAAAATACAAAACAAAGTTTGTAAAACTGCCACAAAATGATCTCACTGTGTGATTTTTCTCTACAGGGTTTTCAGATGACACTGTATTACATTAGCTTAGGGTACACCATGAAAGAATGCTTTAATCAGAATGTGGTCAGGTTTTAGGTCAGCTTTTTTTTTTTTTTTTTTTTTTTTTTTTTTTTTAGGTCAGTTTGACTCATATGTATGTACAAATTCATTTGCACCTCCAAATGTCCACATGTGCAGATGAATTCTGCTCTTGTTTTACCAGAAACCACATACAAACTTGTATGACAAATGTTGGTGAAGATCCCTGAAATCAAACCTCAGACCATCTACTCAGTCCTTATCCTTCGTTCTTTCTCTCTGCTATTTTGGTCCCATGGATTTGTGTTGGGTTTATATGACAAGGGTTTGGTAGTGGGGGGTTGCAGGGGTGACCTCTGTGAACAGAGCCCAGCAGCTGCCCCATGTCAGATCAGAGGCAGCTCTAGACATCTTCAAAAGGGACCTACTGCTGGCCAGAACTGAGCCACGAGGTTGGGCCTCTGGGAGACCAGATTTAAGGAAGGAAAAATCCTGCTGTGCTAGCTGGGAGAGAAGGGTGAGAAATGGGAGAGAAGCAGCCCTGCAGCCCCAAGGTGAGTGCAGAAGGAGGGCAGGAGGTGCTCCAGGCATGCAGGAGAAGCTCCCTGGTGGCCGGTGGAGAGGCCCGCAGTGAGGCCCACAGTGGAGCAGGCTGTCCCCCTGTGTGCAATGGTGGAGCAGATCTCAACATCGCAGACCATGGAGGAGTCCCCGGTGGAGCAGGTGGATGTGGCCTGGAGGAGGTGGACCTGAACTACTTATCAGTGTGAAACCACCACAAAATTTCTGTGGATCTCTTATCATTTAGTAACCAGGCCAGAGCTTACAAGGTTCTGGTCATCTCTTTGCATTCTTCATCACTCATTTCTCCTTTAGACTTCAAAGTTGGTTTTTTTTTTTTTTTTTTTTTTTTCCTCCCATCCTCTCCTCTATTTCACAATTTGGATTGCATTCTATATTTTCACTATTATGATTACCACATTTATGCTAAGGACTTGTAGCTTACTTACATATTCCTGGCCTAAGGCAGATGTGTGAACTTCATGAGACAAGTGGCTGCATTTTCTTAATCTGAAATTTCTGAAAACTACATGACACTTCTTTGTGACTCCAGGCATGAGGGAAGGTCAGAATAAAGAACAATGACTAAGAACAAGCATATGAATCTTTGTTTAAGGATTATTCGACTGAATAGTAGCTGATAAGTGAAAACTTCTTATACTGAAAGAAAAATGAAAATTGTTGTAGTACTATGTTTATAAATTTCTATCTACATATTTTTTAGATGTCCAGTAAACAAACTGACTAATAGAAGTGAATAAACAAATGACAGACCTGCTTGGAAATTTTCCATAAGTGAAAACTGCAGCCTCTATATAATAAGCATTTTCTGTAGAAAAAAAAAAAAAAGTCTGTGAAATTAGCATTTTCCATTAGGAAAGACTTTAAGTTTTGCCTGTTGAATTGGTTGAAATATTTTTGAAATAGTAAATAAATGGATAAACTACATATATATCTACAAGTAGCACGGTCTACTGATCTGAAGATCAAATGAAATAATCAACGGAGTAATTATTATGTTTATTTTTATTTTTTTAAATCTAATAGCTAAATTATTTCCACTGAAGAGTGGAAAAAGAATATATAATATATTTGAATTAATTGCTGTTTTGAGCTATTTGGTCAAGGCTCAACAACTGGGTCTGTGTTTTCTTATTGTTTTTTTCATTTTTCCATATTTGCTACAGCAACCTAATTCACCTTGTAACCTGTAGATAATATCACACCTGGAGACCTTTACCTAGGTTTTTCTACAATCCGTAACAACTAAATATTAAACATAATTTTACACAATGTCATATTAAAAGATAAAAAGACATTAAAATATTTTTTTAGAGTAATTAATAGAGTTTTTAAAATCCATTGTGGACAAACTCTTTCCACTATTGTCCTAAGCCAGCTGGGTGGCAGCCAGATCTAGAAACTACACCTGCAATTGTGTGATGCTGTGTTTGAGCTAATAAACTCTCTCTCTCAGCAAGATATATTAGCCCAAGCACAGTGGTCTACAAAGACATCTGTAAAATATCTATGTAGCTAAACTAGATCCATCTGCAGGGAGAAACAGACTCTTAAATAAGCATGGCTTAGAACATAGCTAATAATGTTCTAATACCAAAATACCCATATCTAAACTACTTGTCCTTCATGAGAGAATCCTAGAAAAAAAGACAGTTTTTACCTTGGAGGCAGTAGTATACATACCCACCACAAATTTCCCCTACAAACATCTTTCTGAGCCTTATGTCTCTCTTGCACAAAGTATTGCTGGGCCCCATACCATCACCAAGTTTGGCAACACAGCACACACAGATCATGATATATACTGTGCCTGTCTCCTAAGATCACAACCAGGTAAAAAGCATTACAGCTGTCAGTGTCTGAGAGAGATATAAAGCCTTTTTTATCCCTGCTCTAATATCTCTTAAAGATTCTTTATACTCATGATCTCCTGGTTCAAGGTTATTGTTAATTGCCATGTAAGAACAAAATAGCTGCTGGTTATCTTGAAACACAGGCAGCAAGAGCTCACATCATCTGCCTGCAGTTAACTCTTAACACAAACCCCAGAGTCGTTGTGCAATAACACCAGAGCCTGAAAAAATGAGGAGATGAAGCTGTCCTACAGTCCATGCCCTCCATGCTTTCTCCCCTTGGCACACAACTTCAGCAACCTGTGGAGCAAGGAGAATTGGTTTTAATCTTTCCTTCTCAACACATTTCATTTCCTTAACTCCTTTACCAAACAGACTTCTCCCTATAGCAAAAGGTAATGAGCAGTGTTTAATGAGTTGCATAGTAATGATGGGAGAAGGCCTGTCATGTCCAGAGGCCACAGCTGCAAAGTATTCCTATAGCAAGAAAATACAGAGATATGAGAGGGAAAAACTTTACCTCATAACACATCTGATAATCTTTGAACAATAGGAGACTAAAGTATTGTTGACAGTTCGGCAACCTGCTCTTTTCCTAGCATTTTGTCTTGGTAAACCAGTTATTTACAGTGTTTGTACAGGCAGAATGGTATTTTTCCCCTGATAATAAATACACAAAATAACACTCTCTCATCAATCTAGCTAACTCTGCTCATCTTGCTTTCAGCTGCACGATGACCTTTTCATGCTGACTGAGTAATGTGTCCCACACATGGTTTTTAACAGATATAGATTACTTACCTTCTCTTTCTGCATGATGACATACTGATTAATAGCACCACGAGAACTAGCTCCTTGTGACCAATTAATCATCTGTCATAATTTTTCAGTGGTTAAATAATTATTAATTTTGGGTGCTTGTGATAGTGAAGGTTGACAGTGTTAGAAAGGAGAGCATGTTCTCTTTGCTTCACTGCAGATTTAGGTCTAAAAACTTCATAAAAGTAGATACATGTCAAGGCATTTTATCCTTCTGTAATTTGGCTTCTAACAACTTCTTTCAGGAATATATCAAAGTATTCATTACATGCTAGTTGCCAAGGGAAATTAGTAATAAGAAAGCAGTACCTTTCCTGAGAACAGTGATGGTTTGAAGGCAGTCCCAACCAACTCCACCTCTGCTACCCACTTCAATAGTAAAGAAAAACATCAAATTCATGAGTAAAATTATTTATCTTCCTCGACTACTCAGTGACTTACGTGCAACGAATTCATAAAATCTATTATTGCCTACTAATTATCAGTGAACACAAATCATTATTTGAAAACACTAAGCTCATCAGAGCTCAGTCAATAGGGTGAATTATGTCTTGACATAGCCCCACACAACAATACTAAGCTCTTCTTGGGTTTTAAGGTGTCTCACCTGGAAATGTGGGAGAACTTAGTGACTGGTTTTTTTCTCTCTAAGTTCTGTGACTGGACCTGCCACTACCTAGTAGGTTAGGGAGTTCTGGGTGCCTACCTAAAACATATACGAAACTGGAATACATTAACAAAGTAATAGTCTGTTTCAACATCTTTATATACATAAATGTTCAGAAGATAATAGCTTAACACAGTATGAATTAATGTTTTTAAAGTTTTCTGCTTTGGACTTTTTGAAAAGTGGAATTGCACTATGTAAGTATAACAAGACCTGAAGCAATTAAACTACACCTTGATGTCTAAACACTCCCAAATTATTCCCAGACAGAGAGGTTTTTCATTTAAAAGTTTCCTTTAGAACTTGTGAAAACCAAGACCACTTTACTGATCTTCAGATTAGTTCAGAAAAACAAAACAAAGTAAAACTAACGAACAAACAAACAAAACAACAACAAAAACACCCTTAATGATAAAAGCCATTACACCATTAGTACTTGTTTGAATATATATCAAAAGTACATAGTTAGCTAGCAGAGACAAGTACGGTTTCTAAATGTTTTGATTGTGAATATGGTATTCTTAGTCCTGATCAAGATGCTGTTGCAAAGGACTGCTAATACTTGATATGTTATATATAGCAATATTACATTTTAGAGATTAGGTACTGTTCTACATTGTATTCCCCCTCCCCCCCCCCCAAAAAAAAAAAAAAAAAAAAAAAAGTTAAGATTCGTCATGACACACAACCTAACTTTTCAGAGCAATATTATGGGACAACTCATCTAGAAGGGAAACAAGATTCAGTTAGTAAACTAACTTCTGGTACAAAAGAAGTGTCTCATAAAATGAAAGGATAAGTGATTCTTCAATTCCTGGAGACAGGACTATGTTGAAACTAAAAGAGTTTGGGTTTGGTTTGGGCACTGACATCGGGTCTTAAAAGTATATCAGGCAACTTTTTTTTTTTTCTTTTCCTCTTAAAATGCTAAATTCATCTGCTAACATAAAAAAAAAAAAAAAAAAAAAAAAAAAAAAAACACAAAATAAGAGAGGTAAAGCAAATATTGTAAGATTTGTGAATGTTGTCCCTAGACTTTGGAAATACAGTGAAACATTCTCACGCACATACAACGGCATACCGTTGCTTCCCAAATTCTCAAGAAAAAATGTCAACTGCTGTACTTTCAAATAAAACACATAATAAGAAATTTATTTTTTTTTTTGAAATCTTCCCAAATTTGCAGGGTTTTTTGTATGAAAACTCAGAGGTCTGTGGTGACATTTTAAATGAAACTATGATTGCAGAGTTGCACGTGCAATACTGAAAAATAAATAAATTATGGAGGTCTTTGAATGATCATCCTGTTTGCGTAGGCATCTACTAGCATAAGATGGAGTCCCAGAAGGTGTAGTTATTTCCACTCTTGAATAAGAGCCCATAGCTTTCAAAATCTTCAGAAATGAAGCATTAAGGAACGCTACTACAAAAGAGCTCTTTTCTGAAAACCTAAGAGAAAATTATTTTTATACTATCGTATAGCACGGCTTCTATACTATTTACTTGGTAAAGGCAGTGAATTGGCAAACAGATGCTTTATGAGAAATGACTAACACTGTTGTTAAACTACCCTTTCAAATGAAAATGGTCAATTTTCAATTTAATGATAATACTTTAATATAGAAGCAATGTTGGAGCCAAATATTTACATTATGTTGTGTTGTCTCTTGAATAAATGACTATTCTTAAGGACCAGCTTGAGGATTACATTTGCACGGATGCCAAGCTTTACCAAAAATAACTCAGCATGATTAATGGTTTTTGACGAAAGCAGTTAATGACGTTCTTTCATAAAAGGTTAGCTCTCAGAAACTGTGGGTTGAGCTAACTGGGATTCTTTCTTTTCTTCATATTTATCTTTAGTAAATGACATTTCTATTACCACACATTACTATAGGATGGTTTCACCTGCAAAACATAAAACTGGAGTAAAAATCATATCATAAAATCATAGAATCATTAAGGTTAGAAAAGACCTCCAAGATCATCTAGTCCACCTGTCTCCTTGCTACCAGTATCATACACAAAATCATGTCGCTAATTACCACACCCAACCTTTCCTTAAATATCCCCAGGGACAGGGACTCCTAGAGTCCCTATTCCTACATTCCTAGAATGATTTTTTAAAGGGAAAAATTTCCTTGCAAATATTTTATTTTTCCAGGAAAATTGTGACTCACAAACCATACTTCAGAGAACTGTGGCCATCAAAACACCATGTTCCACTTACAAATATTCACAATTGTTCAGCAAAATGTACTATGCAAGTATGAATATTAAGTTTTCATTATGGTCAGGGCAGAATTCCCAGAGTTAATTCTCTCAGGAACACTTGTTACCATTGTTATTTACAGAGCTTGAGTTTTCTGAAATCTTCTTGCCAATAAAAACATTTTTGACAGAAAGCTAGCATAATCACAGTAAACAAGGTTGGAAAGTACATTCAAAAAACAGCTCAAATTTCTATTTACCCAGCATTAATAAATGCCCAGGTGGTTTGAATCCCCTTTGCATTGCTAAATCTATGCAGCGATGACAGAGGACGAGAGGAAAAAATGAAAGACATTTTTCTAGAAGTGAAAGAGCACACGACTTAATTATGTTCCAACAGGAGTAAGTGGACATGACTAGATAGCTACATTCTGCAATGTTACAGCTTTGAAGCACTGTCAGAACTAATTGCACATTTTACTCTTTCTCAAACCGTATTTTAAACCTTTGTGTCAGTGGGCTGTAGCAATAAAGTAGTCCTATTTAAAAATCCTCATGAATAAAGAGAGATGTCCAGACACAAATACCGTCTTGGTCATATCCTTGGAAAAAAAGGTGGCTTGTAGCTTTTTATGTTTAAATTTATGACCCCAAGCTCCTTGAATAGGTGTAACCTTACCCTGGAGATCCCCGTGCTTCACAGACCCACAGACACCTGCTCTTTAAGCCTATGAAAAAGTACCATGCATTTTACAGGTCTGAATTTGACACTCCTTTGCATAGATTTTATGATTGATTATAAGCACTGGATTATTAGGGGAAAAAAAAAAAGTAAGAAAAAAAAAAGAAAAAAAGTTGTGCTATCAAAGCTCATTAGAAACAGAAAAAGTATACAATTGTGAATTTATATTTTACTGCTTCCATTAAGTTTTATTATAGTTATCTTTTGATGCCTCACTTTCCTGTCTCTTCATTCAAGAACACAAGTACTGGAATTTTGCTCAAATTTTTTAAAATGAAAGCAGGTCTTCCGGGATGGTAACATAATGATTATTACCATCCCGGTTACCATCCCGGAAGACCTGCTTTCGTTTTTGTTTGTGTGTTAAAACCTCCATTCTAATGGTATCATTTGTGCTAGCATTTTTGCCTGACAATGATATTCAAAATTTTGTACTATTGCTTATAATGAGGTACTTCTGACAATCTGGACTACCTGAAGGAGAAACTACAGAATAAAAAGCTTTCAATCTTTACTGTGAAATTATTGTATAATAACAGTTGGGCTATACTATCACCTTTAATTATTTTCACTTGATTATCATCTCTTTAAGTTAGTCAGTTAAAAGTCAATGTTGACATTTCAAAAATAATGAATGAACTGACAACAAAATATGGAAGTAAAGCGGTCTCCAGCTGAGTTTTACACAAGAGTCTGTCAGTCTGTCAGAATCTGTCAGATTTAGAATTCTAATAGAATTCTAATAAAATTCTAATGTCAGATTTAGAATTCTAATAGAATTCTGATCTGTCAGATTTAGAATTCTAAAAAAAGGATTAGTTCATCTTAAAAGGAGGTAGATGGATGGCATCACAACTGATCTGATGCATGCACACATGAATCATATTGGTGCACATTAAACTTATATCTGACTTTGCAGGTGCAGTTGATTAAAGTTTAGACAAACTTTGGGTTTGGATGAGGATCAGTTGGCTGCAATTTAACCTAGATAAGTACAGATAAGTATAGATATATTGGTGGCCGGGGAGGAGGCAGTAGGAGAGCAGATGAAGATCACCATATTCTTACTCAGATGAAAAATTATGACTACCACCTGGAGAACAAAGGTCTAACCCTAAGACCATAAACATCAGTCCAAATATTTCCCCTTCCTTCCTTCCTTCCTTCCTTCCTTCCTTCCTTCCTTCCTTCCTTCCTTCCTTCCTTCCTTCCTTCCTTCCTTCCTTCCTTCCTTCCTTCCTTCCTTCCTTCCTTCCTTCCTTCCTTCCTTCCTTTTCTTTTATAGACTTAAGGAGACTCCAAATTTTCAGTCCTATCTATTAATATTTTATTTTATCTAAAAATAGTCCTGACCAGACTAAAAGAGCTCTAAAAGACCCGTGATTTTTGCTTCACAATGATTTTGTCACATCACAAGTCCAAACAAGACATAACCTTACTGATAATGTGATCATCCTTGGAGTGGATTGTTATTGACTATGAATATTTTAAGATTTCTAGGCAGTAAAAGATTTTTTGACAGTACATTTGCTATTGTTTCTATTAATTCTGTGGTTGTTGAAATGAAAAAATTAAAAGTTGTAACTGACATTCTTAATTATTTTCTTTAGTGTCTGTGACATGATTGATTTTCTGGAGAGTCTTTAATAATGAAACAATTTGAAAAACATTGTTGATTGAGCAGAAGATGTTAACTAGGAGGGGTGATGAACTGGGTGATCATAGATTCATGGTGTGATTGTGGTTGAAGACACCTCTGGAGACCATTTGGTTCAATCTACTGCTTAAACTGGAGTAAACCAGAACATTGAGCATTGTCAGAGCATTATCCAGTCAGGTTTTGCTTATCTCCAGAGATGGAGATCCAACAACCTCTGTGGTAGTCCCTGACAAAAAATAATGTTTTGTTATGCTTAAATTTCCTATACCTTGTGCCCAATTTTTCATGTCCTATCATTCACACCACTGAGAAGAGCCTGGTGCCATTTTCTTTACTCCTCCCCAGTAGGTATTTATATACATTCATTAGCTCATTCCCGAGCCTCCTCTTTTCCAGGATGAACAGTCTCAGCTTCTCTTCATATGAAAGATGTTCCAATCTCTTAATCATCTTTGTCACCGTTCTGTGGACTTGTTCCAGTGCCCATACCTCACTTTTATGGGGAAGCCTGGAAAAGGACACAGTGTTCTAGATATGACTCTTCACTGCTGAGTGAGGGGATATTTCTCTTGATCTGCTGGCAGTGTTTTGCCTAGTATAGCTCAGAAAGATGATGACCTTCTTTGTGGCAAGTTCTCATTGCTGGCTCATGTCCAACTTTATATCCAATAGGATCCCCAGGTCTTTTTCTGCCAAGCAGCTCTCTATAAGCTGCCCTGGCCCTATGTTTGTGACTATTCCTCTCTAAGAGGCAGGTTTTGTCATTTCCCTATGTTGAACTCCATGAGGTTCCTTTCAGATCATTTCTCCAGACTGTCAAGGTCCCTCTGGATGAGGTCCCTCTCTCCCTCAGAGAGCATGACTCTCTGGCATATCAGACACACATGCCAGTTTTGTGTCATCAACAAACTTGCAGAGAGTGCAATTTTTCTCACTGTCTAGGTCACAATTTGAGGAATAAATTGATAACAATGGCAAAAGTTGTTAGTGCAATGTTCAAAGGCAGGCCGTTAATGAGAAATGATGGTTTCTTTAGTTTGTTTGTGTTTCTATCTACTCTCCAAACGAAAAGGAGAAAAAAGTGGTCATACCAACCAGTCAGTGAAACTTTATAGATTGTCAGTGCAAGACTGTTAGGAAAAGGCAGATATACTTGAAGACAAATCAAACAAGGTGCTTATCACATCTATTGGTCTCATTGGTAAGATCCTGATCATCATCTACCAGATAATAAAAAAATAAAAAAGGCAAAAAGAGATAAGCATAGGCCCGAGTTGGGAATCCTGTTGAATATGATTAAAAAGATTGTTTTGCTTAATTTGGTAAACGAAAAGCAAATTGGAGCTATAATTGCTTTCTATAGATATATCAGTTGGATAAACCACAGATATATGGGATGAAAAACTGATATAAAGACAAATCAACATAATATAGCTATGAATTTTAGGTTTAACCTTAAATAGATTAAAAAATAGATTAAAAATAGCTTAAGGAGGACTGAAGTTTTTGAACAACTTTCCTATCATAGTATTAAAGAGAAAAATAAGGGCTCAGTTAGTTTATAAGGAGTATAATGCAGTCTGAAATGTAAGGATTAAGACCTTAACTTATGAATTTCTTAACAGTCCTATGTTCCTACCTTATTATCTCTTAGGATCTAAAGGATCCTAAGATAGAGAGAAACACTTCTTCCCTGTCTATCACATGATTCGATTGGAGATGTCTTCTACTTTGAGACAGAAGACAAAACTGCTTCCTCTGAGTTTTAAGTGGTGATTCCACCAGTCCCTATGGTTGAAAGTTAGAAACATGTTTAAAAGGAAAACAAGAATAGTAAAATTAAAAGCCCCAAATCTTACTGAATTAGCAAAGATTTTTTAGTTTGTTTTGCCTCTCTCTCCCCCTCTCAAAGAAAAGCCGTTATCTTCCTTCAGCTTTCCCCATTGTATTCTAAATTTCTTTCCCAGTTATGCTGCACTGTGACAGGGCTTGGTTGCTAATGTTCCTACCTTCTTGTAGGCAAAGGACATATGCAAATAACCAGGAAAGACTTTTATCAGTTGTTTGAGATAAGCTTTTTTGTCACAATGATAAGGATAAAAAGAGTATGGATACAAAACACGGATACAAAATATCCCCCCCCCCCCCCTTTTTTTTTTTTCCAAAGTAATTTAAAGTGGTAGGCAAGTATTATACAGCTATCATGGAATTCTGCATTCATCTTCTTGTTCTGCATTCCACTTTAGGAAGGAAATAAATTTTCATGAATCAAAATTTGGTTCATTGTGTCTGCATTTGATTCCAAGTAAAGGTTTGATTTGTCACCATCACATTTGATTCAATGCAGTCACATATTCTGAGTTTAACTCTGACCATGTTGATTATTGTTCATGAACATGTGAAACAGGCCACTTTTAAAACACACACACACACACAAATATCTCAAATAATATTATATAGAATGACAGATGAATGTATATGATACTACTGATGTTTTTAGGTGATGTTGGTTGACTAAGGAGGAAAATATTTTTAGTTGTACTTGCTTTTCCATGTCTTTCCTTGTCTTCTCTTTAAAATATAATTTCAAGAGCAGTTTTTATTCCAAAATATTCTTGCCTTTTAAGACATAGTGAAATATTTATGAAACTAACTATTTTCCAGATGGGATGTTACTTCCACATAAACTAGAGGCAAATGTAAATCAGTGTTTTCATTGGCAGACAAGTTTAAGGTCCTGGTTAAGACTTGTTTAGATATTTACATGTGGAGTAGGTTTCAATATCTCTTTTATAATAAGTAGAGATCAAAACATACTCTATGTTTAGTTAACCAGAGACTAAGAGTTAATTTGGGGTGAACAGAATTACTCTCTAAGGTTCATTGAGTTTATTGTCTAGATCACTGTAACACATCTTGACACCTAAATGTATGTGTCTTCATCTGAGCCAAATCCCACACAAAGTTTATTTTGAAAATTATTTATCAGTAATGAATCCAAATTCATGGACATTAAAACCATAAATCAGGAGGAACAGCAGATTTAGTCGCATGCTGTGTGTCTCTCAACACTGTTGAGATTTCTGCGAGGAGAAGTGAGGTGTATCTCCAACCAGATGAAAAAGACAGGCAACCAGTAAATGAAATTGGATAAGGAAAAAGATATTAGAGATCTTGATGGAAAGACATTTTGAAACTACTTAGCTCAAATATAAATACTTTCCCAGTATAATCATCTTGGACAGATTTTGGATGTCAGACATTCTTGCTGTACTGGGGAGGAACAAGCTGAAAGGTGCAGTTCTCCATGAGAAACTACAAGAGCTCTCTTGGGGGATGAAGTGGGTGGATTCTTATTCTTATGTTCCTTCTTGATACATTAGCAGACCAGTACCCCTGACAGTGGGTGAGTCAATGAAAGCTCTTCCTTCACTGATTACGTGAGAGCATTCCAAACTATGTACTGTGTATGACATACTCACACCTTATCAAGTAATTTAACTCCTTGTTTTATTCTTGGGTCATTATCCACATTGCACTACTACAATTCCAGGCTCTTTTTTTTTGTTGTTTTGTTTTTTTCAGTGAATTTTCTGAGCTATCACTGGCATGAGATTCTAGAAATAGTTAAATAGTTTTCTCCAAACATCATCCTTAATAGACAGTATGAATGAGACTCATCCAGATTTATCCATCCCAAATAATGTCAGCAGGTTTGATATACTCAGATATCCCTTACATCATGCAAAATATACCCTCGGCACCATGCAAGGCTGCAACGCAACTCTCACTTTATTTCAGGTATTTACAGACATAAACATGCACAAAAGGAAAGAAGTGAGCAAAGAGCTTTTCATGACTATCCTGCTTTATAAGAATGTATCCCTGAGGGGTGTCAATGTAAGCTACTCTCTACTCTGTTTATACCACCTATACTTCAGAGAGGGGGTGAAAAGAAAAAAAAAAAGAAGAAAAATATCTATTTTAGTTAGAACAGTAGGTACTGAGCCTCCAAAGTCCTTTTTTTTTTTTTTTTTTTTCATTGTTGGTTCGTAGCAGGTTTTGCTCTGTAGCAAAATCTTAGTCTAAGACCTTGACATGACCCATGATGAACAATGAGGTGTGTGTGATTTTTTGGACTACCCTCAGGGCTGAGTTGCTTGGCTTTTAATCAGGTCAAGGCAGACTTATAATAGACTTTAATGTCATTTCTATTTTGTTCTTATTGCCATGAGAGTGGCTCAGTTTGATAACACAATTTCAGAGCATTATCATGTAAGTAGCTTTCATATTGAATTAGCAAACTGTATAACAACAGGATAAGAAAACTAATGCAAGCTAGACAGCTCTTACAATACACTTCTGCACCTTTTCACTACAAAATGACATCTGTGACCTTTCTGTTCCCTTTTCAGTACACTCAGTCAGTATGAAAAGCTCTGTTCTACTGTTGAACATAGATCACCACACCTATTAAATGTTCTTCTGCAGAACATGCATATTGGTCTGGTGGCCTAAATAAATAAATAAATAAATAAACGTAACAATAGTACCTTGTCCAGTATTTCTGATTCCTTGTAAATATGCACAGTGTTATATAGCCAAATTTAGTGTACTTCTTTGTTCATGTTGTCTGCATTACTTTGACACTGTTGATCCATAACGATTAATGCTAGAACTGTGAACTGCCAGAGCAGATGACACCACTGCTTGCTTCAGATCAGAAACACATACTCGATTGCTTTTGTCAAATTAGTACCCAATACAGGCTTTATGTCAGTTCTGTGTTGGCTGAAAGACAACAGGGAATATCTGATTTGGTAGGAAGCCGCGTGATAGAAGTCATTCTGCAGGTATTTTTCTAAGGGGCAGCCTGAGTTCAATTCAACGTTGCACTGGATGTTCTGTGAAGGGCTTCTTTTAAGTGTGTACTAAAGACAGATCTCTATTGTTCAGCAAGCAACTGAAGCACTTGCCAGTCCTGAGCTGGCACTCAAAAACGTTTTCTCCAACTTGACCTATCAGTTAGGTCATTGGCAGTCCCTTAGCGTTCTTCCTCAAAATTCATCTGGGGCAGGAACAAGAAAATAGCTAGCAATTGCAGAGTATCCTCTTGCTCTCTGTCTATGGAAACTAAATCCAGTGTATTATGAACATGTAGGCATTGAGGCTTCAGAGCCAGGCTGTCTCAAAAATTAACCCATTCAAGGAAAAGCTTACTCTTTTTCTTTTGCACAATAAATGAGCCATCTCAAATTGTATTCAGCTTTTTCAGCATTTAAGTACATACACACATTTTAATTATGTCATGCTATTTTAAATAATCATCTACTAATTCATTTTAGAACTATACCTGCACATTTCTTTATCCACTGTCTCTCTCAACAAAACTGCTTTGTAGGCACACATTTTTTTTCACTTACAGATGTGAAAGTTTCTAAGGGAGGGGTACTTTAGCTATTCAAAATACTGCCTTATTAGTTACTTTATTAGATTGATTATTAAATTAATCATTTACCACAGTTTTCACTGAATACTTTTGACCACCTGACATGTTCCAAGGATTTTTCTGTGTTTCTTTTCTGATTCAGTAAGATAACTGTCATCTCTGGTATATAGTTTCGCTACAGATTATTGACAGACTGTTGGCTACTGTGATTTATGATGGCTCCAGTAATTTGCACAGTTGTTCGCACAGAATACATGACAGTAATTGAGTTTGTTTGATATATTCACAAACACAAATGTAATGTTTTTGAATACAGGAAAATATGATTTTGTTGGTAACAGTGGCACAATATAGTGTCTGCTGTACAGTTTTGGCAAAAAAAAATATATACATGTATATATATTTTTCTAGTGTCAGGACTTCTTGGTCTATTTTTCTGTATGTTGATTTTGGTAAGTAGTAACTATTCTTATTATACTGATGTTCACTGAGGTATTGGTCACATTGTTAAAAAAAATAAAAAATAAAGAACAAAAGAATAAAATAAAAGAAACAAGAATATAATGGCTACTCTGGATGTATGCCACACAAGATGTACAAGAGAAAAAAAAAAAAAAAAAAGAAAAAAGAAAAGAAAAAAGTTTACTACCTGGTATGTACCAGAACAAGGTAAAAGAAGGAACCTGATAAATAAATGGCTGATTCATAAAAAATAAATCAACTTTTTCTGTAATTCACCCACACCACCATCCCTTCTGTTATTTCACCTTTGAAAGTTTATGTCCAGTGGGTGCTGATAGTATAATGCTTCAATTAATTCTCCAAACAAATCAAGGAAGGGTAACATGGCACTGGCTTGATGTCCCTAGGCAAGTATAGGAAATATTAACCTTGAGATCAAGGAACCTGAAAATACGTATCTGCTATCTCTCAAGGATCTGAGTATCTTAGCTTTATTGAAATTAACCTAAGGATTGTGTTCAAAGGTCCCCTTTTATAGACAGAATATTTCAGGGCAAAGATTTCTAAGCTTTTCTACTGCCAGGATACCACTAGATGGGAATTTGCATGCAGGTAATCATTAAAAAAGGGGTTGTGTATGGCCTACTGAAAGATGAGAAATCTGTGACAAAAATCCACTAAAATAAAGTGCCTTAACCTCATGGTCATCTTTCCTCTCAAAGAAGCAATGGCCAGATTTTCAAACCCTAGGCACAGCCACTAAACCCATGGCACCAACACATCTTGGGCAGAGCAGCACGCCTTAAATCAGCTGAATGCTAGAGACAGTTCATGTCTCATGTCTCATGTCTCTTGGTGGGTGAGGTTTCTCCATACAGATATTATTTACATTTGACTCTTAAAGATGAGGAATGAGGGGAGTTTTCAACTTAAGTGATAGAAGGGGAAAAGAGTGAATGCTCACGATGTCATATTTGATTCCTTGTTTTCCGAATCTCTGGCTATATCCAAAAGGAAGGAATCTATAATGGTAATCTGTAATGCTGTGCAGAAAGCCTGAATTTCCGAGGATATAACTTGACTGTTTCCTATTTGACATGCTCTGTTTTCACTGAGCTAAAAGCAGGCAAAATACAGATCAGGAATGGATTTTGTAATAAGCTCATAGCAACAGAGATACTTCTTTGCATTTCCTCCTCAGAGAACCTGGCAAACAAAGAACGGTGTTATGAAATAATCAACTGATTTAAGTGGCATATGAAGCTAAGCAGCAGGGTTTTGCTTTGTGAACCTGTTGTGCAGGGAGAGCAGCTGTAATTTAATGGATTAAACTTGAGTCTAGGAGATAGCAAACTCCAGTTTGCCACACGAATCTGCCCCTTGGCAACAATGTGAGTTTATGCTGGAGGCTGGGGCCTCTCAGAACCTCAGATACATGGCTTATTTTTACAGCATGGAAAGCAAGGCTGTTTTCTAGAAGTTAAACAGGTGAATAAGGCAATAGGAAATCTAAATTACTGAAAAAATGGGTTTGATCAGAGGTGTTCTGTGTCACAACTTCCTATCCTGTGTTTTCATATATGATAGGAGCATTTCATGAGGGGGAAATAAATAAAATAAAATAAAATAAAATAAAATAAAATAAAATAAAATATAAAATAAAATAAAATAAAATAATAAAATACAATCCTTCTTCTAGAACACCAATTTGTATCTCAAAGGTTCTTTGGTTTTAAAACCATTTTCAGTTTGGGCCTGAAAGATAAACAGAAGTTCAAGACTTCCCCTGGGATATGCTAGTTTGGTACATTCCTGTCTTGTTTGTTTGAATTTTGCTTTCACAGAAGCCAACATTTCACTTAAAATTCCTACTTTTTTACCTATTTTTTTTAGCCTGATCTTTGAAAGCTCAAGGTTTTCAAGGGACCGTCTATTTTTCAAAATTCTCTCGTTTTTTCACATACGCACATAACAATGAAAGTTAGATGTTGCTTGTAGACCACTTTAGCAGAATTAATTAAGAATAATTACACAACATCAGAAACATGGGATATTCTTATGTACTCTACAGTATTAAGCCTCAGCAAATTTTATTTATCCTCACTACAGTGCTTTTTCTCAACTCTACACCTACATTTCTTTGCAAGCTCACAGAAAACTGACCTGTCTGATATAGCCTAATGTCTACAGCTTATCTAGTTCCCTTTCATCCAGAATTAGGAGAAATAACTTCTGTGGATTAACTGAAATATAATCAAGTTGGCTCTTTCCAGAATTACCAGATTATTTATTTATTTATTTGTGTGTGTGTGTGTGTGTGTGTGTATGTGTTTAATCTCCCACATACCCATTTATATCATCTTCACTTTCTCACCCCATATAAACTTCTTCCTGAAAAACCGCTCGTAACTCCACTGAAGTAGGTAGGTAAGTATATGATAGATAGATAGACAGACAGACAGACAGTTAGATAGATAATGCTAAGAGAAATGGATGTTGCTCATTGGAATAGAAATTAAACTCATGGTGATGTAACTACATAAGATACTAACATCCATGTTGTTTGAACCAGGGGAGCAAGAACTTATTTCTCAGAGACTGAGAGCTGGAATGGTAAGTGGAGTTTCCATTACTGTATGTGGCCATAGTGACAAATTGGTCTATTCTGTGTATCACTCAGAGCAGAATTTAATTAAGGAACAATGGTATCAAAAATGCATCCTCACATTGAGTTTTAGCATAGCTTAAAAGACCTCAGAAGAAAATCCATCACAACTTAACATGCTTTGTTCCAGGTTGTTAGTTACACTTGCAGATAAAATAAGTACATTGTTCAGAGGCTAATTTTGTCTATCTTCAGCTCCTAGGTAATGTATATTCTTCATCTTCTCTCTATTAGTTTAAAGGACTTTTGCTATTAGAAAACTTTCCCATATACAGGTGATAGTCTTGAACTTTTATATGATAAAATTCATTATCTGCGTTACTTCAGTCTTTCTGTCTTCTACTGAAAAGTCCTGGTGAGATATTCCTGATGTACAGTCAATCAGACTCCTTTCTGATCTTTTCTTCTCCCTCACCTTTCTACCCCCAAATAATTCCACACAAAGGTGTCTTCAGTGGTGTCTTCACACAGGTGTCTTCAGAGCACAGCAAAAGAGAGCCACAGTGAACAGGAATTTACCACTACTATTCTTAGGCATCATCGTTCCACTATTTACCACATTTTATTATTTTTTTTTTTCATAGTTTTCATGTCTTTGGACCTTCAAAACTTCATGAATTGAAAAGAGCTGATGGAAGAGAAACTTCATAAGCATTTTATATTTTTAGTTTAAAAATGAATTTTATTACATGTGTTTTCACCCCCAAGAAGTGGGATATGAAAATATACAGCACATCCAAGTTGAGATATATATATATATATATATATATATATATATATATATATATTATTGTTGTATAGTATAGGGTATATGTATTTATTTATTTATTTATTTGTCTGATATATGTAGAAAATACTCAAAGAAGTTTCCTTCTCAAAGTTCTTTCTTTAGGGACTTTGCTGAAAGACAGGAAAATCAATTGTATATATAGCAACACTTCATTTCAGGCATGGGCTGAAGCACATACTTAACAACAAATCTGTTTCTATGAAATGCAGGTGAGCACAATAAAAATAAACAATAATATGTCCTGCACTTATATAGAAAATTCTAGGTACTATTTTCAAAAAGCTTTAGAGTGATGAAAGCCCTTTTATCACCACAGGACAATGGAACACTAAGATGGTAGATCAGAAGCCCCGCATATAAGAGATCTAAACTGAGATGAACTTAAGATATGGCTCCTCCTTGCCCTATTTACAGTGCTTTTTCACAAAACCTACCAATCTTTGTGTATTGGGTTTACACGGCAAGGTTTTAGTACTGGGGGACTGCAGAGGTGGCCTCCGTGAGAAGAATCCAGAAGCTTCCACATGTTAGTTAAGGGCCAGTTTCAGTTGGCTCCAAAAGGGACCTGCTGCTGCCCAGTCAAGCCAATAGGTGATGTTGCTTGCACCTCTGTGAGAGCAGAGTTAAGAAAGGGAAAACTAGAACTGCTGCACAACAGCATCTGGGAGAGTGAGGCGTGAGAAGTCCTGCAGCCCCCAACGTGAGTGCGGAAGGAGGGCAGGAGGTGCTCCAGGCATGCAGCACAAGTTCCCCTGTGGCCCATGGAGAGGACCCTTGGTGGAGCAGGCTGTCCCCCTTCAACCCATGGGTCCCCTCCCATGGCACAGTAGATCTCCATGCTGCAACCCGTGGAGGAGCCCACTGTGGAGCAGGTGGATGTGGCCTGGAGGAGGCTGCGGCCCATGGAGAGCCCCCGCAGGAGCAGGCCCCAGGCCGGAGCTGCAGCTTGTGGAGAGGAGCCCACGCAGGAGCAGAGGATCTGGGGGGAGCTGCCACCCGTGGGGGACCCATGCTGGAGTAGTTTGCTGTTGGGGGATGGACCCCATGGTATGGAGCCATGTGGGATCAGTTCCTGAAAAGCTGCAGCCTGTGGGCAGCCCCCAGAGGCTCAGTTTGGGAAGGACGGCATCCCGTGGGAAAGACCCCTTGTTGGGGCAGGGGCAAAGAGTGACCATGAAGGAGCAGTGGAGATAAAGCATCAGGGACTGACCGCAGCCCGCATTCCCCATTCCCCTGCTCACCTCGGGAGGTGTAGTTGGAAGAGTTTTTAGTTTGCTTTTAGTTCTCACTCCTCACTGTTCTACAATTTTTGATAATTAATAAATTACATAGATGTAATGCTGAGATGTAATGCATAGATGTAATGCTGAGACCTTATGCTGAGTCTGTTTTGCCTGTGACCATAACTGTTGAGTGATCTTCCTGTCCTTTTTTCAACCTCTGAGCTCTTTTCATTCCATTTTCTCCCCCTTTCTCTCTGAGGAGGGAGTGTAGTTGTGGTGGAGCTCAGCTGCCCAGCTGAGTAAATCACCACATCTTGTGTGGATCAGAGCTAGTTTAATTCCTTCTGAATTCAGTTTTAAGATAAATTATTCCATAGCTGCATTTGCTGAATAATGTATTTGGATGAAGGCTGCTTATCCAGCTCTATAAATGTACAATGTTTGAAGCTGCATGTGAATATACACTATGAGAAGATTAGTACTAGAAGCACTTCATTGACAATTCATAGCAAACAATCAGTTATCAAGTCACGTGACAGCAAGGTATTTGATCACAACAACATCACTGAAATGCAAAAAGTGATTTTTCTAAAGAAGTTATGGAAGTTTGTTCACATACATATAGTTATACTACTTTGGCTGTCAACTTTAAAATAATGAGTTATCATACAAAAAAATAAACTAACAAAACATAATGGTGGGAAAAAATATATATATATTGAGTCAGCTATTTGAATCCTAGCACTTTGGTATAAGATCTAACACTTTAACTCTTGAAACCTCAAGATCTTTCAGCCTACTCAGCTGACAACAAAGTTTATCACCAAACTAAAATATACATTTATATTTAGTTAATGCCTCAGAGATGAAGAAAAATATTCTGCATGTTCAGTAGTTTTAAACTATCTTTACTTTGTGTCAGTAAATTTTTCCCCAGAGTATGTGGGTATCAGAAGGTCAGCACTGTAGCCTTTCTTACT
The DNA here is from genome assembly GCF_964035555.1 of Netta rufina. Classification (NCBI taxonomy): domain Eukaryota; kingdom Metazoa; phylum Chordata; class Aves; order Anseriformes; family Anatidae; genus Netta; species Netta rufina. Next base: position 5,396,878 of record NC_140123.1, read on the forward strand.
ATTATTATCAACAGTAATCTATAACGCATTCTTCTTAGAATTCACCTCTCAGAATGAGGAAGGCATTGAACAAATATTTCTCACAGTAAGGTGACTTACAAGAAGATATGCAACACTCTGAATTAGTGACTCATTTTAGATTAATTACAAGCTGAGTACAGAGTATTCAAATAAGGCACAGTAATCCATAAAGATAACACAAGATGTCTTGTTGATTTAGTTGCTGCAGTTGAATAACAGAAATATGAACTCAAACAGAAAACTAGGAACAGAAAATAAAGCAAAGGAAGGGCCAGAATTTGGTTGGTGTTTACATGCACATGCATCCCGGAATTGTGCAAGTCAAAGGCTTTCTTTCTCAAAAATCCAGTGATGAAAGGGAAGAAAGTTCCAATGGTATTGAGCAGAATGATGTAGAGAGGATGAGAAGCCTCAGACTCTGCCACCCTGAATTCTGTGATATAATTCATTTTTGGACTACAAAAGTTAAAAGTCAAAATAAGCTAAAATATAAGGAAAAGTAATGAAAGAAGGTAACATCAGTGCTCCAGGGGTAATCTGAGAATCATCCTAGGGTTCTCACTTTTGCTTACAACAGCAGTTTGGAGCTAGAGATGCTGACACAGATAAAGATGTTCAAACACAAGGTGAAACAAAGACATCTAAGAGTCTTGTCCCTTAATCTGGTAATTCACACAGGCTTTTCTCTACAGTGAACAAGAAAGGCAATGTATCTCTGAAGACTTCTAGAGGGTCAGCCTGAGATTTTAACCTTCTCCCACTGACTCTGGAAACCTAATCAAGTCACTTCCATGTCAATGAGATGCAGCAGGCAGAGGGACCAGACAGAAGGAGAAATTTAATAGATGTCTATGTGTTCATAACATTTCCAAAATGATTAACTTTCTTTTGAGAGAATGTGGTTTGGAGATGACTTTTGGAACAATTGCAGGCTGGTTGTAGTACGTGCCAAGAAGGAGGGAACCTAAGATCTTAGTTTTTCACAGCTTTAGGGAATTTAAGCCAAGAGATACTATATCTCAGCATAATCTCTTTCAGGGGATAATTATGACAAAATTACTTTCCATTCTTTCTGCTTGTGTAGAGCCATCGCACAAGAAAAATACAGGTCAAGCGAATGTTTAAAAATAAAAAAGGGAATTAAAAGGGAGAGTGTTTGAAGCTGTAGTGCAAACATGACTTACAAATCAAAGTAAGTTTTTAGATTACCTCTTTTATCTGTTCTTACATAATTTAGATGAGAGAGAAGTAATTAATTATTCAACAGACACAGATTGCTGTACATCTCCAGTAATACTACTTTGGATTCCTAGAAGTGTTCCATTGTGTCTCTACCAGGAGAAACGTGCTTTTTTGTCCATAGATATTCAAATTGCACGTAAATGGCATGTTAGGAATCTGAAACTCATTGTTTAACCACCAGCATAAAATTTTATTTATTTATTTATTTATTTATTTATTTATTCATTGATCTATCAAAAGTGGTCAACAAATAGTTATTTACAATCATTACACATCTTTTTCAGGTAGATTCAGAAGTTCATCAGAAAATGTTTATTTCCTGCAGTTCTGATTAGGGACAGTTAATTATAATAGATAGGCTTATGTTATGTTCTTTAAGAAGATATGTAAGTCTAGAAATTCCTAATTTTTTCCTGATGTCATTTCTCAGGGTGCATGTATTTCATCTCATTTTAGTCTTAAGCATACATCTTACACATGCAGAGTTTGAATAATTTTCCACGTCACTGTTTACATATGTAAACAGCTACATTTTATTTCCTCTCTTCCTTTCTTATCTTAATCCAACAGAATTAAAATATTTGGGTGATTATCTCTATTCTGGAAGGGAAATAAATAGTGTAAACACAGAAAAGAACAGGAGAGTTTGAGGGACTAACAGGGGTGAGAATAAGAACTAAAGAACATGAGAAAGAAAAAAAAAAGAACAATCTTAAAGGAGACAAGGAAAAATGAGAAAGAAAATAGAAAGACAGCAGTCTACAAGAAGAATGGTCTAGCATGTGGGGTAAGAGAAAAGTGACATGGGGAAATGCAGGAAAGGGCAATAAAGCAGAACTGACTGAAGTAGGTTTTGAAAGAGAAACTTCAAATATCTCAAGGTCTCAGCATGTGGCTTTTTTTCCAACACTTTCACAAAGAAAGGAAAAATAATGTTTGTAATCTTCCCACAAAAGTAAAAGTACCAATCTGCCAAAAACAATAAACTGTCTCAGATCATGTGCTTATTAGAATAAAGTAAATATGGGAATAAACCCAGCTTGATTTCATGAGTAGGCATTTGCAATAACAGCAGCAACAACAACAAAACCAGTCAGGATTTTAAGAGAAAGTGTTAGGAAAGAGAGATGATAAATGAAGAATTAAATATTTTTATTTGTTTTCTTAAAATAAGAAGGGCAGACTTCAAAAGTAAGGGAAAAGAGTAAAAGGAAATACAAAGTTAGGAAAAAAATGAAATGAAAATATAACACTGAGAGAGAAAAAAGGTGTGGCAGAGTACAGAAAATCTGGTCTAATCACCTAGCAACCCATTTTTTAATTTATGAATTCGCTCATCCATCTTAATCTCATCACGATATCACATCTGAGTGCCTAAAGGCCAGAAATGGTTTAATTTAACCTCTCCTCCCCAACAGGCAACTGAGGTATGATGATATCAATTAATTATTCCTGTTCAGCAGTTTGCCTCTGTTTTTCCTTATGACAGCACACACACACACACACACACACACAAAAAAAAAAAAAAAAAAAAAAGTAATGAAACATTCCATGTGTGGTTCCCACTTCAGCTATACCTACTTTTGCACTTTGGCACTATTACCTTTGGAAGAAGGGTGCACCATGGCCCCGGGATGTTTACCTGCAGTGCACGGTGACAAAAAAAAAAGGATACCAAAGTAGATAGCATGGATTTGAGCAACTTGCCTTCCTTTCTCTCCCTTTTCAGGAGCCCATATAAAATCACAATGTGACTACCATCCATAAAAGTGCTCTGCCTTCTGAAAAGAAACTGTCCTGGTGCCTTCATACACAGGTAAACTGAGCACAGATAGTACTCAGTATATGGTACTGATAGTAGAGAGGGGATATGGCCTCTCAGGATGGAGATGAGCAGTGTTTTAGGAATGAGACATTCTGAGCTCTGAAATTCTTGAGTATCAGGAACTCTGGCTTTATGAGTGTCCAGATTCTTTTCCATCTTGGCTTGTCCAGTAGTTGATTTTCATTATGATTACCTTGGCCAATGTAAAGTATTTTTGAGTCATTGCAAAGACATAAACATTAAGAAAATGAAATGTCAGTTTGAAATTTAATAAGCATTCAGCTACAAGATGATATTAACATGAAAAATATTAGCTAATAGATAGCTAATACTATCTATTGAGTGTAGTTTGAATACTTTTTGAACAGCTGCACATTCCTTCTGAAACTGATTTTTTTTCGTTTTGTTTTCTATTTTGATTTTTGTTTATTTTCATTTCATTTATTCATTTTTTAATATATTATTTTAATTATTTTTACTTGGGATTATTATTATTTTTTTAATTATACATTTATATATTCTCAAAACTTGTCATTACTAAAGCATTGATCAGATTTACTTTCTTTATGGTGTGAACTGGATACAGACAAAAGATTGCTACAATTTGGTGCATGATATTTTGTTATAAAATAATAATCAGCAAACTTTAAAAAAATATATATAGCAGAAAAAATATTTATATATTAGAACTGCAGAGAATACAGGCAATTATTTTAGGAAGGGAAAGGTTGAAATCTAAATACCAGGGAAAGACCAGAAAATAAATGGGAAACAGCAACTTCTATAGAAGAAGAAATGAAAATAAATTGAAGCTTGGGGAAAAGATGGAAAGAGAAAGGACAAAACTAATCTTTTATTTACTGATTCATTATTCTAAAATTCTAATTTATGTATACATCTATTCCAGTCTATGCTGTGTATAACAAAACTTCCGTCAATACAATATAAAGACATCAGGTGCTTGAGCTTTGTCTGTGTTTCCCCTGGAGGCACTAAAGGATATTTTATTAATCATTGCTCCTGCTTCACATCTCTCCCTTCTGAAGGTGAGGAGACAGTGACAAAGCTGAGAAGAGGCCAGTATTTTCATATGTGGCTCTGATCCCTTTGTCTTTAGACTGACACCAACAATGGGTTTGGAGACACCTACAGCGAAATGAACTCTATGAGGAAAATAGTTTAGCCAGATCCTCCTGATCAAGCTAATTAATAAATAGATAAATAATCCCTCATTTCTTTCAGAAGGCTTTCTTTTCATGCCAAATGGAGAAAGGGCCCACAGAGCTGTCACTGTGTGGCTCTTCTGATCATATTCCATATTGGTAGGGTGTGCAGGAGCAGATGCCCCATCACTTGCTGTGGAGCAGGACTGCACTGCGACATGACCAGTGTGGCTTCCATCTGCTTCCCTGCAAAACTTCACAGACAGGGCTCTCAGGGGACTCTTGGGTCTCTATTGATGCAGCATGCACAGTACTGAGCAAAAGAAAAATCATGTGGGTCTGGACATGACGAGAGTCTGAGTCTTACGGTACACTGTACTGCTCCTCCAAACACTGTGTCAATCATTCACCTTCCCTGATATGCAGTTTGACCCCACTATTTACACATGCTAATAATCATATTGCTTCATATGGGACAGTATAATCATTCATTCATGCCTCTTATTTCTATTAACATATACTACTTTGTCAACAATATTTTAAAATATTAGTTTAAAGCATTGTATTCACCATTTATCTGGTAATTTTAAATAGTGATTTCAAATCATTTTATAAATATATTAATCCTATTTTTCAAACACTGAAGCTGAAACACTCCAAGACTAAGTGAATCACCCTCTTCATTAATTTTACAGATTGGACTGAAACTCTCACCATAGTGATTTATAATCTAGCATTATCCAAATTTCTGCAGAGTAGATAAACAGCTTAAAAACATCTGAGCTGAGAACCTCAGAGTAGAATCATCTAGCACATTATTTGATAAAACATGACAGGATTTGTTGAAGAACATATTTCATCAACCACATGTGAAACTTCATAGAAGCATAAAGTATTAAAAGAAAAGAGCCTTAGAAACAACTCACACCTACTCAGAACAACAGCAAATCATGTAAAAAGGCAGATTTGTATTCAGAATAGTCAACTCAACAAGAAAGAGACTTTCTGCAGTGGACAGGTGGATCCACATGCTTACATCCAATTATATTGTAATCACCAACTTACTAAAAAACGTTTAAGAAACAAAAAATAAACAAACTGATATAAAGTATGCTTTGAACAAAAGAAAGTTTTAAAGGAAGATTTAACTGTTAAGTTGCTATGTATATACTAGAATTCTAACACAAACCTCATTCAAAATATAATTACAATTACATTAATTAGTTATATGTCACCTTATCTTAATTTTCCCCCAGGTTATCTTCTAACTAGTTTTGCATGCTTAGAAGCATATTCTGTTAAGTCTTGTGCAGTATGTGTTTCAGCCAATTTTAAGCTTCTTGGGTGAAAAATTCTTTAGATGAGAACTGATATTTGTGAGTTCTGTATCTTTTGTCTCTGTTTTAGTCCCACTTTCTTTCATTCAAATGTATCATAAATTCAGCAGTCTTAAACAGTGAATATGAAATCACATCTTGTACTTGATTTGGTATTTAAGTGTATTGTTTCCTTTCACTGCATTCTTGTTCTTCCTCTTTATTAAATCAGATTGTGAGAGAGCAAGAGTGGTATATTAAAAAATAAAAAGCAAAAGTTAAAAATGCATATTATTTCAGATGTTATGAAATGTTAAGGAGATTTAGTCACAGAAATCCCTGAGAGACTACAACATTTGATAAAGAGCAAAGATGTTGAAACAATAAATTCATAAAATCTTTCCTCTGGATGTATAACTTGAGAGTTTTAAAACTTCAGTATAAGTCTTAGGGAGTCACACTTTCCAAATGACATTTAAAATGCTGGCAAAGCATCCTGAATGCCAGTTTCAGCTTTGAATTGACTATGATCAGGATAACAGAGTGTATTGAAGGATATGCTCCAGCTACTACTAAAGATACTGCAACCTTCACAGCATCTTGACTTTGAGAAGTTGACAGTGTCAAAAGAATTTGAGCTGCAAAACTGGAAAGATATAGGATCAGGAAAGAAATAATAGATTTAATGACAGTTAGGTGAACATCTATCAAAGGATCCCTGAATCTATCTACATAGCATTGCATGTTCTTGGTGTGTTTGCACAGAGAAATAATTAATAGGGCTGAGGTTACCACAGATAGTACCAGAGGAAAAAAGCAACCAGCAAAGTAAAGAAGAAGAATGTACGGATGTGAACTGTCCCAGTCACTGATGTGTACTGTGCTATTCTCTCTACAGTTCCCGGTTGAGCTGCAGAGGTACGTGCTGGGTGTAGTCCATAAGAAAGGAAGAGAAGTCACAGAAGAGACCACCAGTGATCCTAGAAGCAGCTGTGGAACCATCCCAGTTATTCTGAGCTTGATTTGCAGGAACAACCATTGGTTGACATTGATTATTTTAGCACAGTAGAGGACATAGAGCCAGGTACTGAACCACAAACTGGCATGGTTTACAAACATCCATACAGCACCAAAAGCTTTGTACACAGAAGCCAACTTGAAAACATCCGTAAAATAGAGACTGTGAATGTACATCATTACTGTCACCTGCAAGATAAATCTTGATGTACTCAGGAAGATCAGAATCATATCAGCAGCAGAGATTTTTTTGCTTTTGATCCAGTTAATGCTATTGACAGCTGTAATAAATCCATTTCCCATAAATCCAACAACAACTTCAATAGCTACAATACACATTGAAATGATGAGAACTGGAGGCAACATCTTGCTGCTTTGGTCACCTCTGCCTGATTACCTTGTGAAGCTGTGCAAAAGATGAACAGATCAGACAGTATATGACTAGCCCTAGCCCCAGTCTGCTCGCCTTATATCAAGGAACAAGACATCTGGAAATGATAGTATGTTTGTTGGTGCTGTTTCTGAGTTTGCAAATCAGAGAAGGATTTAATAATTAATTCTAAATTTTTACATGCATAAGATTTGCCTACGTTTTTCATTAGGGATGTGGAATTGTCAGGTGTATTAACTGCCCTATCTTTTATCCAATTATTTATATTCCCACCTGGAGTGACAGAAGGCTCTGGCTCTGTGATTATGACTGTACCTGACAATGTGGAAGAAGTTGTATCAAGCAACCCAACACGGCCAGCAGCATGTCAGGAGATAACAAGAGGTTTTATATTATATCTATTATCTTTCATATTGTTTTGAAACTCTGTCAAGTATGACCACACTAGTTAATCACCACCATTTTAACTGTGAAGATTGTACAGCCTTGTCCTATTTTGGGGGAGTACCCCAGACAAACAAGCTACCTTATTGTTATTATTTATTGCTTCATACAGTTACCCACTTCTGATGTGTTCATGTAAATGGTCACTTCTATGACCATCTCTTGTAATGGTCACATATATGGGATCAAAAGATGACAGTGACTGGTTGTATAATGAGGAAACTTATGACAGCAGGATAGTGAAGCAGAGCAGTACATCAAGCAGAACACTGTTAAAGTCCCCAGCTAGTTTCACTGTCATGACCTCTATCCTACCTGTGTTTCACAGGGAAGTTTCTCTATACAGGAGATCTTGACCTCTTTTTCTTTATGGAATGAAAGTCTGTCATCCGTCTGCATATGTGTGCCCTCTTTGGCTAGCTGCTGCAATTAGTCCATGAGGATTGGAGGGGAAGTGGTGGTGGTATTAAAGCCCACAGTGCATTATTGCTAACTTAAAAAGAAATATGTCTAGATTTATGAAACAATTTATCCTCATTTTCTCAGCCACAATCCCATTAATTCAATCTATGAATGTAATATTGGTGCATTAATGTTGTAAATATATTTTTTTTTTCATTAGAGAAATATGAAACAACGCATGAATACTTTGACATCATGGAAGGAAACAAAATCATTTGGCTACTGAAAAGTACTTTACTTAGGCAGTAAAGTTTTTATGATTTTTTTTTGTGGAAGGTTGACATATACTTCTGGAGTCCATTTCTCAGTGGAGTAAGATGACTCAAAGTGAAAGGCAGACCAAACTTCTCAATGTGATAAAACCTGCCAATTGGATGTACTATTTACCATTATATCCTGTCTTCATCCTAGGATGTACATGTGTAGCCTATATATATGTATATATATATATATATATACACAACCATATCCTAGCTTTTGTAGAGTTGTCCAGCAGTGGAATAGTTAACTTAAATTGGTACGAGTGCATTTCTTCATCAACTTATTGAAATTAAAATCTCCTTTTATTTTTTTTTTTTCTGTCAATACTTCAGTCATGCTCAATTTACATTTCCATTTAGGTCCTAGTAACCACAAAGACAGGAAGTTTTTTCCTTAAAAATTGACTATATTTTTTTCATCACAACAATGTAAATTTACAAATAAAAAATAAAAAAACAGTTCTGAGACACTTTTACAAAATATCTTATCAAGCTTCCAAATTTCATAAAGCCGAAGGGAGAAAAAATAATAAAATAAAACAAAAAATACATTGGCATGTTTACTTTTCCTATCATGTATTTCACAAGAAGTATTTCAAAATAGTGATAAAGTCATACCTTACTAAGGAGGAAAAAAAAAAAAAAAGTGTAACGACACCTATGGTGTATTTTAAAGTTACATGCATAAAGCTTCCTGTACACAGAATATACATTACATAATTACAGTAATCAGTTATCTTAAAAATGAAGTCATTAAGTTACTCAGGGGAATATGACAATAGCACTTTATTTTTATACGCTTATAAAAAACAGCACTGCAATTATGAAGTAGAAGAAACTGCATTGGAAGATAGAAAACTTCAAGACTAAAATCTATTCTGAACTGTTCCAGAAAACAGTTACAAAATTCTATTTTCTCTCCATATCCACCATCAAAAATAAGAATTTTAAAGGAAAACAAATCTAATTTCCATTTATCTATTTATTTTTTCATTTGAGCAAGGTCAAAAATTGGAATAACTACTTAACAGAGAAAATATTCATGCCTTGAAGATTCCCACCAGGTCCTTTACAAAGAAGCCATCACACAACCTCTGCACCCTGGTAGCAAGTCTATGGCTCATATAGTTCAGGTAGCCTGTCTCTCAGTTCTTTGTTACTGAGCTAAAATGCTCTATTCCCAGATATGGTTTGTATATAAATATTTTTTTCTTCTTTTTGTCTCCTAGTACGCCAAGGGCTTCCTGAGGGACTGTGCAAGTGGTACAATATTCTGGGGTTCTCCAGAGGACCATAAATCTGCTGATGGATGCTGATGACATACCTGCAATCACCATGATGCAAAAGGCCAGTTTATAGATAACAGAAACCAGGACTTGACTGTTCCTCATGTTGGCACCTGTTTGGTCCCAGACAGAGTGAGCAGGTTGGCTGCTGGAGATAATCATAGTTTCACTTACAGTGGTAACTGTATGCAGCAAACTGAATTCTCTCATTTTGACTTTTCCTAACCTTGCAGCTTAGTTGCAACATGCTTTTGCAAAAAGCTGAGGATACTGAGGGGTGGTGGCAGTATGAGCACCTTACTTAAGTGAGCCATGGTTGCAGGGTCTGTATACTTCAGGTAAGATGGGCTGGAAGGTTTTTATGGAGTACAACAATAATGTGTCATTTAGGTTTCAGGCCCAGTGTCATCTGTGGTGACAATGTAAAAGACAGGAATGATAAGGTTCCTAATGGATCACTGCGTAAATATGAATAGGACCCTTCAGTGGTTCATAGAGCAACCTCAGGGTGATGTAGACATGATTTCATAGATTGTTCTCACAGCGGTGGGAAGACCAAAAGAGTACAAGTATGTTGAGATTGTTTGATCTGAATTCAGAAGTCAAAAAAATCCAGTTTTATAGCAGTGATTTACAAATATTCAGACTTGGAAGAAAACGGAGTCTAAACTCCTGAAGGATGCTGTATGTTGAGTACTTCATGCTGTGGTCACAGAAGTTTCTGGTTTTATTTTTTCTGGTATTTTATATCATGATGAATTCTCAGCTTCATCTATTCCTATTAGGAATAAACTGTGATGAAAATAAGAGTGATTACTTCAAATATTTAGAATGTATCTAATACTAGGATTGTAAGTTTCCTTGATTTCTCAATTATATTGTCTGGATAGATCAACATTTTCTTAGCAATAAAACCAGAGATCAGAATTTTAAAGACACCTACACACACACATGTCATCAGGTATATGTAATCAGACATAGAGATTCACTTTGGTGTGATGTGTCTCCACAATGAGACCAGCAGCAACCTGGATGAAAGGAGAATTGCAATAAAGGAAAAGAGGTACTCTGTGAAAGAAAGACAATTAGCTTGCAGATCCCAGGTAGGGTTGCTACATTAATGCTCTTTTGTAGACTTCTTTTTGAGCTACAGAGTTAACGATCATGATCAGAACAGATCTAGTTGGCAGAGGATACAGAAGAGACTTTACAATATGTCAGAGTTCCTTGACCTCATCCTCTGGGAGAGCATGTGATTGAATTTATAAAACTAGCTGAGCCACAGTGTGATGCAGACCCTAGCAATTCTTAAAAATAATCACAGGATTATTTTAGTATGACATAAATAGTAAATTCTGGAGAGAAGTGTCTGAATTTACACATTTTCCCTTACAAGACAAAACTCACTGTACTTCGAGAAGATAGGTTCAGTTCACTGGGTAACAGCTTTCCTCTTTTGATTCATGCATTCATATTAACAACTGTAATAAATACACTTCCCACAATTCCTACAATAATTTTAATTGTTGAAGTAGTTAGAGAGATAATTAAAGCACAGCAGACAGTTTCTGGTTCTTGTCCATTCTGCTCATTCAGAAAAACATGAAGCACTAATTAACTGGTAACTGGTTAATCTTTCAACCTTTTACTGTGTGCAAGAAGCATGTGAATATGATACCGGATGATTTATTTCTTGTATTGTTCAGGAAGATGCATATCTTGGAAATGTCACCGATGAACCATCCAACTACAACCACTGTTTCATAAGTTTTAGTGAGAAGTAATTGTCTATGGCTGGATTGAGGATAGGAAAAAATAGAACATTTTAAAGGTATTGACTTTTTTTTTGTGTTAAGTTCATTAAGTTCTTGCTGCTGTTTTTTAACTGCTTTGATTTTGATGTGACATGACAGGTGCTCAAACTGCTGCCACCCTTCTGTATCTTTACTCATCTCTCTGCATGTTAACAGACATGCCTTTTGAATTTTGGTGCCCTCACCAAAACTAATTCTTGATCAAATTTCAAAATGTAAAGCTTTCTCATGTGATACCTCCAGCACATTTGAGGAAAAAAGTATCATAAACAAAAACCATGGAGATGAACATCTGTAAAGTCCATGCAGCTAAACTTGCTTCTAACTTGAGAACCAGGGTTCTCATCTCATGGAGATACAGACCTGTGAAGGTTTGTCCATGATCCAGAGTGAAATCAAGGTGGGGTAATGGCATTTACCTGAACATGCACGTGAGGAAGCAATCCCAAGACCATCAGTTTAGATATAACAATAAAAGTCAATTCTTGCAACAGCAGAGCTGGCTATATTTTGCTTTATAACTTTGTTTGTATCTGAAGTGTAAATACGGTAAGTTTAATGAGATAAATTTCATCTTTCATGGCTCCAGCAGCTGGACCAGCAGATAAATACAGAAGTAAAATACTGACATTTTCAAACAACACCATAACAAACATGAGTGTTTGTTATGGGGTACTCCTGTGAAAACTACCACTAAAATTTGTTGGATTGTCCAATTAGTTTTTGTCCGTTCTCTAAGACTGGAGACATCAAGCACACAGCAGGAAAAAATAAGACTTCATGGGGTCCAGTAGACACTGTCATTTTGTTTGATGTTCCTCAAGCAATTCTTAAATGTTTTTCAAACTCAGATTGTTACAGTGAAATCAGAACTAGGGTAGGGTTTGGACAGATTAAGATCATGCTTCAGAAGGACACATCTTATCTATTCACATTGTTAGTGTACTAATGTGAATCATAAGTCTAGCTTTACCTATCATTCTCTCAGTCATTGTGATTGAAGACATGATCTGGAATCATTAGCGTCTGTTTTTCAGTGTTCACAATCTGATGTCCTGAAATGTTAGAAGGGCTCTAGAGCACCAGCTGAACTGCAATACTGGAATCATGCTGTCTCCCTCATGTTTTCTATCTAAAAGCAAAACCTAGCCTGTAATTCCATTTTAGAATTCTACCTGGAAAGAAAAATATTGGAAGAATTTCAACTTTTTCCCTGCCTCCTAGTGAAAGTACAGTTTTGTGTTTAACATGTGTTAACCATTTGCTGGACCGTTAATGTTTTATTATACCACAGCTAAATTAAAAGATTTGCAAAACAGTACGAGAAAGTAAAGAATGCATATTACCATGGTAGTAAACTTTCCATTTCCTAATAAAGAGAGAGGGAGATGAGAATAATTTATTGTTCACTCATATTTTGTGCTGAAAAAAAAAAAAGGAAAAAAGACTTTATTTCAATTTGCAGGAAGAACACCACTTTCCAAGAAATCATAATAAATTCAATTCCAGTGGAGTAAGTGCCTCATGGCATTTTTTCACCTTTAAATCATGAGCTTTTTAATAAATAAGATTTTTACAGTCCGTAATGAATAGCACATATTTATAACACAGGCATAAGACAATGAAGTACTTAGTAATAAGATCCTTATAGAAAAATAATTGAATAATAAAAACAACAACAACATCAACAAAGAATAGGAGAATGCTTCTTGTATAAGATAAAGAAATAGGCCAACAAAACTTTCAAGAAAAAATAAAAGATAAGCCATCACTGTTTGGGTTTAGACTCTTGCCCAGAAACTCAGCAGTCCCGATTCTGTTGCTGTAAACATGGTTGTTGCTCTCAATGGCACTTTTTAAAATAGTTCATCAAGTGTTCCTCATGTATTTGACAAGGTATGGAAGGCTTGTGAACCTTAATAAAATATCCTGCATCTAGTAAACAACAATAAATCAAGGTGCCATTTAACACATGCTGACTTTATGTTTCACAAAATATCTCAAAAATACATATGAAAAGGTGATAATTTCTTTTACCATTAATTTGCAGGCTGTCATACTGCTGTCATTGTTGAAATGGAGACAACATACTGTTAATTTCAGTATGATACGATTTGTTTTTCAGAGGGCTGTTGTCAAAACTGAAGACTGATCAGACAAAGGTAATGGAAAGTGTCCTTCAAATTACTTGAGAGAGGTCAAACAGATAGAATGCAGCACAGATGAAACAAAGAAGTAACTATAACTTTAAGGAAGTAAGAATGCATGTACACCCCAGAAAGAAGAAGCTAGAGTTAGGAAGAAACTACTGACTGTAACAGTTTCTCTTTGTCATAAAGGAATAAAGTTTAACTAAGTATGCATCAACTCAGGACACCATTTGTAAAGATGAATGAAGATAGCATTTGTAAATATGAGTTTGTGCTTTATACCATCTAAAGTACGAAAGGAAATGTGTTCACTTCCTGGATGCCACCTGCACCATGCACCACTCACTCTCATTCCCTCCTTTTTCTCATTTCCCCCTGATTTGTTTATTCACCTTCACCAGCAAATGAATTAATTCCTTCCAAAACTCACTCTTCCAAAAAAAACTTACAAAAACCTTGCCCTGTAACAATGTAAGACACCAGAAGAGAACTCATATTTTCCCTACCTCAAGTCACAAAGGAATTAGCTGCCAGCCTATGTCTATAAGCTTTATCTGGATGCCTTCCTGTATCCTGGATAAAGGGATATTCAAAGCTTTTCTATTATCCCTGGGGATGAATACTATGTTAGCTGGGTCAACAATAAAGCCTTTTGTTTTTATCTCCATATAATCATTGCAAACTATCACTGTCTGCAGCTACAGTTACATCTTTATCTGACATTTGTGACTATGATTGGAAGAGCTCTTGTGGGCTGAGTTTGGTTCATTGTGTATTTTATAGTGTCCACCAGAAAGCTTAGAAGTAATAATGAATTCAGGGTAAATTTTTCAATGAAAGCATATTATCCTTATAGTGGTTTTGACTGGGATGGAGCAAATTTTCTTCACAGTAGCTTGTATGATGCTATTTCTTGGATTTGTGATGAAAACAGTGGTGATAACATACCAATGTTTAAGCTGTTGCAGAGCAGTGCTCACACAATGCCTTTTCACACTTTTCTACTTCTGGTGCTGCCCTGACAGCAAGATACCTGGGGGCGCACAAGTTACTGGGAGGGGACACAGCCAGGACAGCTGACTCTTGCTGACCAAAGGGGTTACTCCATGCTATACAACATCATGTTCAGTAGTAACAGCTGGGGAACAAATGGAGGAAGGGGAGATGTCCCTCAGTTTTAGGTTTCAATGTGTGGTGGTTTTACCTTCTTGGGCAGCTGAACTCCACCACAATCACTCTCTCACTCCCCCTCCCCAAAGAGAAAGGGGAAGAAAATATGATGAAAAGGGCCCAAAGGTTGAGATAATGACAGGAAGATCACTCAACAATTATTGTGACAGGTAAAACAAACTCAGAGTAGGGAGACTGATATAATTTACTGACTATCACTAGGAGACTAAAGAAGTGACAACTAAAAGCAAACTAAAACTATCTTCCCGTCATTCACTCTTTTCTACCTCTTCCCCTCAAGCAGCACACAGGAACAGGGAAGGGGGCTGTGGTCAGTCCCTGACGCTGTGTCTCCACCTCTCCTTCACGGTCACTCTCTGCCCCTGCTCCTTGTGGTGTCCCTCCCACGGCATGCCGTCCTTCCCAAACTGAGCCTCTGGGGGCTGCCCACGGGCTGCAGCTGGGAACTGATCCCACATGGCTCCGTACCATGGGGTCCATCCCCCAAGAGCAAACTGCTCCAGCATGGGTCCCCCATGGGTGGCAGTTCCCCCCCAGATCCTCTGCTCCTGTGTGGGCTCCTCTCCACGGGCTGCAGCTCTGGCCCGGGGCCTGCTCCTGCAGGGGCTCTCCATGGGCCGCAGCCTCCTCCAGGCCACATCCACCTGCTCCACCGGGAGCTCCTCCAAAGGCTGCAGCGTGGAGATCTGCCCCATGTAGGACCCATGGGCTGCAGGGGGACAACCTGCTCCTCCAGGGGCCTCTCCAGGGGCCTCAGGGGAACTTGTGCTGCGTGCCTGGAGCACCTCCTGCTCTCCTTCCACACTCACCTTGGGGGCTGCAGGGCTGCTTCTTTCTCAGTTCTCACATCTGCTGTCACACAACAGTTTTTTGACCCTTTCTTAACTCTGCTCTCACAGAGGCACAAACAGCATCGCTTACTGGCTAAGCTCTGGGCAGCAGCAGGTCCCTTTTGGAGCCAGCTGAAACTGGCCCTTATCTGAAATGGTCCAGCTTCTGGATTCTTCTCACAGAGGCTCTGCAGCCCTCCACTACCAAAACCTTTCCTTGTAAACCCAGTGCACAGTGAAAAGTGTTTTTCTTGCTCTTAATAAAATAAAGAAAGTATTTTAAGAATGAATGAATTATTTAAACTTATTTTGCCATCATCATTCAGGTTTCCTTGAACTCAGCTGGAAACACAAAAATGTTGATGATCATACACAACACCTAGAAGAAAAATGTCTAATTACATTAGTCAGAGCAATAGACCTTGGTAACCTGCATTGCCCAGAGGATGCAATGACATTTTAAGCTTTGAGTACGCCAGTACAAAATCACCAGGAGAATTGCAACTTAAACATTTTTTCTTTTTAAGCAAGAGGTACAAAGAAACCTGGTCATGTTATAAAGTTGAAAGAAAAAAACAAAACATTATGAGGTAGAATTGAGCTCAACATTCCCCTTTTTAGACTACCAGAAATAAAGTTAAATGTCTGGATCACAGGGTACAATGAAAAGAAATTACACGTATAGTAATAGTTAAGCCCCCAACTGCTTTTCAGACATGTAGTAAACCTGACTTAAGCACATTACTTCTGGAAAGAATACATAGCTCAAGAAACAGATTTGCAGTCTGTTCATGGATTTGCAGAGCTGAGGGTGCTGGTGGTCTTGCAAACATGAACAGTCATTGACAAGACCAGAAGTCACCTTGCCACCACTCTTACTGCTTGACACAAACACTTTGGTAGACCTTTTCTCCATATCCTAGTGTCACTAGACTTTAAAATAACCATTGACCAATATATGTTCTCCAGTATTCTACTTTTGTTGTTTAGTAGACCTCCAGTATCTGTCAGGTCTCTGTCAAGTTCTGAGACATAGCTGGCAACACTCTTCAGAAAGTCACACAGACAAAGGCACTAGATTACCATGTTTGGCCAGTGAAAGAAGTCCCAATGTGCAGAAGAGAATAATTTTAATTCATTTAATGTCATTTGAACACCAAACAGAATGAGAAACCAAGAATTTGAAGAGTTAACAAATAAATAAATAAATATTTTCCACTCATATGGACTATATTAATTAATGTACCTGAGAAACAACACTTAACTGCAACATAGCTTTTTGTTTGTTTTGTTTGCTTGTTTGTTTCATTTATTTTTCGTTGTAGTGGATTTATAATTTTAAAACACATATTAATATTTAAGAAATATATCCTCAGTTTCTAAATGTATTTGAATTGTGAATTTATCTCACAATAATGCTCTCTAGTATTTAGCTAAAGCAAGTTCATTTAAACTGTTTAATATATTATTTTCCATTAAAAAAAAAAAATGATCTTTGCAATTTTGTTAGGAATTCTACTGTAGTATTTGTAAGCAATAACTGAAATTCAGCAAATAGAAAGTTCTGTTTTGTTTTGTTTTGTTTTGTTTTTTTCCCAATGCAAGGAATCCATCAGAAGAAAAAAGATCAGTAAAAACAACTGTATGTGGTGATACCATTAAAGATTTTATCATCAAGAGCAGCGCACAGGCAAAATAAAATACGCATTTTATTTATCAACTGTTAAGTGCCTACTTTTGCCAACTGTACACCTTTCATATAATTATGCCTTTTAGTACAAATAAGTATTGTGGCCTTAATACCATTTATAGGCTTCCACTATTTCAGCACTATTATCAAATTGCTTGCAGTGATCTGATGCTGGATCCGCTTGTGTTTGTATAACCACTGTGCCATTTTGACAGTCGACTGCAATGCAAATCCCTCTGTCAATACTCCACACCACCTGTGATGCAAATTTAGATTAATCCTTATTTTCACTGCTTACTTATACTTTTTAGTAATGTAAGCGACATGTCACAGCAAATCCTACTCACCTTGAAAGTCAGCAATATTTCTGGCACTGCCTCGAGGAGAAAGAAAATGTTATTTGTTCAGAAAGATTTGTACTGAATTCTCTCCTTATACCTCTTCAGAGCTCATATAAATAAAGAAAAAGTCTGTGTATTTATAACCTGTTTCTGATGCACACTACTCAAGTAATACCTTCTGTACAGCTCTAAGGTCACGTCACTTGACTTTTTAAATCCAGTTTCCCAGATGTGAAGAAACTTAATTAAAAATCTACAGTTCAATCTCTTATTTATTTTGCAGTAGCTAGATGTCACATGGATGTGAGCATAGCTTGGGGCAGTAGAGTACAATGAAATGCATTACCAACATGCCTGGGTCCAGTTATTATTTCTCAATATCCTATCAGTTTTTAATTTAGCAATAATTAAATGTTACTTGTTGTGATTTATACAACAAGGGGTGAATGATGCATTAAATAAAAAGCCATCAAAACCTTGAGAAAATGCTTAGCACGATGACACGTGCCTGTTTACTGTATGCAAAGTGTTAGAATGATATTCTCAAGTGGGAAGCACATTCAAAGTCACACACATACATACACAAACACAGATACAAAGTAAGTTTTCCTATGTTTCAAGTTAAAATGGTAGAAGAAGAAGAAAAATGTATCCTGTTATGAATTAATTTCTACAGATTGATATTTTCTGGGACAGCTGAAGGCAGGTTTCCATAAAATGGAAAAAACTGCTGAACTCTTCAGTGTGGTAAAACCAGACAGTTCTGGAGGATATGACCTGCTGGTACACAAAAATCTCGTACATGGGAAAGGTAAATAGGGTTGACAATTTATGGTCTTTTCTTGTACAGCAAATAGGTGGCATCAAATGAAAGAGGAGTTAAAAGCAAACAAAAGTTGGTATTCCACATTACACATAGGGGAAGTTGCAGGACTGCTTGTCAGAAGATACTATCAGTGCTAAAAGTCTGCATGGATCCAAAAGATGAATTTAGATGTCCACAGGAACTGAATCAATTGGGTATTCATAGAATCATAGAATATCTTGAGTTGCAAGGGACCCACAAGGATCATCGAGTCCAACTGCTGGCTCCACAATAGACAACCCCAAAATCAGACCACAGGTCTGGGAGTGTTGTCCAAATGCTTTTTGAAGTCCAGTAGCCTCTGCTACTGCTGCCCTGTGGAGCCTGTCCCAGTGCCTGACCACCCTCTCAGTGAAGAACCTTTCCCTAACTCCCAGCCTGACCCTCCCCTGTCCCAGCTCCATGACATTCTCTCGGGTCCTGTTGCTGTCCCCAGAGAGCAGAGCTCAAGGCCTGCCCCTCTGCTCCCCTTGTGAGGGAGCTGCAGGCTGCCATGAAGCCTCCTCTCAGTCTGCTCTGCTCAGGGCTGGAGAAGCCAAGGGATTGCTTAAATACATTAAATAAATAAATAAATAAATAATAAATAAATAAATAAATAAATAATCTGGTTCACATAGTCCCTGGGCTATTAAATTTTGATTCCCAGGACAGTATCAGGAAAAAATAATGTCTATATTTGTCCAGTTTGTATAATCTTCCCTAGGCATCTATTCTCTGCTTTTGTCACAAGGAGGTCCCTGGACAGGCAGACCTTTGCTCCCACCTGGTGTAAATGAATTAATGTTGCTAAACTATGCTACATTATGTGGCACTTCTCACAGTTAAGTACACTGTATGACCAACAATATTCTTTCATGGTTTTGACTATGTCCAACCACAAAATACAGTCCCCATGCTGCAACTATAATTATTTGTATTAGTGAAGTACCTGGATCCCAGAAAAGAATTGAATCCCATTGTGCCAAAGTCTGAAAATACACACACAGCAATAACAGCAGTTTTGTCCCAAGTAGTGTAGGAGAAAGTTAGTTCTAACAACAATTATATTTGAATCCAAAAAGGACTCCCAAAAGTAATAATTTTGTCTGTTTAAAAGGATTCACACTGCTGTTTCTGCTCATAATTCTTCATTTCCACTAATAAAGCAGAAGCCCAAAGTCTGTTTCACTTGTATCACTTTCACATGTCTAAGGCACTAAAATACAGTGGAATTATTCTTGATTTACTCTGCAGTAAACAAGAGAATAAGGCTCATTATTTCAGAAACTACAATAAGTTACTCAGTTCCATCCCACTTAGAAATAACTGTTATATCTGTTTTTACTGCAGAACATTTATTTATTGTTTTGGATTTTGACTGTTATTTGCAGTGGTGTTCAAATATTTTGTATTTAGATTTACTGTGTAGATCTGACTAAATCCAAGAATGTGACATTTGGCCTTCCTCAGGAAAAGAAGAACTCTTAAAAATCTCTCTGGGATCTTTGTTGCAGATTTATACTTTCCCAAACGTTTTGTTTGTTTGTTTGTTTGTTTGTTTTCCAAAATTATTATGATTTGAGATGAGGAGAAAGGATGAACAACTGCCAAAAAAAATGTGAAAACTTCATGCCATTAATGAAAAGACATATAACATTGACAGGTCTGATTGTCAAAGTCTACTTAGTGAACATGGGTTATATATGAATGATTTATTAATTTAAAGTGGAACAAGGACATATTTCAGCGATACAGCTGAGACAAAGTAACATTTCCCTGTGGCAGAGAATGGATTTTCTTGCTCCTACCAGCTGCTGCTTGTTTGACTGTGCCAGATTCGATGCCCAATGGCCTCCATCATGAGTTTATTTATTTCTCTGAGCTGACAAACAACTAGCACACGAACACAAGTAAATGGTATTCTGCAAACCTAGCAGATTCAATCAGCTCAGTGAAATCAGGAAGATGAGCACAAGAGACAGCTCCCACATGGAGTAAGTAGGAGCAGAATTAGAGGGGTCTAGGAAGAAAGAGGGCAAAATGGGGCTGTTCTGGACATTCTTGGCAAAATATTAGATGGACCCAGCTGTGCCAAACACACAAAAACACTACTGTGGCAGGCTGCAATACAATCCTCATGGTATTTCATAAACAATTTCATGCACTAATTAACTACTTTCTTCTTAGGATCCTGTGGGGCCCAGAGAAGAAAACTTCTCTGTGTTATAGATTCAGCCAGTCTGTTTTGGATGAAGCCACTAGTTTGTTTCAACTATTTTGTTTTACAGTCAAGAATCCATTCAGATGTACTAAGCAGCTTGGGCTAATATATTCACATTCTGGATGCATTAAAAACAACTTATTCTTTTAAAGAAGCTTTTAAACTCTAAGTCTAATCCTCAGCAGTCACATAACCCATATTCATCTTCCAACTATCCTACTATCAACATTGGTCACATAAGGGTCCAAATTTAAAAGCTTATTTCACCAGTTCAGTAGTTGAATATAGATTACTGGGTTATGTGCACCAGACATTATGGAAACACTACCTCTCCCCTTCTTTCTGTCACTCTTACACATGGAGTGATTTAAGGGGTAACTTTGCTCTGTGTATTGTACTGAGATTTAAATCTAGTCAAAACTGATGGACTGAGAGCTTCTAAACTTGTTTTGTGAAAGACTAACTGCATTTCTGATATTAGCTATCAATGTCACAAATCCACGTCTGTTTGAAACTGAGACAGCCAGTCCATTATATACACTTTTTCCCCTTTCTGCACCTCGATAATGAATGTGATTCTACCACTTCTTCTTCATTCGGGAAGAGTTCATGTCTGACTATATTGTAAGGTAGCATCACTGATCAAATCCCAGCAGCCACATTCCCCTCTTCAACTCCCACTCCCCTCTCTCTGGCTGAACGTTTTCAATTTGATGACTAAGGGCAGTAAAACTCAATTTCTCATTCTGCTCTGCTTCACCAGGCTGCTTTGTTATTTTAAAGTCTCTCCTCCATGTGGTGTCATGCTCTTGTCCCCATATTTCACTGTCTTCCAGGGGAGCATCTATCCAGTTATCCGATACCACGTTGCCCCCTAGTGACAAATACTTAACTTCTCTCATGTTTCATTCCATTCCATCCTGCTTCCGCAAGTGCTAACTTCTTTTTCTGCAGCATTCCCAGTTTTGTTTGTTTGTTTGTTTGTTTATTTCTGGTCCATGCCCTTTTCTTTGTTAGAAAAAAAAAAAAAAAAAAATTCTTAATCTTATCCCTCTAGGATACTAGTTCACAGAATCACAGAATTTCTAGGTTGGAAGAGACCTCAAGATCATCGAGTCCAACCTCTACCTAACGCTAACAATCCCCACTAAACCATATCCCTAAGCTCTACATCTAAACGTCTTTTAAAGACTTCCAGGGATGGTGACTCCACCACTTCCCTGGGCAGCCTGTTCCAATGTCTAACAACCCTTTCGGTAAGAAGTTCTTCCTATCATCCAACCTAAAACTCCCCTTGCGCAACTTAAGCCCATTCCCCCTCGTCCTGCCACCAGGCACGTGAGAGAACAGACCAACCCCCACCTCGCTACAGCCTCCTTTAAGGTATCTGTAGAGAGCAATAAGGTCACCCCTGAGCTTCCTTTTCTCCAGGCTGAACAAGCCCAGCTCCCTCAGCCGCTCCTCGTAGGACTAGTTCAGCCAGACTCATTTTGGTTCCAGTCTGCAAGTAAACCCAAGCTTCTGCATTGTTCTCAACCATGGCAATATAAGACATGCTAAATTCACCACGGCAGGATTTCTGCCATACAGCTAGTAATGCAAGAGTTAGCAGTGACTTTCCCCTCCATCAGGTGGATAGACATAGACGACATAGGCAATGGGATCAAGTGCACCCTCAGCAAGTTTGCAGAGGACACCAAGTTGAGTGGTGCAGTTGATGAAAAGAAGGAAGGGATGCCATCCAAAGGGACCTGGACAGGCTGGAGAAATGGGCCC
Source organism: Netta rufina (assembly GCF_964035555.1). Taxonomy (NCBI): domain Eukaryota; kingdom Metazoa; phylum Chordata; class Aves; order Anseriformes; family Anatidae; genus Netta; species Netta rufina. The sequence continues at coordinate 5,419,162 of NC_140123.1, forward strand.
ATGTGAACCACATGAGGTTCAACAAGTCCAAGTGCAAGGTGCTGCACCTGGGTCAGGGCAATCCCAGACGGGAGAAGAGACTGGGAGAAGAACTCATTGTGAGCAGCCCTGCATAGAAGAACTTGGGGGTTCTGGTGGATGAAAAGCTCGCCAGAAGCATCCTGGGCTGTATCAAGAGAGGAGTGGCTAGCAGGTCAAAGGAGGTGATTGTCCCACTCTGTGAGGCCCCACTTAGAATCTTGCATCCAGGTCTGGGGCCCCCAGCACAAAAAGGATGTGGATCTGTTAGTGAATCCAGAGGAGGGCCATGAAGATGATCAGAGGGCTGAAACACCTCTCCTATGATGACAGGATGAAGGAGCTGGGGATATTCAGCCTGGAGAAGAGAAGGCTCCAGGAAGGCCTTCCTGCATCCTTGCAGTACTTAAAGGGGTCTTATGAAAAAGATGGAGAGCAATTTTTTACTTGTAAAGATAGTGATAGGACAAGGAGGAATGGTTTTAAACTAGAAGAGTGGAGATTTAGATTGAATATTAAGAAGAAATTCTTCACTCAGAGGTTAGTGAGGCCCTGGCACAGGTTGCCCAGAGAAGCTGCGGATGCCCCATCCCTGGAGGTGTTCCAGGCCAGGTTGGATGGGACTTTGGGCAACCTGACCTAGTGGATGGCATCCCTGCCCATGGCAAGGAGATTGGAACTAGATGATCTTTAAGGTCCCTTCCAACTCAAGTCATTCTATAACTCCATGATGATTCTGACCTATTCTCTGGAGGGAAGGAGACTACAGCAGACTCAAATGGTACAAAACAAAACAAAACAAAACAAAAAATGTGTTTAAAAAGGCATGTACAAACTAGCAGACACTGGAGGCAGGGAGAGTAGGAGCATGTGTCACCTGCAATTCGTGACATACTCACTTGGATGCATTAAACTTGTGGCTCTAATTGAGTTCATCCAGGCCTTTTCCTCATCTTAATGTCCATATAAATGGCTTTTATAAAGGAAGCAGACATATATGATATATATGATGGAACTTGCTCCTATATGATGGAACATGCAATGTCAGTGGCTGATTACTATGTTTTCTACATGAACACATAATTCCAATTTTACAATAAGGTGGGCATCTGAGATGCTTCTTTCACTCAAGGATACAATTTAGCATAATTTTGAACATTAGGAAAATTATCTTTGCTTTGCTTTTGTTGAATTTATTTTCTAAATACACCGACTCCTAATGAGACCTCCAGAAGGCATGTCATCAGTATATGCAATCTGCCTGGACTACACAATCACTCTGAAAAACAGTTATATGGGTTCTGAGCAGGTTCCAGAACTGCTAAAGTTGATGGGAAAACCCAGATGATGGAAAAGCTCATTGACTAAAAATGTTTTTATTATGATAATTGATTATTAAACACTCTCAAAACAGAGTCAATGCTATAAAAATGCTTACATTCTCTTTGATTAATACCACTCCTACAAATATAACAGCATTAGATATTTATTCCAAATTATGCCATTCATTTAACGAGATAGTATCTGTTCCTCCTTGGCTTGGACTCATGATTTTCCTTCTGTTCTGCATTCTCCTTTTACACTTACTGCAATATGAAAGTGCTTCATAGGTTATGCAGCTATTGGTGAGCATTACCAGAAATGATTATATACATTAACATGCCGGTCCCTTACTAGTGAAGAATCAGAAAGATAGACAGCACATGAATTTCCAAATACTGAACAAGGTGGTGAGTGAGGTATCCTAGATTTTCAGGAATATACTCTAGAGCTTTTCATACCACCCAACAAGCAATCATCTAAGTAACCCATACCAAGACAGTCTTTACTATAGATATCGTTTTTAATGCCACAAAAAAAAAAAAAAAAAAAAAAAAAAAACATTAAAAATCATATTTCTTAGTGTCTAATTGCTTTACTTTTGTCTTATTCTGAGGGAAAGACAGATGTACAGTCCAGCTAAGACTTTCTAGGACTCTGGAAGACATGTTTAAATGTACTAATAATCTGAAGACACAATCTGACACAAATGGACAGTATCCATTTCTATCACCAGAGGACAAGGAACAGCTGCCCTGCACACGTGGTCTTGAAATCCATTTACGGTGTCTTTGTTAAGCAGAGCTTGCCTAAAATATAGTATGATTTTTACACAGCCTCTGTTCTTCACTACTTTTCTTCATTACAATGCTAATGTCACCTTCTCCCAGTGATCAGGCCAGCCTTCTGGTTTCAGAAATCTAATACACTACCCTATTGTTTCTAAGATAAAAGGTTAATACCTTTTATCTTATGGCAGCACTGATGAAGATACACAACTGAAAACAACATAAGTGGTTGCCAATTTCTAAATCTACTGGTTAAGTGCATATTTTTATTCTCTGTGCCATGAAATTTAATGCTGTTCCTGAAGAAGCTGCCATGTGGGGTTGCCTAAGATGCTATAAGAAAATGCCATCACTCTGCATGGATGTGAGCAGACATGTAATTCAGTATTTTGCAATTATCAAACCATAGTTCTTGGAAGAAAACAGTATGGTGGCAATGGCAAAGAAACAAACAAATGAAGAATCCCAGCCCTTTTCCTGGAAGAGAGACAAACATTTTCACAAATATAGGAACTGATATGGAAGTTTAGCAGAACTGGGGCTTAAGCTGATTTGTTTTCCCAAACAGATTCATCCATCCTTAATCAGCAACCCCAGCTGTCCCTGCTGGGAGAGTCTGAATCTCTTTTTCTGCTTGTCCCCGGCTGTGCTGAACTGGCATTTCCAAAAGTAATTACCTCACCAAAGTGCTATTGAACACACAGAAATACTACGAATTGCTAATTCGGTGCCAGCTACGCTGATTCACCAAGCTGGAAGTGCAGATTCAGCTCAGCAAAAGTCACAGGGTGACACAGAAAGGCAGAACTTCGGCAAGAGGGACAGGTTGGTTCGCAGCTGGAGGGGAAAGGATGGCTGGCCGCTTATGAGATACATGTCCAAGACACTCTCTAAAGCAACACATTTTAGAAGTGAGCATTTTAGAAGAGAACAACACATTTTAGAAGAGAGCAAGCTTTGCATGTGCATGTGTGTGGGTCCATGTGTGCACACAAGACGGTGATAGTTATGGGTACACAGGGTCGTGCAACGTAGCACTAAGAAGCTGAGCAGTGAATGCTTTTATTTACTGCAAATTATCTTTAGAGATAATACCCTAATATTTCAGTTTCCTTGAAACAATAAACTGATTTGCTGTCATCAGCTTTGATTAAACTTTATACTTATAGGTCCAAAGCTGTGATACATTTGAGTAGAAAAGTAGTTTACAATGCTAAAATCAAATTACTGTAAAACCAAGGGGTAATCATTAAATCAAAATGTTGTCTCCTATCAATGATACCTTACCATTAACAGAAGTCATGTGTTGCCTTTGCCATAAATTGTTATCTGGAGATGGCCTATTGCAGCTGATAAACATACGAGACCACTCACAGTGACTTCACAGCTATTCTTCTGTTATTTTTTCCCTGTATATTAAAATAATAATCCATAGATGAAGTACTATTGATGTCTACACTCTGCCTAACATTATGCACAAAGCTAAGATATATTATCTTTCATCTTGAAGGATCTCAAAGTGCAGTACTGTTTGTTATTGAAACTGCTTATTCTCCACTGAAATTCAGCTGTCACCAAGAAAAAATTAACATTAGTTAATTCATTCTGCCCATACCTCTCTGTGAGATACATTGAGCTATTCTAATTTTTCCTTTTATCAGTGCTGTCTATACATTATTATTTTATTAAGTTTGAACTTGGTAAGCACTAATTCCTTAAATAAAATCTGATATTCTTTTATTCATTAAGAGTGAGTCGTCTTATATTTCCTACTACCAGCATCTTTCCAGGACTTAAATGTGGCTAATAATTTTGCACTGTGGTTTCACAGTCCATCTGAAGTGATGAAAGGGTAGTAGAATAGTAAAAGCCATCTCCGCCATTCACCATTAACAGCATTTGCATAGTCTTGCCTCAGTTATCTTTGTGTTAGATCCAGTTCTAGAAACAGTGTATTCATTTTGTTCAGTGAATCAATACACATATCAGTTATGCTGCATATCTCCATAATACTGCTCTGGGAGCAGTCCTGCAGTTAAAGTGGGCTGGGAGAACCATCCCAGCTATATAATTGCTGATAAGATGGCACAGAGCCAGTTTATCCACTCCTTTGCATCTGCATGGTGGGATTTACACATCAGTAAAGTGGGCATAAAGCACTGCAAAATCATTTTGCCCAGGCGAAATGACTAAATAAGCTTCAAGAATATGGTCTACTTGGTACCCCAACTAATTGTAGCTAATACATATAAAAGCAATTTTGCTTTCATCTACATCCACAGCATATTATTACTCTCAGTGGGAAATGGGCAGTATTGCCTGTGAGGTTTATGCAGCCACAGTAGGGAGATACGTTGAATCAAATTACATCTCAGAAATATAATGGTATCATCTATACTTATTTCTATTGTTTAAGCGTGATCTGCACGGTTATTATCACCTCATAGAGACTCATGCACCACATTGTGAAATTTGCATGAAAACAACAGCTGTCAAACAACAGTAATTGCAAGAAAGTACAGGGATGAAAAGAGGAAGCTATGAATTCTCTTTGGCAAAATTAGCAAATTCATCAGAATTAGCTCCTGCATGACCAAATGGGATAGAATCATATCTATGAGAATGTAGGTCCTCTAAGTACTATAAAAGTTAACATTAATTAAAATGCTTATTTTCCATCTGTAGTTTGGAATCCATTTCTGTACAGTCTGCTCAATGTGTGCACTCCTGCAGAAACTTTGCAATCCATGCATTTCCATTAAGATCTCCTTTTCAATAACAGGATGTGACACACAAAGAACAGACACAACTGGGAGCAGAGGGGTTCATTACTGTAGGTGCAAGTTGCCATTTGCATGCCTCCAAGCCAGTTATCTGGAGAATCAGCGGACGTATCTCAAGGACCACTGAACTTTTGGCAGTGGCCATTGGGCTTGTTATGTACATATGATCCGTCATGGTGGAAAGCATCTTTGGTGCCCCCAAAAGAGCAGGAACAGGGACAGAGAAAATAAAGCATGTACAAACAGATCCTTGCAGCCATTCCCTGTTGCTTTGCACTTGTTTTAATTGTTCCTCTTTGCAATAAGAAATATGATAGTTAAGTACACGTCTACCTCTGATAATTCAGCAGCCAGCTGAATTCTATCACAGAGACCTATATTCTATCACAGAATTCTATCTAATTATAATTGTATACAGAGCCCTATGCACCTCTCTCCTTGGGTTCAAATTAATTTCTCTTTCACTTAGAACCAAAGGTAAAAAATGTTCTCTTCATACCAAGACCAACCTGGCTCAGTCAATCCCTAGAAAAGTCATTTTATGTTTATTGTTATTTTCTTCAGTCAGCAAGCATTTGAACCAAAGCTATGATCCTAGATGCCAAAGGCTGACACACAGCTCTAGTGAGCACTAAGATGCTCGGTATCTGTGCCAGCTACGAATGATACATGTGTGAAGAGTGAGGTTGTACTGTGAGCAACGTTAAAGTGGGTTTTGATCATCTGATCAAAGAGTGCTGTAAATCAACGTGCACTTTAATGTAGTGAATATAAAGTTTTGTTCCTTCACGAATGGAAGTGACTTGCTGTATGTAGGGCAAAGCTGTTTATAACATACGTAGCACTGTTTGAATTGTCATTTTGCACTCTGTGCCGGGATGTTTTAAAGCCATTAAAAAAAATAAATAAATCTTGAAAATGCATTTTAAAATATTATTTTGAGAAAGAGGGAACTATCGAACTATCTGTTTTAGATGTTTAGGTAGGAATGTGAGGTAGGTATTTCTACAGCTAAATTATTAAGCTTTAGCTTTAATAGGATATAGTTTCTCATTGACCTTGACCACTGTAATTAAGGGATGTTTAGAATCATTTGCACCCTGTGGCTTCCACAACTCAGGTGAGGTCCATATAATTACCCCAAGACTTCTCAGAAAAGTGTATCTCACCTCTGATGGTCATCTAGGTCAAGATAACTTGCTGTTTGCTCTGGTAGACCTCCAAGAAGTGTTGCAGGAACTGGACAGTACAAATGTTTTCCTTCCCCTGTTGACTACAGCAGAAGGTTATAGCAACCAGCTCTACCTATGATCTGCCACATTTAGTCAAAGTGGACTCCCACAGAGTGCATGAACTTGGCTACTAATGTAATCAGGGTTCATGAGCATCAAAGGGCAGGGGGTGTGACCCTCTTGCAATTGTTGCTGCATGGCATTGGGATGCCCCAGGAGTGGCTACCGGAGTTGCTTTTTTTGTTGTTGTTGTTGGTTTGATTTTCAGAGTAGTGTTTGGCATGGGACAATTCACACATGCACATGCAGAGAATCGTCATATAGCAGAGGAGCCACACATTCAAGTTTCTCGTGTCATTTATAATGATGAACAAGTTAAATAAAACCTTAATGTGATGCCTAATGTTCAAATACACTCTGTCTGTCTCATTCAACTTGAATCCTGCGACACAAAGCAAAATGCAATCACGGTCCATGAAAGAAAATTGAGTTTAAGATCCTTATATAGGCCATCACTTTTCTGCATCGTATGACAGTTGTGTATGTAGTACAAGGTGCAAAGGTCTAATTCACAATGTTATGACTAAGGTCTGTCTCAGCCCATGCATGAATTATCTAGAGCATTTCAGCTGCCTTACTACCTACCGTTCTACCAGTGTTAATGCCTGTGGAAGCAACTGTTTGGAAAAGCAGAGCATAACAAATATTTTTGCTTTTAATATAGCAAAAACAATTTTAAAAGGTGAATGACAAAAACTTCATAAAGACAATAGAGAGTATCAAGCAGGAGGAACAGAAAAATGATGTGAACTCTAAGAATAAAACAAAATCATTGAATCCCTACACTGAACATATATATATATATTTAAATTACAGCAGATTTTACTTTGATATTAGACTGCCTTCAGATTGTGCATGTGAGAATGAAATGAAAAAGAAAAGCTACCAGAAAAATAAACTCATCTTAATATCTATTCTTGGAATTAACTTTTCAAGTCTCCATCCATATTCTATTTCTACTTCTAAATGTACAGAATAACTTGGGTCATTTTAGAAATCTCAGGAAATAAACAAATAACAACAAAGAAGAGGAAGACAGATAAAAGTGAATATTTTACATAGCACTTTATGTCACTATAGCCTAATTTTGCAACTCTAATTTTGACGGTCTTACTAAAGTTTAGAATGTATATGTTTTGTGGTGTTCAGAAAGGACTAAGAGCAAAGCACTCTTTACTGAAAAGCAACCATGTCACAGGAGAAGATTCCACTCAGTTGTGTGAACCCAGCATGCATCATTATATCAGCAGACTCTAAATCCCACCAGCTTTCAATGTAAATCTGCTAATATGACAAAGGAAATGGAATCAGTTTTACTGCATGGGTACAAAAAGTGAGTCCTGAATAATATGCTAAACATTGAACAAAAAATTGTGCTGATTTAGAAAGCAATTCTTTAAATACTGGCTCTACCTTAAAACATCTTTTAATGCACACGTAACTGGAGTTTCTCAGAGACCAAAGCCATCTGATATATTTGGAAGATCCGGCCACTTTATCTTAAAATTATCCACTTTATAGTGGAGGACTAGTTAATGTTAGGTCAGAGGTTGGACTTGATGATCTTGAGGCCTCTTCAAACCTAGATAATTATGTGATTCTGTGATTCTGTGATCCTGCTGGAGACAGTACTGCGAAGACACTTGCAACAGAGTCTCTCTTCGTTATCCAGGCATTGTCTGACCATCCTGTTGAAGAGATTTGATTCCTCATGAAAGCATTATCCTCTGCACAAACCATAGAACATAAAGATTTTATAGCAACATTCTCTTTATGAGTGTCTGCATAACAACTAAATAGGGATGCTTTTGTCTTGAGGTGCATCCCATCAATACATTTCATGTGCAGGCAGATCAGCCTATGTTCAGTCATGTGGGAAGTTACATTTGTTCAACCAATAGTGTTTGTTTTATAGAAATCCATGCAGAAGCTCAGATGAAGTGCAAAAATCTCCCTCAGTGAAATCAAACAGAGAGGCACAAAAGAGCTTGTGAACAACTTTAATTCCCTCTGTTTTCAAATACGTGGTGTTTTGTGTTTTTTGTTTTGTTTTGTTTTGTTTGTTTGTTTTTTTGCTTTGTTTTGTTTTAATTTATTTTTACTTGCTACATTTTTCTGAAGAATTAATTCCAATAGTGCTGTAGAGTAATAGTGTAAAAATATTTTTATCTATTGTTGTATTCAACAAGACACATTAGCAGAGTCCAAGTGGGACAATTTGCATGAGCCTAATAAGACAGCATTAATAAGCTTCCAGAAATCCAAATGGGAGAGCAAAACAGAGGGTTAGCAATGTAACCTAGGACTACACTGCTTAAGTGCACAGTTCACAGTCAGTTTTTAAAAAGGTGTTTAAAATGAGAATTTGGCCTTTTTGAAACACCACAAAAAATCAGAGCTCTTCTCATCTATTGAAATTGTTGAAATTGATATTAGGTGGAATTAATTGGTTTAATATGAATCTGAGGATTTTTTATTAACTGATTTCTTTAGCATCATGAGTAACATTTCCATGAGTTTTAACAGAAGTTTCATTAGGCCTGTAATGACTATATAATACAGACTTAAGGCAAAGTATGCAAAGAACAAGTGACCCTGTGCAAAGCCTGTAGTGAATAAAAGCCTCTAATCCTTACAAGACTGGTCCAAAGTATTTTTCTGTATTCAATATAAATTGTTTTTCACCTGATTTTTATCTAATTAAATAGAGGGTCATTAACAAATCTTTTCCGGTGTAGCTCATTTTCACTTCAGTATTGTGCATTTTATAGAATCATATTAATCATGTCAAGGTCTTCCTGTAAGGGAAATGGATGTCAGCAATACAACATACATCCACAGAGCTTTGTTCTCTGAAGATGTACAAATTAAATGCGATAAATGTTAAATAATTAACAATAAGGGAAAACTGTGGCCCTTTTTTTTTTTTTTTTTTTTTTTTTTTTTTTTTTTTCCCTTCAGCCTTCTATTAGATGCTGATAAGAGATATGCAATGAATTCAGAGGACAAAAGACCCATTTAGAAAATGTCCTGGCATCCACTGTCTTCACTGTCTTGAGATTATAACAGGGACAAGTCAATGCAGGGATACGCAATAGGGTAATTAGATAATGTCCAAGTTACTTTTTTTTTTTTTTCTATAAATACAGATAATTAACCAATATTGGGACTATGAACAACTCATTAAAGCAGTTATAGCCTTGTTCCATTTTATACATAGAACAGCAGCTCCATATTTAATAAATAAAATTGCCTTTCTTAGTGTCTTGGAAGAAAATCTCACAAAACACCTTCCATTTCATGCATGTCAGAAATACAAAATATGTCAGTCATGAAGGCTTAACGATGACTTCCCCAGCCTTTCTGCTTGGTGGAGCTGCTTTGATTATGGCTCTAACTATGGCAAAAAGCAAGCAGTGAACCGTTCTTTGATGGAAAGTAGGAAAAAAACTCTCTGTCACTATCTACCCTGGGCTGCCTGGTGTTGATGGCTGATTGAGAGAGTTGTACTTTCATGTGATAATTCTTCTCCCATTTCTGTCAACCAAAATGTCGATACTGAGAGGATTTGTCCCTCTATGTTACAGTATCATTTGATGTTACTCCTGGGATAAAACAGCTTAACCTCACCCTTTTCTCTAGACTGTGACTAAAAGCGTCAAGTAGCCTTCAGTAAATATGGCACAATATTTGTGATTTAGGAGTTTGAAAGCACCTACCCACCACAAAATGTAACTCAGCTCCAGAATCAGTGACAATACAGCTACACCAGTGGGATACTGCAGTTAAAGTATTAAATATGACTCAGAGGCCAGAGTTTATTGCTGCATACAGCACCATGCAGATATGGCTATTCCACATCTGGTCCAAAGGCCAGCTGTCTAGCAACACGCAGGCTAATATTGTATGTCCTTGTGCTGATCCCTGATCCATGATAAAACAAGCCATGCAGAGTTCAGAACTGTATCATATTTCAATAAGATATCTAGACATACTTCAGCTACATCGTACAAAAAGTTAATATGGAAACCTATAGGGTAATACACATCAATATAATGGAACTGATGCTATGTTACTTCTGAACACCAACTACCTGAAACATACCTTTACACAATTACTATGCAAGTGCACTTATATATACAGAAGCATATTATATATAAGTACAATAAAATATATAGGTAATACCCACAAATGTCCTCTATTCATAATTTTAATGTGTTTCTAAGATATGTATTTAGGGAGTTTTTTTAGCACCAGAGTATGCAGTCAATCTAGAAATTTCCTAGCTTTTACTATATTCAGCTTCACACCATTTTAGTTGGGACTGTATAGTCCCTTTATCTATATATTTATTTAGTTACATATTTAAAGCAGAAAAAGAAGCTTGCTCTGGACGTGCAGATTCATAAATATCAGTTAGCACTGGCACTGTAACCTGCAAGCAGGAACTGATGCAGAGGGTTTCCCATATTTTATAGTCCAGATCATTGCAGGTGATGGGAAGTGTCAGCTGTGTGGGAAAGGTGCAGGTAGATATTTTCTGCACCTGCATCTGTTTGATCCACTAGCTATTTCCTCGTGAGACTGAAGTTATGGACATAGCTCTATCTATCTTCCCTCTATAGCCCCTGGGTATGAATTCATGAAGCATTCTCCACTGCACAGATTGGCTGCTCAGATTGTTCTCCGAGGACAGGATTTAGACTCAACTGAACTTTTCATGCAGTGTGCAATTTATAAAAAAGAATTGGCTTTCAAAATAAATTATGGCTGTATGGTAGAAAAATAGATATACAGCTAGCTCCTATCTGGCCTGCCTATATATTGATATCACCTTTCTGGGTATTTCTCTTGAATTAATTGGACCTGTGAGTGCAAAATGCTGGGATAGATATTGCAAGTGAGAAGTATATTATATCTAGTAAGAGACAGGAAATCTCATTATGATGGAGACAGAAACACATATAAGAATGACCAAGAAAGCACTGCATGCAAAAGAAATATGCACATCTCTTACCTAATATGGGAAATTTGACCTTCCCTCTTAGGAATGTTATTTTTCTTCTCAAAAGCAACAATGACAAATCTTGAAACATCTGTCTTTTCCTAGCAATGCATATATAAAAGTATAAGATATGTCTATACTGTTAAATTGATTAGGACAGGGACTCATATCTATAAGATTTACAGAATAGACTATCCACATCCATGGCATAGAGCATTTGTCCCCAGACCTCCTCTGACCACTGAAATAGTCTGAGATTGCTGCTGCCGCCTGTATGCTCATAGTGTGAAACTGAGGCCATGCGTTGTGTGCTGTGAGGAGGAAGGACTAGAAGTCCAACCTATGAACTCATGCTGCGAGAAGGTATATCAGGATCACAGAATGAAGGGAGTCTTTTATTTATGTATTTATTTATTCTGGGTTGCTTTTGCAAATGGTTTCTGGTGCATATTATTCCATGAGTAATGTACATGAAATTCCATGAAACTTTATTGTTTTGGACAGGTTGATGGGCATTGCTGTACCAGATACAGAGAACTAACAAGCAAGAAATGGGGCTCATCAGGGGTCCAAGGCTTAAGCTAGCATCTTGACTCTGTTCTTAGAGTGGTATCTGCATGTATGGAAATTATTTCCTTATTTAGCTTAAACAAACAAACAAATAAGCACCAAACGACACACATACACACACACACCGAAATATAAATAACAGTTCTTTGAGTAATTTTCTTGGGAAAATGTACACTTTATAACATCAAAAGAAGCAAGATAATTTTATAGTTCTTCTGTAGTATAATACTATGAATCTATTAATGGAAAATGTAATATACATAGAGTTCAAAGTATCTAAAATTATATTACTTTGTTCTCATATGGCATGGAATACACTACACTGCCAGTTCTTTGATGACCACAAAGTTTAGGTACTTCAAAGAAAAACAAGTCATTGTTACCATCATTTTTCATTCTCTTCCTATTTTCATTTATTCACTCTTAAATCTTTTTGTTTGTTTGTTTAGTTTAAATTACTCTAATATACTTTTTTTTTTTTTTTTTTTTTTTTCCGCCAACATTTGTCAAAATATGGCAACTATGTATAAAAGGAAGGTGAGGCATAAAGGGAAGATGCTGTTGAAAAATCTGTAATAAGTGATACATGAATGAAAGAATTGTTCAACAGATATTTTTGCTCATCATCTATAACAACATAGGAAGGCATAGGAAAGCTATCTATTAGAAGGATAAGGAGAAATGGTGTGCTGAAGATGGAGAAATGTGTGCTCAGTTCTGAGAATGTGTAATGCTGCGCTTAATTCATGATTCTACCAATGGAGATTTAAATGAAAGTTTAAAAGAAAATTTTATTGCTATTGAGCATTATGAACACCCTCTTTCCTGGAGGAGAGGTTTTGTTGCATAGATTATTTAGAAAATGAACTGTTTTAATATTCTGTACTTCAGCTTATCTGCATCTTTCAGATACCATCACACACCACGTATACTTAAAACTTAAATTAATGAAAAAGAACCCAAACTGTAGTATATTTAAGGAAATTACTACATTACAGAAAAGATCAAAATTGTTTATCCAAACATTATATTGATCCTCACACCTGCTTGTCAAGTGCGACTTTGGCAGAATGGGCCTTTCGCAAGGTGTACCAAGACTTCTAAACATTTAGATTATAGACATTTTGCGTCAACACCCTACCAACAGAAAAGGTAAATAATCTTTCACAATGACATATGCAGGCGTTGTAAACCTTTGTAAAACAATTGAAAGAAGGGCAGATGACTGTTTCAGAGGGTTAAGAGATACACTCCTAATTCAATAAAATGTGGCAAAATTTAGATAAGTGAATAGTAACTGAAAAGAAAAGAAGCTGGGGACTTGTTGGAGAAATGTATTCAAAGTCCTAAGACTACATGTACAAGCATGTAGAAAGCTTAAGCTGAACAACTTCACTCTTGAAATTAAGCACATTTTATTATAAATATGGAAAAACAGATACTATGGGATAGTATCTTCAGTCAGCATCCTTATATAGAAATGATATTTTTTTGGATGACACAGTTTAACTCACCTGTTTCATGGTGGTCCTTTTGGTTATCTATTAACTTCTATATGGAATTGCTAAGGTTGAAGCTGCTTTTCTTATGCCTTAACTCTCACACTGTCTTCATGAAAATACCGATTAACTTTATACCACCTACAATGTCAATGCAAAGTCCACATTCTTTCCAGATCATACCACATTTACATGTACTGTATTCTGTCAGGGCTTAGAGTTTAAGACTGTTTGAGTGGAATGGAAGCATGCAACATTGGTCACAGCTAGTGGAATTGAGTAGATGTTTGTTTAATTTTTATTAGAACAAAACAAACAAGCAAACAAAAACCTTCCTTAGATGTCTTGATTTGGGACCAGCAAGAACCTTCTTCCTGATCAAAAGCCCAAACATTTTTGATGCATGGCACTTTTTTTGCTAGGAATTGTTAATATTCTTGACATTATGAATTCCACAATTAACATGGATGCTTTAAAACATCAACTGGTGGGGACACGTTTCTGTAGTGAGAAATAATACAATGTCTTTCATACACTTATCAGACTTTATCTAAAAATCTGTTGTGTTTTGTAATATTTTTCAAGCCCACTTTTCTGAAGAAGCTGTATTTAGAATCATGGAATAATAGAATATTCTGAGATTAGAGAGAGTTTCTGGGGGTCATTTAATCAAACTCATCATTAGGATCAATGAGATCAAGTTGCTCAGATCTTTGTCCAGTCAAGCTTTGACTATTTCAAGAATGGATATCCCACAACCACTCTCAAATGTTTTCAAACTTTTCAAATGTCTGATTATTACAATGATTTAAATAAATAAATGTATCTTTATACAGTTGGATATATCTTCAGCATGAAAATAGCACTAGAAATGTGCTCTGTACTTGAGATGAAAGCTCCTCATAGTCTTGTACAATTATTCTTCTGCAATCTGTATTAAAAAATGACTTGTACATCCTAAGAACACATTTGGCTTTTTCTCAGTTCAATCATATTGAAACTTAACAGACTTTCAGTGATGAACTCCTATGATCAAGGCCCTTCTAGCTCTTTCTAACTAATGAACTCCTAGATGATAGTGGACAGGTTTGAAACTAGTCTTCTGAATTTATTTTATACAATCCCCTTTCACTTTATGAATTTCATCCCATTCCATTACTTCTGCTCTCAAGGTCATTTAGTTCTTTTGCTATGATGTAGCAATACTTTTCTGTCCTACAAATGATGCTTCCTATTTTTTGCTTCTATGCCAATATCATCAATAAAAACATTAAACACAACTTTTCCTAAAATTGATTTTTGAGAAATTTCAGTAAAACCTCCTTCTAAGCTAATACTTCCTTTTCAATAGACCTTGCTGTCAACTCCCCATTTTTACAGTTCTTTACTAAACATTATCACATTGATCTTAAATACTAGTTCCACATGTGTTTCCATGTCAGACTGTTTCCTGTCTTTAGCAGTATGTTTCTTTTGCTTATTAATTGATTTTCAGCAAAAAATGTCAATATGACATGATCTACCCCCAATAAGCTTATATTGTATTGCATTTTTATATTTTTTTTCTGTGCAATGTCAATCATTTTTCCTTCAAAATGATTGAATTTGTGGGTCACTGACTTTGTAATTTATCAACTTGTTTTTGCATTCTGGTGATGGAAACGTTGTAATAACACAAAAGTCCATGGTTTCAATATGTAGATATTTGATTTACCAGACGTAAAATTAATGATTCTCTACTTGTTTCTAGCCTAAATTCCATGAAATTGTGAGAGAAAAGCCAACAAATAATTTAGAAAGATGCTGAAGATATGGTTAAGTTTCCTTATACAAAACAAAACAGAAAAGGGAATTTTGTGGCAGCCTGAAAACTTTACTTCCAAAGTAGCAGGTAATAGTATATGAGTGTACTTTAAAGAAAAAAGGATAAAGAAAATTTCAAGAGAAGTAAATTTCACTGCTTCCTAATCATCCTATACTCCAGACTGTGAGTATTTCTATACTGTCTCAACAGCTCAACAAACATGCCAAAACACAGTTACACAAATATTTGAACAAAGATAAAATGTGCTGCTCTTTATTTCAGAAAACAGATTAGTGTCAGTTGAACAGAATCATTAAGTTTGATATGCAAACAAAATGACCGGGTTTCTTTTACATTCTCAAGACCATTAATTTGCTAAGTTTGACATTTTAACACTTTGTCCCAGTTTATCTTACAAGCTGTTAACATTCCCTGGTGAATCTTCAAGATCAAGAGGTACAAATTTAAAAGTAAAGAAGGCATTTTATCCTGCTATATGTAAGGCCTTGTTTTATGTATTCAAATTTAGCTAAGTGAATAAACAACAGAAGGTTACAATCATTTAACCAATTTTCCTAATATTGTGACTGTGAAATTTTCATGAAGAGATTGTAAGTGTATTGAAAAGAAGCTTCAGTCCTGGAAGCAAGGAGCTTACCTTGTTAAGTTGTTCAAGAGTCACAGTGAAACTAGAAGAACTACTCACAACAGTTTGTATTAAGTGCCTGGGTGTTTTTTTGTGAGATACCTTATAGGAAGGTGTTAAAGTGTCTTTTATTGCTTAATTTTCAATGTATCTTGCACTATACCAAATGACCTACATATATAACCAATGTAGCTTTAATTGCAAATCACATATTTTCCTCCAAAATACTCTAATTTATGATTAATATTGTGCTTCCTTTTAAGGATCAGCGTCTGAATCTCATTGTGATTGTTTAATTCATACAACTACCAAACAACTACACAAGCTCACTAGACAGAAACTGGCCTGCATATATACAGTGTATATATGGTCACACACCCTGCAGGGAATGTGACCTGATCCAGTACAATGAAAGAACACGAAGTGCAAGTCACACCAGGACGTAAGGCAGATCTAAAGCCCAAGAACAGAAGAATACCAGCTGACACACACTGAAGCAGTACAGTATAGATTACATCTTAGAGGCAGCAAACTGAAAAATTGGTATATGCTATTTGCACATTCAAATACTTCATTCACTTTTTCACATACCCCACCATTATATGCACACCAGAACAGTCTTGGAAAGTGAACTGAGATTGACTTTTGAATTTAGGCATTTCAATGGATTGTGCGGGGAGGTGATGGAGACACCATCCGTGAGGGTGTTTAAGGAAAGATTGGATGTTGTGCTTAAGGACATGGTTTAGTGGGTAATATTGGTGGTAGGGGGATGGTTGGACCAGATGATCTTGGAGGTCTTTTCCAACCTTAATGACCGTATGATTTGAGAACTTTCCCTCTCTGTATTATCCCTAAAACAGATCCTCCTCTCCATCACCTTCTTTGCATGCAGTCCTAATTGTTCTTTTTCTTTGACCGCAGTGAGGGCAGTAGGTGTTCCCCACATCCCTTTCTTCTAAAGCAGTATGTTTTGCTTCACTTCTCACAATAAGAAAAAGGGAGAGAGAGAGACAATTTCAATGAGATAATGTGTTTGACCTCTCTGTTAATATTCAAAATGCTGGTCAGGAAGGTTAGAAGCAAACATCAGTTTTCTTTCACACCTCTTAGCTCATTCCACAAATTAATAACATCATACTGGGAGCAGCCTAGACCCTGAGTAATGAATGTTAGCTGTAGTTCCTGCTGGCTGCTTCCGAGGATGCATTTATTTTTCTCATTATCTTGCACACAATCTCCCAGCTATTGTCTGCTACCCTTGCTCACTCAGGAAACCTCAGAAAGTGCTAAAGATGTCAAGAAGCAATAAGCCTCATTTATTTTTATGGCCTTCATCAGCACTTTCTTTTTTGCTTAAAGGCCTATAATAGAATCTACTGATTAGAATCAGCACCATATCAGAATATAGATATGATAGCCCTTTTCTGAAGGTGAATGGGCTACTGAAGGACACTTTCTCCATGTGATACTTCTAGGGGATGAGGATACTAAATCTAAATAAAAATATTTATTTTTAATTATTATTTTTAATTATTACTTTCATTTTGTATTACTTTCCCAGACATTTGAAAACAGAATAAATAAAAACTTAATGAAGATGATTGCAAAAAGTCCAATTAATTGAAAGAAAGCTATTCAACTGACACTATCACAAGGTAAGGAGTTGGATTTAATAGCTATTAATAGCTGTGTAAGTTAACACAGAAACTGCTATTTGTTAAGTGCCATGTTTACTACAAAACTAAAACAATAAGTAAATAATGAATTTTTGTTACTTAGACTTTTTACAGTTTAATTTCACACATATAAAAGTTACAGACTAGTTATATATTGTAATAAATAGTTTGTCTGTTCTCTTTTCTGCACAGCTGTGACTAAATAATAATAATAATAATCATCATCATCATCATCATTTAATCCCTGGGTATACATATCCCATATAAACATTTGGAAAAGCAAGAATGTTTATCCTTAGTCCACATCTATTCTCCATAGACAGTCATAACAGGTGAAGGCTAGCAGGTTTCTAGCCCAGTTCTAACCAATAATTTTAGAATACTATGAATTTAACAGAAAACTTTATGTTAAAATTATTAGAACAAAAAAAAAAAAAAAAAAAAAAAAAGACTGAGTGCACAGAGAAGGATGTGGGGTGTGCATACAGTGCAACAACTGTTTTTTATAAAGTTCTTGCTTCCTTACACTTGTAAGCAATTCAAAGGGATTTTTTTTTTTTTTTTTAATACAGATCTATAAAGAAAATTTGCCCAAAGATTTTCTCAATGATAGATAACAATATCCATGCATGTAGTTTACAAATATTACCTCCTTTCTGAAGAAGTAAAGTTCAGGCTAGTACAGGGACTAATAGTGTAAAAATGAAGTTTCTGTTCTGCACCCTGGACATGATTTCAATAAATAAATAAATAAATAAATAAATAAATCTTCTGTGTTAAGATTTCCATGTTACTGCCCACATAGATGTGTATGAAAACTATCCTCTCTCACTGAAACCAAAAACCTAGTGGGCTATTTAAGTATGCCACTTTCCTCTCATGTGCACCACACTGCATGGTGTATTTTTGCAGTCTCAAAGTGTCATTTTGTCTCAGTGATTATGATAAAGGGAAAAGAAGAATTGCTGTAGAACA
Organism: Netta rufina; assembly: GCF_964035555.1. NCBI lineage: Eukaryota > Metazoa > Chordata > Aves > Anseriformes > Anatidae > Netta > Netta rufina. Next base: position 5,437,541 of record NC_140123.1, read on the forward strand.
ATAATGATCCAGTGATAAAATATGATGTGAACTGATTTACTATACTTTCACAGAGATAGCTTCACATTAAGACTAAGATTCAGAAATTATACAGAAATCATATTCACAAAGAAAACTTACATCCTATATCCAGCACACTGTGAAAGACAGAAGAAAAATGTGTTACTGTACTTGGATTAACTAGTGTATGTTTTCACTTAAACAAAACTAAGAATTATGAAAAGAAGGAAAAAAGTTGATTCATGATGCCAGGACTATTATTTTATTTATTTATTTAGTTTAGTTTAGTTTAGTTTAGTTTAGTTTAAAAAATATTTAGATTTAGAGCTTAGTGATATGGTTTAGTGGAGGACTTGTTAATGTTAGGTCAGAGGTTGGACATGGTGATCTTGGAGGTCTCTTCCAATCTAGATAATTCTGTGATTCTGTGATTTTATTATTTATTTTATTTTATTTTATTTTATTTTATTTTATTTTATTTTATTTTATTTTATTTTATTTTATTTTATTTTATTTTATTTTATCTTAGGCAGTGGGTTATCAGGGCTTGTTGTACTAAAAGTAGCCGTTAGCTGTAATGGGCTTTCATAATTTTTTCATTAAAGCTTTGTTCTTTCACATGACATGGGCTATGCTCGCCTAATTACGTGTGTGGGTAATATGTAAAAAAAAAAAAAAAAAAAAAACACAAAAAAAAAAAAAAAAAAAAACAAGGAAATTGTATATAAAACATTAGTATCTGAGTATCTTATGCTGAGCTGAAACAAGCTAAAAAAAAATAAAAAAAATAAAGAGGAAGGAAGACACTAACTTCACTAAATGCAATCACTCTTCATGACAAATATAACTGGAGACTGTACTCAGTGTGGTAGCACAAGGGGACCATTTCTCTCAAAACCATGTTTATCGTCCACAAAAACTTTCACCAAGGGATATGGAGTATTCACACACAGCTATTGGTCAAGTACATATGATTTCCTGTTTGCAAGGAAGCAACCCATAAAGAGCTCTGCCCACATCCTTGGCATAAAGATAAGATCACAGAAAAGAGGACTCCAAGCATCCCATTTGATTGCCTCAGCCATCAGATGCACAAGTAGAAATGAAAACCTACATGTGTGAGCCTGCATGCACAGAGAGCATTACTGTGCATAGGGAAGGATGAAGAAATACAGTCCATCACTGTAGCAGGATAGGTTTGCAAGAATTATTATCTATGACACAGTTGAGACTACACAAGGGCTAAACTATGCCACCTTGCCACTCTACTCTGAAATACTTTTTACTCTACTTTTAGAAATAGCTCTTATTTTCTTGAACATGAGGAATGTCTCTCAGGCTTGTCATGCACTCTGGTACTCAGCTGCTGCTTCTTCTGGTCTTTTATTCTGCTTTTTGATATGGTCTGGAGGTAGTATAATTCTATAGGTACTCTCCAGAATGAAATTCCAGAAGATACAGACAGCGCGGATATTCATTTCTAAAGAGCAATGATTCCTCCTTCCTTCCCAACCTTACAGTTGTAGTGCTGACTGCTTGGAAATTGCAGATCATGTTTTGCCAGGTTCATCATCCATTAGCAGAACCAAGCATGTCTTGAGAGCAACCTCAAAGCACTCCTCAAAAGACTGACACTGCACAGTGTAACTGGCTAGAACAGTGAATTCAACCTGAAAGTGCACCATGTGATAGGTTTGGGGGAATTTTAGGACAGAAACAAACCCTTCCCATTGCCCCTTGCTCTGTTACATATGTGGCCACACTAATAAGTACGGTGTCATTGTAACCAACCTGCTTCAGTTCACAGCAAAACTTAAATGCAGACTTCGAGGGCTAAAGCCACTCACCTTTCCTGAATGAGCTACAGATCATTAGCTAGCAGCATTAAGAGGCTTGTAAACATCCTACATGGGTGAAACACTCAATGGAAACAAAACAAACAACCAACAACAACAAGAACAACAAAAAAGCTTTCAGCACAAGATTTTTTTTTATTTTTTTTTTTTCCACTGGAAAAAAATAGCAAGCATTGCAGTGTGATGCATTGTGAATAGTGCTAAATACAAAATTCTTCAAAATCTCTGAACTTCTGTTCAGGAAATTTCTAATTGTAAGGACGATTTTATTCAGAATTATTTTAGAACATATTTTTAGAATATATATAATATATTAGAATTTGCATGCAATTCACAGAATTTTCAGAGAAGTTTTTTGTTGTTGTTGTTGTTGTTGTTTTTGCTTTTTTCTTACTTTCACTAGTTTCATTCTAGGTTTCTAGGTAGATATTTTGGGAGGAATCAAAACCTCACACTAAACACAGTTAACACTTTTACAAGTCAGGGATATAAAACCTATCAACCTTTTACTACCTGATCAGAAAAGTGTAAACAAGTGAATTTCCTCACTCTCATGAAATAAATTTCCATAACTAAATATAGAAAAAGTAATTGACTCACTGCTCGTACTTTGTGAATGTTTTCCTAGTCAGCAGACAGACTAATAAGAAGTCAGCTTTGCTAAGATATTCAAATTATGAACAAATTAAACTGAAATATGGTTGATTCCAAGATCATATAATTTTGTGAAACATAAGTAAGAGATTTTCAATCTGTGGTAGCGCATTCTTGAAGGAAAAAATAATAATAATAATAAATAAAGGAGTAAGATTCAGAAGCAATGATATTTAAAAACTGTCCAAATAACCCAGATTGTATGTAAATCATCTGAAAACACAGAGCACTACAACTGATGACAACCGTCTCTTCAGTATTCAGAATCATGACTGTTGGACATGACAAATCTTTTTAGCAGAAGAGAATAAATTCAAGATAATAAGTTTTAAAGTAATGAATAACTCTTGCCTATGAAGTGCTTTAATGACTCTCCTTGTCAGAATTCAGATTTTATTATTAACTCTACAGAATGGCAGCAGCCTGAAGAGATACAGTTACAAATCAATTTCACTGCTCTTTCATAACGAGTCACTAATTGACCTCAATTTCTGATGGAGTCACATATTTCCTCCCATACTTTACTATAATGATGTGTATATCAGAGGATTTAGCGACTGGTCATAAAGGAATTTATTTTAACTCTGTGGTGCCTTGTGTAGGCTTTTCACAGAAGGTATATAAATCATTTTGAAAGCATTAACTTTAATGGTTGGGCTGTATTTTTGATACCCTTTTATAGATGAGATGATCATAATTTTGTTAAAGTAAGTGTTTGATTTATCTACTTTAAAATAGGAAAGAATTATAGTGAATAAAGAACATTCAGATTCTCCATATAATATTAACGATTACAGACTCTAAAACATTTTATTTAGCTTTTGTGAGGTCTTAAAATGAAGTGACATTAGAATTAAGAAATGCTTTTTTTTTTTTTTTTTTTTTTTCAAAACACTGCTAATTAAAGCCTATGTAATAATGAAGTATATCCTAACAAAGTTTCAAGGTATTTGGGTATTCAATATACAAGGTATGTATATTTCTAATGGCATTATATCAGATTTTCCTGTGCTTTTTATCTACAACAAAAGTAAACACTTTTCCACATGAAAATGGTTGTTTGACATATGATCACATACTATAAAATGAACCAGAGAAAGTCTAATGCAAAACCAGGAATTAAATCAGATTCCTTAACTATACTTAAGCAAATAATATAGCTGTTGGTAAAAAGATGTCTGATATCTGTCTTTGTCTAATAAGATAAATTAAAATAAACAAAACCCAAACACAAAACAAAACAAAAACAACAACAACAACCAAAATCAGGAACAGTGCCTAATAGATTGGGGGAAAATTCTGGGTTGTATATTGTATAGACAGCTTTAATGGCTCAGGTGGCCAAGAAGGCCAATGGCATCCTGGCTTGTATCAGGAACAGTGTGACCAGCAGGGCTAGGGAGGTGATCGTCCCCCTGTACTCGGCTCTGGTGAGGCCGCACCTCGAGTACTGTGTTCAGTTTTGGGCCCCTCGCTACAAGAAGGACATGGAGGTGCTTGAGCGGGTGCAGAGAAGGGCGACGAAGCTGGTGAGGGGCCTGGAGAACAAGTCCTACGAGGAGCAGCTGAGGGAGCTGGGCTTGTTCAGCCTGGAGAAGAGGAGGCTCAGGGGCGACCTTATCGCTCTCTATAGGTACCTCAAGGGAGGCTGTAGCGAGGTGGGGGTTGGTCTGTTCTCCCACGTGCCTGGTGACAGGACGAGGGGGAATGGGCTTAAGTTGAGCCAGGGGAGTTTTAGGTTAGAGGTTAGGAAGAACTTCTTTACTGAAAGGGTTGTGAGGCATTGGAACAGGCTGCCCAGGGAAGTGGTGGAGTCACCATCCCTGGAAGTCTTCAAAAGACGTTTAGATGTAGAGCTTAGGGATATGGTTTAGTGGGGACTGCTAGCGTTAGGTCAGAGGTTGGACTCGATGATCTTGAGGTCTCTTCCAACCTAGAAATTCTGTGATTCTGTGATTCTGTGAATGTAGGGTACCATAGTGAAAAATCGTAAAATTGAAAGCAAAGGAAAAAAAAAAAAAAAAAGGATAAAAGAAAAAAAAAAAAAAAGAAAAAAAAAACCACACTTGTTATTTGTGCCAAGATTTCTAGTCCTAAATTAATAGAGGCTGCTTTGAAATAATGCAACAGATGCAGCAGAGGAACATGGGGAAAAGCTGAGAATTGCCACTGGAGAAAAAGAAGAAAGAAATATTAAAATTCTTTCACTTTAAAGAATCCTATGAGAGTTAAAACCCCACTCAGTATAAAATATTAGGCCATTTTGTCATAAATGCTTTTATTTTTATTTTTTTTACAGAACAAAGTATAGACAAAACAGTTTTCTCACAAGTAGTAAACCTCTTCTCACTTTTTTTTACCATACAGCGTCAAAGGGTACACCACTTCACACACTGATGAGAAAATAGCAAAAAATATATTTAATGTTTCTGTTACCACCCAGTGGTGTTTAGCACAGTGAAATCATGGTAAATCCAATACCAGAAAAGCAAATGTCAAGAACCTGTGGGTGCTCAATCTTGTAATCATGTTTTGACTAAGAAGTCAAAAAGAAGTCAGGAAGCACTTTCCCTGGAACAGACTGCAGAGAGGTTATGGACTCCTTACTCCTGCCTTACAGGTCTTCAAAAGCCACCTGGACATGGTCCTGGGCAACCTGCTATGGGTGTCCCTGCTTGAGCAGGGGTTGGACCAGATGGACTCCAAGGCACCTTACAACCTCAACCATTCTGTGACTCTGTGATTCTCTGAAACTCTTTAAATTCTTAAATGGAGCAAGTGTTTGCTCCTAGATGCATTAAAATCCAAGCTGCACAACATGCACCATTAAAAACATAAAAAGTTGCCAAGCTTTCCCCAAGTTGCACCCAGCCTGGAACAACCCCTTATGTTCTGTCTGCACTGGAATTTAAAACTCTTTTGACATGTCACAGCTCTGCTGAAAATTGTAGAGTAATCAAACACTAATTGTGAAGAAGAACAGGTCCACAGTGTGCCATTTCACAGCCTTAAATATCTTCTACAGATGCTTCAGGGGCCTATAATTACCTGTAGATACAGTCAGATAAGGTTGCTAGTTAGATAATTATTCTGTTAACTATATAAGCATATATTTAACTATATAAGCATATAGTTAACTATATAAGCATATAATAAGCATACATTTACACCTCTACATCACTGCATGCTCTTCATGTTGCTTGTCTTTTGAAGAATTAATGTTTTTGTTGTGCTTTCTCTTTCTGTAAGGTTTTCACCTTTCCCATACAGAGAACAAGACCAACACAACATTTCTTACACACTTTACTTGTATAACCATGTGTTTGTGTATTTGTTCATGTTTTCAAAAATCAAGCGAAGCAAACCTTGTCTGAGTTGTTCTTGGGTACAAGACCTTGTAGCTGTACCATGAAAAATCAATAGTTTGCTTTTGCACCATGCTTCATTTTTCCTCCTTATTATACACAAAATATGGTAAAACATTTAAATTGCAAAGTCAAACTACAGAAATATCATAACATAAACTTCAGCGCAGTTTCCATAAGTATGTGCATTTACATGATCTCATGTTGCACAGTCAGAGATTTATTACCCATAGGACTCTGCCTTGTTTAAATAACAGTTAGTTCTCCCCAGTTTCTCTGTGCATGTAATTTTGTATATGTGCCAGACATTATTTAGCAGGAACAATTTAAATCTTGCAACAGTTCAGCATCATTAGTTCCATAATGGGTGCAGGGATGGGTGAAAGGCAGCAGGAGAATGGAATGGGATAGGCAGGGTGATGCTAGCTGGGCCACAGCAATGGAGATACAGAAGAGTGCTGATGGGATAACAAGGACTGACTTCTCGTGGTGCTGAAGCAGTGAGCAACAAGAGAAACATCTGAAAACAACCAGGTGGAGAGAGATGTTGTTGCCTCTGTGTTCAAAGATGGTTTTGGGCATGCTCACACAATGATGTAAAGTGTATTCTGTGTCTTTATTTTAGGGTATGATTTCAGAACTTGTGGCTTTTCTAAATTTGACTCATGATATTTGAGTATATTGAGGTTTCTTGCTATGAGGTATATGTTTTCTGCTCAGCTCACATGACAGATTGACTTCAGCCATTTAAGTAGCATTGGAATCACCCATAAATTGAGGGTCTAGCAGAAAAAACAAATAAAAAAAAACACACATTCACTAAAACACTACTGTTCTCAGATATTAAAGGCACATTGATACTACCTAACATAGTTATGTCAAGCACAGCTTAATGTATTTAAATTAAATGTGGGTTTATGCCTGTAAATTACAATCTCAAGTAAAATACTTCCTAGAGACATTTAATTGTGTAATTATATGATGAATTATCATTCTTATTTCTCATAATCCTATATTCCAAAATTAGGTTCATATAATTTTCATCTTGCTGCCCCTTTCCTAGTGATTTACAAGTGTGTTAATCTTAGTTAATGTGTTTTTGTTTGCTTGTTTGTTTTTGTTTGTTTTGTTTTGTTTTCATTTGGCTAGTCCTTAGAGATACTGAGGTAGTAATTATGTGTGTGTTTTTTTTTCCAATGCCTATGCTTTCTATATGATCATTAATATACACCATATCAGTAGCATTTCCACTGATATCGTGCTTCACAACTTTGATATCTCCTAACCCGCCCAGAAAAAAAAAAAAAAAAAAAGTAATTTAATTTGAGAGAGGAATATAATATGTGGGATATCACTGCCTTGCAAGCAAACCTCTGCTGATCTAGAGAGGATGATGAATCTGCTCTATGGTTATCAGTCCCAATTGGTGGGACTGATCTCAGTTTTAGACACCTATGACATGCTTCTTGTAGCCTTCTGTGGTGTAAATGCCTGAAGTAACTAGGAAAATAAAACTAACATTCACATTTTTAAGGAAAAGTTACAGCATTGAAGAGGCTTTCAGGGTAGGGCATAACTGCATTATCTGAGTGTTCCCTAGGCTCCCAACCTTAGATTCTATCGCGCTGGGGAAACTTGGTGTGCTAGCTCTAAGGAACAGCACGGAGCGTAGAGTGGAGTGGAGACACCACGGCTAGGTTCTGTAATCAGATGGGGCCTCGATTGTTCTTGTGCACAAAGCTGAATTTTTTACCACTCTAAGCCAAAGACCTGTCATGTTTTGACAAATGCTGTACCCTAGTGTACTTTTTGCTCATTATAATATCATTATAATACCAAAACACACCTCCATCCCAAAAGCTACCCGCCTCCAAGGTGCGACCACCCCTCACTGAGCATGCGCTCTGAATTTCTCGGAGCCTATTACTTTAAACGGAGACGGGAAAACTTTACACCAATCATAACTAAGATATGCTTGACTAGAGCCACTCAAGCTCCACCTAAAAGATAGAAAATAATATAAATTGGCCCAAGAGAAAGGGGATGTTAGGGAAGATACCACCGTCAGGGGAGATACCATCCCAAGGAAATACAACATCCTTAGGACCTCCTGACTCCTGGGATCAGTCGACGGGCTGAGCCTCTCTTCCCCTCCCATTGGGACGCCTTTGGGTGAGATCTGAATACTTGCTTATAAATCTCTATAGAGTCTTTGATCCTTTTAACAAGTTTATTTCTAGGTTGCACACCTGTGACACCTGTAACACCTGTAACATCTGTAACATCTATAACATCTATAAACACCTGTAACATCTATAACATCTATAACACCTGTAACATCTGTAACACCTACAACACCTATAACACCTGTAACATCTGTAACACCTATAACACTTGTGTATTTTATGCATACTAGCTTGCTTTTGCAGACAGTCACTATCGCCGGCAATCCAAAAGGACCTGATTATCTGTTGCTGTAATAAACCATACTTGATTGCATTGTGATAACTCTCATTAAGTGCAACGAGGGTGAGAGTGGTTATCCGTGATAGTTCAGTGTTCTGAATCTAACCAGACCCCCAGGCAGTTAATGCATTTTTGGTGAATGTCTGAACGGACTCCCAGACCGTTAATGCGTTGATGGTGAATGTCTGACTGGACCCCCAGACGGTTAATGTGTTTTTGGTGAATGTCCGACTGGTTCAGTACCCTGAATCTGACCGGGCCCATAACGGTTAATCAGCTACACCCCTTAACGCGACACCTTCCTCCACCAAGAAGGCAGTGAAACACACACTTGCAGAGCATGATTCACCTGTCTCCTGCAGATGACTGCAATAGGATGAGAAGAAGCATGTCTCATAAAGCCCATTTCACTCCACAGAGGAAGAAAAGATTCCTGGGATACTGGTTGAGAGGTAGATACCTGCATTATGGTTAGATAAGATGAATTCCAGCCAGCATCCCAACTGCCTACTCTCAAGAATGTAAACACCACAACAGCAATTACTAATAAATAAATTAAAGAAACCAAACCAAACCAAACCAACCAAACAAACAAAAAGCACAAAAACACACACAAAAAAATGTTTCCCAGCTACAGGCGCTTGGCAAATTTTCCAGCATAACTTTTGATTTTCAGGTACAACCTTTGCCATGAATTCAAACTGAATCACCTGTCAATGTGCACAGGAACCACTTGGATCAACTGAGAGATCAGCATATTCACCACTGATATTTAAAAGGCGGTACAGGGTGTCTGGATCCAGAAAAATCTACTTTAACCATTAGACCTTCCTGTAAAGATTCTGGCTGTAGTACTGATAACAGGCACGGACTACATACTAGTGACCTATTGTCCTGGTTTCAGTTAGAACAGAATTAATTTTCTTCCTAGTAGCTGGTGGAATGCTGTGTTTTGGCTTAGGATGAGAAGAGTGCTGATAACACCCCGATGTTTTAATTGTTGCAGAGCAGTGCTTATACCAAGCCAAGGACATCTCAGCCTTTTGCTCTGTCCTGCCAACAGGCAGGCTGGGGGTGCAGTAAGAGCTGGGAGGGGACAGACCCAGGACAGGTGACCCAAACTAGCCAAAGGGGTATTCCATACCATCTGACGTCATGCTAAACAATATATAGGGGTGGCTAGCCGGGGGGAGGGGGCCGGACTGCTCGGGGTTAGGCTGGGCATCGGTCAGCGGGTGGTGAGCAATTGCATTGTGCATCACTTGTTTGTACGTATTATTAGTAGTAGTACTATTATCATCATTATATTATTATTATTATTATTATTGTTATTATTATTTTTCTGTCTTATTAAACTGTCTTTATCTCAACTCATGGGCTTCACTTTCCATTTCTCTCCCCCGTCCCAGAGAGGGAGGGGGGAGGGTGAGCTAACGGCTGCGTGGTGTTTAGCTGCCGGCCGGGTTAAACCACGACACCCATTCAGATCAATGATAGAATAGCCTCATGCAAATTTAGAGCCAGCTGGACTTTCTTTGATTTGTGGAGCTACTTACTGGTAACATCTCACACGGGAGATGTCCAGTGCTGTGGCTGTCTGGAAGAAGCACAGCTTGATACTGCCAGTGAGGTGAGACCATGCTGTGGAGATGCAGCTTCATGATGGCTCTCCTCTTGAGAGTTTTCAGACTTTTTGTCACACCACCAAAGACCACCTCCAAGGTATTTACTAAAGATAACACTCATTTGTTCTGCTAAAGCAGTTGTTGGATGAAGCACAGGAGAGAGGGGGGAAGAGAGATAAAGGGAGCACTGTCCTATTGTTCGGCACCTGATCATGGTACCCTTGTTGTACATTGGCCAACTTAAAATCTCATGAAAACATCCCTGGACAGAAGTAATGTATACCTGTAATGTAATACCTGCTCCTATATGTACTTCTTCAAGAACAAGTTCTGCATAAACAGACTGCTCACAGATGAGCAGTCTTAGTCATAAATAAAATAAAATAAAATCAAAAAATAAAATAAAATAAAATAAAATAAAATAAAATAAAATAAAATAAAATAAAATAAAATAAAATAAAATAAAATAAAATAAAATAAAATAAAATAAACACATACTGACAGGAAGAAAAATAAATCCAGCTCTACTTTAAACATCTTTCAGTTGTGCAGCACTGAGGAATCTAGATGCAAGATACATGCTTAGGTTTCTGCCAAATGTTGACCACGTGTGTTATATTAATTTTCTACTTTAGTCAGAGCCACATAATAAGACATGAGTAGCCTCGTGTATCAAAAGTACTGAAGTCTATTTGATTCTACCTGCAAAGTAACCTATAGACACCTTTTGTATCTGTCTCCTTGGGTATGTCAGACATGCGTAGGAATGTATATAGCACTGAGGCCAACTGACACAGGAACTCAGATTTTCCTCTGCCTGAAGAGGCTCTACATGGAAAGTGCCTCCTGGGGAAAGTCCCCAGAAAGATCCAAACTGAGCTCAGTTTGAGAGAGCTGGCAAGACCAAAAAGCCTACGAGGAACTGCTTGAGCAGTTTTGAAACACACACAGTCATGTTTCAGTTCCTGGCAATGTTTTCTAGAGCTGTTTAATTTATGGCTGTAGATATAGCCAGCCCATTGTTCATCCTAAATGGGGAATCAATCTTCCCTCATTGGGGTGTTCCTGTCACGCAGAGGGAGGAGGCTAGAGGATGTCTGCTCTGTAAAGTATAAAAGCTGCAAAAAGGAAGAGACTTTGCCAGGACTTTCTGCAATGGAAGCTTTACTAAAGGCAGAAGTCAGCATAGTCTTAATATTCCCTGCTCAGTCTGATTAGGTTAAAAAAAAAAAAAAAAAAAAAAAAAAAAAAAAAGGTGATATCTTGCAGGTACCTCTATATAAGGATACACTGTCCAGAATGTAGTATGTCTTAATATAAATTTGTTATGATGAACACAGAGATCAGTCCTATGGTGCTGTAAAAGATCAGATTTTAATGGCAACTTCAAAGTAACCTATTCTGTAAGTAATGTACTCATATCAAAGGCCTAAAAGGTCATACTAATATAACACTCTCTTCTGTTATTCACCCATTACATTCATGTTCATCATACAGAAGAAAGGAAATAAAATCACTTTGTTTAGCACTGTCTGAGGGTTAAAAAACTGGCAGTTTATAGACCAAAGAAGTGGGAAAGAATTTCAAAATCACGGAACCAAAAAGTAAACTATTTATATGCAGTGCCAATTCCAGTATTTAAAGGGATTTCAGCACAATTTTGTCAGATGGTCTTATCTTCAGCAATGGCATCAGAAGAAGATTTTTTTTTTTAGTTAGCTTACTTAGCATAAAAAATGCGCAAATTTATCTGGTCTGCACAAAAATGTATTCCTAAATATATTTGATTCAATAATTTCTGAAGAATTTGCATGATCTCTGGTACTCCCACAGGCCTTATATCTTCTCATCCATCATATTTATCAGTTTAAGTTTTGTTAGGTAAAGTTTTTTGTGCAAACAGAAAAAAATAAAAAGAGAGAGAGAGAAGAAGAATTTAGATGATTCCCATGAATTTTTGACTATTTGGATGAAATAAGACTGTAAAATAATAAGAATTTCTTTTTCAGCTTCTGTCTTGTTAGACAATAGACATCTTAAATTAAAATTCAACAATGACTGCATTGTTTCTGCAAGAAACTGATATCATTTTTTTAATAATGAATATTAGAAACAACAACAAACAAAAAATAAACTAAACAAAACATACAGATGATGCACTGCATCATCTATTCCATCCCCATGCTGATTGTAATTCTGCACAGATCAGTTGCTGGAATGCTAATCTCCACCCTTTCCCTTTCCTTTTTCTTTTTAAAATGTAGTTATGGAATTAAATGATGAAATTATGGGAAGAAATACAGCAAGTGACCAAAAGCACTTTTTTGATGTATATTTGAAGACCTAAACAAAATTAGCATTCTATAGGAGATCTGATCATATCCGGGTGTGTTATATTCTTGCCAAGCAGCACTGGTCTATATCAATGTGGGTAATAAAATATCACAGGCTTGTACTTCTTGTACAGTGGGGCTGACTTATCACAAAGGAAGTCTTAATTCAATTGTACTTGTTCTGCTGAGACAGAAAACTTCATTGGGAAGTGTAGAGGGAAAGCAGGGATGCAAAGGTCTTGGTCTGAGCTGTGAGGATCAGAAGTGTTCCTCCTGTGCTGGTCACACCCAGTTGGCATGCTGAGAACTGGGGCATGCAAGTCAATTGCTTCTCTCTCACTTTCTCCTTCCCACCAACATTCCATGAGAATACAACTTGGGCACATGAGACATGCAGGAGTCTTTCCTCCTGAATACTAAATAATCATTGTTATCACTTCATTCTAGTCACTTCAATTGCTGACACTCCTACTCCATGAACTCTGCTACAAGAGCCCAATAATGAAATTAAAATAGCTACATATCTCATCTTCTCCCTTGCCAGACATGACCTTGTACTTTCTCATGGATGAGTTTGCCTGACGTGGGGCTAGATCTCCAGAACAAGTGGTCTAATCTTTCAGAAAAGAGCATTTTTCTTCTTTCTAACATGCTATCCTAACAACATTCCTAATCCTCTAAAAACAGAGAGTTTGTCTTTTCAGGCTCTTTGGACATTAAAATTTTGAAGAAATGGTCTGGACTATCAAACTATCAAAAATATTTTCATCTGCTTATGGAAAAAGTTTACCATCAATGTAAAAGAGCCTGTGTTCAGATTGACCTACTTGAAACACTATAACTCCTATAAAAAAATCAAGCTTCTGATAAAAACTAAGAGACAGTAGGACAAGGCAAAGGAAGGATGCTTAACAAAAGTGAGACCCTCTTTACATGCTATGTCTCCAGAAGACCCTGTAATTAAGCATCTTTTTGTCTACTTTTCTAATGTGTGACATGGAACAGACAGAAAGTTTTGATACATAACAGGGCATAAATGATTAGAAAATAGTAAATAAGGTCTATGACTTTATTTCTGTAACAGTTAAGAACTGCTAAGAATGATAACCTTGATTAATTTTGCAATATAGGCTTTGTTGAAATCTCTAAAAAAAATCGTTTTTGTTTTGACTTGTCAAGTACTAACAAAGGAAGAAATAATCCAAATAAAATTTTGAATAGCTGCATTTTTGCAGGTGTCTTTTCAGTGTGTATTACTACGGTATGTCAGCTACAGGCAGGTCTCATTACCCAGGAGTACAAGAGATTATTTAAGTAGCAACCTTCATGCCTGCAACATCTCCCTGTTTGAATTGCAGGCAAGCAGGGAAGTGTAAGCTTCAGTGGTCTCCTGGTGACAGCAGAGTTCTCAGAATTAAAGTTGTTGTCCGAAGTTTCATCCTGCATTACAAGGGCGAGCACTCGCCAGATCTGGAGACAAGATATTTGACAATGCTGTGTGGCAGGCTCGCTGCAAGCAGCTTTGCAGAAACTTCCTGCTGCCACCTCCGTGCTGTTCTATGGATAATTTTTTAGTGCTGTCAGTTGGCATCCTCATTTGTATTACTCACAGATGTCCCTGAAAAGTCACGTATCCTGGGACCATTTTCATGACACAGGATGTGAAATGAATGTTCTGTAATTTTAAATTAAACATCTGGAGATTTTCTGAATTATCTAGATTTCAAGAAATCCTGCTTCCATTTACAAGTTAATTCAGTTTAATGCATTCAAGTTCTACAAGATTGAAGATCTTTATATCTTACAAGAACATAAAACACTACTATTCAAGTGGAACACACAACTCATGTCTCTTGCCACATTGAGAATATCAGGGGTAGCACAAAAGAAATAAGAATTATTAGTTCAATATAATTCTGGTAAAAGCAGAAACAGAAGACCCATGTATTTCTTAAAGTACTACATAGGATTATTAACCTTATTTTTCTTGTTGTCTTTGTTCTAACATTAAATTTAGTAGTCTCTCTTAATTAACAGTATTGCAGCTTCTTTATCATTATATAAGAAACAGGCCTAAATTCATCCTCACTATATGGATTGAGACCATTAATGTCAATGCATTTATTCTCTGGGGAAAAAATAAATAAATCATCAGAGTCTATATACTTTGTAGATTCTGTAGATTTTAAAGTCAAGTCCTCAAAAATTTCCCAATTTTCCATCCAGATTCCCTGTACATGTTTACATATTCAGATTATGTCAAGAAACATTTTTATTTAATATTTCAATAAGTTTCCAATATTCAGGGATACATGTATACTGCAATGGGGCTTACAGATTGTATTATTCATATTATTTGTAGTTATGCACAATACTTGGCAAACTAAAACTCAAGGCACATTAGTGCTATTTTGTTATGCTAAAAAAAAGAACCCTGGTGACTGCCCTAATTTGACTATAGGTGCAAGAACCACTCATTAAAATCTAATGTCAGACTCAAAGCTAGCACAAACTTTCATTATGCAAACATGAAATCGACTGGAAGGGCTAATGAGGGTGGAAAGATACCCCAGATGTCAATAGAAAACAATCTACTTCTAACACAGCCTTTCTTCTGGGAATTTTCCCCAATTACAATAAAGATTTTGTTTACTGATAACCCAGTACTTGTTAGGCTGAAGAATCATGAAAGCGTAGTTCAAAGAAAATAGTAAATCTCAGACATAACTTATTTCTTAATTTAATGATATACTTGACTCAATGATTGTTATTGTCTTTGTTTTTCTCAAACTGAATACTCAGTTTTAGCCAGTATTTTATTGTATAGTAAAACATATAAAGGTAACTGTAATGTTCCTTTGATATGACTGATTTACATTCCACAGAATTAAGACTTCAATTTTCTTTAAATTTCAATTCAGATTCAGTCATAGATTGAATACAATCCAGTGGAAAAATAAAAATTTAAAAAAAAATAATAATAATAAAAAAGATTGATTGAGTGGGAACAGTTTTGGGTGGTGTTCCCGGCTTTGCTTTTAGGCTGTTGATGACCCAAAGCCAACTACTTCAATTTGAATTTGTCTTTACAGTAAAATGAAAATATAAACAAGTAAATACAGAAAAGATCCATGGAGATCATCTTGTTTGTCTTTCCATCTTGAGAAAAAATTTATTATACTTAAAAAATCTCAAAGAGCTGTTTACCTTAATGGTTCTTTATCATCAAAAGTTAAAAGCTTCTAAAACCTACTTTGATAATCTAGCGATGATGAACGTTTTTGTCTATTGATAAAAATAGTTTAAGTTACTACTGAAAAGAAATACATAGTCTTAGGTATCATTATAAGGTTTATGTTATAAAATCTTTTTTTTTTTTATGCAGATTTTTTTTTTTTATTCTTCCAAAGTTACTAAAAAAGATGGGAAAAACAATAAATTAAAGGACGTGGTGAGTTTCATTGTGAGTAACATCAGTTTATTCCACTACACTTTGTGATCTTGGCAATAAGGCATCACTAATCCACATCTGTTCAGGCTAGCAGTCTAATGATGATGGAAATGCTTTGCTCATGTCTCTGTTTGATATTTGCCTTGGGAATATGAGAATACATTTGCATATTCTAGGAGGACCATAACATGAATAAAGAATATTTTTCCACTAAGAAGAGTTGTAAAATAAAGCTGAGTAGAGGAAAGGTGTTTCCTAGTCTTTCCTTAAAGAAAGCATCTTCCAGCATGCATTTAAAGAAAAAGTATGCAACGTATGCTCAAGCTATCAAACTATCACATCTTTAATCTGAAAGTTAATTGCAGAATCTAGTGTAAATTATCTTGCTAATGAGATATGGCATGACCTTTATCTTCAGAGAGACCAAAACGAATTCATGGACAGCCACATACCTTACAATTATCGCTGTAAGAGGTTGCAATTTAGAGAGCATTAAACTTTGTGAAAGTCAGAAAGAAAAATTAATCTGAGCTTTTAAACAAGATTTAAGACAAATTAGTGTAAAATCAAGATGTCAAAAAATACTAATATTGCTTTCCTAATAACACTTGAAAATTATAATAATTATTATTTTCACAGAATGACACTTTTCGTTGTTTTGCAAACACATCTGAATATAATGAAGAAAAAATACAGCATCAGATGCAAAACTGAAGACTGTATGATCCTTCTTCTAGTATTTAATTGTTTGTAGTCTTTATGTATGTCACAGCTTGATGAACAGTTAAACACTATTTGATAGTATGGAAGAATTAAACTAAAATCATTTGCTGATGCACGGGGGTCTACCTTCTTCACTCTAATTACCACAGTTTTATTACGAATCTCTGCAGAATCAATATGAAAGTACACCCTTATGTGTTATTAAATGCCAACTTTTCCCATAAAGTAGAATTTAAGTCTCAGTTTAGTAAGGTACTTAAGCATATATTTAACTTTAAGTAAGAGTAGTCCCACTGCTTACATAGCACAAGGCAAAATAATCAAGTTTAAAAATAATCAAGTTTAAATATTAACTAAAACCTGTCTTGAAAAGGGTAATAATAAATGGCATAATTTGCATAGATTTTTTATTGGTAATCTCTAGCTACTTTGCAAAAGAGAAAAGTACAATTATGACTGTTACAGATTACAAAAGTTTCATAAAGAGGCAAAGTGACTTGGCCAAAGTTATTTCTAGATCAGTAGCAGAACTGTGGAAGAATGTCAGACCAATGAATCAGGTATGGGTCAGTTCTTCACCCAGTAGTCCATAAAGTTTAACAAAATTATAAGAAAAGCAACAGTATAACTAAACTAAAATAACATGTCTTTTGTTGTTGTTGCTGATTAATACATTGGGAGAATATTAAAGGCAAGAATACAGACCAGATGCAACCACATTTTGTCTACTGAATATGATAATGCAGTCTGCAACTTGTGATTACTGATTATACCTGTATTAAATATAACCTCTAAACTATGACAGACTTGATCAATATCTTAGTAAGAATATAGGAAACCCAAATGGACTGAAGATCTAGTTAAAGCAGATTTCTTGCTCTTATTATCCTATCCTTTGTAGCTGTCTAGACTCAAAATCCCAGTGAGGTAGCGAAATAGTGTTATTCCATTTGAAATACAAATTTATTTAATTTTTACAGAAGACAACTAAGTTACTTGGGGAAAAAAAAGAGGGAAAAAAAAAAGGCGCTCTAGAAATTCAACTGAGTAAATGTCGATCTCTGTACCTGCTCTGCTCATGTTAAACTTCTTTTGGGTTTTGTGGTAGAAAAACAGTACTTGTCAGCACAGTGTGTTGCATCCTAAAATCAGTCAGAGGTATTGAACCTTTCAAGGACTTATTTCTCCCAGCTGAAAACAAAGCAAACTTAACGTTTGTGGTGGTTTTACATTATTTGCTGAAAATGTAGAAATCTATACTGTGTAACTCTAAACATAAGGGTGATAACACATCTGACTGCTGCAGGTAGTTCAGAAAAAGATGCAGTCTCAAGGATTTTCCACAAATACTTACAGGTGTCTGAAAAGCACACAGAACTTACATCTACATTGATAATAGGTTTATATATTCATTTATATGAAAGCATAACATCACATAGGAACTTTGGGGCAGAACAGCAAACTGAGTCCTAAGTTACAGGCTAATACCACCATCTTTGCCACAAGATGAACCTAAGGCTTGTCTCTTCCCAGAAGCTATCTTTTTTGATCTTTACAGCCCTGTTTGAACTGCAGCAGGTCCTTCTTTATTTTTCTGCTCAAATTTTGACTTCAGCTGAAGAACAGGGAAAACATAATATTAGCAGGTGCATGTAATGATGGCTTGAAATGGAGAAGAATGAAAGAATCCTAACACTTCCAACACTTCAAAATCAATGGCCAGTGTAGCTGACAATCACAAAATATGGGAAGATTATTATTATTATTATTATTATTATTATTATTATTATTATTATTATTATTATTATTATTTTCTGATAGTAATGTTGAGAAGCCAGTAATTGTGATCTTCTGCACTGAACTATGTTCTTTGTGCATGGGGTGATAAAACTACATATCTAGCATTAATTCACTGGAGTAGTTTTGTAGTTTCCTCACAGAGAAGAAAATTAAAAAAAAAAAAAAAAAAAAAAAAAAGACGATATATCTGCTGAACTCATACATATCAAATACTTCAGTCATTCCGAAATTTGAAAATTAACCTAGAAAACACAGATGGTCTGTATTTGGTTGAACAGTTAAATAGAGTTTGACCCTTGATCTTAGCTGACTTGTGTCTGTCTTCCAGGCTCACTGTAGACATGTGTCTGATGCTTTAAGAAGGTGTTACGGGTATATCTACACTACATAATACAATAGAGTACAAAAAGCATCCTTATCCTACCAAAGAGGAAGTTGGATGCTACCATTTCTGACCTCAGTCTCATCTTGTAACAGCTGGTTTCTCTCAGCAAGATTTAGCAGGATACTGTGTGTCCTAAATAAAGAACAGACATCTTGAAACACTAATTATATTAACAGACATCGTACGCAAGCTGAAATAACCATCTTGGTCCTAGATCCAAGGCAGCCTCACCAGCACTTATGTGTGAGTGTGCACACTCACACATTCATTCTAGGAATAGCATTTGACCTCACTTTGAGTATTCACTTCAGCTCCCCAGACTGCTGGTAAAAACACAATATCTGAACATCCAAAAGATATTTTCAAAATTAACCCGGAGGGTTGTTAGTTCCACTTAGGAAACGTGACACTGAAGGCAGTAAATATATCTAAAACAAATACTTGGAAATGAATTTGTATCTTTTACAGTAAATTCTATTGAAGTAAAAATTGTACTTACATGTACATTTATCAGGGGTTATTTTCATCCATTACTTCAAAAAATGAAATGTGCCATTTTTATGTTGTTCAAAAAAACCTTCTACTTGTAAAAATTCCCTAACATGAATAACTGAAAAAAAGGGAATGAACTGATTTTTAAATCAAGGCATAAAAAATCAACTCAAATCGAAAATATATGAACGTCTCTATAATACAAACACTGGAAACTGTTCTCTGGTTAATTAAAGTGCTTAAGAATCCCTCAGTGATCATTAATCCCTGTGACAGAATTCTGAAGATGAAAAGTCTTTTCATTGGTATTTTCTCCTTAAAAGTCTGTTGTTAAAAACAAAATATGAACTGCACACATACATATGTAGATTGAAAATTAAAATTTTTGTTTCACAAGACAAAACAGATGAAAAACCCTTAATGGAACTGTGTTCCAGAGTTTTTCTTTTCTCTGCAGGACATGTCACAACGTATTGTCACAAATTTAAAAGTGTTTTGTTTTGTTTTGTTTTGTTTTGTTTTGTTTTGTTTTGACAGTGTTTTTTTCCCCACTGCAAATATTGTTATTATTATTAAAACAAGGGGAAAAAAAAAAAAAAAACTTTTACATTAAAGTCAGCTTTGTTTTAAAAATGAGATTGGATGAACTCTGGAACAGTGCCTAGAGAAGTTGTAGAAGCTTCATCCTTGGAGATTTTCAAACTTTGACTAGATGAATGTGAAACCTGATTTAACTTTGAAAGTAGCATTGCTTTAAAAGGCAGGTTGGACAGAGTTCTCTCCAAAGTTTCTCTCCAACCTAAATTATTCTGTGATTTTTATTTTATAATTGCCCCTTTGCCAGTCAGGTTCAACACCTCTTAACAGTTTGTAATCAAAGCCATGATTTTAAAATAACTTTAATAGAGGAACATGTCTTTAATACCCTCTAAATGCAGATAATATTCATGAGAAAATAAAAATAAAATGAAAAAAGAAAAAAAAAAAAAGATTTAAAATATGGGAAAAGAGCATAGAGGACTAGAATAAAGATAGCAACCATAGTTATCAGTGTGTGTGGAATGGGAAACTATGGGGATATCCTGAATGCAACGACAAAACCTGTGAGGTTTACCACCACTGACTTGCCAGTGAAGTCAACAGGACTAGCTAGCAGGTAGATGCAGAGCAGAATTTGGAAATACCCAAGATTAGAGCTGACAGACTGGTAAAGGACCCAGAGCCAGGGCCTTGATACAGAAAGGGCTTCCCATCAGGCCTATGTTTAATATATGAAGTTGTGTGAATGACTGAGGTTCAAGAGAGTGAGGCTGCTTGCATGCTGGAAACTCCGATCAGCCAGAGAAGAGGAAAAGAAACATTTCTCTGTGTAGGTCACGTCTGCTTGCCTCCTGTAGGTGTTTATGTGGGTGACAATAAAGGCTCTCCTCTTTGTCTGTGTTGGTCTGTGTGCTGGATGTGTGTGTATGGCACATCTGAACATCTCTGGATTACAGGCTCAGTCAGTCTTGCTTGTGTCCAGATATGCAAATAGGGCCAGTAGTAGAGAGACTCAGCTGGAGAAATCCCCTGGGTCTTAGACAACCTTAGATTTGCCTCCTCTTAGTAACAGTATTGAGAAATAGAAGGAAGCCTTGTCTGTTTGTTGTTGTTGTTCGTCTTTTTTTTTTTTCTAATATAAACATCTGAAAGAAAATTACACAGCCTTTTAAAAGCAGTAGTTTCCACGTTGGGTGTATTCCTATAGACTTGTCAACATCTCTGATGAGACTTGATGTTTTCACAGTGGTCTACTGCGGTAACTTGACTTTGCCCTGTTAACAAGACATCTGAATGACACCACTTTCAGCCAGAGTCAATATTCAAGGTTTTACAGCTTGCTTCTGTTAGCAAGAAAACACATTTAAAGAGCATTGAAACTAAAGAGCCTTGCTTTCTTCAACAAATATTTTGTCCTATATCCCTGTATTTCGTCCAAGATATTTTAAACTTCTCACATTTTCTCAAGACCCCACATGCTCCAATACATCCAAGTTTTTCCTGAAATCCATCACATTTAATAACATCAGTCCTCACCTGGGCCCCATGCCAATGAGAACTGCATTAAAGCTAGTTTGTTATCTGGACCTTGCCAAACACGTATATATGTGCATATGGTTGATTTCTCATTAATTTTTACTCATAGGGACCATGAAACAGTCGTCCCCTGTTCAGTGCCCTTTTCATTAAACATGTAGAAATCAGTATCTTAATGAACTCTAACCTTCTATCATACTTATGTGAAAATGAACAAAGAGTTCTGGAAACAAATGAACAAAGAGCTTCTGACTGGGGTCAGAACAAGAGACAGAAAGGCTGACAGAGAAAAGCTGTGTGACTTTTTTTTTCTTCAAAATACAGGGTAAATAGTCAGGTAGTTCTCTGATGTAATCTTATTTACAGATTAGCATCCACAAAACCTTGTTATGGAAACAAATGAATTTTTTATCAGTTTCAAATATAGTTTCAGGCCTCTCTTCCTCCAAAACTTTAGACTCAGATATGCCATCCTTAATTTTATTGCATGTATAAAAGTTTCTCTGTAACTGTGAATTCACTTAGACTTATATTTTCTGTAGGACGATATTATGGAAGTTCTTATCCCCCATTTGTAAGCAAGAGATTGCTTTCTTTTTCCTACATAATTCAGCAATTTATTCAGTCTTTGCTGTTCATCTGGTGTTTGTTTCTTATATACACTGACCGCTGAGACATGGGCTGAAAGAAATTTCTGAGCAGAGGAAGGGAATGCTGTGTTTTTTATGCTACACTTTCCAACTAGAGTTGAAAAATGTTACTTCACAGGACGCCACATATCAGAAGACATCATAATCCATAGATGTGCACACCATGTTGCTAATTCTCAAACACTGTCAAACAAGCTCACATATTGAATTAGTGATGCCATACTCTTTGCTACCAAAACACTGATCTGCTTTTACTTACAGATATTCCATTTTTCAGTAGAACACCTGCTATCAAAAGTTAATTAGTTTGAACCTACTTACTGAAATGTATTGATGCAGTCACAGGAGGTGATATTACAGTGTTTAGGTTGTAATTTATATTTAAGCAGATGATAAAATGTTCACCTTCATATAAAAATATATTTCTTATAGTTCATTCATACACTAAGTAGGAAGAGGATATGGAAGAACTTAATGTTCTTTCTTAAATCCATTAGTAAATAACATTAATACAAACTTTTGAGACTGTAAACCAAATGGTCTGAGAGAAGATCTAACTGCCTTAGTCCTCAGACATGCATGCACATAAGGAATACACATCAAACTTAACTGGGTTTGGTCTCCACAGGGAAGCTATCCCACAAAATCCATCATTCTGTCAACATTTGGCAAAAAAGTGACCCCACTAACTGAATAAAATCTCATTGTGCTGAGGAGCAATGCAATGAACTTCAAAGAATCATGAACTTGTTGAAATATTAATTGGAAGGATTCTCTAGAGGCCATTTAGTCCAACACCACTGCTAAAAGCAGAATTTTTCTGCCAACACTATATCAGGTTACTGTGGTTTTGACTGAGTTAAAAATCTCCAAGAAAAGGGGTTCCACAATATCTGGGTGTAACTTGTTCTAGCAATGAACTGCAAGCTAATGACAAAGTTTCTCCAAATGTCCATCCTGTCCATCAAGTAGCAATTGCAATTCATTTCCTGTTCTTAATTCTAGAACTACCAATAAAAAAGGACTTCATTGCCTTTGAAAATACTGGTTGTAGGCAGCCATTAGCACCCTTTTGACCAGACTGAACAATATCCTCCAATCTCACTTTCTAGTCCATATGCTTTGTGCTGGATTCCCTTCACTGTATTCACATGTATGTTGAACTGGATAACCCCAGAACGATCACAGTATTTCAGGCACAGCATCATTATTAAGAAGGAGAGAGGAAGATGAATTTCCCTGACATACTAGCTATGGTCCTAATACAGGGCAATCATTAAGGTTTGCTGCATTTGCAATGAGAGCATATTGCTTGCTCATATTCAGCCTGGCATCCACACTTCTCATTTTTCTTCAGGGCTACTACTCAACCAGTCATTCCCCAGCCTGTGCTAATGCATTGTATTGTTCTGCAATAGCAGCAAGTTTTCAGAAGTTCTGAAATAGCAGCAAGTTCTCCAAATGTTTCTGTCAGACCAAACAGCCATCAGTTTTACCAAGGTCCCTCTGCATTGAACCTCTGTCATGTCTGTCAGCCATTCCCCATCAGTTTCATACCATCAGCAGATGTTTTTAGGGATATTCTCTGTCTTCATCACCCAGGACACTACCAAAGATGCAAAATTAAGTGGGCTCCATTATTGACCCCCAGGGTACTTTCTTTTTCACTAGTCACCAGACAGATACTGAACTATTGGTAATTGAAACTGTTTTCCCCATAGTCCAGCCACCAAATATTGCTTGGAATAGAAAGGATCTATATTGTTAAGTGTTACAAAAGCATATTTATCAATAGGCTGGACAGCCTGGTAAGGAAAGCTTTACCTTAGGAATGAGTGGCATAAGAGATGATGACCAGCAATCAAGTGTGGAAGTGGCAGACAAGGTTTGCAAGTAAAGCGTGCATGGTGATGTGGACAAGAAAAAGTTGCAATGAACAAAAAGCTGCTGTATGGCAGCTCAGCTCCCCTCAAATGTATTCATATATATACACTTTTCTAGGAAATCATCAGGACTGAGTGTTTCTCTGAAGTACTGTGCACTCACTCACACAGCATGGGGAAAAACGGGAGAAGGTAGAGGACTGTGTACCAAGCTCTAATTTTATTGGGATCACAGGGACAGAGTGGGTTAGCTCATATGACTGGAGTGATGCATTGAAGGCTATAGGCAATTTAGTAATGACAGAACAGAAGGGCAAGGAAGGTCAGCTACCCATTACGTAAGAGAAGGAGTAGGAATGTGTGGAGCTCTGCCAGAGAAAGGGTTATGTACTAGTTGGGATTTTAAAGGTTAGGGTTGGTGGGCAGACACATATCAGTGACTTTGTGATGGATGTCTACTACAGACTACCCTTAAATCAACTTGATAAAGTCTCACATTTTCAAGCCCTGCTTTTCACTGCGGACCATAGCCACCAATATCTACTGAAGGGAAAACACAGGGGGAAAAAAAAAAGATCCAGGACATTTCTGGTGCACATTGATGAAAAGTTCTTAACACACATGATCAAATTGCTGGTGAGAAAAGCTGCTTTACTAGTCCTCACACCTAAAGAGAGGAAGAACTGCTTGAGAACATGAAGGCTGGGGCAGCTCTGGCTGCAGTAACTGCAAGATGGTTGTGTTCAGGATCCTGAGAAAAGGGATCAAGGCAAATGGTTGTATTGCAGCCTTGTACTTCAGAGGAACAGACTGGACTATTCAAATAACTGTTTCAAACTATCCTATGGGATTCAGCCCTGGATGGAAGAAGACTCCAGGATTGTTATTTGATTTTCAGGGACCACCTCCAAGCTAAAGAGTGGTTCATCCCAGTGAGCAGGAGGTCAAGCATTGTAATCAGGAGGCCTTCCTGATTACAGGATGAAGAAGGAGCTCCTGGACTCAAAGACTAAACTTGTGCATAAAAAGGAGAAAAACAAAAGGCAGAAGTGGGGACAAGTAACACAGGGCAAATATGGAGACAATGTCTGAATGGGCAGGAGGCAGGACTGTGGTTGGGGAAGCCAGAGTTCACCTGGAGCTGAATCTGATGGGAGGTGTGAATGGCAATGAAAAGGATTTCTACAGGCATAGTGGCAGTGAAAGGAAGACTAACCTGGGCCAGCTGCTTAGTGGAGAAAAGCACCTTGTGACAAAGGACATGGAAAAGGCCAAAGAAGACCATGCCATCCTCTGCCTTGGACTTTACTGGTAAAACCAACCTTTAGTAATCCCTGGTCCCAGAGACTGTTAGGAAAGTCTAGAACAAGGAAAAGTTACATTCCTTGGAAAAGGATCAGGTTAGGAAACACTTAAGTTAGTGCATACACAAAGCCATGGAACCAGACAGGATAAAACCACAAGTACTGATGGAGTTGGCCACAGTCAAAAGTGAATTTCAGTGACAATCTTTGAAAGATTATGACAATTGGTGGAAGTTCCCAAAGCCTGGAAGAAAGCAAATGCCCTCTCACCTCTGAGGCTTTGCAAAGGTCTGATCACATAGTCACTAATTCATCCACCTCTGACCTACAGGGAAAACTAAGCCCATTACAAAAGAAGAAAGTACAAAGAAGATTTTTCTTAAGTCAATCATCAGTCAGTCTGTGCACCAGTAGCTAACTCTTATCACTAATTTGAGACACTTCTTAACATTGAAATTTAGCTCTGTCTGGTTGCTTCTAAACCATTTCCTGTCTGAAAGCATTTTTTCTTCCTTAGTTTCTCACCTTGCTGTTAAGTCTCATGGTTTTCCTTCAGTAAGAAGGGGAAGAGCAGAAAGATCACAGAATCACAGAATCACAGAATTTCTAGGTTGGAAGAGACCTCAAGATCATCGAGTCCAACCTCTGACCTAACGCTAGCAGTCCCCACTAAACCATATCCCTAAGCTCTACATCTAAACCTCTATTATCAAGTGAAAGCACACAGCTGAAATAAAATCATGATATCCCTTCTTCACTGTCCACTTTTCAGTTATTCAGTATGCAGAGAAACCTGCCAAGAGGTAATGAGGTGACTTTCAAGGTCTTCATTTTCATTACAACAGAACAGTCCAGTTTTCATCTACACAAACAGCCATACAGCTTTGCAAGGAAGTATATTCTTAAAAATGAACCTACTGCAGAACAGTGGGGGGTTGTTTTGTTTTGTTTTCCCACAGGCTTTCCTTTCCATCATCATTTACTCTACAGAGGAACTCCAGAGTGACTAAAGATAAAGTGAAATATCAGGTTAAGAACTGCAACAGCAACCACTACAATGACAAAATCAGGGGAAAAAGAAAAAGCTGTTTGTCAAGAAATCAGTCTCTGCTCCTTAGCTACTTGAAGAAGCAGAATGATGGTTCCCATTCAGCTTGGATGAATCTTTACTGCAGCCACAAGAGCTTTTCGGTACTGGGCAAGAGATGCTCCAGTTAAAAGGTTAGTGGAAATATGGCAGCAGAAAGCAAAGAAAGAAATCACACCCCTTCTTCCTCCTGCAGACTGCAGCAAAACATTTAACTTAAAAAAAAAAAAAAAAAAAAAAGACACAGAAAAGCAAAACCTAAACTCAGACGTAATTTGGTCCTTAGGTAGACGAATTGTATTAGTCCTATATTGCTATGTCACTGCATACATCATTCAAGTGTGAAATGCCTTTAAATGCAATTTAATTAGCCATGCTGGAGCTTAAAGTTGCTTGGTACATAATGAAGTCAGACAGCTTCAGAATTTCTAAGTCCCTAGGTATTGCCTCCACGAAGCCTGAAACAATTCACTTGTCATAGAAAATCACACACCATAGCAGATGCTAAATAGGTATTCAGGGGAATTATTACTCCAGATAGCATAAAGAAAAAAGGAGGTATAGGGGGAATTTGCACCAGGGAATGAAATTTGTCATTTTCGCAGAATGTATGTTATTCTTTGGAGAGTTTAGCATTTTGTCTACTGCTTTTTATGTGTCTTACCTAGTGTGAGTCCTGTTAAATTACTTTTGTTAAACGGCCTTTTATGCTGTCTCAGAAATCCCCAAAACAAAATAAAACACAAACATCTACTTTGGGAAACAAATTAGATGATATGCAACTTTCCAAAAATTGGCTTTTTGGTTCTCATTTGTGACTTAACAAAAGATATACCCGTACGTATACAAATATTATATTTTTCTAGTTTGTCCTGAGACATTTAGCAAGAATTTTGCATAGTAATACAAAGTCTATCTCAACAAAGTTTAAAATTGTATTGATGTGTATTCCAGTGTTATCTTGTTTCCCTCTATAAGAAGGTACCATGTTTTTCTTAGCAGAAAAACATCCCCTGAGATATATTATTAACAGAAAAGCTCATGGGTTTTCTTTTCCTAGGAATTCAAAATAAAAAAAAATAAATCTTGAAAAAGAGAAAAACTGTAACTAAGTAATGATACTGTGGCCTCGCTTTATTATCAAAACAAACAGACAAACAAACCTTACATTTATCCTTGTTAATTTCACTAATTTCTATTCCCCTCGTGACACTATGCTGTCACCTACTGGTACAGAATCACTTTTTAAGGTGTAGTCATTTGAAGAAAAATAAGAAGCAGAGAGATTTGCTTTGGAAGATCTGGAAAAGCTTTTCAGCTAGAGAAAATTAATACAAGTTTATTTAAAGTCAGTAGAATCTTGCCTGTTTACAGCAGTGAGTGGCTAATGCTGGCTTCAAGAAAGAAGCTTTGGTCTACTTTACAACTAAAGCCCTTGCGGTATGTCTCATCTTAAAATCCATCATGGGGTGTGAGTTTCATATTAAAATGGCTTGCATTCACAAACTTTTCCTGCTGTGATTCACTATTGCTTAAGCACACAGAATAAAGCCTACCTTGGGACTGTTTACTGGAGTGCTGGCTGGATACATCAATGGCACAGGTAAAGACCAAAGCCGCTGCACATTTCTTTCACAGATACCCCACTGCTTTGTTCTTGCTTTCTTTTCATTTGCATGTCTTCTGTGACATAGGGTCATCCTGACCGGCTGCCACCTACCTATTTCAACCTTGGTTTTCAGCCACAAGCTGTTCTTTGCTGTTTCAGCTCATGGGAAGATTGCATGCTTATGCCATATGCTTCTGACATGCTTCTGGCAGTCATGCTTCATGTTCAGCATGGCCCTGTGCTGATGGCCTGGGCTCTGCAATGAGGAGCATGAATTAGCCCATATAAATTCCAGCTGCTGCAAAGTCTGCATGTGCATCAGAGTCCCTGAGCAAGGCAAGGGGCAGGGGCTCACCCAGAGCTCCAGACTCTGGTTACAGGAAAGAGAAGTCTATAGTAGGCGAACACATGCAGAGTTTGCAGTTATTTTAAGAAGCCATATCATATCTTTGCTGTAGGTGATCCTGCTCAGCTGACACATATTGTGAACCATGCCTTTGACAACCTGACATTGCTAAAACAAGCATAGTGAGGGCTGAAACTGAATCATCTTGGGGAATGACAAGTGTCTGTCCTCGTACCATCTGGGTTTTTGCCCCATGCGTTATTACTCTAGCCTCTGTCTCCTCTTCAGAGTACTTATTGCTCAGAAAGCCATTTGCACTGGAGTGTAGATAAACATCCTTTTCCTATTGTTTTTGTAAACATAGTTGGTTGGTTGTGTTTTATTATTATTATATATATATATATTTTAATCCTCTCATGCATTTCCTTTCTATGGCGTTTTTATCTTCTTTGTGTCCTGGCCATTTATCCAGTAAGATGCTTTCCAGTTGCTCAGTATGGCTGGTAGAACCACTGAGAGTGGTACAAGAGGAAGGAACAGCATTTTCAACATAGCAGGAGGGCAAAAAAGATGCAGTATTAGAATATTTTATCCATCTCTCAACTTCATTGATGTGATCAGCTTTGAGCTAACATAAGATACTATGTACGCCTGCCAAATCACACACTCTTCCAAAAGAGAAACATTTAAGGTGTTTAAAATAATTCATCCCCTTTTGAGTTGCTGAAAAAGTCTATTTATTTTTCAGTTCATTTTGTGTTACTCCTAAGGTGTGATAAAAGAAAACTTAAGCCCAAAATAGAGCTATAATCTGCACAGAAATTGCATAGCTATGAATCTCATTCATCAGCCAAATACCTGTGGTTCCCTACCTTTTCTTTGCCATCTGGGATATATCTTCCTGATTTGCACATTTAAACAGAATCTGTTTCTGTCTTTGGGGACATGCATTGAGGTGTCACTGCTTTAAAATTGTGACAGAAATGTACATCTGCCTCTGCTTTAAGTACAGAGGAGCCCAAGGTGACTAGTTCAGCTGGGGACATTGGTGTTGTTAGAAAGATTCCCCCAGTGTCACAGAAAAGAAAAGATGAAAGTGGATAATGTAATATGCCCTTAATCTCTTTCAAACAGCATAGAGTTCACACTTCTACAGATAATGAACACTGCAGGAACCCTGGTGGGGTCACTTTTGCAGTGATTTTGAGTACCAATATGGCTGCACTATTCATATAAATTGGGGTTTTAGTATTTCAAAGCATTTCAAGTTTTCAAAATGTTTAATGATTACAACAGTGAAGAGTTTAGTTATGGGTATTACTAAAACCAACAGCTTTGCTTGCATTAGTGGTTTGATGCTTTGAAAATAGAATAAAATTTCTGGTTTCAATGTGGTTCCTATTGTTCTATCATCTTCTAGAGATGCAATATAATGAAATCACCACTGATGATGTTATTAAAATGTTAGTACCACTGTGCATGATATGTTAGTATATGACTTACTGAATCCACATATGTTACAGAGAAGCAATATATTTTGTTCAAAACACTTTTTTATCTTTGGCCTGTTCTCCTGAGTAACTGAAGTTTATCATAAGTATGCACTACCAAAAAAAAAAAAAAAAAAACAGTCTGCTTCTATTCCGCTCTCATAAGGTGAATTCTTAAATCCTCCTGTAAATGCCATCCTTAAGGCACTTTTTTTTTCTCAAAGATTTTATGAAATTCACCCTCCACCTTGATATTGGGACCTTGATATTAGGCTCTTCCCTTCTCTGTTTAGAGAGTAATAAGAAAGAAGTCTGCAACAGAAAGAAGGGCTAAAGAAAGAGTTTATCTACTATCTAAGGGAGCAATTGACAGGAGATGCTTGAAAGACTAATGTGTTTGATCTGAGTCAAGATTTCTAGTGAGAAGTAATCTCCTCTAAAATACCAGTGGATGAAGCTATCTGAACCAATAACTATACTGTTTATCATAATTCTATTTCCACTTATTTTTCTCAACAGCTGTAGCAATTAATAATGACAAGGTGCCAGGATCCTGCATATGAAATGATAATGTTTTGGTGTAGTTACATAAATTGGGTAATTTCAGAATAGCTATTTCCAGTATATTGAATTACATCATTCAATGGTGTCACAGATCTTTAGAAACTTTGGCAAAGTTGGAATAAGTACTGGAGCACTGGAAAAGTATAAGCATTATTCTTAGCTTCAAAAGGGTAAAAAAAGAGGAAAAGACAGGGAAAAACAAACAAAAATACAAAAGCACTCATAACTTACTCTTTACCTTTGAGTCACATGTGATATTTGCAAGAGAATTTCCACTTCTTTTTATAAGATCTTGAATGGAAGCCAAAGATTAGGCCTATGAACAACTTCAAGACAATTCAGTCCAGCTTTGCTTCAGTCCATTTGCTTCACTGTCAAACTTTAATTCCATTCCCAGTCTTATATCTTAAGGGAAGCATATCTTGCTATATACACTTTGATAAACAGATACCTGCTTTTGAATGAGAGCTGGGATGACATCCTGACTCTACCCATGAATTTGGGAAAGTAACACTTACTTTTTCTCTACTTTCTACTTGGACTTTTGCAAGAGAGCAAATCTATCTATCTTTTTGCTAGATAGCAGCTTATCTAGCAGTTCTTCAGCTCAGCAGAAGGAAAAGACCTCTACATAACAGCATTTTACATGAAACAGCTAATCTCAGAATGCTTTAAGAAACCATAGTCTTAATTTTGGCATAACTATATTTGTATCGGTTTTGTTGTGAATCCAGAAATGAACATCCCACCAAAAGAATAATAACATTATTTTCAACTTCATTCAGTCTCTTATATCTTCACAATACTCAATTACAATAATCAATCAATGAATCAAATAGATTGCAACAAAACCGGTGCAGTGTAATTATTTTGTTCAAAATACAATACATGTAACAATCATATTTGCAGCAGAGCAAAAACAGTTGAAGGGCAATACATGGTAAACTCATACCCACAAATTCTATTAACCAGAGAGATATAAATAACATTATATATGATACAGATACTCTGTTCCTTTATGTCGGGGACAATACTTAGCGTAAAGACCACCATGACTCACAGGGTTGTGCTGAATCCCAAGAAAAAGTGGAAAACTCATACATAGGGGTGAGGATGTACTTCCAGTACCTAAACAGGGCCTAAAAGAAAGCTGGTGAGGGACACTTGGTCAGGGAGTGTAGAGACAGGACAAGGAGTAAAAGGCTTTAAAGTAAAAAAGGGTAGATTTATATTAGATGTTAAAAAGAAATCATTTACTATGAAGGTGGTGAGGCACTGGAACAAGTAGTCCAGAGAAGCTGTGGGTGCCCCATCCCTGGAAGTGCATGGAAGTATTCAAGACCAGGTTGGATGGGGCTTTGAGCAACCTGGTCCGGTGGGAGGTGTCCCTGCCTATGGCAAGGGGGTTGGAACTGGAGGGGCTTTAAGGTCCCTTCCAACCCAAACCATTCTATGATTCCATAGCTTAAAGTTTCAAAACAAGCTCCACATCTTGGAAATATACAGACCTGTTCCTTCAACACAGGCTGTGAATTTGAAATGCTTGCTCTGCACAAGTCTGTTGCATTTACACAATTTACTGATCTTTCTTTGAATAGGATACCAATTTTCTAAATACCATGACAGTTTGCAACATCAAGTGTCTCTAGGGCTCAGCCACAGTTTCTGATGAAGTTACACCAAAAGCCCTAATGAGAGATAAAACCTATTATTCCTATTTTTTCAGCTGAAGACTCGAAGTGCCAAAAATCAAAATGCTAGATTTAGCAAAACAGTCAGCAAATGCAAAATTTATCTTCAAGTGACTTGTTCCCAGAGCAAAACCTTTGGACTATCAGTCACTCAAACTCCCTAAACTATGCACTAGAGATGTTAAATCCACTGTAACAGAGCTCACAGCCCCTAAAATACTCTGAGTACTCAAAACACCAGCTTAAAACAAAATTACTTAGGGCCTAGTTCAAATCTACAACTATTCAATAAGGAGAAATTGAAAAACATGACAAAATCCTAAATCTTATTTTTTTTCTGGAGCCATACTCTGATCAAGTTATTAAATTTCATGCAAGAAGCACTGGATAAGGTACTACAGTCTGCTTTACTCAGGAGGAACTCAAAACTAGATCACCTTAATGGATACTTCTGGCTTTTATAGTCCATAAATCTGCTATATGAGAACAAAAATGTTTTAGCACACATCACCTGATAAAATACAGAAGTCCTTCTATTAGTTCAGAGTCTTTAGACTAGGATTTTTCAAGAGAGAAATAAAAGATGGATGGATTTTTACTGAGGTGATGACCAGGTTTAAAACTAAAGAAATGTTTATTTCAGGCAGGTAATGTGAATCAGGGCTTAACCTTTAAAATGTAAAGCTCAAAGTGCCATGCATAAGGGATAGAAAAAAGCTATACTTTTCTTCTGAAGTTATGAGGCATAGTACTTTTAGAAAAAAAAAAAAAAAGTAGTGAAAAAAAAATGAAAGAAATAATTTATTCATTTATAGATTATTTAAGAAGAAAATGGAATACAGACATGAGAAAGAAAACTGAAGAAATTTGCTATTGAAAACCTGCAAAATTATCATAATAATGATTTTGAAAGTCTTTGTTTTAGAGAATGATGTATCTGTGAAGAAGATGTTCTTTCATGTTTGTCAAATGGGGCTGAAAAATCCAAATGCCTTCAATACCGCATTGCCAGCTAAGCATAAAGCTAAGAAATGCTGAATTACTGATAGAAAGCAGGTCACAAAGAGAAACGGCAGATATTTTGTTGGACTGGTGAAAACAAGACTTCTAATTCACAAAAAGTATTGAGGTTTGAAATCTGAAAGGGCTTTATTCATATGGGCAAGAAAATAATTTTTTAGGCAACAAGGAAGAGACAGAAAAGCCCTGGAAGGGGCTATATTGAGCAGCAGAGTCCTGAAGTGTCGTTTCTATAATCACTGATCCAGGACAGGACTTGACCCTGGAAACATGCAAAATCCCATATGAACTCTCTAATTTGGAATATATTTTGGTGGTGGATCTGTGTGCTCTTCTCTTCTTCCACTGGGTAGATATCCCACCGTTGATTTCAGAATGGTAGAAGTTATCCAAACAAACACATGCTCACAAAGTGCCCAGTCCAGCAAAACTCTTTTTTTTTCCTACCTGTGGGGAATTCTGCACAATCCTCTCTGGCAAAACAGTTCTGGATAACAATAGATGATATGATAAGACTGTGAATGTATACAACATGCATGTGAGTAATATCTGAAAATACCTGATGGGGTGTTTGCCCCAAAATTGATTACTATGGAAGGAAAATAAAATTATAATTTTTGCATACATCAACCACCAAACAGATAGAACCAGATTACCAAAGGACTTTGCAAGTAAAGGAGGCTGCTTGAAAAGAATAAAAGATGCATGAAAATTTGTCACTGTGGGGAGAGATATTGGCATATGAACAGGGCTGCAGTCCAACCAAATTTGACACCTCCAAATGTTGTCCTATTGACATCACAACCTTCATCCAAGAACTGGTGGACCAGCCTCCTCACCAGACACTGTGAAGATCCTGCACCCTTCAGGTGGGCTGGCAGTGCAGGACCCACATCTGGGTTGTGCAGGTGTCATCACATGGGAGGCTTTCTCACCACAGGCAGATTAGCAAATTGTCAGAGCAGCAACATTTTTTAAGCATCTAGTAACATCATTCATTTGTTGTATTACTGATATTGATCTTGAACGTGTAGTCCACTGATTGCTATTTAAATATGAGTTGTTAATGTATCGATACAGCACTTTGATCCTGATTTAATTTAAACTATGTGAGTTGAGCAGTTTTGACTTCATCACCAGTTTTTCAAGTGTACAGAGTAATCAGTGCAGTAAAAGTCCTAAAGCAGCCCAATATAGTGGTGAGACAAAATAAGACACTTTGGAAAATTCAGACCAATGTATAAATTGTGTGCAGTTTGCAAGTATCTTCTAGAGATGTGCTGAGCACCTGCATCTTTTGGAAAGGGTCTCTGGGAATTCAGTGTTATGTGAAGAGAGAACTCTTCTTTAGGATATTAATTTAATCTAACCAAGTTCGTTAACAGTACTGGCTAAAATTTTCTACATACGACAGATCAAAGGGGTAGCTACGGGAGTTCATGTGTCTGTTTAATTCTGTTGGCTTAAGCCCAGCTGATAGTCTGATTTTCTGTCACAATACCATTTTTGTGTAAGCAAAATGTAAAGAAAAGGTACATCTGTGCAAAAAGAAATAGAAGCTTTCTGACAGCAGCTTTTATTCACTGCAACAGACATACTGTGCTCAGCACTTCTCATGAAAAAGAGCAGGAGGTCAAAGGTTTGATGCACAGAGAACTGACACTATTTGGTAAAGCTTCTGAATTAATAAAATCTTAATATTCTTCAATGCTCTAATCTCAGTAATACTTGTAGTGTTGTTTTTTTGTTGTTCAGTTCCTTCACTGAACATAATCATTGGTCTAGTAACAAATCTCTGAGACAATAACAATGAAGTTGAATCGCCAGCACTATAATTGAAATTAATATTTTCTTCCATTTATGAATCTCTGAGATTGGAGCCTGCCTTTTTGTTTGTTTATTTCTGTGTTTGTTTTGACCTTAATAGACTTGGAATGCTAAAGTAGCCTTCCCTCATCCACTCTCTTCTATATCTTCCCCCCAGGCAGTGCAGGGGAATTGGGAATGGGGGCTGCGGTCAGTCCCTGATGCTTCATCTACACTGCTGCTTCACAGTCACTCTCTGCCCCTGCTCCACATGGGGTCCCTCCCACGGGATGCTGTCCTTCCCCAGCCAAGCCTGTGTGGGCTGCTCACAGGCTGCAGCTTCTCAAGAACTGCTCCCACATGGCTCCGTACCATGGGATCCATCTCCCAGGAGCAAACTGCTCCAGCACTGGTCCCCCACGGATGGGCGGCAGCTCCCCTCAGACTCCCTGCTCCTGCATGGGCTCCTCTCCATGGGCTGCAGCTCTGGCCTGGGGCCTGCTCCTGGAGGGGCTCTCCATGGGCCACAGCCTCCTCCAGGCCACATCCACCTGCTCCTCCACGGGCTGCAGCATGGAGATCTGCTCCATGTAGGATTCATGGGCTGCAGGGGGACAGCTTGCTCCACCAGGGGCCTCTCCATGGGCTGCAGGGGAACTTGTGCTGTGTGCCTGGATCACCTCCTGCTCTCCTTCTGCACTCACCTTGGGGGCTGCAGGGCTTCTTCTCACTCCTCACTCTCCCAGATGCTGTTGTGCAGCAGTTTTTGTTTTTCCTTTGTTAACTCTGCTTTCCCAGAGGCACAAACAACACCACTTACTGGCTCAGCTCTGGCTAGTGGCAGGTCCCTTTGGATCTGGATGAAACTGGACCTTTACTAACATGGAGTGGCTTCTGGATTGTTTCCACAGAGGCCACCGCTGCAGCCCCCCTGCTACCATACCTTGCCAATACAGTTACATAAGAGACAAAATGAAATCTAGATGCCATGTTATTTTTACATTACATCCACATTAATTTAGAATGAACAGCAGTTTGTAGTGTGACACTACAGAAAACATGACTGAGAGCTGTGTATACAGTTGTGTCATGTCCTTGGTCAGGCTGGGGGAAAGTTTCTCTCAGTACTACTTTTCATCTGAAATACCGTGTACTCCTTTTGCACAGAATCACAGAATCACAGATCACAGAATTTCTAGGTTGGAAGAGACCTCAAGATCATCAAGTCCAACCTCTGACCTAACGCTATCAGTCCCCACTAAACCATATCCCTAAGCTCTACATCTAAACGTCTTTTGAAGACTTCCAGGGATGGTGACTCCACCACTTCCCTGGGCAGCCTGTTCCAATGTCTCACAACCCTTTCAGTGAAGAAGTTCTTCCTAACATCTAACCTAAAACTCCCCTGGCTCAACTTAAGCCCATTCCCCCTTGCCCTGTCACCAGGCACGTGGGAGAACAGACCAACCCCCACCTCGCTACAGCCTCCTTTAAGGTATCTGTAGAGTGCAATAAGGTCGCCCCTGAGCCTCCTCTTCTCCAGGCTGAACAAGCCCAGCTCCCTCAGCCGCTCCTCGTAGGACTTGTTCTCCAGGCCCCTCACCAGCTTCGTCGCCCTTCTCTGCACCCCGATGTCCTTCTTGTAGTGAGGGGCCCAAAACTGAACACAGTACTCGAGGTGCGGCCTCACCAGAGCTGAGTACAGGGGGACGATCACCTCCCTAGCCCTGCTGGTCACACTGTTCCTGATACAAGCCAGGATGCCATTGGCCTTCTTGGCCACCTGAGCACACTGCTGGCTCATATTCAGCCGACAGCACTCACCATAGGGGCTGCTTCTCTCTTAGTTCTCACCCCTCTCTTCTAGCTGCTGTAGCACAGCAGGACTTTTTCCTTCCTTCCTTAACTGTCTCTCCCATAGGCCCACCAAGCATCACTCTGACTGGTGGCCAGGTACTTTTTGGAGCCATCTGGATCTGGCTCTGATCTGACATGGGGCAGCTGCTGGGCTCTGCTCACAGAGGCCACCTCTGAAGCCCCTCCCACTACTGAAACCTTCCTCATTAACCCAATACACTTATTTACATACTTTTTATTATTGTGTCATTGTTGGGTGTGTCGGGAGAGAGGGTAGAGCCAGACTCTATTCAGTTGTGCCCAACAACAGGACAAGAAGCAACGGGCACAAACTGAAGCACAGGAGGTTCTGGCTGAATGTGAGTGGGAATTTCTTTATTGTGAGGGTGACAGAGCACTGGAACAGGCTGCTTAGAGAGATTGTGGAGTCTCCTTTTCTGGAGATATTCAAAACCCACCTGGATGCCATCCTGCACAATGTACTCTAGGTGATCCTGGTTTGCAGGGAGCTTGGACTGGGTGATCTTCAGAGGTCCCTTTCAACCTTGGCCATTCTGTGATTCTGTAATTATCTCACAAAATTTAACAATAAAAAGGTGTAATTCTGTGCATGTTATTTTTTTTTTTTCCTGTGATCCACTTGAGGAATATATTAACTTGTGGAAAAAAAAAAAAAAAAAGTGTATATAATAATGAATGTATACTCCAGAAACATGACCTGTCTCCAGGTCATGTTATTTTATTTTAAATTGTGACATATTATGCAAATTTTATGACTTAGATAATCACGGTGCCCTTAATACTGAATACAAGCTGTTTTGATAAATAAAACTTTATGCTTTAACATAATGCCATATTCTTCAGAGTAGTTTCAGCCACAAATTATTAAAAAAAAAAA
Source organism: Netta rufina (assembly GCF_964035555.1). Taxonomy (NCBI): domain Eukaryota; kingdom Metazoa; phylum Chordata; class Aves; order Anseriformes; family Anatidae; genus Netta; species Netta rufina. The sequence continues at coordinate 5,474,972 of NC_140123.1, forward strand.
CACATTATGTGCCACAGGTAATAAAGATGAGACCATTCTGGAGCCATGTCTGCCAGAGAAGCACTCACCCTCTCTTTTCATGGGCATTTTTTGTCTGTTTGTTTGTTTTGTTTTGTTTTGTTTTGTTTTCATCCCTGATCTGGATTTGCTCTATAGAAAGGCATAGCCGGTCTTGGTTCAGGTTTCCCTTTAATGGTACAAACTGCTGTTCCTTGGCACCCAATGTGTCTTTCAACATGATGTTAAATGACAGAATAAATTGATCATCATATTCACAAGCACGAAGGAAAGAAGTATAGCTGCCTGGGTTATTCTCTATCCAGACTGCAGAGTGGAGTGGTGCACTATGTAGCCTAATAAGATATTTTTTGTAATAAGATTTCTAATAATAATTCTAATAATAGTAATTTTTCTAAGAAGATTTTTTTTTTTTTTTTGTAATTGCTAGTAAAACTTTGGACCAAGATGGTCTTAGAGGTCTTTTCCAACCTAAATGCTCCTATAAATGATTCTGTAAAAGGCCACATGCTTTGTATGGATGTGACAGTACAGTTTTCAAGATTCCTCTAGGCTTGTTTTGTCCTTGACTGATTTTAACATGTTTTAGTTGTGACAGCAATTGTTTAGCTGTCACGTTTAGGTGTGGTTGACTTTAGTTCAGAGTAATAACGAGTAGTTACTCTGTGCAGATTAAATTGTCTATGTTCCTAGGGAAAAAAAATAAAAAAATAAATTAAACATCACAGCAGTGAACCAGTCGTCACTACAGGAACACGGTCTAATTAAACTTGTTAAGATATAAGAAAGAGGATAGAAAACTAAGCAACTGAGGTAGAATGAAGAGGAAAATCATATATACAGACCAGACTGGGAAAATGTAACAATAAACCCAAGTGCCCCCAAAAATAGAGAAAGAAGGAACACACTAACACAGACACCAAAATCCTATCAATGAATTTGTTTGGATGAGGACAACTGCTGACAGTCCTGCCCGCTTTGGTTTCACAGATGCTGCAATGGTGTGAACATCTGAGAAAATATCTGTGTACTTGATAGTTTTTCCTTTATAACTGTTCTTTGGTTTTGTTTGTTTTGTATTATTGAGGCTTTTCTGTATTAATTTGGACAACAAATGGTAGAATTATGATGGCTGGACTAATTAGACTGAAAAATTAAACTAACAAAAAACTCTTGGCCCTACATTTATAAGGTACACTAGCTTTTGCCACAATAAAAATTTTGAGCATAGCAACTGAGGGTGGGAGGGGAGGCAAAAGGAGTTAAATCCAGAGCATGGGGAACACCCTCTGAGTGAGAGACCTGGACACCACAAATGCTGGAGAGAACCTCTGTCTTGCTCTGCATGTGTATGTCCCAAGGACATGGGTCTGCACACGTTGGCCAGAGCAGCTTAATGGTGACCAGTCAGAACCACTATGAAATAGTCACTGAATGGACTGGAATTCAAAGGATGCAAACCATGATTGAATCATGTTTCTTGCCTTCTTCAGGCTATATTTTCTGATATACCTTCCACAAAATGCAGCATAGAAGCTGTTTCTTTGTTGACAGCAGCTCTTCTAAGAAAGTCAAGGAAAAGACAGCCTGAACTGGAACCAGCAGGAGCTGCACAAGCTCACTACAGCTCTCAAGTGTTTCCTAGAGTTCATTATCAAACTGGTGCAAGTGCCAACTGAAGAGAGAGTGGTGGGAAGAAATGATGAAAAGTAAAGTATATTACGCTCAATCAGAAAAAATGAACATTTGTTCTGGGGTAAAATGGCCACAGCCTAGAATATTTTGCTTTAAACTCACACTTACTTTAATATGTACTGACTCCTATGCTGTGCCTAACTTTTTTTTTTTTTTTTTTTTTTTTTTCAATAAGCAGATTAGAAAGCTGCTTAGCAACAGGGAGTACAGCTCTTATCTCTGTGCCTTAAGAAAGAAAAGGCAGTGATCTCAACTACAACAAACCTATGAATTTGACCTCAGCAGCATGCAAGATAGCAGAACATTCTGTGAACAGATAATAATTACAGACAAGGTAATGACTGAGAAATAGGCCTGCCAAAAGTGGATTGCACAGACTTAATCAATATCATGGATAAATATCAGATTTTTGAAATATAGTTGGTGTAATATTCTGGCAAAAGAAGTGCAGTGAATCTAGACTCATTTAACACACACAAAAACATCTATTAAAATAAGACAAAAATAAACTCTTTGTCAGGATAAAGAACTGATTGCAAAGAAGACTAGAGAAGTGGTGCTCAAATGATGACTTTTGGTAAAGGGAGGTTATTAGTAAAAGCTCCTCAAGTTTTTTAACTTCTAATGATATAGGTACAAAATGCCAAAATTTCAATTAAATCTGAAGATGATGTCAAACTGCTTGTCAGTATATGCTTATAAGTGAAAAACTAGCAGATTCTAGAGAAAGTACTAAAGTTTAAGGACTAGTTCACTATGAAAGCTTATATATATAAATTTAAACTGGAAACGAAAAGAAGATTTATATCCAGTGGAACACCAAACTGAAACAGATGACCTCGTTCTACAGCATACAGAACTGACTGGTCCTATCATATATCACAGACTGGAGTAAAATGAAAAAAAAATGTAGAATTTGTATTTTTTTAAGTTCTCAAAATGTTTTCCTCATCAATAATGAATCATTAGCATAAAGTATCAGACTGAAACTGCCAGACAGTGATTAAACCACCTGGGCCATTAACAACCTGTATAAAATAAGAGATTTTTTCCCATTGGGCTGCGATTAGGAAACATCTGTGCTTGCATTCGACTTAATTTTGAACCAGCACAATTGCAACAGATTATACCATGGATAAATAAATAAATAAATAAATAATAATGAAAAAAAAAAAAAAAAAAAGGTGCTTTGCTCTCAGTAATACCTTGGCATGACTTCGAAGAATATTTGAATATTTTCTCTTTCTTTCTTTCTTTCTTTCTTTCTTTCGTTCTTTCGTTCTTTCGTTCTTTCGTTCTTTCGTTCTTTCTTTTTCTTTCTCTCTCTCTCTCTATCTCTTTCTTTCTTCTCTCTCTCTCTCTCTCTCTCCTTCGTTTTTTGTTTTTTTTTTTTTGTTTGTTTGTTTGTTTTTGTTTTTTCCTCAATGCAATGTAAATGCAGCTCAAAGAGGAAGAGCAAGGTAAGTGACTTGCAAAGATCCTCACACTACCATAAGGTTCTCTCAAGGGAAAGAAGCATATTCAGTATCATGAGATTCATCGGCCTAAGCCACCTCCCTGTATTATCCCATAAACAAAAAGAGCAATGGAACCTCTGCCCCTAACTCTGAAAGAGCATGAGAGCATGATAAGCTCTTTTTTATTACCTCACTATATTAATTGCACGTTACTGAGGCACTCATTGGTACATGGAATATCTAGTCAAGGCTAAGAGATATGACCCAGGACCTAAAAAGCACTCTGCCTTGCAAAACTGGTAGTTGTGAGTGAGTTGTGATAGCCCAGGTCATCTCATATACTAATAGTTATCTTTGTTTGGACAACTGGATCTACCTCACATCCAGAGGGCTACAAAGATGATCAGAGGACTGGAGAGAACAGAATGCCCAGAGAAGTCATGGATGTCCCAGCCTGGGAGGTATTCAAGGGCAGGCTGGATGGGGCCTTGGCCAACCTGATCTAGTGGGTGGCATCCCTGCCTATGGCAGGGGGGTGAGAGTTAAATGACCTTTAAAGTCCCTTCCAACCCAAGCTATTCTATGCTTCTATGATTCTGAACCTGAGAAGGAGCAGCCCTGGCTGTACCTACAGTTCGGGGTATGAGAGGCTTGAAAGCAGCCCTGAAGAAAAGGATCTGGGCGTTCTGGTTGCCAGCAAGTTCAATTTGAGCCAGCAGTGTTCCCTGGTCAAAAGGGCCAACTGTACCCTGGAGTGCATCAGTCATGGCATTGCTAGCCAGTTGAGGGAAGGGATTGTCCTGCCCTTCACTGCACTGGTACAGCTTCATCTCCAGCATGAGTGCAGTTTTGGGTATCACAGTAGAAGAATGACATAAAACTATTAAAGAGTGTCTAATGTAGGTCAACAAAGACGGTGAAGAGTCTAGAGGAGCGGCTGAGGTCCCTTGGTTTGTTCAGCCCAGAGCAAAGCAGGCTGAAGGGAGGTCTCACAGCAGCCTGCAGCTCCCTCACAAGGATGGTTCTAGTAACTTCAGGTCTTCAGAAAAGAGTTAATATTTGTCACCTCTTTAGTTACTGCATTACATTGTTCTCTGACTCCATATTTCTTTTGCTGCTCCTCCCATTTTCTCTTTTTTTTTTTTTTTTTTTTACCTTGGAATACCTGGTTTCTCGTGATTTTTACATCACATTATGTTGCTAAGTGTAGTGGGTTTACGTGGCAAGGTTTTGGTAGCAGGGGGCCATAGGGGTGGTTTCTGTGAGAAAGATCTAGAAAATGCCCCATGTTTGGGAAGGGCCCCATTGTTTTCCAGCACCACACAGCAGCTGGGAGAATGAAGGGAGTGAAGAACGGCACCAAGGTCAGTGTAGGAGGAGGGGGAGTGAGAGAGTGGCTGTGGTGGAGCTCGGCTGCCCACTCGAGCGGAACCACGACACTAAGCCATGTAAAGGATACATAAATGTCAAACAAGTATAACCTCTAAAAGATAAAAAAAGTAAACAAATGTATATGTGATTCCTCTTTGATGATAAATTACACTACAATGGACTTTAGGGCAAGAATTATCTATGAGGATTATGTTTGAAGTTCAAGTTTTGAATTAGCATTTAAAACATTCTCATACAAATCTAGTCTCCTGAATCTGTATCCTCAACCTGGCAATCTTGTAAGAAATGAATCACTGATAAAATTTCTTGTTTTTATGATTTAGTCACAGCTGTAAGCTGAACAAGAACATCATCTCCTACCAAGTTATTTTCATTTTTTGTCCTGCCCAGAAACTGAAATAATAATAACAACAACAATAATAAAATAAAATAAAATAAAATAAAATAAAATAAAATAAAATAAAATAAAATAAAATAAAATAAAATAAAATAAAATAAATTTTCATTTCAATACCAGTTTAGAAGCTTTGTTTTAAAGACAATCTTAAGTTGGACAAACTTTTATGTATTTTTTTTTCCTTGGGTTTCATTTTCATTTATTTTTAATCTGAATCAGGATGTCTTTAACACACAATAGATAGTTTAATTGCTATCATTTGGATTAAGGGTACTGGAGAGTTCTTGATAAGCCTTTTTATGTCTGTATTTACTACTGCTATTTAACTGAAAAAAATGTTCAAAGCCAGGAGTGGGAGTTAAATGCATGACTATTATTGGCATTCAGTGATATTTATTCAGTGGGTACTTAACTGTTCTACATCCAATACAAAAAAAAAAAAAATAATAATAATAATAATCTATAGAAAGAGAAGATCACTGTCTAAATGGACAGGACAAGATCACTATCCTCATTTTATAATCCTGTGAAGTTAGGCAAATATGATGTGCATAACTTTTAGCCTATTTTCTAGGGCTGGGAGTAGGGAATAAGCCAATAGATTAAAATTTTAACACCATGGGAGTCAGGAGACATACCAGGTGAAATTTTACATGGGAATCCAAACTTCATATTTCTCCAACCCAGTGCATGGGATGCTACATGGCAGCACTGGGCACTGGGGAATAAAGTGGAGATGTACGAGCTCTGTTATCATTTGCAAGTTCTCAGCTACCCAGGAGAAGTTATATTCCTGTAGCCCTTTCTTTATGTGAGTCTCACTACAGGACACTGACTTCAATGTAAAGCTTTGTTGTTATCACCCATGGACTTCACTATTCAAAGTCTATTAGAAGATGCAGCAGGACACAAACTACAGTGCGGACAAAACATAAATTATTACAGATTTGGAACTATAAAGCATGCATCAGCCTCTTAGTTTGTAGGGAAATTGTGACCTCATGTTCACCAAAAACATGTATTACTCCTATTTCCAGAAAATAAGGACAGGTTTTCTTTCAAGGTATGGAGGAAATCCACTCTAAATGTAGAATAGGAAATCTGATCAGCTTATTTAATGGTTTATTTTACCAGAATTATTCTTCAACAGAAGCCTTCAACATATTTGTGTGTGCATGTGTACACATACATATATATATGTAAGTCTACAACTTCCTCGTAAGGGGGTGTCGAGAGGCAGGAGACCTTTTCTCCATTAACACCAGTGACAGGACCCACGGGAACGGGGTTAAGCTGAGGCAGGGGAAATTTAGGCTTGACATCAGGAGGGGGTTCTTCACAGAGAGGGTGGTTGCACACTGGAACAGGCTCCCCAGAGAAGTGGTCACTGCACCGAGCCTGTCTGAATTTAAGAAGAGATTGGACTGTGCACTTAGTCACATGGTCTGAACTTTTGGGTAGACCTGTGCGGTGTCAAGAGTTGGACTTGATGATCCTTAAGGGTCCCTTCCAACTCAGGATATTCTATGATTCTATGATTCTATGATATTCTATATAAGTACATAGAATGTTCAGAATAAACTTTATGTCTTTAACATGTAACAGAATGTCATTGGATAACTTATTTTATACATATATATTTATTTATTTATATTTATGAAAAGCACCTATTGAAAATCACCTCTTTGGAACCACTCTGATGGCAGAGGTAAGAACAGGAGTTGACCTGTTAGTACCTCAGCATTTCTGTTTCCAACCATGATGTATGTATGTATGTATGTATACATATTATATATGTATATATATATATATATTATATATGGTGTGGGACATATGTGTAGTCACATGCAATTGAAAAGGGCTATTCAAACTATAATTTTATAAATTATTTCTAGGATACGGCCATCTGGTCAAATTAATTTTAGCGGGACCAGAGTTTCCAAATTCCTTAAATGTTTAGGAAACTCAGTGGAAAAGTTGATTTTGGTAGCAATGGAGTTCTCCTAGCTTTGAGGGGGAAGAAGGGTGCACATGGAGGATGGGGGAACAAACAATTTGTTTTCAATTTAAAAACAATTGTGATGTGTAAAAGTCCAAGCATTCTGCTTCTTTCATTCAGAAACGAATATTTTCAGATAAGAGATTATTTTCTTAACTACTGAGCTCAGTTTATTTCAGTAAGATTTTGCCCTACCTGAAATGTATGCTAGGTTAAAAAAATAATAAATAAATAAATAATAAAAAATTACAACCCCCAATCCATTTGCAATTCAAATGTGAAACTTCCAACAAAACTGCAGTGCATCAACCCAGAACAAACAACTCATCAAACCCCATAAACATGGCATGATCCCAGTAATGAAAAATGAGCTTTGCAACAGTCCATAATTAGCACGGGAATGACAGGCACATTCTAAACCCTTCCGAACATATGGGTAATTATTGAAGAGCTATGGTAGTAATGCATCAACAAGCCTGTTTATCTTACTGTAGTTCTATATTCTTTCTTCCTCTCAATGGATCTTAACATGCCATTCAATAATTTGGTGAAAATCTTGTCACCCAAAAGCAATAATAGGAATCCACTCATAATAAGAAGGAAAATTAAAAGAATCACTTAAAAGGAGTGTTGGGAGTCTAGACAAGCATCCCCAAACCTCTTGCATTTCTAACCTGCAATGTCTCTAACTTTATCATTTGCTGATAGGTATTTTCATACATGTATTTCTGCAATAATGGGTATTCTCATAAAATTCTGTAATGAGAAAGGGGAAAGAAAATGAATTTTCAAAAATAGTTCCAAGTCAGATGGCTATGGACTTAATCAAGGGATTTAAAACTCTAATCACAATGCCCCCAAAGCATTCAGATTCCAAAAATAATTTTTAATACCTTGCATTGTAGTAGGATTTATAGATCTTCCCAAGAGGGAAGAAGAAACCTCATTGAAGAGTGTTGCCCCGAAAAGTAAATAATTATAAAAACAAAACAAAACAAAACATTTGGAAGGTTTGAATGGACCAAAGAAATAGCAGCTAGTAAAAAGGCACAACCACTGTCACTACGTAAAAAAGGAGAACTGGGGTACAAGAGGAACAATTATCTGTTATAATAGTAAACTTAGCCTACAATCAGTACTCAAATTTCTATTTGTACTTCATATCTAAGTTGTATTAGAAGACACAGATGAAACTGCATACTAAAAGAAGAATGCCTAAATCTGATCAATCCAACTTTCCACCCTAGAACCTCCTTCCTATGAACAGTAAAGCTTGAAATTGGATTGCAGTTTAAATTTCATTTTAGATTGACAGAACTGGAGTGGGAGTGGAGAGGGAGTGAAAAGAGAAGTAGAAAGACTGGGGACAATATTCACCTTCACAGTGAACCACTTCTCCTAGCCTAAGTTATATAGCAGAAGAAAAGACAGGAGTGAGCTGACATCAATCATCCTTATGGATCTTTACTTTTTATTCATTGTTCTATTGATCTCTTTCAGCATTATTTCATAGGTAGATTGCAATAAAAGTCATTTCTTATTATGTCTCCATTTTAACTCATAAAGCATATGACACAATAGTTTTTGAATGAAGGACAGGTTCCCTAAGGAAAAGAACAAAATCCTGAGTAAAAGCACAGATTTATTGATCTCTCCTTCAATAATAATGATTAAAATCTAACCAGGCACTATTGCCTTAATAAATTATTCAGCTATCTTTCTGTCTTCTACATTCCAACTGGATGCACTCCAAAAAAGAAAAGTTCAATCATAAAAGGCTGAAAATACTATCTTCTTCATGCAGTGAGCCATGACAATGTTAAAAACAAACTAAATAACAGCATCTTACAGACAAGAAATACTTTGGCCCAAAGCCCAGCTGACCAGCAACTGGGGAAAGAAAACAACATATGTACTAGAAAGGAGAAGAAGAGAATTTGTCATCTCTTTCCATTTTCTAGGAAAATTTAAGGGTACAGTTTTCCCAGTCATGTCTGCTCTTGTAATGGAGCAATGAGAACTGTCCCCATAACTTTAACTCTCTCCTCTGTATGAGACTATATCCCCTGTGGATTATGTCAGAGGCTCATACTCATCTATCAAATGTCTTCACTTCACCCCAATTCTCAGAAATCTTTCATTGTCAAAGCATTTTCTGGCTAGGATTGCTCCTGGGAATCCATCCCTGAAGCAGAGATTTCCAGAACAGGACATGCTGTTCACAGAAATAAAGCTGGCAAAGGATACAGTTTGTTGGTTACCTTATAATCTAGTCCTTTCATTTTAATTTATTAAAACTTTCATGTTGATGTTTCATTCAAAATTCGTGAATCAATTAATGTATATTATATGTCAAAAAATAATGAAATATAAGACACATAAAGTAGTCCTTTGTACTTGGTATACTTACACATACTATACTTTGCTTCCTTTTGAATTAAAACTTCACTAAATAGTAGGGAGACTGGCATAAAATGCATAATATTTCTAGACAGTGATGATGCATTCAAAAAGAAATCTTTAATATAAACACTCTCAAATTAACCTTTATGCCACAGCTATAGTGCATAATTATGTATATGAATTGCTAGGGAAACACTTGTCTATCAAGATGACACTGACTGTGGATAGGAGTCGATAGAGGTGTCAGTCACTTAAAATGAGATAAATGATTTAAACTATAAAGATCTCACATTAACTTACCATAAAGGTCAAAAGAGTCATATAAGCAACCATTTTCTCCTGTGATTATAATTCATCTAGTTTTCAATCAAGGACAATGTTTTAAAAGCATGAATGCCTAGATTGATATAACCTGATAATGACTTTTTTTTTTTTTTCTTAGCCAAGAGTAGTTGTCTTTAAAAGAAGTTACTTAGCTTTATTAAAATATAAAAATAAAAATCAGCTGTTAAGGTAAAAAGATGAGATTGTATTCATGCAAACTGCTATAACAAAAGTTTGTTGTCAATGGATTTGGAAATCTGTCACATGCATACATAGTCCCACACTTCAAGAATCAAAAAAATCTGCAGGCAAAATTACTTTCTCGTTGAATGAGATACTCAAAACCCACTTTTTCAGGTATGATCTAAAATAAATTCAAATTCATCTTAAAGCAAGAATGCATGCAATTTTAAATTCCTCCTTTTGAAAAATTCTCAACACCCTTTTGACGTTAAAATCAACATATTATAAATAACAATTACTTCTCCAAACCAAATTATGTCAGTGTTTTACGATCTGTTGTCAAGGGTGCTAAATATAAGAGCTTCACTTAGAAGAATAGGTGCATAATACTTACCAGGTATATGAACTGCACTCAGTAATGGAGAATTTAACTTTCTTTTCACATACACAGTGCTTTACAATGTGAACATGTGCTCCTCGTGCAACTGACCTTTAGGTCTGTCAGAACTGATCTCAGCTTTAAACAGACACTTCTAAAACACTACTAGTGGTCACAAAAGATAGGGCTAGCTCTAATTCAATATAGTACATTCCCCTTCCAACTGAAGGTAGACATTAGATGACCAATACAAACAACTTATCCACATATGATTCATTTTTCCAATTACCTTACATTATATTACATTATATTATACATCTTGTATAAATGCATTACATGGAAATGAAATGTGCTGTAGCTGATCCCATGGTGGTCTCCAATTTGACTTCTCCTCCTGGTGGGGACTGCCGAGCAGAAACAATGGCTTTCTATAATTTTAATGACAAAAACTGGAAGAAACTCAGACCTCTGAAATTGCAAATGTTTTCCAATGTTCTGAATGTCTTTGAAACACTATTGTTACTGGCTTTTTTTGCGACAGACTCTCATATTCAGAGTAGGAGGAAAAAAACTTCTGATTGTCAGACACTAGAAATCATAATTAATCAGGGGGTGGATTATATATCTCATATATTTTAAGACATGAAATGCTTGCCTCTCCTACAGCAATCAACAGCTTCAATATAAGATTATAAAATAAAATGAAATGAAATGAAATGAAATGAAATGAAATGAAATAAAATAAAATAAAATAAAATAAAATAAAATAAAATAAAATAAAATAAAATAAAATAAATAGAAGGCTTAGCCATTAAAACAACAAGGATCCATTTTTACAGTAGTGAAGACAGGAAAATATCCTTTCCTTATAACATAAAATTAGTTTAATTTATGAATATGAATAAAAGTTTTTAAAAGTTGTTTACATGTAGAGCTTAGGGATATGGTTTAGTGGGGACTGTTAGTGTTAGGTCAGAGGTTGGACTCGATGATCTTGAGGTCTCTTCCAATCTAGAAATTCTGTGATTCTGTGTGAAAAGACGTGGTGGTCTGTGATAACAGAAAACTGAATTTGTTGACTGGTACAGTTCCTTCCCTGAAAATAGTATCTGTGTTGCTGGCTCTGAAACATACCTGTTGTGTACCACATATTTTTTGCTGCAACTAAAGTAGAGTTTATTTATTATGAATCGTGACAAATTCAAAGTTTCTCAGGTCCTTAATTAGTTATCCAGAGTGACATTTCACATTTTATTTAGAAAAGGATACAAACATATGCACATCCAGTTAGAAGAAACCCTTAAAATGAAGACTTTCCAGAATGAATTCATTATGACAAGGTTGTTGTGTGAATTCTATGTAGTGAAGATAGTAACATTACAGAGCTGACTACTTGTACACCTAGCTTTATGTCTGCTATTCAATATTACTTCATCCCTCAGGATGTTCTTTAAAAGTCAGTTCTAAAATGCAAGATATTACATTTTAGATATTCTGAACGCTAAAATACAAAAATACAGTAGTATAGAGATGCTGGCTGGGGGATTCCTCAGGGAGAGTGTGTAATTATCCAGAGTGAAAAGCAGGATAGGAAGATATTGACAGACCAGGACTTATTGAATTTAGGAGTAACTGGGCAGGCACTGATATTGACTCTCAATAAAGTTTTCACTCAGGGCAAGATTTAATCTGTGAGAAAACCAATCTTAATGTATAGGCATATGATTTAATTGTTTGCCTAACAGAAAACCTCAAGGAAGAAGAAATAAAGTGAACATTTCAAATCTATCTGAATAAGCATAGATTCAAGGTTTGAGTCACTGTAAGTTACTCTTTATTTCTCTTTATATACATTTATTTCTCTTTTTCTCAAGCACACACCTTCTATACATGTACTTCTGCCTAACAGTTAAACCATAGAATTGCAGATGAGACTGAATTCTACATACAATCTAGCACCTCACTTAGGGTAACTACTATATTTGTGATTATAATAGTTGTGATTATGCATGTGCGTTGTTCCTAAGAAAAAAGACAATTACGAATATTCTACAACTGAAATATATATCAGGGTTTAGACCAGTAAAATTCAAAGAATTTTGAGAGGAGACATTGGTTATCTGGTTGCTATATATTGGTTACTTTCTGGGAAAGAGAGCAAATCAAAGCAAAGTTGCTTGTCATGGTTAATTTTACAGTCTCACAATGGCCATAGAAATGAAGAAAATACCTTCCAACCTCTAACGAACATTCTGCCTCCCAGAATGAAAGAGCCAAGATTCAGAAGTTTGTTTGTTCTAAAGCCACATAACATTTTGTATAGAAATAATCATAGTTGACAGTACTAACAAAATGTGAATATACACATAGCATATGGCATTATAGAATGTTTGCTAAACTCAGTAATCATTAAATGCAATTTTTTGACAACTAGAAAATCCTGAAGTTTTCACTTTGACTGTGTGTCATTGGCATGTATTGCCTAAGAGAAATGAGACCAGAATCCATCATTCTTTGTAGAGTACATGTTCTTAGATTTTGTAAGGAGAGATTTAAACACCCAAGTGTGAAGTATCTAGTCCATACTAGATGGACTAGATGGCATATCTAGTCCAAGAAAGAATACCTCAGAAGGAACAGAATCTAAAATGTTATCTTTGTGTTATATTTATTAGCTCTAAAGCAAAAAGCAGAAGACATCCCTGAAGCAGAATGTTAACTTCTGTTTATCCTATCCTTGGCCACACCATCTTCTTCATTCACACCATAGAGAATTCAGGCAACCTTGGAAACAAATGTCCTCCTAAAATGCAACAGGATTTTCACGCCTAGGTCTCCTCACAAATCCGGGTTAAAATGATTGTTTCAGTGACAAAGCTGCGGAAAGGCAAATCACGTGATGAAGAATCTCTAATTAAAACCAAAACTATTTTCAGAATTGCAGGTATTGACAAGTTATTGGGCCAGTTCCTTCTTTTCACACAGATATTTTAGAAAATGGGCAATAGTCAATAAGGTTCCAAACATATTTGTTTTGATGAACAAAAGCAGAATATAAAATCTGATTTTTACCTTATTGCAATTTGGAAAGGCAAACTGAAAGATTATTGTAAATTGACTAATTAATCTGGATGTATTAGGATGTATCTAGGTTTGTTCTGACCAAGTACAAAGCCCTGTTAATTGCCCAGGAAAATTCAATTGTTTATTCCCCGAAACATATTGTACACACATGAATTCTTACCAGAGAAAATGTTTAATTTGAAGAAAGAAAAAACAATGTTATGGCAATAAATTGCTTACATTTAAAAAGCACCATGGAAAAGATACCTTGTAGTGACTAAGTATAGTAAGTTTCCAAGACAACAGAACATTTTATATTTTTTGTGGGTATATTTTCTTTCATTTAACTGATGTATTACTCTATAAAATTAAATTTAATAGAATTATTGAGAGTAAAGGTATGCACAGAACACCATTATCAATTTTTTTTCTCCTCTTATCCACATCGTTATAAGAAATATTTGCCTGGGATTTCAAGAAGCCAAAGCAGTTCAATAATAAAGCCTTTACTCTGTCAAGTTTGAAAATAAGATCTAGGAGACCAGACCAAAGTGTTTATAATGTCTCAGAGAAGAATTCAAAGAAATCATCTCATCCACAGTTTACAGTCCTGTAAAGAGGGCAATTTGGCATTATAACAAAACATACTGGTAAATTTACAGCAAATAAGGGAAAATATTTATTGACACTGAGAATTTGTTCACCTTAAGACTTTACCATTTAGTCTGGTCAGAGACAATTACTACACCTGGACTCAAAATATCAGTAAATGAAGAAGTGTGAACAAGATGTATGTCTTATACATTCACTATGAAATAGGGCACAGACTGATTTCTATGGGATTCAGGAAGAGTGTGTTCTTTCATGAATACTCCTACTCCTTTCTTCTCCTGTCACATATTCCTCAATGAGTCTTCACAGATAGATAAGAGCCAAACACTTCTGCCAAAAGCTGATATCCTGGTTGTAGTCATTTATAGTAATATGTTTCAGGTCTAGTTAGATACACTACTGAATGTCTGAGCTAAATGCAATAGATTTGAATATTTTTAAAACATGTGCCTCTACCATTGAGGTCCCAGATGTAGCAGTGACACCTCTTTCCTACTTCAGAAAGTTATAAACTTTTGACCATATTTGGAATTCCTGTGCATACAGAGGGGGTTTGAATATAACTATTCAGTTACAACAGGGAATGACTAAGAGAAGGAAGTACCTTTCAGTATAAAATATAATTAGATTTTAAAGATGGAATCCATGAAAATTCTTAAAAGCATGACTGAACTGTATCCTAAAAAGCTCTGCATTCAGTCATTAGTTAATTACATCTATGAAGATATTTAAGAAGAGTGATGACTCTCTTTAACAGTGCAGTTGTTCTAAGAGTTATATTTACACTAAACACACCATTTTTATTCTTGATTCAACCCTTATTTTTGGAAAATATTTTCATTTTCATATTCATACGGTATATTGATCCAGAGCAGTGACCAGTTAGATATATTGCTTTCCATTTATACACATAAATGGCCTCTTTATATAATTGCAAAGTAAACATTAACAGCATTTTTACCTTAGGGAGTCAAGAGTGTCATGCAAACAAATTTAAATCTTACAAACTAAAAGAAAGTTTAATAGAAATAATCAGTCTTCTTTAATAATAGAGGTGACCTGGGGTTTGGAATTCAGAGCAATAATTTGTTCTTGTTTTGTTGGACAGTTCTTTATTGTTTAGAAACATTTACTGTAATTACTTCTTTTTACTAGGAATATAGAAAATATAAGTACACTGAGAAGGAACTGTGCAGGTACAAACACAACAGCCAAAGTCATGAAGAATAAGGTCGGTGGCATCTCTAAAAAACTAACTTGCTCAATCTAAATGTAATTTCCCAAATAAGTTTTGTTCATGTTCCTTTCCTGTATAGAGTTCATTTGACTTATAATTTAATCATTTGCAAACCCAGTTACCAGTTCACTTGCAATTCAGTGTCTTATGTCTGAGCCACATCGGCTGGATTTTCTGTAATTTGTATATTGCAAATAAAATCATGGCTTCTCCATCCAAGTACAGGCAGGAAGGTTTCAGGGTGTTTGTTTGTATTTACACTGGGGAGATGGGGTGCTGGTTTGTTGGCTTTTCATATGTGTCTAACATTTTATTATTTCAGCTGTGGTTCTCCAAACAGAATTTTAGCACTGATATTTGGTTATTCCCAATACTCCAAAGAGTTGAGCGTAAAGGGTAGTTAAGTATGTCAGGATGGCAAGCCTTGAAATCTTTTGCCTGAATACATAAATCCAAATATTTATTTTCCCTTTTTTTTTTTTTTGTCTGGCTGAGACCATGATAGTGAAATCAGAAGGTCAGCAACTTCTAGTCATAAGCCTGGAAACATCTTGCCTTTCACAAACCCTGCAGGATATCTTTAGCAATTAGTCATCAGGTAATGTACTGATAATTTGTATTGTGTCTGTCACATTGTAACCCCTTTCTCAAAACAAAACAAAACAAAACAAAGCACAGTGACAACAAACATCTCACATACTATTATCTCTGGTTTCCTTAACTCATTTGCCCAGTTTCTATGTCCTTCTATGTCCAACGTAAAGAACACAAGGAAAGACTTTTTTCTTTTTTTTTTTTATCTTGATAAACGGGATTGGATCCAATGATCTCCAGCTGTCCAACCTCAGCCATTCTGTGTTTCTGTGTGCGACATTTTTCACACTTCCTCCAGTATGCTCTACTCAGAAAATATGTATCATCTAGTTGTTGTTCACCGCCTTTATGTTCTCCTTATTCAAGGCCCTAGAAGTTACAGTGATGCAAGATGTGCTTTGAGCATGTCTGTGTGTCAGTGAGGTACTTTTATCCCTCTCTTTTTACAGATGAATGTTAAACCTTAGGGATTTTAATGAAAAGTGAAGAAACATATCAATTTTTGCTTTCCTATTAACATTTATTTTTCAAATAAACTTTTTTTTTTTTTTTCAGGTAGACTTTTTGCAGTATGACTTCTTTTCAGAGAGCTATTCCAATCACCATGCAACTGGGAGTACACTACCAACATAGACCCAGAATATCAGACCAGGTGCCTGGAAGAGTAGGAGTGTCTTTGTAATAGCTAGCTTTGCTTGGTTTAAAATTTTAAGTAAATCCACAGAAATTTTGTTTCTGTTAGGAACAGAAACCAGATCTTTAGACTGAAATCTCTCCTAGTTTTCTTCCCTCAAGTCTTTCCTACAAGTCTTTTTACCTCTCAGTGAATAAAGCTGGAATTTTGTAAAGTATAGTCTTGCCTGATCAGCCCAGCTCATCTTCAGAGTAGATGTAGCCTTTAAACCAAACAGTGCTAGGACAGGGCAAAAGAAGGAGGATACATTATTTTCTCCTGATGCAAACATCAGTCTGGTCTGAAGAGGGCTTGGTTACACATTGTCGTGGTTTAACCCGGCTGGCAGCTAAACACCACGCAGCCGTTCGCTCACCCTCCCCCCTCCCTCTCTGGGACGGGGGAGAGAAATGGAAAGTGAAGCCCGTGAGTTGAGATAAAGACAGTTTAATAAGACAGAAAAATAATAATAATAATAATAATACAATGATGATAATAGTACTACTAATAATAATATGTACAAACAAGTGATGCACAATGCAATTGCTCACCACCCGCTGACCGATGCCCAGCTTAACCCCAAGCAGTCCGGCCCCCTCCCCCCGGCTAGCCACCCCTATATATTGTTTAGCATGACGTCAGATGGTATGGAATACCCCTTTGGCTAGTTTGGGTCACCTGTCCCGGGTCTGTCCCCTCCCAGCTCTTACTGCACCCCCAGCCTGCCTGTTGGCAGGACAGAGCAAAAGTCTGAGGTGTCCTTGGCTTGGTATAAGCACTGCTCTGCAACAATTAAAACATCGGGGTGTTATCAGCACTCTTCTCATCCTAAGCCAAAACACAGCATTCCACCAGCTACTAGGAAGAAAATTAATTCTGTTCTAACAGAAACCAGGACACACATCCAAGTTAAAAGAAGTTTGATCCTTGAATACCAGCTCTCCACCTGTGAGATCTTTCCAGATTAAATGTAACATAACTGCCCTTAAACCTTTTGCGTCACAAGCTGGGCCAAACTGAATTACTTCATATTTGTCCAGAGCTAATGCCATAAGCACAGACTGTAGCAGAAAATAAGCAGATATAAAGTCATCAACAGGATGATTAAGACTCCCTGACTTGTGCTGGTTACACAAGAAATCTTGAGTATTGTATGTCTTTTCTTTTGAGAGCTGTATTTTTTTTTCTAAATACACAAAAACATATATTTTTATGTGTACGCTTACTCTTTTTATTACTGCTGATAAATTACTGCTGATAAAAATGGCAATACTTATGAGAAGCAAATCAAATCAAATGCAATTTGAGAACTCATCTATTTGTACTCTACTCAGACCAAATCAGCCTTTTGAGAATTGCAGTGGTAGTATGGATAATTAGCATTGTGACTGTTATATCTGTCTCTTTATGAGACTTTAATGTTATTAGTTTCTCCCCCTCTTTTTCCTTCCCTCTTGATATTTTAATATGAATTATTTAGTCACAAATACTTCAGTGAATTTGTGAGAGTAAATGAATTGTAAACTTTCCACCCACATTGTCCTTTTGTCTGTGTTACTAGGTATGACTGTGTCAGTTAATACAGCTTATCACTCTGTGAAGGAGAATGACTGATGTTGCAGTAGCATCTGTAGACACTGGAAATCTCAGTATCATATAGAAAGTACATTTTAAATTATTTATATATATATATATATTTTTATTTGGGAGGGTTAGTCTTGTGAAGGTCATGATCTCATAAGTTACTATGGCGCTTGCAATACTGAAAGAAGGCTGGAAGAAGCTAGCACATTGCAGTATGGGAAATTTATGTCCCTTCAGTACTTGCAAACTAACTTTAATGGATATTATGAAAATATCAAAATAAACAGTTTCTGCTGCATACTGAAAAAAAAAAAATCTTCAATTTGTAGTAGCAGTAGTAACAACATAAAAACAATGTGAAGGAAAAGAAAAAGACATTACTCACATGTTCACACTGAACATGTGAATATTTGAAACATGAAATGAACATTTGAAAGAGCTGTCCATTGATTTCTGGCCATATAGAGAACACCAATAGTTCCACATAGCAACAAGAGAAGTAGAGAAGTAATAACATTGAATGTTTTTAGTCAGAAATTTAAACACTCCTTTCCAGGAACATTCTTGAAAGAAAAAAAAAATAGTGATTAAACCCATAAAAGATAAAATCCCACCTTCCCACAAAAATATAAACAAACAAACAAATAAAAATCAATAAAATATAAAATGACATGGTTCTTTGTCAAAGGCAAAACAAGGTATGGAAGTTGATTGAAGAATTCATTAATAAAAGGCCAAAACCCAATACAAAACAACAAAAAAAAAAAGTAAAATAAGATGAATATAATTGTAAGCCAAGACTCCTAATTCAAACCAAGTTTGTAACCTAAAAGTAACAACTCCTCAGTAGTAACTTTGCAGTTGCTGTAGGATCTGTTCAGATCCTATAGTCAAAGCAAGCAGTATAGAACCCGGAGGAATTCAGAATTCAGGAATTCAGCAGATTGCTACAGACAGCCCTGCCAAGCTCCATGCATGGCTCATTTTCACTTCACTTCCACAGCAAAGTTCTGATGCTTTCAGTCACTACTCCAAATACTCCTTTTTTTTTTTTTTTTTTTTTTTTCATGAACACATAAATATTGCTATTCACAGGAGTTCATTTAAGTAAACAAAACACTCCCAGCCTAAACCAGTTTTACCAGTTTTCATTAAGGATACTGCTGCAAGGTCTTATAACATCTCATATACCATAACAGTTTTGTAATGGTTTGAGAACTTTTGTCTGCTCTGCTATTGATCCTGAAAATTATTCTAGCTCCTTGATAGCTGTAGCTCCATGTGTAATTTTAACAATGGTCATTCTTAGACAAAAACACAAATGTGGCTCCTGTTACAAGCCTTTGTCCAATGTATTTCTTTCCTGTTTACATCACTGATGTCTTTTATAATTCTACTACACTTATGGCTTCTAAATATAAGGGGACTGATTGCAATAAGAAAGCCTGGTGCTTAAGTTTATCAAAAGAGCCTTGGCACAGAATCCCATTGAGCCATAAGTGTACTGATCCAGAATGATTATAAGTGAAATACATTTCAGTGACATACATTATAACACATTCTTAATCAGTGTGTTCTAGGTAGTATATATTTGTTTTTTACAGCATGGAAGTAGGGGTTAAAAAGAAAGAAAAAGAAAAAGAAAAAGAAAAAGAAAAAGAAAAAGAAAAAGAAAAAGAAAAAGAAAAAGAAAAAGAAAAAGAAAAAGAAAAAGAAAAAGAAAAAGAAAAAGAAAAAAAAAGAAAAAGAAAAAGAAAAAAAGAAAAAGAAAAAGAAAAAGAAAAAGAAAAAGAAAAAGAAAAAGAAAAAGAAAAAGAAAAAGAAAAAGAAAAAGAAAAAGAAAAAGAAAGAAAGTGAAATAAAGAGTAAAAGAAAGAAATAAAACTCTCTTGTAGTTCTCACTTCTGCAATTATATTTAGCTTTGATCCTGCAAGGTTTTGCTCATATAAGTACACAGAGCACCTTTACCGTGACAAAACCAAAACTGGACTAAGATCTCCAAGGCAGAGAGCAGGAGCCTCTTCAGTTCAGACGATGTAATGAAGTCCAGACTGACAAGAAAGCTAAAACAATGCCAAAACCTCCAGCAATTAGTGTCCGCTGTGTTGTGGAATCCACTGGCAAGCTGAGCTAGGATGAACTAACTCAAAATGCCTAGACGACAATCTCTCCCGCGTGCTTTTTCATCTCTAGATTCACAATCAGTGTGTTTCCCTTGGAGACAGACCCATAAACCTGTCCTTCCATACAGAATATATCTGTCAGATAGGAAGGTAGACATTTCACCTAACCAAGCAGTCAGCAGGTCACCTAAACTGCATGTCTAATGCTTGTCTAATACATAGATTATTTTGAGATACTTCCTGTCCTAGAAAGCCTCTAGAATCTTGTGTTTAACAGAAATAAATATTCCATGACTACAGGAGAATAGAGGAATCTAGGACATACTGAAATTCATAGTTTTATATTAAGTATTTACTGAACTCGAATCAAACGCCAGATGTTTTCTTTCCTATCTGGTTTAATTAAAGGCCACAGGACTAGTTGGATTTGTTACACAGACAAACTTTCCCCGGCTACACTGCCACTCTTCACACACATGAATGTTTACTACTTATCTCAGGCAGTTTTCACAGGGAAGGAATGAGAGATCTAAATATCAGAATATTCAGTAAATTATAGATTAAAGCATTTACCTGGATGATAGCAGACAAACACAAATACCTCCAGTACAATTAAGACACTGAGATTCATCTCTAGAATACAGAGTAATGGGCATGAGAAACACTTATGTTCTGGTTTACCAGGGTTCAATACAGAAAATGTAAAATGATGTCATCTGATTTGTATCCTCCAGGTACAACATCTAAAAAACATCTACCGTATGAATGCCCATGCTGGTGTAAGTATTAGATATCTCAAGGCATGTCCAAAACAGATCCCTAGGAAGCCAATGAGACTGCCTGCTAAAGATTATCTGCTTGGATAACAGAATATCTACCTGTTTCCAGTTTTAGAGGATACGGGAGTGAGAGATATGAGCCAAAATTTTAGCTTTGGCATCCATGAGAGCAAGTTAGCAGGATGGTGCCCTTTCTCACTTGGTAGAGATAACAAACCTCAGTTATGTAGCTAATAGCAGAGTCTGAGCACCAAGGTGATAGGATCTGCCTTAGCTTGGCTGAGACACTAGGTCTGGCACGCGGCAGCTCAGTAAAGTTCTACAGTCTGTAACACTGAAGTAGAGATTCTCAAACAACCTTTCCCACCTTAACTGCACAGAAACTGAGTATACAACTGTGTGACTACATGGCTGCATGAGGAGTTCTAGGAATTTTCATGTAGCTGCTCACAGCAGTAAGAATGAATACCCCAAACCAAGGATTTTCAGACTCATTCCATATCTTTCCCATGACAACTTGAATTAAAATTTCACAAGGCTAAATACCTTGTCACCCTGAAAAGGAGATAAGGGCTATTAAATTTAATAGGAAGATTCTTATTGAATTCAACAGCGCAGTTGGATCTTCAAAAGCTTCTTTGAAAGGTTTTATCTCTAATGAATTCATAAATAACTTCAAGAGTTTGATGTTGATAATCATAATTATCAATTTTTGTTAATGGAAAAACAAAAGACTGCATGAACTACAAGATAAACCTTCTTGAATCTGTGTTATCTGTAGGAGACTATCATTTATTTGAATCAGAAAGTAAGAGATATGTACATTTCCCTTTCACTGAAATTTTCTATTCACTTCTGAAGAAATTCATTTTGCTCTGAAAAAAAAAAAAAGGAAAAAAAAAAAAAAGGAAAAAAAAAACTATCCTTAGTTATCCTATCCTTAGTTATCACAATTTTGATATTTTTATGCTGGGTTTATCAGATTCCTTAATAATTTGAATTAAGGAGGGACAGCAGTAAGTATGCTTCTAGCTCTATTGACAAATAATATCATGCTTTCTCTTAGCTCAATTAATATGAATTAACATTTAAAGGATTAGTAAAGTCTCTTTTTAAAATCATTACCCTTATTAGCATATCATTAATTCATACATAATTTGAAAAGTAAAATAAGCATTAATGGTTGGTCAAAAGAAAAGGCTACATTTCTGCATAATAATGAAGGAAATACTCAAGAGCTGCAGCAGTCTGGTTTATTTGCTAAATGCATAGATTATAAAACTGATATGACCTTCGCTACTTTATCTCCAAAGGTGTGGGTTTTTTTTTCTGTATTTTTTTGTCATACCAATTTTTTTCACTCTTAAGGTCCTTATGCATTTCCAATTGCGAAGTTTTTAAGTCTGCATTTTTTTTTTTTTGAGTGAAAGATCCGACTGTGATAGTCTATTTGTTATGAGGTGGACAATGACTAATGCAATGGACCACTGATTTCCAGCTGAAAGCCACAGGTAGTGTTATAAATGAAGTCAAGGATAATTTTTTTGTGTGTTAAAACTAATTTGTGTACTAAAATTGTGTACTCAAATATGTGCTAAAAAAGAAGACGGAATGAATGATTGTGAAGATAATATAACTGAAATGTATCCTGGTTGGTTACAAAAATGTAGTCCATTTGTTTTCTCTTCTTGATAAAACTGAAAATCCCTTATGTGATTTAATATCTTTTCCAGAACCCAGTACTTCTTTTTCAGCAATGTATGATTTGTTGTGCATTTAAATAGAAAAGCTCTATGAACTAGCAGAGATTAGTTCAGGGTCAGTTGGACAGAGCATAGTTATTAAACAATGTTTAGAGTAGGAACTTCAATTTATTTCTCTGTGAAACACCTTGGTGAAATTTTTCAGCCCATTTTTCTCCTCCTGACTACCTAATTATTCTTTTCTAATTTCATCAACTTAATGGGCTCAGTTGTTTGACAAACTAAGGATGTGGTTCAACAAAGTTTCTTAAATTCTGCTCACCTTGGAACATATGAATAATAAGGACCTTAAGGGTAGTTTTATAAGAAAATATGTTAGATAGCTAACAAGGAGTGCATGAAGTCTTACATGAAAACAGAGAAAGTTATTAATTCATTCATTTATTTATTAATTTATTTATTTACTTATTTTCTGTCAGAGGAAACAAATAGCAGTGCCTAATATATAAACAGAGTCAGTCTCATGTTTTCTTTTAATGAAACTAGAGGTAGTAAAGACATGAAAAACAATTAAATATGTCCTTTTCACTGTTTTTCCTGAATGGTGAATATACTGATGTACTAGTATGTTATAACTATTGGAAGGACTTCATTTACTGCCATTTATTTCACTTATTTTTCATTTATTATTCATTTATGAATACTGTGAGGGATCTCCAGAGGTAAACTTGTCCAAACTCATGCCCAACGTAAGTCCAGTCAGGAAAAGTTGCTCAACTCTTGTTGAGTTCAATTCTGTAATAAAAGTGCTATCTTCAAGGAAGATGTGAGCTCTTACAGTCATATGAGCTCGTACTTTGGGATACGGAGGATGGGATTTGTTTCATTTCATATCATGTGATGTACTTAAATGCATGCTATTAAAGAAATACTAAGAACTACTGCAAAATAACAGTTTTAAGAAAAATCATCTTGCTGAAATTGCAATAAATAATTAAATCTGGAAGAAAGACTTTCACTACATGGTTATTCCTAACGTTACACAAGCTCTTCTAACAAACATAAAGCTAACAAAGATACTGTGTTGTCTCCAGGGCAACAATCAATCTTGATACTGAATTAATCACAGAAACTCATATAAAATAATCATAGAGGAGACCAATTATGTTTGACAACTTCACTGCTGCAAGTTTCACTTTCATTTCACATCTCCTAGTGCCCTGGTTGCTGCAGTTTTTCCACACTGATTACCTGGGAGTCTAGATTTTCCTAGGAAACTGGGAAACTGACCACTGGGAAGATTTTCTTTTGAACGAAGGTCCTCTATTTTCTTCCAATTACAGCCCTCATACAATAATTTTTTTTTTTTTTTCATAAATGTAAAAACAATATGTGATAAGGTGATGGTAAAAAATAACAGTAAAAATTCTTCTCCTGCAGACTGATACATATTCCTTCACAGTTAATGACAAAACACCCATTGACCTCCACCACCAAAATTAAATGTTTAGTCATAAATTAGCCTTTTAATTATTCCTCATTATTCAGTCATTTCAGACCTTTAATCATGAGCTGTTTCCAACCCCTTCCATGAACAGCTGCTAACTTGATTAAGTTTTTGTCCTTCTTTATTTTTTTTCCCAGTTATTGACAAGAACAGTGTATATGTGTCATTTCAGATGCAAAGTAGTACCCAGAGAAACTTTCCCTTAGCCTGATCAAGGACATGACACGTCTGTTTATACAACTCTCAATTATTTTTTCTGTATTGTCACACTATAAACGGCTGCTCAGTCTAATTTCATGTGGATGTAATGTGACAGTAATGTGGCATCTAGATTTCTCTTTGTCTCTTCTATAACTGTATTGTTTACTTGTGGGTTCATTGTTGTTGTTGCTTTAGTTGGCTGGTTTTGTTCTGACTAAACCATTATCTGGTTTTCCAAACCATAAACACCATTTTAAATGACAGCTGAGGAATTGCACACATGAGCACCTTTCACCTCTCAGCATGAACTTAAGCAAATGCTACCTCATTTTTCGCATGTACTAATTGAAGTTTAATAAGATTAGTCATGATTCATCCCTTTTTGTCATATTTTTGGTTGGGCTAACCTGCACTTAGGATCCTGTCATGTGTCTGCAAGGAAGGCAAATATGAGATGCTGGTGTGTTTTTTTGTTTGGTTGGTTCATTTTATGTTTCTTTGTTGTTGTTTTTTCTGTTTGTTTTTTTTTTTTTTTTTCATTTGTTTGTCTTTGCCATGGTGTTACATGTAGTCTGCACAGGATTTAAGACAGAAATACAAGTAGAATTACACCTGGTGGTTTAGTAGCCTGTTTAAGACATTTTATCCTCACTGGTATACATTCTGTTTTTCATGGTCTGACAACATTTGTTAATTCCTCATGTGCTTAATTTTATTAGCTTGTTGAAAAAAAAAAAATAAATAAATCTTAATTTACTGGTATTTTTCTCTTTTCATTCTGCTCTGCTGGCCTTCTGTCCTTCTGATCCCATTCTTCAAAATGTCAATAAACATATACTCAACAGTAAAAACAGGACTGATCTCATGTTAAGAATGTTTATCCCCAAAATAAAGACTCATGTGTCCCTGAAATAGTATCTTATCTATAAACAGTGAAACTACACAACAGTTAGTGCAATAGTCTAGAAATATCATATCTAATTAAAACCCCAGGGGAAATTTAGACCAGTAAAATGTAATTATCTGAAACAGAGCTCTTTCAGGACACCTGGGTTATCTTCTGCTCTTACAGAGGCTGGCATGGGATCATTAGTGACTCCATGTAGTCAGAACCTCATTTTCCAACTCATCTGAAAGATATCACCTCCAGCAATACAATAGTCATCACACATGCTGGGGCACAAATTGAGATACAGTTTATTAACAGAAATGTTGACAGTGCCTCTCACAGCACCTTGCTGTTTGTTGGGTTCCTTTTTCGGCATGACCCTGATTATGTGGTTGCAGGTAAATAATTTATGTTCCATATTGGATTTCTGGGCACATCCCTACAGCACCTTCTGACAGATCTCTTAAAATAACAACTCTTCCTGAAACCCAACCAATCTGTGAGTTTTCCATCCTGTTCTGAAGGAAAATAGGAAGTTGATCATTGCAAATAAATTTAAATTAAATTATGTCAAGTAAACAGATTTTGTTATTTATTCTTCAGTCCTAAATATGTGGCCAAAATGCAAAAGCCCTACCAGAACATAATCACTCTTTTCAGAACTGTCTGTAATGAGTTAATAATCCATATTCCCACTCTTCCAGTAGATTCCATACCCACTGGCAAAGAAGTGGCTAATAATAAAGATTAAAGCAAGATTTTTCAGTTATTGTAGCTCTGAATTCATTGTTTCGAGCCATGATTGTACTAGCTATCCAGCTACTTGATAAATCATACATTGTACAGTGTGGTGTTTAATTAAGGCTACTCAAGCTATTAGTTATTTGCGCTGATTAGTTATTTGCGCTGATAATTTCTGAAAGAGAAATTAAAAATGTCTGTGCAGTCTCCAAAGCAGGTTGAAAGGCTTGAATGAAGCACAGATTTTTCCTTACACACTCCTGTGTTTCTGTGTATTTGATGCAGTTGTCAAACAATGTCACTTTGACACATGGCAGCACCAGATAATAAGATTACAATGAAAAACAATAAAAAAGGAATTGAGCTCGGTCATTCTTGACCCACTCTGTCATTCACCCTGGGGATCTTTCAAAGGTATCCGATGACAGTGCAGTCAGAGGGTGATATCCTTGAATAACCCAGCAGCTGCATCAAATAAAAGTCAGCTCTCTTCCCCTTTTATTGAAATATTTTCCACACAAATCTCATGTCTTCTCTGTATATGTCCTCTTCTATACACTTTATTAGCCTTATAGAGGAAGAGAACTACAGATGTGAATAAGCAAAATCCAATCTCATGTATAATAAAAGAGGGTTTCATTTGTCTTAATAATTGAGTATAATGGTAAGTGGTCTCCAGGTTATTGGTCAAGATATGCTTGCCAGCTCTTGACTTGTTTGGGATGAGTTTTTCTCTCAGCAGTACAAAGAACTGCTACCTCATTGGTATGAAAGAAGGTGGGGTATACTGCATTTTTTTCCTAAGCAATAAAGTGTTTTTTTTTTTTTTTTTTTTTTTTTTGCTGTTAATCTATATCTCTTTTGTAAAAACTAGATTTTTTAAGGAGTTTTTCTTGGACCCCTACACCTCCTACATGTAACTTGTCAGAAAGCCAGCATCTAGCTATCTACACAAAACACCTCTCTGCTCCTAACTTCAACTGCCTTTATGAAAGTCATCTTTAAATCTGAGATTTTTACATCCTGAAGCACCTGACTCTTCACCCATTAAGTCACAAGCATGTCAAAACAGCTGCTACTGCTAAAGTCCAGAGAAACAAAATTATTTATCCAGGTTGATCTCAAAGGTAGTGCCCTTACTGCAGGGCAGTTCCTTCTGCCCTGTGCTGGAATGTATCAGAACAGCCTGCTTTAACCTCAGGTTGAAATTGCCTAAAGCAATTTTGGATGATCCTTGGATTTCTAGTGTAGTCAACAGTTTGTAATAAAGGGTAAACTGATAAAGCTCTGAATGATCTAAGATCATAGAACAGAAAGAAAAAGAGGGGGGCGGGGGGGTAGAAGGTAGCGAAGAGGGATTAGTAGGTATACAATATTCCCCAGACAACAGTGAGTTGCTCTCCTCTGTCTATGCTTTCTTTTTTTCTAATTTGATCTATTCAAACAGTTATTTCCCTGTTACTATTACATTTCATTTATGAGATATATATATATATAATATATTCCATTCTACATGCCACAAATGCCTCCTTTTGTCAATTGAACATTTTTGCTTTTTGATGAACTGTAAAATAGGTGTCCCACTGCCTCTTTTTTGTTTCTAAACATTTTTAACCCTTTGTACAGAAATCCATACTTGATTACATAACTTGTGGTCTCTGGTTTCTTCAATAAGTCTTTGATGGCCACGACTCCATTATTAAGACATA
This sequence comes from Netta rufina, assembly GCF_964035555.1. Taxonomy (NCBI): domain Eukaryota; kingdom Metazoa; phylum Chordata; class Aves; order Anseriformes; family Anatidae; genus Netta; species Netta rufina. The sequence goes on from NC_140123.1 coordinate 5,502,635, forward strand.
CCATGTCCCCACATATGTATCCTAAGCTACGTCATCAAAATGTGTATCAACCATAGATCTAAACCTACATGTCTTCTTAATCAGGTGGCTGAATAAAGAGAAGGTGAAGGGCTATTTTATTAAAGCCTTATTCCCGGGTTTACTGATAGACATGTCCTACTTTTGAAGATGCTGAAGATGACTTGTAGTTTTCAAAGGAAAATATTGCTTTGGAAATCATTATATTTCTCTCTTCATTACTTTAGTATGAGATTTTATTTAATAAATTATGTTTGCTTGCTTGCTTGCTTGGTTTTTAATTATTTTTCTTAAACCTTCTGGCAAGTATATATCTTACATTTTACTGGCAACGAGCACTTCGGAGTCCCCATTGCTTCTCCCCCAAGTTTCCAGTAAACTCCATAAATTAGCTCTTCTATACAAGGCATACCTGGGAGATGCTGCAGCCTTTTCTGTTTAAAGAGTGTCAAGCAAAAAAAAAAAAAAAAAAAAAAAAGATGGATTCACTAAGAGGGATTTAGTAGTCTCTGGAGAACCTTAATAGTATTGTAGTATTTGATTTTTTTTTTTGTTTTGAGTTTTGAGTTTTGAGTTTTGGTATTTGGTCAAGGCTCACAAATTTCTAATTTTCTCTTTCTCAGCTTGTTTCTCAGCTTGTTAGATGAATGCACCTTTATATATAGTTAAGGACTATTTTTCAGTTGGATTAATTTAACAAAACAAAGCAAATTGTAAATCGCTAAAAAACGAGTCTCCCTCATGCAGAGACTTTAGTCATACCTCATACCAGGATGTGACCAGGCCTTGCATATGAAGTTGTGTCTCATCCTCAGCATCCATTTTGACAAAGAGACAACTTCTGGCTGATATTAGATCCTCTCAGAGGTCAGGAATTGTTCTCAAAATGCATTTATGAAAGTTACTACTGAAGAGGAGAGGGGCTAGTTTCACTACTCTAACTGAAGGATTCCTCAGTTGATAAGATTTATGCATTTCCACATGTAGTCACTGGACAAATGATGTAACTTATTTATGCTGTAGTGGTTGGTTTTTCTCCTCAAAATTTCTCTGTGCTAACCCCAGCTACACTTTTTTTTTTTTTTTTTTTTTTTTTGTCTGCACTAGTGTTGCCTTAATCATTTTTCACTGCCCACCCTAAAGAGCTAAAATTATCTCTCCTTCCCTTCTCCTGCTACTTGCACTTAACATACTGCAAGACAGAGAAGGCTTACATGTAATTCATCTTTTATTCCTCTTCATTCACAAGTAATATAATTCTCTTCAATCATCTTTTAAAGTGTTATTTTCTTGTTATCCTCTGCCACATGTACATCAGTCCTAGTACTTACACACCTGAAAATATTTAGTGTTTTATGAGAATTATTGTAAAGAAAGGGGAAGTAATTTGGACTTTTGTGGTGCTTTAAAATCTCATCTTCTTTCTTCATATATTGGTTCAGGGAAAGGAAGGAAGGAGGGAAGGAAGAAGGGAGGGATGGAAGGAAGGAAAGAAGGAAGGAAGGAAGGAAGGAAGGAAGGGAGGAAGGAAGGAAGGAAGGAAGGAAGGAAGGAAGGAAGGAAGGAAGGAAGGAAGGAAGGAAGGAAGGAAGGAAGGAAGGAAGGAAAAGAAAGCAAGCACAGACCTATTCACATACATTCAAAAAAGGAATTCTGAAAAGTTAAATGAATCCCACATGGCTGGACTGTATGATGGTTGACCTAATAGATTCTGGTATTTCCTAGGAAGCTTTTATATTTTATTATGCAGATCTACAGGAACATGAAATGTTGACCAAATGGACTTTTTTGCTGCAGCAGCTATCAAGTCAATGAGTACTTTTCAGCTCTTCACCATGCACATGACTGATGATACAGTCAATAAAAGCTTCTTTGGAATGCTATTGTCTGTTGTTTCAAGGGATCTTTGTGCTCATATATGCATAAGTTATCTTTTTAATTTACTCATAAATTCATGTGCTATCTTTTCTTAGAAATTTGTTTTTATGTTCAATAATCTAATAATTCAAAACACTTTCATTTGTTTATCTTAAATTATCAAAAGAGAAATGGCTTGATACAACTCCACTGAAACAAAAACACTCTTAGAAATAATGACAACTCACTTTCGAATAAAGGAGAAAAAGTACTGTTTCAAAGTATGTACTTCAAGAGGCCCAGAGGTAATACTCCAAGAGGCCCGGAGGTGATTAGATGATAAGTGTTATACTTCAGCATCAAAATTATCCAAGTGTACACTCAAATTATTCATCATGACAAGTCAGAAGTGTTAAAGCTGTTACTTCTCATGTATCATCATGCAAGTTTTTTATTCATTTTCTCTTTGCTGCAAACAGTATCACATGTTCTGTTAAGCAGAGGGCCTTGCCATCAGACTGTGGTTGTGTTGTCTGCTTTCTCTGACAGACAGCAGCCTTACTTCTCTTCTTAAAGAAAAATGAATATACCCACACAGGGCAAGTTCTCTGACAGGTAGAGTCTGGGACAGTAAGGAGGAAGGTGACAGTATAAATAGAGATTAGGAGTTCCTGACAGGATTAGATTTTAGATGGGTTACAAAGAAAAAGGTTCTTCTTGAGGTCCTAGGGGGAGGTGCAAAGACATTACTGAAAGAGTTTGAGACACAGAAATCAGTTGGTTTGAAAATAAACCTCAAAAGAATGTACTTTCCATTATTTGTACATGAGCATTTTCATGTACACTGAAACAAATTGAAACTGTAAATATAAGAAAAAAGTATACTTTTTTTTTTTTTTTCTTTTTTATTGTAAGAGTGATTGATCTTTGTAATAGATTGCCTGGTGAGGTTGTGAGATCTCCTTTCTTGGAGACAGACAAAAACTGACTGCACAAGAGCCTGGGCAACTTGTTCTACTTGAACGTGCTTTGAGCATGGGTTTGGACTGGATGACCTCCATAAGTACCTTCCAGCCTCAGCTATTCTGTGATTCCATGATCTCAGGGAAAACGTTTTCCCTTGAATGTTAACCTCTCCCTGTCCTAATTTCTTTATGTCAAGGACCTGTGGATAGTTTGTGTTCCAGTAAGGCCTAGCTTTAAGGAGTCACAGCCCTCTTGGGAACAGTTATCATAATTCATGAATAATTTTTACTATTTTAATTGTTGTTTTTTTTTTTTTTTGTTTGTTTGTTTGTTTTATTAAATTCTGCATCAGGGTTATGTAGATCTGTTCTAAAGATCTGCTTTCTCATTTTCAATATTTTTATACAGTACAGCTCTAGGAAATGTGGCATTGTAATAGAAAACAGCAACAGATCCTTAAATGCGTCAACATTATCTGGCACCTATAATTAGCTACCACAGGGAGCTAGGAGCATTATCATTACTCTAATTAATAAACTATGTTTTACCACCTTAGCCTACAATGTCCATTTTCTAATGCCAGTACTGCTAATGTGTGATGGCCACCCTAGCGTTCTTACAATATTTACTATAATAAGTCTCTCCACTAAAGCCTGCTGTGATTGTTGACGTGCATTATAATGCCTGCTTAATTACTAACCTACTAAAATACACATGCCTCTATACACTTAGAGCTCTGAAGTGTTTCCTTCAGGTAGCTGTTAGCAGTATAAACCAAACATTTAATATATGCTACCAAGGAAGGGGAAAAAGGAAATTTGAGGTTTCCTTTTCTATCATTGTCTAGCATTTGATGGAGTTATTTTTCACACTATGAACTCCAATTCTGGAGTAGATGAGACATCTTTTCAAGCTAAATAAATATTGCAATTACAAATTGCTGCTATAAGTCAATAGGCCTCAGACTTCTCTTCTTTCCCTTCCATTTCCAGATTTCAATGACAGATATACCCATTGGCAAATGAGATTGGACACTATGTTCATAATATTATAATCAATATGTTGGAAATGAAAAACAAAGAACACATCAAAGGTAATGACAGGGTATTCACACATACCCAGGGGTTCAACTGTGATTCAGATAATCAACCCAAGACATGAAAACTGCTTACTGTTCTATGCAGCTCACATTTTTCCAACAGCATCATGCTTTTATTGTGCTTTGGAGAGGTGCAGAATAACTGATCGTTCTAGAGTGGATGGGTACATTGACTTGTGCCTCAGCCTTAGAGTATTACTGGTACTCATTTCCTTCCCTCACCCCATCCCACCCCACCCCCACAGGGGAAAAAAAAATAAAAAAAAAAAAAAAAAAAAAAAAAAAACCTCCTAAATACCTTTATATATAGGTTTCAGGCTTAAAGCATATAGACAATGAAATGTAAAGAAAGGGAAAAATATCAGTCTGAAGACAGCTGAGAATTCAATCATACTATGTGAACGTGTGAACGCAGACCTTGTATGAAGAAATATTAAGCATGAAAACTCCTTAATGTATAAACTACAACTATCAGCAGTGAAGCTAACACTTCACTGTGTTCTGTATGCTCTTCAGCAACATACTATATAGATCAATGTATGAAACAAAACCAGTTAAGACACTGATAAGAGTCTTGTCAAATATCTCATGATGTGGATTTGACAGAATTAACTTTTCTCTGCACTTTACCTTCAATAACAAACTTTTCAAATTTTAAAAAGTTGAAAAGTGTCCAAAAGTTCTGGCAAGAAAGCTGGTAAAATGGCAGGAAGGCATGTGATGTGAGGAGAGACTGAGGACCCTTGGGGTGTCCAGTCTGGAGAGGAGGAAGATGAAAGGCAACCTCACTGTTCCCTGCAGCTCCATGAGGGAAGCAACAAGGGAGGTACTTGCCTTTGCTCACCAGGAACAGATGACAGGAAGCCCAGCATGAAGCTGTACCAAGGTTCACACGGGATGTTAGGAAAAATGTCATTACTGTGAGGGTGGACAAACAATGCAACAGGCTTCCTAGAGAAGTGCTTGATGCCCCATGCCTCTCAGTGTTCAAGAGGCATTTGGACAATGCTCATAATAATATGTTTTAACTTTTGGTTAGCCCTAAAGTGGTCAAGCAGTAGGACTTGATGATCTTTGAAGGTTTCTCCTTCTTATCCTATCCTACCCTATCCTACCCTATCCTATCCTATCCTATCCTATCCTATCCTATCCTATCCATTCCGTTCCGTTCCGTTCCATTCCATTCCATTCCATTCCATTCCATTCCATTCCATTCATCTTTACTTTTCATGTCTAACAAATTAGCTGGAAAGTAAGGGGGAAAAACTGTCAGAGAAATTTCAGAGAATTTATCGTAATCCTATTCCGCACCATTTTTTGGTTTTATTTTCACATGATGAACATGTTTTTTGTTGTTTTCAGTTCAGCAAATTAAAACAATATGTGTAACTCATCAGTTTCAACTGAGCACTTAATATCTGACAGCGATTTTTTTGCTTACCATATCCTTTCAGATGCTTGCAACATTGTCTACATTTTTTCCTCTTCCCATCCTAATACAATAGAATCAGTAATTTTGCTTATTTCATATAATGATTTTAAGTTATTTGTGAATACTACTGCATACTGCTTTTTTTTTTTTTTTTTTGTAATTACACCAACTGTAACACAGTTTGGAAACTCACTCCGTTTTTCTGTTTTAGACAAATTTCAAAATTTATGCAGAATTAAGAGCTGAATTTCAAAATGTGTAATCTAAGCAAAGCCATCTTCAGTGAAGTAACTTTAAAGAATATAATAACAGACCAAACATAATTTTGGCCGTAAACATTTACTATTAAATCTCTTTCTTTCAGAGGAAAATCTGATGAATCACTAATGCTGAAGAATCATAGAATGGTTTGGTTTGGAAGCGACTTTAATGAACCACCAGCTAATATCCACCTGTTCACATTTATGCATAGACAACTAAACTCAGAGATTAAAAGCACACATTAAATTGGTTTCGTCACCTCTGAATGCTCAAATGCTAAAAAGTATTAATAAAGTATGGTTTTTAACAAGACATTAATAAATGCAAACACTTTCAAAACATTAAAAAATTAGATCAGTTTTGTTTTGTGTAAATAATCTCTTATTCTAAGAAAAGAAACTGATCCTTAGGCTATTGTTTCATTACAGGTTTTATAAAACAAATACGTCTTGTTTAGTTTGCAACAACAACCTAAGTCATGTGGTGCTGCAATTTATACCTTCAGAGAGTACCATCTGGTGTTAAAAATACAATACTGCAAAGATATATCACCCTTTCTTAAAGAGATTAAATGGCTCTAGGATTTGTGATATTTTTCTGATTAAAGCTTTCAAATTTTTCCTGGTGTACTGATGATAACAACCTCCTCCTTCCTATTGCAAGCAAAATGATTTAATAGAAAAAGTGATATGTATGCACACAGTGCTGTTGTAAGGTCTTGGAGGAGTCTGATTAAAGCAGGAAGACATATCTATTTCAGGAAACATAAATCTATTTCTTGAATAGTCAAGAATAGGAGATCTTATTTCAGAGTTTTTAGACTTTTTTTTTTTTTTTTAACTCAACAGGAATATCTTATTTAAAAATAAATTTGTTAAAAACACTTTGTTGAACTTACCCTGGTTTTATTGACTTCGGTTTCATCCTAGATCTCCCAGTGAGCCCATGACTTTGAAACATATACTGAACTCCAGATTTCCTTTTGTCTTCTCTTTTTCTCTTCATTGATGCTCAAATTACATATCCTAGCACTCCATGCAGGATGTTACTGTGGAGGAGTGCTATCAACTCCACTGATTAGGGGCACCCCAGGCCACTCTGGCAGGGACCATTTGGCTGCACAGAGCATGAACCCCACAAATCTATGGACTTAACCTGACAGCTGCTCTACTCACATGTTGGGAGTGATCACAGCAAGCAAAATAATTATGGAATGTTGCTTTCAGAATGTACTGTGCAAAGTTGTGCTCACACACCTCCAAGAGGTGATATCTTTTGTTTCTAAAATGGGGGGTTTGTGTCATCAAGCTTGCTAAGTCTGAGTAGGACAGCTTGCTACATGCAGTGCTCTCTGACAGCAGCACCACTGTAAGGTGTTTATCTGTGCCTTTCATTTAGCTGTGCTAAAGAAAATGAGGTAATATCAGTGCACATCTGGATAAATGTAATACACTGGACTATGGTCAGATTTTGGCCATTTAGGATAGCTTTTGGCTCAGGAGAAAGGGTTTCTCTGTCCACTGAAAACAGCATCATCATCCACCAAAACTTGTTGGTTTCTCTGTCCTGTCCCTTCAGACATTTTAAGACAAGCTATGCTGTTGTTCCTTACAGAATATGTATACAGGATGACATTCAACTTACTAACAATGGGTAATTTGCCTACCTATTTTTATCTCTCTTAGATAATTAGGATATCTAAGGGACTGAGAATGAAAAACACCTAGGGCTCTAGATCAGGTTGAGGTGTCTGTCATAGTAGCCTCTACCATTCTCACTGAATCATTAGGCACCCAGTTTTTCCGTTTGCTACCTTTCTAGCTGGGTATAACAGATGGCGTTATTTTTTGTCTATGTTATGCTATTCTATTCCTGTCGATAAGCACACTTATGAATGAATTTCAGCATGTCAGCCTTGCAGAACACTTTGCTCGGAACATGACTAATGCAAATACATACTGATATACATTGGCTTTGTTTGTTCATTTATCTCAAAGCAATCATAGCGTGCTCAACTAACATGTACATACATAGCATATTAATAAACAACCTGCCACACGTCAATCAAAATTTTAATATATTGTTCCTTCTCAGCTTTTTGTGTCTCCCACAAATCTGTTTCTTCACCTATGCTACAGACATGTCACAGAAATGCATTTAAAAGTGAAGTTAGTTTGTGAAAAATCTGTGTTTCTCTAAAGTCAGTTTACAACATGTAAAGATAAGTTATTTCCAATTCTTTGGACCTGCTCTGCAAGAAATCCTTTTGCTGTGCAGTAAGGACCAATGCTATTTTGAAAGACAACTGTCCATTCAATAGTAAAACAATATTTTGTTTATGAACACACACCTTATATTTTATAGAATATTTAATTACATATTTTATTTCTTTTGCACTTAGCTGAGAAAACAGGTAGTTATACAGAACATACTTTCCCTAAAGGTCTGTGCTGAATAACCAAAGCTCCCGTTGTTGAAGTAAAGTAGGTAACACATTTGGCTTTCTGCCATTCATCTAAACACGATTGTGTTGCTACTGTACCTCCTACTTTCTCCTACTATTTCTTAGTACCTTTCCCAAGAGAGAACTACAACTCAAAATATTGTTGATCATTTCTTTTTTTTTCCCCCTCTATATTTGTTTCACATATCTCTGTTCAGTGGGATTTTTCTTTTTTATTGTATTTTTGAGTCAAATGATGAGTCTTTCTTTTCTATGTTTTTGCTGTTATATATGGAAGTCAAGGATCCTACTATTCACCATCCATAATACTTATTTATATATATATATTTTTAAAGAAAGTTTAACATATATATATAGTTCTTGCTATAAAGGATTTATGTACGAGACTCTTATTCTTCCTTGAGATCTTGAAGGAAAATTCTAGCTGATTTGGTTTTGCTTCAGGTACTTTTGAAATGCTGTTTGACCATCTGGCATAACATCACCCCAAGAGTCAGGAGATATCTAAAGGGATTTAGCTAATCAACTGTAGATTTATAACTTTGACTTACCATATCTTTACAGTCTACACAGAGAAATGGGTAATACTCTGGTAAAATTAAATTTATCTCCTAAAAAAAATATTTCTCCATTACTGTGGAGATATACAAGAATAGGTGAGGAGGCTAACTTAGAGGCAGTTGCAACTTAAAATAAATCCCAACCCTTCTGCTTTTACTTTTGCCTTTAGCAACTTTCTTTGCCTCCAATCTTTTCAACCTCTTACCCTGTAGTTCTTAGCAGTTTCTGTTTCTGTACTTCCCATCCAACCTTTTCAACCTTTTAGACTGTTGTCTGTAGCACAGTTTCTACTCAACGTGGAGTCTCTGTTCCTCTGAGTTTTCAACTAATAGCACCCCATAAATATCTTATATGCCCTTAATTTGGCCATGCCTCGAGAAACATTATATTAATATATTTATAACTATTATTTCTTTGGCTTACTTTAATAAGTGTCCTATGATTCTTTGTTTGGTCTTCCTGTTAGAGAAAACTTTTCCCTGGTGATAAATAAATTCTGTACATCTTTCTGGATCAAGTCTATTCCACAGTCAGATTCTGTTTCAAGGGGCTAGATGATTTGGGATGTCTTCTTTGATTATTTTCTTCTTGTGGCATTAACAGGGTGCAGCTTCAGGCATGATTGGTTCCCGAGACCTTACTCTAAGAAAAATGGCAAAATAATAATAGAACAGCCTCTTATGTCATTTTTCCTCATCTCTTTCAAAATGTCATCCAAAACCATATGCTTTCCCCCCCTGACTATCCCTCTTAATTCTTCTCTATCATTTACCTTCTGACTAAATACTTAATTAATTCTGGGTACATTGTGTTTACATATTGTTGTGTTTCATGCTGCCGTCTGTCTCATTCTGCTGGATGAAGCACTTGGGGACAAGAACCTCTATCAGAATCCACTATTCAGAAAAAGGTTGTGTTGTGCTGGTGTGATATAAAACTTGTAAAATACAGTATTCTACACAAGTTACACACATACAAGGAAGACATAAGCATAGCCACTGATTATCCGAAAACAAAAATTCATATCAATAAGTTTATTGCTATGAAGAGCAGGAAACAAAACAACAATAACAAAAAAACTTACATCTCATGGACAGTTTTTCTGATCATTAATTAAAATAACTTCTTTAAAGAGCATTGTAAATATGACTGAACAGGTTGGAGGGCTCTAAATAAGCCTTCTTTCATTACTGACTTTTAACCTTTAATAATTTTGTCAAGTTTTTCCATGACGTGACACCAGTTCTTTCCTACCTTTTCAGATGCTTCTGCATTTCCAAGTTTGCTCATGATTGCACTGTTGACCCTTAAAAAGAGCTGGATTATGGGAGTACATTAGCAGTTTATGTAAAGATGTGCTGTCATTCAGTCATATGAATTTCTAGTTCTTTAGGAAGTGATGTGTAATGAAATACGTGATGAGTTAATACTGCCAATGATACAGTTTAAATAATTCTCTCCATCTCCTTCATGCCCCATCTCTTTACCCTTATAAAAATGCAAAGAAGGAAAACCTTTTAGTGGGATATCATTCTGTCACCACTCCAAGGGAAGCTGTTTGACTGAAGGCTGATTCCTTTACAATCAGAAGTCTACCAGCCTGGTCTGAGACATCATGAGTGATGAACCATGTGGAGCGAGAGCTCCCCATGCTCAGGTTTCCAGAATATGGCTTAGTTTGGGAGAAACAGAGCAGGACTAAGCTTCGTAAAACCTGGATTCCTCTCTTGCCACTGGCAGGTAGTGCAAACTCAGGAAAGACACCTCATTTCTCATCATTTTTGCTACTATTCCCTTTAGATTGTAAATTCTTTTAAGCAGGTGGTAGTACTTTATAGCCTGTGATTCATGCACATTTGGATGATATTATAGGCAGTATGGTAATTCAAATGACATCCAGAAAGGGCACGTATATTTCATTTTTATTTTCTCTTTAAAATCTCAAAGCCTCAAGAGGTGGTTAAGTATTGTTTTTATTTGTTCAGATTGATAACTGCCATGCTCACATATTTCATTATAGAAAACTGACATGACAGTTAATTAGCACTGTGAACCTCTCCCAGCTTTTTCATCATTTAAAGCTATTTGTGTATTTGAGTTTCATACTTGGAACCTGGAGATATTTGCCTGAAATGTTTAGGAAACGGTGGGAAAATAATAATAACTTGTAACTAAATGTAAACAGGTTTAGTCTTATTCATCATTGCTGTCTGACTGTAGCTGTAGATAGGAGGAAAGAAATCAAGTCAGTGGGATGGGATGGAGTGTACAGATGGGCTAGAACAATGGCAGGCTGATGAACCTGCTCACAGCCCTCATGTAGTCATTAGGATGGGCCAAATAACATGCTTCAAATAAATAGAGCAGAGTCAGAGCAAAAGGTATGACTCTACCTTCCAAGAGAGAGGACTAAAGTCTGTCCACCTCATAGACTAAGTGATTTTAAGTACTGCAGGACTGTTAATATATAATAAACATATATAACAAATACACTGGGGTGGGGTGATGGGGAAGAGTGGGGAGGAAAGGCAAATTCTGCTGTAAAATATCAGGATCAAGAGAAGTTGTCTGAAGCAAAGATACAGCCCTTTAGACACAAGCAGACAGCATTTGTGGCTGAGTTACCACAGCAGAGAAAAAACTGCTGTAGGGGATTAGGAAATGTGTAAATCAGAATGGAAGCCGGCAGCTTGAGGGACCAGAGATAACCGTGTCTTAAAATGTGAATAGCTAAACAGAAATCTTTCAGCCAGACCATGTTTGTTGGGCTCTCACAAGCTGCCTGTACTGGCATATTAAATAAGATCAGGGCACAGACCGATGCACGGACACATTATTATATGTATCCAGGTTTGTCTGTATATAAGGACATAGACTATCACCAGCATGTTCAGAGAAATTATTACTGTTTTTAATGGTGATCTGAAAAAGAATTAGAAAATCAGAATTTTCAAATATTAAAACCACCAAGCATTAGTCAGCTTTATGGAAAAATTGGGATTATTCAATACAACAAACATCACTATTTTAATCTACATGAACTGAAGAAAGTCCTAGAGCTAACATTAAAGTATACACAATTCATCTTTGCCAAAAAAAAAAAAGTAATAATAATTAGGTTGTGGAAGGCAATGGCTGTGGAAAGGATACATTTTCCTGGTATCTAAGAAACTAATATGGTTTCCTTCTCTACTGCTAGAGAAAACAGAGCTAATGCATTTCTTGGAAATATGAACAGGATTTGACACAAAGATATTTTATTGTTGTAAACAGTAATACTAAGGGAAACTTTGTCAACCAAGCTGTTCACAGAATTATTTTAATCTGATAGAAAAAATACTTTTCCCTTTGCATGCTGAAGTCTCTTAGATATGGTTTTGTGGCAGCTTGGCTGAACACAAAAAAGGGATGTTACAAATCCTTCTGTGAGGTGATGACTTTTCTTTGTCTGTGTTTTCCAATACAAACTAGAAAGTTAAGAATGATTAGTTCTTATTATCTTCATAACAGATAAAATATACTGCTCTGTTTGTTGCTGTCCCCAGTAGCTAAAGAATACTAGAGTGTGGAGGCTGTACAGACCTCTTGTTTGGTGAACAGGGACAGGACCTGAGGTAATGCCATAAAGCTGTCAAGAAAGAGTCAGGCTGGATGTTAGAAAAAGTTTTTTCACTAAGAGGGTTGAGCACTGGAACATGCTCCCCAGGGCAGTGGTCATGGCACCGAGCTTCTGGAGTTCAATAAATATTTGGACAACACTTTCAGACATAGGGTGGTGCTGTGTGGAGCCAGGAGTTGGACTCAGTGATCCTTGTGGGTCCCTTCCAGCTCAGGATATTCTGTGATTCTGTGAACTGACACTGTTGAGCCACTATTTTATTGCTAAGTATTAGTGGTCTGTAACCACTAATCATAGCAACATAACCATAAGGTGTTAGGTTTTTTTCTGCTACAGTGCCATTTGTAAAAATGAATTTTCTTCCCTTCCCAATTTTTGTTTTGGGCCAGGTAGCCTCCTCCAATATATAAACATGCTTCCATTTAGTTTAGTGCACTTCCATCAAATGCAGTCATCAGAGAATCTAGCTATGTATTCTGCTTTCATTTAATCTGGCTATTCAGTCTGTTTTTCCCTGACTCCATCTTCCCTTATGTAGAGTTCTAGTATTATGGTTAAGCATTTCCAGCTTGCTCTCTTGAAACCTTTGATGATTTCTCAAAGCCTTAATTACCTGACTCCTTGACAGTGATAGGTATAGAATTTTATGATTAACATTCCTACAAATGTTAAATGATGGTGTGAGATCCAGTAATTCACTATTCAAACAGATTTCAATAGTCAATTGTCCAATAAAGGTGTGGGAGTACATTCATCCTGGAATATGGTCTATAAATATTGAATTACCTGTGTGCATAACAGAAGACTAAAACCATTAGAGAACTATAAATGTAAAGCTCTTTACTCATAAATTTAAGACTAAAAATCTTTGTGAGAAAACAGAAAGAACTGGGATGATAGTATGCATTTCAAAAAGTTTTAAGATAAACTAGGATATGCTAATTGTATCTAAGAGTATTTCCCTGATTAAGGTTGCTTCCATGCAGCAAAAAGTCTTTCAAGTATGTCTTTCTAACAATTCCATCAGACTATTTAACAACTTTTCTACACAAAGTGAAAGTATAGTCTAAGATAAAACAGTTCTTTGCTCTTCCTAAGGTCTCCTTGGGATCATAGCAAAGCAAATTTTCTTTAGCTTCCCTTTGGATATGAGCAGCAAAGTACTCTTTTTTTTCTCTTCTCTTCTCTTTTGTTTTGTTTTGTTTAACTGCATGCAATCTGTTCCTTTTATATGACCCTTCATTGAAAACAACCTTTTTATTAAATAAGTTGGAAGTTAATTGTAGTCATTATAATCTCCTTAGATTCTTAATAGTTTAATTTATGTTTGTGCGTGCAGCTGTCGGAATTGACTGAAAAAGTGCAAAGCCACATGGCCTTACACAGCACTCTCTTGATTAAGAACTGATGTCTCCTAAAGTAACTATAATGGATGAAGCTAGGGGCATCTACAGAGAAAAGGCCATATGCCTGAGATGTAGGCAATGCTCTACAGACATGAGAAAGGTTTCTAAAGTAATGAAGGAACAGCTTTATTGGCAAGTAATTACTTAAGAGAGATGAAAACAAATTCATGTTACTGAAGCAACTCAGCCACTTGTGCAACTAAGTAGCTGTAGCAGACATGCCATCCTTGCTTAAATGGTTTAGCGGGAAGGAGGGGGAAAAAAAAAAAAAAAAAAAAAAAAGTGTCCTTTTTACAGTGACAAATATCTATGAAACATACAAAGATAAAATAAAAAAATAGAAAGCAGCATATGCACTGTAATTAAGAAAAGTTGTGCTGTAAGTAAGCAAAATTCTACCCTTAGTGACAGTCATGAATCTCCTTTGGAAGTTAGCCAATATTACATTTTCTATGCTTCAAACCTATATGTCCTGTCTCAGTTTGCAGTACTGCTTAGTTGTACTACCTTTTCCCAAAATGTTTGTGGTCCTAAATAAAAGTTTTCTTGGACCTGTCATTCTGGACTCTGCTTTCTACTGTCTCCCTGTTATCCAATATCTTGCCTTTTATTGGCAGGCTCTCCAGATTTCTTTGCCTTTTCACCCACTTGAGATCCATAAAAAATGAATTCTCATTTATTACAATGGGTTTAATAGGATTTTCTTGAACACCTTGAGGCCTAAGAGCTATTGAAATAAAAGTGAGTCAAGTAATTGATGACCTTAAGAACTATGGGTTCTCTTACACAGAGAAGATCTGGATTAAAACAATTGCTTGACTCATTCTGTCTTCCCACAGCTATCTTTAGTGTTCCTTTCATATTTGCTCATAGCATAAACTGCTAGGATCTCCTTCAGTCATCATAAGTGACCTTCTTGCAAAACGTGCTTCTCTGTGACCGTAATGTCACCTTTATGTTGCTTATGACTGAAAATGGAATGGTTAAAAAGTCAATAAAAATAATGGTCTATAAGACTCTGAAAAACACACTGTGTGTATATCCACAGGACTGTAACTACTCCCATCTGAGGTGACAAGGGAAAGGGAGAATAAAGACAAAGCAGTGAAATTAGATGTCCCTATTCCACATTAGCTCAAAACAGTTTATTCATTTGTATACCAAACTCATTAGCTCTTCATCCTTTTCATATTGCTTCTGATTTTCACCACTGCCCCTCAGGATTCATCACTTGCTCAAAGACCTTGCATTCTGAAATAGTGGCCACAGGTACACTCTGACTACAGTTTAAAGTACTATTTTGTCTAAATCTGTTCAATTTCTCCTCACTCTCTTCTTGTGTCTTTCAAAGTGAGTTTCTCACTTTCTGTTTTCACTCTTCCTGTAACTCCACTATCCTTTCTCTTTTAACTGATATACAAGTTTGGTGCAATTTGTGATATCTCTCTCTTGTCCCTATGCTGATGCTGTCATTAACTCCTTGTGCTTTTCTTTCTCCTTTCCCCCTCCCCCATTTACTTCCAAAATGCATATGTTCCAACTGTTAATCCTTGAGCATTTTCAGCTATGAAATCTGTGATAACATTGTGAGATCTGACAACATCATGTGCCTATGGATTTATGCTAAAAACCCAATGTGGTTCAGCATATCTTTGCTTTCAGCCAGAAATTCTACAATGCTTGGCCATGTTCTCTTTCAATATTTACCACTAAAAATATTTGGGCTTGTAACTGTCAAAGTGTTTGCACTGTAAATGTGTAACAAGCCTCTACATCTGAACCTAAAATCAGTGTGAAGTATTAAAGGATAGAAGGAAAGGTAGCTTGATATAGCAAGAGTGTAAGTGTTGATGAGCAGTCATCAAATTACTTCATCTTGGCAGGAAGGGTATTACAAGGTGATACTTAAGTGCTCCATTAACATGAATGTACATAATTCCACTTCCTACTCCATTTACTTATGTGCTTCTTCAGTCTCCTCCCTTCCTTGTATCATGGTGCTACTGATAGTGGGTGTAGATGCTCAGTCATCCTTAACTCCCATTAAAATCACAAATCTCTGAAAATCTTTATATCAGTTGAGAATTTCTAAATTTCTGCTTACGGGTACACTTTGCCTATATACAGGAGGGCTATGAAGATTTCCCAGACAGCAGATGGATTTGCCAAATTAAATCTTTCAAGTATGGATTATTATTTTGATGTTTTGAATAAGTATATTCTCTTAAGGTTCTATAGGACTCCACAAAACCACAATAACGTATGTTCTTCTTATGATTCCTGTGTTAATTAAACATTTCCAACTCAATGAATGAGTACTATATAATCTCTCTAGACAATTGAGCTCTGCATCCTTAATTGCTGTGCCATAGGTCAAGCAGATGATAACGTATTTGCTCTAGTGGAAATAAAGAATTTACTACTTGTTCTAAGCATTCAGTTCCTCTTCATACACGAGTGTAAAAATCTCCACAGTATTAAAACAGTATAATTAGATAATTGTTATATTCAAAGCTATTTGCCTCAGATTAAATAAAATCCTAAATAATTTTAGTTTCTGCCCCTGCTAATTAGCAATTTTTTGTGTGTTTCATTTAAACATAATGCTAGGACCAATTCAGTACTTTCACCTCTGGGATTCCATTTGTTATGTACTGGTTCCTTAGAGACCTAAAGCAATTAAAATTAAATTGAATTTATAGCTTAATCCTTCCCTGAGAACTGCAGGACAAAAATTATTAGAGCTTTCCAGAGATTTTCTTTTTTTAGAACAATCCTATTCGCTGACTCAAATGAAACTCAGCCTACTTGCACCAGCGCTACATTCAACTATCTCAGAATAAATAATTGTTTTTCTGATTTCTTGTCAGCTTTGCGGAAATCAGCAATAGCCTAGCAGTACTTCATGTTTCAATACTGTCTTTAAAGAATAAAATGAGAACAATTATGTTATATATATGTATACTCCTTCTATACATGCATAAAGTGGACCTTACCTTGATCAGTCATAACCTTGTACAGATTAGAGTATCCAAGCTAAATTTTTAGGATTAAAAATGGGTTGTTTTTATTTCCTCTGTTGCTGTACAGTAGATGAAAGTGCAAAGAGGATAAAATTCACATGACACAACATGCTGTCAGCCATCTTGGACTACCCTTACAATCAACTCAGAAGCAAAAAGCAAATTAAGACACAATTCATCTAGCCCAAGTTAGATGCCAACATCAGGATGAGGTGAATCATGGCCTGGCAAAAATACCTGCTTTGGAGCCCAAGATCAGCAGATCTACTGAATATGTCTGTATTTGGCAAAATTGATGTCATTCATAAACTTTAAAACTGCAACATATGAAGGTGGAAATGTTATTTTTCTTCTTGCTCTATCTGTAGATTCCATCTGCGCAACATAGAAACAAGGCATGGAGCATGTCCATGTTACACAGGCTCTTGAGCAGAAATAAAAAAATATATATATAATAAAAATAAAGATATGTATGTGAGTGACTGTCCCACTCTGAGGGTCTAACTCTCTCTTACGTAGGCACTAAAATAGGCTTTAATAAATGCTATAATGAAACACTTACAGAAAAGGATATACTGTTTAAGGTGTTACCTATCCTTCAGAGGGAATTATTAAAATCATTTTGAAATAGTAGGAGGAGGATAGGAGTTGATCACACTGAATTATGCATTAAAAGTTAAGCAATGCAAGGAAGTTATATGGAAGATGAATATCTGAAAAAGTCTATGAATCATATGACAAAAAATAAAATGTCTGTCTTTTAATCATAACAGGAGGAAAATGAGTCCTTACAATAGCCTAAATTCATTACTAACTTGGGAGAACAAAGCAAAGAGAAAGTAGAAGCATTATTTTTATTGTGTGAGTCTGATATTTTCATATTAGTCAGTAAAGTGGATAAGGATTTCATGCAAGTTGAATAATTCCGTTTTGTTTCAGTATTTGTTAAAGAAAATGATAAATTATATCTACTGATGTTATATGCTATAAAACTGGTTTTACAGATAACTAGGAACTATTTTTTCTTCTAAGAATTTAAGCTGCAACATAAGTTTATTTAGGTAAACTAGAAGAAAAGCAATTTTATATTCATATCTTTAAAGGATCAGATGGTATGATTACAATTACAGGCTGACTAGCCTAACACCGTTTCTAAAAAAAGGAAGCGACTAGGAGAGAAATCTTATCTAGTCAATGTCAGCCTACATAATGTGATAGAAAGTAAATCATTAAACAATTGTCATAGGGCTTTCGTGATCTAACATACTTAGATTCTCTGCTGGGTTTAGCTACACAAAAAAAAAAAAAAAAAAAAAAAAAAAAAAAAAAAAGAGCACACATCCTTTTGTATGATTGCAATGGCATTAAATAGAAGAATACTTAAAACTCAATTAATGATTAATAAAGAGGAAATTTGATTAGATGCATTGCTGTGTATGACCTGGCAGAACATAGTGTAGGCAGTGATCCTGATAACATAGGTCACACCAAGCTGAATGTAATTCTTTTCACAAAGTTTCAGCTTCGCCTATTTTACTATGAACAAATATACAGAACATCCACTCTAAAATCACCTTGTATGTTCTCTGAAGACTGGATAGGTCTCCTGAGCTTTTAAAAATACAAATCTTATTAGCTTATATGTCAAAATTATTTTTAAGAGCCAGGTCTTTAAGGAACAGCTTTCCTGTGTCAAACAATCTTGTCCTCAACTGCTTTAGGCTAATTTGGTGGAGCAAAGAATCGTGAATAAGATTTCAGAAGATGACAGATATCTACAATATATTTGTTAGATGAAAGTTTTTTTATTTTTATTTTCTTTCATCAGTGTTGATTTTCTCCTTCAATAGAGGCTAAGAATTTGTCTTAAAAATAAATAAATAAATAAATAAATAACAAGAAAGAAGAAAAAAAAAAAAAAAAAAAAAAAAGAAGAAGAGAAAGAAATAAAAAAAAAAAAGAAAAAGAAAAAGAAAAGAGGAGGTTTTCTCTGAAAATGTCTGCCATCCCCCATTGTTCTCACTGTCCTGAATCCATTGGCAATAAATTTGGCTTCCTTCTTGATTTAAGCCACTTCTGCATTTTCCTCTGCTGCTTAAAATCAGCAGTCACCATGTTCTCTGAGGCAAGTTGATTTCATTCCTGCTGGTTGCATTTGAAAGTAAAAGATTGCTTTTCTAGAAACTGTTTCTGTTCATGTTCCCAGTCAGAATAATGGATGAGAGCTGTTGTTTTACCCAGACCAAAGCCTCAAAAGCCACTTATGCTTGCTTGCTGTATGTATAAATAATAACACTCAATTTAAAGAAGGCCCTGTGTGAGCTTTTTACTAGTCACCAAATACAATGTTAATGCTCCTGAAGTAGTAGGAAGTTGTACTACTCAAGGAAAAAAAAAAAAAAAAAAAAGTGTCACATGTATTTATATCAAAACAACAGCAAATTTAAGTGCTGGAGCACATACATTTATTTTTTTTTTTAAACTCATGTCCCTTCCTCAGTTGTGTCTGTCTTGCTTTCCATGATTTAGTTCAGTTTCCAAATCATTATGCAGATTCTGACCTAATTAATGCAAGGAATCATAAAGACCACAAATCCAGGAATTCTGTTTGCAGTTTGGCCAGTTTACCCCATGACATACTAATTCTTCCATGCCTAGTGTAGTTGAGATAGTCCTCTGAACCACTTTGATTAATATTTTTAAGGCTTCATGATCAAAATCAAGGGTCTGCACAAAACTGCACAAAATCTCATCAACTATAAGTCTCACATGGTTAGGTCAAGCAACTTTCTATAGACCATATCCATTGAAGTGTCACATACCTAAAATTTCATTTTTGCAGCTTTAACTGTTATCCAAAGGCTGTTACCCAGATTCCACCTGGTGGTTGACTCTTATGGATTACAGCCATTACTGTTGAATGAGGCATTAAGGCTAAGACTTAGACATGGGGTGTCATGGGTTTAATGGGAATTGTTTATCTTCATCAAGGTAGATATGCAGCTTTCCACTAAATAATGCAGCTGGCCACCAAAAATAAGTAAATTAATTTTTACCAATGGATCAAATAGGAGATTCAGCTTGACTGATCTTTATTTTATTTTTTTATCATTTCTGTTTCCAGTTGTACTTCATTATACACAAGACATCTTACTTCTATCTAGACAAATGATGATATGCAAGATAAATTAATTTGTCCCTATTAGGCACAACAAGGGCTGTCAGGGAAGAGGTCTCACTATCAAGGGCCCAGCCCAGCCCCTGGAGAGGCAGTAGGGCATATTTGGAGATGGTGGCCAGGTCCAACCAAGAGCCCAGGCAAGTTTGTTGAGACAAGACAAGTCCAAGACGAAGCTGTGAAGACAATCCAATAGTTGGAGTCTGTATCAGCTGAGTCCTTGGCCAGGTATGGGCATGGCTGTGACATATCTGGATACAAGCATACCTACAACACTGAGCTGATATGGGTCAGCTGGGCCATGGTCAGGGGTTGTGGGCGGAGGCCCAGGTAAGACTGATCAGGGCAAGTAAGGGCTATTTGTGCCCCCTAGTGGATGTACTCTGAGTGATGAATCCTGTACTTGAGTTTGTCTTGACTACTTCCTTATGGCTTTCTTTGAATGCTGGAGTTGCTTTGGAATGCTTTGTATTCTTCAGACAGCAAGTTCTTTGAAACTACCCATCACTAATAGTTAAGGAAATCCTTGAACAGCAGCAGCATCAGGCCTCAGCACTAACGTTGGGCTTGTTTAACTTGAAGAAGACAAGATCAGAGAGGACCTAACAGCAACCCTGTGGTACCAAAGATAAGGTTCCTGAGAAGGCAAAACCAGGAGAAGATAAATAAGTCCTAAATTAAAACAGAAGCGTTCTGTTTATAAAGAATTTATTTATTTATTTATTCATTTTATTCATTTACTATTAAGTATTGACACTGTTGCCCAGAGAAGGTGCAGGATCTCCATCTCTGGATATTTTCAAGTCCCAGTGAGGTAAAGCTTTGTGCATCCAGGTCTTGACCCTGCTGAAGGCAGGAGGCTCTGCTAGAGATTTCCTAAGGTCCATTTAAACCTGAGTGATTTAAATTCTACACCTTTTACACAGATAAATGCTAGTTTATTCTTTTCTAGTTCCATAAGATTCACCTCTGAAATAGTTTTAATTGTACATTTTTTGCTCCTTTGCACTAGTGCTCTCCAGATACCAATTCAAAATATTAAAATTAAAATAGTTTAGGGGAACAAAATCAAGCAAACAAAAAATGTACAGAGATTCATAACAAAGTGAGAACTACTATAAGGAGAACTATGTTGAATTACATTTTCTTTTAAGTGTCCTTAACAAGCAAGGAATGAAAACAAGGTCCACAGAGGAAACCACAGAATCACAGTTTCACAGAATCACAAAATGGCTGAGGTTGGAAGGGACTTCTGAAGATAATCCAGTCCAACCCTTCTGCCAAGCAGTATCACTTAAAGCAAGTTTCACAGAATGACATCCAGATGTTTTGAGTATCTCCAGATATCATCCAGGGTTTTGAGTATCTTCAGAGAAGGAGACTCCACAACCTCTCTGGGAAACCCGTTCCAGTGTTTTGTCACCCTCACAGTAAAGAAGTGCCCCCTCATATTTAGCCAGAACCTCCCGTGCTTCAGTTTGTGCCTGTTGCCTCTCATCATATTCCGGGCACAACTGAAGAGAGACTGGCTCCGTCCCCTTGACATGCTCCCCTCAGATATTTTTATACCCATTGATGAGGTCTACCCTCATTCTTTTCCAAGCTAAACAGGCCCAGTTCTCTCAGCCTGTCCTTGTACAACAGGTGCACCAGTCCTCTAATAATCTTCATAGGCCTCATCTGGACTTGCTCCAGTAGTTCTGTGTCCCTCTTGCACTGGAGAGCCCAGAAATGGACACAGTACTCCACGTGTGGCCTCACCAGGGTTGAGTCGAGGGGGAGGATCACCTCCCTTGACCTGTTGGCAACACTCTTCTGAATGCAGCCCAGGATGCCGTTGGCCTTCTTGGCCACAAGGACTCATTGCTGACTCATGGCCAGCCTGCTGTCCACCAGGACTCCCAGGTCCTTCTCTGCAGAGCTGCTCTCCAGCAGGTCAACCCCCATCCTGTATTGGTACTTGGGGTTATTCCTCCCTAGGTGCAGGACCCAAAGGCAGTACACTTGAAGTTGTTGAACTTCATGAGGTTCCTCTTGGCACAACCCTTCAGCATGCTGAGGTCCCCCTGAATGAAAGCGCAACCCTCTGGGGTATCAGCCACTCCTCCCAGCCTTGTGTCAACACGAAGACAACACATTCCTCTTGGAATCAGACCCATACTCAACAGATACAATAGTAAGGCTCTACTCCTAATATGGTCATGAATTTGTTTAACAGATTTGAATCAGAACTCAACCCAAACACTATCATTAGTTAAACTGGTTTATTTCCATTTCATTGCATGTGAAGTACCACGTGTTAGGTTGGAGGTTGGACTCGATGACCTTGAGGTCTCTTCCAACCTAGAAAATTCTGTGATTCTGTGATTCTGTGATGTCCAGGTGTTCACAACATTATCTCAAACAAAGTTGCAAATTGACCATTTTGGTGATATCTACAGAACAGACAAATGTCAGGAAGAACACGATGATACCTTCTACTATATATTGTTGTAGATGGTGAAAGGCCTGGAGGGGAAGACGTACGAGGAACGGCTGAGGTCACTGGGCCTGTTCAGCCTGGAGAAGAGGAGACTGAGGGGAGACCTCATCACAGTCTACAACTTCCTCGTAAGGGGGTGTCGAGAGGCAGGAGACCTTTTCTCCATTAACACTAGTGACAGGACCCGCGGGAATGGGGTTAAGCTGAGGCAGGGGAAATTTAGGCTGGACGTCAGGAGGGGGTTCTTCACAGAGAGGGTGGTTGCACACTGGAACAGGCTCCCCAGGGAAGTGGTCACTGCACCGAGCCTGGCTGAATTTAAGAAGAGATTGGACTGTGAACTTAGTCACATGGTCTGAACTTTTGGGTAGACCTGTGCGGTGTCAAGAGTTGGACTTGATGATCCTTAAGGGTCCCTTCCAACTCAGGATATTCTATGATTCTATGATTCTATGATTGTTCCAGCCATCACACAACATACTCCTTAATTACAATGGATTTACACTATAACTAACAAACTAGCCAACACAAATCATCATATGATTAAAAATTCTGATTTGTGAATGAAGATCTGAGGTGGATGGGAGATGCTGCTAATACGGGTATGGAGCTTTGTCTTCTGGATTTCTTTCCAGCTATTCTAGCATAATCCAGGCTGCAAAATCCTTTTTATAAAGTCAATAAATCCAAGTCTCTCTCTTTCTTCCTATCACTTCTCTCTGTCCCTCACAATCTATTAATCTGTTCTGGTTTATTTACATTGCAAATTATTTATTGAGTGAAAACAGCAAGGAGAATGAGCAATCCTTGCCTGTAGGGCTTGACAGTGTTCCTATGAGTGATGCATGAGCAGGCAGGAGGTTTCTGAAGAGTGGATGGCATATCAAAGATTTCTTTTCTCTGCAGTAAAATAGCACTCATTATCAAAGGACATGAAATGAGGACTGCTTCCCATTTGTGCTGTTAAGCACAAGAATCCAACCAGTTACTCTATTCATTTTTTTTCAAGATTAAAGGGAAATATAATAATATAAAAAGCTGTCAATGTGTATTCTTTCATGAAGAATTGATTATGGGCACATTTTAGAAAGACTTTTATGGATGACCTTGTGTTTTGGTCACTGTACAATTTGTTAAGATTAAAAAATGGTAAAGTAACACATTCAAGAACTCAGCATTAACTTTGTCTTAGAACCGTGTGTGGATATCTTTGTAAAGCAATGTTTTAAGACTGAAGTAGTCATCAAGGATGATGTATATCTTTACTTAATGTTACTTTCAGAACTCCACATAAAGTAATGCAACCTTGTATTTTGATAAGTACATGTACAAGCAAGAAGCAGATCTGAGTTTTGTATGAACATAGCATGCAATTCCAGAGCTTTCCCTGAATCTATCATGATAGCTTTTGTGCCATTTTGTGCCACACAGTTTATCGTAGAATCACAGAATCATAGAATATCCTGAGCTGGAAGGAAACCATAAGGATCATCAAGTCCAACTCCTGGCACCACACAAGTCTACCCAAAAGTTTAGACCATATGACTAAGTGCACAGTCCAATTGCTTCTTAAACTCAGACAGGCTTGGTGAAGTGACTACTTCACTGGGGAGCCTGTTCCAGTGTGCAACCACCCTCACAGTGAAGAATCTCTTCCTGATGTCAAGCCTAAACTTCCTCTGCCTCAGCTTAACACCATTCCTGCGGGTCCTATCTCTGGTGTTTACAGAGAATAGGTCACCTGCTTCTCCTCTCCCCCTTGCGAGGAAGTTGTAGACTGTGATGAGGTCCCCCCTCAGCCTCCTCTTCTCCAGGCTGAACAGGCCCAGTGACCTCAGCCACTCCTCATATGTCTTCCCCTCTAGGCGCTTCACCATGTTCGTTGCCCTCCTCTGGACAATCTCTAACAGTTTAATGTCCTTTTTGTACTGTAGTGCCCAGAACTGCACACAGTATTTGAGGTGAGGCCGCACCAGCGCAGAGTAGAGCTGGACAATCACCTCCCTGGACTGACTAGCAATGCTGTGCTTCATACATCCCAGGATACGGTTGGCCCTCCTGGCTGGCAGGGTACTCTGCTGGCTCATTCCACTTGCTGCCAACCACAACCCCCAGATCCCTCTCTGCAGGGCTGCTCTCCAGCATCTCGTCACCCAGTCTGTACATAAAGCCAGGGTTGCCCCATCCTAGGTGCAGGATCTGGCACTTGTTTTTGTTAAACTTCATGCGGTTGGTGATCACCGAGATCTCTAATCTGTCCAGGTCTCTCTGCAAGGCCTTTCCGCCCTCATCCAAGTCCACAACTCCTCCAAGCTTGGTGTCGTCAGCAAATTTGCTCAGAACACCTTCTAGTCCCACATCCAAATCATTTATAAAAACATTGAAGAGGACTGACTCTAAAATAGAGCCTTGAGGGACCCCACTAGTGACCATCCGCCAGCCAGATGTGGCCCCATTTACCACAACCCTTTGAGCCCTGCCCATCAGCCAATCGCTCACTTTTTCTCACACTATCCAAAAATTGCACACTATGATGTTTTTGTTAAGTTGTATGCTGGACATTTTGTCCAGTAGGATCCTATGGGAAACCATGTCAAAAGCTTTGCTCAGGTCCAAAAAGATCACATCAGCTGGTTTTCTTTGATCAACTAGATGGGTGACCTTACCATAAAAGGAAATTAAATTTGTTAGGCAGGACCTACCCCTCATGAACCCATGTTGGCTGGGACCAATGACTGCATTGTCCCCACGGTGCACTTCAATAACTTCAAGAATCATCTTCTCCATAATTTTACCAGGCACTGATGTGAGACTGACAGGCCTGTAATTGCTCGGCTCTTCTTTCTTACCCTTCTAGAAAATTGGCACAACATTTGTCAGCTTCTAGTCTACTGGGACCTCTACAGATTCCCAAGATCATTGAAAAATAATTGAGAGAGGTCCCACGATGACATCAGCCAGCTCTTTAAGCACCCTGGGATGAATCCCATCAGGACCCATGGACTTGTATGCATCCAGGCGGAGCAGCAAACCCCGCACACATTCAGGGTCGGTTGGGAGTTTGTCATTCCCACCGTTATGGTCCTCCAGCTCAGGGCACCCTGGGTCCCAAATCCCATCATCAGTTTGAAGACAGAGGTGAAGAAGGCATTAAATGTCTCTGCTTTGCCTATGTCATTGTCTGTGAGGAGACCTTCCACATCAATTAGCTGACCTATGTTTTCTTTGGTTCTCCTTTTTCTGTTCACATATCTAAAAAAATCTTTTTTATTGTCTCCCACAGACAAGGCCAGCTTCAACTCTAGTTGGGCTTTGGCCATACAAATTTTCTCCCTACAAACATGGACAGCATCCCTATACTTCTTCTTCATCGCCTGACCCTCCTTCCAGCAGCTGTACACTTTCTTTTTTCACCTAAGCTCCAGTAGAAGATCCCTGGTTAGCCAGGCCGGCCTTCTGCCCTGCCTGCCTGACTTCTGGTATTTTGGAATTGCCTGATCTTGTGCTTTTAGGTGGCAGTGCTTAAAGATTGACCAGCACTGATGGACGCCAATGCCTTCAAAAGCAGTTTCCCAAGGGACCGTGCTGACTAGTTCCCTGAGCAGCCTGAAGTCTGCTTTCCCCATATCCAGGGTTTAAGTTTTGATGGCAGTTTTCCTTCTGTAGCCATAAATTCTGAACTCAACCACTTCATGGTCATTATGACCAAGAGCTGCCAATTGCTATGTCTCTCACAAGATCCTCTCTGTTCTCCAGCAACAGATCTAGGAGGGTACCTTTTCTAGTTGGCTCCCTTAGCACCTGCACCAAGAAGTTATCATCTCTGTGCTTTATGAACCTAATGAACTTGCTCGTATCAGCTGTGTGGTGATCCCAGTTGAAATCTGGCAACTAAAACTATCTGTTTAGACAAAGAATAAGCTTTTTCTAACTTCATGTATACTCGATGCCATATCTGGATACATCACTATGCAATACTCTGTAGACTAAAGTCCAGCAGATTCCTTTCCCTTCTCCCAGTATACCTCCCCTTTTTGACTCATTCATAGTTGGCAGTTTACAGATACATTACTCAATACAGAAGACACGTTTAAGTAATTCTTTATCTGCAAAAATCAGGTAACTTACATACTTAAGCACATCTCCATTGTCTATTCCTAATCCATAAAATCAGAATAAAAACAGGAATTTTTCTAGTTCACTCACTAAACTCACAAGAGTTTTGTCATGACATACTATGCCTACCAAATCTGGAAATCAGGCATTTCTGGCCCTGAGTTGTTAATAAAGTAAATTGAAAAAAAAAAAATTCTTCAACTGTGCAAATATAATTAAAAATATGCCTGTGCTGTGTGTATTATACTTGAACCATGAAAGAAACAGAAGTCTTATTTTACACCAAAAATTCAGGTTTTCCAGGGTTTAAAGACTTAAATAAGTAAGAAATAAATTAAGAATTTGTCCAAAATCTAAAATCTGATATGACAGCAAAAATTATTCTGAACTTAAGTTAAAAATAGTATCCATTCTCTTTGCATTTCAGAAAATAAAACTTTAAGGATTTATCCGACGTATATTATTAAAGCTGTAATGTTAATTATCTATGAGTATTTTTGAGGTAATAATCTCACAGTGTGAGATTTAATGTCCTAAATGCCTTTAGGACATTTCATGAACTGCATAGCCAGGTCCTTTGTAAAAAGGGATGAACTTTTAATCAAATAAATTGATCTTTTAATCAAATATGTTAATTCCTAGTACATAAAATTTCTTTAGCAACTAAGTGAAGAGCGTCTAGCACCACCATTTATTTGTTTGTATCTCATAGTGTTTTATAGCAGGCAGTGCACCTGCTGGATTGAATTCTGTTGCCTACATCAATATTTATCAGTTATGAAGTAGCTTCTAATCAACTACATCTCTTTTCTTTCATTTTTAATAGATATAATAACATTTGTCTTTCTTTCTATCCATTTTGAAATCTACAAATATTGATGAATGGTACTGTATAGAAGGTATATATTATTGCAGAGTAAACTGCTGTGGAATGAGGCAATGTGGTGAATATTTGCAAATATTATATACACCTCATTTTTCTCTGTCAAGAAGAATCAATGGTATTTTTTTTTTTTTTTTTTGGGGGGGGGTGGGGAGAGTTAGCTAAGCTACCCTTGAGAAGATGAAATTTTGAGAGCTCAGTTAGTGTCAGACAAATTTCAAAAACAGTAGATGTATCTGCTTTGTGGATAGCTATGATTTTATTGTGCTAACAAGTGCCGATATTCTATATCTATGGCAGTGTATTACCACTTTTCACAGTTAAATACTCAGTTCTATTTCACCCTGCTTTGCCAATAAGAGTTCTTACACCTATAGGTCACTGTGAACTAGTCTTACATCAAAGGAATCCAGAATTTTTCTTAAAGTTCCAGATTTTTTCTTAAGTTTGTCTGGAAAGCATCCACTAACTTTTTGCAACTAAAAAGGCTCTGCACTCTGCATTGAAAATAAATTCTATGAAAACCTGCACAAAAACAGACATACAATGAAAAAGAAGGAGGAAACAGAAGGAAAGGCCCACGGAGGGAAATGGGGAAGTTGGTAATAGAAAAGATGCTGGGGGAAAGGGTATTGGAGCATACAGTTTTCCTTTGGGTGAAGCTAATGATTCTGCTATATATCATTTTTGTTTTGTTTTTACAGATGACCTGCAGGTTGCATGCATGGACTATAGTATCTACAGTAATATTCCACAGAGATTCACTAACCACACACACAGATTTTGCATCATGTTTATGGAGTTAGCTACAACCATCTGTTTCAAGTTCTTTCAAAACTGAAAATGAAATATATATACATATTATAAAAGAGTATGTTGAGAAAAGGTGGGAGAGTCACAAACATCATCTGTGTCAGTATCTGCTTTGGAAAAATATGTGCTGGTAGATCAGAGGTTTTTAAAAGATATTGGATAGTAAACAGTTATTAATGCATTTAAAATTTTGGAAAGAAAGATACGCATTAACATGGATTGATTATAGGCTTATACACCATACAGTTATTATTTTAAATGTCTTTAATGATACTTGTCTTCTGTAAGTGTCTGAGCTATTCCTTAATGTTTTCCCAGTTTCCACAAAGGTAAAACTGGTGTTTGACAACTGATGAGGTAAATTCCATGTTAGTGTTTGTGGACTAAGTTTCTCTGGATTTGGTAAAATTGCACCAAAAGTGAATTTAGTTTAACAGCTGTAAATACACATGAAAAGGAAAATGGGCACGCATCAGAAATGGTGGAACTGGGGCAATGTTGCGGTTTTGCCTGGATCATGAAAAGAGCAATTCAGTAATCAACAGATTTTCAAGAAACACAGCATCTGTCAGGATCATCTACAAAAAATTACAAAGAATCCTTGCTGTATAATATTAGAGTAAGAGTCATCTTATCAGATTTTGGTATGGGATTCCCCTTGCCCATCTTTTGAAATCTATGCTATAGATATATGCATAATTTATATCTCAAATTTCACCCGTGGATTGAAATAAGAATGATTCATTTGAGTTATAGTAGTTGTCTACTTTAAGATGAGATGGTTCCTACTTTAAAAATTCCTAGTTATTCATCCACTGAATCTACAGATAGTCCAGGATGAGCACCCCAATGTCTATACTGTAGGTATGTAAAGTTAAGTGAATTGAACCCTTATCTTTACCTGTTTGACTTAAGGTTGGCTCTCCAGAATGTTGTCCACGTTGTGATCTGGGATTGCATTGTCAATGGAGAGGGGAAAAGACATTTTTAAAAAGTGATTCTTTTTCTTAAATTACTTTTCTGATGATAAAACACCTTCTGAAGGTGCCTAACTCTCTTTGCTGCTACAAAGGAGCAAAAATGGAGAATGTAGACTGGATACCAAATTCTCAGATGACTAAGGTTAGAGGAGCTTCCACTTGTCCTTTCTGAGAAGGAAAACTTTTAGCAATGGTCTGCAACCTTGTGCCACCTGTCAGCAAAAGTTAAGCAGAAATGGAAAAGCTATACATTAGTCCTGAGCTGCAAGATTGTTGTCATAGTTAACGAGATGAAGAGCCTTACGTTTTTAGCTCAACTTCAACCTAGAGGGGATGAAAATTATCAGAACTGGTTAGAACACATAAAAATGAAATTGAAATTGTCTTTTAATGACAAGTTGTGCAATGGGTTCAGTAGAGAAAAAGATTCCAATCTCACACCCAGGAAGTAAATATGCATGGTGCAATAGACCTATTCAATTAATATACTACTCTGAAATAGAAATCACTTCTCTAGGTCACAGTGTAAACCTTTAGGAATCAGCATCACTATATAATGTTGTCAATTCATCTGCCTATATTTTTTACATTTGTCAATTTATTTATTTGTTTGCATATTTAATTATTTCATATATGATATAAAATCAATGGTTTGAGGAACTCTGTAATCCAATACATTATTGACAGTGGGCTTGAATGTTTTATGTCAGTTACCTGAACTCGCTTGAAGTTTGGGATTTTTAAGATAGATATTAAAAATAAAGCATCCAGTTCTCACTTAATTATGAATTATGACTGGATGTTAAACTTCCTGAATAACAAAATGAACCAATGGCTTATTATCTCACACTGATGGCTTGCCTCTATGGACTGCTGTGGTAGCCGATGGCTCTGGATATCTCCAAGATGGCAAGCAGCACTTTGTTGAAAAGCATGAAAAACAGGAAAGTTGAAAAATTATGATGACTTGCTCTTTTTAAACATATATACCATCTCTGCTTCAGGAAGGGAATATGAAATGATATGTGGGATGGTATGCCAAAGGCTTTTTCTCTTTATTTATTCCCACTCCATGTGATAGTAACATCATATCAATACAAAGAGCTGTAAAAATTTACAGTGACACTAATTATGGTAGTAGGGATATTGTAAACAAATAGCAACTCTCCAGTGTAAAAGCAGAGCAAGAGTGGTAACTTGACTAAAAGAGATAAAGCTTCAGAGACAAAAATAATCTCCCAAGAAGTTTTACTGATTTTTTTTACTTGGGGTCCTCCATGACCAGCTGGATCTTAATGATACTGTAATTTGGAAGTAGAAGACCAGTAAAAAAAGCACTGAGCAAAACAATTATGGAATGACAGAACAGTTGAGGTTGATACGAGCCTCTGGAGATCATCTAGTGCAACCCCCCCGATCAAAGCAGGGCCAAATAGAGCAGGATGGTCAAGACTGGAAAAGAAGACTGGCAAACCATGCAGAAAATCACAGAAATTCTCGTTTATGGTTGGGAATTTGGCCAGCAATACTACCTGTGACATATGCTTTTAAATTTTGTATGCAATCAGACAGTGTGTCCAGAATAGGAGGAATGTTCTGGGTTTATGTCCATCTACATTTATATTTATTTTTTAATGGACAATAATAACAGCATAACTGGAGATTTGACAAAATATTTTGACACAATGTAACTATCTCCACATCTTTATCTAATTATGTTGTAAGGCCATGTAGCCTTCATGGTCTGTGTCCTTGATAGTTTAATGAAATCTGTTTTAAACTATATGAAAACCTCAGGTGTTGTAGGTAGGTATGTCAGTTGTAGTGAAAGAATATATAACACTTTTCAACATCTGAAGATTTTTTTTTTCTTTATCCATAATCCACAGAGAACTGAAACCCACTGGGACAGAGCCTTGAAGTGTGATATGCAACTGTCACATTAATTAGAAGCTGAGCTTCAAAATATGCTTTGCTGAACCCAAACAAGTCTAAACAGATCATTTGGTTTTGTATTCTGAAGTGTGTCAAGATGCTTCTGGTTTCATTCAAAAGAGATAGGAAAGATGTTAATTACATGTCCTTTTGTATCTGTTGATAAAAAGTTGTGAAGCAATCCTGATAATATCATTACACTTATGGCAGATAGCATTATATTTTTGTATCATTTGGAAGGGGATAATATAGGGAAAAATAGTTACTTTTAATGTTTTCTTTGATTATTTTGGTCTGTCCAGAATATTTTGTGACCAATACTGTTTTTTTATTGCTTGAGACACGTCACACTTGTGCAGTTGTTATGGTATCAACCTTTAAGCCCTAAAAAATGTGAGCAAAATTTGCCTCAAGGAAGCTTTGCTTCATGGAAACATCTAGCATTTCAGGCTTCAGATTCTTTCCTGATTCAGTGCATAATCTAAGAAATTAAAGAGGTAGCAATTACCAGTGCGAAAACATTAATTCCAAACTGTTGCCAGTGGTGCTTGCAGGCCACAGAGAAACTTAAAGCAGACTTTTCTTTGTATATGATTTATATATTTATTTATTGAACTACAAGAACAGTTTTACTATAGGCTAAGACTCACCATTTTTACTTTATTTGCTTCCTGAAGAAAATTATTCTCCTCTAGAAAGCTCTGTTTTTGACTGCAGGTGTGTAAGAAGTTCTACTAGATGATGATGATGATGATGATGATGACGATGATAATAATGATAATAATAATAATAATGAAATAATAAGAAGAATAAAAGAATCCTGAATACTGTCATATTCCAACTTGAAAAAGTTTCTGCACAACATGCACTTTCTACACATTGGCACTGTTCCTTTATTTTATTTTATTTTATTTTATTTTATTTTATTTTATTTTATTTTATTTTATTTTATTTATTTATTTTTTTATTTTTTTGGTGTGTTAAGCTGCTTATTCAGTTTGAGACTGGAGCTTCTCCAAGTAAACTCTATGAACATGTTATGGCCATGGCTGCTGAAGGCATAAGTCCATCTTGTCCCTATCCCTCAACACTGCTTACGCTTTTTTTTTTTTTTTTTTTTCCTGCAGTGTAGTTGGTATTAGCCTCATGAAAGAATAGGCTGGGGGGAACTGATTGGTCAGAACTGATTCTGGTAAAAAATAGCCAGGAAGAAAAAATAAACAGAAGCTTCAAAAGAAGCTTGGTTCAAGACTCACTTTGGTTCATAACTGATTCTGCACACTGAATTATCCCTGTAGAAAACACAACTTCCTATTCCAAAGGGATAGATAATCATATGTTAAAGAAGTTTGGACTGTGGAGAAAGTTAGATCTTGAGATCTTTGCTCTGGGGCAAGATTGCCTGACCAAAACGTTTTGAGTTTTGTCTAACGTAATTTCCTATTTGCTATTTAAATTTATATTTATATATTCTTTTTCTTTAGGAAGTTCTTCACTGAAAGAAAAGTAGAAAACCATCAGCTTCATCAGCTTCAAGCTTCATTTTACTTTCAGACACACTGATGTGATCCACACACATGCTGATGAAAACAGTCAGACTTGAGCTCTAAATCAATAGTGTATCCTATTAGATGTATTCTTCCTGTCCTCTTGCTCTGCAGTGTATATAAAACAAGCTTCAAAACTTGAACTGAAGGGTTTTTCTTTCTAACTATGATGGTTTATAATTTACCATTGCCACTCTAGTGGAAAGTGTAGTGCATCGTAACACAGATATTTATGTATATACAAATATATATGTGTGCATGTGCATGTGTAAACACAAATACTTAGTTCTGTCTGTTCTCCACATTTCTCTGCAAAACTCTGCTCATTGTGAAGCATATGTGTATAAAATTTAAATTCACATGATCTGTTTCAAACATATCTAATATGATGTCTTTTGTGGTTGCCATCTGTCATATGACAACAAAAGTGATTTTTTACCCCTAACTAAAAGAAAAAAAATGCATAATATCAACAAGGATCTTTAAAAAATGTTAAAAGATCCACAGTAAACACATTCAGTATAAGTCTCAAAGGAGATACAATTCTTTCTGAATCTCCATATAAAAAGGCTTTTAAAGTTTACCAACATTTGATTTGAATTATTCAGCTTTAGCTAAACTAATACATTATTTATGTTAAGTGAATCACATAAATAATGCCAATTTTATCTCCAAAAAAAAAATTTATCTCAAAAAAAAAAAAACAACAAAAAAAAACAACAACAAAAAAAAACATATAGAATCATTAAGGTTGGAAAAGACCTTCAAGATCATCTAGTCCAACCGTTCCCCTACCCACTAAACCACATCAGTAAGCACCACATCCAAATGTTCCTTAAACACCTCCATGGACAGTGACTACACCACTTCCCTGGGCAACCTGACCACTCTTTCTGAGAAGAAATTTCTCATAATTTCCAACCTGAACCTCCCTGGTGTAACTTGAGGTCATTCTCCCTTGTCCTAACAATATCTGTAAGTATACATCCACTTCTGTCCTCCTCCAGCAAGTTCTGTAGCTTTCAGTAGTAGATTAATTTCATCCAAGTAATTCAATGTCATTGAACAGTATTCAACAGAATTACTAAGTTTGGGTACCTGTCATCACCTTTTTTTTATTTAGAAATCTACGCCTAATTTATGAAAGATTGTAAGAGCTCTTTTTGTTGGAATACTAGACAAACAGGATTGGACAGCCTATTAATGCAGAAATAACTCTAAAGGCAGAAAATGATAACTCTGGTCATTAAAATTCCATGTGGATCAAGGAATTAATTACTATTTTGTGCCTTCAGGCCAAAATCTCAGAACTGGACAATTTTGTCATTTACTACTAATCTGGCTCCTATGTAGGGTAGTGGAAATCTGCAAAGCAGTTGAAGGCAGTCTACTTCAATTTCTTTATATGCAGAATCAGGAATATTTACCTCTGCAGTGTTCTTGCGAAGCAGTAAGATTACCACTGACTGTTGTTATTTCTGTTTTAGATAGTTTCCTATTAGGCAAATCAATTGATGTGATCTCTGCATTTCACACAA
This sequence comes from Netta rufina, assembly GCF_964035555.1. Taxonomy (NCBI): domain Eukaryota; kingdom Metazoa; phylum Chordata; class Aves; order Anseriformes; family Anatidae; genus Netta; species Netta rufina. The sequence continues at coordinate 5,536,813 of NC_140123.1, forward strand.
TTTCCTCAGAATTACCTAGACAAAAGTCATGATTGTTTCCTTAATTTATAGTCCCTAAATACTCATAAATTGCCCTTTATTGTCTTCTTTCCTTTTGTCCCTATTTGATGACCAGTACTGACTGAGATGTAAAGGAGTATCTTACAACTCTTCATTGCATTAAATGCATTTTTACTCCCTTTCCTCACTCTGGAAGAGCAAATAAAAATGTCGTTTGTCTCCAACTTTTCTTTCTTGTCTTCTTTCAGGTTATGGTGATGGCTTCTGTGATACAGATTTATCATTAACCTGATTACCCATGGCCAAACAATATTGACTGTACTGAGTTATCTTTTCCTTCATGAAGGGCCCAGTTCAGCAACTCATCAAAGAATAAAGTTCAGCATGTATTTAATTACATATCTGATGTGGAGTATCTTTGCAATTTCTCTATTGTAATTCTACAACCAGTTCTACTTCCTGAATGCATTTGTTTAATGAATATTTGTATGATGGTCAGTTGATGGACAGTTACAGATTCTGTTCCCATATTTAATCTTTAGTTTTACTTCAGTATGTGATCTAACCCATGCAAAACAATGTACATTCCAAACACTTATATGAAATAGAAAAAAAAAATCTTTCAAATTTTATACATGGATATAAATATGCCACTTTTGTGTACATCTGCTTATCTGGACCCTGTTAGGTACTGGATGTAATCCAGTGTCCTGAAAGAAAGAAAGAATGTTCTTGTACCATTGCCCAACCATAAGGAAGAAGCAGGTGAAATCTGGTGTGAAAGCATGTGTTTTCATAATATTCAGTGAATTTTTAAAAGCTTGGGTAGTTCTAACCTAGATAATTCAATGGTCAAAATAATCTTGCAGTTCCAGGAATGTATTCCAGACTTAAATTTTGACTTATTACAGTTTAGCTAACTGTATCTCACAGGTGTGTAAAACCAGATTATAAATCCTAATACATGTTCCCCGGAAACTATATGAAAATCTACTGACCATTCTGACAACTGACAGATACATTCACTTTTGCCAGTGCTACCACGTGTGTAGACCGGATATTGTAGGATGCAGTTGGGATAGACAAGACTTTTTTGGTAGATCATTATTAACAGAGGATTTATTCTATGAAGATTATAAGAACCATCTAGGTACTTTTCTGCAACAATCAAAGATCTCATGAGATGTAGAATGTATTGCAACTGATGTGGAGAAGTACATATTTTTGCATATATGACAAAAGATCTCCAGGAAGCTAACTTTAGGTTGTATGAACAAAGAATTGGGAGTTATTTTTTCTTTCTATTTCTTTCTTTTTTCTTTCCTTTCCTTTCTTTCTTTCTTTCTTTCTTTCTTTCTTTCTTTCTTTCTTTCTTTCTTTCTTTCTTTCTTTCTTTCTTTCTTTCTTCCTTCCTTCCTTCCTTCCTTCCTTCCTTCCTTCCTTCCTTCCTTCCTTCCTTCCTTCCTTCCTTCCTTTCTTCCTTTCTTCCTTTCTTCCTGTCTTTGTCTTCCTGTCTTTTTTCTTTATTTCCTTCCTTCCTTCCTTCCTTCCTTCCTTCCTTCCTTCCTTCCTTCCTTCCTTCCTTCCTTCCTTCCTTCCTTCCTTCCTTCCTTCCTTCCTTCCTTCCTCCCTCCCTCCCTCCCTCCCTCCCTCCCTCCCTCCACCCCTCCATCCCTCCATCCCTCCATCCCTCACTTCCACCATCCCTCCCTTCCACCATCACTCCCTTCCACCATCACTCCCTTCCGCCATCCCTCCCTCCCTTCTTCCATCCCTCCCTCCAGCCCTCCAGCCCTCCCTCCCTCCTTCCTCTTTTCCTCCCTTCCTTCCTTTTCCCCAGGAACATTTAAAATTCCACAAATGAGGAAGGAGTTTAAAACAATGCTGAATGCAAGTTTAAGGATAGACTATATATATTTTTTATATTTTAGGCAATTCCAGTAAATGCAGAAATAATAACCTATATTAAGCTAGAAACACATCAAAATCATACATTTGGATGATTTGGTTTAGTTTGAAAGGAGATGAAGTACAAGGAATGCATGGTTTCATATTTGACACCAGCATTCTGGAGACACCTACAAGATATATTAATTTATCTCAAGGACCTCTCAAATTATTCTCTTCTGTTCAACTTTTCTAACTGCCCTGACTACAATGCTGCTTTGACACATTTGTGGTCATCAGATCTGTCCTGTGCATTCTCCAAAATATCTCACAGTAATCAGCAAAACGTAACCAAAATTAAAGCTAAACTGGAGCAGGCAGCTGTAAGAATAGGCATTTTTGAAGTTAAATAGCAGGACACAAGTAATCACATGAAAACATCTTCATACTTAACCATAAGCCCAGAATGTAAACAATAGCAAAAATGCAGCCCTTCACCAGGAGGAATCCACAAGTGCTCCTCAGAGATGCTTTCTGATCCCTGTACACTAAGCAAGATGTAGGGTGAGGATATTTAAAATGGGGCATGTCTCTTGTAGCATTATTTCACTCAGCACTCACAGTATTTCAGTCTTCCTTAATGGCAAGCAGCAGTGTCATGGTAAGAATTTCTACAGGAAATGACAGATGGGGAGGGAAAAAAAAAAATAATCTTAAAGTTTTTGTCTTTCCCACTGAAGTATCACTTTCTGACCATGATGACTTTTCTACCTTGGTGTATTATAAATGGACATTTTTTGGTAATGCTTGAGAAAGGCTGAGAGATAAAATAAATGAATAAATAAATAGGCAGCCTAGCATTTAAAAATATATTTGGGTTATTAAATGTCTAAAATTCTTCAAGGAGAAAACATTTATTCCAATATGGTCCCGGTTAAAGACAAACTAATAACTTAAAAAAACAAAAAAAAAAAAAGATACTTTAAAAGTTAAGTTAATGACTCATTTTTTTTCTGAGGGATGCTAGGAGAGCTTACAGGGAAGGGGGAGATAATGTGTAAAATACTAAAAATATTGAGACAGAAGTGCTTCAATATCTCTCATATAAAAATTTACTCATTTCTGCTGGGTTTCTTCTAGTCTTAGTAGGTGTTTTATGGTATCTCTTTAGGGGGTATTATTCTTCTGAGCAGCACAAAAAAATCTACAACACAGAGGATCATGTCCTTTGTGTGGGTGAAGATGTACCATATTCTGTTCTGAGCTCCTTTCTCTGTTAGATCTAAGAGATTCATAAAGTCTTTAAAGACAATGTTAAGAAGACAGAGAATAAGACAGAAAGGAGAAAATAGGTGAAATGGAGAGAAAAGAAATTTAAAAACATCTGCTGAAGCAGGCTGAACACACATTCATCTCTAGGACCAACAGCCCTCGTTGCCCTTAGAGGCTGTGATATAGACTTGCAATGGGAAGAAAGTATTTATACATCTCAGATGATGTATGCAAACTGAACGGCAGATTTTCCTTAGGAACCACAAATGCAGAACTGCCCATACCCTCCCAGCTGGAATTCTCTCAGCAGGTGTATACAGAAAGTATCGTTCCTGTCTTTAAAGGTTATGGGTGAGGAAATAACACAAGCTGGTAGACAGCAATCTGCCTGAGCTGATAACAGTTGTCAGCTCTTCTGCATGCTCTCAAGCACAGAGGAAGCATCAGCCAAGCAACCACACGTCCAGAGTGCCTGGGGCCCACCTCTTGCACAGAGTGAGATCTGTTTGGATGAAGCAGCCCTGGCATTCAGTACCCAGCCTGTGCTCAGGGCTGTAGGGAAGGTTCCTATTTAGAAAGTTTCCCTGTCCGTTGCTAAATGCCAAATTCCTTGTCCCAAGGATTATTTGGTACAGATCTATTTGACATTGCCCAGTGCCATCCAAGGGACTTTTGCAGTAACTTTGGAGCCAGAATGGGGATTCTGGTGCCGTGACCACCCCAGCTCAGTTCATTTGTCTGCAGAAATAATAACCACCTCTTCATCCCTTCTGCTTCCTTTAACAGGGTCAATATATCCTCTAGAGATAAATTCACTCACTCTAACACCAGTACAAGTTACAAACCCCTCTCTCCTCACCTTGAATTCACTGATGCAAAGTTACTGAAACTTTCTTTTGCCTACTTTTCAACATATTGTTCATCAGGACCAAATTGCTACCCACTTTTGGGTTTCTCACACATTCAGCTGACTCCACTGCTCCAAACCTGAATTCCTCTTTATAGCCATCTCCTGCAGTGACTTGGCACTGGGAATGGCTGATAGTCTCAAGGAGTGAGACAGACTCCATCAATAAAAATTTCTGTGTGCAGTGTGTCCAGTATTTGCGTCTTAGTTGGATCTAGTTCCCAAACTCTCTTCTCTGTAGTTCACGGGCAACTTTCCAGGGCTTAATTTGCAATTCCCTTTCAGACAATGAGAATTGCTTACAATATTCTCTCTGAGTTAAACTCTCCGGAGTACACATAGTAAATACTCAGTGTCCTCCTACTCAGTCCTTCCTTTGTTAATGCTACCCCACAGATATTTGTGAAAAACATGACCTTTATAAACTAAGCAGCCTAAATATATCCAGCTTTAAGAGCCAAAACTCCACCCAGGACTTGGTGCATACTGATCCCATTTTAAATGAATTAGTTAGAATTAGATGGTTTATATAATATATGTGTGTGGGAGTAAAGATGGGTAACACCTATTCTTAATTGTTCTTTATGCATTTATACCTTGTTGAGACATAAGGAATTTGCCAGTATTGCAAATGGGCTGGGCATCCATCTTGTCTCAAATTGTCTCAGATTTTATCATACCAGAAAGCAACCCACAGAAGAATGGGGGTAATTACAAAGCACCTTTTTTCTGTGGCTTCTGGAGGATCAGTATGAATTTTCACATTCAATGGGATATGGTTCTATCATTATTTTTTTTTTCATTATTATTATTCATTTATTTTTGAGCCTGTACTAGTAATCAGCCAGGAGAGATGCTAGGAGCCTGAATGATCCAATGTCTACTGAACAGAGGACACAGCTCTGTAGGGACCAACTTCCAGCCTAATGACAATTAGTAAAAGTAAAATAAAAATATTTCCTTGGCATGCAACTGTCTTTAATGCTGGGAGAAAACTTGACAGGACTGAAGTTGAAACAGATAGGGAAATGTGCTGTTTTATTTTTGTGCTGATTTGATTTTTTATTTTTGATATGTGTAAACTACATTGAAAATGTGAGCTTTCCCCATCTATGAAAGAGAAATACAGTTTTTATCACACAGCTCAGAAAGAAGTACTGTGTTTATCTTTTTATAGGAATAGCCTTATTGCTCAGGGCCATACTGTGACACAGCTCTTCTTTCATTGCCCATTAATTTAGACAGTAAATTGAGTAAGTCTTCCATAGATTTTTATTTATTTTTTTTATCTTCTAATCTCATAGATCCTGGGAACAAATACAGTTCTTTCATTTTGTAGATTAAGTGATTGAGGGATAAGGAGCAGATGTGACAGGCTGTGTGCAGTAAAATAAAACAATATGACTAATTTTTAAGAAATTTCTGTTACTGATTGTTGCCTACAGTTTCCTGTCTTATTAAACAACACTGAATAGATATGCACTTTCAAGCTGAATAACTATATGTATGTCTCCCTAATTTTGTTTAGAAAAATGACTCTTCAATTTTTGAGAATACACTACAAAATAATCTCGGTCAATCTGTCAATTACAGTTTCAGCCTCAACTAAAAGGCTGCATTTAACCACTACAAGCATTCATTTAAATTGAGATGTGATAGACCAACTTAAATATAAGTTGCAATCAATGCAATCAAAATTTTGTCAAGTAACAATTAATCTCCTTGAGAAATCAAGTGAGTGAAGGTTCTGCTAGAGTTATTGGAATGACTGTGTTCCCCAAGATTGAAGCTGCTTTAGCATTCTGTGGGCTAGGTAGTATTGTTAGATCATTCAGGAACCTTTTTTTTATCAATTTATTTGACAAATAACACCATCATAATAAGGTAATGTTTCCATCAGTAGAACTAGCAGTGCCACGTAGCCTCATCATTGCTCTTTGGGGGCACAATAGCAGATGTTCCATTTCTCAGTGAAATCTCCACCCTTCAGCCTGCTGATAGAAGCTATTTCCTACAACAGAGACACAGCTCCTCTTTGTCAACAGCAATTAGTAAGGAGAGAACAAATATGTAGAAACAAACATGTAGAAATATACAAATGCAAAGTTGTTTATGGACAATCCAACACTCCTAACACAAAATTTTGCAGAGTTGTTTGTCCCAGAGTTTGTAAGATTTTCTACCTGAACTAGTATTCCTTAATTAGGTTAATGTATAATCCTTCCAAATCAAGCTTGAGATGTCTGCATAAGGACCCTTCCATTCATGTTTTTCCCTTAAAATCTCTCTAAAGTTTTATGAAGTAGTTAAATATGCCCTGGAAAGAATTTGATATCCAGAATGACCACACTTAAGTTAATATCCTTAGACAGACAAAATTCTAAGTGAATTTAAGTATTAAAGGAAATGAAATGGGAATTAAGAACAAACAGCAGCTCATTTACATTCACATAATCACAGAATTACAGAATCACAGAATCACAGAATCACAGAATCACAGAATCACAGAATCACAGAATCACAGAATCACAGAACTGTAGGGGTTGGAAGGGACCTCGAACGATCTTTGGGTCCAACCCCCCTGCCAAAGCAGGTTCCTCAGAGCAGGCTTCCCAGGTAGGCGTCCAGACAGGCCTTGAATATCTCCAGAGAAGGAGACTCCACAACCTCCCTAGGCAGCCTGTTCCAATGCTCCGTCATCCTCACCATGAAGAAGTTCTTTCGCATGTCAGTACAGAACTTCCTGTGCTCTAACTTGCAGCCATTGATTTCACCTTCGCGGGAACCATCAACAGTATCCAAAGAAGTGTGTCATTATTATGACACAGTGTCATAATATATCCAAGGAAGTGTGTCATTTATATGAGACTGAGAAAACACAAGACTGTGTGGTCATTTGGCATATTCTCATGTCAAGCTGTTCTTCTTTTCACTGAACATAGAGTTGTAGCTCACAAACTTCATTATTAAAATGTCATCTTTCCTAATGAGTTAACTGTAACATTAGTACTAGCCTTTGTGACATGAGCTTGGTTTGGGGAAATATCAATGGATTCCATTCATAAATGATATTTAGCAATGATGTTCTGCAGTAATTGTGCCTGGGAAAATTCCCTTTCTGCTTGCTCCCTTTCTGTTTTAATCCTCAGGAACAGTGTTTCATTTGTGAATAGATTATTTAGCAGACAATGTTGCTTAAATTTATTCCTGAGTAAAAAGTCACCTTAAAATCTTCCTGTTTCCACAAATGTAAGAGAAAGAAAGACCTACGTAGATGTGTATTCAGTATAGGTGACTTCAGTGAGCAAGCTCCTAATTTAAGATCTTAAGATGCCTCAGCATATGAGATGAATCAAAGTACATCTAAGTACTACTTGACTGGAATTAAAAATGGATAGTATTTAAACTGGTTATATACAGATGGGAATTGTCAGGGTAAATACAGAATTGTCGTTGCAGGCTGAAGGTAGACCAGGAGTCTTTAAGCTGAGTAGCATTTCATTCTCTTAAAGATGTGTTTATTTCTACTTTCACAAGGGAAATATATCTTCAAACTGCTTTCCAAAGGCCTGCTCCAAAGTTTACATCAGGTGGTCTTTCCTCTACCTTTAAAACTTATTCTGGCTTTTGCAGTATAGTATTAAGTTTGAAACATATGCACCAAGACTATTTAAATGAGTTGTTAATTAGTCAGTGCTTAAACAACAACACATTTTCTCTAGTGTACTGTACCAATACTAATAACTCATGCTCTTCCCATATGTTTGAATCCACCTGTTATCATTATTTTAAACTTGCAATGTAAAACCTTTGATGAACAAACCAATTTCATAGTATATGCTCACACTCAGCAACAATGATAATGCTTTTTGCTGCTATCATAAGCCATTTGTTCACTGTTTTCCTTTAGTATTGATATTGTAAATTGAAATTCATGCCCTAAATCTGAGAAGGATGTTTTGAGGCAAAAAAAAGATTTTAATGTTTTTTTTAGGAGTGAAGAAATGCTGGAAAGAAAAACCTCTGGTATTTCCACATGACCACATGATCTTATTAAATTAATGCTTTTCACATATATTTCATTAAACAAGGCTCAGTATAATATTCACTGACAGCATGAGACTGATCCTCTGGGTATCTGAGGATCGTCCATGTTATATTCTCAAATGTCCTGGATGCAGAAACCTGCAGATGTTTTTGTTCTTAATAAGCATTTTTTTGCTAAGGAAAGTGAACCTGACATCCACGAAGAGGCATCTGCAGTATGGATTTCCACAGCTGAGCTCGTTTTGTGTCAAAGAAGATATGCATCTAGATCTCTAGAACGGTTTTCAGTTTTCTACACAGTTACCCATTGACATCTGAGATGCCCCCACCATCCTTGGAGCCTCAGAGCTCTTTCCTCTCTCTCCTACAGGTGCCATATCTGCTGGGCACTCTGTAGCTGTCTCAGTTTGAGGCATCTCTGGCATCAACCACCTGTGTGTGGGCAAATGAATCACAACCCTGGTCAACACAGCAGCAGGAACTTAAGGAGTAATTCAGCTGAACAAATGAAGGCATCTAACATAAACCTAATCTTTCAGCAGTGTCTATAACCATATAAGATGTGTAGATGTACAGTCCAGCGGTCTACATAGTGTATGCTGGTCTAGAGAATATTTGGAAATCTGCAAATCTGTGAGCAAACTGCAGAAGATGGGCTTGGAGCATACAATCAGCACATGGCTGGTGCTGGACAGGTTATATAGCAACACAGAAATAGAAAGTGAAATGTGTTAGACTGTTTGTTAATGTAAGTGTTATGAGGGTAATAGGTAGCATAGCAGTCATAACCTAATTTACATCACTAAATTCTGAAAACACAATTTCACCTTCAGATACCAAATGACCCTTCTCAAATTCAGTGGCTCAGGATACAGATTGCTGAGCTCCTACTCCTATTACCCTCTGCCCTTTCCCAGCAAAAGCAAAGCATATGAGAACATATATCTACAGGATAATAGTCTTACACAGAAACAGTGCTCTTTTAAATCTTTTTTAAAAGTAATTTAAGTCTTTTTAAAAAGTAATTTTTATTTCTCATTAATGTTTCAGGCTTCATATAAAATCTTCCTGTATTGCAGTTGATTTTGACTGTTTTCCTAAAATCTTACTGGGGTAGGTCCTTTTTTGTAACCACAGGACACCAAATAATGTAATTCTAATCAAGTGATTGAGGTGTAGAAGCTGATTTTTGTCTGGACGCTGGGACCGTTAGAACAATGTTCACAGAAGAAAGGCAATAGTCCCTCTTGCAGTTGTTCTTAGTCTACTGTGTTGGCCAACAGTATAGAACTATGAGCTGCTCCCAAATGAACTCCAGGCCAAGATGTTCCTCCACATGAATTCCAGAAAACAAAACAAAACAAAACAAACAACAACAACAAAAAACACTTTTACAGACTGAGAAAGACTGGTAATCATGTTATCCATTCTTACCATTTGCAACTGATGCCTCAACTCAGACCATATATTTGGCAAAGTCTGACCAATGCATATTGAATAGTATCAAAAATGTCTCCATTATTTGTCATGTGACATGTTATTCAGTGTCACTAAAAACTTGCCACATAAGACTGTTCCTGTTTTAGGATCCTTCTGGACCAAACACTGTGGTGCACTATTTATTTTGCAAAGAGATTTTTCGTTTCCCTGGCAAACCACATGGGATAAAGACACTGTTGTTCACAGGGAAATTTTCATAAGTGAATTCCAGTTAATTGTGCTGTTTTCTACAGAGATTTTTAAACAAAGCTAATCAAAATGAAGAACATTTCCAGTAACTTCTGTTTGATATTGCACAGTTACCATAATTAAAAAAAAATAAATAAATAATAATGCAGATTCTAGTATTTTTGCTTCATCCACAGTAGGTCTGAAGACCCAAGCACTGTCACATTCAGCATATGTCCCACCCCAGGGACTTGCAGTTGAATTTAAGACAGCATGTAAGCAGGAGTAAATAACAGGGAAGAGTAAAGATGTAGAGATAGCAGTCAGACTGCATAGGGAGTGCACGTTCTAGAAAACTAAACTGCTGAATACACTACTCAGGGAATAGTCAAGCTGCAGGAATTGTAGGAGTATTTGTTATGTTTGCTATGTTAGTGTATTTATAGACAAGATCTGGCATTTGAGGAAAGCTGAAGATGCTGTAGGTGTACATGGAACAGTTGTGTCTTGTCTGACTGAGAACTACAATAGTGTAGGAATGGAGGCTGTAGGAATTATTCAACTGCCTAACTAACCTGATTTCCTTTTATGATAAGTTCACCCGTATGGTGGACCAAGGGAAACCAGCTGATGTGATTTTTTTGGACTTCAGCAAGGCTTTTGACACGGTTTCCCATAGGATCCTACTGGACAAAATGTCCACCATACAGCTAAATAAAAACATCATACAATGGGTGAGCAATTGGCTAACGGGCAGGGCCCAAAGGGTTATGGTAAATGGGGCTGCGTCAGGCTGGCGGGCGGTCACCAGTGGGGTCCCTCAAGGCTCCATTTTAGGGCCGGTACTTTTCAATATTTTTATAAACGATCTGGATGTAGGAATAGAGGGTATTTTGAGCAAGTTTGCTGATGACACCAAACTTGGAGGAGTTGTGGACTCAAATGAGGGCGTAAAGGCCTTACAGAGGGATCTGGACAGGTTGGAGAGCTGGGCGACCACCAACCGCATGAAGTTCAATAAGAGCAAGTGCCGGGTCCTGCACCTGGGACGGGGAAACCCTGGCTGCATGTACAGACTGGGCGATGAGACGCTGGAGAGCAGCCTAGAAGAGAGGGATCTGGGGGTCGTGGTAGACAGCAAGTTGAATATGAGCCAGCAATGTGCCCTGGCAGCCAGGAGGGCCAATCGTGTCCTGGGGTGCATCAAGCACGGCATCGCTAGTAGGTCAAGGGAGGTGATTGTCCCGCTCTACTCTGCGCTGGTGCGGCCTCACCTCGAGTACTGTGTGCAGTTCTGGGCACCACAGTATAAAAAGGACATGAAACTGTTGGAAAGTGTCCAGAGGAGGGCTACGAAGATGGTGAAAGGCCTGGAGGGGAAGACGTACGAGGAACGGCTGAGGTCACTGGGCCTGTTCAGCCTGGAGAAGAGGAGGCTGAGGGGAGACCTCATCACAGTCTACAACTTCCTCGTAAGGGGGTGTCGAGAGGCAGGAGACCTTTTCTCCATTAACACTAGTGACAGGACCCGCGGGAACGGGGTTAAGCTGAGGCAGGGGAAATTTAGGCTGGACGTCAGGAGGGGGTTCTTCACAGAGAGGGTGGTTGCACACTGGAACAGGCTCCCCAGGGAAGTGGTCACTGCACCGAGCCTGTCTGAATTTAAGAAGAGATTGGACTGTGAACTTAGGCAAATGGTCTGAACTTTTGGGTAGACCTGTGCGGTGTCAAGAGTTGGACTTGATGATCCTTAAGGGTCCCTTCCAACTCAGGATATTCTATGATTCTATGATTCTATGATTCTATGAACCTGGGAGTAGTCTTCAAAGGCATTGGAGCACTTGGAGGTCTTCCAGTACCTAAGGAAGGCCTACAAAAAAAAGTAAGAGGCTCTTTGTCAGGGACTGTAGTGATTTGTCAAGGAGTAATGTTTTTAAACTAAAAAAAAAAAAAAAAAAAAAAAAAAAAGATAGATTTAGATTAGATATTTGGAAAATAATTCTTTACTGTGAGGGTGATGAGTCAGTGGAACAGGTTGCCCAGGGAAGCTATGGATGTCCCATCCCTGGAAGTGTTCAAGGCCAGGTTGGATGGGGCTTTGATTAACCTGGTCTGGTGGAAGGATCATCCCCATGGCAGGGGGATGATCTTTAAGGTCCCTTCCAACACAAACCATTCTGTGATTCTATGAAATACTTTCCAAGGTTAAAATCTTTGCCAGATCTTGCTGGCACCAGGGAATAACTGCTTCCCTCAGTGGGAATATGGCTTCTCCCCCAAGTATCTGGGAAGCTGTTCCAGGCATGCCTCCTCCCATCTCCATCATTATTTGGCTTGCCACTTTCTAGCCCTAGAATTATATGGAATCATAGAATCATAGAATGGCTTAGGTTGGAAGGGATGTTAAAGATCACCTAGTTCCAACCCCCTGCCATGGGCAGGGATGTCACCCCCTAGATCATGACCCCATCCAACCTGGTCTTGAATACCTCCAGGAATGGGATTTCCACTACTTCTCTGGGCAACCTGTTCCAGCGTCTCACCGCCCTCTGAGCAAAGAATTTAATCTAAATCTCCCCTCTTTTATTTCAAAACCATTCCCACTTGTCCTGTCATTATCTGCCCAAGTAAAAAGTCACTCTCCATCTTTTCTATAAGCCCCGTTCAAGTAATGAAAGGCTTCAATGAGGTCTTCCTGAAATCTTCTCTTTTCCAGGCTGGACATCCCCAGCTCTCTCATAGGAGAGATGCTCTGACCCTCTGATCAACTTTGTAGCCCTCCTCTGGACCAAGATACCCTGGTCCTAGTATACCCTCACTATACCAGGTCCACATCCCTCTTGTGCTGGGGGCAGACAGAGAACAGCCCCTGCTCTCCAAACTATATTTGAACCCAAAATAGGCAAAACTAGTGTTTTCTACTAGTAAGACATAACACAGTACTGAATTTGTCTTTTGCTTTCAGTTTCAAAAGAACCAGGGGGTGAGGTGTAGGTTTAGGAAACCTAAACCTCATAGTGGTACCAATGAACGAATCCTGAAAGTGTCTTCTAGTGACTGGAATTCAGCTAAATGTTAGCCTGTCTTGCTCTGCCACATAAGCATGTGTTTGGGATTAGACAAAAGCAAGTAAAATAACTTAACAAGTTCAGTTTAATTAAGGAAAGCATTAAATTAACTCTTCTGAGGCATACATCTAAGCTTAACCTTGATTTAGAAATGGGCTTTCATATAGTTCTACAAAATATTCTCCAGCTGACTATTAAATATTTACAGCACCAGCTAACACTTTTTGTAAATCATAGCCCATTTTTGAAAGTAGTGTTGCATCTGGAAGGTTGTTATTATTGGTTTTAATAAATTTCAGACATAAAGGTTTTTTTTTTTCCCCCCCGACACACACACCCAGGACGAGTCCTGAGAGGCATCAATGGCCCATGACTTGCAGAGTGGTATGCAGCAACTAGCATTTGGGTTATTTTGTTAAAAACATATCAAAGAGATGCTACCACTCTTCATTATATATACAACAAATACTCTTACAAATACTCTTACTCTGCCTCTTTTGTGAGGCAGATTGTTTTAAATATAAAGTATGTATTCATATCTGTTGCATATATATGTCATATACATATATGAGATAGATATTTCTGAGAAATGTTGTATTCTTGGCACTTAAACATGAAGTTCTCCGATTAAAAGTTTTTATGCTATCCAAACCTACATCTGAGCAGAACTTTACATAACATTTGTGCAATTTTTTACAGCTATCTGGTACTCTAACTTCTCTTGTGAATTTTATTTTCTGCTTGCCATCACCAGCACATCTATTTTTCTGTTATTTCCACATTTTCATCTTATACTGTAAGACCTGGATATAAAAATGTTTGTACACAAGTACAAACAATTAAATAGATTCCCTAGTATTTTCAGGATCAGGATGGCAAATTTTTTAGAGTTTACTTATAAGGGACAGTGACTGGTATTATGAGCTTCTATGCACTTTTGGAGTTACTGGAAACCAATGCAACCTGTGAACAACAAAGGAGGAAAATCCAAGAATATATGAACTTGAAATGTTTGTTTTCCTCCCCTAAAAAAACACAGTGAGCTCCCTTGAGAATGAGATGGCCTTCTTAAAGAGTTTAGATTAGAAAAAGGAAAAAAAAATAAATGTGCTGATCCTACTAAAGGTATCAGAGTGCAGACTGCACCTCTTAATCCTGCTCCATACATTGCCAGTGTTGAAATTCCAACCAAGAGAATGAATACCACTGGCACAACTCTTTTTAGCTGGTGAAGAGGCAGTTTGTACATCACTTTATCTTCCAAATTCAATCAAAAACCTCATACTGAGCATGTAGAAAGATTTTTTGAGAGCTTAAGATGTTTTTTCCCCATCTCGGTTTTGGGTACAGGTCAAAGGAAAAAAGGTATTACTCACCTTTGAATGAGCTCTATGTGCTCAGAACCACCAAGCTACAGTCTGTGATTTTAAAATCCTAACCTTGATTTCAGAATGCCCCGTGTTTTAAATAACAGCTACTGAAATATATGTATAGGTTATATATATATATATTTTATATATATGTATATTATTCTTATATATATATATAGTCTTCATCAATCTAAGGGTGCTAACTTACTGTGGAAATTCTTTGCTGTCTGTTGGAGTATTCTCTTCACACAAAAGGAAAGGTTTGGCTTAGTTTTCCTGAGGAAAGCAGTGGGGTTTTCATGAGATCAGTTACAAACAGAAATGTCCGTACATTGTGTTTGAATAGCAGCACATGAGCAGGTGCCAGACATGGCAGTAAACGTTTGTAAAATGTACAAAAAATCTATATGGATTTGATTTAAATTGTTTTTGTTTTCTTTTTCTCTCTAAGGAAGATGGTTTCTTAGCTGGAAATCATATGGGAATTGAATTATCTAAAGTCTTATTAAATGCCTTTTTAGCCTAGTCACTTCAAAAAATACATATTACAAGACATGAAAAGAAATATAGTGAATGTTTTACAAAGAACATAATGAAATAAATGTAAAGGTTTGTTGGCTGTTTTTTTGCTTTCTTCTTTCTTTTGTGTGTGTGTATGTGCATGCTGGCAAAAATACAGAACACAATAAAGCTATTCAACATTGTGCTTTGAGATGATAATGGTGCATTTTAAAACGGAATGTGTTATGGGATTGGTTCCAGCCAATTTTGGACAAACAAAATGCTTGCTGACTTTAGCAGAGTCCTGTAACTTCTATGTCATACTCCACTCCACTTTGGAAATATTGATGATGATGATGGGAAAGTATGGAAAGTTCAGAAGTGTTTTACAAAATTACATTCACACAATTTTAAAACATTTCTCCTTTCCAGCCCAGGCTTTTCTATATTCTATCTAAATTACCTTACCCCATTCACCACAACATCTTATAGTAACTCTGTAAATAAAGGAAAAACAGTAATTTCTGCTTCATAGATAAAAAATGGAAACCCAGGTGGACTAGTGAAGTGAAGGAGATCTCTGGAGATCACGTAGGAGATCTCTGGCCAATAACGTATTTAAACCAGGACTCTCAGATCTGAAAGCAATTGCTTTAGTTTCATAGCCACTCATTCTTCTTCATTACAGTAAAGTAATAGCCAGGGACCCTTTATGAAGAAAATAAACTTAAAATATTTATTTGTTTGTTTGTTTGTTTATTTTTAAGTTAATCTAGCAAGATTTTTCTGAGTATAATATCCTAAGTACAATATGTTTAAGCACACATACCTTCCTTGGGACAAGGAGGGGCACCCAGACCTGCAGATGTGGGCATAATTTTGGCACTTGAGCTCCACTCTAGCTTTGAAATGAGCAAGGAGAAAACAAAAACCCATCTAATCCCCTGTTAGGTATACTCTGATTATACATGATTTGCCTGGACAGTTTTGAGGTTTCCTCCAGAGACAGTTCCACGTTGCGATAGAGGTAGTGCCATGCACTTTTTGCAAACTAGGTTAGCAAAAGTATCTTGACATTAAGAGCAAAGTGTAAACCTGAAGATACATACTTTGAACATGAGAATATGGATGTAGCTTTGTAAATGATTCAGTGTAGGGGAGGGGGCATCTACACAAGTCCCTACTTATTTCTCAGTAGGTCTGGACTGTGTATGCAGGGAATCTCCAGAATGGGTCAGATGCCCCATCCTCTTCATATCTGGCTCTTCCGTTTCATTCTTTGGTGGCAGTTTTGGACTAACTAGCACCTTCTGCCTTCTAACAAGCACCGTCTAACTAGCACCAACTTCCACCTCTTTGGTGGCAGTTTTGGACTAAATAGCACCTTCCTCCTACCACAGTTATGATCCCCATACAGACACAAGTGGACTTCTTATGAACCATATGTAATAATAAACTACATACTATCCTTCCCCAATGACAACTTCAGTAAGACACAAGCAACCTGGAGGTCTGGGTATTTCTCAGCCAGGACAATCCTGGGCTTTTCACAACTATGCCCTGTGGTCAGATTTGGGACATTCAAATAGTCCCTGCATCCATAGCAAAATAACACCCTTCCCCCTTCCTCCTGGAATAACTACTTCAGAAATGCTTAGAACAGAAGGAAAAAAACAAACAAACAAACAAACAAAACAAACAAAAAAAAACAGTAAGTGCTTTTTTATTATTTTTTTTTTCTACTGTATTGGGTCTGGCTGGGATGTTAACTTTCAACATGGAGTCAAGATGCTAGATGCTTCTGGAGTTTGGTTAAAGTTTTGTTTTTCCTGATGTTTCAGCACCAGAGGAAAGTGTCCCAACATATTATGTCTTCTATTAGGCATCTGCCCACAAAGGATTATCAATATTCCCTTTTCTCCTAACCAACACCCACACAGACATTCCCTTTTTTAGATATCAAAAGTGAACTGAAATTCAGGCTGCAACTGAAAGAAATGCAGTTTTCAGAAGTCTAGAAATGTTTCTAAAGACTGCTAAATCATCTAGCCATAATGGGTTTGTACTGGTGTTAGGTGTCAAGGTTTTGGCAGCAGGGGGGCTGCAGGTGTAGTCTATGTGAGCAGAGCCCAGCAGCTGCCCTATGTCAGATCAGAGCCAGCTCCAGATGGATGCGAAAGTGACCTGCTACTGGCCAGAGCCAAGCCATGAGTGACACTGGTTGGACCTCTGGGAGAGCAGAGTTAAGGAAGGGAAAAAAGTCCTGCTGTGCAACAGCAGCTGGGAGAGAGGGCTGAGAGCTTAGAGAGAAGCAGCCCTGCAGCCCCTGAGGTCAGTGCGGCAGGAGAGCAGGAGGTGCTCCAGGCACGCAGCACAAGTTCCCCTGCGGCCTGTGGAGAGGTCCCTGGTGGAGCAGGCAGTCCCCCTGCAGCCCATGGGCCCCACACAGGGCAGATCTCCGTGTCGCAGCCCATGGAGGAGCCCCTGGTGGAGCAGGTGGATGTGGCCTGGAGAAGGCTGCAGCCCATGGAGAGCCCCTGCAGGAGCAGTCCCCGGGCTGGAGCTGCAGCCCATGGAGAGGAGCCCACTCAGGAGCAGAGTATCTGGGGGGAGCTGCCACCCACCCATGGGGGACCTGTGCTGGAGCAGTTTGCTCCTGGGGGATGGACCCCGTGGTACCATGTGGGAGCAGTTCCTGAAGAGCTGCAGCCTGTGGGCAGCCCCTGCAGGCTCAGTTCAGGAAGGACGGCATCCTGTGGGAGGGACCCCATGTGGAGCAGGGGCAGAGAGTGACTGTGAAGGAGCTGAAGAAACAAAGTGTCAGGGACTGACCGCAGCCCCCATTTCCCATTCCGCTGTGCTTCTCGGCGGGGAAAGGTGTAAGATGGAAGGGGGTGGATGGGAGGAAGGTGGTTTTAATTTGCTTTTAGTTCTCACTGCTCTAACTTGTTATTGATAGGTAATAAATTACATAAATCTCCCTATGTTGAGTCTGTTTTGCCTGTGATGGTAATTGGTGAGCAATTTCCCTGTCCTTATCTCAAACCCTGAGCCCTTTTCTGCTGTGTTTTCTCCCCCTCTTCCTTTGAGGACGGGAAGAAAGAGAGTGGTTGTGGTGGAATTTAGCTGTCCATCATGGTAAAACCACCACAGAGAACCAATTCAGATGTGTGTGAAGCAACTAAGAGTCACATAGCCTGTAATATCTGTTGCAATCGGTTTTATCCCTCTGCATGACTCAACACCTATTTTCCTTGTGTATCCTGATTGATATTCAAACAGCACATAGCTTTGCTAGAGATATCAAAGCACAGTCTGGATTTCTAAAGATCAAGCTACGATTTGATTCAATTTCCTTCAAAACATGCCCTGTCCCCAGTTCTGTAGGTGCAATTTTTCAAGTATTGTATATGCTGTGAGGAACTTTGAAGTTAATAAATATTATTGCGTTAAATAAAATAAAATAAAGCCTTCTCAGTGAGACAAAGATCAGCTTCAGTGCTGTATAATATATGGCTTTAGCTTCTGGCATTGAGTTCTGGGAGTTACAGCAGTTTAAAGGAATTTGAGAGCACAGCAGTGGTTTTGGATTATAGAGTATCTAAGGTACAAGAGAAAATTATTAAAAAAAATGGTTATGAGGTGAAACAGTTATGTAAATGATTAAAGCTCATAAGAATAAAAAGTTGTAGTGTATCAGAAGTCTTGGATACATGGAGGGACAATTTTTTGTGTGTATATGTTTTAGAATTATAATTGTAAACATTACAATTTTCTGACCAGTAAAGGGTGTAAAACAGAGAAAAGTTTTAATTCTTGATTATATGTTATAAGTTTGCATCAGATTCAGAGTCTTCTTTTTGCTGTCTACCTTTATAACAACAAAAGCTAGCAACCTTATCTTTCACACCATAACCTTTCTCGAGATGAGAAAGGAGTATTCCAAAGGAAAATATAGCTGCTTTGGAGGTGACATAGCTCCATGTGAAGCAACAGCTGAGAAAAACAACACATTTGAACATCTTCAGAAAGGGCACTGAGAAAGGAAAATAAAGTTTGCATTTGCAACTGCATAAAACCTTAGCTATTGTGCATAGTTCAGCCTTCTAGCACAGGTATGACATATCAGAGTTAAAGAGGGTACAAAGACCTACCAAAATGACAATGGGGACAGAATCAAAGCTTTATGAGGAGAGACTAAAGAAGTTAAGGCTCCCCAGTTTGAAACAGAAAACTAAGGGAGATACTTCAAGTTTTAGCTCCTGAAGGTGGGCATCACTACCCACATATACATTGCATACACTCTAGGGACACTGTGAAACTCACTCAAAACAGATAAAAGTAGCCTTCTGGAGCTTTTGGAATCTGTTGCTACAGAAGACTGTGATACAAGCAACATCAGCAGGTTTAAAAAGATGAACCACTAATGAACTACATGGACAGGCAAAGAGGACAAGCAAGCATTTCCCTTCTAATATCATTATTACGATGACTGGTGAAAAATGTGTCTATAGGTTTCATATGCTTTTCCTAAGGAGACTTTCTTCTATTGCCTTTTAGGCTAGATAAACTATTGGTCTGATAAAGTATGTCAGTTTTTATATTCTCTTCTTCTAGTAGAAAGTCAGGAATTTGTCTCCTGATTCCTAAAAACGCATCCTAAAGTGAACTGTAACAAAGTCATGGTTCCCGTTGGAGTCAGAGTAAGACATATATACTGGACTGTGTGCATGTTGAACATTCAAGTGCTCCACCTCTCCTAACTGTAACAGGGTTCCAGATGAAAAAAGTGAACAGACTGTCAGTGAAACAAACATGCCTCTCTTCTGTGTGGTTTTAAATTGTAGAATAAATTACAGCAATCCAGGGAGAGCCTGTAAGCTCTCCTGTGAGTGCAATGGAAGATCCAGGAAATACCTACAAAGCAAAACATTACATTAAATACATTTTCCAACTAGGGATGGGATGAAATAAATGAATTTAACTTTCAATTACTGTACCTATCCAAAATGTTTTGCAGTAATGATTTCTGACATATATTATAAGTGTTAATGTGTTACATGAAAATGATTCCTTGGTGGTCTGAAACCTCTCATTGTGACTGATATCACCTCAGTTGAAGTCATATCTTTTAGCTATCGAAACACTGCTCTCCTTCAACATGCCCAGATTCTACAGATCTGCATGCAAAGAAGCCAAATAGAGAACAACTAAGTAAGATAGCTTTTCATAAAATAGGACAAGGGTGATGGAATAGTGGTCAAATTCTTTGAATAATTTGGTAAAAGCATGATATCTTACATAGAAAGGATGATAGAAGGTCTTATAAGAAATTTTGTCTTGTTTCAGTTTATATGAATTTGTCTGGAGGAGAGGCAACACATGGAAAGGCGAGGAGACGAGATGTGTCTTTGGAGAATCTTGTGGCTTTCTCCAAACCTTTCAGCTTGCCTCCCAGCCCAGGTCCCTGTACAAGTTTCTGAATGCTGCCTTCCAAGGAACTTCCCACCCCTAGCCGACCTCAGCTCATGCAAGAGGATTGCCTCTATTATGCCCGTGTCTGACTGAATTTCCCTTGGAAACCTGTTGGGGAAATGATCATTCAGATGAGAACAAAATACAACTATGATCTGGAAATCATGGGAAAGATTTCTTCTCTTTGTCTTAGCATCTATATCCCAATTTGGCAGGTGGTGACATAGAATGGTCATTATTTTCTGTATTCTTTCAGAGAACAATCTTGTTTAGATAAAGTGTAAAGTAAAAAAGAAATACGTTTTATTAATGACCAGCTTTTATTTCAATCTAAGTCTTCTTTTACCATTAGTGAAACATTAATCAGTAAACTATTATTTAGGAGAAGAAAAAAAAAAAAAAAAAAAAAAAAAAACAACCAACCAACCAACAACAAAAAACACAAGGCAAAAATCAACAAGCAAGGCATAATCAACAAAAAAGGCATAATCATGAATATTGTGTGTGTAAGGAAGGGAAGGCAAAAAGAACATATTAAAGCCTTTTATGTTTCCATGCAGTGTCAGACCTCTCAGTAAATCAGATTTCTCTCTACGTGTGTATCACGTGCCATTTAAACTTCAGTGTTAACCTGTATACCATTGATACACTGCCCATTGAAATTAATGAAAACTTTAATAGGATTCAGAACTAGTTAAGACTAGTTAGTCAAATTTTTCTCCTAAATTTGAGGTATCTAGTAAATGGGTCTCCTTCACCAGATAGTGCCCTTGCATTCTATGGTTCATTCTCTTAATCAGAAAAAATCCTCTGATCCTTTGTGATTCAACATCATTTATTTGATGGCTTTGTTATTATCTTTCTGTTAAGGTTTTTGTTTTAACTGTAGTACCACCAACTGATTTTCAAACTTCAAAAATGCAACAAAATGCAGGGTTAAAAAAAAAAGAAAAATGAATTTTTGTTTCTGACCTATAACAATTTCAAGTACTTTCTAGGGATTCAAATTAATACATAATGTACCTAAGCACATATCAGACATTAATCTCAGTTAATCTCAGTAAACCTTTGTATGTTTCTCCTACTGAAATTTTTAGATGTTCACCTGTTCAAGGATCAAATACTAAGATGTCTTCATTTTGCACAGTTTAAAATTGAATCCGTGTTCTTGAAGCTGGATCTTTAATTGTCCTGTGAACTGTTTTGTACCATGTGTTCTTACATTGCTACATTTCCTGATTTGCTCTTTTTTTTTTTTTTTTTTTCTTTTCCTTCAAGTGGAGCAGGCTGTTAAAAAAGTTTTTGTATTCTAATGATAGAATGAGAGAAAGAGGAGGTTTTTTGTTGTTGTTTGTCTGCTTTTCAGGAAAAAAAAAAAAAAATTATTTCAGACATGTAATGTCATTAAAATGGTTTAAAAAAAAAAGTACAGAATTCATTGGCATTTTTAAAAGTTCAGATATAATAATTTCCATATTTTCACAAGAGACTAATTCCTAACTGTCTCTAAAGTTGTTGTTGGTGGTGGTCTGTTTTTCAAAAAATCACATAGTTCACCTGTTAAGTTCACCCAAAATTTATGTATTATTTATGGTCTCTTTTCAGATGAATTCTTACATGAATGTTTAGATGGCTTACTGTGGTATTCATTAGGATGGATTTTTTCCTATAAAATCCAGTTCTCCAGTTGCCTCTTTAAAAAGATTTATTGAAAATATTTCCAAACAGCAATTCAAATATATTGAGAGGCATTCAATATTTGTTCAAGGTGAACACCACAAAAAAATCTGAACCAAATGAATTCAGCTCAGCAAATCTGTTCCTCCAATATTCATTCAAGTGATTTAAGTCCATCTCCCTGTAGACTTGTAACAAAGTGAAGCATACATGTGTTAGCCTTCTAAAGTGGCACTGGAGAGATTAAAAATATTTTATATAAGCTGTGAGACTCTTTGACACACGAAGGGCAGAATGTTCTCCAAAACCTTCGCCATATTGTTTTCATGTGAGTAATTAAACAAGTGTTGGTGATACTCCTGAAGTGGATTTGTCCAGTGGTTGATATATTTTATACTAAATTAAGGTTCAACATACTTATGTTTAGTTAAGGTCTCTTTTGAGCAGAAATAATTCTTTCTTATCTTCAAGAATTATACCTTCGTTAACTTCAAATTATCTTTGTCAATACAAAAAGATTGCTCTAATCTAATAGAGGAAGTAAAATGGATAGAATCAATTGAGTAGTTCCTACTTACCAGTGTTTTTTAGGTTTTGAGCAAGTTTCAAACATTGTCAAAGGAAATTCAAAAACAATATTTAACCCTTTTAAATAAGTGTTACATATATAGAGGTAGAGATATAAGCTGTGTATATTGGAAATTACATGTTCTCCAACTTTGGTTGTGACCTCTGTTCTGTTCTGTAACAAATCCTTTTATCCTGTCAATATAATGTCCCAGAGCAGTGTTATGAGACTAGGGAAACTATGAATCAACAGAAAGATACATACAGTATCTGCTTTTGAAATAAATACTCTATCTTTTTAAATATGTTCCTCAAAAACACTGTATGCTACAACATTAGCATGTGTCATTAGGTATATATATATATACATATATATTTCACATGTAATGACCATTTACTATAGGAAAAGTCAGATGGGCATCCATTTACTCATGAAACAGTTTGAGAAATGTGTTAGGATTTTATATGTTTATGACAATATTTTTTAACTGGAAACATAAAGAAATAAATCAGCGCTATGCTACATCAGCACCTGCTCCATAGGTAAATCAGTGTGGGAAGCCATCAAGTCAGATAGAATATCTAGCCACAGATGAAGGAAAAATAAAAAGACAAGCAATGTTTTTAACAGCAATCATTGAGATAGAATTCTTTCTGAAATTCAGTTAATTATCATTTCAAACATGAGAATATTATAAATAGTTATAGAGTCTACATGAGTATAGCCTATATACTCTGGTTTACCAGAGGAGGGTCCACGGATTCCTGCATTCATTCCTTAATTCATTTCTGCATTTACTTGCTTATTAGAATGAGAGCAAGCATTGATTTCTTTAACAGTTCCTTACCTTAAAATATCGTTGCTGAATTTTAAAGCATTTTCTGACAATTAACCATTATAATACTTCTGTTTAGTCATATATGGAAAAGAATTTGGTGTCAACATCAAATAACTGACAGAATCAGTAAGAAACTGGAGACTCCAACTTCCAGTTAAGCCTTTATTCCAAAAACATTTCCTCCCTTTTATAACAATAATAATAACTTAATAACTAAAATAATAATAATAATAATAAAATGTTCACTTAAAAAATAAAATCTTGCTGTTTTTGTAAACCAGTTAATGACAGAACAGTGCCAACTCTCAGTTATTCTGGAATTTGTAATTAGACTTACAGGGGAGCCATCACCATATTTTACTGAAGAAGAAAAATCAAGTTGCTTGAAAGGCAAGACTTATGCAGTCAGAGACCTAATATTTTCTTCCTTTGTAGCTAGTGTTACAATGAGAGTTACATTGTTGGCTGCCATAAAGCAGACTGAATTAAATGTCATCCAGAGTTTAAAACACAAGTTACTTCCAGACTGGATTGCATAACCAACTGTACTGGTAAATTACTATGTAGATAAAATAGAGTAATTAGGAACAACATATAACAGATGTTTCTCGGTAAATATGTGTTGAAAAGGAGAAGTAATAATGTAGTCATAAGACATAAAGTTAGTGAAATACTATTGACTCCAAGCATAACTAGTAATAATAATATTGACTACCAGTTAGAAAAACTGAGGATTTTACAATGAGAAAATCCAGATAATTCATTTTAACATATGGCCAAAGAACTATCTAGACCACAAATGCTGATTTTCAAATATATTTTGCAGCTTTAGACATGTTCCAGAATAAAGCTGTTTTGAAAATATTTTTTAGAAGGATATATCTTTTCTAATACAGAAATGTATAGATTTGTTGATGCAACATTTTTCTGGATGAAATTATATAACAGTTAAAATGAAATCATATCAATAATTAAAATAATGCTCTACAAGTAATAGTATTAGGCATTTGTAGAAAATTAAACTATAGTGGTAACATTTAGATATGTTTACAACTTTGTGTTATGAAAATAACGATGTTGCTGGAATAGATTTCTGCAATATGCTTGAGGCCACATGATACCTTCAGTGACTTGAACAATTTAGCATTCATATATTAAAAGGATTAAAAACTTGTTATATAATAAGATTCAGAACACAATCCTCAATCAGAATCATTGTCAAACATCTGCATTTCAAGTAGACACACACTTAAGATTTTTTTTTCATTCTGTTTGGTTCTGTATTTCTTAATCTTTTTAGCAATTGTATTTCTTAATCTTTTTACCAATTGTTTAGGAATAAAACCAAAATAACACCACATAAATAAAAGACACCAAATTTGTTGATGACCAAAAGCCTAGGGAGAAGTAAGTAAAGGAGGAGGAGAAGTCATCTGTATAGTCTGTAAGCAAACTGCATGTGATTCAAATATAAAAGCACACATCAAAGGCAAAAATGTAGGTCATGATAATGCAATGGCAGATTCTGTCTTGAAAGCTGCAGTTCTGTAATGGTCTTATCATGACAAAGAGTAGAAAAATAAATAAATAATAATAATTTAGAGTAACTTCCTACTACTACATTGTTACCAAAAGGATTAATATGATCTTATAATCATAAACATGGAAATACTCCACAGGATTAAAACAACAGACAAACAAACAAACAAACAAACAAAACCTAACAACTACAACAAAACACCCATGTTTGTCAAAGTTATAACACCTGCTGTAATTCTGTTCACAGTCATGGTCTCCATTTATTAAGAAGGATACTAAAACCCTCAGAAAAGATTCAGAAAAGTACCACTGTATGCCTGATGGACTGGAAAATATGTGTAACAATGAAAAAAAAAAAAAAAAAAAAAAAAAAAAAGATGAAATCAATCCAGTTAGCTTATCATTCAGACCACAAGGAAGAGTCTCAGTCACATGCCATAAGAACCTAAAAGAGAAATAGAACTTTGACAATAGATAGCCCTTCAGTCTAGAAGATAAGCATATTAAAAAGATCACTTAAAAACTAGAAAAACTCAGACTAGGAATAAACTATTTTTTAGCTAGGCAAATATTACAGATGATAAAGGGTTAATCGTCACAAAAACTAATTACCATTGCAGTGTTTATTCAGTGATTTTTAAAGACAAAATATTCCTAGTATTGTGTCTAGAAAGATGGGAACTATTGGTGTTAGCAGCACTGTGTATCTGAAAAATGTAAGTCCCATAATAATATAATTTCTAGTGGCATTTCTTTATTCCCATTGTTACAGCATTTGCTATTTCTAGATGATTATTAGACCTCAGAACCCACAGATACTCCTGGAATTGTCCTTTCCCATTCTTTACCAAATGATTTTTCAATACAGGTTCCTATTTTATCCTTTTTTAATGCTTTTCTATGTCTAAATAGTCTATCTTGTCATGAATACACAAGGTTATTTAGCTACATTTGCCTGTCCTGAACAAGGACATCTTTTCTTATCTGTCACCCTTACGATTACTGCAGAACTTATCAGTATGATCAAAATAAAGTAATTCAGAGAAAAACTGTCACTCCCACAGCCCACTGATTCTGAGGATTTTGCAAAGTGATATAATATATGCAGTAAGACAATTTGGTATATCTGGCCATGTAGAATATGCATATTTAAAAAAAAAAAATAAAATAAAAAAAGAAAATGAAATCTTCTATTTGAATTCATACAACTTCATGTAACTTATCAATATATTTGCCTAATGGCAAGTCTACAGTGTCAGAAAGTGAGTATTGATCATTCGCATTTATATAATAAGACTTATCTGATGACTGCTCAAGACACTCTAAATTCCAAATGTGTAAAAGACCAGATCTGTTCTAGCCATTATTTTGCATTCAGTCTTCTGGCAAATGGATCCAGCTGTGCACAAGTGCAGGTTGGAAAGTTGTTGCCAGTTAGTTCTAATTTCCTGATCTACAAAAGAAATAAGATAATTAATATAAATAAGAATATAAAACCTGTCGTAAGAAGGATTTTGATGGGCAACATTATGTCAAATCTTTTAGAGTACTGAGTCCTGGAAAATGCTTTTGGATAAACTATTATCACGAGAAAAAAAAAAAAAAAAAAAGAAAGAAAAAAAAAAAAGTCTTTTTACCATGTGGGTCAAATCTTTTATATTTGTGAATGTGAAACTGCACACTCACCCAATCCATGTAAAACACCAATTGGCTGAGAAGATACCAGCAAGTCTTTCATTTAATTATTCCAATCTATATGACATATGTCATAAA
Source organism: Netta rufina (assembly GCF_964035555.1). Classification (NCBI taxonomy): domain Eukaryota; kingdom Metazoa; phylum Chordata; class Aves; order Anseriformes; family Anatidae; genus Netta; species Netta rufina. The sequence continues at coordinate 5,563,403 of NC_140123.1, forward strand.
ACATAGTTACAAAGGATATAATCTACATTTATACTAAATTAAGACAGAGGATCTTGAGCTTCTCCTCCAACCTTCTATAAATGCAGATAGATCCCTTTTGTTCCTTTCCCAGATCATAAGGGAATAATGGAAGTGGTGACATCACCATCCCTGGGAGTGTTCAAGGAAAGGTTGCACCTGATGCTTAGGGATATGGTTTAGTGGGTGACATTGGTGGTAGAGTGATGGTTGGACCAGATGATCTTAAAGATCTTTTCCAGCCTTGATGGTTCTATGTTATCTTTTGCTTAAAGACCTTATACAACTAAAAGCAAATCAAAATTCCTGATGGACAAAGGCTATGTAGGATCTCTTACCTAAAATTGGATATACAGTAACTTTCCTGATACTTCTAAAACTAAACTTCCCATCTGCTCAACAATTAAGCTCTAATTACAGCAAATTTATACTTGAATACTTAAAAGTATATTTACTACTTTGCCCTGAGCATCACAAAAATGAAATGAACCAATTTTAGTTTGTTACTCTTAAGGAGGATGAGTTTGAAACTGATATTTTAGTTTCCAATTTTGACTTTTCATCATATAGAGGGATCATATTTTCAAGCTTTGCCTCAATGCTCTAAAGGTTGCATTCCCCAATGAAGCTTGTGATTTATATGTAATGACTTTCCTCCAGGAGTAAATGCTTTAAGTACATGCTCATAGATCACGAAACATGGAGTGTCTGATAAGTTAACTCTTGGGAGAAGGGATGTTGACTGTTCTTATGCCTGAAAGTGGGATTCATGGAATCCTGACTTGGTTTCAAATGTCTTGGAGAATTGAATGTATTGAGAATTGTCAATAACCACCAGTTCTTTATATACACTTTTTAGCTGTTTCTGAACATTAGTGTTATTTATTAGTGCTCAGGATCAGTCCCCATAGATATTATACAGTTTACCAAAAGCACACTCTGATTCCTGTGCAAAACCATGCATAGGCCAAATGATGCTTCCCTGCCATTCCACCCCCAGGTTTAGCAAAAGCAGTGCTGTAATGTCATTACCTGGAATTAAACACAGATAAGGACTCAGCATCCTACCTCCAAGAAAAGTTGCTCTTTCTGAGAACCCTGATGAGAATGATCAGTTCTAGTTGTCTACATATGCTTGCTTTCCAGTGTTTGAACAGCTGCATCTATGACTGTAACTGGTCATATAAATGTAACTTTAGGTACTTCTAGATTGATTTGGATACTTAATTCAAAAAGGTGAAGGTTCCTGAGTAGATATAGCAGCAAATCAACATCCAGCCTTTTTGGATACTCTGCCTCTTTGTGCCCCAAGCACACGGGGTTTCTTTGCAAATTCTCTCACCCCACCACTGAGCTTTCTCTGATGTAAAATGGAGCTATTAAGAGTGTCTTCTCTTGTAAAACAGCATGAGAACTCTCAGTAATTATCAAAGCAGGAGTTCTATATATTCATTATTTTATTTAAGATACACAAAAGTAAACATATCAGTTTAAACTGACAGGTCTATGAAGTGAGGGTAATGAAAATAGTAGAGTGGGATATAGATTTTCAGAAAACATCTAGTTTTTACCTGGGATAAGATCCAAATTCATTGAAATGAACAGATAGCCTAGTGCCTCCATCACACATTTCTACTACAATGACTGCACAGAGAAAGCTAACAGGCATTATTTCCTCAGCAACAGCTTAAGTGCAGACCCAGCTTCATCCAATACTAGAATTGCCTGATTTTCTCTCTCTTTGGGATGTCATCATGGAAATAGTCTTGATTACTTAATGTTTCTTGAAATGGTACTAGCTTAGCTAATCAATGTTATTCTGTTGTTAAGCAGGATATTTTTCCTTTCTGAAACAATATTGATTACCTAATTATGGCCATTAAAAACACCCAAAACCAACACACATTTAAGCCACTGATAGCATGGTTCTTATTGAAACTCTCACCAGTAATACTTTTCTATTTCTACTCAGTTTGCAAAGCTTATCTATTTTTAAACAGCTTAAACTTATTCTCTGTCTTAATATTTCGCAACTTTCCTCCCTCCCCCAGCTTCCACTAGCAGGCAGTGCAAAATTAACAACAAGCAACAGGATCAAAGAGCTTGTTCCAGGGATGTGGCAGTGGGTATAGACACAGCACCTGTTTCGATTTTTTTTTTTTAATTTAAAACTTAATTCAACCTAATTCAAACTTATTTTAGAAAGCAATTGACAATAGGAAAAAAATATAAAATTGACAGGAAACTGAGACTTCAGTGTTGAGAATTAAGAACTTCAAACTGTGATTTAGAATATATATGTGTATCTATATATATATTGCTGTTGCATCATTAGGAGAATTTGGCTCTACAGCTGTATTTATGATTATTGAAGGATTCTTCTGTTTATATTTAGCCATAAAATTATACATACTTAAAAGCTCTGATACATCCTTAAAAAGGCAACACCCAACCTGTCTCTGTAGTCATCTGTTTTAACCTAATATTCAACGTACTTCATGGGATTTGGCCTAGGTGACAAATCATTGTCTTTTTCTAACTTTTCATTGTTATAAGTGGCTTGTATCATGCATTGTACATATGATTGTGTATATGCTTCTATGTATGTATTTTTGCACATGTGTACCCTAGTGAATAAGTATTAAATATTTATGTACCCCTTTTGAAATAAATATAGGTAGATAATAGGGGTATAGTATCCTTTTAGTTTATGCATAACATTTATTATAATCAGAGAATTCACATTGCAGATACAGAATGCAGAAAACATACACTGTGTAACACCAGACGGGCTTTTTAAGACCCAGCTGCACAAATGAAGTGATACCTATAGGGCCCATATCAGCCTCATGAAAGCCCAATAACTTTTAGAAAATGGAATGGTGATGTTGTGCAAAGAAGCTAAAAGAAGAAAGGTCCTTAAGCTGCAACATCTCTGGAAAATTTAAGTAGACATGGTCTGATACTTTCTTGGTGAGGTTTGACATGCTTTCAAAAGTGGGCACCTTCATTGTTAGAAATATCAGAAAGGTCTTTAAATTAGCAAAACTACATTCTCAGAAACACTTTTTCCTTCTAAGGGGCACAAGATGTAGAAGGTGGAGATAATTCATGGAATCACTTGAGATCATGTCAGCTAGAGTCTCAGCTGTTCAAATATACATACAGCAATGGATGTTTTTTGCCTATGTAGCTAAACCTAAGAGCCTCACTAAGTTTTTGTGCCTGCAGCTTTCTGTTGGCCTCTGAGGCACACAGAAAGCCCTGCCTGTGGGGCTTATGCTTTGCTGCCTCAGCATCACACTGTCCAGCAGGAGGGACAGATGAACCAAACATCCCTTGTAAGCAGTCTGAATACAACTCTGAAGGACAAGACGGAGCGCAAAAATATAGCAAGATAGTTAAGAAGAGAATGAAATTGGAAAGATTTGCAGCTGGATCATGCTTAAATATGCAACTCCTCCTATCCAGCCTCAGCAATGGCTTTCAGTGGGACCTGTTGGTCGAAAAGAAACATGAAAGTCAGTAAATCGACTTAAATTTGATATAAATTGATTTAAGCTCAAATCATATCTTTTGATTTTTGAGTTTTGTTTTTGCTGAAAGAACAAATTAAGCAAAACCATTAATCTACCATAACATGACAATCTTCTCCCATGATAATCACAAAAACACCCATATTGCTGTCACCAGAAAACCCACAAAACAACCATCAGGGTACCAGAAAAGGGCATGGTGGGAAAGGAAGACGAAGAAAGAGGAAATTGTTATGTTTCTTTCTCCTTGGTACAATTTTTCTGGCCAAGAATGGACTCTAGCTCAAGTCACTTCTTGCTATGGGACCTGGCATGCTGCCACATATGTTCCTGTCACAAGCAGCATCAGCATGCTGGCTGCAATCTACTTCAAAAACAAATGAGGTCCAAAAATATCCTCCTCTCAAAACAGGTTGTGTGTGTGTGTGTGTGCATGCTTGCATGTGTGATTTATGCAAAAATCCTGTAAAAATATTCTGGTTCATCAAAAGTCTAATTTACATACATTTTTTGGACACTGTAGAGGCTGATTAACATGACGTATCGCAATTCAGAAGGAATGTTGACTGAAGCATTTTAGGAGCCTGGGATGTGGGAACATGAGTTAGATAAGCATATGGAGCTCAATGAATGAAACAGGAGGCTGCCTATCCTGCTACGATTTATGTTCCTCAACTTGTGAAAACTTGATGGCTTTCAGATAACAGTTTGGTTTAGAAAAATCTAGTACAATGAAAAAAATCTTAGAGCTTTCTTTATTCATTTTTGATATGCCCAACTACATCTTCCATCTTCTTTCATAAACATGAGATTTTTATTTTTTCATTTTTAAAAGAGTAATAGCTAACACTATAAACTCGTTTACAAATAGTAAGTTAAAATAGTTAATCGGAAGCATTTAGAAATTATTTTTTATCACCTGAATTTAAAGAAAACATAGCAACATTCATCTTGCAAAGTAAAAATGAAAGGTATTTTATGTCAGGTCTTTAAAATGTAGACAATAACTTACACATGCACCTGAAACTGGATTAATGTTAAATTTTCTCATCATTTATTTAGTTCCTTGTATTTAATTGGATACTGACATTTCTCCAGAGGCATACAATATGAGAGAATCACATAATTGTTCCCTAACCACTTTCTGTATCACCAAAACAATGTAAATAACACTATCTTGCCAAGTCCAAATCTCCAACTAGTAGAAATGTTTGCTAGTAGCTTTCCTGAAAGGAAATCACCTCATGCATTATTCACGCTGCCATAGCTCTGCTTAGTAACTTTCCAGCAAGGAAACAGTACTTCCCTGCAATGAATTACTCCTCCTCAGCCTCAGCAATGTCCACTACAGTTAATTATTGTTTTGCAAGTGCTGATAGTCCAGGGCACAGGTGACAAAGAGGAAAGCACTCATCATCACAGTGTCAAATGATCAGCCAATGGGAGATTAAATTTCCCATTATTATGAGATATGGGGGTGCTTATTGTTTTATGAACAGCATATTTATGCTGGTGTGTGTGTGTGTGTGTGGTTTGTTTTTTTTTTTGGGGGGGGTGTTTGTTTTCCATTTGTTTATTTGTTTTCTCATTTTAGTGTAAATATTTAAAAACTGTAAAAAAATAAATGAAAAATATATATATATCTCCAGCCATCCTGGGGAACGATAACTGGTTGGAATAACTACTGGATAACTACTGGAATAGTTCCAACAGGACAGAAAAAGGATCACTGGGTCATTTAAGAGCTACTACTGCTCAGGGGCTCTCTGGGACACCTTTCTTTCTAAGTTTCTTCTGTCAGGATATAATTTAACTATGACCTTTTAACCCCTTGTTACATGTACAAGCCTTTGGAGTGTCTGCAGGCAGAGGCTTTTTACCCTTGCACTCACTTCAGCCATTCATAAATGTGGGGGTTCAGAAGCCAGATAGCTTTTGCAGCATTTCAAGGACTGTGATGGCCCTAACATTGACACTTGATTTAGACATCTAAAGCAAGCACTAAGTTTCCTGTTAAGTCAGTGGGGAGAGACAATATTTTCTAATAGGGTTTAAGGGAAGAAGCATTCAGCCTTCATGTCTAATGGAAAAGAGCTGAATCTTTCCAAGAAGCAGCTGGTGACAACAGCAACTCTCTCCACTTATGCATGGTGGAGACCAAACAAGACCATTAGGGCTCATTTTTGTTGTTAAATGTAGAATGTAGTGCTAAGAATCTGCATGATGCCCTCTTCACTCTCAAGCTTTCACTGCAGGAAGACCCATATCTTTCATAGGTGTTTTCATTGGCCCCATGTCTATTTTACACCAGAAGACTAAGCGCCCATTTCAGGTAATAATTATTTGGTCAATACAGTCAGCAGATCCTAGAAAGCTATTTAGCTGACCAGATATCTATTTTTAGGATTAATCTGGAGCTGAATACTACAATTGGCTTCTGTCTGGAAGTTACCTCTGACATATAAGAATACTCTCAATGGTTTTAGTTGTCCAAACAGAATTTTCTAGCTCCATTAGGACACCTAGAGGTTGTCTGAAACATTTTCATAACATTGTCAAGTACTACACAGGACTTGCAGGAGACTCCTGCCCTCTCATATGACATCTGGAGACCAGGTGGATTTCTTAAAACATTTCAGATATTAATAGACAATTATAATTAGAATCATAATCAAAGAATATCCTGGGTTTGAAGGGACCCACAAGGATCATGGAGTCCAATTCTTGTTCCACACAAGAACATCCCAAAATCAGACCCTATATCTGAGAGCATTGTCCAAACGCTTCTTAAACTCCTACAAGCTCGGTGCCATGACCGCTACCCTGGGGAGCCTATTCCAGTGCTCAGCTGCCCTCTCGGTGAAGAACTTTCTCCTGATATCCAATCTGAACCTGAATTAGGCACCCGAATCATGTCCTATACCTAACAGCTCTAAGGTTTTCTGGAAGGGTTGCCCATATAGTACAATAAAGTGTCTCAGAATGCAGGACTAGAAAAAAAAAAAAAAAAAAATCAGACACAGAAAGAGTCCCAGTCTCCTATTCCTACTCTTTGGGATATGATATATGCATACTTCAGAACAGTACATGATAAAAATTAGCAGTAATCATAGGAATGGAAAATAAACACCAGAAAAAAAAAAAAAAAAGAAAAGAAAACACTACTAATGAAAATACTAGAGTCAAATTTCCTATTCTCTTCTCTCCTTCTATGCTGGACTTTTATACACAAGGTTGCAGAACCTAACCCAAAAAAAAGGATTCAACTTCCTTCTTCTCCAGAGTACTCCTTAGCTTGGTAGTAAACTACACTCATGGGAGAGGGGAGTCTAAATGCCCAGGCTGAAGTGGAAAGAAAACTCAGGTCTTCCACCCTCTGGAAAAGCATGCTGATTATTTGCCATTATGGAAAAGACGGGCATGACAACATCACACTGACAGCTACAAATGAGTTGTTATGCTACTGACCAAATCTGAGGCTTTAGGATTCCCTGAGGTGTTGACTGCAGTCAAATGGCTATTAAGTCTGGATAATTAAGCTCTAGATGTGCTATCCATGGAGCCTAGAAGAGCATGTGTTCAAAGTGGACATCTACTGATAGCAAACACCTAGAGGTAGCCCAAAGGAACTTCCACACTAAGCAGAGAGATGTATAATGTGCTTAGTTATCAGCTTAGGCAGCACTAGGAAGCAGAAGAACTGTATGACATTCTAGGACTTGGATGTGTGCTTTTTCATGCTGATTTTAGAATGCTTTAGAAATACCTTACACATGAGAGACAGAAGAAAAGGAGAGGGGCTTGCTGATCTTCATGTTTGTAGATGTACAAATTTTAAGCCCACTGACCAGCCTACAAAAATGTTATAATCTAGGCCAAAATAATTGAGATGTTCTGGAGACACTTCATTTAATATTCTTTTTCAATATTTTTTATTCAATCTGTGTCAAGTAGTGACAGAATTTGAGAATAAAAGAAGAGAGTCATAACCATTGCATTGCCTGAAGCTGGCTTTCTGAAAACACTTCTGCTGGGAAAGAAGTAAAGCTCTATTTACTAAAGCATACTATTGTGGCTAGTCTGGAGACGTGATATGAGCTTAATGCTGCTAGCGGCTGCTGGAGTGTTTCTTTAGACTATGCAGTAGCTGTATTTCTCCACAAATACAAGCCTCCATGTCTCCATCAACAGAAGCATAACAAGGATGAATACAGATTGGGAAGGGCTCTCGTGGCAGACAGATGGCAGCACTTTTGGTGTCTAGGGTAGACAGAGGATGAAAGTTCATGATGAATTATTAAGCTAACAGGCTGACACTCTTTTTTTATCCCTGTAGTGTGCAAAAAGGCACCCAGAGGGTCCCACCAGCTAGTTTATCGGTGCTCGCTGTCACCACTGGGTGTCTCACCGACCAACTTTTCAGGAAGGTGAAGACAGTAATGATCCTTGCTATGGCTGCACAAAGATGGAAGAACAAACTCAAGCACCAATTGCAGTTCAAAAGAAGATAGGGCTGGATCTGCAAGTTACAGGGAGAAACGCGACTACCTGACTTCCAGCCCCAGAAAAGACTGACAGGGGGACAACACTGAACAGGGGGTTGAAATTTTTCTGCAGACAATTTCAGCCATTATTGCAGCTGCATTGTCAAAATGATTTCTAGCTAGAGGTACAGCTCAGCATAGTGAAAACCTGTTCTTCCCCAAAGAGGTTAATTCTCTTCCTTTGTATGTAAATCATCTGGTTTGGTTTCATGCTGTGCATGGCGCTGTGAATGCAAGTGGAATGTTCCCTGTTCAACTGAGTTCACATTGATGCTACTGATAGTGAAATCAGTTAATTAGCTCTGAAGGTGTTAACAGAGAAGGAAAGTTCTTCTGAAAGCAGACTATGCCTGAAACCACACATCTTTATGGCATTACTTTGAAAGAAAAAAAAAAATCATCATACCAAAATAGCATTAAGGAAAGACACATTAAACAGGAGAGTAGTAGCCAGGGGAATCTTAAAGTTAATCCAGCATATTGCTGTAAAAAGGCTTGCCATCTGGATTCTAGTTTGCTACAATATTGAAGCTTCATGGCATTTTCTTCCCTTCATCTTCATTTTCAGCTATCATTCATTAGAGAGCTGAAAAAGCTGTGCAGCACTCCAGTGCTGCAGCACACTTGTGATAGAAGACACTTTCAGAAATCCCTGTTGAAGCGTGTAAATACTTAACTATCTTCTACAACTCTGCAGTCTCTGTGTAACCAGCCTCTGGCAGACTCACAGCCGTGTAGCAGTATTAATTATACAAGTGTTGGTGTGCAAAGTACACAAAAGAATGCTGCTTTTCCAGGTGGAAGCGCGGATGCTGTCACCATCACCAATCACTCCAGATCTTAATAACTTCAGTGATCTGTCATGAGTCATTTCAAAATCCCCCTCTTTGCCTCCAGTATTGCAGGCAGCAGCAAAATGACCCCTTTGCATAAAACACCTCAAGACACTAGAGGGCTTGGTAAACCTAGCGCTGCGAGACCGTAACTTAACGAGATGCATGAGTCTCCGGATGCCGGTTTCGACTAGCAAGCCAGCACAGAAACGCATCAGCGATTGCATTTTATATGATCGACAAATCTGCTTTGAAGAAAGGCAGAGGTGAGGTGGCCAAGAGGGCGAGCTGAATTACCTCTCGCTTCTTCAGAAGCAGTAGTGGAGGTCAGGAAGGAGGCAGCATGAGACTGCCGTGGCGCAGAGCCCGGCACACATTAAAGCCGCTGACAGGACTTTATGTGTCTTAAAGGCAGTTAAACAGAGAAGGTTTGGGAGGGTGCTGTGGGGTTGCTCTTCACTTGTTAGGTTTTTGTTTGTTTGTTTGTTTGTTGCTGATTTGTTTGTTTGGTTTTGTCTCCCTAGGCTTTGGTGAAAGGAAAGATAAAAGGAGATTGCTCTGATACCTGCAGTTATTGTACACAGGCAGGTTTTTGTGCCCAGTGAGTGAAAAGACAAATTCTCCATTTTGGCTATTTTTCCTGGAATAAAACCAAGCTTTAAAGGAATGGATCCAGGTCCTCAGGTCACAGAAATTCAAACAGCACCAAGGGAAAGTGAGATTTTACACCAGTTTGCACACATGTAAACAACTTCTGTTCATGTAAACAACTTCCTACTGATTTCAGGAGGGTAATCTGATTTCCTCTCCCTGGAAACAGAATATGACCCATCAAGTTGTTTTTCTCACGTGTATTTAAATGCTTTTTTTTTTTTTTTTTTTTTTTTTTTCCTACAGCCCCCATCATGAGCCACTGCACACTACAACTACAGGGAAGAAAAAAAAAAAAAAAAAGAAAGAAAGAAAAACACCAGAAAGTTTGTGCCTAAGCACCAGGCTGATTCAGATGGCATTAAAAATGAAGACAGATGAAAAGGACAAACAGTTTTTCCCTGTCCCTGCTCCGAGTAGGACACGGTGAGCCCACCATGGGCTGAGGGCTGGAGCATCCCTGCCACCACCACACTGACATTGGCACCAGAGAGCAGCATGGTCCAGCCTGGGCGAGGACTGCCAAGGATGTGCCCCTGGACAGTAGGAAGCTTAAATTCACATTGAGCACGTATGAATATCTCCACTCATCACACTTTGGAGATACAGGTGTGTTGCAGCTCCTGCTGCTTCCCAGAGACTGGGAGGATTTTAAAAGTAATCACTACCAGCCTGAAGAGGGTTTTCTATGAGTTTTTATATGAAAAAAACCCTGCCTGGGTGTTTTATTTTGTTGTGCATTTACTGAAATCCACAGTATGTCACATTAATAGGATGTTTTTAATTATACAGAAGTCATAGAGCTACAAGCGGCTAGGATTATTTAGCTTCCTTTAGTGACTTATTGCTAGACATACACATACACGCACACGTGCTTCCTCTGTATTTTCAAGGCAATTCTATCTGCAGGGGAGGACCATCTCTGTTACTTGTATAATTTTGATAAATTACAAATGGAAAATTTCTTAATTGGAGAGGGGAGAGTAATCAAATCACTTTCCATCCTTTAAAGTAGACTGAGTACAATGGACTTCTCTAACCTTAGCAACATCCATAAATAAGTTTTCAGTCCTTATAAATACCGGATATACCAAGTTAACATTGTATCATAACAGCATTAACAATGTCATAAACTCAAAAGAAACTGTACAGCATTAGGGCAATAATGTCCCATGAGAAGCAGTGTATAAACTGCACTTCATTTTCATTGCTGTTGACCTGTTAGCAAAAGAATCCACAAGTATAAGCAACAGATCAAGTTGGCTGCAAGTAAATAAGATGTGCAGACATCTGTTTACTGCTTTACATCCTTATCTGTATTATGTTTATTTGAGGAAACACTCATACATTGCTAATCAAAATATCTCAACCTGCCAAACACTTTTATCTAAGTTCCCATCCCCTTGAAAAGTCAGAATTATCATAAAAAAGTCTTTGGAGGAAAAATCTAAACAGGATGAATATTCATGCTTTTCACAGCTGTTACATTTATGGAAATGCAATAACAGCAAACTTCTTGGATTTGGCAAAGAGTTTTTTACCAGATGAATACATGCCAGTAAAAGAACTTAAGTGAAATGAAAAGCCTGCCTCACTTCTCTTTTCTAAGGAGGTATGCTGCAGTCCAGAGCATTCTGAAAGTTAATGAAAGTCTTTTTTTTTTTCTTAAATTTCAGAACGTGTGCAAATTTCAGCTGGCAGTGTACGCACAGACCATATTTAATAAGCACATCAATTTGAAAGCAATGTTCCATGTCCACAGTTAAACAGCTGATGACTGGAAATTTTGCTCTGATAGAAATAATAGTATTTTATTTGCTTGTAATATGAAATGCAGCCGGAGTTGTCATCTTCCCTGAAAGTTTAATCCAATCATACAATTTTAGCCCTTAACAAACAATCTGCATTGTTTACTGAGGGTAAAGAAAATAAAACAAGAACAACAACAACAACAAAATAAAAAGGTACCTGGCCATTTCTTTCTATTGATATGCTTTGCTAAAGCCATGCTCCAGCAGCCCACAGTGTAAAACTGCATAGACCAGGAATGTCTGCAAGTGAGATGCACAGATAGAAACATTCAGCATAAGATGTAAGGCAAAGAAGACTGCAACATACCTTCAGCAGTGTGATCCTTCCTTCCCAGCCAGCCAGTTCTCAAGGATATACACTACTGATGGGACTAGGAAAGTAATTGTAAATGGACTACTAATAAGTAGATTCATGAAACCAGATGTGACAGCAGGGTGTCACTAGGTCCTTTTTAAACTTGCCTCCAGTGCTGTCTCCTAGTTCCTCCAGACAGAATTAGACAGTTGCTGCTAGGATCAGAGCTGAAGAAGCAAGGGTGCTTTTTGACTGCAGTTGCTAATGCTCCACTTTCAGGGAAAGCGCAGAAGTATGTGTGTGCCTGCACTAACTGCACACACTCATCAGCCTGCTACAAGCAGGGAGATGTGATATGCATACTGAAAGAGCTGTGCAGGGAGGAGTAGTTCAGAAGCACACCCAAGCCTGTTCTGGTTGTAATTGCACCCTACTGACCTCCCTGGGCTGGATCACTGCTGGATAATTCATCAATAAGTCTATCAGTCAATAAGCAATAGATCTGAAATAGTGCATTAGGGGAGGGGAGAGGAGGCAACAAACACAGCTCCAGACCTTCATGCAGCAAACTTTCGAGACAACTGTTTTACATTTCTCTGCCCTTAACATTCCCACTGCAAATGTCATGGTCCATAGGTGAAGGCAATTGGATTTCATTTTAATTAATAATATGAAAGAGGATTTCTTTAGCCATGGTAAAGCACATTTTTAACTAGAGTCCTTTATGAGAACTGCTATTATCCCAGGGGTTACCAGTGAACCAACAGATCCCAGCTGTGACAATGCCCCACAGGTGTTGTACTGATTCACTCTTAAAAAAAATAAAATAAAAAATAATAATAATAAAAAAATTACAGTCAGATTGGATCTGACAAACACTAGAAATATCAGTATCTTTACTTTTCAGGGGAAAAAAAAAACAGTTTCAGAGAGGGAAAAGATATGGCCAAGGTCACACATACACAATCTGAATCCAAATCTCCCACATCCTGTTTCAGTTTCTTATAAATAAAACCAGACTGTTTCTGTAGATGAGAATTACTTGCTTGTGGTAACAGACTGCCACCATCAACAAGCTTTGGTATGAGCCAAAGTGTCAACTGTCCATCTTACCACATTCTATCTTTATGTCTTCAGGTCAGTTCATTTTTAACAGCAATATCATAATAGGACAGCACTGTTAAAATGCAATGTTTTCATATGAATCTGACAGTGCAGGCTTGACAGGTGATTCTTGTGCTGGAATGTGTTCCAGTCTTCTCCTAGAAAAGTGAGCTGTATTGTCAGCTCACGTATTTGTTTAAACGAAGCTGTAGCATTAAAATTGTTTCACCTGAGCACCCTCTGCTTTCCACATATCAGTCCTCCTCTAGATCCCATGGTGGTGCATTGGTTTCAGAATGACTTGATGGGGAAGAAAAATGTACAAGGAGTCATCAGCAGCAGGGTCTGGCAGCCTTGAGGTAGTTCTGGAGATCACCCATCCCAGTACTCTTCCTATCCTTCTTTAATTATGAGGTGTGATCTTATCAGATCTGATCTTTCTATAGCTGCAGGCCATATAGAAGTCTTCAGAGACATGAAAAATCTTCAGAGACTCCCTATAGTAGCAGTATGTCTGCAGGGAATATTACCTCAGTTAAGGGAAGAGTTTCTTTTTGGCTACTGTTTTTTACAGACTACTGGACAGAACAAACAGCCTCAAGTTCGTTGTGTTTGCAGTCTTAATGAACAAACAAGACGAGACAGACACACTGTAGCAGAGCTTGCAAAATGCAATAATATTAAAAAACTACAGGATCAAACCTACGTCTTTCTTCTATAAATGTATTATTATTAACTGCTATTATATGATGTCAGTAAAGTAACTCATCTTAGTGAACTATCTTAGTTCACGTCTACCTTGACATTAATGAGAATTTTCCTACAGGGAGAAGAATTTGGTCCCTAAAAAACAGTTTTGGAAATCCAAGAGGAATAGTTTTGTGGAACATTTTCAGATATGTTAAATATGGCTAATTTAATTTGATTACCTATCATATTTAGCTGCAAGCAAACATTTAAGCTCCTATCCAGCATCACATCTGGCAATTTGGGGCAGTTCTATTGTGTTGTTCTTTTTTCTTTTTTCTTTTCTTTTCTTTTCTTTTCTTTTCTTTTCTTTTCTTTTCTTTTCTTTTCTTTTCTTTTCTTTTCTTTTCTTTTCTTTTCTTTTCTTTTCTTTTCTTTTCTTCTTTTCTTTTCTCTTTTCTTTTCTTTTCTTTTCTTTTCTTTTCTTTTCTTTTCTTTTCTTTTCTTTTCTTTTCTTTTCTTTTCTTTTCTTTTCTTTTCTTTTCTTTTCTTTTCTTTTCTTTTCTTTTCTTTTCTTTTCTTTTCTTTTCTTCCTACTCCAGAAAAAGAAGATCCTAAGAAAACAGCAAAGCTGCAGACATTTAAAGAGGAAATGCCAAAAAACAGGCAGCCCAACAGGAATAGTTCTGGGAGTAAAATCACTGCTCAGAAGGCATAAACTTTTCCAGATATCTCTGAAATGCTGGCATCATATAGGATTGTTCTGATCTTAAGACTAGCATGTACTTTAGGTTCTGGAGATGCAAATAAGTGTTGGAAAGAGTGAAATGTGGTGGGAAAAGATCTGTGCAGAAGCATTTGTGGCACTTGTGAATGATGCAAGGGGCTAGGATCAGAAATAATGGAATGTGGGTGGGATAAGAGATGATGATAACTTCTTTGGCATGTGCTACATTGACGGGAGCACATAGACCTGGAGTACAGTGACCAAACATGGATCTCCTTGTCCTCCAACTTGACCAGAAGTTACATAAAAGATGAAAGTCCTGTCCTCCCTCTCAGCTAGTTGGCATCTCTATGAAAATAAGCTCCCGTTTAGTGTTGACAGTCCTGCCTGAACTCATGGCTGACAATTTTCTGTGAATGTTGTTAGCATGGCACCATGCTCTGGACAGTTATCGCTGCCTCTCAGTGGTGTAGACTTACACAGGCTCAGTGCCAGGCTAATCACGTCATGGGTCATTGTTGTTCTGGTTATTATTATATCTTTATTGTTGCAGCATAAAATACAATACAATACAATAAAACACAATACAATACAATAGAAAAAAAATATAAGAGAAAAACATTCCAAGAATGGGTTTTATTGCATGTTAACCTGGGTTCAGAACAGATTCTAGGAGTTCTGGGATTTTTTTCAGATCTTTGAGTCTGACAAAATGTACAAGCCACATTGAACACTAAATAAACTACTAGTGATTTGAAAAAAAAATACACACACAAATTTAAACATTCCTTGAATCAATATTTCTCTACAGAAAAAACAACCTCCCTTACAAAAATCTTTTTTCCTGCAAGATGGGATCTCTTAATGAAAATATCCTCTCACTCTAGAACACAGCCATGGAATATCCAGTAAACCAGGGACAACAACAAATACCTACAATCTTCTTTCAAAGGACATTTTTCCTTGTGAACAAATTACTTGATTCAAGTAAAAGAAAATGAGTTTGTTCTCATTCTTTTTAAAATGAAAAAAAAAAAAAAAAAGCATATCAAAAGGCTGAATCCAGCTTTTCGTAACAGTTTTTTCTTAAGAGAATTTACATGTAAAAGGAGTGATTTTAGACAATATTTTAAAACATTTATAGAAACAACACCTGCCCCGAGAATCAAAATTTCAATATGATTAAAGTAGGACACCCAAGAGACAATAAGACAGCAATGGTGTTGTAAAATTTTAACTTTGTTATGCTGGAGTTTTTATGCTGGACAATTTCAAAACATTTAAGAAGATAAACACCATTTGTACCGGCTTTTCCTCATCTCTTTAATAAAAGTCTGGAATTTTCATAGAAACAAGATGACGTATGTTCACTTTAATTTTTCAATAAAATTTGGCTAAATCAGTCCTCAAGAGAGAGGTCTAGCTAAAATGCTTGAGTATAAGGTAAAATTAATAATAAATTAATAAAAAAAAAGATGGGTTAAAGCTGACTTGTACTGTTTAATTCCTGACCTAGATTTAAATATATTTACAGTAGGAAACCAAGAAAAGACAGAAAATGGCTGTTTAACAGGGCTTAATTTATTTCATTTGGAAGACTGAAGGTTAAAGTAGACTTGGAAGACTGTACAAAAACAAACCATTGTCCAACGACTGAAGAAGAAATAAGACCCATGAAGCTGTAAGGAACTGGAAATAAAGCTCATATAAATTTACTGTAGGACTCATGAAATCCAGGGAGAAAGACAGATGTGATTGCATCTATTTCCAATGAATTCATTATGTCTCTCCATAACTTTCTTGTTTTCTGTGTGCACAGAGCACTTAGGCCATTTACAGACATATAGAAGTCAAAAGAATGCCGCCCTTATGGATAGCCTTGAAGCTATCAAGGTGCTGGTGTGCTCCCAGGAAACTGGCTCTCTAGAAAACAGCATTTGCAGAAGGAATTCAAGGAATTAAAGAAAGAAAAAAAAAAAAAAAAAAAAAAAAAAGAGAGAGAGAGAGAGAAAGAGAGAGAAGAGATTAGGAATTGAACTTTTAAACTTTTACAGGAAAACATGGGAGTTCTAAAGAGATGGGAAGCTTCCTCTTTTAACAGATCTACCTGTGTGTATACAAGCAAATTTTACTTTACTTGATAAATAAAGCAGGATAACGGAGGTTCCTGATATCTCTAGGTCATAGATACAGCTCACGACAACAGCAATCACTTTAGGTGGATTTAGTGGTAAAGCACCTGGAAATCACATCTGCTATCTTGGGGGTAAGAGGCAAACTGATCTATATAGTGCACACACTTTGTGTGCATATATAGGTATGCATAATATTGATGATCCAACAAAAAACTTTCTAACTGTAGAGGACAAGGCATGAGTGTATACGACTATATATGCACATATATATATATAGCATATTATATATATTTTTGTATATAAACATTCCATATACGGTATGTTTCTGTATGCACATATGTGCATGTATGTATGTTTGTCTGTATGCATTCAAATAAACTCCTGTACTGACTTTCTGATATTTGTTAACTTACCTGACAGCAATATGAAAGTATTATTGCCTGAGAATAGATGGTATTTAGGAACCTAAAGCCCATATCCTGATACTATATTGCTGTTAGCATTCCACGTTTCACATTCTAAAGATATTGACTTTTTTCTTCTCATACTTTTCAGTGCGAGGGTATATGAATGTCATTCAAGAGAGGCTGTGTATTTAACCTAGAAGACATATTTTTTTCTTTAACACTGAACATTAATAATTTACCCTCTAAGATATTAGAATAGTATCAAATTCCACTCATATTTTTATGAGATTTGTATGTAACACCTAGTCTTCCAGGTTCTTTCCGTGAGCAAAGTTCCTTGGATGTGGTCTATACATAAGAAACTGTGCTTTCTTATGAATAATAAGTGATTTTAATACTGTATTTGAATTTTCAGTAACATTTGTATTTATGAAAATTAGTGGCTGACAAAGACCTGTGAATTGGAATTCACACCAAAAGTCAAACATTAAAAAAAAAAAAAAAAAAAAGATGTCAGGAGAATGTGATGTGACTGCTTGATTACTTAGTAATTTTTTCACTATGCTCTTATGATCTATTTTGCAGTCTCCGTTTTAAAGTCAAGATGAAAGTCAATTCAGATTGAAGTCACAAGGATAAAGAGTCTGTAGTTTAGAGGTCTGATTCTGATCTCATTCACAGCCAGCTTCACAGAGGTATAATTCTTTGGTATTACTATATGACACCATGTCTTCTCCAACAAGAACTGGTGAAAGATCAGGCCCCATTGATTAGTAACAAGATGTATCATAATCTTAAACCAGCAGTCCATTCATGGCTATTCTTATTTCTGATTTAAAGTCATGTGTCTGAAATACCAACAGCACAGGGTCTTGTTTTCTCCATGTGCCCTAGGTAATGTGCACTAACATATGTTCTCCTTAGTAAGGCGACCATTAAAGGCATAGATGTCAGACATGAAGAAGATACTAGGTCACACATTCTCTTCAGCAACAATGTGTACATCCATCTGCCCATTAAAACACTCTGTGAACCTGTTACTGTGGTTTTGAGAAGGAAACTGGACTGCATTGTTATTGAAGCATTACTTTACTGGGCTGTGAAATCTCATGAGTCTCTACAGTTAGGAGATAGCTACATAGAGCTAAGAAGGATATGAAAAGTATTGGTGTATGAGCAAACTTTCAAAAATACATTCAAAAAGCTTTGTTGCTTTTGGAGCAAAGATCCTATTGACATGTAAGGAGATGTGCTCCTAAGTCATTTGGGTTTTATAATACGCATGGATTTATTACACATGTTTAAACTAATACTTGATCTGAGATTAAATTTGGACCCTGACCAAAGTACTTCATCTTTCAAAAAGATTATCTCCCTGTTGTGGTTTAACCCAGCAGGCAGCTCAGCAGCTCAGCACCACACAACTGTTAGCTCACATCCCTCTCCCCCAGTGGAATGAGGGAGAGAATCAGAAGGGAAAAAAAAAAAAAAAAAAGTGGTTTGAGATAAAGACAATTTAATAGGACAGAAGGAGGGGGAAAATAATACTATTAATAATGATAATACTAATAATATTAATAGAATGCACACTGCAAGTTCTTCAGCTCAGAGAAGAGCAGACTGAGGGGAGGCCTCATGGCCTGCAGCTTCCTCACAAGGGGAGTGAAGGGACATGTGCTGAGCTCTGCTGTCTGGGGACAGTGACAGGACCTGAGGGAACAGCATAGAGTTGGGACAGGGGATGGTCAGACTGGGTGTTAGGAAAAGAAAGGTTCTGCACCCAGAGGGTGGTAGGGCACTAGAAGAGGCTCCCCAGGGCAGTGGTCACAGTGCCAAGCCTGCTGTAGTTCGAGAAATGTTTGGAACTTTTAGAAGTATTATTTGATTTTCTGCTGGTCCTTTGGGGACCCAGGAGTTGGATTCATTGAGTCTTGTGGGTCCCTTCCAGCTCAGGATCTTCTATGATTTTGTGATGAACAGTGCAATTGCTCAACATCCACCAACCAATGGCCACCAGACCCAGAAGAGCACCAATACTTTGAGTTTTATTGCTGAGCATGATGCCGCATAGTGTGGGACATCTCTCTGGCCAGTCTGGGTCAACTCCTGGCTCTGTCCCCTCCCAGCTCCTTGTTCATCCCCAAGGAACCTCACAGGCAGGGCAACATCAGAAGCTGAAAGTCATTGGCTCTGGGTGAGCACAGCTCTGCAACAGCCAAAACATTGATGTGTTATCAGCATTATCCAAATCTCCAAATCCTAACTCCAACACACATCACCATACCAGCTAGGAAAAAAATTAACTCCATACCAACTGAAACCAGGACACTTCCATATGAACCATTCAAACAACAAAAGAAAATGGAGAGAAGAAAAAAGAAAAAAGAAAAAAGAAAAAAAAAAAAAAGGGGGGGGGGGGGAGGAAAAAAAAAAGAGAGAGAGAGAGAGAAAAACAAAGTGAGAAGGAAAATCCAAACAAAATTTTACCTCCTTATCTTTAACAATCACATAGCACTAAGGTCTCCAGCTACACTAATTCTGATAAAAACAAACAGCTTTTGACAAACAACAGCTTTTACTGACAATTTTTTGGCAGTAAAACTTTTTACTGGAGGTGTATGTGTGTGTTTGGAGGGGAGAGGGTCTCCTGATCTGATTTAACTTAGAAAAGTTGGACGAGATCACAACCCCAGACTTTAAGTAATTCAATAAGTTACAGAGCTAAAACCACTTGATCAGTGTCTGTCTCAAACTATAAACAGGTTCACCATATTTATTATCTAATTTTGTTTCTCGAAAGAGTAGTGTCCCATGACTGCTTAATCTAATGGGCATTTTTATACAAAACAAAACAAAACAAAAAGAACTGCCTGTTAAAAAGCAGTAACCAAACTCATAGAAACTGTTGTTGGAAATCATGGCATTCAAGCTCAGGGTATGAAATATGAAATCCAGGGTATGAAATCCTGCTGCTGCAGTCCAAAAAGCAGTAGTAGAATATTTCATGTACTGAGAATTTACTGTATTAAGAAGAATCATTAAGGCATTCTATCACAAACTATGTTAATTCATTTTAATGCAAAGAATAAGAAGTCCTTTCATATTCACCATTGCCTACGCAATCAAACAGTACAAATATGTCCAGCACCAATGGATAACCTTAGTGCACTTTTTTACTGTTGGACATTTTAGACTTGGATTCAAAATATAAAATAAAATAAAATAAAATAAAATAAAATAAAATAAAATAAAATAAAATAAAATAAAATAAAATAAAATAATATATACTTGTTTTCCTTTAAGAAAACAACTATTCCCATTGCCTTCAGTGGATGGGGGGAGTATTGATAGGAAACATAATGGAGCTGGTGTAAATACTGCTGGGTCAGAGGAAGGAGGCTGCCACAGCATAGTTAGTGAGGTGCTAATTGGATAATGTGGTGAGAAACAGAGCTAAGTACAGAGGAAGGGCAGGAAGCTTAGCTAACTAGAACAAATGTGAGAGCTGAGCTCTAGGAACAGATATAAGAGGAAAAAAATTGACTTGACATTATTTGATGTAGTAAATCATTACACTGGAAGAGTTAAAGGAAACAGAAAAGGCTGAGTGCAGTAGGTTGGTGCAGAAACTCCTGGACTGGACTCAGCTGATGACTCCTTCATTAAAGCCCAGAGAACAACAAATCCACTGCTTTTCCAAAAACAAGCCAAGAAAACCAAGTTTGTTTTGTTGTTGTTGTTGCCTAAATATGAGACTCATATTTGAGCTGCTTGGTAGTTCTTGCTAAAATAATGCCCTTTTGATGTGTCATTGATATCAATAAAAGATGTTATAAACATACCAGAGCCAGCCTAGTCCCTGCTCTTTAAATGCATTGCTCAGCCTTGCTGGGTGGGATCCAGACCCTACTCTATCAGGAAACTGGGCAGTCACAGCAGTATCACATGGATCATAAAGCCATTCCCATTGGGCCTATGGCTCACAACCCAGCAGGTTGGAAGCAGACTTGGGAAATAACTTTTTTTGGTGTTAAAAGTCTCAGAAGTGGCTCATGATGGGTCTCATAGTCCATGTTATGCAGGCATTTCTTTCTCCTTTCAGTTTGGAACATAAATGCAGATCTCAGTCAAAACACTTAGAAAAAAAAAAAAAAAAAAAAAAAAAAACTATGTAAAAGCTTTATATAGAGTGAACATGGCAAGAAACATGGAAGCTTCACAGGGCTGAGACAGGGCTGAGACACTTCAAACAGAGCTGGAGAGGCATGACTGGGAATGTTTCTCCAGCCTCGGGGGGCAGGAGTGGCTAAATGGGTAGGTAGCGTTAGGTTGGAGGTTGGACTCGATGACCTTGAGGTCTCTTCCAACCTAGAAAATTCTGTGATTCTGTGTGATTCTGTGATTCTGTACTGCCCATCTCCAGTCCCAGCAAGTTAATTCGAAAATAACCCTGCTCATGAAAATTTGTGCCAAGTTGCTAAGCAGCAAATCTGTACATTCCTCGTTCACCCTTGACCAAGGAAGGACCAAAGTGATGCCTTGTTTGCCATTGAAGAACCCCAGAGATCAATTAGCCTCCCGGGCTGCCCTAGGTATAACTTTACAGCCCTCAAAGTTCCAATCATACTCAGGAAATCAGACACTTTTTCCTATTTGTTTCTATTTGGCAAACAGAGCTTGGCTGAGGAATGAAAAACGTGATAGAGAAGTACTGAAATGGGAGGGTTCTTATTCTTCAAGATGTTACAGTATCTGTACCTTGGACTATTATTTTTTTCCTATGTGAACTGTAAAAGGAGGTTGATGAAAGCTGTTCTGTAAATAGAAAGTCCCCTGCTGGGTGCACTATGGAGTTGGAGCAAAAATAATGTAGGATGAAAATTTCTTCTGGCAAGAAGGCAAAAGGAGTAGCCAGGTTCCTATCCCATTTTCACAGTGAGCAGAGGATAAATGCTTACTTTGCCAGACAGAACCCATCACCAGCCTCTTATGTTTTAGGTCCTTACCATTTCATCTGAGATTGGGATTTCTTCTTCAAGGTAAAATTGTTAAGATTTTTCCTCAAAAACTGCCTTGCAAATGGAGAGTTCTTTTGTCAGATTTTCTGGAGGCACAGCCAAAATTCTACAACATGGAAATACTCCTGGCCCACAAATTCACCTCTCTGGGACCAGGATTGAATCTCTGCATGGCTTCTCATGAAGATGTCCTCTGAGACATATAAAGATCATCATATTTGTCTGAGAATGGGAGGAAAGAAAGAAACAAGGTAACTTGCAGAAGAAAGAAAATAATCCTACACATTTCTAAATATAGCCAGCCTGGTCTGAAGCTCCCAGAAATTGTTATTAGGTCCGTGCTCACAAATAGAGGAATTTCCATCAGTAAAAACTTCCAAAAGGAATAAGAAGGAGAAATCTTATAGATTTTTTTTTTTTTTTTTTTTCTTGTAAGTACAGGAACCTTTGAAGTCTTATTTTCTGCAATTTGTATCTGTTGGTGAACTGTTAGATTCAATTGGAGGATATTTTCCATGGCTGATCCATTATTGGGGCTCTCACTTGTCTTGATATCTGCAGCATGAGCTGGTGCTGACAGCTTTTATTCAACCAAGTAAGCATTAGTAAAATTTCTCAACCCATACCTATTTTTACAAAATTTGTAATGACTTCATTATCTTTGCTCTCTTCTAAGACAATATCAATTCTGGGTAAAAATAAGCCAATGAACCACACAGCCAATGAACTAGGTTGAGTCTGGTCATACAAGAGACTGAGGATCTGTCAAGCTATGCAGGGACTAGAAGACACTGTTTTCAGAAATAGTGGTGGGAATTACAGAAAACAGGAATTCTCAACAGATGTTTCTACCAAGCAAAACCAAAACATTTTATGGCCCTGACTTATATATGCACAGCAGAAGTCCATAAGCCTTGTCTTAGAAAGCAGTGCTTAAAAACAAAATGAAAAGATTTCAACCAGACCCAGAAATTTTATATTACCTAATTTTGTATGGTACAAAGAGGAGACTTAGACACACAGTTCCTATTTGTCTTGTAATAAATTATGTCCTAAAGGTTTGATTTGTTGTTGTTGTTGTTGTTGTTGTTGTTGTTTTTGTTGTTGTTGTTGTTATCGGTCGTGGTTTTGTTGTTGTTGTTCCAGAAGAGAAAAATTAACTATAGCCCCCAAAAGGCAAAAATCCCAAGTTGTGCTTGAGCCAGTAGAATCATATCACCTAGAGAATAATCAAAACAAAGGAAACTGTATTACCACCCACTCCTATACTTGGATGCTGGTCCACTGCTATACATTGTTGGTGCATCTGTCTATGTTTAAAGCACTGGAGGTGTGCAGAAAGCATGCATTTTTCCAGTCAGGAGGATAAATCCGATCAGTGGTATTTGCCTCATGGCTTTCAAGTGTGGGTAGGAGTGTGGACCAATCATGTATCTGTCCCTCCCCTAGGGAGAAAGAAGGCTTCTGAGGTCTTGGGAGTGATATAATAAAAACAGCATTGGACCACAGGGAGATATGTTAAATCCAGGTTGCTAGAAATGGAGGTTTTGGCTGCACCACGCCAGTGTCTGCTATATTACCTCGCACTCTGGCTGGCTGCTCCATGAACTTAGGGCTGAAGCTTCTTGCAGTCCCATGGGCTCACTTGCCTATTATTTTAGATAACCTTATCAGTATTGTTTATTGAAAGGATTTTACTAGGTATGAGAGATGTTTATAAACATTGTGCAACACAGCAGCATTTCCTTTTGTGCTACATTTGTGTTTGGTAAGGGGCTAAATCTCTATGGCTTCACTTGAGAGCCTAGTTTGGTGTTACTACTACATTAATGCCTAAAGATCTCGGCCATGGTGTGCAGACTTGTAGTAGGATATGCATATAATTTATTTTAATTAACTTAGGTGCTTAGGAGCTTTCAAATCTCCATTGGTTGCCTCTATAACCAATGAAGAGAGATAGGTACCTTCAGAGGCTAATTCAGAATAAATAAATCACACATTATACAGGACTTCAGCTGGAGTCCTCTGAACTCTTTCCTGAGAGAAAATAAGTTTCTGAAAATATCTGAGACATGTCAGAAGAGAAGGTAAAGGGCTCAAAACTTTGCTGCCTGCCTGAAAGGAATAGGCAAAATAAAACAAAATAAAACAAAAATACACCTTTCACAAGCATGGAATTTCAATAGCAAAATAAACTATTTTAGTTCAACCCCCTGAATGTTTTGACTCCAAACAAACTTATTTACTTCTAAACTATGTATTTTCAGGGTCTTGCAGCAGCCATGGTTCAGGCACTTTACATCCCTAATTTCATTTTGGGGATGAATTCCCTGATATAATGCATGACGGTTCTCAGTCTTGGTCAGAGGAGGTAATGCATCAAATATGAGCTGAACATCTGTCATGTATTAGGGGAGATGAAGTCCTGGAGATTTTCCTGGCTGTCTAATAGAAGGAGACCAAAAGTCACAGGAGCTGAAGTTCCTGTGACAGATAGGGCTGGATTAATTTAACCTAATTTTAGACATCTGCAGTGTAGATAGCCACATTTGAACTAGTTATCTAGAGTCTATTTATAGTCAATGGGCCAAAACAGGCACTTTTAGGGTAACATTCATTTCATTGTAGATATCTATAGCTGGTCAAGTAATTCGTCTATTTCTTTTCACTGATTTCAAGAAAAAGCAAGAAGACTTTGGAGTAAATGACTACTCCATGGAGAGATAAGTAGGTGAAGTGACTCTTGCTCATAGGGACAATATTCACAGGAGGTTTTCTTCTCTTTTTTAGAATTGTGCAGTCTGGGAGTAATTTTGTAAGGGAAAGACATAAACTTTCTATGAGAATAACGTTTTTATTCAGGAAGAAATTCATCTTATCATCGACTTTTTTTTTTTCATCAGAAGGACTTCTAACAGAAAACTTCCAGCCAGCCTATTTTCTTAGTCTTATACAAGTGAAAATAGTTTTTGTTTGTTTGTTTGTTTGTTTTTCCCCTAATTGCCAAGCCTACAAAAACATACTGGGGTATGAGAGTCATGCTGTTTTCTTTCCAGATTGCACAGTATTACTAGAAATAAAGGGGATTCTGTTTATTTGTTTTGTAATTTACCAGGTGACCTTTATTAATATTGTAGAATGAGACAAATATTCTCACTGCAGGGCAGAATTAGAAGAATCTGTGCCAATGTTTAGCAGTTCAATTGTCTGCTTATCCCTACCCCATTGCAAGGACAATATGAAATGACCTTTTCTTCCATGTAATGTTTGCCTCCATATTTCCTTAATTTCTGACACAGGACATACTTTCTAAGTCTTATATAGATTCTGTGATCTTAAATAAATCATTCATTTTTCTTTATGGTTTATGCCAAAAGAATGATAGCTGTCCAAAGACTAATTTAAGGATAAATCTAACAATATTTGAAGGCAGACCTTGAGATTTTATGAGAAAAACAGCTCCTGTACAGATATAGACCTGCAATACAAATACAAAACAAAATATCCCAAGATTTACTGACAGTTTTTGTTTGTTTGTTTGTTTGTTTGTTTGTTTTTCCTGAGAAAGTCTCCATTTACACATGTTCCTCATTGCAAATTCTCTTAAACCTTAAAGTTATTCGAATTCAAGTGGAACAAGATCCAGGGAGCTGGCCATTACTATTTAAGAGAAGAGAAATATTCTGTGTAACCTGCCTCTTCTTACATTTATTTACTATTTATACAACCTCAGAACCCCAGAACCTTTTCTGGAACTAGGAGCTTTCCTTGCATTACGTCACATACATCGCAGCATTGTGTCTTTTGCCAGGATTTTAAAGTCTCAGCATGTGATGAGAACCAGTAGCAAAATAATCTTAAGAGCTGGACTGAAACGCTATGAGACCACTCAACATTTGCTGTCAGAAGTCCCTGTTTAAAATAAAAACAAATTCACTGAATCATGACTGTACCAGAAAGCAACTTTTTGCTCTGTCAGATAATGACAGAACAAGGAGGAATGGTTTTAAACTAAAAGATTTTGATTAGAGGTTAGGAAGAAATTCTTCACTCAGCGGGTGATGAGACACTGGAACTGGTTGCCCAGAGAAGTTGTAAATGCCACAAACCCAGAGGTGTTCAAGACCAGGTTGGGTGAGGCCCTGGGCAGCCTGATCTAGTGGGTGGCATTCCTGCCTGTGGTAGGGAGGGGCGGAGCTTGATGATCTTTAAGGTCTCTTCCAACCCAAGCCATAACAGTTCTCATGTTGGAGATCTAAAAGTACCTGAACCTCTCTGCTTCTGCAGTGTTGGGGTTTTGTTTGTTTGTTTGTTTTACTTCTCTTTCTCTCTCTCTCTCTCTCTTTTTTTTTTTTTTCTTTTCTTTTCTTTTTTTCCCATACATTGATTTTGGGTTAAAGCACTAAACAAATCCTGAAAGAATCACTAAATAAATCTGACATTAGACTTTTCTTTATTAATATATAAATCAATAAGCATAAAGGAAGACATTCAATAAGAACAGGAAAAGCGTTATAAAGCAGATATCTTAATTACAACCTCAATTAAAATCATCCTTCAGCTCTGGATGACTTCTTGCATTGTAATTCACTAGATAAACTCTATCCTTCTGTAACTCAGAAAGAACACAAACTCTTAAAATTACCACTAATGAGACTGGTATTTTTCATAATCCCTCTGACGTTATCTAGAAGGGAGGGCCATAGCACTGGAAGGGATATTTAATCCAGCCTCTTAATATTGCAGTAACCATGCTATATAAACCTTTCATAAAATTAACATCTGTCATAAAACTATCTAGGATTTGCCTATATTGGAAAGCTGTTCCAAGCTCAAACTACTCTGTTTCATATAAGGCTATATTTATTTATTCTTGTTTCAGACCAGCATCAAGACTTTGATCTTAACTCATTCTCCTTTCCTTGTTCTTATTCCAATGATTTTTCAAATCTGAAATATGCCAAAGCAGCTGATATCAAGTATTTGTGCCTTTCTCCTGTGATATTTATTTTACCATGATGGAGACTTTTAAGAGCAGGCTTTTCTCTTCGTTGAGGCCCTCTATACAGGGTTGGCTTTCATTTTCTTGTTGTTTGTTGGTATCCTTCCATCACTCATTCACAGTCAGATGCAAAACTAGTCAAGGCTTGGTCTGTTTTATATTCTTCCCTTCATTAATCTTTAGTGGGAGATTTATTTGGACATGTTGATCCAGGTGTTGCAATAAACACTTTTTATAAAATACTCATGGTGAATAAATGAATAGAGCTCTGTGGTTACAGGTATGGTAGCATGTTATTAACCCTGCAGGTATAGAACACCACATAACCAGCTGTAAAGGCCTCTTCCTCTTCCCAGAGCTCAAAAATATTCAGTGCACCTGCAGACTGCCAGGTTAAAGTAATATACTGCTGATTTGTGCCACTTAAACTTTATTTCATGTTTAGTAATAAATTGTATGTGTGCATGTAGGAGATAAGCTAAGCTTCAGAATACAAAGTTATATTATTTATATACAGTAGTATCTCAGAACTCCAGTGTTTTTGTTTCTGTATGTCCAAGTATGGCATTCACAAGGAGTGGTAAAGCAGATTCAAGCACTATGTGAGGCTGTGGGCTCTGCTCATCTGCTCTCTAATAGATCTCAAGCTTGATATTGATATCATTCTAAAAACAAGTTTGAAGAGCATAATAAGAGTGAAGTATATGGGAGAAAGCACAAGACTATTTTTGGAGAAACAGGGTTACTTTTCCCCAGATTCACAGGTCCAGGGACTGGAACTTGGTTACCTCCCTACACTCTGCTCATTGCTACATGAAAATCATTTACAGACTTGTATATTAAGTTGTTAAAGTCCTTTAAATTGAAAGTGCAATTGTATACATTGTACATCCCTATCATCTATTAATATTTGATGTAACCCTCTGGGAGCTCTCATGGCTCCATGTTGCTTGTATTATTGTGTAGTCCTCCTTATGCAACTGCTTTTTTTCCTTGCTTCTTGACTTTTCTCATCATTCTTGTAATTAAAATCTCTTCTCATGCCATTTGGCATTTCACCATCTGCACACAAGGAAATACGTTGGAACTGGCCTGCCTTTGACTTCACACTGTCCACTAATTAAACTGAGTTTTAATCGGAGATTCTTAATCACCCTTAATTTTCAGACTACAAGGTGGTTGTGTTTGCACTCATTTCCCCAGTGACTTCTTAAAGGATGGCTGTACAAATGAAAACTGACTGTACAAATGAGATTGCAGGGTTCCATATTTATTCCTTCGCAATGATTCCTGATCAGATTTGCTCTGTTTACAAGAAAATTCATTATTTTTGTACCTGTTACTTGGGCAGATTTTATCTGGAATCCAGAATTTAAGCTGTGTCCTTTGCACCTGTACTTTACAGTAGTAAAAAAGCAAACAGACAAACAAAAACTCTCCAAGAGATATTATGGAAAAAAAAAAAAAAAAAAAGAAACATTAGCAAACAAACAAACAGACAAACAAATCTTGTTACAACTTTTTTGTTAACATGGATGTTTTTGACAAAAACATTCTGGATTTCATCAAAGACACCCTGTAGTTTTCATCTTTTGAGGACTGAAAATTGTAAAAACAAAACAAACAAAAAAAAAGTGACACTAAAAAAGGCTGTCATAAATGTGCTTTTTTTTTTTTCACACACTGGTCAACTGAAAAATAGTTTGTTTTTTGTTGTTGTTGCCATTGTTGGTTTTTTTTTGGTTTTGTTTTTTGTTTTTTGTTTTTTGTTTTTCCTTTAATATCTCCTTTTCATTTGCAAGATACAGTGTTTAATCCACTGAAGTGGAACTTTATATTGAATTAAGAAGGCTCCTTGACAGACAATTTGATCAGGGTGGAGTCTTACTGCAGTTGTTTTAATGTCACAGACAAGGGAAAATTGTAAAGGGAACTGTACATTGGGTGTGATCATGGTTAGGGTACATGAGTATCCAGAGAAAACCCTGCATACTTGCGTTACCTTTTCAAATGTATGATGCTGAATTAATTCTTTCTATTGTATTCCTTTCTAACCTGCCTTCATCTCGTATTTCAGACTGTGAACTCCTCAATGTGAGCAGACTTTTTTAGCTTGTTTATACATTTGGGTTATCATAATGAGACACAATTCATTATTCAAGTTGTTAGTAACTGCTGTATTCTAAATCATATTTTCAGTTACTATTTCTTTCTACAACTGTATTTTAAAGGACAGTAATTCTAAAAATGCCTAAGCCACTCTATAATTTATTATATTTCTGTCTCTACTCTTCTGGCTCATTTGCCCATATAAGAGAGGGCATATTGTCCATATCAACGAGTGACTTTTTTCAAGGGCAAGTAGTGATAGGTAATGGTTTTAAATTGAAAGAGAGTAGATATAGGTTAGATACAAGGAATAAATTCTTCACTATAAGGGTGGTGAGGCACTGGAACAGGTTGCCCAGAAAAGCTGTGGATGTGTTCAAGGCCAGGTTGGATGGGGCCCTGGTCTTGTGTAATGCAAAAATATCATAGAATCATAAAGTCATAGAATTGTAGGATGGCTCGGGTTGGAAGGGACCTTAAAGATCATCTAACTCCAACCCTTCTGCCATAGACAGGGATGCCACCCAGTAGATCAGATTGGCCAAGGTCCCATCCAGCCTGGCCTTGATGAGAGAAATGCATTTCCTTCACCTGACCATTATTTCATGTCTGGGATACTAGCTAATTCTGTAATTCCACAGAATTACAGAATCACAGAATGGCAGAGGTTGGAAGGTACCTCTGAAGGTCATTCAGTCCAACCCCCATGATGAGCAGAATCACCCACAGCATGTTACATAGGATGGCATCCAGGCTGGTTTTGAATATCTCCAGAGAAGGAGGCTCCACAACCTCTCTGGGCAGCCTGCTCCAGTGCTTCGTCACCCTCGCAGTAAAGAAGTGCCCCTTCATTCAGCTGGAAATTCCTGTGCTTCTGTTTGTGCCTATTGCCTCGCATCCTATCTCTGGGCACAACTGAAGAGAGACTGGCTCCATCCCCTTGACACCCTCCCCTCAGATATTTATACTCATTGATAAGGTCTACCCTCAGTCTTCTCTTTTCCAGGCTAAGCAGGCCCAGTTTTCTCAGCCTGTCCTTGTACAACAGGTGCTCCAGTCCTCTAATCATCTTCATAGGCCTCATCTGGACTCACTCCAGTTGTTCTATATCCCTCTTGTACTGGGGAGCCCAGAACTGGACACAGTACTCCAGGTGTGGTCTCACCATGGCTGAGTAGAGGGGAAGGATCACCTCCCTTGACCTGCTGGCAACAGTTACAAATGCAGCCCAGGATCCTGTTGGCCTTCTTGGCCACAAAGCCACGTTGCTGACTCATGGCCAGCCTGCTGTCCACCAGGACTCCCAGGTCCCTCTCTGAAGAGTTGCTCTCCAGCAGGTCAGCCTCCAGCCTGTACGGGTGAAACTTTCCAGCTAACTTTCCAGCTAATTCTTATTGCAGTCACCAGTGGGAAAACACTGAAATCCACCACCTCTACCTGATACACAGTGTGATATTAAAGACACAGTAATCTGATCACTGGGGTTCATCTTCTCTCTTTCAGTCACAAATCTCCTGCATTTGAGACTCTAGCAGTGGTAGTATAAAATCTTCAAGTGATAAATTTGAACGAGCCAGACTCAAGGATAAGAAAAAGATAATGGTCTTAGGATTTCAGACTTGGATTCAGTGTCTTACCCTGCCACAGGTTTCATTTGTGAGACTGGGCAAATCAACCTGTGTCTTTGTGTTACTCACTTCCCAGTCTTTGAAAGGAAGTTGTGGGACTAAATACATTCCTAATTACAAAGTGCTTGGATACTACCAAAGAAATTACAAGATAAAAGAGCTCGGCTGAACTGCAATCCTAACTGCTGCATCTAGCAAGGTCCTTGCACAGCATGGCAGCCATGTGCATCAGCTATATCTGGGGTACCTCTACCTTCGTTTCTCTCCATCCCAGTGTATTTCCCAGGTTTATTAATTATTGATTATGGATTAACATTTGGAGGTCAGGAGCGCAATGATGTGGGGCAAGAACTTTAATAACTGCCTCCTATGCTGCTCCAGGTACTCAGGATGAAGGAAAGTGTTTAAGAAATGCTCATATCACCATCACATTGCTGTAGGTGGTGCAGTAAAATACATGCACATATACAGCCTCATATCACTACTTTTAATGGGGGGGCAGAGGGGAGTGACATCTGGAGAAGAAAAAAAAAAAAAAAGCAAGTTCAAAAACGGTTGCAATTATATGGATGTCAGAAAAATCTGCCCTCACACTGCTCATGGATAGGAGGAGATGTGAAGTGTTGGTAACACAGCTTATTGCACGTGTCAGCAGCAGAATTAACACTGAAATGCACATCATAAAAATACAGATCATTGGCAGGATACTCAAAGAATACTGGTGACTTTATTGATGTCATTGTTCTCCTCCTCCTATTTCCCCAATGTCTAAACCCAGGAATATCTCATTAAACCAAGCCTTTTCAGGGAATGCTGGGGAGTATGGGAGTACAAAAAAATGCTAGTAAAACAAGAACTGCCAACTGAAACCATCAAGATCATTATCAAGAAAGGCTTCAAATGCTGCAAGTATAACAGGGACAGTTCTGAGTGCTAATGAGCATCCAGATAGGAAAAGCATTTTCTCACCCCCTGAGGAAGGGTCAAAACCAGTCTGACAAACTCAGTGTGCCTCAGCGTTGGAGGAAGAATACTCATGAAAAGGTCCACAGGTGTCAGAGAAAGAAGATCTTTAAAGGCATGCTTAGAACAAAGAAATCAGATAAAAACAGGCCTGGGATGAAGATACATAAATATATGTACATATGTGTGTATATATTCATGCATATATATGTATATATACATATAAAATTGAATTACAATTTTGCACTGTTTTAGTTATACACATGAAAAGACCACACTTTATAATGCAAGAATTTAAGGAGATTATATGAAAATAGAAGAAATAAAAAATAGTTTCTGTCCCACTAATGGTAGCCTATTTGTTCATTTTTCTTCCATGTAATCAATGTTTACTGATTGCATTATCTTACATTGAGAATCATCTGCCCAAACGTGGCTGTTCACTATACTTGTGCCTGTTTAGCCATCCCAACCATCAGACCCCCAGCTCCTTTGCAGGACCTTCCCACTCTCTTAATGCAGCAGCTTCCCTGTGGTAGGACTCAGCTCAGCAAAACAAACACCTGTGGAGAGTCATATCCCACTACAGCAAAGGCTCTCCTCTCTCTTTTATGACCTGTTTCATATCTGTTCAGTGTCCTGCTGCTCTGGCTGTTGCTATTTAATTCTCCAACATGGTGACTGAAGCTGTCGACTTCTGGCCATCTTTTCACAAAGCCGGAAGGCCTGTATCTCCTTAGCGAAGTCTTCTGGATGCTGTGCCTCAAGAAAACTCTCATGGGCAGTTGTGTCTTAGCACTGCCTTCTTTTCACCTTCCCACATCTCTACCCCAGAATACACATACATTCATACACTCCTGATACGGTATTCATAGTGGAGTGGGCTACAATAAAGCATCTCTAAACATCTTTCACCCTCTTCATCCTATTTCATCATCCTCCATTTCCATCCCTGCAGTTCACACAGACTGGGATCTGCAGTGACTTACCTGCATTGAAATCACAAATGCTCTCACTATCTTTATACCTCAGTCCTCCTCAGTTCTCCCATCCAAATCATAAAGATACAAAGAAAATGTATAGACATATGATTGACCTAGGACTTCACCAGGAACGTGTACCATTACCTAAGTGCACTGACAGTGACCCACAGGCTTCTAAGTACCAAATACTCCTGTCCAAGTCAAAATGATCATGTTCCTGGTTCTGGTGACTTAAAAAGCAGCTTCCCCAAATTTTATGGCATGTTAAAATCATTTGCTTATGTGAGGAGGAAAAGTAAATAAAAATAAAAGCCAAACAAGATTTGGGAACTGAATGCAGTGAACATGTTCTTGAATATATTTATCCAGTATTCACTCAGTTCCCATACCAACAGGGAAAAATAGCTACTTCCATTACAAAACGTAGTATATAAACACCAGCTCTCTTAGTATTTGAAGAACAGATTTTATTTCAGAGAATAAAGAAGCTCTGTTAGAACTATTAGCTATAGTTGAGCCTACTTTTCTCAAATACTACTATAGATAAAAGGATAACTTATAATAGTATATTATTCTCTTATGAAGTATCTCCCCAGCAGATAACTCACACAAATCTGCTTGTCAAAACTGCCATAACTTCACTTCATCCAAAGAGTAGCAGTGTAAATGCAGCATCATACCCCTCAAAACCTCTGGTTTTACCATCCACCATCCACTTTAATTTCATCATTTATAAAAAAATAAGTGTAATTCCTGTAATTTCTTTTAAGATACTCTTCCTATTTTTAGGAGAATGTGTGGTCTCTTTGAATTTTTTTGCTCTATATTTGTCCAAATATTAAATTATTTTGGAAACAGGTTTCTTTGTGCTTTTCTTGTATGTTTGACAATAATATTACAAATGTTGTGTACACTTGCCTTACTAAGATATGGATGAACTGGGTATAATTTCCAGTGCTTCCTTTCTAAGCCAAAATCATTCTTAATGTAAAAAAAATATATATATATATATATATTCACATTTTTATAATAGCAAGCTCTAAATTGAAATCTGAGGATGTTTTTTTTTCCAAGAAGAGAGTTTTCTCAGAAGGGTTACTCAAATGTTATGTCTGATGAATTTTTGTCTCAAAATAGCAAGCAAAGATGAATTTGCTTTCAATTTTATAATGAAATCATAGACTGGAATGAGTTCCTCATGTTGCTTATGATAGTCAACTTTTAGTTACCATGAACAACTGGGATTGGCAGATTAGCACTACACAGTAACTGAAAACATGTTGACAAAGTGAGGTTTTTGACTTGAAAAGTGCACTGCAACAGCTGCAGCCGCCAGCCAGAAATTTTATGCAATCCTCTCTAAGTGTTCGTGTATTATTTGTGCCTGTCATGTTCCATCAGACTTTTTATCTGATGTTGTGGATGCACCAAATGTTGTGTACCTAAGTTTGGGCTTGTGTCTTTCTGTCTCCTGCTCTGTTTATTAGTACATCTTAACACGTGCAGAACTCTATGAGTCTATTCTGTCATGTAACTCCTTAATTATTACTAAGCTTGTCTTCCCACACAGAAGTTTTGATGTACGATTGTGTCCAGGCATGAAGGTCAATGTTATTCTCCCTTGAGATATTGTTCATAACACTTTTTTAAGCATAGGTCTTCTTTCATTCAAAAAAGGCTGACTACTTGACTTTGACAAACCTATCCCTGCATTTAAGAACATCAAAAAAGTGAAAGGGTACTCCTGCCAATTACATAAAATCAGGATAGATTATCTAGATAGAACTTTCTAGAGTCTTCCAAACTCTAGAAAAGGCAGACAGTGCATAATAAACAAAATTAGAGAGTACTTCGATGTCACCTCCAAGAGTGCAGTTGGCTGGCATCAGTCAGATTTCCCTCAGCCCACAAAGAACTATCAGTGATAAATAAACATGTGCCTTTATGCTGTGAGAAAGAGAAGCTAAGAGTGATTAAGTAGCGATAAAGTGCTTCATCTGACATGAGTTTGCCAGGTGGGTGCCACACAGAATTAAAACACTGGTAGAAAGGTATAAAATTACTTTCTCAGGAATTCTGAGTACTTCTCTACTTCTTGACAGTTTGGGGGAGTAGAGGAAACAAGGAATCAGAGGGAATTTTAGTGGATGATACTGAGAGAACAAGGGGGAGATAATGTTTTCGATTTAGATGTCAATTGATAATGAAGCAGCCTTAGTATCACGTGATAGACAAACTGGAGTGGGGCAAATGTGACATGATAACAAAAAGTTGCTTGTGTAGTAAGAGATCTCATTGAGAGACACATGGTTATGCTGTGACAACATGGCTGGGATTTCTTAATTTCTCTTTTCCTCTGTTTCTCCTTCTTCTTTATTTCTCATCTCCCTTTACCTCAAAACTGTTTTGGTGGTTGGTTTCTGGTTTTATTTGTTTGTTTTGTTTCTTCTTCCCCTACCTCAAGGCAAACAAGAAAACAACAACAACAACAACAACAAAACTTGGAAAATGTAAGTGTGTAAGTTAGGAGAAACTTTGAGTCTTAAAAAGAATTATAGATATAAATTATTTACTTCCCAATCATAATTTAACGTTTTGTTTTTTTTTAATTGAAGTTGAAGCTTCAATTGAAGTTGAAGTTGAAGCAATGATATTTACCCATGACAAGCAATGATATTTACCCAGAAAGAGTGGTGAGGAGTACAAGGAAGTTGAAAGAAGAAACCTAGTTGAGCCGACGTTTCACATGTGAGAAACTGCAGGTATTCCTGTCTGTACCGTATAGGGAACTGGACCCTTTCCAGTATCATTCTTCATTAAGTGCTGTTATGATGCCAAGCAACCATTTTGGAGGAGATGCTAACACTGTTTCTAAAGCCATAAATGCCACCAGAAGCAATAAAGCAGCATTCTGCCAGAAATGCATGAACCTAGCACAATGTAAAAGGTGTTCAAATATCACAACAGTCCAAGCAAATTTCATGAAATTAAGAAAATGGTAGACTGATACAGATCCGTTTGAAGGCAATACAAATCTCTGAGGGGACTTGAAAGGGCTGAGGACAAAGCCCTCAATGTACAATTTCTGTTGGAGGTATTTGAAGGTTTAGGGTGTCAGTAGGGAAGACAAGACTGAAAAGGATCTCTTAGGTCATCAAGTCCAGTCACTTGTTATTTCTGGTATCTCATCATATACTCCCTTTCATTACTGTATCAGGCTCTGTCTGTGAATGTCAGAACAAAGGTGCAGCAGCCAAATATTTCTCTGATGAAGAGGATAAGGCACAAGAGATAATCAAAGTGGTTTCTTTAATATCTGAAGTAAAATATTTAACCTACAGTGAAAATGAAAACGAGATGCTTGCAATCACTCCTATGAGGCTCATTGTAGTCATATTAAGCCTCTAATGGCAGCTGTGAAACCTGGAAAAGGAAGACATTTTCACTGAACTTACTGATTGAAACTTAGTAAATAATTACACAAGTCATGATGCAAAAGATGGAAGATATGGAAGATCAATCTTTCTTAGATATGTCAGTGCTACACAGTAAAAGGACATGAAAAACAGGGTGAAAAAGTGTCTAAAGTCAGCTGATTTGACTCTGAACCCAGACAAGGGAATAGGACTGCTGAGTCCAACAGCTGGGGAGCTGTTTTAACACTGTAGCTGTTTTTCCAGTGTAGAACATGATTTAAAGGACTCTAACAAAGGTTAGGTCCCTAGAAGTGTGATTTTGAAGCTTGGTTTTCTCTCATTAAAGAAAACATAAAACAATAGCTAATTTATGTTTTTTGATGTAATTATTGGTGGAGAAACCTAGATCCCATTTTAAGAACAGAGATAAAATTTAACACATCTTAAATAAAAAAGAATATATTCTGTATGAAGTTATATTTTTATAAAACCTCTTTTTCTCCAATAGGATTCTTTTCTTTTTTTCTTCTTTTTTTTTTTTTCTTTTCTTTTCTTTTTTTTTCTTTCTGTAATTCTCACCTGTTCTTTGGATAGATTGGATTGTTTATAGAACCACTTTTTCTTCTTTTTCTCTTTGCAGTTAATTGTGGATCTTCATTTTCTCATTTTCATGGAAAATTCTTGTGAAGGTATTTTGTTCATTTGTCAGCTTTATCATACAGATATTTGGCACTTAAAATTCATGTTCTGATGGTGTGAATTACAAGACTGTATCCTATCACTGAAGAAATGAAGCCCTGAGAGTTAGGTTTTCCGTGTATAATTACTAATTCAAAATTTGCCCATTACCAATATATTTACATTATCCAGGCATTTTGGCAAATGTTCTTGTAACATTTTGGGGAGTCACCAGATGGCACTAAAACATTGCTAGGTGCCAAAAATCATTACATTTTCTAGCCAATAAATGCATTACTTTAAAATAATGTAATTTCTCTCCACTTCAGCTGCAGCTTGGACTGATACCTCCTTTAAATTTCATTGAACTGGAGACATTGGCACATGCTCCTTGAGCCAGAGAGGAGCAGAATGAACTTAAAGACATAAATACATAATCCAAAATCACTACAACATTGTGAATATTTTTATCATAATTTTAACCTTATTTCCTTTACCTGAAATCAAAAAGAATTTTACAGTGCCTGCTTACTACATCAGTACAGCTTCAACCTTTTCCCAAGAAAGCAGTAGTTCTTTCCCTGTTGACATCAATTTCAAATCAATCTTTTCTTATCTCCACTGTGCAATGGCAACATTGAGTACTTGAGATATTGTTATTTTATCTAACATGAATCCATATTCTGCTTTATATATATTGTTACCAGTGATCATATAATTATAGAATCACAGACTCACAGAATGGCTTGTGTTGGAAAGGTCCTTAAAGGCCACCCAGTTCCAATCCCCTGCCATGGGAAGGGACACTTCCCACCAGACCAGGTTGCTCAAAGCCCCATCCAGACTGGCCTTGAACACCTCCAGGGATGGGGCATCCACAGTTTCTCTGGGAAACCTGTGCCAGCGCCTCACCACCCTCTGAGTGAAGAATTTCATCTTAACATCTAATCTAAATTTCCCATCTTTTAGTTTAAAACCATCACCCTTTGTCCTACCATTATCTGCCCATGTAAAAAGTTGTTCTTCATCTCTTTTATAAGCCCCCTTCAAGACTGAAAGGCTGCAATAAGTTCTCCACAGAATCTTCTCTTCTTTAGGTTGAGCATCACCAGCTCTCTCAGCCTTTCTTCACAGGAGAGGTTCTTCAGCCCTCTCATCATCCTCATGGCCCTCCTCTGGACTCACTCTGACAGATCCACATCTTTCTTGTGCTGGGGACCCTAGAGTTGAACACAGAATTCCAGGTGGGGCCTCACAAGGGCAGAGCATAGGGGGACAATCACCTCCCTCCACCTGCTAAACACACCTCCGTTGATGAGATTTTAATCTCTCACAAATTTCTCTATCCCAGATTCTTGTATTCAGCTGTGACCAAAATACCCTATTTAAAGGTGGGTATGAGAAGAATGAAAACAATTCAAATTCTATTTAAAGATCTTGGAATATTCCAGAAGTCTTTTCTAAAATGCTACATATCACATTAAATTAATTTGGTATATCTATCTTGTAATTTATTTGCTGTTTTTCTGAGCCTTTCCAGTATGTGTCATGGTTGTTTGGGAAGACAGATGTCTTCATAACAAGAATCCCCCCTCTCCTTCCCCTTTCCCATCTTTTCTTTCTGAATGTGACATCATATGATATTGAATATCACTTTGGTTGGTTTAGGTCAGCTGCCCTGGTGATGTCACTTCCCCACCTCTTGCCCATCCCCAGTC
Source organism: Netta rufina (assembly GCF_964035555.1). Lineage (NCBI taxonomy): Eukaryota > Metazoa > Chordata > Aves > Anseriformes > Anatidae > Netta > Netta rufina. The sequence continues at coordinate 5,601,666 of NC_140123.1, forward strand.
TGATGGCTCTGAAGGGGGCTGGAGGGAGTCCTGATGCAGTGCCAGTATTGTGCAGCAATAGACACTGGTGTTATACCAATGCTGTTGTAGCTTCAAATGCAGATAACAACACTGTATGGGCTGCTGCAGGGAAAGTTAACTCCATCCCAGACAGAACCAGTACAACCACGCAGTACTTTGTGTTTCCTTTACACACAAGGATAGAATTTCATATTATAGACAGCTGGATCTGTTAAGTGGGAAGGATAAAGGAAAGAGTAGGCCAAGGACTGCAGTTTGCAATAGACTCCCCATGTAGGGAATCTAAAATGGGGAAGAGAAGGATCTCTAAGTTAATGACCTTTTTTTTCCTTTCTTTTTTTTTTTTTTTTTTTTCACTGAAACCTGCCTGAAAACAATTTCTCTTTGGGGATTTTTCAAGATGCAAGGAGAGTAGTTGGAGTGATAGCAGTACACCCTGTGATAGGCACTGCAAAATTCAGGGGACATGCTTGAAATAATGGCCTGTGGAAAAGTAACAGTGCCCCTGCAACAAATAAATGAAGCAGGTAATGAGTGGTTATCTATAACGAAATTTAATCTTTATGATGCAGGCCTTTGTGGGACCTGCCCTGGAGCTCACAATTGCATTTGTTAGGAAATTGTCCTACAAAACCAAAATGTCCAAGAGTTGTCTCTTTGATCCCCCCGCTCTCATCTCAGGGTGATTACAAGGCTGTAATCTGGGCACACTCTGATATCCATTCATCACATTCTGAATTTCTGTATTACCTTATGAGCAAAATAAGAGGCAACATATTTTTCTCCAGAGAAAATCCACTGTATGATAGATGAAGCTTCACAAATACATGCTCCAGAAAGCATCCAATCATTTAAAGAACTCCCACAACCAAACATTTTAACCTTGAAATATTTTGGAATATTTGATAAATATCTTCTCAACACTAAGCTTATTTCTTTTTCATGAAAAATCATCATTAAACACTTTGGTTAAAGTCAGGTAAATGTTTTACAGACCTTCCATCAGGCATTTCAAGGTTTGTGTTCATCTGGATTTCTCTAGAACAGAGATTGCCTTTGAAGGGCTGTCATCTCCCATGATGTTTTTACACTGTGGAAAAGTACTTCTTAGGAGAGACTCACTTTGTGGCCTTTTGTTTCATCTTCCCATTTCTACTTTGTATTGCAGGTGGAATTACTGACTGTGGTTTTACTCCTACAGATGCAACTTTAACAGTCTAAATATGGCAGCACTGAAGCAGTTCATAAACATTAATTAATGTATCCTCATTACAACCCTCTGAGGAGAATGATGATAGAGCAGTGAAGGTGTCTTGGTATGGATCCAGAGGTGTGAGTTCATGCCTTTTCCTGGACTCATTCCAAGCATCACTCCCAGTCAACTTGGCTATAAATGAGTACCACAGCACTGGGGATGAGAGCAAATGCAGCCGGATGGGATATTAGCCATATCACTCCCCTGTGGAAAGTTAGCAACAGAAATTTGTCTTTCCTCAGACTAGCAAAATTAGCCTTTGTGATAGTTTGCTTCCACTACATACAGAGGGTGCTGCTACCACCCCTCTGATGACAGCACAGGGAGCAGAGAGGGATGAAGACCCAGCTCCTCAAAGACATTTCAAGATCTAAATCCCTGTAAACTCAGTGGCAGTTAGGTACACAGATAGAGTAGCCGAGTCAAAGTGATTTGTCTCAGTTCTGCAGCAGAACAAAAAATTGACCCTGACTCATAAGTCAAGGCAACTGGGATATTTGTTTTCTCTTCTGCAAATCTTTGCTGATAAAAGTAATAATTACTCAAGAGAGTCACCCCACTGTGCTAAAGAAGAATGTCTTGAAAATACATATGCATTGTCACACAAGTGGGAATAAAGTTTGTTTAGTCATATGAGATGAAAGCTAATAAATACTGCTTTGCATTCACTGTCTGTTGTACTCATTATTCTTATTAAAAGATCCAACATTTTTTTCAGCATGGAACAAGACAATCACTGCTTTGGAGAGTTTATATAAACTTTTCATCCAAGAAACTCACAAGGCATTTATAAATAGTAATTAATTAAACCATTGAAAATTATAATATGTCTTTATAGATGGGAATCTGAGGTTCAGAATTCACTATATCACTCAGGGCATCACTTAACTGATGTCCAAATGGAAATAAAAAGCAGTAACAATGATTTCTTGTCCTGTACTCTAATCACCAAACCCATTTCCTCCTAATAAATAATGTAAGTTGTTTTTATTTTAATGATCTATAAAGAAATTAGAATTTGTTTAGATTGCCCTAAGGTGAATGAAGACAAAGAAGTAATGTAGATACATGGCATCTTGCTTTTCCTCTAAGCACTTCACTGTATTGTACAGACAATACAGTGAAAGTTTTGAAAATTAAATGCTCCATCATTAGCTAAATAGGCAGAAGTAACTGTCTAAGTGATAAATAACAGATGCATGTAGCATCATTTAGAGACCATACTACACTGAAAAGTAACCTATTTTATCAAATATTTTCTGGACTCTGTTAGATGCACTGGAACCAGTGAAGCAATAAATACATCAAAATACGGAGGTAAACAAAATCATAAAACACCCAACATGACAACTGAAACACCCATGAATACATAAATATTTATGAAGCAATAGGTACTTCTGAAACACCCAGAAGGTTTTCATTGGATTGAACAGTCCAATCAAAGCATTGCATCTTCATATGATGGAGGAAATAGGAATTACATGGCAGGAAAAGGAAATAGTGGCTTGTCCACATATAGGTTAATTGTGTTTAAATTGTCCAGTACAAAGAAAAGAAAAAAAAAAAAAAAGATTGCCTTAAGTCTGATTGGAGCCCTGAGTTACTAGTTTCCAGATACTGATTATTGCAAGGGAAATTTCAAGCAACTCAGTATGCTTCATCTGAAATGTTTTTGTTTTTTGTCTTTTTCAAATTCTTATTTTCTTTTCTAGCTCACAATTTTTAGACAAACTTGTGCTCTGGACATGAAGTTTTGAATGGCAGCATCAGACACCTTCAAATACACTGTAACTCAAATGAACCCTTCTGAGATCATCTTTTTTTACATTTGTTTCAGAAAAAAAAAAAAAAAAAAATCATCCATAACTTTTTCCATAGATTGGGTGGACTTATTCCACCCCTTCTCTCTACCTGATATTTGTGTAGGTGGTCCAAACACATAGAATTGGGAACTCTTGTCCTTGTTCTGCTATATAAAATAAGCCAACAGCAGCAGTTCATAAACTTTTAAAGGCTTTATATAATTAGACTCCTATGGGACAAACATGAAAGCTGAACAAAATAGGCTAGAACTGTATGCTTTCTTCCTTTCATCATTTTCTAAACATTTTCTATATTTTTCCTAATTTAAGGATCAGAATGGTCATTAAACCTGATCATCTGGTAGAATCCTGTATATCTCACACACCACGTCCTGTAAAGACCTCAACAACTTATGTCTAAAACACATTTTTCAGAAAGTTTATCTAGCCTTATTTAAAAATATTAAAGATGAATAATTCATTACTCTTCCTTGTAGCTTGATGTCATCAAACTAAAATTAGTCATCTTTCTACACTTCCTCAGAAGCAGGAACAATGAATGTTGTTGAGGTCAACATAAGGAGCAGAACAAAGTGAATAAAGGAATGAAAAACAGGCATGTTTCCTGTATTTATTTATTATTTATTTATTTATTTATTTTGCATTTTCTACTTAACCTTCCTAAAATCTATTGCTTAGTGGTAGTAATAATGTGTCCGTTTTTTTTTTTTTTTTTTTTTTTAGAAACTAGACTCCTTTTACTAAGAATATAGGCCCAGGTGTTTTGGTACAGAACTGTAGCTTCAGGGATAGAAACTTTTTGCACATAATAAGTACTGTGATAAACGCATGAAAAGCTGGTTGGGCTACCAAGGTTGAGACCTGTTCATCTTTCCTTCTCCTCAGAACTACCTTGACCAGGCATTGTGATTAAACATTTTTAATTCCTTTATATATCTACATGCCTGAACTACTTTTTACATACCCTGTTCCAGCCAAGAATCTCAAAGGAAACATTGTTCCTAAAATTAGCAGTACTAAGTACTAAGTACTGCTAATTTTAGTACCAAGTACTACAATTTTAGTACTAACTTAGTACTTAGTACTAAGTACTGCTAGTACATAGCATGCTATGGCAGCCTGTAAACATCTAATGCATTCCTGCCAATGTGGCATGAATTTAAATTTACACACAAAGTTTTCATTCAGAATTCATTTCTACCATAAGAATGAGCTAAGTAGAGTGAGAGCATTTCCTTGTGTAGAATGACAAGTTGTATCTATTTTTTGATGAATACTAATTCCGTTTGCTAAATAAAACACACAACAGATAACTACTGTTGTTACATTCTGCCTGAATGGACAAATTATTTGATGAATGGCAGCAAAATTCATAGATTACTTTCCTCTGGTATTAAGCTGTCCCTTTCTTGTGAGTTCTGAATATAAGACAGAATTTGCAGCCCTTGTTTATATCATATAGCTTCTGTAGAACTGGTCTACAGAATCATGTATCAAAGCATCATGTCTTTTTATGATGTCCTATTGTCCTTATCTATAGATTCATTCCTTACAATTTGGGAAATATTTCAGTGAAATCAAGGAAATTAATCTGTTGGGCTTGTTAAAGTTCCTCACATGAGTTAATACTGAACACCATCAATAAGGTTGGTAGATTTTGGTACTTTTAGATTTCAGAATTTGGACCAAAATTATGTACCAAACTGTATCATCACATGAAATTAATCCTTCCCCAGGCCACTTTGTCTCTGCATGTTGGTTCTGAGCTTTTGTTCTCTCCACACACTCTGCAGGATGCTTCACCTCGGGTCAATTTGTTCTGAAGGACTCTAGTTACTATATCACCATGGGGTTAGCTAAACACTATCTTTAGCCCTGTAGATCACTTGCAGCAGCAGGAGGCCTCCATGCTCCCCAGCCTGGCTGAATACAGTATTTTTAACATTTCAGCAAGCACTTCAAGGAGACTTGCAAAGACAAACGAACTAGTGTGGGAGATGAGAGCACTAAATGCAAGGGTATGTAGCAATAAACTATGCTTCAGTGGGACTGATCCTGCCTGGAACAAAGCATCTGAAAATATATTTTGTGCGCGCTTAGGCGGGTCACAGTGTGTCTCTGTACAGAATCTAAAAGGCAAATTACTAGCATAAGATATGGTTCTAATTATACTTATCCCTTTAAGTATTGTCTAATACACCATTTCTGCTAGCTCCTCTAAGCTTCACAAAACAACGTGCAGAAGATTAGATTAGACCTCCACATATATATTTAATGTTAGGTAAATTAGACAGTCAAGTGTTGCTGGTCTCTTTTTAGGATGTGTACCCATCGAGGAAAAATAAATAAATAAATAAATAAATAAATAAATTGTTTCTAACTCAGTTCTACAGCTGCTAGTATGTAGATCAGCAGAGCTGTAGGTCTTTTTGACCTGACCTTGGCTGACACAACAGCAGGCACTAAATTCTCCAGAAGGAGGACAGAGGGAACAAATTCCTTCCTGCATGCTTGCGTTGCTCAGCATGTTTGCCTGGGCTACAGGAACTAGTGATCTGCTCATGGGCTGCACTTTCCAAAAAAAATCAGCAGTGCTGTACCTCTAGGAGCCCAATGGTGTCTGATATAGCATGGTCCTGCTATATATGACATGGCCCATATATGTCTTCACTTTAAAAAGCTTTCTTTCATATTTCTTTTTCTTTTTCCTAGAGAAAATCACAAGAAAATCATCTTCTGTTTCAGATATAAGAATGAAATCTTTCAAGGCACTAAAATCTGGCTGCCTTACCATGGCTCTTGTATAACCCATTTACAGCTCCAATCTTCTCCTTCTGCAGAGCAGCTCCTCTGCATGAAACTGAAGATGTTGGCTTGAGAGAGTGGTGTCATAAAAAAAACAATACTCTTTGTATTTGTTACTGTTGCCTTTATATATATGTGTGTGTACCCTTTATGCTTGTGTGTATATATATATATTACAATGCTAGGAATGACTTCTGGCCAAATATTGACTGAAGCATCCAAGGATACAAGTTGTTTGCAAGTGAAATATACATACATACATATATATATATACTTTTTTTTTTTTTTTTGGGGGGGGGGGGCGGGAAAGGGAGAGGAGAAGGAGTCCACAGAAACCTGCTTGTTTATATAAGCAGTGACTGCTCTAAGTCAGTGTCATCTCAGCCACAGAATTTAAAATGGAAGTGCTGTTTCATGGTTATATATACTGCTTAAATGTCACCTTTTATTCATCGTGCTTATTTTACATCTAAACTAGTGCTAGATCTTATGAATAAAGAAAAAAAAAAAAAAAAAAAAACATTTCAAAAAGGAAGGATTGGGGCTATGTGTTGACAGATTACATGGAGAATGACTAAACATTCTTTGCTAGAGTGTGTACTTGATCATACTAGAATCTTAATAGTAATAAAGCCGTATTATTTTGGAATCTCCTGAAATATCCTTTATCTAGAAAGAAGGTTAAATTCTAGTACACAGAAGCTGCAACTGAGAAGGTAAGATAAATGCATATTTGCTTCAGGATTAATGCAGCTTTTAAAACAATTTACAGCCCAAGAAACTATTAGAACACACTAAACATTCTATTTAAAATGAATCATTACTCATATCATATAGAGTGCAAAGGAAATTGAGAGCTTTGAAGAGCTCTCTTTGTAGATTTTGTATATTAATAAAAATTTCTCTGATATTTTGGAGCTGTGATTCCCAGATTATTGGCACTTTTGCAAGATCATCATCTACACAGTCATGCTTAATACCTCCTTGGTTTCCTTAGTCATCAGTATAAGCAGGAATAGTTTAATTTAGTTGTCTCCTTCACAATTAGGATCTCTGCTGGACTATAGAAAACCCCAAACAGTATGTTTTTGTCTGTGTTTAATTTAGGAATTATGGTCTATTGACCTCCAAATCAAAAAACTATTATTCTGACACAGAACTGAAGGCAACCACTACAAAATATCCTTTACTCTTAATAGGTATATTCTGATTGACAAGTACAGAAAAGAAACTTACATTGGTGTCCATATCACCTAAACATGAAGATTCATGCATTGCAGGCATCCAGATGTGAGTCATTTGGTCTTGCCTCCCTTTGTTTTCAGAAAAAAGAAACATGAACAAATGGCCCACTTGGATATCAATTTTAGGATGAGATTAAAAGTGTTTTAGGGATCCCCCAGGAATCATATTGGGCATCCAGACAACTAACTCAGCTGTAGACTTTCCAACTTAAGTGTATCTGCAAAGTCTAAAAAAGTTTTCTAAACCCTCTACTACAACTCGTTAACCAGCCTGTTGTCTCATTATCTGCCTATATTACATAAAGACTTTTTTTTTTACAGTGCAGCAAGGAAGATACCTCTATCCCCTATGACATCAAATATCTTTTTCATAATATTCAAATTATTAATTTCAGATAATATAAAGCCCTGGTGGAAAATCTATGGAATTGATGAAATCCTATTAAATATATGACATAATAAAGAACATTGTGTATTTCCCTCATTAAATTTTTTATCTGTAGTTACAAAATGAGACAGTTCTTTAATATTTAATTAAATACATTACTGATCATTCATTTGCACAAGCTGGAAGACACTGGTCATGTTTCTTAATCATAATATATTTTATACCAGTCTGTCTGCAATATTCAGTACTCAGAAGTTCAGAAAAATAAAAAATAAAAAATCCAACCTATGGCTGAATAAACAGCCAAAATGTCTAATGATTCAGCCCAGGTCATTACTGCTGCTGTAGCTTTGCACCCTATTATACAGATGGTTAATTGGCTAAGAAGCAGGGAACAAAGTAGGAGTGAGCACTTTCCTATGTGGCTCACAATCATCTGAGTAAAGCCTGGTCCAATGCAGTGATTGATCTAGGACATCTAGACGCAGGTGTCAACACATCCAAAGGACTCTTCCCATTCTGCCAACAGATTTCATTTCCCTTTGCAGTAGGTTGGGTCAAAGCCAACACAGCTAGGAAGTGCTCTACAGCTGATAGTTCTGCCCTGTGTTGGTGACATGACAATTCTACAAGGGTAGGTGTGTCACAGCAACTGCAGGGCTGGTCATGCCATGGCTGACTTGTCTTCAGTGCTGATAGGTACATGCTTGGGTCTTCTCTCAGAGGTCATTTGGATCCACACTTCCAATAGATTACTCAAATAATCTCAATATCCTATTCAATTGAATATACTATTGAATATCTTATTCAATCCTATCCAATTTGAATTTGCAGCGTTGAAACTATTTTACATAATGGATTAGAATCCCCTAGTCAAGACCTCATAACTGGACCTTCAGCCATTTATCTTCACCTCATTTCACTCAGTTAAATTTAAGACCAGTTTCATATTGCTTCTGCTGTCTTTGATATACATGATACAATATTGTGCACATTTTCCCTTTAGTGTGTTTCTGTGAGTTTCATTGTAACCATAGTCTGGTATACGAGAATTGGCTCAGACATTAATTTGATAAAGTCTTTTCTCTCTGAAGTATTTAATTCAATAATTTCATTGACACCTTCATGCTACACATTTATTAGGATTTTATTCCCCCCAAGAACACAGGCTCTTCTCTAAACAGTAATTTGTTGCTGTAGTAGTTTATCAGAGAGATATGTCTAAAGGTTTCTGTTAACAGTGCATATTTCATAAGATAGTACCATTCAGAGACTCACTAACGAGGAGAAAGCAAGGAGAACTTACTCAGCTATACATGAGAAAAATGAGTAGATTAATAGAAGAGAATTACACCTGCTACATTTCCACCCATTCTTTGTAGCTTAATTAGAAGGTTTAAAAGGGAACCAAAGTGTGTGGTGAAGCTCCACCTCATATCTCATTCAGGCTGATCCATGGTTCCAAGTGGAGTTAAAACAGTTAATTACCAGAGGATGCAGACCTTTATGTACTTATGTAGCCATGTTACAAACAGAGGGCTCATACTGCCAAAGCTGAAAGAAAAAATCAAATGTTCTTGAAGAAAAATTCTCACAGGTCTGAGGATAATCACAGGAACTATTTGCTTCATAGGGTCCTGACCACAGATATTTTCTTTGTATTTGTCCCTCTCTTTTTCTATATGTCTGTGGATTTTCTTTCACGATTTTACACCATTGTTTTCCAACCCTCTCAATCTCTCAGCTTCACCGACATGCTGTGACAAGGATTTCCACAGCTTGATTCCAAGCTCTGCAAAGAACTACCTGCTTACATCCATTTCTAACTTGCCACTTGTTAGTTTAATTTCATGCCCCAAGTTCCTACAGTGGAAAAGACAATGAAAAATAATTTTCCTCATAACTGTTCACAATTCTGTATATCTCTGCCATATTCTCTTTCAGTCAGCTGTTTCCCAGGTTGAAGAGCCCAAGTATACTTGATCATCCCCAATATTGTTTCACTCTTTTGATAATCTGAGAAGAAAACCCTTTCTTAAAGCTTTTTTCAGTTTTACCAAATCCTTGGCAAAAATATTTTTCATTTATCCTTTTTGAAAATAACAAAATGGAAAGTAGAAGGAATAACTTTGCATGATGGTTCATACAGAAATTCAACATGGATTTCATCATTTGTCTTGTTCCCTGATCATTTCCAAGTGTTTGATTTGACTGTTAACAGCTGATATTTGCACAGCAATACTTGTCTGCTATACCTCCAAGATCTTCTAGTCCACTACCATGGGTGTAAATTTGGACATTTTTTTTGGCTGCTTTGATTTACATCTACCTAAATTGAAATTTATCTACCACTCCTGCAGCACTTAGCATTTTGCCCTGAATAAACTGTAATTGCCTGCAACCTTTCTTACCTGACTCTTCACTGTTTTCCAAGTCAGTCGCTAATGCTTTGAACAGCAGGGTCCCCACACAGCTTCTTCCAATAGCCTGTTCCCATAGTCTTTGCCCTTTTAACCATTTCTTTATTCATGTGTTATGGTTTAACCCATCAGGCAGCTAAGAACCACACAGTGGTTCCCCTGCAGTGGGATGAGAGAGAGAAATTAAAAAATTAGAATTACCTGAGATAACTATCTTCATTTCAACTCATGAAGGGAAAAAAAAAAAAAAAAAAAAAAAAAGTTATGCACAATAAAATTGCTCACCACCAGTCAACCAATGTCCAAACTGTCCCTGAGCAATAGGGTAACTGACAACTTGCTACTAACTTTTTTTTTTGACTTGGCATCACATGGGATGGGATGTTCTTTTGGTCGCTTTGGGACAGCTGTCCCAGTTGTGTCCCCTTCCAGCTTCTGGTGCACCCCCAGCTGCCTCATGGACAGGGCAATATGAGAAACCAAAAAGTTCTTTTGAAACTAATACATTAGTGTGTTATCAGCATTGTTCACATCCTAAACCCTAAACACAATAGTACACTAGCTACTAGGAAGAAAATTGTCTCAAGCAAAACCAGGAAGAGCCTTCTCTGGCTTCCTGGTTTCTCTAACACCTCTGGCAAACTGAACTTATTGTCAGATTTCTGGAAAGCCACTCAAGCTTCAGGCAGCATATTAGTAGGATTTAATTGATGTTCAGGACTTGAAATTACTCCTAGTAATAGGGGATGCTGAGTTCACGACCACTACCCATATAGGATAATGTTCGTATCACACTGTGCTCTAACAATACTTACTTTGTCATAGCAACTTGCAATTGTATTTATGTTAAAGAATACAAAGCAGCAATTTCAGTGAATTCATTCCCAATATATGTGCTGACCCTGCATAGATGTTGACAAGTAACTTCATTTACTTTTTAGAGTATTCTTAAGTTACAGCATTCACAAAATACAACAATTATAGTTTTAAAAGCTATAAATGTAATGGATTGACTGGAGCTCACCTCAGATGGAAACAATCCCTGATCTGAATATGCCCCCCTAGGTTCTGCAGGGCAGTGTGCTTTGAGGGGTAAAAGAGGAGGCTGGGAATTGAAAGTGAAGAGATGAGAAGAGAAAACAAGTTTTTCAATGTCCTGCTGCTCTGATTTTCATCCCTTCAGACCCCAATAATGACTTGTGTGATAAAGGGCCAGCTCACATCTGCTGGGGCAAGTCCTCACCACGATCTTTGGGTGATCTGGCTACACACCACTGCCAGCTGGGAAGGGAGAAAGACCTGACTTTGTGACATCCACCTGGCTGTCAAGTTTTTTCTTGTCATTGCAAGGCTGAACTGCAGTATTTTATGACAAGAAAAAATACACCGTGTAGTTCTCTCTGCTCCACTCACTTGTGGAATGTTAAAAAATAAAATATGTATATTTCAATACTATGTAAAAAAGAAAAACAAGGCTCTGCATTATGCATTCCTCTGACAGCCTACAATGAATGTTTTGAAATGGCGATCAACAATTTTTATTTTGATTCTCATGCTTAAAAATCCCATCAGTTTTGCAAATACAGAAGTTAGAGGAGAATGTTAATCAATAAATTTATTGCAATAAACAAACAAAGCAAAACAAAACAAAATAAAGAGAAAAACAAAACACATGAATCCCTGCAAGTATATTGATTTTACAATACCAGGAAAAAGAAAAAAAAAAAAAAAAAAAAAAAAAAAGGAAAGAAAAAAAAAGTGCAGTATTTGCTGGAGCTAGATTCCAAATACTGGATCCAGACAACCCCAGTCTCTCTTTCCAGTTGTCTGCTCACTACTTTTATGTGGTCACTCTGTCTTGTCCAGATGATCAACACATATTCTGTTCATATTCTGTTCTTATATATCATAATGATCTTCATGAAATAAGAGCTCACTTAATGTTATGTACAACATAAAGAGAACTCTTCTCACCCTTTCAACATCCTTCCACCATTGAATGGAAAAGTGAAAATAAATTGCAAAAATCTTTTTCTTTTTATTTCTTCTTCTGTAATGAAAGAATAAAATATGCTCTTTGGTGTTTGTGTTTTGTTGTTGTTGTTATTTGTTTTTTTTTTTGTTTTGTTTGTTTTATTTTCATTTTATTGTAAAGAGTCACAATTGAATCACAATTGTGATTCAAACTGGGATGAAGATAAGTTTGGATCAGAATTTCAACCTCAGAGAAATGAACTGGAAATGGAAAATAATTAGAGGTAACCTAACATATGTTATTCTCCCAGTCTTGTTTAAAACATTTGATTAATTAATTAATTAATTAATTAAATAAGTCTGATCACTTTGGAGGTGTAACTTGTCATTCATGTCTGGTTTAGGCACATTGTAAGTGGAGTATGAAATCTCTCCCGGTTGATACAGATTTTTGTAGGGTATATATTTCAGACTGGTGGGTTTTGGTTGGCTTTTTGATGGCTCATGGATATGGATTAGCTCTAAAACCTGTAGAATCTTAGTTAGGTGTTTTGCCACTATATTAAGGTCATTAGCTTTCTTATGAGAAGGTGGACAATGAACTGAGAGATTTGGTGGCAATCTTACATTAAAAGGATAGAATCTGAACAGGAAGAAACAGGGCAGGAGAAAATTTAGAAGGTAAATGATAACTGAGAAGATTTTGCATAGGAGAAGACAGTATGAGATGAACAGAAGGTCTACAGTCCTCTTGGTGTGTGTTACCAGAAAAACTTGGAGTTATGCCCAGGTATCTTGAATCTTTCCCATTTTTTCATGAAATAAAACTGAGATCATGAAGGAGAAGACAATATGTGATCTGGAAATTAAAATTTTACCAAAGCATGTATATATACATGTAAGTTTGCAATATATATTTATGGATTTAGCTTGCATTTCAGCTTTCTTGAAAGGAAGCAAGAAGCAAGATAACAAAAGCATAAACAATTATGAATGATTTACAGAAGCTTCTGTTCTGATCTGTAGAAAAATAGGGAGATATCTGATAATAGCATTGCAAGACGATATCTATTCAACACAGTCTTTCACTACAGAAGTTGCATCTACAACACATTGCAGATGCCAAGGCTTTAGTAAGTCCCAGAGGAAGATAGATTTTTCAATAGATTTTGGAAGAATACTCAAGCACTAAAAAAGAAACAATAAAACACATACATAAGAAATAAAGAAGTATTCCTCAAGTAATCCTTCCAGATCTTAGGTCTTGTTATAAAATTAATCTCATTTCTACTTCCTGTGGAATTCCTATATCTTTCTTTGCTTCTTCACTTTGGTTATGGCCACTACCAATAGGAAATAGTTTATCTTATAAAAAATTAGTCAAATTATTTTTCTAGTTAACCAGCTGATACAACTGGAAAATTGTACCAAAACTAGCAGGATGAGACAAAAGTCAAAATTTCCCATTCAAAGGAATTTTTGAACTTTTTTTTTTTTTTAATTAACATTTTGAATGATAACAAAGAGAAAACCTGAAATAAAAATTTATTGTGGAAAAAAATATCAAGAAATAAGGAATAATTTGGTTGGATTCTCTTATTGCAAATTGTATTTTAGCTTGTAATTTATGAAAGATAAAAACATTTAAATGTTTTTATTACTATGTCACTGCATGATTTGCATAACTGGATATGACATCTCATATCCACTGTGTTAATAATTGCTATTCTAAATGATAATTACTTTTGAAATTGGTATTCTAGCTGATAAATTGGTGTTCTAACTGACCATTTGTCATTGATTTTAGTATTTAGTGGTTCCTTATCATGAGCAGTACAAAAACATACCACAAGAAAATAATATATTTTGGAACTCAAGGAATGATCTTTTTTTTTTTTTCTGGTATAACTATATTTTTTTTTAATGAAAGTTTAATGAAATCAATCTGTGAGTGTTGATGAAACAACAATTTCTAGTTAGAAAATTGCTCTATTGGCCAGTTCATCTGCAGTTACGAAGTTACAGAACATTGAAATAATTTTTGCTTTCACAAAAACAATACTGAAGAGAAGTTTAAATTGGAAGTGTTTGTTAATGGTAGTAAAAGTGGAATAATAATAGTCTGCATTCTATAAAATTGTATAAGTGGTAATATGATTACTTTGCCAATTTTTTTCTCCAAAACTTTTCCTTCTCTAAGTAGTTATTTTCTTTAGGTGGACTGATAATTACCAAAATACAAATTGCAGTATCATAATTAGCAACAGCAGCAGGACTAAACACTTGTATTAAAGAAGGCTTTATTGTAACTGACACCGAAATCCTCAGTTTAGAATACTTTTGTGCAAATGAGCAATAGTTAGACATCATGTCAAAGGACAGGTAACTAAATAACCCTTTGTCATATGTTCCAACTGTAAACTGAATAATGGACATTTATAGAGAAGTTGGAGGAAAAATACTGAAACTGAAAAATATTGTGGATACAAAGTTATCACAGCATATGGGATAATCACAGTAGCTACAGTGCTCATTAATTCTAATCAGTGTTCCAGTCAAGATGGCAGAGCACCTAAGATGGAGATAGATATATGATGAAGTATAACAGAGGAAATGCTTCAATGTTGTTATATACAGAGTATCACAGACACATTTTATGACAACAAATGTGACAGGTTAGCAATATGGGAATTTGGGAAAGGAAAGCCCTGAAATCAACACAAATTCTTGCTGTCTTGACTACTCTCAGCTTCCCAAAAGAGATCATGTATTTCAGACTTTCTGTTGTTTCTCTACTTTTCTCATATCAACCATTTTGTTGTTCTGCTTGGTTCTGAAATCTAAAAAAAAAACAAAATGTGTATTTATCAAAGTTGTACTGGGTCTGGCTGGAATGTTAACTTTTCCTGCAGCAGCCCATACAGTGCTGTGCTCTGCACTTGTAGCTGGAACAGCAGTGTTATCACACCAGTGTTGTGTCTACTTGCTGAGCAGTGCTGGCACAGCATCAGGACTCTCTCTAACCCTCCTAGGAGGTGGGCAAAAAGTGAGAAGAGAAACATCACCAGGGCAGCTGACCTAAACCAACCAAAGGGATATTCCATACCATGTGATCTCACACTCAGCAATAAAAGGTGGAAACAGGAAGAAGAGGGGAGGGGTGGGCTCTTGTGAAAACGTCGGTCCTCCTCCCGAACACCAGCTACGTGCGTTGAGGCCCTGCTTCAAGGACATGGTCAAGCATTGCTCATTTGTAAGAAGTAGGGAGTAATTTCTTTCCTCTGCACTTCCACATAGCCTTTATTTGTTTCATTTGTTTGTTTTCCTCCCTTTGTTTTCCTCTCCCCCTCCCTTTTCCCCTTTCCCTTTTTATTTCCCTTTAGTTAAATTGTTTAGTTCATAATAATCTTTCTTTAATTATTATTATTATTTCCCTTTAATTAAATTATCCTTATCTCAACCCATGAGTTGTTCTTTGCTTTACTTCTTCCCCTCCTCATCTAAGGAGGGGGAGTGAGAGAGTGGTTGTGGTGTTTAGCTGCCTGGCACGGTAAAACCACCAGAAAGTATAAATGTATTGTCAAGGTTTTGCTAATACAACAACATCTGCTAGAAGCCATAATAAGAAAGTTGAACCGAACAAATATCTATGTATTAATTCTACTACATTGCCTAATTTATGCATATGTCAGATTAGACTGCAGAAACACACATCTTTTCAATTTAAGAAGCATGCATCTTTTTGGTTTAAATGGTGTCATCATCACTTATTGAAAAAATACTTATTTTGTTTCTCAATTTAGTATGGTACAATCTCCATATAAAAATATTTAAAATATATTTGATATCATATACTAGAAATTAATTCTCTCATCCTCACCACCCACAGGAGACAGAACAGAAATTCACACCAGCATACTGCAATACAACTCCTCAGATGTGTATACCATCCCATCAGAGATGGATTCAGTTGTTACCTACCAGTAATTCATTCATTCTGTATAATCTACATGCATTAACATAGTAGATCTTCTTCTGATAAAAGGGCACAGACTGTCCAACTTTCCAGTTCCATCTTTCTCCCATTTCCTATGATCTGCGTATTAAAGCATCATGATCTTTATCCACAAGGCCAAGCTTAGTTTATTTTCCCAGCTCTTATTATGTTAGGAGGCAGAAATTGCTTTCTACCCCACATTTGTTTCTACACAATTATTTCCTACAATTAGGATAATATTCTACATCAATAGCTTGTATTAACATTTGGGAAGTACTAGGTCTGATGTTGCATCTCCTGTGGAAAGCATAGACTTGAGGTAATTCTTATACCACTGTATAGGTCCACTGACTTCTGTGCAGATACATAAAATTGACATCTTTGCTACAACTCTAGGTCATACGAAGTAGCAAGCCCAAGGGATTAATTATAAGGAAGAAGTAGACCATTACACAGAAACACAGAATTAAACAAGCTGACACTGCTAAGACTCGGATGATATAATGTCCTATACCAAAAAAGTTTAACAGGAATTAACCTGATTCATCTCATTTCAAGTTAGAAATTCTGCCTCTAAACAAATAATAGCAAATGAGGTCCTGCAATGTCCTCATCTTTTTTTCTCACCCTCACACACTTATTTCTCACAATCTCTATTTCGTGTTCTTTAAAATGAAAGAGAAAGAAAAATGAAGTAGAAGCTCTCAAATTTTCTTTGTTGTATACACATAATTTTTAGAGTAGCTGCATTAGTATTGTTCATGCTGAAACAGAACAAGGAGACAATGTGTTTGTGATGTTTCTATTTTAGACCTTACAAGTGTTTCAGATAGTCACTGACAAGCAGAACAAGAATTAATCTATTGCGTTAATAGGATTAAATGGAGTATGATGGGACAAAATGGGCAAAGTGCTCTTCACAAAAAGATATATTTTTATTGTACTTCAGTCTTTACCAAAAGCTGTTCTCTCCAGAAAGCAAGCTCCATGAAAATGCTCGGAAAAGTAAAAGGAGATGTATAAGGGAATAAGGAAGTACTGCAGTATAAAATTTAATAGGGTGACAGTAATACGTGTGCTAAATTCTGAATGCTATTTATGTTATTCATGATGTTAGAGAGATCCACACAGATCCCCTCACTGAACTGCATGTTAGCATTGCATTTATAAATTCTGATGATATGGACTCTGGTTCATATCCCTAAAGGAAATGCATAAAGATTCAAAATACAGTTATTTCTGGAGCATTTTGGTTAAAATCAGCAGTTGGAGTTAGAGTGCATGATCTTCCCAAGAATGAGTTGTTGCATAAGACCCTCTTCTATCCTCAGTTCTTTAATCTTTGTCAATCTACCTGATCTACAGAATTCTTACTCAAAATTTCAGAGTCCTGTCTCCTTGTTGCCTATAATCTCCACTGAAGAGAAGACCTTTACAAATGTCCCAAATTGTCCTGAGACTGTCCAGCAAATGCCACCCTCCATTTCCCATTGTTTCTGGACCCTTTCCCTTACCATGGGACTAGAGACTGCAGTTAAAATAAGGTTCTTGATCATTCCTCTTCCTTTTCCCTCTTTCAAATAAATAAAATATTACCATTCAGGGTATGCCATTACCCATTACACTATAACGCAAGCCCCCTGGGGACAGAACCAGGTTCTATTTAACAGCAATAACTAAGGTATATATAAGATCCTAGGCATGTCTTACATATGTAACTGAATTCTGCATTATCATTTAGAATTTAATTTTTAATATTTCCAGAGTTATATACTGTTTTCTCCTGGTTAATTAAAAGCATGGAGTCTTTCCTTGCGGCTGAATGAGAATTACACATAATCATCACGGTTTTACATAGAGCAGCTGTGAGGCTTAGTGCAGTGTGAAAACTTGGGACAACACAAAACCTTGCTTGCACAAAAATTTAAACAGAGTACCAGGAGTGTTGTGTGGAGTATTCAAAGTGTTTGAGTGGTATAACTAACATTGTCATGGCATATTCTCAGACCCAAACAGCAAGCACTTGCAACCCCAGTTAGAACAGAATGTAATCTGGTAGGGTTGCTTGTGATCCACATAATTCAGCATAACTTTAGTCTTCATCAGAAAGCAGTATCTCACTCTCTTCTTCTGCCCCCACCTGCAGGTTGTGTGGGATTTAATAGCTGTTCAGCTTCAAGGTGAGTCAGTTGAGCTTGATGCTCAAACACAAAACCTATTTTTGGTTAGTTATTTTTTCATCGTATCAGAGTTGAAGAAACTCTTTGCAGGATTGCTAAATGTAGTGCCAGAGAAATGGCTGAAACATGTGCACAGGGGAGGATGAATAAAAGGAGGTTAGAAGAAACACGCCTCTAAAGTGCAGTAGATTTAGTACACTGCAAACCTTCCCCCTGAGTGATGTTCATCAGATGCTAGTGTGTGCAGGGCAGAGCCAGAGCCCCACAGAACTTTGTATCTGCTTGTCCTCAAATGCCTTCCTGTATGATTTCTCTGAACAGTCATCTTTTCATTTTATATATTCTCAGTATTTTGAGCCACCAGTATTCAAAATCTGCATTCATAGGCAGCTTATGGCATGTCACCTTACGTTAGTCACCCAGAAACTCAGCCATGAGTCACTGCTGTGGAGCCTGGTGTGTTCGATCTTAAGCTGTTTCCCTTTTGTGCTAAGAGAGAGACCTCAGTGTTAAGAAGCAAAATTCATCTTTTACATAATTCTGCCTCTCAGTGACCTGGAAAAAAAAAAAAAAAAAAAAAGTTTCTCTACATTTCCTTTCTCTTTGTAGCTGCTTTGCTACCTTGCACATTTTTTTTTCACTTGATATTTAACTCCCATGTGGGATGGATCTTATTTCTATGCTAAAACTAGAAATTGTGGTCTTAAGCAAGAGGACATAGCCTGAGCATCTAAGTTTGAAAGAGATTTCTTGCAATCGGTTGTATAAAACTTTGTTGTTGTTCCACTGATATTTAGTTTTATCACCTAATTAACCTTAATGAAAAGGGGATACTTTGACAAAGATGCATCTGTCTTAGTATCACAAATGCTAGATGAAATGAGATACACTGTTTTGATATCTATGAAATCAATAAATTCTTCATTTTTAGAGGCATTTAGACATCTAGACAAGAAAACTCTCACTTGTGAGGACAGCTCTTAGGTGTTGAAGCAGTTAACTTTATTTGATTAAGTGGCACTTAAGGACCAAGCTGTCAGCATCTTTTATTTCCAATATATCAAACAAATTAAAAAAAATATATATATATATAAATATGTATATCAAACCAATTTTTAGAAAATTATAGAAAAAAAAATAAGATTTCTTTTGTGGTTTTGGCACTTGGAGAAGGGAGGAGAAGAGGGAAAAAGAGACATCTATGGTGTGAGAATCCTAAGTTTTCAAGTAGTTTCCTTGTCTGACTGAGTTTTTGTACACATAACCCCACACCTGGCTGAATCATCTCATCATTCTAAACCTTTCAGCAATTGTTTTTCTTAATCCCTTCTTTTGGAGCGTTTACATTTGACATGGAATATGCAAAGTTACCTGAGTTAAATGGCAAGGTAATTCACCAGCTCAGACTCAGACATCAAGGCTTACACCTAGTGAAAGAAATGCCTGTATTCTCATGTCTGCTTGGAGATAACTTGTGTAAAGAACTGCATCAATGAGAGGCTAAAATTTTCTACCCTTCTCCTTTCCCAAAAGCTAGCCTGCTACTCCAGAATCATTTGCTGGGATGTAGGAAATAACAATCTCTTCCTACAGAGATAGAAACAGATTCAAGGTTTTCCACAGGCCAGTCTTTGAATTATGGAATGTATTGTTAATGCTTCATTTACTGCATTTTTGTTAATCTAGACCTACATTTCAATAAATAAATAAATAAAATTGTTTAATCGATCAGTCCCATCCTGTTCAACAGAAGTTCCAGAGCAGCCTTAATTAGTGGGCTACGCTGATCAAGACAATTTCTCTCTGGAGATAAAATAAAGGTCTTATTTCCCTGTCTCTAAGCATAGAAGGATCACAATGCTGGCACATCTGAAATGTCACTGCAAAGCAAAAATCAAGTTGGTAGAAAATTTGAAAGCACTGCTCTTCACTTTATTTACTTTGCCTACAGCTCTGCTTATGTCTCCCACAACAAGACAACAAGACTGGGTAAAGCAAACCCAGAGGAGCCCAGCTGCCTTGGAAAATCTGTCTGTTGCCTGTTTGACTTCAAGGTCTTGCTTTCAGTTCCAGTAACTGTTAGCAAAATTTGCCTCTGATTCCCTGAACTAATTGCTAATAGATAACAGTTGATTTTTTTCCCTCAAATCACATGAAGAACTTGCATAAGAGAAAGGTGGAAGTTTTCAAAGAATGAGAAAATAAGGGGTTTAAAGGCAAGGCAGGAGATGGCAAGATGAGGCAAGAGAATTTTCCCTGATCCATTTATATTAAATCCCCTAATCCTTTCATGCTACCTGGAGCTTTCTTGAGGCAATCTTTGCAAGAACTGGTGAGCCTAAATTCACTTTGTTTCTCTCTTTCTTTTGCTTCTTATTGTTAAGCTTAAATTTAAATTAAACAACAAGTATTGAATTGATATTTTTTTTTTTAATGGGGGTCTAAATTAACAAAACGCAGTAGATGAGACATCAACTGTACATTTTGACTGATGTCTCATGATTGGAAGACTGGCCAGGGCTGTGGAAAACTTCTATATTGTTTCCATCACTGTATGAAAAGATCTGAGAAATCAATACTTCTTTCATCCCAGAAGATGGGTCTGGAGAAGCAGGCTAGCTTTTGAGAAAGGAGAAGGATGAAGAATTTCAGCCTCAATCTGACAGTCATATCAAATTGGTTTGGTATTTAGAACTGCATATCGAGGTACTTTGGCAAAGCCTTCAAGGCCTCTACCTGCACCTTCAAGCACACAACCACCTGTAATGTTCAGACTCTGTTGGGCTTTGATGACCAATAAAAATCACTTCAAGTACTGATCAAAGCTTGGAAGAGTCGAGGTGACATACTTAATATTTCTTAGATAGCAGAAAAAGAAGAAAATCATTCTGACTTTCCATATACATCAGAAAAGTATGATATGTGTAAACTGTATTCAATGTGAAGTTGTCACCAACAGCAGTGAGGGCAAATGACCTAGAAAGTTTACACATATAAGCAGAAAACCTCTAAATGAAATGTTATGAGGAAATGCAAGTTAAATGCAGACGGGAAGGAAAATAATAATGGAGAACACACATTAAATAGAAAGAAAAAAGTCCAGAACAGTAGTGCTAGAAGTGACTTATTGGAAACAGCAATTTAGCCAATAAGTTTTGAAACTGCAGTGTGATATGACAGCAAAAGGTCAGTACAGTTTCAGTCTCAGATGCAGAGCTATTCTTAAATGGGGCAAAGATGCGATGATCTGTCTCTGTACAACAATGGAAAATCTGTATGGGCAGACCTTTCCTCAAAAAAAAAAAAAAAAAAAAAGGAAAATTAAAATTTGTTTTGTTTTATTTTTAATTTTAAATAAGACTTTAAACCAGACTTAATATACGCCATCAGGAAAGTTGTGCAGATTGACTAGCAATTTATTTTCAGTAAAGAACAGCAAAGAAAAATGTAAACATTTTTGTACCCAGGAAAAGATAAGGACTGCTAATTGAAAACTCCAAAACTTATATTGCCACTGGACTGGGTACACTGGGAGTACCCAGGGGTACCTGGTTGAAGAGTCTTGGCCTCAAGAAATTATTTGGGGTTTCTGATGCTCCAGAAAGTTGCATAAGTGAACACACATCCCACTGAAACATCACCTGGAGATGATTACTTTAGGGAATTCCCTTCTTTGAATTTTATGAATAATCTATATCATTCTGGCCTCATTTCATGAGTCCTAGTTATTGTGCTGGAGGACAGAGCAAAGAGCTGTTCCTTATGTAACCTCTTTGTGCCATTCATGATTTTATAGAACTCTGGAGCAACCTAAATCATCTCCTTTTCATGTTGAAGAGAGCATTGCTTGTGTTAACAGCAGAAAAGCTTTGATCATCTTTCTTCTCTTCTCTGAAAATTTTCCAGTTCTAATATATCCTTTTTTTTTTTTTTTCCTTAATTTATGAAGAAACTATAAAAGCCCCTCAGTGTTCAACTTGTGACAAACCAAGGTTTTGTATAACTAGCTTCTGTTTTGTTCTGCGTTCGTTTCTCTCCAAGTCCTAAAATTTTCTTTTAATTTTTACTGGTGATGAACTGGTGTTTTACTTATCCCAGTAACAAGGTCTCAATCCCCAGTGGCTGAAAAGAGTTCAGGATCTATCATTTTGTATGTGAAGCTATGATTTTTTATTCACGCCATACATACATTGTTTTATATTTATCTACATTTAATTTCACCTGCCATATCCGTCCACTGAGTCTGGTAAGGACCTTCTGGTCCTTTCATAACTGGTCCTCACCAGTTTTACCTTAAATAACTGTATCATCAGCAAACTTTGTCATAACACAGCATCCCCTTTTCCAGGTAATTTATGAATATATTAAAAGGCAAGTCCAAACACAGACTCCTGCATTACTTCAGTGCTGATCTTCCTCGACTGAAACTGTTGAATGCTTCTTAATGCCTGTGCAGTTTTCCAGAGCTTATGATCCATTCTATTTTCTTCATTTGGATGCAACTTTTAGGTTATTGACCGATACTATCTTTATTTAATAAATAAATAAAATCTTTTCTGCTTAGCAATTCCTACTTTTTAGTAGGTGGTGTACACCTATTGTGATGTACTTGGGAAAAACAATGAGCTTTCCATGAGCCTGTTATACAACCTCAGTTGTCTGTATAACACCTGCTAAATTTTAATTCTCTTACCTTCCTTTTTTATCTTCTTTTTAAAAAAGTGTCTCATTTATATATATATCCGTTTTTTGAAGCTTAGTACATGATTTGGTCTTTGTAGTTTATCTGGGAAGTCCTGACTTTTCTGAAATAGATTGTGGGTTTTTGTTTGTTTTGTTTTTTTTTCTAGAAAATAATTTGATTGTTGTTTAATAATAACAATAATCTGCCTGACAAAACTCAGGGTGAAGTGACAATGACAGACCTCAGCAAGCTGACTAGGGAAGGGTAGCAGTGAAGGAGGATTAAAAAGTATGCAAACACACACAGCAGGCAAAGAGGGATGGAGATACCTGCAGCACCCTGTGACCCAGAAAATGATTGAAACAGGTGTTCCTACCCTTCAAGCATCAAGGCTGTAACACAACTATTGCATTGGTAATGTACGAGAGAGAGAGTGAGAGAGAGCAGTTTTTCTTGTTTTCCTGTAGAAACAAGACCCTGAAAGAGTCCTATTGCCCCACAGAAACCACACTTTTTATCATTCAGTCCTATTTTTTCCTTTCACAGAGAAGTATTTTTTAGAATGTTGAATCTATAATATTTTGATGCTGATCAATATTCTGCAAATAATGTAAGAGAAAATCTTGACTTCATGCCACCTATATCTCCTCTACTTGAATAAAAGGGGAACAAATGTTATTAAAAGTTGTATTACCATAATACAGTCATGGTACTAAGTTACCATTCCTTCCACTTTGGTAAGCCAAAATCATTTATGCTCCAGATGTGTTCCCATTTGGAAAAATGTAATGGGCTCCAATTCCATCTGTTCCTGTTACTGTGGATATAAAAACCATTTTAGTGATAAAAACATAACCCAAAATGAAAAACAAAACACAGAGTACAAAATAAATTTGTTTGGCCTTAAAGAAACTGTCTCTTTTTGAAAACCTCATACTGAGCAAACAAAAGCAAAAGTATCTGTTGATGTAATATTTATCAATCAAATCAGTAATGTTTCAATGATCAAAGGAAATACATTTACCAGTAGGGTGCTGGGTATAGCTGTTGTTTGAGTTTGAAAGCAGGAACAGTAGAATATCAAATCCTGAATATAATTTTAATACATTATATTCTTTTGGCAACAGCTCTGCCCTGTTATAATTCTAGTAGAAATGAAAATATTAACTTAAGGATCAAAAAAAATAAGTTCTAAAAGATTATTATTTTCTAAAAATGAGGAGATAAAGCTTTGCAATATTATGGTTTCACAACAATTCAGCAATTCCTGTGTTATGGTAAAACAACAAAAAATAGAAATTTATTTTCTTTGAACATTTGCTTTCATTTTATGCAATCAAAATGAATCAACATTTAGTAAAGAACAAGGAGATCCTTCTGAAGGACACAGTTTCTGACTCAGTATGATAAATAAGCCTCAACCAATTCTTCATTTTGTTTCTTCCCTGCTTCAAACACCTTTTCCAGAGAGGATAAGTGTACATTCATTTATTGCGACATTTACAACCATTATTTGATATGAGGACTGGTACAGAAAAGTTGATGAGTCAAGAAGTAGCAGTTTTGCATCAATTTATCTTGAAGCATTAGAGATTTTTTTTTCTTCAAACCTACATTATCAGTAATGTCATTTTGTTTGTTTTTCAACTAGACTGCTTATAATGTTAAATCTGATATCCTGTAAGAGCAAGAAGCTGTGAATGAGAAACTGAAACTGCTCTGAGTGATATTTATTGTTCTTATTTCCTAGTAATAAATACATTTTGTAGGTAATCCTACTATCTTGACTAGCTTATGCCTCTACTTGAATCCAAATCATAAACTGTGAATGAACCCTCTGGATTATCTTCCAGTTCTTGCTACCTCTTTTTGCACCTTCATGTTTTGCAATCAATGTGCTTTTATATTTTCAGAGGTCTCAGCCCTGTAAATGTAGTGAGATTCTCTTCTTTCAGCCTTCTTGTTGCCATTGTTTTGGTATTCTCTCTTCTGGTTCTTTGAGTTTTAACATTTAACGGAAAAAAAAATTAGCTTTATTTGAGAAAGATTATTAATGTCGTTGTTATTTTTAACAATACGTTTATGTACTAGTACCATAAACCTACAGAGTATATTTGAGCAGAGATTTGACCCTCAGGGTATCAGTCAAAAATATTGAGGCAGCTTCTTTGGAAATGCACAGAGGTCCTAACAGTGAAATATGTGTACTTTTTGTAGATCTACCAGGAATTACAGATGCTTACTATTTGCAAGGATGAAAGATCCAACAACTCAATCTAGAAACAATCTTAGTGCTGCAAAGACCTCAACCTAGATCACGGGATTTTTTTAATCTGAGAATGGTATAATCATACACTTCATGTTTATTCATAGTTCCACTAAGCCAATAATTTATTACTGAATTTTACTAGCAGCAAACTATAATCTGGTTTTATTTTTGCTGATACATATACCATTGAATCCAGACGGAGGATTTCGGGGATTTTGTCATATTTTTGTCTCTTCTTGTTCTCATTTCAGGTGAAGAGTAAGGATGCTGGTACGCTTGTCAAACAACAAAACAAGATTCATGTAAGAATTTTACAAAGAGAAAATCAGAGGGAATTTTACATTCCCTCTGATTTCAATGACAGGATTTAATTTCTCCAGTCACAAGCAAGCCCAGAGTATTCAGGTATCCAAGAATCAATGCAACATTCCCATAGTTCATTCATTCCATCATTACTGATTAAGTCACATGACTTCCAATAAAAATGCCATAACAATCCAAAGGATTTGAAACAATTTCATCTCCCAGTATAACAGAAATTCAACTAATTTTGACTATTTTTATGTTTAATATAACTTCCTCTTTGACCCTTATCATTTACCTAGATGTTGTCACCTCTCTTTGAATGAATCAGATCCTTTTTTTGATTTTTTTTCAAAGCACATCTTTGTCTCATAATAGTTCCAAAATCTCAATTCTTCTATGCTTTTTGTCTGTCTTCCGGATAATTCCATCATCTAATATTTGACCATGCATCAGTTGTACATAGAAGATTAATTTCTCACAGGTATGATGAGAGGAAAACATTCCTATTTTTGACTTCAGTTGATTTCACACCCATTTGCTTGGGCAGAAAATCTGTCATTGACTTCATATTCTGTCATTGATTTCAATTACATGAAAACACAGTAATAGCCATATTACTATAGTTGTGGTATATCTTTTTGTTTGTTTGTTTTATTTGTCTTTGAAATACTCCTAAGGAGCAGCATTCCCTTCAGTTTATGGAGGGGTAAGTTCTGAAAAGCTAAATACTCCCAACAATACACAGGAAACCTGTGGTACAGCATGTTCTTTATCTTTTAAATCCTAAACCTACATTAGAAACCTTACCATCCTTTCTACCATGGCTGTATACATGGCATGAATAAGGAAAACAGACTGTCATGAAATTTCCAGATGTACAGCAAATAATGTAATTGTTAAATATGTATGTGTATATGTAAATATGAAAAAAACTTTAATATATTCCTCACAACTAAGACTGTAAGACCCTTAGTCTTAATAAGGAATGGATAAGTAGATGATCCACAAGATATGAAAGAGATAGAAGAGCATTATTGGTCATGCCAGGATCAGTCTTCCCCCTTTTACGTAAAGTAGAGAGCGAGCCAAGCCTATTTGGCCCTCTGTAGCACTTGAGGATACTGCATCCACCACTACAATTGCAACAGGAATGCAGGGCTTTGCTTGTAACTGGCATTAAATCCTCCTCAGTTTGTTGCCTTCCTAAAGGAAGGTCTCCCTTCATTCAAACAAACCCTTGCACATAGTGTTGAGATTGTGGATGTTGCTGTGTCTCTAGTAAAAGCATTTAAAAGATCCCTCTTTATCTGAATACCTCCTAATGTCACAGCACTGGCACTGATGATATGATTACATACCTTCTGTTCACACCCCCCCCCCCCCAGGAATGACAGGAAAGCTCACACTGTCTTCTCATAACAGCCATTGTGGCATTTCTTCCTCAATGCACAGTACTTGCTGCCTTGCCCAGCACCTAGATGATGTGATTGTTGTTTAATATGGCAACCTACTGTGGACTACTCCCATTATTGCCTTGGCTGAAGTCTATGAAGAATACTTTTTTTGTCAAAGTAGAAAAAGTGGCAATCTCAGCCTCAGAGATGGGACTCATCTCCAATCACTATCACAGCAGTTAACCAAACCATCATGACTTTTTTTTCTATTTAAGAAAATAAAGTATATATTAAGAGGTTCATGCTGTTAGACTGAACACAAAATTTCAATGAAATGTTCAAAGGCAGAATACAGGGTTTGCTCTTCTAGCTCCTACTGTTTTAAAAATAAAATGTGTTCTCAGGTATAACATGTTTTAAGTTATGTTAAACCTAACATCACTTCTAAGTGTCCGCTTGCCAAAATCATACAAACTTTTAAAACTAAAATCAGAGTGGAACTCAGCAGGAGCATAGTCCTGCAAGATTTATTTTTAAACACAACTTTTCTATAATTTTCCAATGTTAGATGGTAGCCATTTCAATCACAAAGATGAAATGACATTTGTTATTCTCTTATTTCCTGTTATTCTGTAGCACTCCAAATCTAGTAAAGAGTCCTGAGCCTTTTAAAGTAGTTTGTTTTCCACGTTTCCACATTGTACCCACAGTAGGTCTTCAAAAGCTTGTGGCCATCACAGGCTTGCCTTCAGCTCCTGCTGTTATTATTGCTTACATAGACAGAACCACAGGTTTTAGAAGTTACAGTGAAACAAACCAAATGCAAATAGAGTTTTCATGGAGATAACCCTGAAGTGCAACACTTGGTGTTACAAATTCACATTATCTTCTGAGGAACCAGAGAAGAGTACCCACATTCTTCTGGGAAGAAGGAACACACTAATAGGTATCATACTAAGTGCAGGTACACAGTTTTGTTATTGACTTTTTTTAAAAATCACAGACATATTCATGGGTTTTACTTTCTACATTGTTGTGATTGTTTTATTTCTTCATTATGTTACTATGAGTTTGTTAAAAGTTGATTATCCATGTATAAAATTCATTTTTATTTATTATATGAATTTTCAGTGCTTTAAGTGCTTTAATTAGAACAAGAGCATCCAAGCAAGTTCTGAAGCAATGCCTGCATATAGAGCCTCTTGGTTGTTTTTTGTTTGTTTGTTTGTTTTTTCACAGCTCATTCTAAAACGTTGCTAAATGAAAAATCTGGCAGTCTAAGCCTGGCAATCTGAAAAACTCAAACAGTTAGTAACTTTTGGCTAATTTCTTCAAAGGAGAAGGACAAATAAAGATAGATGAAATGAAGAAATGAATTCTTTCAATGAAGAAAGAATTGACATACTGGACTGTCCTTTGATCATGATCTCAGTAGTTTCTTTCTCAATTAATTCATGGAAAGGAGTTCTAAGAATGTATCATAATGCACATACACAATGGGATAAGTACTCTTTAATGACCTATAGTAGTGACAAATTATTTCATCCTATGCTTCAATTCAAATTCATTCAGTCATTGCACTGGAGAATATCATCAAAGATTCAGGCATTTCATGATACACACTTCACTGCTGAGGAAGCAGTGGCCTTTTGAAAGCCATTTCCCCCCCTTGATCTCTGATATCTAAAAACGTAACATTTTATAAATCTCTGAATGGGGATTAGAATCAGGTACTGGAAAAATAAAAATTAAAAAGTCTATCATTGCATCCTGAAAAAAAAAATGTATTTTAAGATTGAATAGGACTTGTTGCAAATACCAAATTTTAGTGATGAAATGCAAATAATTACAGAAGATGCACTTGGAATATTTTTAAAGAGAAAAAAAAAAATCAAATGACTCATTTATTGTACATGATGCAAAGAGAATGAAAAAAAAAAGTTTGTTTTTTTTTTTTTCTTGTATTTTCATGAATTTAATTGAAGAAAAGATAATTTGGAGTCAACTAAAAATAAATTTAAATGTTTTGGTAAGTTTCCCATCTTCTAATAAAGTCAAAAGACAAATGAGATCAAGGTTTTATGTTGTGTTGATTCATCCTCTTCTTTACTATCTCCCATTTTCATTTTATTTTTTTTCTATTTTTCTCCATTTATTCCAAATTTGTCCCTTTTGCTTCTTTTCCTGCCTCCTCACACTTTGTCTTGCAGCTTTTTGAATGTAAATGGAAGCTAAGCTATGCCTCGGTCCAATTTTTTGAAGTCTCAGTTCAAACTAGTCTAGATATCAGGAAAAATAAGCTCTTCACCCCATCTCTTTTCAAGCACTGCATTGGTGCTGCAGTACAATTACATTATGTAACTGCAGTTGGTAAAAAGCAGTTAATACTGGAAAAGAAGTTTCTGAATAATAACACAGACATAATAACATTGTGCTGACAGATCCTGATTGACAGAAAGAGACAGGTCTTTCCATTAAGAGAAAACATGAAAGCTAGTGAGGATGACAGTGGTAATAATAATGTAAAGCTTGGTTTCTGGCCCTTTCCAATTTGGAGATGAAAAAACTGTCACTTTTTTTTTTTTAATAATATATATATTCTTCTCAGGATTGAAACACTTAATCTAATTAACTGCTTACCCTCAAAGGAACTCGGTAAAAATTTGTGTTAAAGCTTTTTCACTCTGATTTCAACTGCTTTTTTTTGAGTTTCAGAAGATTTGGGGAAAAGGAGAGGAACAAGAAAGCCAGACAATACCTTGACAGTCTTCCAGGATCAAAACAGGACTTTCTGTCTGGCCTGAGAAGAAATCCAACAGGGCAAATATCACAAACCAAGACCACTGTAAAATACTTTATTTTAAGTAAGCTTTTATATATAGAATATCTATAGACATATACACACATAATAAGTAGTACAAGATAAATGAGCATCATGCCTCTGTTCAGTTATATGCTTACATTTGCATGCAAATTGTTGTCTCCATGTACTCACATCTGCTGATTATGGGCGGAAATGGTTCGCTGCTGGAAAAATGCCATTTTTACACTTCCTAAATGAAATGTTTTGATTTTTCATGTTGAGACAACACTTCATTTCTAAATTGAGCTAATTTTAGACAACCAATTGACAAATTGGATGCCCTATGCACTCTATTGACAAATCATATTCACACCTGCCCACATTTTATTCACAGTATTATTTCTGTCACAACTTGAAGGCACCACGTTATATTAAATAGAATCTTTAGGTTGATTATAGGAATACTGGGGTCTACTCCAGGTTCTGTCCTAACAGAATGATCATGTTACTCCTTTCTGTCTCAGTTTCCCCTTTCCATATTTAAAGTACTTTCTTGAGAGTGCAGACTAACTCTCTATATGTATTTGAATAACAAGTATCTTCAAAATGGCTCACTTTTGTTTAACCCATTACTTTCTGATGTTCTCAGAATACCAGTCAAATGTTCTGAATCTCCAAAACGGAGCCATCAGCAACAGGACTCCAATTCCTTTCACCACAAATCGAAATAATATTATAAGTAAAGGGCTCACAATAAATATACTCATCTCTGTTTCCCTCCTTGCTTGACAAGAAAAGAGGAGAAAAAAATTGTCTTTGTGGTATGTTCAGAGTGCCAATAAATCTGGGTTATGCAGCTCCAGCTGGTGTCTGAATTACAAACCTGACAATGCCCCCTCCAACAGCTGCATCTTGTTAGTACTGATGTAGCACCAACATTTCCTTGATCTTAGCTGGCCCATCATACAACTGCAGCTGGGTACCCCTCCTGCTGTGGTACTTTCAATTATACTTGCAGAACTTGCTTGAGTGAGGTAGAGTTCCCCATTTTTCTGAAGGAGATCTAACAAAAAAAATAATAATAAAAATTAGTTTGAAACCTGACTTGCAGAGTGGATCTGGTGCTCTGTGTTAGTGCTTGGTGATTCACACCACTCAGATTTTCCCCTCAGATTGTTTCTAAGCACATTTGAAGCTCAGCCCCCCTCCTGGGAGTGCTAGTGATATCTCTGAGGGCATTCAGGGAACAGTCTAAAGGCCAAGTTCTTCTCTGTAATGATACCTAAGTGCATCAGTTAGATATCTGTGTGGAAGTGAAGCTCCTCCACCCCTGGTACAGTAGATGGTCTCTGGGAGTGAACCCTCCAACATCCTGTGAAAAGGCCTACAGAAGTAGCAAATGGAGAGATACAGACTTTCAATGCTCTTTTCATGTATCTTGATTAACAAATCTTTATACATTTTTATTAGCCATAAGATATAATCAGAAGATTATAGGTGACTCTCCATCCTCAGAGGTACTCAAAAGTTATCTGTACATGGCATTGGGCAACTGGCTGTTTGTGACCCTGCTTGAGTAGAAAGGTTGGACCAAATGGTTTCCAGAGGATCCTTCCAAACTCAACCATTCTGTGATTCTGTGAAGAAAAGCCAGAACAAGAGTTTATTTTCTTCCTACAAGAGTACCCAGATGACAGGACTAGAGTCAGTCTCTTTTACCTTCTGTCCCACATCCCAGAATTGCTAGGTGCAATTCTTCAACATAAAAATAATTAATTAATTAATTAATTAATCTTTTTAAAAAGTGAAGGGTTTCTCAAGACAAACGAAAAAAGCACCATAACTAGGAAGATATCTCAGGAAAGGGAGCTCTAGATTCAAAACTGCATAGATGGGGCTTTGAGCAACCTGATTCCCCTCATGTATGGTGGGGGTTAGGGGAAGAACAAGTTGGTCTTTACGATCCCTTCCAACCCAAAGCTAATCAGTGATTCTATGATTTTATAACACTGAGAGCAGCTTGGACCCCTCATTGAATGACTAAGTGAAGACGTTCTGGATAAAAAGACAATGGGTGGAGACAAGGCCTGACCCTACAAATAGCAGACAGCATATGAAATACACGTGGCATAGTTATTTGAACTTGATTTATAATATCTGTGGTACTTCCCTTTGAGACTATGTATTGGTGTTGTTAAAGAAGTCATTTATTTTCTCTATTAGGGAAGCTTATCTCTCAGATCTCTAGCTCAGAGTGGAAAGAAGTGCTTGCCACCCACAAGAGTCTTCAAAACCATATTTACTAGACAGTTTTTCCTCTCTTTGCAGTTTAGTCTGTATTAGCTTAAAGGAGGGGAAAAACACCTTACTCCTGTGGTGGTTTTATTCATCTGGGCAGCAGATCTCCAACACAATTGCTCTCTCACTCCACCTCCTCAAAGGGAAGGGGGGAGAAAAGATGATGAAAAGGCCTCATGGGTTGAGATAAAGACAGGGAGATCACTCAACTATTCCCATCATGGGCAAAACAGCATAGAGAGATTAATAACATTTATTACATATTACCAGCAAACTAAAGCATTGAGAAACAAGCAAACAAAAACAACATAAACTAAAAACACCTTCTCCCCCATCCACTTTCTTCTACCTTCTTCCCTCAAGTGGTGCAGGGGAACAGGAGGGGCTGCGGTCAGTCCCTGACGCTTTGTCTCCACTCTCCTTCACGGTCACTCTCTGCCCCTGCTCCATGTGGGGTCCCTCCCACGGGATGCCGTCCTTCCTGAACTGAGCCTGCAGCAGCTGCCCATAGGCTGCAGCTCTTCAAGAACTGCTCCCACACGGCTCCATGCCATGGGGTCCATCCATAAGGAGCAAACTGCTCCAGCACAGGTCCCTCACGGGCAGCAGCTCCTCCCTGACCTGTGTGGGCTCCTCTCCACAGGCTGCAGCGTGATCTGCCCCATGTGGGACCCATGGGCTGCAGGTGGACCAGACCACCTGCTCCACCAGGGGCCTCTCCATGGGCCGCCAGGGAACCTGTGTTGCATGCCTGGAGCACCTCCTGCCCTCCTTCTGCACTCACCTTGGGAGCTGCAGCACTGCTTCTCACTCGTTGCTCTCCCAGATGCTGTTATGCAGCAGTTTTTTTCCCTTTCTTTACTCTGCTCTCACAGATGCACAAGCAACATCACTTATTGGCTCAGCTCTGGCTAGCAACGGGTCCCTTTGGAGCCACATGAAACTGGCTCTTATAGGGCAGCTCATAAGTTCTTCTTCCAGAAGCTATACCTGTAGCCCCCTGCTACCAAAACCTTGCCAGATAAACCCAGTACAACTATGTGTTGCAGTACGAGTCACCAAAACTAAAGAACACATTTTAACTCCCTCTCTTGTGTTTATTTCAGGGATGGATTGGCAGAAAATAATTGACAGCTACTGGTATTAGTAGAGTTATGGTTTCTAATCAAGAACTTGAAGTTCCTCCAGGAACTTGTGCTAGATTCCTGGCAATTAATTTGTTACTCTGTGATAAATTTGGGATAAAAGAAAAAAGAACATACAAAATGTTATGTTTTTTTTTTGTTTGTTTGTTTGTTTGTTTTTTGTTGTTTTTTTTTGAGTTTACCTCATCCTGTTCTCCATTGTCATCAAAATGTTGCTTCATCTGTTCAGGTCCATACACTTCTCAGTTTGGGGAGTTGAAGGACTGTAGTGCTGGCTCCCAAATTCAAAGGATTAAATGCATCAGAATCTTTCAGGGAGGCTGAACATCTTCAATATGAAACATAGTTAAGTATGTTTCACAAGAGTTATATGAATTTAATTGAACCACCACAAGATATGGCAGAAGAATATTGCACAGAATGGCACAGCTGGTAATTCTTACTCTTCTGTATCTGATCCAATTCTCACTCAAAAGGAGTCTTTCCAATTAGTTTAACAGAAGATGGATTGGACCCCTAGGGTAGATCTAAATTGCAATG
This sequence comes from Netta rufina, assembly GCF_964035555.1. Classification (NCBI taxonomy): domain Eukaryota; kingdom Metazoa; phylum Chordata; class Aves; order Anseriformes; family Anatidae; genus Netta; species Netta rufina. The sequence continues at coordinate 5,635,212 of NC_140123.1, forward strand.
AAATGCCCAGGAAAGCTTTGCTAATTTCTGTAAGCAGTAAATAAGCTCCTTATTTAGTATAAATAAAATTGATATTGAAATGGATTGAAGTGGTAGACAGGCTATCTGTTGGTCTTTGGAGAAAAATGAATTCTATTCTAGATTTCTCTCTCCAGACTGATCAGAGTTACATGAAAATAAGCATGATTATTCAGACATCAATTCATTTTGTAGCAAAATCCAGAAGAAAAAAAAAATAAAATGCTAGAAAGAAAATCATTTTTCCATATCTGAAAGAGAAAAAAAAAAAAGAGCCAAAAATTGATGAAAATATAAATGAAAAATTTTCATTGGACTTTCACTTATAGTCTAAAATTTTCACATCAGTCTAAAATTGATCGGAAAAACTATTTTTGCCCCTCTACATTTTACGTAGCATAATTTGGAGTAATTGATTTTATCAGAAATGTGAAAAAGGATGATGCTGGTTGGAAGGATCAGTGGATAGAGCTGGACTCTGATCTCATCCCTGTCTTTGACTGATAAATCCTTGAGCAATAAGCAGTCTGTAGCAGACTTAGATCTTTACAGTATTTGTGTCTTCATGGTTCTATTTACATAGTTTCTCTTTAGAGGAAGTGGAAACAGAGAAATATGTAGAATATTGGCTATTTTATTCTTTTTGACATTTACAATAGAAAGGGCTGAGCCATATCTCCAAAGTCACTAAATCTCCATAATGATTACAAAATATTTTAGACCAGTAACTTAGTTTTAGACATCCATATTTGTATGTGCACACCCTACTCGGGGTAGACTCCTCCATTTATTTTTCTGTTTGTTTACTTTTCCATCTACTATGAAGTTCATCTGTTCAGGACAAGAATACACTTTGTTGAAGAGAAATTTTGTCTTGCTGAACATTACAGAGACAGGATCTACATACCCCATGCTTTCAAATGGATGCAGAATGATTCAGTGGACATGTTGCTGTTGTTGTTTTGTTTTGTTTTGTTTTCAGGGGCCACTCCAGAGAAAGGTTCCAGCTGTATCACTAGGATACAGTTATTGTTGAATTTTAAGTTTTTCTCTAACCTTACTTTGGCCAGAGAACTATGCTGCTTTTCCTCAGGATTCAGTCACACTGAGGTTATCCATCTTTACTCTGTTGCCTTCTAGAGATTGTATAGCTGAGCTCTGCTCCTAAATTATTGCCAAGCTATTGAGAAGCATATAACCTCTCGCAGTCAGTGCATTTGTCCTTTTGTTCCACTTTCTAGAATGCTCGCATCAGCTGAGTTATTCTGCTGGTGGAAAGATAGTGCTATTCAGATGCTCACTTACCTCTGCTTCTGTTGATCTATGTTGAAATTGATTTTGGTCACCCAAGACTGTACCGAAACAGTCCCAGCAATTTCTAAAAAACATGAGTGCTAATGTACATAGAGAATATCTCATTAAAGATCCTGAAACATTCATATTTCTTATCTCTCTATGGTTGCAGCATGCTAAGTACCCTATACTGTGTCAATATACAGCAGAAGACCTCTTCATTGATAATTACAGCTGAATCAGTGATATTGCCCACAAGTTAGAGATAGCAATGATATAGATTGTGCAGGTGTTTGCTTCTGTTGTATCTGTGATTAACTGCTATGGGAGATGGAAGGAGGTATTCTTATATCTCCTTTCCTATCAAACCATTTTATAGGAACAGAATGTATTTCTTCAGCCTCTTTCACACCACATCAGCTTTAGCTTTCCCTGACCACCTAATAGATCTTTTCCACCTCTAATTTCTGAGATTTATTTACTGATGCCTATGGCAGAGGAGGAGTACAACAGTAAGAACAATATATGAGAGTTAAATAGCTGGATTTCAATGCTAGTCACGTTTGAGCATTTTATTGCTGGATAGTAATAACTTTTTTTATGCATGTTTGGAGATAACATATGTCTCATCACCTTAGTCTTCATGGGGTGGAACTGTAAATAAAGTATTTTATATGAGTGCTTTCTATAAAATTTAAAATAAATCAAGTTCCTCTCATCCTGGTTAAGCAAGCCAATACGTTGATTCCAGTTTTCTAGGACAAGGACCTCAAATCACTGCCAGTTCCATGTACTTCACACACAGTTTTGTTTTTTATATGTGATCAATGGTTCTACGTCCAGGTGGAGGTCAGTGATGAGTGTTGTCCCTCAGTGGTCTATCCTGGCACTGGTGCTGTTTAATATCTTTATCAACAACATAGACAGTGGGATCAAGTGCACCCTCAGCAAGTTTACAGACAACACCAAGCTGAGTGGTGCAGTCGATACAACAGAAGGAAGGGATGCCATCCAAAGGGACCTGGACAGGCTGGAGAAATGCACCCATGTGAACTGCATGAGGTTCAACAAGTCCAAGTGCAAGGTGCTGCACCTGGGTTGGGGCATTCCCAGACAGGAGGACAGGCTGGGAGAAAAGCTCATTGAGAGCAGCCATGCAGAGAAGGTCTTGTGTGTTCTGGTGGACAGAAACCTTGACACGAGCCAACTGTGCACACTTCCAGCCCAGAAGAGCAAATGTATCCCAGGTTACATCAACAGAGGAGTGGACAGCAGGTGGAGGGAGGTGATTGTTCCCTACTGTGCCCTTGTGAGGCGCCTGGAGTCCTACATCCAGGTCTGGGGTCCCCAGCACAAGAAGGATGTGGACCTGTTAAAGCAAGTCCAGAAGAGGGCCATGAAGATGATCAGAGGGCTGGAGCACCTCTCCTATGAAGAATGACTGAGAGAGCTGGGCATGTTCATCCTGCAGAAGAGAAAGTTCTGGGGAGACTTTATTATGGTTTTTAAGTATATAAAGTGGGACTATAAAAAATATATAGAGCAACTCTTTGCTACGGCAGATAGTGATAAGACAATGGGGAATGGTTTTAAACTAAAAGAGGGGAGATTTAGATTAGAGGTTAGGAGGAAATTCTTCAGGCAGAGAGTGATGCAGGCACTGGCACAGTTTGCCAGATACCCCACTTCCAGGAATGGATACCCCATTCCTGGAAATGTTCAAGGCTGGACTGAATGGGGCTTTGAGCAACCTGGTCTGGTGGGAGGTGTCCCTGCTCATGGCAGAGGGTTGGAACTGAATGGTTTTAAGGTCCCTTCCTACTCAAGCGGTTCATTCCATGATTTTATGATATTGTAAAAAGGGAGAGGCCTTAAAACTTCTGAAAGTTGACTGGGAAAGTAGGGTTTATTAATGCAGGCACGGAAATATACTAACATACTGCTCTTGCACAGGAGATGTCTTAGAGTGTGGTCAAAGGAACCCTTATCTGTTTGCACCTGCCTGAGCAGCCATATGTGATCAGAATTCATTTTCTGGTTTTGCCATCAGTCAGTGAAGCAAAGCGAATTCTGTCTTAAGGCAATTATAAGATTCCAGTGTAGCCAAAAGATCCTGATCCAAAGCTCTTTGAAGTCCAAATTCAACCGCTCGTGGCTTTGATGGCATCTTAATCAAAGCTCTAAATATTTCACTGTTTTTACTCACCCTGAGTCCCCTTGGATCCTCAGTTTAACTCTGTGAAAATGCAGACCTAGACTAAAGAATGATTCACCTCTACCATGGCAAATGGCAAACTCTCTTTGGTTACTACTTAGAAACACATCTAAATGATTTTGAATGACTACTCTCATCTGGAACAGGAAAAGAGTTGACTTTGAGAGCTGCCACATGGGCCCCAAGACCACTGGGACAGTTGCGCCTTGACTGAGTTTATGCACAGTCAATAACTGAAAGTTCTTAAATTAAAGTTTTTGCTGACTCAGACTTGGACCATTTAACTTCGGCATTTCTCTAGGGAGCCTAACTGCTATAGGTTTCACTTATAAGCAAACAATAAAAACAGGTCTTTCCAGAGGGCAAAGAAGACCATTCAAGATATTAATGCTGAAGATACCAATCTGTCTGCATTAACTACATGAGATTAGTAGAGTGACACTTCCGACGTAAGCATTTCAAACTATTGTCATGGTTTTGGCTGGGATAGCATTAATTTACTTTGTAGAGTTTCACACCATGTTGTGTTTTGGGTTTTTGATAAAAATAATAGTGATAATGCACAAATGTTTTCAGCTGTTGTTAAGCAGTGCTTACATAGAGCCTTTCAGCTTCTGGTGCTGCCCTGCCAACAAGGTATTTGGGGGTGCACAAGGAGTTGGGAGGGGACAGAGCGAGGAGCTGACCCAGACTGGGCACAGGGATGTGGCATCATGCTCAGCAATAACATCTGGAGTAAACGAGGAAGAAGGGGGGGATGTTTGGAGTATTGGTTTTTGTCTTCCCAAAGAATCGTTAGGGGCGATGAGTGCTGCATTTCTGGAGGTGACTGAGCACTGGCCTGCAGATGGGAAGCAGTGTATGTATTCCTTCTTCTGCTTTGCTTGCATACACTCAGCTTTTCCTTACCTAGCAAGCTGTCTTTATCTCAACGCACGAGTTCTCACACTTTGACCTTTCCAATTCTCTCCCCATCCCACCTGGGGACAGCAAGCGAGCAGCTGGGTGATGCAGATCTACCTGCTGGGTTAGACCACAACAGCTGGTGCCCAAAATTTTGTAGGAGAATCCTGGCCCTATCTTTAGACTTGTCATTATCAAACATTAGTCAATAATTAAGACTGTTTCTGTTCAGAAGGAGCAACAAAGGGTTGGGGAAAAAAAAAAAAAAAAAGTAACATTTGAGATTTTCCTTCAATATACTAGAAAACTGAGTTCCTGACTAAATATTTTCTATCCTAAAACAGAGACCCAGTTATCCCCACAACCAAAGTGTCTTACATGGTGTCATGAACTGTCAGTAGAGAAAGTGAAAGTAGAGCATCACAGTGCCCATACCATTGGAGAATAAAACTTGTAGAAAATAAGAGGAAAAGACACCCTGGCTACAATTCACAAGGAGCTTAGTAGGACAACTTAACATTGATTTTTTTTTTTTCATTTTTCATATCTTGTATTTGGCTGTATCTCTTGAACATGAAATATTCTGCCACTCTTTCATTTTATTTTCTTTCTTGCTGTGTGTCAGCAGCTGTGTGTCTATGCTGAGAGAATCCTTGCTGTTGCTTTGGTCCAAAGGATTACTGTAGCCAAAGAAACATATCTGTTGTTCCTTATTCCTACTCAGGGCATTAACAAGGATAGGATAATGAATTCCTATGTATGGGCATTCTTCCTATTAAAATGTGCATACAGTACAGTGTTTCTAGTTTGCTAACAGCTACAAACTGTTTCTATATTGATATCCTAATATATTATCACCATTTTTTATCAGATCTCAACAACAAGAGGTGTCCTAGACTGATGTTATTATTGTGCACTGGGAGCACAGTAATATGGTGTGCAAAGATTTAAAGCCTCTGTTCTGTCCATTTTCAAATTAAGATCCCGTTCCAACACTGTTGAATATCTAAGAAAATCATGGGAAGCTATCTATTGAAGGACTGAAAATTTGAGACAGAAGAATTAGAAGGAAGAGCAACTTTGTTTACTGGACTTCATTCTTAGCTCTATTTCTTAATCATGCCAATAACTATGGTATTTCTGATGTTTCGATGTTGTATGAAAGTTAATCATAGGAGATTCAAGACCATGTTTATCAGAATAAGAATATGTAGATACACTCTTTATTTAAGGCTCAGCTGTGCAATTTGGAATCAGTAACTCATTCAAAAATACCTATCAAAATTAGTATCAGTTCACTAATGTGAAGGAAAGATGACAAAATCTGCAATTCATTTTCTTTTCCCACTATATACAATATCATTAAGCCAGTTAAGTTAGAGTGAGGTAACACAGAAGATGTCTTCCTGGTTATATCCTATAGCATCCTACACTTACTAAAGGTTTCTAAAGCCAGCATGTTCTATATATCTGAAACAAAAAACTTATACACCACCACCACTATCCCCTCAGGTGTGGTCGAACAGGTGTGACTGTGGTCAAACTGTGGTCCCTGTCCTGGGTAACAGCTGAGATATTCTGAGAACCTCTGAATTTTTCCATTCGTCCAATGCTTCCCTGTTTTTACCCTCACCTAATTTTTATAATGAAGATAGTGGGAGGAACTCATGCCCTTATGTATTTGCCCGAGATATTTACCCCATTTCTTCCAAAAATTTTGAAAACTGTTCTCAATGGGCATGTACATCTCTTCATAATGCTGCTAAGAATACTTTATTGGGCTGCAAAATGCATTAAAAATTATACCTAAACAGTGGAAATTTGTTGATTTATATCAGCTAAAGGATTGGACCAATAATTTAAGTCCAATCATGACACAAATTCAATATGTATGTGGTCAAAACAATAAATACCCTGTACCACTACAGTGCTTGTACTCTAGCATATACATACAGAGTTCCTGTTTGATTGCATACCAACTTACAATTTTTCAACAGACTTTACTGTTTGATGCTTAGCATGCATTTGAAACTATATGCAGTATATTTCCATTAAAAGTTGGTGATGATTCAGCTCAGGTTTTCTATTTCTAATGCCATTGCCAAGGGAATGACAGAAAAATCAGCTGAGCTTATTTCAGTAGGAAACAAAAATATCTTTACTGCTCACTAAACTGTGCTTATATGAACTGTCTGGTAAAGCTGTGGAAGCTTATAAGCGATCATAATGAGCAACCTTTGTTGCTAGAATTCTGTATCAAAGTCAAATAATAGGATTCATGAAGCTAACAGTTTTCAGATCACTCCATCCTCTCTTGGAAGAATGGTATAAATGACCTTTCAGGGAGACTGGTGTGACTCTGTGACAATCACATCAGCCAGAGATCATTTCTCCTGTATTTGAGTTGAGCAATATCAGGTTACTGCCTAATCCTGACCTAATCATTAATCACCGCAGAGCCAGCCACAGAAAAAATATTAGCAATTGGATAGAAAGGTCTGGAAGGAAAGAGGTACCATTGCCTGACAGAAGCAGAAGTAAGTGTTCTGGCAGGCTGTTCAGATTCGGAAAGCCCTCTTTGTCTAGCCATGCTCTCACAGTAAAGAGGATCAATAGAAAAAAATCAAATGCATTATCTTTGTTTACATCCTAGGCACAACAGTGTGAAAATCCTCACCAGGCTAAGGAGCCTGACGGCGTGTGATGGATGCCCTGTTTAAATGATGCCTTTGAAAGCTTTCACAACGCTCTGACAGAGGACTCACTGGAGAATAAATGACTTTCCTTTAAATTACAAGAGCCTAGGTTGAGAAGACAGACAGTGTGAATGTCGCACTATAAATTCAATATATTCAACTGCTTCTGGTGCTAAAGAGCAATTGTTAGTGGTGAGAACAGATCCAAGATTGTCTTTGACTCAAAGAAGTTTTGGTTATCAGTAATGAGAAAGCTATGACATTTTATTTTGAATTATTTTTCCTACTTACAGAATATTCTTGCAATAAACAAAAAGAAATGTGCTTCAGGCTTGAATTTGCTATGCTGGCAATCCACATAAAAATAATACATAAAAATCCAATGGAAGCACTCAAGTGTGCATTGTGTATTATTCTTAAATGCAGACTGAGAGCGTGCAAGTATAGCTATTAAGTACATTGAGAGCATACCAGTATAGCTATTAAATCTGTTACGAAGCCTTGGAGTAATTGGCAAAATATCTGGAGATGGCAATATTACATAAACAGAACTTTTCTTTAAATGAAGTACCTATATTTCATGGAAAACATGTAGGCTTATTGGTAAAGAAAAGTTAAATCTTTGTGTAAACTGTGCACACTCATGTGCTTCCCCATATTCTCTTCTCCAAGAATAAAGCAAGCCTCTTTGTAATAAAGTAATTGGGCTGGCAGAAACTCTTGCTCTTGAAGATCTCCAGTGGATAAGTAGAATCATAGAATATCCTGAGCTGGAAGGCACCTACAAGGATCATTGAGTTCAACTCCTGTTTTCACATGGGTCTACCCAAAAATTCAGAGCATATGACTAAGAGTACAGTCCAAACACTTCTTAAACTCTGACAGGCTTGGTGCTGTGACTACTTCCCTAGGGAGCCTGTAGTTTGCGACAACCCTCTCAGTGAAGAACCTCTTCCTGATATCCAGCCTGAATCTCCTCCACAGCTTGACACCATTCCCTCAGGTCTTATCGCTGGTCACGATAGAGAAAAGATCAGTGCCTGCCCCTCCACTCCCATTCATGAGGAAGCTGTAGGTTGCGATAAGGTCTCCCCTCAGCCTCCTCTTTTCCAGGCTGAACAGGCCAAGTGACGTCAGCCACTCCTTGTACATGTACATCTTCTCTTTTAGGCCCTCCACCATCTTATTGGATATTCTCTGGACTCTCCAATAGCTTCACATCCTTTTTGTACTGTAATTCCCAGAACTGTACACAGTACTTGAGGTGAGGCCACACCAGCACAGAGTAGAGTGGGACAATCACTTCTCTTGACCATGCTTGATGCACCCCAGGATACGGCTGGCCCTCCTGGATGCCAAGGCACACTGCTGGTTCATACTCATTTTGCTGTTAACCAAAACCCCCAGATCCCTCTCTACGGGGCTGCTCTCCAGTGTCTCATCCCCCAGTCTGTATGATGACTGGGGGATGAGACATTGGAGAGCATATGATGACAATGACTTTTTCTACAGTGACCTTCCAAAGACCAGACAGTAAATGTCTGCAAAGGACTTCATTAAGGAAAAGACAGTAAGCAGGAAATTACTGACTCTCACAACTCCCAAAACTCTCTAGAAGCTCCTAAGTGTTTCTCTGTTTGTTTCTTTGTCATTAAGACAATCCATATATTCAAAATCATAGGGTTTTGTTTGTTTGCTTGCTTGTTTTTTGCTAAAAGTAGCTTGCTAGTATCTTCCCTAATTTAAAAATTTAGAAGTTCTGCTACTGCAACATAATCTGTGAGATTAACATCTACATGCCATATCTGTCATGTATCATTCTGGTTGCCATTTTATACAAGGGTAACTGAGTAAGAAAGCAAGACACTGAGAACCCATAGGCATTACATCAAAATAGAAAATACTAGCTTCAAATATGAGACAAAAAAATAATTACATCTGTGGATAATTTCATTCACTATTAATGTGAATTTACACCCTTGTAATGTACTAGAGAAAGGAGCAAACTACAATGACTTGAAGTTGTTTTAGTGTGAATTACAATTTCCAAATCCAGACTTCTGTTTTCTCTTTTTGTTGGATTTTCCATGATTATCCAAATGATTTAAAAAAAAAAAAAAAAAAAAAAAAAAAAAAAAAAAAAAACCTGTCTAGTTTTCTTTTTCTTATATATTTATATACATTTTTTCACTAAGTGTCATGGAGTTTGACTAAAAAATACTTTGTTCAAAATTTGCTCTCTATGCAATCTCCCTTCTCAACGTAGACAAGTACTCTGACTAGACTGAGTGAGATTCACTCATCTCATACTTCTGCTTTTAAGTATTCTGTAGTTTTGAACAATGGCTCCAAAAATTAACTGTATTTAATTCAGCTTGCACAGTCTTTGGTCAATAAACAATTTTGCCCTGAGAAAAAGACTGAGTAAATGAGATTTTTTTCACTAATCACTTTATACCATGCCTGAAACCACATGAACAAGATGAAAAATGCTTAATGAATTTCACAGAATCACAGAATCACAGAACTGTAGGGGTTGGAAGGGACTTTGAAAGATCTTTGGGTCCAACCCCCCTGCCAAAGCAGGTTCCTCAGAGCAGGTAGGCATCTGGACAGGCCTCGAATATCTCCAGAGAAGGAGACTCCACAACCTCCCTAGGCAGCCTGTTCCAATGCTCCATCACCCTCACTGTGAAGAAGTTCTTTCGCATGTCAGTGCGGAACCTCCTGTGCTCTAACCTGCACCATTGACCCTTGTCCTATCCTCACAAACCACTGAGAAGTGGTTGGCTACATCCTTCTGTCCCCCACCCCTCAGATATTTATATACACTGAGGAGATCCCCTCTAAGTGTTCTCTTCTCCAGGCTGAACAGACCCAGGTCTCTCAGCCTTTCCTCATAAGGAAGATGCTTCAGGCCCTGTATCATCTTTGTGGCCCTCTTTTCAGGAGATCCCTGTCTTTCTTGTATCGGGGAGCCCAGAACTGGACACAGTACTCCAGGTGAGACCTGACGAGGGCAGAGTAGAAGGGGAGGATCACCTCCCTTGACCTGCTGGCCATGCTCCTTTTAATGCATGCCAGGATCCCATTAGCCCTCTTGGCCACAAGGGCACAGTGCTGGCTCATGGTCAACCTGTCATCCACCAGGACCCAGAGGTCCTTCTCGGCAGAGCTCCTCTCCAGCAGGTCATCCCCCAGCCTGTACTGATACTGAAGGCTGTTCCTTCCCAGGTGCAGGACTCTATACTTGCTCTTATTACACCTATTTGATTTCTTTCTGCCCAGCTCTCCAGCCTGTCCAGGTCTTCCTGAGTGGCAGCACAGCCTTCTGGTGTGTCAGCCACTCCTCCCAGCTTTGTGTCATCGGTGTACTTGCTGAGAGCAGACACTATTCCCTCATCAAGGTTGTCGATGAAGATGTTGAACAAAACCGGACCCAGCACCGACCCCTGGGGAACACCGCTAGTCACAGGCCTCCAGCCAGACTCTGCTCCTCCGATCACCACCCTCTGAGCTCGGTCAGTCAGCCAGTTCTCAACCCACCTTGCCATTCACTCATCTATCCCACACTTTATCAGCTTTGCTAGCAGGATGTCATGGGAGACAGTATCAAAAGCCTTGCTAAAGTCAAGGTAGATGACATCCACCCCTCTCTCCCCATCTACCCAGCTAGTGATGCCATCATAAAGGCTATGAGGTGGGTTCGAACATGATTTCCCCTTGATGAATCCATGCTGACTACTCCTCATAACCTTCTTCTCTTCCAATTGCTTGGAGATGTCATCCAGAACAAGCTGCTCCAATACTTTTCCAGGGACAGAGGTGAGACTGACTGGCCTGCAGTTTCCCGGATCCTCCTTCCTGCCCTTCTTGAAGACAGGAGTGACATTGGCTATCCTCCAGTCTTAAGGCACCTCTCCTGTTCTCCAGGACCTTTGGAAGATGATAGACAGCGGTTTGGCAATCACATCTGCCAGCTCCCTTACCACATGTGGATGCATCCCATCGGGACCCATGGATTTGTGTGTGTTGAGCCCACTCAGACGCTCCTGAACCACTCTCATGTCCACCGGGGGGAGCCCTTCATTTCCCAGACCCTCTGTCCTATTGCCAGGGGCGAGGAGTGTCCTTGAAGCAAAGACTGAAGCAAAGAAAGCATTCAGTATCTCTGCCTTCTCAGCATCTTCTGTGACTAGGACACCCCCCTCATTCAGCAAGGGACCCATGTTATCCCTAGTCTTCCTCTTGCTGTTTACATGCTTGAAAAAACCCTTCTTATTATCCTTTATCTCTTTTGCATTTCTAGGTGGGCTTTAGCCTTCCTCGTCACGTCCCTGCAGGCCCTGACAACACATCTATACTCCTCCCAAGAGGACAGGCCCTTTTTCCACATTTCATAGACCTTCCTCTTCCTTTTGATCTTATTGATGAGCTCATTGCTCATCCACGCGGGTTTCCTGCCCCCCAGTTTTGGAGAGACTATGAGTATACCCCAAAATCTGTGACTCTTTTTGAAAATATTAATCTAAGTGGGTAAAACCACAGACCACATGAAGCTCAGAAGCAGTGATCGGTCATTAACTTCATAGATATTAATAATCTAATCTTTGCTCAGCTGTGCTTGTTAATATGCACACAACTTTAATTATACTCAGTAATTTGTGTCAGCCAAGCACATGCCCTGATGGCTGGAAATGTTTTTTCCAGACCAGTTTTTCAGTTTTCAATTTTCCAAACTTAGGTCACAGGATGGACCAGAACTCTGACCCCAGATTTTAATGTCATTATTGGACCTCACCATCCACTTTAGAGTTGACAAAAGCATCTTAAATATAGGAGTAAGCCGAAGTACATGATGTGCTGACTCTGGCAACCTTATATACCTTGCTATTCCAGTAGAGGTATTGAAAATGGAATTGGGCTGTCTCCACTTTAATCAAGGGAGAAAGCAAGACAAGTTAGAAAGAAGTGGGAATGAGCTGTGCAATTTGTTGACTACTGCAAATCCAGCTGCATAATTATATTTCTTTCTATGGTAGTTATTTGAATTCACTTAGTAGTCAGAGCACATCATTTTTTTATTTTTTATTTTTAAATAAATTTACAATTGAAGGTAATGGGGTGTTAATAAAATATAAATCTGCTGGCTGTTGAGGCTCATGGATAGTAAAACAGACAGTTATTGCTCTGGATGTTCCACTGAAAAATAAAAAGCTGTTGTCTTTGGAAGTATTTGCTTAAACTGTATTAGTTGGTTTACTCAAAATTTGCAGAGCTGCATTATTGTAAAAGTTTTGGAGTGTTTTTTGTTTGTTTCTTTGTTTGTTTGTTTTTGTTTTGTTCTTGTTTTCAGCATCAAAGAGTTAAAAAGGTTTGAGCCCTAAATCATGGGAAAGAAGGGAAAAAAAAAAAAAAAAAGAGAGAGAGAGATCTTAGGTGATGGTCTGCCTGTTTTTTTTTTCTAGCTCTGTGTGTTGCTGTGATCATAGTCTTAGACTGTATGTACCTTTGCAAACTACTTTATGAAAAATTAAGTGTGAGATTAATAAAAAGTGAGGAGATGAAGGTCACTGATGAGACTTTTTTATTATTATTTCTTATTTATATATATATATATATTTTTTTTTTATTTTTTTATTTCTCAGCAATTGTCCAGAACAATGCTAGCAGGGCACATGGTGATTAAGACAGAGAAATTAAGTGATGTTTGAATCTGAGGATTTTGCCCACGAGCTCTGTCCCACCCATCCGGAAGCCCTTGTGTGTTCTTAATTAACTTTTCAGTCCCTCATCCTCCTTTTCAATAGGGTCTGGGTCAAAAGGCACGTCCAGGTCACCAGGGGACATAACAACAAAAGCCTTCGATGGCTGTGGCAGCAGAGGGGCTGATGGCGATGGCATAGCAGTCGGATCAGTAAACGAGCTCACAGCTCCCTCACTGTCTGGCAAACCACACGTTTCTGATTCTGGTCCAACATGGCTCTTTAAGGCCTCGGAGATTGCTCGCCAGGTGCCAAGCAATCCCACTGCAACCTTGTCGTTTTTAGTTGCAGAGTCTTTGTTCCCTCTAAACTCTTTACATTCCTGATGGCCTCATCATTAAGAGTCTGATGTTATCATCAACCATGGGGCTTGCCGACCCCCATGGCCATACTCCGTATCTCCCCCTTCTTTATTAATATCAACCATCTTCTTTACATGAATTATTATGCCATATATCACAGTATGTTAAAGCCATCATAAATTGAAAATGTTTTTCTTCATATGTAATGGGTAGCACTAGTTTGCTTGAAATAATCTCAAAAATAATTTTTTCAAACTCAATATTTGAGAAACAGGACCTGTGCCAAAAGTATTTCCACCCTGAGAATACTTGTATTTCTGTGTATATTAACAAGTATAACAGAAAGGATTTTTCATATGAGTGTGTAAAAATGCTTCATTGTCAACTGTTTTATGGAGTATGAAATTACAAGTGTCAACACAATAATAGTAAGAAGGGGATTGTAATATAGTTAAGAGTGATCAAAATCAATAAATACACACAACTGTCTGGATGCACCATAAAAGCAGGGAGTTCATAATGGTTGACTGTCCCTGCCAAAATGAAAATAAACCAGAGTACAGAAGATGAATAGCTATGACACTTCCAGGTAGTATCCATGTCCAGGGGATGTGCCTCACTGAAATTGGAAGTTACCTACAGCATAGCCCCAGTTTAAAAACAACAGCATTCTTTTTTTTTTTTTTTTTTGGCCTACATGATTAAAAAGAGAATCAAAATATGAGAAACTCTACAACAATTTCATCCTCAAGACACTCTTAAAATTCAAAGTCTCATTCTAATGTTACATTAACAAGTCTAAAGAGGCAATGGAGCCAAAACAAGTTTGTGTTTCTTCCCTAGTTAAATACTGTTTGTGTCTGTGTCACTGCAGTTCTTTCTCACGGGATATAGCTTTAACTTTGTAAAGTGGAACTATTCAAAATATATCATGTTTATCCTTTTATTTATTGCATGACAAGGGTGTTTTAAAGAAAAGTGATTTAGAATTCCATGAAGATAAATTTGCATCATTTTGAGTCTAGACTTCAGCAATTGTGAAGTAAGTGTTAAAAAAGCCCCCACAAGCATGACAGCATATGTAATATTTTTGTGCAATGCTTGTAGCATTTATATATGCCATATATTATATGCAATACACATATGTGATTTTTATTATTATTATTATTTTGTGAAACAAGAACTGGTAATACATGATTCTATTTTTTACATGCCTAGTTTCAGATAGCCAAAATACAAGTCTTCACATTCAATGACTTCCTGTGAAAATGCGTTTCATTAAGAACCCTACCAACAACACTTCTGAGCAAAACATAACTCAGACAGCAGGAACAACACCACTATTTGCTGATTCAAAGTTGGATATACGCACAAATCCTTTCCTGAGTATATACCACTTTCTTCAGCTCTCCAGCAAAGCTCTAACATACATTCAGAGAACAGAATATTCCAACATGGGCAACAGTCCAAAATTTTCATTTTACCAGGGAATATTTATGCACTTCATTTCAATTAAATCTCACATCATGACTGGATGTATTAAAATTACTTCAGTGGGTTAAACTTGGAATTATAGGAGCTAAAGATATCCTCAATGTGTAGGGGTCCATTTCTTAATGTGGTATGGTTTTAATTCAACTTCCATAGGCAAATGTTTCATTCCATTTCCTCCATCTCACTACTGCCCTTAAATAAATCGAAGGTCACTTTACATATAAGTTTAGAATTCAAACATAGTGTAAGCAGAGAAATCTTCTTTCACCTCTGGTGCATAGAAATGGAGGAATGAAATTCATCCATTGTATTCAACAGAAATAATTTTAGGATGAATTTAGAACACAGAAACTCAAATCTATTTTTTCCATACATGCCACATTCTTGAATCCATTTTCCTAAAATCTGTGCAGAAAAGTTCTTCTTATGCAAAACT
Source organism: Netta rufina (assembly GCF_964035555.1). Lineage (NCBI taxonomy): Eukaryota > Metazoa > Chordata > Aves > Anseriformes > Anatidae > Netta > Netta rufina. The sequence continues at coordinate 5,650,334 of NC_140123.1, forward strand.
GTTGAAAAAAAAAAAAAAAAAAAAAAAATCACATTCACAGCTATTCCACTTTCAGTGCCAAAATAAATAACAAATATTTTCCTTACTAAAGAATTCAAACTGGAATTACAAATATCTTGTATAGAACTCCACAAACGAAACTGCTCAGTTCAGAGTCTTTCACTGGTGATTTCTGTCTTTGCATCTGGGCAGAAGCTGTTAAGGTTTGTTTAATTATTACTTACACTATAATATAGTCCACAGAGAAAAATTAATTGCAAATTGTATCCATCTTACAGGGAAAGTAATATCAGTTAGGATAAAAGCTGAAGCTTTTCCAATTAAAGCTGCTGTCAGTAAAGTGCAGAATGTGATTGCAAATGCAAAAAAGCAGTTTAACTTTAGCTCTCCTGCAAATACACCATGGATTGGGTATGTGAACACCATCTGTCCAAATACTGGCCAAACTGATCTTTTTAATAATTATATAGATTCAAACACAGCCACTATGACATGCAGTGTAATCGTGTTTCAAGGTTCTTTGAAGACAAGCAAAATCTCTGTTTATCCATGGAAGGCTAAGTCATGAGTCATTTTCTGAGTATTTATTCAACCCACTTTCATTTCACTCCTTGGTTGCATGTCTGAGTATGGATTCAATAGAGCCCAGGTCAGAAGAGCAGCAGAATTATATCCAAAGTTCTGTCAAAATGTAATCCCATTTTAGTCCCCCCAAAAGAATAGGCTCCATTCTCACCTGGTATTAATTGCCCTACATCCCATATTACCATTTTCACATTATAAATATTTCATGATGAATTAGTAAGCACATTTCTTTTTAATTGATTATCTCCTAAAGAAAGCAACCTCCTGGACCATATTGAATGTCATTCTTTCTTTTAACCTGAAATTGTTCAGGGAAAGGATATAAAAAGTAGTACCTTTTCTAGAAAAGTAACAAGCAGATTCCTAATATTACTTTTAAAAATCCTCTGTTGTTGCTTAAGGAAAGCATTTTAAAGACAAGAGATAATATATGTATGTATATAATTGCTTTTCTGAATAAGAACCTCATGTACATTAAAAGATGGAAGTACTTCAGAATACACTCATAGGCTCAATAAACTGTTTCAAGGAAGTCTTGATCCAGAGGTAATATTTCCCTACCCAATACTTTTTGACAGATTTTTCTTCTATGAGTCCCTCCAGAGTTTTTGAACTCATATAAACTTAATACCCACAAACAAGAATTTTACAGCCCATCTTCATGCTGTTTATAAACAGTATTTATTTTTTTCTAACTTGCCTATTATCTATTGATAATGAATACTTAAAGCTTAATAACATAACCTTTATTAGGCTTCTTTTGAGAAGTCAATACTTAAGAGAAGTAGAAGGAGAAGAGCTCTTCCTGGAGCTACAATTTAATAACTGCAATTAAAAGACACCTGCACAATAACTTGATCATCTTTGCAAACTCTGTGGTAAAATTTTGAAGCAAATGCATATTAACAAAGTGGAGACTTTTCAGAAACACAGCTGATTTGTGCATATTATATTTGGGCAGCAAGGAGAAAAACAATCGATATATCTCTCTAAGGTGGCAGCAACAACTTTGGATTAAGATAGACTTTACTTAAAGTGTCATTTTGAAAAGGAAAACAGGAAAAAGGAGTAAAAAAAAAAATGAAGTTTTTGCTAACCTGCCTGCTGCCTTCACATATCTTTTAATGAGAAAACTATAAAGCTGGAGCAGTAAGAAACATTCTTTTGCTGATGCTGCAAATCCAAAAAAAAAAAAAAAAAAAAAAAAAAAAAAAGTACTTGTTAAAACAGGTGCTTTTGTATAAAACCAAGGAAAAGTAAGTAATATGACATGATCGTTTACCTTGGAGAGGCCATTATCCAGTTATGAAAAGAAGTTGTGTTATCTCTGGATCATTGTGCTGTATAATAAAGAAGGACAAGTTTTCTGAAGGATTTCACTACTTGCTGGTCATCCAGTGTCTTGATTATGTTATTAAAATGATCCTGATGTAATACTGAAATTGCTTTTTTTTCACCAAAAGTTTAAGGCTTATAGTATGTATATTGCTCCTCTATATTATCATAGTGGTTAAGTAGTATCACACATATTTTTTCTCAATACCACTCTGCTATTTTTGTGGAAATAAATTAACAAAAATGGCCTAGGCATAACCTCCATTTCTATGTATGATTTATATGGTCATATAAAATAGCTGTGTCTGAGACACAAATTAGTCATTCTAAGTAATGAGGCTTTCTTTAGGAAAAATGTGCTTCATCTCATACAAATGTACAGGTTATTTGGAGGTATTTATATCTTTTAAATGGCCAGTATGCAAAAATATTTCATAAACACCATCATTTTATTATCCCTTTAAGATTATTTTTATATACTTGTTTTCATGTGTGATGGTTCCATTTTTCTTTTGTTGGTCATTTTCTCTTTTATTGCAAATAAAAATATGTTTGGATAAATTGCACATAAAGTTGTTTATTGCTGCTTAAATCTGCTGAAGGTTTAAAAAAAACATACTCTGCAGCAATTCTCCTTCAAATTGGGTGAAGATCCCACCTCTTGTTAAATACCTTGCTTTATTCTTTCCATGGCAGTATTCCACATCATAGTTAATAAACAGAATGACCCTGGTACTCAGGAGAGGTTTTGCTGTATTGTAGCTCGTGTTCATTGACATAGATCCAGCAAGCATGAAACTTTATTTACTTACAGATCATGAAGGCTGAAGACACTGCTGAGTTCTTTATTTTTATCTCCTTTATTCGTTTACAATTCTTGATACAAAAATGCCCACTTTGGTGCATGCCACAGACAAAGGGACTCGTAAATAAAACAAGCTGTAGACAGTCCTTTGACCTGATGCCACTTGATATGATATGTACAGTTATCTGAAAACAAGGCAACCTCTTTCCTTGCTTATGGGAAAAGCTGTTGACCCTGGATTGTGCTTGAAGAAGCAATGAGAGACTGTTAGCATCAACTAAAACCATACCATACCATAGCGTAGAGAGAATGCAAATAATTAATCAATATGGACAATGGCAGGTCAGGGATCACACTGTCTTCCTGCTCATGTTTTGTTAAGAAGATAATCAAAGATTCTGAATTAGAATCCTGACTGACATGGTAGGGTAGCAAAAACAGTAACTCCTGCCCCAAAGAGCACAAGGCTGAATGTGGATGCAGTTGGTTTCCCAGTGAAGGAGCTGCTCTGAAAGAAGTGTAACTACAGTTAGGGTGAAAAGATCTCAGGTCTCACCACTTACAAAATACTGTTTTATCTCATACGAAATAGCAAAGTTTTATGACTAATGGTCAGGGTCAGTTTCTGGGTGTGTACCACAACCACATTAACATTTAAATATTTTCTGAAAAGTAAGTCATGCCCATGGGAAGAGGCTGACCTGAATCACTGAAATTACCATTTGCCTTGGAAAAAATCAGGCAATAAGTAGAGCAAACACTAAATACTGTAGATAATTATTTAATGACCCATTATCTTCTAAATACCTTGTTCTGCAGCTGCTGGCTGGTAAAAAATCAGCAACACCAAATTAACAAAGTAACTTCTTTCAAGAGGTTTTTCCATAGTACATGATTTTTTTTCCTATTGAAGTGAATTGCAAAATTATCTTATATTTAACGGGCAGAGGATTAGGTCATTAGTGTCTCCTAACCCATTTGTCCTAAACCTCCTAGAGAAAGACTGGCACTGTAACTGTAGAAGAGAAGGCATTTGTTTTAATTTTGCTTATTTGAGGTAACAAAATCTGGCACCAAATGCATTTGTGTGTCTGGGTGTAATTATTCTCCTTTCAAAGAACTGCTATTTCTCTCTCGCCTCAGGACCATTAAGGTGTTAAGTACAAAGACACCACTTGATGGAAGTAGGCTCCAGACAGTCTGAGATGTGAAGAATCAGTGTTAGGGAGAGTTACCACATCAGATTGTTGATTAAACAAAGGTAACTCATATCACCAACAGGGAGTGCGAGGAGGGGTGGGGGGCAGAGGAAAGAAAAAATGATGAGAAGAGTGGAAAGAGACAGAACATCCTACCCATCATATTATTCACAAAATTATTTCCCATTCATTTTTTATCTCTCTTAACCTCACTTAATTCTCAAATTTAATATTTCTTTTGAATGTAATTATGCTTCATTACTTGCAGCAATTTATAGGAGAGAGATAGGCAAAGACAGAAGTTAGCTGTGAAAGTTTCTGTATCTATAAGTATGATCATGGGTTTGCAGCACTGCTGCCCACTCCCTCCACCTACTTCCCTTTTAGTCGACAAGGACAATCAGTCATCTCATCATAGAATCACACATGCAAGAAAGATGCACAATATCTTCACAGTAAATTGACCTGGATATTAAAATGCAAATCCATCATTGCAAATCTCTGGAAATCCACTTGGATAATAACAACAAATGTGAAGCTAGCTTTAGGCTTTGAATAATGAATTTGAAAATAACCCAGAATAAAAGCTTTTTCCTCCCTCTTGTTTACCTGCTTTCCACTAATTTCATGAACCCAAATATTTTCTATATTCTTTAACAACATCTGCAGACCAACATGTGGCAAGGTGTACTGGGTCTGGCTGGAATGTTAACTTTCCCTGCAGCAGCCCATACAGTGCTGTGCTCTGCACTTGTAGCTGGAACAGCAGTGTTATCACACCAGTGTTGTGTCTACTGCTGAGCAGCAGTGGCACAGCATCAGGCCTCTCTCTAACCCTCCTAGGGGGTGGGCAAAAAGTGAGAAGAGAAACATCACCAGGGCAGCTGACCTAAACCAACCAAAGGGATATTCCATACCATGTGATCTCACACTCAGCAATAAAAGGTGGAAACAGGAAGAAGAGGGGAGGGGTGCGCTCTCATTGTGAAAACGTTGGTCCTCCTCCCGAACACCAGCTACGTGCGTTGAGGCCCTGCTTCAAGGACATGGTCAATCATCGCTCATTTGTGGGAAGTAGAGAGTAATTTCTTTCCTCTGCACTTCCACATAGCCTTCATTTATTTTATTTGTTTTCCTCCCTTCTTTTTATTTTCCCTTTCCCCCTCCTTTTTCCCCTTTCCCTTTTTATTTCCCTTTAGTTAAATTGTTTAGTTCATAATAATCTTTCTTTAATTATTATTATTATTTCCCTTTAATTAAATTATCCTTATCTCAACCCATGAGTTGTTCTTTGCTTTACTTCTCCCCCTCCTCATCTAAAAAGAGGGGGAGTGAGAGAGTGGTTGTGGGGTTTAGCTGCCCAGCACGGTAAAACCACCACACAAGGGAATACGGAAATAAAGAAAAGAAAGTCAGATGCTTTGGAGTTGTAAATAAGCATAGTACTAGATGGTTGCTGTTACAGCAGTGTAACTTGACTTTCTGACTCGTACTGGACATTTGCACTGTTGTGTCCAGTGGCATCTTACTTGGACTAGTGTATGCTTGAACATGGCAGTATGCACAACTGGACATGCGTGATGCCTGATACAACACAGATATCAGCTCTGACAAGGTCTCAGGCAGTCTGTGCAGAAGGCTGAAAGAAAATGGAAATGAAAAGAAAATTGTAAGTTTCCTCTGGGCCCTCAGCTTTAGAAAGAAAATTACGTATTATGAAAAGACAAGCTTTTTAATTCTATACATCTCTACTGACCGGGACTGATACTGGTTTTGAGATATTATGTTAAGACTAATATAACTTTTTCTCAAATGCATACTGGAGGGGACTCAGTCATCTTTTGTGTTGGAGTTTGTTTGCTGTGTTGTGTGATTCATTGCAAAAGGTGACTTTTGACTTAAATATGGCTGTGGCTGTAAGCTGGTGGTAAGCTGGTGGGCTGATGGTAAGCATCTGTCCGCACTTTAATGGTGTACTCAGAAAAAGAAAGCACATACCAGTGGAGGTCACAAGACTATTGCCAAGACCATGTTAGATCTACTATTAAAAAGTTTATAAACCTGAGAAATATTTTTTAATATGATAAAACTCAGTCTGTACAGACTTCATACCTACAGTTCCGTTCTGAAAACTTTTAGAGACAGCTGTCCATTTTGAATATTTTCAGCAGACACTGAATACTGCAAGAATCCTTATTAATGGGGTGGTTTTTTTTTTAGGATCTGTCTCTAAATCAGGAAAGATCTATCGATTCCTTCTATCACTGGAAACTATTGCAGGCAACAAAACAATAAATTCTGAAGTTTTATCTAGAGATAAGTAATCTCTTTCTAGGTATTCACAACAATACTGTAGATCTTCAATTTCTCATTAATCATGTTACCTAGAAACCCCACCAGTAATGGTGCAAGATGTCATGCAAACAAATACTCTGCATTCAAACAATATAAGAGTCTATCATTCACTGTCACAACCCCCATCTTTGTATCATCAGATTATAAATTCTCTCATGTACCAGGGACTCTCTTAGAAATAAGCAAATAAGAGAATAACCCTGGCATAACACAGAGCCTGTGAAAAATATCCACTGTGACAATGGAAGCAGGATAGATCCTCCAATGTCACCTGTGTCAACCATCAATCTCTGCCTTTCTAATTGATCCCAATGAGCCTCCAAAAATGTCTAAGGTCTTCTTTGTAGTTACAAAGTTCACTTGCCAAAGGAAGCAAAGAGGGAGTTTATGGGACAAATATGGAGTTGGAGGAACGTGAGATCATGACGGGAGGAGAAAGGAAGCGAAGACTAAGGCAGTGAGGGAGCTCTGGCACATAAGCATTGTTTCAGAAATTTTGGCTTCCACTTTGATTGGCAGCAATAGATAGATATTATCATTCTCAACCAGCAGCTCCCTGTCCTTTCTAACAGCAAATCTGCAATAAGGAAAACAATAAAGATTTTAGTTACAAAATTTTATTCTCTTTGATTCATCAGGAAATCAACTCAACAGTTTTCTTGGTTTTCTAGATGAAAATAAGTCTCTGTAGGATTTTATCAAGTAAAAATCATCTTTTCTCCTTAGCATTCTACATCATTAAATCGTCAGCCCATCATTGCAAGGACAATGTGGTGTTCTGGGATGATGGAATGCAGGCAGGGATCCCACAAACAAGAAGGGTATTCTCAATGTGCTGTCGGGTGAACCAGTGGAGCAAAGACTGGCAGTGTACTTGTCCTGCTGAAAGCTGATTGATAACAGGGGTAGATTATTTATAGCAAGCCTTATGATATGACTTTTTATAGAATTTCATGCAGGAGAGTTTGAACTCAGCTCATTATTTTTTCTCATCCTGAACCAAGGCTCCACATCTAAAATGCTATTGTTAGTGCAGATAAAGAACCTATTCTGAAGAAGTAGCATCCTCTTGCAAACCTGTTTCTCCCTCTGCAGGTGAGATCTTATTTCATTTGACTTGTGAAGAGTCATCACTGCCCAAACTGATATTTTAAATTTGATAAGGACACACAGCTCTAGGAATCCAGCAATTGTACATAATTTGACCAAGCATAAATAGAATAGCTGCCATTTTAGCTGACATCCTGGAGACTTAAGGGCTGGAGAAAAGATGAATTTCTATAGCCTACACTAAAAAAAAAAAAAAAAGATAACTAGGTAAAGGTAAAGTCTGACAAAGGTTGGAAAGAGTAGTCAGAAGGCTATTTTATTATTCCTTGATTGCTAATACTATCTCCTGAGGTGTGTGTGAAAATATTTGAAGAGATCTAAGCAATTTTATCTGGAGTAGGTTGTTATGCACTTACAAATTTATACTTTTTTTTATACTTTTTTTTTTTTTTTTTCAGAAGCTTGTAAATAGGGTAAAGATCAAAAAATTTGGAAAATTCCCTCCAACTCATAAACCCCATCCATTGTTGCCCAGGGGGGCAGTGTCTTGACTCCAAGGACACCTGGGACCATGCTCATATGGCCAGAGTTGACACACTCAGCACCTTCTTCCTCCCATACTCCAAAAGCCATTACTCCAGCAAAGAAGGCAAAAAGTAGAGATAACATCTTTTCTACAGCTTTACATATTTATAATTACATTTTAACAGACACAATAAATACTCAAAAACTTCTTCACACAGATTCTGTTATTGCATAGTAATTCATGCATGTGTTTAGTGTGTCCTGACCTAACACATGACAAAAGCATGTCTCATCAAAATTTTGACTGGTTAAGTCAGCATTCTTCACCAAAGATAGAAAAAATATTTAATTACATGTAAATATTGAAATTAAATTAATTAATTAAAACATATCCACCTGAGGAACATGCCATCAATCAGAAATGTAGATTTTATTTTGAAAAAACAATGTCTGAATGTCTGATTACTGAAAACCATAAGGCACCAAGGGGGGGGAAAAAAAAAAAAAAAAAAAAAAAAAAAAAAAACACAACTATAGCCCTATAAAAACTGTAAGTCACTAAATAAAAAAAAAAAAAAATGGGGGGGGTGGGATCAGCATATTTTGTAATGTGCTTTAGATTACATGTATTTTTCTTGAACTTATATAATCAGACTTATCCAGATATCCATGCATAACAATTAAATCTACAATGGCTCAAGAACAGAGTAATGTTCTATAGAAGCTGCTCTATAGCACTCACAAACCAAAAGTATTTTGGCCATTATTTTTTCTTCCAATATTGTACAATATTTTATGGCACACAATTTTGGTAATCTAGAGAAAAGCTTGATGCTTTTTTGGTAGTAGAATTGGTCTTACTCTCATGGGTGAAACACTAAATAAATAAAAAAATTAAAAACAGCAAGAGGTTTTCTCTGCAGTGAGGCCCCAGTCCAAATAAACCTGGATAATGAATCAACCTTTCTCACTTTAGGAGATTCTACTCTGAAAGCTACCTGTTCAATTATGGTTCCTTCTGATTCATCTGGAAGATGCTCTCTATATTCAGATGGAAAGCACATAAATTATCCAAGACTGAAATTTCACCTAAACTGAGATACTCGAGGGTTAAGTGGTAAGAGTAAGGCAAGGAGCTAAGCTCTTCCAGAATTCAGCAGCAAGGCTGAGGCACTTCTGAAGGATGCTTCACCCCTTGCTAAAATAGGTATTCAGGGCTGGAAGTACTTTCATTGACTAAGTACTACTCCATGGGCCTATCTCAGTAGAAAACCCACAGCTGAATTCCTGTATAACAATTCTAGACTTAAAAGGATTTCAAAACCCTGCCTGCAGATTTCAGTTTCTGGGGATAAAAACAATTCTCAGGATCTCTGACTGTGTTTGAAAAACTAACAAGCATCTTACTTGATAACTGAATGTGTTTGATATGTAAATTATTGACAATAGACTTTCTCATTGCCATTTTTACAGGGTAAAATTTTTAAAGTGGAGCCACACTTCATCATTAGTTTCTCTAAATAAATAGATTATAGGCTGAAATTAAAGATGTTGCAGTTATATTTCTACATGAAAAAGTCTGATAAGCCCATAGATACAGGTTTGGGGGCCTACAGGTATTTTGATATGCATATCTTTTCCTTCACAAAACAGCATCAACATGCTTTTCTAGTTAATTGTAGCAAATATTGCCTTTTCTGTTTAGAAATAATATTCTGCCGGTAGCACAATAGCCTTATTAAAAGAACTGCAAAGAAAAGAATTCTTATTACTAGGAAATCAGCCCAAACAATGCTGAGTACTGAATCATCATTCAATTTCTTCTGCAGTCTACAAAAACTGAAGGCACTTTCTACTGTTTAAATTCTCTTTACAACTGAAAACTTCATCAGTGTTGTAAATTCAGCTGCTTCATGTATGAATATTGGTCATGTGCACAAGTGTTTACTGAGATAACAACTAGCTCAAGACCTCTCAGAGAGTCAGGTAAAGACACTTTTGTTGCCCTAAGAACAGGGCATAGTTAATAATTACACAGATAATTAGCTGACTTAAGGTACTCTTTAGACTTCCAAGACATCTAATTGGAGGCGATCTAGCTTGTTTGTTTGCAGGTTTGGACATCTTTCAGGTAATCTCTGATATTGAATTTTCTCAAAAGTAGTAGAAAGTAAATGTCTTCTGGAAGGTTCTTGTCTGGGCATGGAGAAGTGCTCTCAGACTCTTTGGAATCTAGTCTTTTCTGGCTCCTCCACAACCTTAAAAAATAAAATTGCATGAACAGAGACCACATAAAAACCCTAAGTACCAATACTGCCCAAAATCTCATTCCATGGAAATGCCTGTATTTGAATGGATCTGTAAATGTATTAGCTTGCTGTGCTTGTGATCTGAGTAAAAAAAAATCCCTTTTAAATATATGGAATTTCAAATACATGGCTATAAGACACAAATGATGTTCAATAGTCATTTTTTAAGAAATGATTTGGTTCTGTTATTAACAGACTTCGGCTAAGTTGTTAATATTTGTAGGCATGTGTAGGTTTCTTTTTATTTTTTTTTTTTATTTTTTTTTTTTTGGTTGGTTGGTTGTCTTTTTTTAAATTTGAGATTACAGACATCTTTATAACTTTTTGAAAGTTCAGTCACGGGCTTATCAAAGTTGCAGGTCTTAACCCCCAGGGTTCTACAGAAATTCCTGCCATAGGTTAATACAAAATTAGTATAATTAAGTAAGTAGAATTTTAACATAAGAATCACACAAGCACTAAGTCTGATAGACATTCAATATTAACTACATTGGTGGAAATAAAAATCTATAGATTACAAGTGATGAAAATAACTGATGTTATTTTGCTTTCCACATAAATCTGGATGATACATGACAGTAAATCTAACAGCACCACTTCATTTTTTTTTATCTCATTTGGAGTTAATGCAATGTAATATGCAAATCTGAGCTCCTATAAATGAAATAATACATTATAATCTTTATTTAAACAAGTTTTTAAAAAAAAAAAAAGTCACACTGCTTTCCTACACACAACATTTTGATGAAAGTAAAATTCGACAAGGAAAATGTTTCCACTAGCACTGTGTTTTATAGATAATTTATTTTCTAAGAGTTAAAACCAAGCACCAGCAAGATTCCATATCTTATATTATATGTGTTATACATGAGCATTTCTATTCAGGCTTCTTTTCTCACACTGCAAGCATCTTAATCATGAAGAATGTTCTTTCTTTTTTTTTTTTTTACTTTTTTTTTTCCTGAATTTTTATAGAAACTGTATCTAAATCTTTCAAAATATTTATTCAATAATATATGAGCTGTCATTTTAATATTTACCATAATTTTGTGTCCTTATTGGTCTCTTATATATATAGCAATGTATTTATACCCTTATCCTATTTCCTCAGTATTCACAGTACATACTCATTATCTAACTCATCGTTCGGGAATATCAAACTATCAATAATAAAAGTGTCATTGAGATGAAGGAGTAAAGCTTTCCAGACATTTTTCAATTAAACAGTACAAAACAAAGCAAAACAAAGAAATACCCATTTGTTGAACCCAATACATTTCATTTCATTTAACATACCTATATTTTGACAGATTTTCGTTGAGTTCCAAGTAGTGTGGGGAGGGACTTCTTTCTGCTGTCCCAGTGAACCAGTTCCAGCACTTGAAGACCTTGAAACTCTTTAACAATAATACATTTGTCAATTGCTCAAGCTTTGAAAATTGTGATGGTACATATATATAAATATTTATACCATATATATATATATAATATTTATGTAAATATATATATATATGTATGTTTATACCAATTTATAGTGAATTAGAAATTTCTCTTTCCTGCAGCTCTTCAGATATATATATATAAATCTGAAAAGCTGTGGGAAAGAGAAATTTCTAATTCACTATAAATTGGCATAAATAAATAAATAATCATATCCAGAATGAATTGAACTGAACCCAACCTAAATATATATGGCACACTGGAAATCTAGATCCTCACCCCATTCTTTGAGAAGAAAAGGAATAAAAAAAAAATAAATCGTTTGATGAAAATGGAAATTTTAGTGTAGTTTTTGGAAAAGTAGCATTTGATAGAGACTGCAGAGAAATAAATAGGAGGAAAGGAAGAAAGTCAAGGAGATGGTTTTATTGATTTCATACTGAAAGATTTTTTCCATAGCTCTTTAAAGAGAAACACATGCAGAGATGCTACCAGGAGAAATATGCTACTAGATTATAAAAGAAGGAAAGGCTGCAGATGGAAAATTAGGGTTTAATATTAAAAAAAAAAAAAAAAAAAGTGATACATGGGCCTGATGTAAATGATGAGAGACTTCAAAAGTAAAGACAAAAGACACAACAAATATAGGTGTAATAATGTAATAATAAACAGACAAGAACATACTCTGTAGTGATGAGAGAGGAAATGTTGAAAAGAACAAATTCTAGGAGTTGATCCATTCTACAAAAGTATACCATAGCACAGTAGCAGTAAGATAAGAAAGTTTTATTTGAAAAAGGTGAAAAGCAGACATAAAGAGATTTTATTTCATTTTCAAAACCTTGTTACCATATGAAGAATGTTAATATGAAGTTTCAGAAACACAGCTCTGAAATGTACTTCAAGGTGTGAAAGAACAGTCTCAAAAACAGAATACTTTTACATATGATCAAAGAGAACCTGCATGTGAGCTAATAGTATTCTTGCAACTAAGAAACAGAGTATCTGAGCTCACTCAGTCAAAATCCTGACCCAGATTGTGCAGTCACATAGATAGGTCTTACCAAGGAGGATGAAGTTGCTCACCCTCTTCAGGTCATTCATCCAATCTGGTAAGAAGTTAAGTAGAAGAACGCAAGAAATGTATATGTGTGAAATGCCTTTGAAGGATTCAAAGTACTCTTTCACATCTTTCATACATGTTCCAGTTACATTATCCATTTAAATATTAATATTGGCAGTGAGTACGAGATATAAAATGCAGGAAAATCGTCTTAATTATAAGACTTCGGAAATATTTTATGAGATAGTCCCATGAACCATTGCTGAAACGTTGCCTTCTCTGTATTTAATGAGGTTGGGTTATTTTTCTGGTGTGAGATAGGAAGTGTTGTCTAAGGAAAGAAGAAAATATCTCTCTTGCATATTTTAAATGAAAGACATCAGGATATGGAGAAAATGATAGAGAAAAGGTGGCTTATTAAGTTTACACTTGACACCTGAGTTTCTGTTACCCATGGCATACACTGTCATGGCCTTTTCCAGTGCTGAGAGAGAGTTTTAAGTTCATGTATTTTACCTGCAATTGAGTTTCATTAAGTATAATTACAGTGATTAATCCCATAAGGGATAATGTAGCATGTCACCATAGCTTTATCAGTTTAGATTTACATATGATTTCATAAATATTCCTCCAATGAAAGCAAAAATAAACAGCTAAATAACCTGTTATTCCAGTCTCCATAGATTCATATTATTCTGGTTCTAGGGAAGGAATTATAGTTTGAAATCTTATGTAATAAATCCTAGCAGCTCAACTAATGAACATTAGGATAGGATAGGATAGGATAGGATAGGATAGGATAGGATAGGATAGAATAGAATAGAATAGAATAGAATAGAATAGAATAGAATAGAATAGAATAGAATAGAATAGAATAGAATAGAATAGAATAGAATAGAATAGAATAGAATAGAATAGAAGAATATTAGTTCATGACCTCTTCAGGGCTAGCCTAAACTGAAAGCATATTAATGAAGGCATTGTCCAAACTCATTGTCCAAATATCTCTTGAACACTGACAGGCATGGGACATTAACCACATCACTACGAAGCCTATCTCAATGTTTGACCACCCTCATAGTAAAGAAAATCTTCCTAATGTCCAATTTGAACCTCCACTTGTGGAACTCTATGCTGTTCCAACATGTCCTGTCATCAAGTACCATGTAGGAGAGGCCAGCACCTCCCTCTCCACTTCCACTCTTCAGGAAGTTGAAGAAAGCAGCAAGGTCACCTCTCAGCCTCCTCTTCCCCAGACTAGATAACCTAAGTACCCTCAGCCTCTTTTCATAAAACATGCCTTCTAGGCTTTTTAACAGCTTTGTTGACCTCCTGTATATGCTCTCAAAGGCCTTAATATCATGTTTTATATTGTGGAGCCCAAACTGTAAACAATATTCAAGGTGAGGACACACCAATGGTAAATATGCTGGGAGAATCACCGCTTTTGACCAGCTGGCCATGCTGTGTTTAATGCACCCCAAAATGCAGTTTGCTCTCTTGGCAGACAGAGCACACTGCTGGCTCATGCTGATCCTGCTGTCACCAACACCTCCAAACCCCTTTCTGCTGAGCTGCCCTCCAGCCACTTATCTGTGCCTGTGTCCAGAGTCTGTGCCTGTGTTCAGCATCGCTCTATCCCAGGTGTAAAACCCAGCATTTTCCTTTGCTGATCTTCATGCTGTTGAAGATTGTCCAGTGCTCTATTACATCTAGATCCTTCTGCAATGCCTCTTGTCAATCTAGGGAGTCAATAGGAACTCCCAGTTTAGCATCATAAGCAAACTTGTTGAGGATGCATTCAACTCTTGTATCCAAATCGCTGATAAAAATGTTGAACAAGACTGGCCCTAGAATGGAGCTCCGGGAAACACCACTTGTGACTAGCCGCCAGCCAGATGTAGCCCCATTCAGTACAATCCTTTGAGCTCTACTGTCAAGACAGCTCAACACCCAGCATAGTGTGAACCTGTTTATTTCATAGTTGGACTGTTTGTCCAGAAGGATGACATGAGGAACAGTATCAAAGGCCTTACTAAAATCCAGAAATATTATGCCCGCCACCTTCCCTTCAAAGGGGGTGAACATCATAGAGGGAGGTCAAATTACTAAGGCAGTACTTTCCTATATTGACTGCATCTGATAATAGCTTTATTCTTACGTTTTTCAATATCACTCAGGATGATCTTCTCCATAACTTTCCCAGAGACTGAGGTTAGACCAGCAGAAGGGTTTCTTGAGTTTGCTCTCATACACTTTTTGTAGATGGGTTGACTAGCTTCCAGTTAGAAGGGACCTCCCCAGACTCCGATTTACTTTAAAATCCTGTTGACCATTCTCAGTTTTTTATTGGCTCCAACATAATTTGTGGGTCCATTTGCATTGTCAGCTTCTGTAATTTTAAATTCTCCTAGTTCATTCTTCTTTCCATCTTTAGAGCTTTCTCTATACGTTGACAGCAAGGAAACAGGCATAAAATTGGGGTAGCAAATTAGAGAATTAAAACACACTCACTGAAGATCAGTTTAAGACCATTCATATACATTTTTTACTATGCTGAACCCTGGTGACAAAAAATGCAAAATCAGTCCATTTTCCTAGAAGAAACTTTATTATACATAGTAGATAAGAAAGTTCTGATTATTAAGTTTGGATAGGATTTTCATGTACATTTTCCATATATTACTACTCAAAGCTTCATCTAGAAAAGGAACATAACTATATTCAACAGGCATCTGTAAAATATATATAGAAGTTAAAGTTTGTCTAAGTGAAAAAAAAAAAAAAAAAAAGATTATTCTTGCCAGACAAAGTTTTCACTTTTTTTTTTCTTTGTCTTCATAGTAAAATCTCACAGAAGAGCTGATAAAAAGAACTTGGAGCGTCTAATCTATAGACATATAAAGAACTGCAAATAACCTGCACAAGAAGCCATAACTCACAGAAAGGAAACAGTCTATGTTTCACGTCAGGAATCATGTTCTTTTTTTTTTTTTTTTTTTTTTTTTTAATTATTATTATTTTATTTAGGTTTACAGAGTTTTGAAACATTGCACAAAATTATTTGGTCTTTTTATTTTATTTTACTTTTTTTTTTTTTTTTTAAATTGTGATTTAGTCTAATACATTGTCATGATCTCCAGAAAGATGATGTATGTCCTGTACTGTTTCTCCATAATGTTCAGTAGTGGGAGCTATTTATCTTTAAAAGATGACTTAACATGTTACAGAAAGGAAGCAGAGTCTCTCCCATTCCAAGCTGAGATTTTATCCAATATTTCAAATCACTATGTTTTATTTAGGCTTCCTCTCTCCTGTTCAAGGCATTGTCTTAGAACACAGATAGATATTCTTCCAGTCACCAAAAACATTCATTTTCAAGATGCCATAGAATTCATTTTGAGTAGTTTACAGCATCAGTTCTCTCAGGCACTGTGCAAATCAGTATTGCCATACAAGATTTTAGACACTCAACTCTGGAAATTGAATTCTTAATCTCCAGTGTAGACCTCAGCTCTTTATATAAAGGAGTTAAGTAGAGGTCACAATTAGGTTCACAATCCTCTGTGCACTGAACCAGGTGCCAACACCCAGCAGTCAATATTAAAAGGAAGGTTTTGCCTAGTAGTCAATTCCACTCCCACCTTGGCGGCTCAGGTGAGAACCAACATTCCATTTCTTTTTGTACAAATGACTGACTCGGGTCATAATCAGTTCTATCACCACCTCTTCCTACAATAGGCTAAAGATTAGACCTGTTAGTTTAGAGATGGAAACATAGATGCAGTTTTCTCCACAGCCTGAAATGGTTTGAAGCATTCAAACTCTCTTTGTACAAGAATTTCAGTCACATACAGCTAGATCACGCTGTGACAATGAAACATACATCCTTCATGACATTCTAAAAATGTAACAATCATCTGAACCAAACAAAAATAAATTTGACCAAATTACAGATAGGTAACAAAACATTCACCCTTTTGCTACCAGTAAAACATCCATCAGATACTGGGATGTAGGTTCATTATTCCTTCTATTCATTTGGCCTATGCTGGAAACAAACAAACAAACAAACAAACAAACAAACAAAACACAGCATGGCCGAATAAGAAACTTCATATTCATATATTCATATATTCATGAATATGAATATATATGAATATGTCTTTAGTTTGAATCTATATATTCTGAATGTGATCCAATGTCCTGTAAATGGCTTTTTATACTGATTGTATGCTAAGATCCCAACTGTTACATTTTACAGCTTCCAGTAGCATCAAAAACAAATTCAGAATGTTTCCAACATTCATCTTTCAAACCCAATGCATTCTTTTTACATTTGGGGGAGATATGCTAGTTAAGATTTCTTTTTGCTTACATCTGCAATCGATTTTGCTGGCATCCTGCAGGCTCATCTCAAATAGTTAACTCCTAGTCAAATAAAAAGCCTTTGATATGTTAATACAGCAATGTAAATTTCAGACTTGAATTCAGATTAATGTACAGAAATTACTCACAAACACAGGTGAGGCTCTTTCAGTTTTACTGCCCCTATTTACAGATCAAAGACATGGCTCAGCCCTGACATCAAAGATGTGATTTAACCTTTTGAATTTTATCACAAAGAACAAACCTGAGTTACAATTAAAATCATTTTTAATTGTCAATTTATTAAAAAAAAATGAAAACACCACATCATGTTCTAGCAGTCAAAGGCAGCAACTCTGCAGAAGAGCTTAATGAGAAGTATCATACATGAACTGCAGAGGTTTGAGGCTATTAAATATTATAAGTATAATCCTGGTCTGCAAGTACACAAACTAGATTCTTAGCAGGGCTGGCCAAAAGCTCCAGCATGGGTGGTGGGCTAAATTCTCAAATCTCTATCGTCACTAGTACCCCACTAAATGAACACACTGATATAAAGAGTGCCCAGTTCAGAGAAAAGAATGCTGTCAGAGCCCCATCTAGAATTTATTTTATGCTATGACCTTAAGGATTTTTATAGACATGTATCAATATGTTAAAGAGCATTTTCATAGAAATAATTGCATATTATTCATGTGAGTAGTACTGTAGAAAGTGTAAATACAAGACAGAAATTAGTTCCAAATTCAGGAAATAAGAATTTCCGATAAGAAATTCAAGAACAAAACTTATATTCTGTATATATGTTAACCAATCTTCAGTGCTGTCTAACTAGTCTCAATAAATAATCCTCTTTGTTTCTCCTTCAATTCTTCATTTAAAATGTTCAGCACTTATATTCAGGTTGCATACAGTCACACACCAACAACATATTGTTTCTATTGCTCAGTCAGATCTCAAAAGATTTTAAAAATAAAAGCAATGAATTGTCAGTAAAAATTACTAATTTGAATCAGACTTCATACACATTTGAATAAATATTTGAAAAAATATATTAATCAAGATAAAAAACTATTACCTCAGTCTTGAACAGCAAATAATATACTACAATGGAATTACTCCTCTTTTTTAGGTCATTCTGACTTTAAAAATAGTCCATTTTATTCTACATTTGGTGTCTTGGTTATTCTATCTAATTTGTGGGAAATTTTTATGGATTTTTCTTCATGGAGTTTGCGTGTGCAAAAGAATACACAGAGCATCTCCTCTCTTCCACCCCATCAGCCAGTACCCCATCAACCAATACCAATCAGCATGTACACACCAAGTTGCGTGGCTGGGTTGCAATCAAGTGTCTTCAAGCTATCTATCCAGCTGCAGCTGTGTCCTGCAACATCTCTAGGCCTTGAACTTTCCCATCCTAATCACATTAATCACATTCAGGGAGTAAACATTAAGACACACTGTGATCATTGCAACCTCATTTTTCTGACCCTGACATAGCATTGCTCTACTCACGACCTTTAAGAAGCCTGAAACAAAGATTATTTTTCTTAGCCTGTTTATTTGATGAAGCAGCCCCTTTACAAAACTCTCAGTTTCCACTTTCCATCATAGAGAACAAAAATTATTTTCATCCCATTCAAAGCTTCTCATCTTTAGCTTACTCACTCTTGCTTTCATTCTGCAGGTGTATTGCAGAGTCAGCTTCCAGCACTGACTGGCTAATAAAGCCTGCCTCTGCCATTTGCTCTGTGTGTTTTTGTCCTGTTACTCTCTTATCTTTCCAATAAATTCATCCTATTGCCTTCAAAATTCTTCCAGATAATATTTAACCCTATGTGTCTTAATGAATGATTGCACTGTTTCTGTGCATGCTACCCCATCTCTGTGCACCCATGTGTTTCCTTCTACTTGTGAAGAGAAGTTGTTTGATATTTTTCTTCAGCCATACTTAATGCAGTGAGGTCCTGATCAATGACTAAGACCGTGGCACACTACTGTACTAACACATTCTAGTAACCTGCTCACATTCTGAAGCTATTAGAGAGCTGTACTTTATTTTCAAAGCCAGAGGACTAAATTCTGCTTGCATCCCAGTCAGTAGCTTTGGGTGTTGAATGACAGATCTGTTTGCCTCATCTGAGTCATTTTCCTTTCCTGCTTTGGGAATTTCACACCTAATATGAGCATTTCTTCACAGTCTTATTGCCTTGCAAAAGCTCTCATTGGCTGTCAAGGAAATAGTTGTTAATATTTCTTTTCCAGGACAAATGTTTATTTCTTTATTCTACCCTAGAAACGTATAGTAAATAGTATGCCCAAGTTGTCTAGGAAAGGCATCCTTTTTACCATTGTCATTCAGCAAAGAGCTAGGAAGCCAGTACATATTTCCATTCAGTTTGTGTCAAAGATATTGGCATTGCTATATAAGATGCCAGCCGTTATTTGTTGTTTTGGCATTCAGAGTAATAACAATGGTTGTGACGATCTCAGTTTGTACTGAAATGGACATATTATCCTCTATATGCACTTTACTCAGATTTTTTTTTTCAGTAATAATACCTGTCATATTCCCCATTTCTGTCTACAGTTAATATCAACAAACAAGAACACTGCAACTTAAGCTCAGCAAGTGAGAAAAGATACCAAGACTATTTAGGTTTATATTTCCTAAGTACTTCAAAAATTGCTGGATGAATTTCTATCTTTTATTCAAAAGAAATATCTTAACTCCTAAGAAACTTGAATGGGATATTTAGGTGCTGACACAGACACATTTTCTGTAGAGCTTCAAAGTAACTGTCACCTATGGGACTCTTTGTACATAGTTTTTGCAAAAGTCAACTAATGGATCTAGACTGAAGTTTTTCTCTGAATTGTAGGACAAGTTTCTAAATGCCAACACAAAACCCTCTTCTAACATGAGGATGTTGACATTATGCTGCCAAAGTGTGTACCAAACCAGTGAAAACTGATGTAGGGCTGAAAACAAAAGGGTAAGCTCAGAAAACACATTGCAAACAAATCTGCTCAGGCAGGAGTCTTTACAAGGGTGTCAACAGGAATTCACCACTGACAAAAATAGAAGGACAGTTAAGGCCCTTATATAAGGGCCAACTGAATTCCTGGTCATCCAAATCTGTACTGTAAGGAGCACTGAATCATCTCAATATTGCGTGGCATGTTTTCCAGGAGAGGAAGATGATTAATACTGGTAATTCCAGTGTTTCCCTATGCCAGATCATGCTGGCATGACTTAAAAAACATCAGTCTATTTTGATCACCAATTTGATCATCAGTCCATTTTGACTATCAATTCTATTTTGAGTTCTCACGGGCCACAAGAATGCTTGCTAAAATATAAAGTTTAGATGGCACTCCAAAGCAAACTGCAGCAGAGAAACAATCTGATAAAGGTTATTCAGATTCCATGCAAGCACTAGGAGGTGCCATCTAAAACAACAATCACAATAAAAGAAACACTTTACTTCCAAGGAGGAGCACAATCTTCTAGGCCGGATATTACTCTTTAGTTGTACTAGGCTTATAGACAAGAAAAAAATATATAATTACCTGTCAATGGGCATAAAAATAGTGGGAAAATCCATAAAGTTGAATTTTTCTGCAAAAGAAATGCCAAGAACTCTTTGGGGACATGTTATAGGATGATTTCTTCCTCAGTAGGGGATTGGAGACATAGCACATGATTGATTTGAATAAGAAATTGTCCTCTGTGCTAAGGAAGCCAAACCATGAAAGTAATTATGGGTTTGACTTTTTTTTTTCAAACTTCTTTTGTCATCAGTTATCTTTAATGCAAAACATGCATGTAATTAATTCTTATTTTCTTGTCCAATTGGTCTGAAATGCTGATGTTATCAGGAAAAGGCTAATAAAAACACATTCTTACTAGTGCACATTCATTAAAGGCAATCTGTCAGATTTAGAGATTTAGAAGAAGACCATAGAAATAACCAGTTTTTCTTCATAAGCTTCTAAAACACCAAGATTTCATACTCATGAGACTTCAGAAGAGGTTGGAGGTTGGACTCGATGACCTTGAGGTCTCTTCCAACCTAGAAATTCTGTGATTCTGTGTGATTCTGTGATTATGGCCATTTTCAAACATTTTCAAACAATTATTATTAAACATTTATAATAATGTTTAGATCCTAAAACTGTGTTTTGTTGTTGTTGTTGTTGTTGTTGTTGTTTTAGTGAAATTTTCTAAAAGACAGCAATATCCTGCCTGAATAAATAAATAAATAAATAAATAAATAATGTTAATAGCCCATAATGGGTTGGTAAGAGAAATCTCTTCAAATAAACAAAATTCCAGGTTATGTATCAAGTTTGGTTTCTAGTTTTAGGTTACAGTACCTGTGATTTGTATTTGTCAAATGGAGTTTGTACAAAATGTAAAACTTATCAACATAAAGAACCAATCATAGCCAAGAAAATGCTATCATCTCACCAAGTATGAAAACTGTCTCCGTCTTAACATATGATACCCCCACAGAGCCATCAAGGAGACTGCAATTTAAGTCTACAACACTGGCTACTCACAAGAGAGTTTGATTTTTTAAACTGGATCTTGAGAGCACATTATGTTTAGACCACGTCAAATCAGCCAGCTCTGATACAGTGGAGCCATAGCACTGGTAGGGATCCAAACCTAAATCAATTGTTCAGTGATTAATATCACTTAACCTACGTGCTTCTTTCTCTCCTAAATGAATGTGAACAAGCTTATCTTCCTATTTCTGTTTCTAAACCAGCGCTACATGAAGCTGTAGCACACAGGTTACCAACAACACTGTTCACTCCTACCTCAACCCCACCAGCCTTGGATGTCTGTAGGAAACTACCCCATCCTTTCTGTGAGCTAGACTATGCTCTATACGTCCTATAGAAACACTTTGTCCACAGCAAATGCAAGGTCATTTGACTTAACCCAGGAGACTTAACCTAAACTCATGTGATACAAGATGTATAATGTTAATCAGGTATCTATATTGCTGTCACATATGGCCTTCTGTGAGATTTAGCACTTATTCCTATGGAATGCAGAAGACTGGAATATATCCAACAGCTCTCAACAGAACAGTGAGAAGGGAGAAGAAAAAGATTTTTCTGATTCTTTCACATATGAGTTTAGGTACAATTTAGCACATTTTAACAAACAAACAAACAAATAAAACAGGGTAGAAAAATAAATGAAATAATAATAATAATAATAAAAAAGACACTGCTACATTTCTCATTTTGTTTCCAGTTTCTTGTGTGACCTTCAGCAATTTTAACCTCCTTTTTTGTGTTTTCTTCCCAAATTCACCTCAGTTTTCATGAGTAAAAATAACATTAAACCATTTTCTTCACAGGGGCATGGTGGCACTTCTAAAGTAGACAGAAAGCATTAATATACTTAGATAAAAGGTGACAGAGACATGCAAATTGTTGTTAGCAGAAATGTTTTCCCTTCTAGTTCCCTTCCCCTTCACTGTTTCTGCCATTGTTTTCTGTTTTCCGTATCAGAATGAAACAAACTATGCAGCACATGAAATCTTCCCTCACAGGTTACATCTCATGACTTTGGAGTGTTTGATTTCTTTGTTTATTCACTTGGGCAGACTCTTTCTGATGGAAATCAAGTCCAGGCTTTTCCTCCTTGACAAGGTAGCTCTGTAATGCATTTTTAGCATCTTTGTTATGCAAGAAATGTGGGCTTGAAAAGAGCTGCCATTGGGCTGATTGAATTGTCTGGGATAGAGTTAAAGAGTGCCCTGAGCTGATTAGGCCAGCCAGTGTCAATGACAGAGTAAGAGCAAAAGATTTAGCATGAGAGAAATTGCAAGGTTTATCTAGGTGGAGAAGTAGAGTGCTCAGCATTATTTGCTTTTAGGCAACAAATATTTTGCTGTAAGACTGCTGAGCACATCATACATTTACTGTTGTACTATGCTGGGGCATGCACATGTATTTTTCATGCTGCACGCTCTGACTGACTTGCGATGTTTGTAATAACCTGAATTTTCTGGCTAGATTGAAACAAAGCCACCAGATTGAAAACTAGACAGCCCATAAAAAGAATAGCACATGAAGCAATTCTGGAATAGGATCTGTCCTCACAGAGGTAACCAGTCTCAAAGGACACAACCTCAGAGCATCCCTTGGGCAGGACATAGTAAGAAACCCTATGACAGTAAAGAAAAACATACTTACGTTATAATGCAATCACATCTCAAATGCCTCTGAGTCTGCAAAGTTAACTCAAAATTTTAATGCTAAACAGAAGGCAGACACAACAAGGGGTGTTATCACTGTCAACTTCAAGTTCCTGCAGTTACTGGGGAAGGTTAGACTCATCTATGTGCTCTGAACCATTCTCTGAAGGACAGTATTGTTGGCTCCTGAGGGATCATGGAATATCTTCTTGGATATTTTGCTATGATGGACATTTTTAATGGATTTGGTATCCACAAAACAGATGTCAATAACTTACCACAGAAATACTTGACTTTTTTGCATCTAATGGTTATAACAGAGTCAGCGACAGGCATGTCAGCTCTGCACCACTGGAGAGGCATCATGACAGGCTGCCTGTGAAGACCCAGGAAACAGTAACAGAAGCCAAGAGGTCTGTGAGGCAGGACACTCAATCAAAAAATCTCCAATACTGTCCAACAATGACAGAGACATCCTTAGGATTCCCAAGGTTCTGGCCTGTCTTCTCTCAGGCACTTCCTTTTCCAGATCCTGTTTGACACTTCTTTATACACAGAGGCAAAAGCAAATTTCAGGTCCTTCCTCAGGTGCTGAGGAAGGCAGCTGGAGGGTAGCACTTACCATCCAAAGGGGAAGACTGTTGAGAGGACTACTCATGCAGCCTACTGCCGCAGTATGATGCCATTTGCCAGTAAATCAAAGAGGGATGAGCACTTAGAGTCACTGTTAGCAGTAACAAGAAGTCTGTGTGCAGGTTTACTGTTAACTCAGACTCCTTCAGCCTATCTCCCATTTTAGCTTTAGGAACACTCTATTGCACATGTGGTGCAATTATTCCACTATTGAAGTTGGGAGATAGGTTTTGGTCAATACTCATGTTCTTCTTTCGTTACATAGTGATCTTCCCTGTGATGGATTGTACTATTTATTGTTATTACAAGAATAATTTGAAAGGCTCCACACTCCTCTTCCTTTAATCATACACCATTTCTATTTCTTGTTTTTCTCAGGACTCAAATTTCATAATAGCTAAGGTAGAAAAATGATTTTTGAGGGCAAAGTTGATAGAGACACGAGTCCCTTCATAGAACTGTTTTGTTATTGCAGGGATTTAATACAATGGTGTTGTTCTCTATCCTGCTTTTATCTTATGATACACTCTAGGTTGTGGTTTTTGGTGATTTGGTCAGCTTAAAGTTTTGTGTTTTCTGGTGTGGAACAGGCATCCTTCAAGTCCACCTAGACTAACCATTTGCTACTTGTTTGCATATAGGTTTGAGGACTTATACCTCCCAGTCCTGTGAGACACTGTGTCCTTCTGCTTAGATGTGACACAGTGACCAGGGCTGAAATATAAACAAAACCACTTCAGAAGTGTGCACAGATCTCATATATTTAGAAAATATTATATGTATGTTCAAAAACACTTAAATGAAGACAACTTACCTTATCACAGCATTCCTGACTTTAAGTACAGACAGATCACAATTTCTAATTACTACCACAATTAAAGCTATGTGTACCTGTGACATACTTTTAATGTTATTGCATTGATACACAGCAAGAGGACAGCATAATTCACTTCTGCAAGCTTTACATTAAAAAATAAAATAATAAAAAAAAAAAGGAGAGACAGACTGAGGATTTAATTTCACAAGTTATGATGTAAATTTATAATATCCTGGATAGTTAACAGTCTAAATGGACAGGACAGACCAAGGATAGGAGAAAAGCTATCACAGAGAGGTGAAATGTGCTGATCAAAGTGATGCATAAGGTGAGTTGTTGAGCCAGAAATAGAACTCAGGTGCTGACTTGCTTGAAGAAAACCATGGGATGACAGAGCCTATAACCCCTCTTCTCCCAGCTGCCTTTAGTTCAGCAAAACTTACTATATTAGCTTCCCAGCTTCCCTTCACCCTGAATTCAGATTAAAGTCAATGTCTTACATGCCCTCATATCAATCTCACATTATATATATTTATACATATTATCTCCCATGTTGCAGCCCATATCAGCATAATTACATAGCATAAATAAACAGAAAGAAGACAAGTCACAGAGCTGCAGATCCGTGAAACCAGCTAGACTTACAGACCAAATGTTTATTGCTCCGTTTCTGTAACAGCCTGCATGGGAGTATCATAAAAGTATCAAGGATGATACTTGGGTCAGGGTATTGTATTAAGACTTTAGGACTGTTCCTCAGTACCTGAGCTACCTTTTGAAAACTACACAGCACTGCCATTATGTTGCACACATATCCTAAATAACAACACTGAGATGTGCTGGAAATTAAGAGTGACAGAATAATTTAGTAGCAATGTGGGATGCGATTAACTGTAATGAGATGACACTGACCAAAATGAAATTCTGAATTGAATGATTTCCTAATAACAGCAAGGCTATTGGAATGCAGGGCAAACCCTCCATATGAAATGCTTCACTCATGGCAATCACCTCAGTGCAAGTTGGGGCAGGACCAGAAGTTGCAAAAGGAAAGAGTTTTTGGTAGCGTGTAGATGGCTGGTATTTTAAGATATCCAAGGATTAGCACCTAGATTTATTTTCAAAAATGTAATGGTAACCATGGACAGGAGTCAAAGAGAGTAAAGGATGCTACTTCCTGCAAAATACAGTAAAATTCCTAGAACAATAGTGAGGAGTGTCCAGTTCCTTCCATGTTTAACTCTGAGATTTTGAAGAGTTATACTGGGTTTATTTATTCTAGAACGAAAAGCAAATAAATTAAATTGAAACTCCAGAATCTAGACGTAAATTTGGAAACATTAGAGATTCTCCATTAATTGACAGGATTGGCTGTGGGATGTCAGACCTTACATAACTGGAGAGAAAGCTGAAAGAATGATTTCACCCTGGAGAAATGAATCTCAGTAGCAAGGACAGTAAAACTGCCTAAGGAAAGTTTCTAAACAGTGCCAATCAGTAGTTCAGAACAAATACAGTCAAGCAAAAGACAAACAAGCAGAAACAGCCTCACCAAGAAGACAGAAGTTGATGTTCAGTTTCTGTCTAATAGAAAGCAATGCAGAAGGAAAACATCCACTTGGAGGGCAGCCCTAGGGAAGGGACATACCACAGAAGCCTGGTCAAAGGAATCAAAACATGTCACAGTTCAAAATCAAAAACTTGCTGGGGAAGAGGAAGATGGTGTTAATGTATCATAGGGTGTTATTATGCATGAAGAGAGTGGCTAGTTTGACTCAGTCTAGGTATTAAAAGTGAGAGCGACATCAAAGATGGAAGTGCACCAATACCTGTTAAGAGAAATCTGACCAGTTGTTAACGACCAATTGAAAGGCTTTCTGAGAAAACACGATAATCTGAAACCAGAAAATCTAGGAAAACTAATTTGGTGTTGTTTGGTTTTTTGTTTTTGTTTGTCTGTTTTAACAGTAATGGGGTAATGAAAGCAGATTCACAGTGTCTTCCAGGCAACATTAAAATAAATATGCATATTCAACTTCTTTTGACATAAAGAGGCTGATCTGACCCACTTTGAAATCCAAATGACCATTAAAACTCATTGAATTTGGATGAATAATGCTAAACCAAAAACTTTTTTTTTTTTTTCCCTAGAAAACTAGTGAATAAGTAGAAGAGTGTGTTTTGGAAATGTAGGAAAAACTAGGAGGACATTCATTCGTCTTAGCACAGAAAATTGAAAAATTAATTAAAGTTTTTTTAAAAGAAAAATAAAAAATCAGACCCCAATATTTTATATATTTTTCTTAGACATTAATATATTTAGAGGGGCAACTGAAATTTCACTTGCTGTATTTTGCATTTGTTAAAATAAAAAAGGAAACCATTTCTACTGCCAAGTAGAATGTGCAAAAAGAGAAAAAGAACAAAGAATGATGAAAGTATTTACTGATGAAACAGGCTCAGCTTAAACCTAAAAATGTCAGTACTCTGTGTTAATTAAATCCTTAAAAGTAATTTGTTTTTAAAGACAATATTAATTAGAGAACCCTCATGAGAGAAGACACTAAGAGTCATACCTCAACTTTCATTTTACATTTTACAGCTGATTCTCAGATCTCACCGACACAATGAAACTCAAGGCAAAACACTCTCAAAAACAGTCTTACTCCACAGATGATTAAAAACAGGGCCACAATATCTTAAAATACATACACAAAATTGCAGGAGTGGGAGAATAGGAAACATGGAGAAAGTGACCTGGCTTTCTAGGACTTTAAATGGGCATAGGACAGGATTACCAAACTACAACAGGCAACCAGCTGCTGTATGCTCCTGGCCACATCAATTGCATTTACATCTCTTTTTCTTGTTTCTCATTTTTCTTATTTTATCTAACCTTTTGGAAGCAATTGTAACCTGCAGCTTTCTCAATCATAATATTCTTCCAACAAAATTACAATAATATCTGCTGCCTTGCATTTTTTTCCTACGTAAGACTTTTTGACTCCTACTGATGATATCCTAGGCTTCTTGCATTAGTAAACATTATAATGTGAGAGTGAGCTTTACATATTTGCTTATACACGGCCTTTACTATGTTTGACATCTTTAGCTGAGTAGGTGATGTAGGTGAGAAATTTTACCATCACTGTCCTTCATGAATAGTTCAAAAACCTCCTGGGTATTTTGATCTGTCTACTGTGAGAGGACACCTTTAGTACAAAACGTTTCGGAAATCACTCTGGATAAATCACTTTACATCCAGAACATTTCATGTAAACATATGCAGAATTTCTGATTTATTTATTTATTTCATATATATATATGAATATATATATATATTCTGCAAGGTTAAGTCTGATTTTGGAGAGGACTTGGTATTCTTTCTCCTTTTTCTCTTTAGATTTTTCAGAAGATGGAAAACAGTACCATATGGTACCAGTGATGCTTACCATCAGTGGAGACTTTCTTACCAGCTTCAATACATTTCTTATTCCTGTGTTGATGCATTTATTTTTACCCTTCATAATTCCTGTAAAACTGATCTTTAGTCTACTATAGCCTGCACTGTCCAGTCTCAATTGGTACCTGCAGTGAAAATTAGTTTAAAGGAAATCACCTGTATTCAATTCACAGACTGTCTTTTGGTGCCCAGGCATACTTCCTCTCACTTAGATTTAAATGTCATGTTTTTTCCCCACATAATTATTGAATGTAAGTTGTATTGGGTTTATGTGACAAGGTTTTGGCAGCAGGGGCTGCAGGGGTGGCCTCGGTGAGCAGAGCCCAGCAGCTGCCCCATGTCAGATCAGAGCCAGCTCCAGATGGCTCCAAAAGGGACCTGCTGCTGGCCAGAGCTGAGCCAATGACAATTACATGAAAAGTCACTACAAGTAGTAAGTGACGCAGGTTGTGCCTTTGGGAGAGCAGAAGTTCCCCTGGTGGAGCAGGTGGATGTGGCCTGGAGGAGGCTGCGGCCCATGGAAAGCCCCCACAGGAGCAGGTCCCAGGATGGAGCTGCAGCCCGTGGAGAGGAGCCCATGCAGGAGCAGGGGGTCAGGGAGGAGCTGCCGCCCGTGGGGGACCTGTGCTGGAGCAGTTTGCTTCTGACAGATAAACCCCGTGGCACGGAGCCGCGTGGGATCAGTTCCTGAAGAGCTGCAGCCTGTGGGCAGCCCCCGCAGGTTCAGTTCGAGAAGGACGGCATCCCGTGGGAGGGAACCCATGTGGAGCAGAGGCAGAGAGTGACCGTGGAGGAGTGACAGAGATGAAGTGTCAGGCAGCCCCTGAAGCCCCTGCAGCCCCCATTTCCCGTTCTCTTGCACCGCTCAGGAGGAGGAGGTGGAAGAGGGTGGATGGGGGAAGGTGTTTGAAGTTTGTTTTTAATTCATACTACTCTACTGTCAGTAGGCAATTAATTACATCAAACTCCCTATGTTGAGTCTGTTTTGCCCATGATGGTAATTGGTGAGTGATCTCTGTATCCTTTTTTTCAACCCCTTTTTTCATCGTATTTTCTCCTCTTGTTCTTTTGAGGAGGGGGAGTGAGAGAATGGCATGGTGGAGCTTAGCTGTCTGTCAGTGTAAAACCACCACAGCATAGTAACAGTTCAACATATCTAGCTGGGATGAAATTGCTCTTCATCCTTCTTTACATCTCATGAATGGCATTCATATAAATCATTTTTGAATTAGCAATCTGAGACACCTTAATGAAAAGAAAATAATTTGTTCCTGTTCCTCATGGAAACACATAGATAGGTCTTTAGATATATATCTTATATTTTACTTATGCGTACTAGAGATATTTTTAATTATTATTTTATCCATATTATAAATCCTTAAACTTCAATATATATTTTAGGGAAACTGAGATGCCTAAATGGTATGGAAATACTTAGAGGTTTTGAGAACCCGTAGATTCAACTTTGCTTCTCAGTTATTCATCTGTAAAATGGACGTAATATTACCCTATAGTATGTTAACTGTATGCTATATGTATACTGTAACTGTATACTATATGAAGCTGTAACTATTTTATAGGTACATAAAATCTGTGAGGTGCCCAGGTATAGTATTTATTGGGATTCAAGAAATAAATAACAGTGACTCATTCAGAGTCTTTAGCTGGGATTCAGTAGGCTTCAGCAGGGATTATATCTGTAAAAAGCATTTGTCTTCTGTAGAAGGGGGTTGAGGTCCTTACCAAAGGTTTACAGTTGTTTACTCCCTACAGTGTATAATTTTCTAATTGGATGACTCATGTTACCTACTAACTTACTTGTACAAAATACTTGCACTTCTCAGGCTACTTCCTTTATGGTTCAAAAAGCCTTTGTCTGTAACTCAGAAGAAGAACAAGCAATTTTCAAAGGACCATTTTTCCTTTTTTCACTCTGAGATTTTTGGAGATATTTAATAGAACTTAACATAAAATTATTATTATTATTACTACTACTAATTATTACTACTAATAATAATAATATCTGGAGATCATAGAATCATAAAAACATTTAGGTTGGAAAATACCTTCAAAATGATCATGTCCAATCATCAAACTTACCTACCAAATCCCATCATTAAACAACGTTCCTTAGTACCACATCTCTTAACACTTAGAAGGATGAAGACTCCGCTCTACCATCAGACTGGGCAGCCTGTTCCAGTTCTTGGTGGATCAGACCAATCTGTCCAAGTAGACAGATTCTATGTAAAAAAAAAAAATGTCAAGAAATCATAGAAAGTATGTAAGATTTTGATGTGAAATCAGTTTTAACTTGATTCAGAACCTTCAAAAAGAGGGTCTATAATTATATGATTGGCAAAGAAGATGGGTGTTACTGAAATAAATTTTTGCTTAGATGGAAAGCAAACTGGTCACAATTGTCTTCCAGTAGTCCCCTTACTTTTGTATGTATTTACTATATTTTAGTCTTTCTAGTGTTTCATAGTTCTTTCTAGTGTTTCATAGCTCTAATTTCACACTTGCCTCCATCAGCTTTGTGCTCTGCCTGTAACTTGAAATTCCAGTAATCTGTTTTTCTACTTCCTTGGGTACCAATAAAACCTCCATCTGTGTTAAAAAATTAATATTGATGTGCAGATTGAGTATAAAAATGTACCTAGACCAGCTTCAAACAAGTCCTGGTGATTTCATTAAATCTTTTTAATAGCCACTGTCAGTGGGAACTCTGTGTTCTCAGAGAAAATGAGTTGCTGTATTTCTTCCAAATCATTATTTGATTTTTTAAAGCAAAACAGCCCCAAGCTAAAATAATACACAATTAGTTTGCCCACAGTCAAATTAATTAAGATTTGTCAGCTAAGATCCTTTATGGGGCAAGCAGTAGATGTAGCATGTTTTGCTTTAGAACAAGAAATTCTACTTTGTAAGTTAGTTTTACTGATTGTCCTATTACAAGAGGCTTGTATATTAACTGGTTCAGTTATTGCTTTAACAGTTTTATCTCAGAGTGGAAAAAGGATTATATTGGTCCAAGGGCTTTTATGGCTTTTTTTTTTTTTTTTTTTTTTTTTTTAGATTATTAGGAATACTAAATGAATTGTGATTACAGCAATCAAACATTGAAAAGACAATAACTGGGACAGCATAAAATGTGGACTGGAAAACTCTCATGATTTATTCAGGGTGTTTTCCCCAGTCTGTGCATCTGATCAGGAGATATATTCAGATTGCTTCCTCTCCATCTGAGGCTGAGAAATATATGTAATAGATTCCAGCAGAGAACTGAATAAGTAATATGTCAGACTGCAGGTCAGGTAGCAAATTCATAAAGTTTCCTCAGAAATTTTCAGGGTAACATGGATCCATTATTTTCCTCACTACGAATGGGGAAACTCTATCTCAGCTAGGACTGTATACATAAGTTATCATGAAATGAAGCAGGGTGTGGATTTATAAGTACATCAGCTGCTGTGTGAGCAGCAACTCCCTGAAATAACACTTTTAGCCCGAAACAATCCTATGTGGCTTGCCCCTCAGAGAAAGTGTGAGGTTGCTCACAGTCTTTAATGTGAAGTAAATCACCTAGCTTTGTTCATGGAAACTTGTTTTGTTTGCTACATATCAAGTTACCAAGTAGAAACAGTAAACATACTTTTTTCTATTTTTCTCTATTAATTTTATTCCAGGCCTTTAGTTCAATAAAGCCATTTTGGTAAATATATATCTCTTCTTTTTAACTGATTCATCACAGGCTTAATGACAAATCTATGTTTAGGCCTTGCTAAGTGTTAGGCTGAATGGGTTACTACAAGTAAAAACTATCTCACCTAATTGCATTTATGTACTGGTTAGTACATTAGTAGCACATACAGTACATTACTAGTAGGATGATGGTTGGACCAGATGATCTTGGAGGTCTTTTCCAACCTTAATGATTCTGTGATCCTTGTATCATGAGTAGGCAGGTTAGACCACATAACAGTTCTTAACAAAAGTCCATCTCCTTTAATAACTCATTCTTAACAGTGCTTGCAGCAGAGTAATTTGAATAGAGGAAACTTGTAATAATGTTTCCCCTAACTATTTTTCAGTTTCCAACACTTTCTATCTCAATGGCTGATATCTTTGTATTTACATTCTTCATGGCTTTTTCTTCATGGAATAAATCTCATGTGTTATTGAACCCACATCAACTCTTAGCATCCTTAATATCACACAGTGCAGAGTTCCTACGCATAACAACTTCTTGTGTGAAGAATCAATATTTTTATGGTATAGAAAACCTGCTGAGACAGCTCTTTTCCTGGCCTGATCTAATGGGCTGTTCAACCACCTCTCTGTCAAGGCATTATCTCAGGCATTGTGTTTCCAAAGCATGTGATACAATCAGGCTCTGATCTACCTTCTGACTACACATTATTGTAATATTAACAATAATTAACTACAACAAGGTTCTGATGATATACAGTGCTGTGACACTGAATTTAGGTTAGTAAACATCCACAAAAATGTTAGGTAGACATAATATGAAAGGCACATCAACAGTAATTAATATACATTGCAAGCTGTTGGGCCTCATTTATGAATGCTGTTTTTATCATTTTCAAATGATTTAAACGAATTTCTACTACTAAAGAGAATATTTTTATTTGCTGTTCCTAGGTGTAGAAGTGGCAGATGACTGACTCAGGACTGCAAACAAATTTTGCGGTCACCTCTCCAGTACAGGACCTGGTTATTCCTGCGTGCCCTCTAAAGCAGTACGGCACAAATCACAACATGTCAATTATCTCGGATAATGTATTGAATCCAAGGTAAGCCTGAAGGTTTTGTAGCTTGCAAGAGCACAAGAAATTATCGTATGTGCACAGGTGCACCTGGCTTCTCTTAGACACATCACTGCACAAATTCCTAGTGAATTGGTTTGATAATAGGACACACAAAACTGATACACAAAACACACCAGTTCATTCATGAGTGTGCAAAAATACTCCTGAAGATAAAGCAAAATACTTAGTGTGTTCAAGAATGTTAAAATTACCAAACTATGAAAATCTGAAGCATACATATACTGATAAACATGGCAGCTATAATAAAACTGTAAGTGGCATATTGGAAAGGAAAAAGATGGAAACACTGAAAACTTTATATACATTTCTGGCCAAGAACATTTCTATCATTTTTAAAGGTTGCTAAAGAATAAGTTTTAAACTGTATTTGCTCTATTTTAGCCACCAAAATATGTCACTTTTAAAATAGTGAATACATTACAGAAACAGCAAAAATCTCATTTAAGTATTATCTAAGTGTTCCTCTCTCAGATTTGACAGTCACAACTCTCCAACAGTATATTAGTGGAACAATTATTCACACATCTTGTGGCATGGCCAACATCTTTCTTTTTACTTTGGATGGTTACTGAAGTAACTTACTAAGCACAGTGGGTTGTTCTTCAACAGTGACAAGGTTATTGCACAGCTGAAAGGGTTAATTCCACTGGAACAAATGCCTGGAGAGGATATGTATTGTGCACTAACCAGTGCTTTATTGTCTAGAGATGCTGGAGAAAACTTATCACTTAAGTTTCCAAGGAAGATCATTCATTGCCTTGGAAAAAAAAAAAAAAAAAGGCTCATATTTTATAACAAATATCATAACGACTGTTCCCTATTTTGTCACTGCATTATACACCAGGGAGCATTCTGCTCCAAGATATCAGATCTGTATCCTATGCTGTCTGTTCTTACTCAGCAGGCTATATTCATCTACAAGAGCTTGTTCTTTCCACAACACGCTTTTTAAGTCTTTCTTCAGGAATTTGATGTCACCTATGAAGATCTGTTTCTACATGATAATGTGAGATTATTGAGCAAGGAGGGAGTGCTAAAATGTTCCTCTGAGTTGGAGCACATGCTGAAGAGTTCTTGTCTAAACAACAACATACATTCACAAAATAAACTGAATTATGCTAGTTCTACAGTCACGGAAGAAAGTTCAAATTTCATAAAGTTCATGAGTTCTTATGAACCTGGAAAATTGGGAATAAGTGGTTTGCAAGAAAGTGTGGAAAAACTGGATAGAACTGTCTTTCTTAAATTAACACCAGCAGGAAGCTAAGCCCCACATAGCCACTTGCTCACTCTGTCAAACGGTGGGATAGGGAGGGAATCAGAAAGGTAAAAATATGAGAACTTGTGGCTTGAGATAAAGCCATCTTACTAGGCAAAGCAGAAGCTTCACGTATAAGCAAAGCAAAGCAGAATTGGTTCACTGCTTCCCACTGGCAGGCAGGTGCTCAGACACTCCCAGGAAAGCAGGGTTCATCTGTAACAGTCCCTTAGGAAGACAAATGTCACCACTCCGAATGTCCCTCCTTTCTTTGTCTTTCCCCCAGCTGTTATTGCTGAGCATGACACCACACACTCTGGGATATCCTTTTGTCCAGTCTGGGTCAGCTCCCTTCCAGTTCCTTGTGCACCCCCAGGTACCTTGTTGGCAGGGCAGCACCAGAAGCTGAAAGTCCTTGTTTCTGTGTGAGCGCTGATCTGTGACAACTAAACATCAGTGTGTTATCAGCATTATTATCATGAAGACAATTAACTTTATCTCATCCAAAACCAGTAAAAAGAGTGAGCAGAATAAAGACAGAATTAGACAGATTCCCTTCCCCTGCATATACATGTATAAACTGAAAAATGCAGTTTGTGTTTCCGTGTTCTTGATGTTTTTTTGAGTTGCATAATAACCGCAAGAACTCATTAAGAAACAAGCTTTCATAAGCTTTCATGAGCTTTCTGCTAGCCCAAAATACCAGTTTTCTTACAAGATCTCTGAATTTGGAAAGGAAAAAAAAAAATACAAGCATTCAAACCTATGTTTAAAATACAAGAAATTGTTGAAATGAAATATAACCCTAAGTTGGAGGGAAATATGTAGGAGTCTGAAATAAAAGGCTTAATAAAAACAAACATATAGACTTGTATTCTTTCAGTCGTTACTTGTATAGTTTGTTATCCACCAGAAAAGGAAAAAAAAAATAAAAATAAATAAAAGGTAAATTCTACCATTTACAGTCACTAAAGCCTTCTTCCCAGACATATACTACAGCTAATTCAGAATAGAATGAATCTCAGATCCTCACAGAGTTCAGGTACAGCTCAAGTGTTTCTGAACTGCAATCTGGGACCATTCACTGAAATAATGAATTGTAATAATGAATGTAATATTAAAGGAAACATGTCCATGCACTCATGATTTGTCAGTTCATACTTTTGATTATTTTATCACATCATAACCTCATTCTTTTATTAGCACCAGGAAAGTAGGAAATTCAAAACTCTGTTGAAAGATGCTCTATTCTGACTACTCCATAGAGAATGAATATTGTTAGATGTCTTATATGAATTAGCTTCCATTAAAAGCAAATTGAAATTAAAAGCAAATTTTATTGCTTTATTAGAAGCTACTTTCTTCTCACAATAGCTGCCATATCCCCTACCAATTCAGTGCTGCACCCTCTTACAGGTATGTGACTTAGTATGTCTTAGTGAACACAGTCAATCAGGAAATAAACATTGTTCCATATAAAAGAGGTGAAAATTTATTACAGCTTTTCCATTCAGCAACACAGATTGTTAAATCTACTTGGCACAGCCAGAATGCAAATCACATGCTGCAACTCACCAAGATTAGTCCAAGTAGACATCTGGTAGATAGTTCTTTCTCAGTATCTAGACATTTCCTTATTCATTTATTTATTCATTTAACAACAGCAACAAAATCTTTAAACATCTTTTAGGAAAAACTCCTGTGATATTTTTGGATTTTTAAAATGTATATTGGACATGTATTTTTGCTCACAACATGGAGGATAGCTGTATAATCAAGAAATTTACTTCCTTACCTAGACTCCCAGTGAAAATGGTCAACAACAGACTTTAACTCTTATGCATGTGATGGGGAAGAAATCCATATGCAATTAAAGTTCATGGAGATTGTTTACTTCCCCCTAATTCTAAAGAATGGACCAACCAGGAACCAGGAAGACTGTCTGCTGCTGGTGGAATTGTAATTTTGAGGGGCCTTATTACATAGCTTGTGGCAAAAAGCAAGAAAGAAACTATTTTAAACAGTGTTTGTAACTTACCAGATCTAATAAAATGCACTTATCATCTGTTTCCATAAATATAATATGTGAATAATATAGATATTATAGTATTTGATTTTAGATTACGTAGTTATAAACATATATAAAGGTTCAAATTTACAGATAATTTTCTCTAAGAAGTCCCATCATGCAAGACATTGGACAAACTTCTAACAGGAGATTGACCAGGCCACAGGGAGCTTAGATTTAATCAGAAAAGACAGACTGTTGGAGAAAAGGAGATATGGTGACTTCTCTGTTACCATTGACTATAGCAGAAGAGGATCTAAGGGACATCTGGAATGAGATATTTCAACAGCTATTATTTAATAGCTTTAAGTACATCCATCCCAGTACTCAGGATCTTTTCTTTCCACATTTCCTTTTTGCTGTGGCATTTGATGTTTAATATAATGGAGAAGATTAAGACCTTTGCTAGTGTTACTAGTCTTTTTGCCTGTATTGGTTTAGTTTCTTTAAATGATGCTTACAGTACAGGAAAGAAAACATTTAGCCTGAAAGCAAGAATCTTAGATAATATTTGTATAGGAGATTTGAGGTGATAGGCAACAAGTTTTGCTATCTAATAACTGTCTTTAATAGAATATACAAAGGCATTATCACAACCCAGATGAAATATCTTGGAGTCGCCATGAACCTTCAGAAACTTTTTTATTTTCCTCCCTTTCTAAGCAGCAGAGTAGAGGTAAGGTACGCTAGCTAGACATCTCAGCACTTTTTACTTTCCATTCAGCCATGTCTTTAGTCACCATAGGACATAAAATCAAACATGAAATTCAAAGAAGCACTGAAGCAAGAATTTTCAGTATATGAAGAAGGCAACAGATGTGTGCCAACAGGTACACTTACTTTAGAAGCTGTTGTGTAAATACAAAATTATCTAATGGGAACAAGTACATCATTTACGTATTTGCTTAAAACTTCTTCCTTAGACTTTTTGCTTTCACTAGGAAGCACAAAAGCTATTACAGGCAGTCTTCAGCTGATCATCAGTATCTCTTCAATTTCTTATTTCCATATTTATCCTTTATGGAACCTGTTCTAAAATCATACTTTTTTTTCTTGTTTTTAATTTCAGAAATAAAGTAATTCTGCCTGCCTTCTATAATTGGATTATTTTAGCCATCCCATCTGAGAGATTTTATTTTCCAGAGACTAAAGTGTTTAATTTACCTGTAGCACAATTTAATTTCTTATAAATCCTTGAGGATCTAGTGCTTTTATGAATCTTATCTAAAGAAGATACATCAATCAGTATGGCATCACTAACTAGACTATGATATTTTAAAAAAATTATTAGCGGTCAGGGAAATCAAATGCTTTCTAACTATCTTTCTGAAGGCATCCCATCTTCTATTAGGAATATCATTAGGTTTATTAAATG
This sequence comes from Netta rufina, assembly GCF_964035555.1. Lineage (NCBI taxonomy): Eukaryota > Metazoa > Chordata > Aves > Anseriformes > Anatidae > Netta > Netta rufina. The sequence goes on from NC_140123.1 coordinate 5,688,062, forward strand.
GCTTCTCCAAACTTCTGACGTGAAGAATGTCCTTCATTAAGAAAGGGTTAGAGTGTCCTTTATCAGGGGAAGCACTGTCTTGCAGATGATATGATAAAAATTGCATGTGATCTGACCATGTTTAATGATCAAAACTTTCCTTGGTTTAAGGAAATGTCTTTTTTATAACTAAGGAATACTCAGTTCATAAGCAAACTTTAAGAGATTGATTCATTAGTTTTGCAAAGGAGTTACATTAGCATATGACCAACACATAGAAATGGTGTTTCTACACCCAGAATGGACACAACATGGTAAACAAAATCAAGTCTTTAAGAAAATATGCATTAAGTTTCAGTAAAGCTAGGTTTTGACTGGCAATGTTTCTTACAGAAGAGACAAGTACAGCTTCTAATAAGGTTTATACAAAAGTAGTTTTTTCAAACTCTGGAAGAAAGTCTATTTCTGAATTATTATTCACTACATTCCATGTCCGCCCAATGACTTCTTAACATAAAAATTATAATTGTTTTGAAGGGTTTCTAGTCAGCATGTCCAAATACTTCACAGGCTCTCACCCAATGGTTTGCTCTGCATTGTACAGAAAGGTCCCACTCAGGCAGCAGGGAATTAAGCTCAATTTCCAAACTCAAAACAAACATTTATATTATCAAACTAGCAACCTGTCCCTCAAGATCAGGCTCCTCCAGGGAGATTTATCTCAGTAACTTTAGCAACTGGTGATTCAGATCTCTACATTTGAGACAGTCACTTTGTGCTCCTCCAGGAGAGGAAGAGAATTAAATGCTTTAAAAACATGATTCACTTGAACCATTTTACACATTTTTGTTTGGGTAAGTGAAAACACATTCCAGAGTGTGCATTTTTTCTCCATTGACTGTAAAGTAGTTCTACCAATTTCAGTTCTTGTAAGCTGAATAAACATCTAAAAACAGAAGCCTACATTTTCCCATGGGATTTACACAAAGAGCATCATCTTTTTTCATTTTACCAGTGTTTGTTTGGTAGCAGGGCAGGTTTGCAATGCCATTTGCATAAATTCATATCTCACATTCTTGCTGGTAGACTTGTAATTTACAGAAATGTGTTAGGAAATTCTCAGCAGACAAATCCAGGCAAAGACTTTATGGACATCCCTATTTTAATTCAAAAACAAAAACAAAACAAAAGAAACAATCAAAAACAGTGTTGTTACATCAGAAATTCATATCACAAGTTTTACATTTCCAGTAATGTCACAGGAATTGGGAAAGGAACAGGAGGAATACAAATACAAAATTCCTATTTATCTTAATGTAGTTAACTAATTATCCAGGATATTTAAGGTATTTTCCAAGCAAATATGGATATTAATTAAATAGATACAACAAATGAAATGCATGAATTAGGGATACATGTAAGTCTCGATTGTTTGCATCTGCCAAAAATAAAGAATCTTTTTCATTACGTCATTAAAGAAGAATGAGGTCAGTATTCAACAGGCCCTGGGTTTTCCCACAGAGACCAGGTAGTCACAAAGACTACCCACAAAGAGAAAAGGAGGCTCAGGGGCGACCTTATCGCTCTTTATAAGTACATTAAAGGAGGCTGTAGCGAGGTGGGGGTTGGCCTATTCTCCCACATGCCTGGTGACAGGACGAGGGGAATGGGCTAATGTTGTGCCAGGGGAGTTTTATGTTTGGAAGAACTTCTATATATTAGAAGTTATATTAGGAAGAACTTCTTTACTGAGGGTTGTGAGGCATTGGAATGGGCTGCCCAGGGAAGTGGTGGAATCACCATCCTTGGAGGTCTTTGAAAGACGTTTAGATGTTGAACTTAGCGATATGGTTTAGTGGAGGACTTGTTAGTGTTAGGGCAGAGGTTGGACTCGATGATCTTGAGGTCTCTTCCAACTTAGACATTTCTGTGATTCTGTGAAAGAAAGATGCTGTTTCTCTGTATTAAGTGGTCTTTTCATTTAGCCCATAGTGTCTCCCATCAAACCACATCTTTTAAATGAATTCATTGTTCCTGACTTTGATTTCTGCATGTTGAAGTTTTTCTTTTAATTTTTCTTTTCTCTGGGACACAAAATTTGCTATTCTTCCAGCAGTTAACAAGAAACAGCTTTGAAACAATTGCACAACAAAGCCAGACTACTGAAAAGAAGCATCTTAAATGCAAAAGTTCTGCAAAGATGGATCTCTGATAATGGAAACAAGCACTGCAAGCGATTAACATCTGAGAGCATCTGGGAAAAAGCAAATTAACTGAGCTTCTGGAGTGAACAGACGTGATCTTTAGAGTTTAGAAATATGATTTCCCCCTTCTCATTCCCTAATGAAACACAGAGGCAGGACTCTATAGCATAATTTTTTCCACATCTTTTATTCTGAGGTACAGCTGCTTCTCTGTGGGTTTACATCAAAGTTATCCAAAACTTTATCCAGAAAAAAAAAAATATATATATATATATATATATATATATATATATATATATATATAGTGATTAGAGAAAGTGTACAAAAGTGGAGAATGACATTAACTCAGTGAAAACATTTTTGCTAGCTGCTCAGGTCTAATCTTGTCATCAAACTGCTTCATCAACAGAAGTGTTTTAGCTGACTCATCTTTGTAAGGCTGAAGCTGATCTTGAGGATATATTTGAAGCGAAGGAGAAAAAGGGAAGGAACTCCTTAGCCTCAAGGTAGAGATCGCTTATATTACTGCCTACAGTTAAGCCTGAGCAACTCACTGTGTAATACAAGCTCCGTGCAAAAGGTCATGTTAACCCTCAGATCTTAGTAGCCTAAGTTTGCAAAGAGTTTGCAAAAAGTGAGCATTCATGGAGTTAGAAATTAAAAACTAAGGTAGATGAAGCTTATATACTTGGTAGAATATAACTTGAAATAAGTTTATATTTTATTATTCTCAGCCTAACTTATATATACCATAGCAGCACTGCTGAAAAGGACCTGAAAGTCTTGGAGAACAGGAGGCCAAACCCAAGCCATCCATGTGCCCTTTCTGTGCAGAAGAAACAGGGCCAGGAGTCTGAGTAAATTGTTGTCCCCATTTTCTCAGCTCTTATTAGACCACAACTAGATATTCAATGAAGCTTCAGGCCTCTGGTACAAACAGTATGGTGGTAAACAAGACAACTGTGGAGGAGTGGAGCACCTGAACTGTGAAGAGAGAAACCCAGGCTCACTGAGCCAGGAAGCATCTAATAGCAGCCCCCTGGTGCCTATGGAAAGGTAATTAACAAGACAGATCCAAGCTCTTCACCATCACGTATGCAGGGAGGATGGGAGGATGAGAGACAATTGGCATAAGTTGAAACAAGAGACGTTCAGGCTGGATGTAAGGAAAATCTTTTCACTCTGAGGATAGTGAGGCAGAACAGGTAGTCCAGAAAGGTTGTGTAACCTCCATCACTGCAGGTTTTCAAGACAAGAATACATAAAACACTGAAATACCTGATCTGATCTGACCTTTGACCCTGCTTGGAAAAGGAGGTTGGACTAGAGACCTCCTGAGACCTCTTCCAACATGAGCTTTCCTGTGATTCTAAACCCCTGGAAGGAAAAACAAGATTTAACTTCTGAATTTGAGGTGTCAGCAGAAAGAATTTCTCCCTCAATTTGTTCTTTACTACATTTGGAAGTAGGTCTTAGTTGACATTCATTCTGAGTAGCAACATTACATCAAAGAAATACTTTTGTCATATTCCATCCTTAGCAGAAACAGCCTTCAAGACCTGAAATGTAGTTAGTCATCAATACCAATAATAAGAATGAAAATATTTCAATATAAAGTTATGGAATAACCTTTATAGCAGGAATCATTTTTATAACTGTACTTTAGCACTTGCTTGCAAACATAGTAACTTATGATCTGTGATCTCTTCTGTGATCTGTCCTGACCATTATATGCATTACCTGTTTTTAGTTTACTAAATGTAAATGTCTAACAGTGAGATAATCATCCTGGCTGCTTTTATTAAAGAGAAGCCAGCATCTTTAGCTTACGAGTCTTCAAATCCCATGTCTGAAAGAAATCAATACAATCACACTCCAAAATTGACTATTTTTTTTCTATCATGACAATAAAAGGAATTTATTTGATATCAGATTAAAAGAGTCTTCTTTGGGGTATTCTCTCTAGTTTCTGGCATTCAGACCTCCATCTCCATGTGTGAACATGAAATAGGTAATTCTTTACCCAGAGAAAGTTTTAAATGGGGTTTAATGTCAAGACAGGATAGTCCATGTAAAGGGGCACAAGACATGTCCAGAGACAGGTACTGACCAGCTCTGCTTACACACAACCAACCATTTTTATACCTGTAACCCTCAGTTTTCAGACCATTGTTCCTCTCCACTCCACCCTAAGCATTCCTTTTTGCAACTTTTGGTTCATTCCCCATGTACTCCATAGCAAATTGTACAATTCTGAAATGGTCTTTCCTGTACCCTGCAATGCAATCCACTCCCACAGGCCACCCTTGCCCAGTCTGTAGAGTGCTCTCCATTGGTCCCTGGAGCTGAATGTCACCTCTAGCCCATGGGGCTGAGGCTTTTCTGGTACAGCCCTTGTAGTGGCTGTGTTTCTGGAGCTCCCCCTGTTACACTTGTGCCTCTGTGCTCCTCTGGGTGTGTGGAGATGTGCCTTTTATCTAGTAATCTGACAACACATTTTTGCAAGGGAGAGCTAGAAGTGCACAATTTATTATCCAAATTTTTGTAGGCTTTTCCTAAATAACACACAAAATCTAATGGCTGAATCCCAAGTTAATACAAACCAGAGCAGCTCTCATCTGGCCTATAATAATTTCAGAATATCATCACTTTAAATGTGCCTTTTTCTTCAGCTTTGCCACACTATGAAAATTTCTTTTTATATTCCATTTTTGAGGCATTAGACATGGCTACATGGCAATATTGTCAATATATATAAAACTATATGAGATTTACTTCTTTTCAACTTACTTGTTAAAAACTTTCTGGAATACTGCAAGGCAAAGCATGAATATGTTATGTTGGCATGTGACATCCATAAAATCTTAGGAAGGTTTTTAAATATTTTTCCTCAATATTTCACAATAAAGAATACTCTTTGTTAATGAGGTCATTAAGAAAAAAAAAAAAAAAAGAGAGAGAGAGAGAGAGAAAGAGAGAGAGAGAGAAAAGAGAGAGAAAAAGATGTGCTTTTTATGAAAAGACAATAAAATGTGTCTGGGAAGCTTTAAACTTTACTATTTTTTGGTAAGTTTTCTCTTTTCTTTTTTTCCTTCCATTTACAAACAGTTTAATACATCACTTCTGAAGATGACGCTTCTTTTTTTCCTCACCAAACAAAACCAGAAAACTCCGAGCACCTAGATCATAAATTTATTTTTCTCATCTTGAACTCCACTTGAAACTTTGTTGTCTGACAGTTGCGTCTCCCTCATTACCAATGATTTTGCGGTATCGCTTTACAGCTGACTTTGTTCTGACACATAAGATCAGAAAAGCCTGAGCCTAAATGCCTCAGTCATAAATTTTAACTGTCCTTCAGTTCAAATGCTTCCTGAAGACTGTTCTCCATTTGGTGATTTGTAGATGTCGTGTTTTTTTTTCCCCACTGTTATTACATTGCCCTCTAGAAATGCTGACAAAGATTGGCTGTGTGAGTTCACCCTGTGTCAGCCTTTCATACTCTTCCAACTTGAAATGTTTCTATTGTCATTACCAAGAAAGATTCAACATATGTAGATGCATATTCTACACACTATTATGCTTCCAGCAGGAAAATCACTTCTTTTGTCATGCTGTCAGATTTCTCAAGGCTACTAGGTGGTACTTCCCTACCTCTCTTTGTGCGGGAGACCCAACTCACCATGTCTGCAATAGAGGAAATGCTGTAGGAAATGCAGTTACTGGGGTGTCAGCAGGCAGCTGTTGACCTAAGGACTGAGGGTTGGGGGTGCTGCAGGAATGGCTTCTGTTAAAAGAACCCAGAAGAACCACAATCTCCATTTCCTCAGTTAGATACTGAAACACTACCTGTAGGGCATGACTGCAAAAAACACCCTTATAAAATACTTTCAAAGTTTCTATTCACAGCAATAGCATCTTCTCAGACTTGTCTAGGATCATGCTGTAGAGTACATGCTAAGATATATGCGGAGAGTAAGAGAATATGCAAAAAGATAGTCTGAGCTTTCTGTTCTGCCCAAAACAAGCCAATTGTATGAACAGTATATGGGGCTACTGTGGTGAACCGATGACTGTTAGGGGATTTACAGCAAAAGGATGCTGCTTTTCACTTAGTAGTCTTACTGTGCCTGATCAATGCCCGAAATCATTATACTTCTGGGAGGAAATCAGAGTTAGTCCAATCTTCAAGCATCTTATGGTTTGGAACCTTGTACTCTTCTAGATAAATGTTTGTGATGATGAATCATAGCTCAAAGAGGTACCAAGGATTTGGTACTAGCTACTAGGTACCAAATCCTTCCCTTTCTTTTGTCTCCCCTATACCAGAATCATGATGTGAAATAAAGGCCAGGCTTGCCAGACCTGGTACTCTTAAATTTCTCTTTTATTTAGGAGTGTTGGGAACTGCAGAGATATTGCTGACACCTGCGGATCTTTACTTATGTTTACAGAAGTTTACATATGTTGCTTGTGGTGGAAAGTGCAGTCTTCTGTATTCTTGATTTGGTTGTATGATTAATTTATATCAGAAAAACGTGGAAATATGTGAAACAATAAACGTAACAATCAGAGATAAGCTAGGGATAGGAGGAGAGAACCAGAGACATGTATGGGAATGATGGGAATAATTAGGGTAATTTGAGGAAGGAGTGATTAGACAGTGAAAAGATTCATGGAAAAAAATAGAAGCAAGAACAGTAAAAGTCAACAGTATGAAGAACAGGGATTAAGAGACATGGGAGAAAATAAGAGATGAGATGAAAAGAAGTCCTTAACTTTGTAAAATGAATTTAAAGAGTAAACAGAAGAGGCAAGCTAAGAGAAATGAATGCTGAAGCCATAGCTTGAATATAGCAACATATCCTCTTTTGTGAAATACTTTTTGAAAACTGAGGAAATGGAAGTTATGGACAACAGAAATGGTCTACCAGCTGACTTGTAGGAATAGTGTTAATATGAATATTACAACTATTTGTGATGTGGTAGCAGGCAAGAATATCACTGAGAATCAGTGACTATCTGATGTTATGAATAATGCAGATAAAGTAACAAATCAGGCACTACTGCCATAGATAGCTCCAGGCTGGCCCAGATACAGCAGACACCAAGACAACATAACAAATAAAGCTAGTAGAATTGAGCAGGAAAGCAGCAGTCACAGCTACTTATGGCTCTGGTGACTCAGAAGGAAATCCTGTTCACTCTAGGAAAACTTTCACAAGGAGGTGTATAAATGGATGTTGTGTTTCCTTATCCCTATTACTTCTTGAATAGTATCATACTAACAACCTAGTTCCACTTCTCCTACCTTTTTTAGAGCTAAAGACCATCTGTAAACTAATGACAGTGTTTCTAATTAACCTAACAATTTCTGACCTACAACTGAAAATAGTAAGAACTTTTAATGACTGTAACAACCCAGATGATTTCCCAAGCAGGTCCTGCTCTGCCATCTCTGACAGATGGATTTCTCTACCCGTTCAACCATTCAAGCTCTTACTATGCTGCAAGCTACATTTTGTTTCCACGGGAAACATGGAAATTTATAGGGGGGGGGGGGGGAAGTATTTCCTATATCCTATATTCCTGAGGGTTTGGAAACACATGACATGGGATTTTTAAGCTCCATAAAAAGACTCCTGCATTTGCATGTATTTGAAGATGGAAATATTTATTTGCACAAGTCTGGATCATGTAGAAATAGGATACAATACTGACAAGTTTTATAGCATTCTGCTTTTATTTTAAGATAAATATAATTTATTTTCAACTTCAAATGCAACAATGGAAAGCATAGAGGCAAAGAATGATCTGCTTTGAACACCACAAACAAAAATATCCACCCGCATTATTAACCATTAAATGCAATAAACTAAAATCAGGGCAGTACTTTATAAGAGGGAGATACTGCTTCCATTGCCGTGGATTGTACCATTAATTGAGAGGGCTTTAAACTAGGTAGGAAGGGGGATGGGGCTGAGGCTAGGATTGTTGGGGCTGTGCCAGGGGGAACAATGGCAAGGCCGGAGGATAAGGCTATGGCCCAGCTGAAGTGCATCTACACCAATGCACGCAGCATGGGTAACAAACAGGAGGAGCTGGAAGCCATCGTGCGGCAGGCAGGCTACGACTTGGTTGCCATCACGGAGACGTGGTGGGACCAGTCTCATGACTGGAGTGCTACAATGCCTGGCTATAAGCTCTATAGAAGGGACAGGCAGCATAGAAGGGGTGGTGGTGTGGCTCTCTATATTAGAGAGTCTTTCGAGGTTGTAGAACTCGAGGTTGGGAATGACAAGGTCGAGTCCCTTTGGGTTAGGATCGGCAGGGACAACAAGGCTAGTGTCCTGGTCGGGGTCTGCTATAGACCGCCGAACCAGGATGAGGAGACGGATGAGGAATTCTACAGGCAGCTGACAGAGGTTGCAAAATCATCAGCTCTTGTACTCGTGGGGGACTTCAACTTCCCTGACATATCCTGGAAGCACAACACAGCCCTGAGAAAGCAGTCTAGGAGGTTTCTGGAGAGCGTGGAAGATAGCTTCCTGACGCGGCTGGTTAGTGAACCTACCAGGGGTGGTGCCCCGCTAGACCTTCTCTTCACAAACAGAGAAGGACTGGTGGAGGACGTGATCGTCGGGAGCTGTCTTGGGCAGAGTGACCACGCAATGGTGGAGTTCACTATTCTTGGCGAGGCCAGGAAGGGGACCAGTAAAACCGCTGTATTGGACTTTCGAAGGGCTGACTTTGAGCTGCTCAGGACACTAGTTGGTGGAGTCCCTTGGGAGGTGGTTCTGAAGGGCAGAGGGGTCCAGGAAGGCTGGGCGCTCTTCAAGAGGGAAGTCTTAATGGCGCAGGAACGGTCTGTCCCCACATGCCCAAAGACGAGCTGGCGGGGAAGAAGACCGGCCTGGCTCAACAGAGAATTGTGGCTTGATCTTAGGAGGAAAAAGAGGGTTTATAAGCTTTGGAAAAGTGGGCAGGCCACTAAGGAGGACTTTAAAGAAGTAGCGAGGCTGTGCAGGGACAAAATTAGGAAGGCCAAAGCTCATCTGGAGCTCAATCTGGCTACTGCCGTTAAAGATAACAAAAAACGTTTCTATAAATACATCAACACAAAAAGGAGGACTAAGGAGAATCTCCATCCTTTACTGGATGCGGGGGGAAACTTAGTTACAAGAGATGAGGAAAAGGCGGAGGTGCTCAATGCCTTCTTTGCCTCAGTCTTTAGTGGCAATACCGGATGTTCTCTGGATACTCAGTACCCTGAGCTGGTGGAAGGCGATGGGGAGCAGGATGTGGCCTTCATTATCCATGAAGAACTGGTTGGTGACCTGCTACGGCACTTAGATGTGCACAAGTCGATGGGGCCGGATGGGATCCACCCAAGGGTACTGAGGGAACTGGCAGAGGAGCTGGCCAAGCCACTATCCATCATTTATCAACAGTCCTGGCTATCAGGGGAGGTTCCAATCGACTGGCGGCTAGCAAACGTGACGCCCATCTACAAGAAGGGCCGGAGGGCAGACCCGGGAAACTACAGGCCTGTCAGTTTGACCTCAGTGCCAGGAAAGCTCATGGAGCAGATCCTCCTGAGAGTCATCATGCAGCAATTGCAGGGGAAGCAGGCGATCAGGCCCAGTCAGCATGGCTTTATGAAAGGCAGGTCATGCCTGACGAACCTGATCTCTTTCTATGACAGAGTGACGCGCTGGGTGGATGAGGGAAAGGCTGTGGATGTGGTCTACCTTGACTTCAGCAAGGCTTTTGACACCGTCTCCCACAGCATTCTCCTCAAGAAACTGGCTGCTCTTGGCTTAGACTGGCGCACGCTTCGCTGGGTTAGAAACTGGCTGGATAGCCGGGCCCAAAGAGTCGTGGTGAATGGAGCCAAGTCCAGTTGGAGGCCAGTCACTAGTGGCGTCCCCCAGGGCTCGGTGCTGGGGCCGGTCCTCTTTAATATCTTCATCGATGATCTGGACGAGGGCATCGAGTGCACCCTCAGTAAGTTCGCAGATGACACCAAGTTAGGTGCGTGTGTCGATCTGCTTGAGGGTAGGAAAGCTCTGCAGGAGGATCTGGATAGGCTGCACCGATGGGCTGAGGTCAACTGCATGAAGTTCAACAAGGCCAAGTGCCGGGTCCTGCACCTGGGGCGCAATAACCCCAAGCAGAGCTACAGACTGGGAGAGGAATGGTTGGAGAGCTGCCAGGCAGAGAAGGACCTGGGAGTGATGGTGGATAGTCGGCTGAATATGAGCCAGCAGTGTGCTCAGGTGGCCAAGAAGGCCAACGGCATCCTGGCTTGTATCAGGAACAGCATGACCACCAGGGCTAGGGAGGTGATCGTCCCCCTGTACTCAGCTCTGGTGAGGCCGCACCTCGAGTACTGTGTTCAGTTTTGGGCCCCTCGCTACAAGAAGGACATCGAGGTGCTTGAGCGGGTGCAGAGAAGGGTGACGAAGCTGGTGAGGGGCCTGGAGAACAAGTCCTATGAGGAGCGGCTGAGGGAGCTGGGCTTGTTCAGCCTGGAGAAGAGGAGGCTCAGGGGTGACCTTATCGCTCTTTTTAGGTACCTCAAGGGAGGCTGTAGCGAGGTGGGGGTTGGTCTGTTCTCCCACGTGCCTGGTGACAGGACGAGGGGGAATGGGCTTAAGTTGAGCCAGGGGAGTTTTAGGTTAGATGTTAGGAAGAACTTCTTCACTGAAAGGGTTGTTAGACATTGGAACAGGCTGCCCAGGGAAGTGGTGGAGTCACCATCCCTGGAAGTCTTTAAAAGACGTTTAGATGTAGAGCTTAGGGATATGGTTTAGTGGAGGGCTGTTAGCGTTAGGTTGGAGGTTGGACTCGATGACCTTGAGGTCTCTTCCAACCTAGAAATTCTGTGATTCTGTGATTCTGTGAATTCTTACTATTGCTTATCATATTGCCTCTGACCAACTGATCCTGCGCTTGAGTTTACAACCTGGCACATTAAACTTAGACCTCATTTTACCTTAGAGAATCTTCATCATTTCCTTTTAAAAGTATGGAAACCTTTAAGAACATGTGGTCTCATAATCTTACTTTCCTTTGTAAAGACAGATGCATGAAAACTGTTTTTACTAGGGAGACTAAGATACCTTTTTCACTTTTGATTTGGCATTATACAAAATTTGTGGAGATCAGTGGCTTCTCTTCAGGAGAGTGCATTAAGGCAGATTCCCAGCTGATGAAAAGTGACAATCGGAATATCAAGGTTTACCACTCATAGAGATGATCACATAGCTTTCATTTCTATTAAATATGCTATTTAATAATAATAATTAAAAAAAAAAAAAAAAGGAAGTCAGCACCCAGCCATCTAAATATTTACAAGCTGTTTATCACCATGAAGCTTGAACAACTAGCTGCCTCATTTACAAATTGAGAAACACAAGTCTGTAGTCTCCTGAGACATGAAGACCTTTCAGGTGTCTCTTTGGTATCACACAGTGCCCTGTCCTTATACAAAATTTATGCAGGTCTAATCTCCTGAAATTGACAATTCGAGCAATTCAGTAGGTTACCAGAATATGTTGTGGCATAAATAGACATGCAAATTAGGTATGAACCCATGTGACATGGGTTATGAATGAAATGGCATATGTTTCACCTTTAATATCTCTTTTAAATAGACATCCAGGACTGAAAAAAAAAAAACAAACAAACAAACAGAAACAAAACAAAACAACAACAACAACAAAAATTGTTTCCCTTTTCCTATCATGACTTATGATCATGACTTATGTGTGTGTCTCAATTAAATATCTAATACAATAAGTGTTTTTCTTATTACCCAAGAGGCAGAAAGCATAAGGTATGTTCTTTATTAAACCGGCTACAAACCTACGTTATTAAAGGCAGAAATTCAGTGCTATCAGAAACACATTGAGTCTAGGTTTTCAATTATAGTGGCACTTAATACTCTCCTTTGTGAAGTTACATCTACATTACATAAGCTTTCCTAAACTCAAGATGTAGGTTGTAGGAAAATATAACCTGATGCATTCTGTTTACACCATAGGGGACAAATAGAGCATCACAGTAAAATGTGGACAGTAGTATTTTTCCTTATACAATCACTCCCTCTAATTTTAACCTCAGTTGTAGAGTATGTTGACACCTTCCAAAAAAGTTCAGGTAACCACAGTCTGTCCTCATCTGTGTGTGTGCTTTGGAAGCATGCACTGAAGTAAAGATGCCATCTCCTATAAGGAAAAAATTATCTGATTCATTCAGTGAACCAGTTCCTTACTTAGAAGAAAGCTCTATGTTCAAGTACTGATGTCTTTTATCAAAGCAAATTCCCCTGGAAGTCAAGGGAAATTCTGCCAGATGAAAGACATGAAGGACCAAAAAACAAAACAAAACAAAACAAAAACCTGCAGTTCTGACCCCTAATGCTCACTATGTGATTTATGCACTGTTTTTACCAAATGATGAACTTCATGGATTCTTTGATTCAATACTGCATGCATCTTATTCCAGTTATTTTAAGAAGTGATCTGTGTAATGTTAGCATGATGAACCTAAATTGCAAAAACAAACTGGCTGTCTGCCAAGAATTTGAAGAGAGAGGCACTCATTTTCAGAACTGCTTGACAGCTACTAGATTTCTTTAGAGTATCCCTGAAGGACCATGTGTGCCCTGGCTTAAAGACTGTGAAGGACTGAAGTGGAGCTAAAAGGCAAAAGGTTCACTCTCATCAGAGGATGCTCTAACATGAGAAAAATGTCCAAAGGTCTCTGGGTGACTTAGGACATGTTTGATAATTGTTTCCTTACATCTTAAACACGTGCTGTTTTAATCAGATCTTTCCTTCTCAGAGGGGTTCCATTCAGTAGAAATACAATGATTATAGGAAGAAATATATCCAGTTACTTGAGAGTTTTTCCATCAGACCACATCTGGAAAGTCATAAAATGTCACATTCTATGCATTTTCTTTTGTGTATGATATGCCATGGCCTAGTTGGCAGGGGCCTGAATATTCAAAGGTCCCATTGGAAGACCTGTGACTCACTAATGAACAGGGAATCTCACCCTTTTTTTTTTTTTTTTTTTTTTTTTTTAGTTTCATCACTTTAGAATAATTTCTCTTACTAGAAATACTATTCTACATCTACCTACTTCAAAATATCTTACTTTTTCCTCTGGAGTAAACAGCTACTCAAAGTATTGGCTAGTGTTGAAGAAAGGTTTCTAGAGCGAGTTGTCTATGGGTCTGATCCAGTCTGGCAGTTTCTGTGAGCCTAGCAAAGAAATAAGGATATATTCAAAACTTTTGGAACTTTGTTCTTCTCAAATCAGATTGTAGCTTTTTTAACTGAAGATAAGTACTGCAAGAGCACTTTATTCACCAGCAGTAATCAGGCTTTCAGACTGCTACATGCAACTTCACATTCTTGATTTGTACTGTTGATGTTGATCGTGGTTTTGTGTTTTTGTTTGTTTGTTTCCTTTCTTGATTATTTTTTTTTTATCAACATTTAGGAAAGTTTAATATCCATAAGATCTGATTTCTATCAAAAGAAATACAGAGAAAAAAAAAGTTTAAAAGTTGTATCGAGACCTCAACCTCCTCTTCTGAGCAGTTAAGAATGCTGAAAAAGTGCTCTTTTGAAAGGCTTGCAAGGCACTGACTGTATATATATATATATATATATATATATAAGTTATATAATGCAGGCATAATTTTCCTATGATTCTTTTTAAGACTTAAAAAGAGAACATCTTATATAACATATATATATCTGCAGAAGTAGATTTTCATCAATTTTCTTTTCTCATAGGCTGCTTGGAGGAAGCTTGCCATCATAGTTAACTACTGAAAAGTGGAGCACTGAATGATTAAAATACATTTCTTTCTTCCTTTAAAAAAAAATTCTCCCTGGAGGCTAAACAGAATGCAATCTGTATTTACAGATTTTTTTCTGCAGATCATGTTAGCTATGTATGTATAGATTTCATGTGATTGATCTACCCAGGAAGAACATTCTGGTCAGAGGTATGTGGTAAAGAACATCCTCAGAAATAATAATCTGTCAAGATTGAATCTTTTTATTCATTTTCTAAATGACATAACTGAAGATTGTCTTGCTATTCCGTAAATTCAAATATTTTAATTTTTGATCTCCTGACTACCTCCTCTGGATTGGTATGCTGATTATAACCTACACAGAGTGGTTTCTTAATAAAATTTTAAAAGCAATAGCTTCATACAGCAATAGCTTCTATTTCTTCTTAAAACAGGACAAAAGTAGATGAAGTAAACTACACAAAGTATGAAATTCTTCAAAACTGAACATTTATTTCCACATGGGTTCATGGACAGCTAAGGATGCAGAATTGCAGTCCTACTTTGGTAAAAGAAATCTTTTGCCCTTATGCTGCATTTTTACTGATTTGAACTGAGTTTGCACTTAGGAAACTCAGAGACTTAGACTTGTTTTACTGGATATTTTATAAAGATAATGAAAGATAGCTTATATTCATAAATGCTTTTAGTACAAGGGCAAGCATTCCTATACGTGTTCATGTTTTTATTGTGCCATAGGCAATTTATTTCTCATGCAATTTGTTGTTTTTATTCATCAAATTACTGAGGGAAATTTGATTACTTTTTGGAAAAACTTCCTGGAAATACAAAAATGTTGAACTTGTTTCCATTTAGTGGACTTTTTTTCTTTTAAAATGTCATAAAATTACAACCCCCCAAATATTTTTTAAATAAAAAAACATATTTTATTGTAACATTCTAGAAAGAATAAACTCTTTTTGTTACCATTAATATGAAAATTTGTCATCCAGCTCAGAAAAGCAAGATTGTTTTGAGCATAAATAATGAATTGGAAGAGACAGTGACCTGGAATATAAGGTAGCCAACAGGAATGGAGAAGATCTGTATTCACATCTAGCTCTTTCATGTAACTAGACAACCTTGCTTGACACTATTCCCCCACCTTCCTCTATCTGCAAAAAAATATCTGCAATGATGCTGACATTGTTGTAACGTGCTTTCCAATTATCATGTGAAATGTGCTCTACAAAATTTAAAGTTTGAGTTTGTCCTCTTTAGAGTCTAATTCTGGTGATACTGGAAACACAGAACCCTCCTGAAGTCATTCATGTTAACTTTTAGAGTTATTTGTACAATATTCAGAAGAGGGATGAAAATCTGTCCCATGGCAACACTAAGTCATAAATTACATATACATAATGTTGCTTTCCTACAATTATATACACTTTCCTACAATATATATACATACAATGCTTCTTTGGAGCATTAAAAGAGACATTGAAATTCTTCTCAAATTACCACAGAAAGTTTTATCCAGTTTTATCTGCTACATCGTCATGATAAGATTTAAATAAAATGGCTGACTAGAATAACCAATTTCTTTGAATACATTGACATTTCATAAATGTGACCTATGCTAAAATCAAGACGGTGGCCAGAGAACTGAGATGACATTAGAAATTGTAGTCTTTGTTCTATAAATAGAGAGACAGAAGACATGTTAAAAAACCTGCTTTTAATTAGCACCAGTTAAATATCAACTTTTTTAAAGCTTGGTGACATTAAACAAAAAATTATGCTTGGTCTTCTTCTGAGGCAAATGAAAAAATAAAATCATTTGCCACTGTGATACAGTAAGGGAGATGAAGTGTAGGGAAAACCTAACAGATCTGCAGGAGGTCTTTGAACAACTGATTATACAAAATGCACTAAACTCCCAGTAGTTCAGGAAGGAGGACATATTTAGGGTAGCAGATGAGTAACCACCTATATTTTACTTGGAAAACTATTTCAGTAGCTTTCCAAAACCTTGGCCAAAATACAAGAAAAAAAGAAGGATGATACTGAGCAAGTCCTAGCAGCTTAACTAATGTAAGTTATGAATAATAGAGAAAAACTGCTCTTTTCAGAAAAACTTCTTTTTTCAGCTTTTAAGAGTGGATAATTTGAGAGTCTGAGATACTAACATTACTGTTACAAGCAGCTAATAGATTACTGCCATCTACAGAGCTAATCTCACAAATCCACACTTATGAGGAAGTTTTATGTACATAGTGTCATGGGGGTACTGTGCAGGTCAGATCTTATCCCCTCTAATACCAGAGGGAATCTTAACCACTGACTTTAACAAATGCAAGAACATTATGCCAAATTTATGACCCATTAGTCTGACCCTGCACAAGAGAGTTAACCTGCCATATTACTACTTTCTCTATGCCAGAGATCACTGTAGAAAGCACTTTTCATGTTTATATATATATTTATTTTAATTTGAAAAAGTAGAGATTTTTTTTTCTCCTGCTTTTCTTCAGTCTTAGCTTTCATTTTTAAATAGAAAATATTCAGGGAATTACACATGCCAAAATAAATAAATAAATAAAAATCTACCGGAAATATCCCCATACCAACAATGAAGTCTGTCTGAATATTCAGAGCCTGAAATAACACTTCTGTTATTTGTGGAACTAGTAGTGAAAGTAACATCAATGTTATCATTATTACAGCCCATTAAAGTATGCAAGGAAGGACTTAAATGATCCAAATTAGCATATGTAGTATTTTAGGCAAAATTGCGTGGGGAGGAGGGAACAAAAACTACCTTTTTTACACATAACGAAGAAATAAAATTGGTAATAAAACCCGTGAAGACAAGGACTGAAGACAGAGAGACAGCACAACCATTTTCATTTTCCACAAAGAGGCATATTCAAATATTTGGTAATATGATTCCAATCAATATAGAATGCCTACAGTACACATGTATTTCCCCAGATGCTTGTTGTATATTGGAATACATGGCACAGAAATGTAACCATGTTTGGAGAGGAGCTGTCCTGATACAATTATTAAGTACAATGGAATTTCTTCTCAGAAGTGGAGGTGTAGAATATATTTTCTGCCAAGTAAAACCTTTGACTAAGGCAAGGTTGGGAAATGTGCCATATAACTTCCAAAGCAGACATTTAGTTAGGATATTGGATCTGGTGTTGCTGGAAAGCACTTTGTCAATTTAAGTTGCAGAGAAGGCATTCTTCTATTGTTCCCTTTAGCCAGAAAAAAAAATGTACTTCAATGCAAAACAAAGGCAGAAGTGGCTGCCAGTTCAATCAGGGTACAAAGCTTCACAGTGGCATCTGACAACACAGCAGAGCTGCACGCCCCACTGAACTGAGCAGTAGAAAAGGCATGGAGATGAAAGGCTACAATCCCCTTAACTTCCAGTTGTGTATCTGCATGCACAACATTGCATAACCAAACCCAGCAATAATAACATTTCTTCCCAAGAGTGCACAGTTATTTTCAAACTAAAGAAAAACAGGATGAAAATGATATGTATACCAGCACCATCTAGTGATGTCTGCCATTGCGTTGGCTCCTTGATATTTGGGACCCAGAAGAAAGCTCCTAGCTGTATGTACACCTGCACTAGTATATCAATGAACACCATCAGATTGTCTTGAGATGACTTCAAATTGTGCATTAGAATCTCATTTTTAAACACTATAGATTTGAATGTTTTCAATCATCTTTTATCAGACTACAGGCAAAAATATTTGATCTTACTGAAACATATGTGACTGACAGGTTGATTGTACAACATGAAATGGTATAGCTCTGTTCTCTCCCAATAATTTAAAAGTGTTGGCTGTGTATCTCTGAGGATTTTGCCTGGAAGCAAGTTGTTGAAACATTTATTCATGTGTTATTAATTAGTAAAAGCCTGATGATGACATTGAAAGATGTTTCGGGTTTATGAAGACCTTGAGCATTCACACTGATCAATAATGAAATTTTGGAGTTTTATTTTGATTCACCTGATGTTTCTGTTACAAACACAGCTGTGATATTAAATGAAGCAACCTTTATTTATTTTTATCCAACAGTGACATTACATGAAAATAATAGCCCACCCCTTGGTGGGCTTGGGACAGAAATATATAAAGTATTTAAAAACATTCTCTCTTAATAAACAAAGGCACTGTATTTCACATTTCAGAAGGCTCAGTGGACATAATGCCAATTGAAGAGGGGAAATTTGTAGATCAGAGTTGATACATAAAAACAAATATTGCAAGCACAAATATTCTGAAGACTGAGGAATGCCAGCCTGGTAGAGACAAACATTCAAATACAAGAACTTCTCTTCATGTGCGAAAGAATGTAGCAAGTGAAGAACACTGCCATGACAGATGAAATACAAAGCATTTCATGATAGCATGATGAAGAAGCAGCTAGCCTAAACACAAGACTTAACAAGGCTACAGCAACACAGAAGAGAAAATAACAATAATTTTTAAACCAACATGGGGCCAAATCCTATTTTATTTTAGACTGCACTCATAGAAAGATAGATTGAAGTTAGCTGTTAGTGGGCCTGGAACAAGAGTAAAGCAAGCTCACATCCAACCACAAGGTAAGTCATTCTAGTCAGCACAGATGACAGATAAGACCTCTAGACAGATGACTGGACTCAATGAACACAAATCAATGGGCCCCAATGGGATACATCCTTTTATGCTGAGCGAGTTAGCAGAGGTGATTGCCGAACCGCTCTCTATCATCTTTGAAAGGTCTTGGAGAATAGGATAGGTGCCTTAAGACTGGAGGATAGCCAATGTCACTCCTGTCTTCAAGAAGGGCAGGAAGGAGGATCTGGGACACTACAGGCCAATCTGTCTCACCTCTGTCCCTGGAAAAGTATTGGAGCAGCTTGTTCTGGATGACATCTCCAAGCAATTGGAAGAGAAGAAGGTTATGAGGAGTAGTCAGCATGGATTCACCAAGGGGAAATCATGTTCGAACCCACCTCATAGCCTTTATGATGGCATCACTAGCTGGGTAGATGGGGAGAGAGCAGTGGATGTCATCTACCTTGACTTCAGCAAGGCTTTTGATGCTCCCATGACATCCTGCCAGCAAAGCTGAGAAAGTGTGGGATAGGGGAATGGACAGTAAGGTGGGTTGAGAACCGGCTGACTGACTGAGCTCAGTGTGGTTACTGGTGGCGCAGAGTCTGGCTGGAGACCTGTGACTAGCGGTGTTCCCCAGGGGTCAGTGCTGTGTCTGGTATTGGTCAACATCTTCATCGACGACCTTGATGAGGGAATAGTGTCTGCCCTCAGCAAGTATGCTGATGATACAAAGCTGGGAGGAGTGGCTGACATGCCAGAAGGCTGTGCTGCCATTCAGCAAGACCTGGACAGGCTAGAGAGATGGGTAGGAAGAAACCTAATGAGGTTTAACAAGAGCAAGTGTAGAGCCCTGCACCTGGGAAGGAACAACCTGAAGTATCAGTACAGGCTGGGGGATGACCTGCTGGAGAGGAGCTCTACCGAGAAGGACCTGGGGGTCCTGGTGGATGACAGGTTGACCATGGGCCAGCACTGTGCCCTTGTGGCCAAGAGGGCCAATGGGATCCTGGCGTGCATTAAAAGGAGAGTGGCCAGCAGGTCAAGAGAGGTGATCCTCCCCCTCTACTCTGCCCTGGTCAGGCCTCACCTGGAGTACTGTGTCCAGTTCTGGGCTCTCCGATACAAGAAAGACAGGGATCTCCTGAAAAGAGGGCCACAAAGATGATACAGGGCCTGGAGCATCTTCCCTATGAGGAAAGACTAGGTCTGTTCAGCCTGGAGAAGAGAAGACTGAGAGGGGATCTTATTAATGTTTACAAATATCTTAAGTGTGGGAGACAGAGGGATTTGGACAACCTCTTTTCAGTGGTTTGTGGCAATAGGACAAGGGGCAATGGTCAAAAAATGGATCACAGGAAGTTCCGCACCAACATGTGAAAGATCTTCACTATGAGGGTGACAGAGCAGTGCAACAGGCTGGCCCAGGAAGTTGTGGAGTCTCCTTCTCTGGAGATACTCAAGGCCCATCTGGATGCCTAACTGGGCAACCTGCTCTAGGGAACCTGCTTTGGCACGGGGGTTGGACCTGATGATCTTTCAAGGTCCCTTCCATCCCCTACAATTCTGTGATTCTGTGATTCTGTGACCACTATTTCTGTAAATAGTTACTGAAAGAAGACAAGGATACTTTCTTCTTACATAGTTGACTCTAATATATTAATATATACTCTTTTTGTATATATACACTCTGGATTGCTTATTGCTTATTTCACTGAAGGTCCTTCTTTCTTCCAGTGTGCTCCTTGTATGAGAATTTTGCCTTCAATTTTCTGCTGTTGTTGTATGTGCTGCATTGATCTACTTTTGCAAATGATTACAGCTGCTGCTACACATATATTAAATTAACTTTTTTTCAGCTTTGGTTCTTGAAAGCATCACAACTGAGTCATAGCCTAAACTCATAATTTGCACTGAAGTCATGAAAAGAAGGAAGGCCTTATAATGTATTGTCCTTAGGAATATGCCTCCTCTTTGTGAAAACATCTCCACTGTCTCAGTCAGCCTTGCATTCCTGTGATATATGTATGTTTTACTGAAATCCTCTGGCTGGTTGCTTGGTGTATGGTTAGGTTCCTAGCATGTGTAATTTTCGCATATCAGTATATATCATTATAAGTATATCAGTATCAGTATATATCAGTATATATCATTATATATTGATGATATATATATCATCATCTTATATATCATTATAAGATGTTGCAAGATATCCAGCACATGATTTATACGAAGAAAAAAAAATGACAGGAACAGTAGATACATCCCCATGTAAAGTAGTATCTGTTAATCATCTCTTTTTATCTCTTCCTTAATATTCTACTTAACATATGAGTGCCTGGCTTCAGTTGCATGAACCATGGGCACTGATGACATTGACACAGATACACCAAATAAAGCATGTAGCATACATGAAATGACAAGTTGGAGCTACTGTTATTTATTTCTCAAAGGGTATCTAAGAAGTAAGGTGAGAGTAAGTGACCCCAGACAGCAGAATCTGTCTGGGTTTCTTTTTTTGAAAATGAGTATGAGGAGACATAAGACCATAAGGAGCAATAACTTTTAGGATATTTTTGCACATTACAGTCCAAAACCACCATTAAAACCTCAGTGACTGTTGAGCTGCCCCATAGCATTTCCTTTGTTAAAGGTAATTTACCATCACAGCCTTTTCTTTGCACTGTATTGTTCTACAGCAATCTGCACGGTCAGTTAAGGAGATAAAAAACTATCCATTTGCCACCTAAGTAACTATTCAAACCACCACAATTTAAATGCCAACGTTATCCTGCTGTGATCTCTAGCTCCCTGTACAATCAATGCTGAGAGATACATTCCTTTGGAGGGCAATTCAGGGCATGTAAATTAACTAGCTATGATAGGAACCTAAATGTAGATGAAGATGAATGTCTATCTCTGTTAAAAGCTGCTACTGGAAAACACTGAATCCATCTGAAAGATAAGTCTTACTCTCTAAATAAAATGGCTATAAAGCACAAACTTGAGACCAGTCTTTGAAGGATAAGGGCAGTGCTATAGGAAGTTGAAAGGTGCAGCTTCTCATTACATTTATGTTTGTATAAATAGCCATGTACCCATGGCTCCCTTGGCTGTCCTGAGGAATAACAAAGAATAAGGCTGTATCCTATTGCTCACCCTAGCCAGGTTTGAGTCTTCTCGGTTCTCCCAAAGAAAGGAGTGGGAAAGGAAGGCAAATATTGGGGTACCCTAATTTTTTCTCTTCTATGCAGTGAGCATAATCTTTTATTATTATTATTTTTATTCAGATGGGAAGAGTTGAATTTCACCCTTGTGCTTGTGTCAAGAAGTTGTTTCTCCCATGACACCTGCATGAAATAGGAAGCAAAGGGTTTTGCGTGGTGTGGGGTTGGAGGGGGGTAAAATGTCACTACTATTGACTAATATTATTTGCTATGCATCCAGACTAGGCATTCTGGAGATAAGATAAGGTGGACATATCTTCTAATCCTGTAGACTTATCCTCAGCATCACATTGTCTGTAGTCTTTCTCTCTGAGCCTCTTGCCCTTTTGTACTGCATGAGGGTCAAATCATTGCTTTTCTACCTACGTGCTCATGTAAAGGCTTTTCCAACAGGAAAGAGGAGAGCCTTTGGGATTTTTAACTTTTTTTTTTTTTCATTCTTTCTGTGAAAGTAACTTGAAACCAGATGGGATCATAAAGATAAAAGTAGTCCCATTAAGTACCAGAAGAGATGCTATTAGTATGCTAATGGACAGATGTTTTCTTAAAAAAGAGATAAAAGATATAAAAGGTGTCAGGGAAACAAATAGACACTTTTTTTTTTTTTTCCTGTGTAAAACCCAACACTGAAATGACCAATGTGATAAAGCAAATCAGCAAGGGAAGAAGTTTATAAACTCCTTTTAGAAGTGTTGGCAACGCTGACTCAGGGATTAAAAAAAAAAAAAAAAAAAAAAAAAAAAAAGTTGCTATTAAAAGTTTCTTTAATAGCCCTATATATACTTGTGTCCCTGAGTGAAGAAGAGATGTTAGTTAGATAATGGCTTTTCACAATATAACTACACTCAAAAATTACAGCCAGTAAAGTATTTCCCAAAAATAAAGTGCCACAATACTTCATGTATGTTCAATCAGTAGAAAACAAATGTGATCACTAATATCTTAAAGCAGCTTCTTAAGTTACAAATAAAAGTCAAATATGCCTTTATAACAGACATCCCTTAAAACCAATCATGCATTTCTTTCTTTTAATCTAGATATATGTCAAAAACCCATTACCATGTCCATCTCTCAAGTTCTGAAATGCTGCCTGATCTTTTTTGTTTGTCTTTAATTAAATCCATTTATGTCTGAACTTGAGAAAAACAGTCTTATTACCACAGAAAGGATTTTTCTATACATAGGGTGATAGCTGTACCAAGATGAAGACACTCAGAGGATTTCTAAGTTAGAAACCATTGCGTTATTACATTGTATGAAAAATAAGGTGTTGGGTATTTTTCTTCTTGAGAAAGCAAGAAGCAACAACTTGCAACTAAGTGTGGAGTGTCATGTAACTGCTTGGCTTTGATTGTGACTGTACAGGTGCAGAACACACACATTCACAGAATCACAGAATCACAGAATCACAGAATTTCTAGGTTGGAAGAGACCTCAAGGTCATCGAGTCCAACCTCTGACCTAACGCTAACAGCCCTCCACTAAACCATATCCCTAAGCTCTACATCTAAACGTCTTTTGAAGACTTCCAGGGATGGTGACTCCACCACTTCCCTGGGCAGCCTGTTCCAATGTCTAACAACCCTTTCAGTGAAGAAGTTCTTCCTAACATCTAACCTAAAACTCCCCTGGCTCAACTTAAGCCCATTCCCCCTCGTCCTGTCACCAGGCACGTGGGAGAACAGACCAACACCCACCTCGCTACAGCCTCCCTTGAGGTACCTAAAAAGAGCGATAAGGTCACCCCTGAGCCTCCTCTTCTCCAGGCTGAACAAGCCCAGCTCCCTCAGCCGCTCCTCGTAGGACTTGTTCTCCAGGCCCCTCACCAGCTTCGTCGCCCTTCTCTGCACCCGCTCAAGCACCTCGATGTCCTTCTTGTAGCGAGGGGCCCAAAACTGAACACAGTACTCGAGGTGCGGCCTCACCAGAGCTGAGTACAGGGGAACGATCACCTCCCTCGCCCTGCTGGTCACGCTGTTCCTGATACAAGCCAGGATGCCGTTGGCCTTCTTGGCCACCTGAGCACACTGCTGGCTCATATTCAGCCGACTATCCACCATCACTCCCAGGTCCTTCTCTGCCTGGCAGCTCTCCAACCATTCCTCTCCCAGTCTGTAGCTCTGCTTGGGGTTATTGCGCCCCAGGTGCAGGACCCGGCACTTGGCCTTGTTGAACTTCATGCAGTTGACCTCAGCCCATCGGTGCAGCCTATCCAGATCCTCCTGCAGAGCTTTCCTACCCTCGAGCAGATCGACACACGCACCTAACTTGGTGTCATCTGCGAACTTACTGAGGGTGCACTCAATGCCCTCGTCCAGATCATCGATGAAGATATTAAAGAGGACCGAAAGATATTAAAGAGGACCGGACATTGCATATGATATGAAAGATATTAAAGAGGACCGGATTCATTTTCTTCTACCCATAGGAGCAGAGAGCCACATGCTATGTTATTTGCATGATCATTGCAAGCAGTAAGCTGTAACACTCTCAATTTTTACAAGTATTCAAACTGCATAAGTAGATCTGCAAAAGTAAAAACTGTACAGGAATCTGTAGTAGTGGGTTCTACAAATAGATGGACAGGGATTGCGAAGTCAGTACACACTGGGATGGCCCCTGGGCAGCTGTAGATGTGTTACAGTTTTGTTTGAAAAGCAGTCCATGTAACTTATGTGCTGATCTTCAACCATTGCCTTTGCAACCCCTGTAAAACATTAACAATGAAACAAATTGCATTTTTTTTAACATAATGCCTATTCCTACAATTTCTTGTGGAATATAATTATTATTAAAAATAAATAAATAAATAAATAATATGGTAAAAAATGCAAGACTGCAACTCAGCAGATCTCTTTTGAATTATCTACCTGGGCTTATGATCCTGCCTTAATCCATGGTAAAGATTTTCAGGCAGTTACTTTGTGCCACTCACTGTAAACACGATGGGCAGTATACAGAAGCACTCCCGTGGTATAAGAGCTATCTGTGACTTCAGACTCACTCTTTTTGCCAGCTGCCTTGTAAAAGTAAAGTAGAGTCAAGCAGGGCACACTGTGGAAGCACAAAAAAAAAAAAAAAAGCAGGGGGGAGGTATATTTGAGATGTTTTAAATTTGTCCTAGCAGATTCCTCTGTCTGCTATATAAAATAATCCTCTGATTTGATGGGGAATCATTCTCAGTGGAATTAGAGCATTTCTTTCATAAAGGAGAACTTTGCCTAGTCCACTTCTTACACTAGTTCCCAGGAGGGCCATGTCTAAACACAACAGGGATCAGCAAAAAGAAAGTTGGAAGAAACTCATGTTCCTCTGTGGAACTCAGAGATATATTATGGTTGAAATAAATGAAAAAGAAGAGAACACAGTGAGGTGAAATAGCTCAGCCTGAAAGAAGAACAAAAACAGTGACACAGCACATCAGCTTCTCTTTACATACTGACCCTATACACAGGCAGAAATCAAGGGAACATAGAGCTTCCATGCAGAGATAAAAGGAGCTGCTGATGCCAGGAAATAATCAATAAAAGGATACTTCACCAGCCCTGAGAGAAAAGAATCTGACCTCGTGCACATCAATGTGTACTAAATGTTCCAGTTGCAAAGGAGATACTGGTAGGAATATGAAAGATGCATCCAGCTCTCTCTGCTAATACCTAAAGATAACCTATAGCACTTCTCAAGTCAGTTCACTACAAGCAAAAAAACTCTGAAAGATGAAATTTCAATCCTGATGTTAGTGGTGTGATAGTACAGGAGCTACTTCTGATTTATCATTAGTGAGTACTGTGAGCATAATACCAAATAGGAGATAATTAAGAAAGGGACTCCATCCAGTAGATGTTGTCACACCCATCAGTTAGCTGCAGCATACTGGGACCCACCTCTGTTCAAGTAGCACATGCCATGTAATAAAAAGTCTGTAAAAATATGCTCTGTGAGAAAGTAGTGGGAGAAACTGAGTTATATAGAGAAGTGGAACACACATATCAGTAGTCTTCTAACACGTAAAGGGCTTCCTCAGAACAAGAGACCATTCATGGGTGCTAGTACTCAATCTTCTGTAACATTAAACATTTAAAATGATTTCTGTATGACTTTGATCATGGTTCACCAGTAAACAAGAAAATTGAGTTATATGAATAGCAGAATAGGAAATTACTATGCAGTTGATCCTGTATTCTCTGCAACTCAGTATCTTGTCTTGGAAGAGTATCTGAGAGATACCATCTTGGGAGCCAAAGTTCATTTCTGCTGCAACATTTGTATAACTATTAATTTATCATAAATTAAACTGTCCTGTGGATCATATAAAAATCTAACCCCTTAGAAGTCTTAATTGGGTCTAAAAAGAATTGGGGGATAATGAGTTCCACCAGTAAATGTATTGCTTTTAGAAGAAATATTTCTCCGATTCTGGAATTTTTCTGTCTTTCTACTGTATTGTGTTGTGCTTCTAATCAGTTTATGTGACAGATAGACAAAGCAGAAATTTCTATCTTATTTTTAAACATATTTTCAAAAATATTTTATTTGCTAAGTCATATTCTTCCCATGAATTCCAGTTTCTACCTACTTACATATGTCTTTGTCCTCAGAAAAGCACTTAAATAATTCTCATTAATTATCCAACTGTAGCCAAATTTCATAATGAGAAAACCTTATGTGAAATGTAACTAGCCTTCTTTCATAAGATTTTCTTCCTATCTTGTTCCAAGACCACTTTTCCAAAAGATTTTTTCTTTTAATTTACAATCTGGCATTCATTGTTAGCATCCTGGAAAATCATCGTTTTCCAAGTCTATATTTTAAAGGAACAAGAATCAAAGTACTTCAGCTACTGCACAAACATGATTTTGAGCATGGTCCCAGACAGCCTGTGGGAGTCAGTCTGCAACTCTTAGATGCTGGGTCCTCAGAGCTGGCTCAAGTTAACATTATCAACTAGATTTGTGGGCAGTGGTGGTGTCGATAGATTGCAAATATCCACAGCTCCACATAATATCCACATATAATGTGAATATATATTTTCTATGTCTATATCTATATCTTCTATATTTATATCTATATCTAATATATCTTCTAATGGAAGGTTAGTTACTATTTATAGTGCACAGTTAGCAGGACTGCTTACAATAGCTATCAATAATTTATGAATCCTTTGCAATTCTCATATAAATGAAATCTTAAATAAAATGTTATCAGCTTTTCTATTAAAGAACATCAAAAGATCCTGCAGTGAGATCAGTCTCCTGAAATATGGTTGAACAAGCATGTAGGGACAGTCTCTGCATCAGAAATTTGTCACTTATGTACATAGAAAAAAAAAAAAAAAAAAAAAAACAGAAAAAAAAATCCGTTTCCCAGATAGAGAGTTGAGGTGTGAAGAGATGCAGATTGCTTTTTCTGTTGTACCTGTTTAAATATTCTAGTTCCTGTAAAGTAGACCTGTTGAGTTAGACCATCAGGTCTTTCCAAAGGGCCATTTAAACCTCCTGCACATTCATCAGCAGCAAATGTTTCTTAGAAAGGAATGAGTAAGGGGGTTGATTTCTACTCCTAAATCAGGCAAAGGTACACAAATAAATCAGAGTGAAGCAAAAGCAGGATTTTCATCATTTTCTATTCAATCTTGTTTGATCTTTGGCTTGCAACATCTGAATTCCTTGTTCAACAACCACCCAGCTTCCACTGAAAGCATCAAAAGCTGCCTTTTGCCTTGCTCTTCCATCACAGCCTGTTAGTCCAGTGATCAGGACACTTCCCTGAAGAAATGTGGCTTTAATTCCATTCGGTCTCCTGAGGTACCTGAGCTCCTCTCTCACTTTTCTGGTAGGAACTGCAACCCAGAGTTGCCAGCAGTAATGACCTGGGTAGCAGACTACCAGATTTACTAACAAACGGCTGCTGAACTTACAACAGGGGGAACCTGCTGCTTCTGGACCTGACCATATTGACAGGTCCTCTCTAACAAGTAGATGTTATGCAAATCAAGGTCACCACTTTCCCTCATTGTGCATTTTTGAATGAAAATGACCATGACTGACATGTACTGTTTTGAACTCAGTGCTTCTTCAGTGGATTAGACAGGATCTGAGCAAACCAGATGAATTGATGAATCAGGGGAGGGGGGTGGGGAGAGGAAGCAGGGCAGGGACCAGATTAATCAGGGGACTCTTTGGGGACTCATTCTCTCTGATTTGTGGTAAAACCTGTGGTGTTTACACCAGAACACCTCTGAGTACACCTGCATTCCTCTCTTAGGCACTGAATTACCACTAGATGATGTGGTCCTGTGTGCAACCACTTCTTGGTTTAGGTGCTGATCCTACCAAATCAGAAGTGTTCTTCCAGTGTTCTTCAGTGTTCTTCTTCCTTCTTTATTATATCAACCAAAAGTAAATTTAAATCAGGTGACATTCAGGCAATTTTAATGATATGCAATGGTCAGACCACATCTCTAGACATACAGCTTTGAGAATTAACTGTGAAGCCATTCTTCAGTGTACCATGGTGCACTGTCCCACCTTATTACCTCTTTGATAAAATTTCACAGACTACCAAAAGAGCTATGGGAACATTTGAAAGCATTAATCTATGCCTTTACTTTTGATAAACCAAATCAGCCGTTAGGTTAATTCTGGTTCCATATAGTCTACTTGTTATTTTCTAATACATCTGTATTGTTAAGTTTATTACCATAAGATTTAGAATTTAAACTCAGGAGAAAGTGACATGTATATGTAGTGGAAAAAAACAATCTCTTCTCTTTGGAATAGATTTGGAAGAGATGAGAAGTAGACAAACTTTAAATTGCTTGAGCTACAAGTAAGACTGTGTTTACCTTTCAACTTCAACTATAATTCAGCGGTAGAACTGCACCTATTATAAATTAGTTCAGCCTATCTGAAATCAGTGAAGATAAGCATATTTATTCTAGAGGTTTCTATCTTTTATATCCGTCATTACAGACATTAATACCACAGAGTTGTGGAGAAGTCACATATGGCTAATTTGTCTTCGTATTTTTCAGAGGATAGAGAAAGATAAATGTGACCTTCAGATCACTGAATACAATAGTGTATGTATGTGTTCTTCCCTGATCTCAAATTTTATTGCTCACAAACAATTTTCAGTTGCCAAACTGACACATTTCTTTAAATGGCTGAATCTCAAAAGCAGAAAAGACAAAATCAGAGCTTTGTGAACAATTAGCTGGGGAACAGTGCTGCTGGAACCCCCATTAAAATATAGATAAATGAGTTTGCGTTAGGTAAATGAAATATTAGGACATATTTTAGATGATTTCATTGTGATTTAGAGAACTAAAATTCTTTATGTAATTTGAAATTTGAAATCAATATATTTCTTACAATGTCCAGATGAAATGGTACAGATTTCCTGTATAGAACTGTTTTTAAGGTGGAGCTCACAGCTGCTTTAGAAATCTTTTGGCAAATATATTATGAAAAGCTCAGTTAGCTCTTGATATGAGATACAATTTTTAAGAGGTAAAAATATTTGCTAACTTGTTCGTTCCTCAAAAACTGCCCTGAGTATCATGAGATGGCATTGATGAAGTGCAGCGAGAGCAAAATTAGAACATTACTAGACTCATACACTGCACCAACGTCAGTCTCTGAATTGCAAACATTCAGTTTTGTAAATGTGTTTCCTTGTCTTTTACTATAAATGCCTCAAAATAAATCACTCTGAGACAAACAGTGAAATAATTTAAATCAGTTCTATGAACAGACTTGCTTTCATCCTATGTGTCCAGTATTGCAAAGACACAGTGGAGCTAGTTAAACCTATTTGAGCTGTACATAAATTGGTAAGATCAAAAATAAATACACTTTTCTTCCTTGACATATCAGAAAGGCTGATAACAGAAAGGCCAGTGTTTTTGGTTTTTGTTTTGTTTTGTTTTATTTTTCATTGTTTGTTTGCTTGTTTGTTTTTTAAAAGGGAGCAGATATTTTTTCTTTAGCAAATATTGCTTAGATATTTCATAATGTAATTGGAATAGCTGCAACTTATGTGGCATTCATAACACTTTATTTTTCCCTCTTTTGCCTAATTGCAACACAGTGAACAGTATAGTGGCTATGCATTTGAATACTCAGCAGGACTTAGGACTTTCAGTATTATGGTGGTTTTACCTAGCTGGGCAGAAGAACTCTACCACAATTGCTCTCTAACTCCCCATCCTCAAAGAAAAAGGGGAGAAAATACAATGAAAAGGGCTCAAGGGCTGAGGTAAGGACAGGGAGATCACTCAACAATTATCACCATGGACAAAACAGATTCAGCACAGGGAGATTAATGTAATTTATTGACTATCTACATCCTACCCCCAAGCAGCACAGGGGAATGGGTGCTGTGATCAGTCCCTGACACTTCTTCTCAGCCACTCCTTCACGGTCACTCTCTGCCCCTGCTCCTTGTGGGGTCCCTCCCATGGGATGCCGTCCTTCCCAAACTGAGCCTGTGGGGGGCTGCCCACAGGCTGCAGCTCTTCCAGAAGTGTTCCCACGTGGCTCTGTACCACAGGGTGCATCCGTCAGGAGCAAACTGCTCCAGCATGAGTCCCCCTTGGGCAACAGCTCCCCCCAGGCCCCCTGCTCCTGCATGGGCTTCTCTCCATGGGCTGCAGCTCCAGCCTGGCCTCCAGCATGGGCTGCATCCTCCTCCAGGCTACATCCACCTGCTCCACCAGGGGCTCTTCCATGGGCTGCAGCATGGAGATCTGCTTTGACAGGGCCCTCTTCACAGGCTGCAGGGGAATCTTATGCTTATGCTGAAAATCCAGGTTGAAATATTTGTCTCTGAATTGCACAGCAAGTCAGACTTGCTTTATACTATCCAAATCTCACAGAAGTGTGTAAGCTCTGACGTGTCCTGGCTTCAACACTCATACATTGATGAGTCTTGGTAGTCCTGCTGCTTATCACAGACACAGTACTTGCAGCCTTCACTGCAACAGAAGACACTGAAGACAAGAAAATGAAAGGAAAGCTTAAACAATGCAATGTCATTTCTGTGTATAGTAACAGCATAAAGAAGAGCTTTGAATGGTTTTCCTAGTAAACCATGGACAGTGAAATTAAAAATTGACCAGCTCTACCCAAAATAAATAAATAAATAAATAAATAAAAGGAAAAAGAAAAAAAATAAAAAAAATTGGTTTGGTTAAAAAATAAATAAATAAATAAATAAATAAATCCCACTGGTGAACTGGAGCTATTGCATCAGATGTGATTTATGTACATGCATGACTTAGATGAAAACATTCATATTTCAGTACCAAAGATGAAAAACATTGACATCACAATCAGTGGTCCAGTTTACCAAGAAGAAATTTTTCTATGAGAAGAAGTAAAAAATAAAAAATAAACTAATACTGAACAGAAACCGGTGAGAAATCAGGAAGAGCCTGGAACTGCATGAGCCTGAGAATCAGTGGGAATCAGGTCTCTCTGAGACACCTTCCAGTCTATTAAAAATAGACACAAGAAACTAGTGCACATTAAAATATCCTTTCAAATAAAGATTTGTTTTGTATCACAGCTTAGCTGCCCACAGAATCAGGGAACTAATCAAGTAGGAGTTGTGTACGTGTTAATCTGTGAGATTCTCCCTTGATAGGACATTTCAGCATCCCTGTGTTGAAACTGCTTAAGGTTCTACTTGATCTTAAGCACATGCCTAAGTCATGTTAAAAGCTAGGAAGATTTAGATGTGAGCATAACTCATTTTTACAGTGATATAGACTTAATGGACCACAAGGCTTATCTAACATGGATTAAGTCGATAGAAAGACCTCTGTTGATTGTAATGGTTTGTAGGTCATGGTCTGGATGCATCATGATTTTTCTTCCCTCACTTTTTATAGACACTGCAGTACTTTCTCATTTTGCCAAATGTGTTTTATGTGCATCCCTGCTGAATGGATATTTTAATTCAGAATAACCTCCAATGTGCTCTTTTTGCCAGGAAAGTCTCTAAGTACCACAGCACAGGACTGAAAATGTTAAATTCCTGTCAAAAAAATTGAAACATATTATCAGTTTGGGCTGAAGTTCCCTTCTAGCAGTCTCCAAAAATTACTGCTGCAGGTACAGACTGAATATTTTATTCTGTCTCCCTATTTAAACCAATCTGGTTAACATGATTAAAGAGGCATAGAAGTACTTGATATTATAAGGTAGGTATTTACTGCACACTTATTTACCTGTGTACTAACCTATATACAAAGCCTGTGTTTTTGTGATAAAGTGAGTTTTAATAAATACTACAAACATTAAAAAGTAGTTTAGATATTAATAGTAATTAAAACACTCAAAAAACCTTCTATTCACTAGTTATATTGTACTTGCACTTAGTACTATATTAGCCCCCCAATCCACATGAAAAGTGAAAGTCAACAGTGATTCCACAGAAAAAGTGAAGGTCTGAAACCAAAGGTCTTAAAATTGCAGGAACATTTTCCCTACTGAATGGGTTTCCTGTGAAGTTCTCAGTGCTGAATGTGCAATTGAGTTCTGCACTGCAGAGGAGCAATTTACATCCACAGACAGATTGAAAAAGAATGTTTTGGCATGAGTTTCTAATTAGTTCTCCTTGGGCCAAATTTGTTCTCAGTTGCACTGGTCATCAATTTTGCTATTCTCAATTTATACAGGGGAAAGTGAAAGAGGAAATCTGCTCTCCTAATTCTGTTCTCATTTTCATACTTTATTGACAAATAACCTGCAACAATCTAGATGTTATTGAGCTTCCCCTGCCTGTGATTTCCTGAGTTTTATTAGTAACACTTTTTGTAGGAGTAGATTTGATTTCCTTCAGCGTAAGCCTACCGCTCTGAAATTCTAGGAGAGAAGGAAATCCACTCTGAAGAAATCGTTAGTTGGTCCTCTACGATGCTGAGTTCCCACAGTGATTTGAGAACATATTTTCATTTTAGCCTTGCAGCTCCTCATCTCCTTGGGGTTCAGAAAATATAGCAGGCTTCCACAAGACCTCTGCAACACTGAAACTTGCAGCATGATTTAAGAACAGTTTTCATTTTAGGCCTGCAGTCTTTAGACTCACAGGAATTGGGAAATATGGCAGGCTTAGCTGTATGGCTGCAGCTCCAGCTCCCACAGTTATTTTTGTTTTGTTTGTTTGCTTTAGAGAATATAATTTCTGTTCTTCATGCAGTTAAGATTTCCAAAAATATCAAACACATAAACTTCTTGTAAATGCTTGCATATTCATAATTACCCCAGTGATGGAATTAGTGCTTTCATTCTAATTCCAAGGTTCGGAGATATACAAGACATCAGAAAAGAAAAGAAAACTTCATCTCTGATAAACAAATAAATAAATAAATATTAGTGGATCATGACACCCACTGGCAAAAAAAAAATAAAAAAAAAATAGGAGAGAAATCATCACAGGTGAGAAACTTCGCATGGCTACAAGCTGAAAGGAAAACAGAAGTCAGAAAGAATCAGATGAAGCAAGGGTAGTGTCTCCTAGGATTTTATACATTTAGGAACTGATATACTCTTGCTCAGTTGGTTGAACATCATTATACTGCTGATGGCAGTGAGTAAAATATTCAGAGCCTGAGTCCGGTTCAAGTAGAAACCCAAGGATGTTTTTGGCTTATCTTCAATGATAGTACAGGAGTGAAGCACTTCCACAGAACTGAGGATTGCACAGAACTGAGGAGGAAAGGCCAGACCAGAAAGGAAAACCACCAGTTGCAGGTCAATGAAGCTCTAGGAGTCCCAGCTACAGTAGCACTGAAATGAGGGCTTCAAGTTTGTGGTACATTTGTGGACAGCACTGTGGACTTTTGCTGGTGCACTGAAGACCCATGTAGAGCTCAAACTATGGAGACAAACTATGGACTAGGGATCCACTAGCAAGTTTGATGGAAGGCCTATCCCTATTTAAGTTGTTTGTTTTCTCTTACCATGCAAATATTTTATGGTCATTGTGTATTCATATCACTTTTCTTTGAAATGTATCCTGTTTGCCATGGTGTCCTGGTTTCAGTTAGCACAGAATTAATTTTCTTCCTAGTAGCTGGTGGAATGCTGTGTTTTGGCTTAGAATGAGAAGAGTGCTGAGAAGAGTGCTAGTTTGGGTCACCTGTCCTGGGTCTGTCCCCTCCCAGCTCTTACTGCACCCCCCAGCCTGCCCGTTGGCAGGACAGAGCAAAGGCTGAGATGTCCTTGGCTTAGTATAAGCACTGCTCTGCAACAATTAAAGCATCGGGGTGTTATCAGCACTCTTCTCATTCTAAGCCAAAACACAGCATTCCACCAGCTACTAGGAAGAAAATTAATTCTGTGCTAACTGAAACCAGGACACATGGCTTTAAAGCACAGAGGACTTCAAATCTCAACAGAGAGACATGGAGAGAAGCTGTTAACTCTTTACTCTTGTATTTTCTGACTGAACCTGGAGCCCAGTTAAACAGGAAAACTATGGATTCCTTGTTTTCAAGTATGTGATAAGAGTCTACGTGCTTGCACCCAGAATCACAGAACCATAGATTGGAAGGGACCTTTGGAGGCCATCTGCTCCAAAATCCTGGATCAAAGTAGGGTCTATTTCATACTTAGATCAGTTTGTTCAGGGCCTTGTCCAGTAAGGTTCAGAACATTTTTAAGGACATATATCCCACAAAGTCTCTGAGCAACCTCACCTGGTGTTTGAACGTCCTAATTGTGGAGAATATTTTCCTTGTAATCTAATCAGAATTTTCCACAATGCAATTTGTATCTACTGCCTGTGTAAAAGTCTGATTCTGTGTTCACCAAAACCACTCATGAAGACAGCAATTAAATGTCCCTTCCTCCTTCTCCTCTCTGTACTGAATGAATCTAAATCCCCTAGTCTCCTCTCATGTGCCATATGTTCTTGTCCCCTAACCATCTTGGTTGATGCTGTTCTGAATTCCCTCCAGTATCTCAGTGTCTTTCTTGTACTGCTGAGCCCAAAACCAGACAAAATGCTCCAAATGTGTTCTTTCCAGTGCCAAATAGAAGGAATAATCACTACCCTCAACCTGCTGGCTGTTCTCTTACTAATGCAGCCTGGTATGTGGTTAGTCGTTGTTGCTGCAAAGATACATTGCTGACTCATATCCAACTTTTTGAGCACCAGGACCCTCAGGTCATTTTCTCCAAAGCTGCTTTCTTGCTAGTGAGGCCCCAGCTTGTGCTTTTGCACATTCTTATTCTACACAAAATGTAGAACTTTTCTTCTTTTTTTTTTCTTCCTCCATTTTTTTCCTGAAATTTCCACAGTTTGTGGAAGACCATTTCTCTATCACATTGCTACACCTCCGGAAAACAGCCCTGCCATTAAGCAAGCTGATTATTCCTCCAGTTTGAATTTGTTTTAAGTGTACTCCATCTCAATTTCCGAGTCATTACTGACACAAAAACACATCAACTCAGTATTGGCCTCAGGGGAATGTCAATCAGAACCTGTAGGATTTCAAAGCACTGGCCTCTACTCTTTGAGCTTGGCAATCCAGTTATTTTGCCTCAGTTTATGTTTAACATATCTGGTACATGGACTATATTTGGCCACCTGCATACAATAACAGTATGGATAAACAGACAAAAATCAAGTCTGTGACATCAGCTAATTTTCTGTTATCTGCACAGAAATGACTATCTTGACTATCTCATTGTAGAAGGTATGCCTGGCCTTTGGTCCAGCCATGCTAAATGTTCCCAGTCACTTTTATGTCTTTCATATGCCTGGATCTTCCATTAAGATTTGATAAATAACTTACCTAGAGACTAAGGTGAAGCCTGTAGTTTCACAGATCCTTCTTTTTGTCCTTTTTGATGATTGGCATCACATTTACCTTTTTCCAGTTGTCACAAATCTGCTCTGACTGCTTTAACCATTACAAGAGAGTGGCCTTGCAATGACATTGGTCAGCTCTCTCAGCACTGTTGGGTGCACCTCATCTGGTCCAATTATCTAGTTAATTTGAAGTCCTGAACTGGAACAGAAAGACTAATATCAGGTTGGCATTTTCCTCAATAGACCCACACTTATAAATTTAGCATATGACCTTAGCTTTCACCACATTGTTCTTCCTGTATCTATTCCATCCTATTAACAAACTTCAATTTATATTCTAGCTGTTTCCATGTCTTCAAAATTTCCATTACCTGACCACTTGTTTAAAGGTAGGATTACTTTCCAGGCTTCAGAAATGTGCAACTCAACTGAAAGTTTGACTGGAAAATTCTGTATTCCCTCTTCTGCACACTTGCAGATATGATAAACCACAGCAAAAAACCTTTCTCCTCCCTAGTCATATGGCTATGCCCTTTCTTGTCCTCTGAGGCCTATAAACATCATCTCATCTGAAGTCCACTAAGCCATTAAACTCCACAATTAGTGGGGCTATGATTCTTTCCTTCCTTTCATTTTTTTTAACTGTTAATGCCACACCACAAATACACTTGCATTAGAGCTAAGTTTATTCACTCAACTGAAAAATCAATGTGTTCACATCTAACTGACAAGCTTAATTTGAGCAATCTTATACATCTAGTAAGACCACTTTTGATATATTTTTTTCCACACCTGAATCTCAGATTACTCCAGGAGAAAAAAATAATATCAGTATCATCTTTACATTTCAGATAGCTGACATGAGCCACAGATGCTTAATGAAGTACACCAATAGACCAGACACAGAGCAAGAACGGTAGTGCAGCTCAACTAAGAACTCCATTTAATGCTGTTTCCCTAGACTGCCTTAAAGTAATTCTCCAAGATACATCAGAAGTTTTGACTTTGAATTTGTAATTCAGATACTGTGAAGCACATGGACTTCTGTCCCTCTAAATTGTTAAAAATTTGAAAGCTATTTTGGGCAGAGAATCTCTCTTCCTACTATTTTCAAAGCACCTAGATTACCCCTAGGTGTCATACAACAATCTGGATGCAATAGGAATAATACATTAACTTCCCTGATCATTTTTTTCTCCATTTTCTCCAACCAGAATTGAAAAAAAAAAAAAAAAAAAAAAAGACAAAACATTAACCAATGAATATGTATTGTTATTTTAACTCTACTAGCCCAAACAAACCATCAATTATTTTTTCATGTGCAAAACAAATTAACTTTAATTTATACTACATCGCACACTATACTGCAGATGAATGTTCTATCATTTCTACTGAGATTACTCAGCAGTCATCTGTCAGCTATAGTGTTAGGTAATCAACGCAGCAAGAAATCTCCATGACTGTGAACATGAGCAGTGACTTCATGAAATTCACACCTTTACTGTGATAGGTCACTCATGTACCAGTAGCTGCGACACACAGGTGATCAACAAAAATTATTCAGGACATTGCCTGCAGATAGGTTTATGAGCAGAAAAGAACAATTGAGAGGTCAGAGATAAGCCAATAAAACATTACCAGGACATGTGCCAGGCAACATCTTATGTGGAAGAGTTAGAGATCACATATTGTGGCAGGTGCTGCATGTTGTTTGCAAAACCCAGGAGGAAAAAATAGATTGAAATCAACCATCAGAAAAGGTAGAAAATTTAAATAAAATGTACTGAAAGTGAAAATTTTAGGCTATATTATTAGTAATATTACAGCAGAATTCATAATCATAAAACTTCAAGAGTTAAAGGTGAAGTTCCTCCCATGTTGCCTTCTCACTAGCATGCATGACAATATAAATTGACATTCTGCACATTTTGTGGTACAAACCTGCTCAAGACCATTGATTGAAGACCATTGATTGTTTTCATACATCTCAGATGTGTATGATACCTTCTTTTGTTTGCAACATTTCTAAGAAAAATAATCTAAACATTTTCAAAATAAATAGGCTGGAACAAATAAGTTTAAAAAAAAAAAAAAAGTTCACTTGAGGACCTGCCTAATGCAACCAAATATTTTCATGGTTACTTAATGCAAAATATGACTCCTGAAGATATGGAGAACTTCTTGGACTTTTTTTTTTTTTTTTTTTTTCCTTTTTCCATTCTATTTACTGTCTCATAAGCAGAAATTTGACAACTATGAAAATACACTCTACAAATTAGAGGTATTAAAGGCCACTCACTGTCTGGCCAGCCTGTCTCTTTATTTGACTATTCATTCCCACTCATCTCGTAATCACAGTGCATGTGAATTACTTTTGGAAGAGTTTATTGTGGAAGGTAATGAAACTATAAATCCGCAAGCTGTTTGCTAAGGTTGTTGGACAAAAAAACCTCAAACTGTCACTCTGACTGTACCACAGAAAAAGGCCAAACCTTTGTCTTTCAGATTGTATATCTGATTATGACATAGATACTTATATGCCCGATCCTAATGGTTATAAATTTGCAAATTTTATTTAAATTTTTAATGAGAAATCTTAATGAGAAATTATGTCTCATTCTTACTCAATTTATATGCAACTTACAAATTCTTTCTTCCCAGTGAATGCTACTAATATTTCTTTCATATAAAATTGCCCTTGACTAGGCCATTAGATTTTTACTTACGCTAGATTAGAATTGGTGCATTCCCTATGACAAAATAATCATTTAAAAAGAAAAGGAAGCATCTCACTTTTCATCCTTCCAATTTCTCTTATATTTGCAAGATTTTTATTTGCTCCAGTGACAATGCAGCTGCTTCAGAATGAGAGATGGATTTTGTAGCTCAAAGATAGAGCCCTCTGCTTGGATGACAGGCTTTTCTTGGGCTCCCTAACTATTTATTGCAGATTCCGTGCAGAATGAATAATTGTTAACAGAAAGAAAATCAGAGAAATGACATAAGTTTATCAGCAATTTAAATAATATAACACTGACCTATACTGTAGGTAGATGGTGCTGCAAGGACACACAACATAACTTCTGGGCTGGAAAGTCATCTATCTCTTACCAAATTAATGTTTAGTGTTATTTTCAAGGTTTATATAAGCATAAATGGTTCAGTATCTATATAACTTTTACCCAGTTTTGCAGTTGATATTTCAGGACACAGTGGACTGTGTACCAGTGATGTCAGCCCAGACAATGAGAAGTCTCGGAATAGTTCTGTGGTCTTTCAGCTCAGGTTATTTCTAGTGGGGGAGATTTCTTCCAAACTACACAAAGATATCACAGAAGTCATCAGCCCACAGGGACCCAATTCATTTAAGAAACTGAGTAAGGTTTCAATCTAAGGTGCTGTCACACACATGAAGGATCTTCTTAATTTCACCTTCAAAAACACTTCAACTCAAGTTCAGCCTGGGTCAGAATGGAGGGAAGAATCTTATTTTTTTTGTTCTGACTTCATTTGCCCTCCCTGTCTTTGGCCTGACAACACAAGCAGGCTTCCAGAAAGGTGTCAGTTCCATTTCACTGAAGAGGTCAAGGACTGAAAACAAAGACCAAACTAACTTCTCACCTCTGCTTGTCCCTTCCAGATTTGTGCTGTGACACAGTGAAGGATGAAGACCTTCTGCTGTCTTTGTGTACATCCATAGATAAAGAAATAATCTTATTTTCCTGCAATAATGTACTGAATTAGCTTCAAAGTACTCTAAAACAAGCTTTTGAATAGTGACTTCCTAACAACACTTCTATTTTCACAATTGATTTGCACATATATTATTCTGAAAGTCAAACATCTGATACTAAATTACAACTTAAATATGTAACCCAGGTCAGGAAAACCTGGTCTGATTTGAGGTGGTTAATCAGCTATGTATCCTTCATGGAGCATAGCATGACAGTCAGTGATAAAAGGGGGTGGGAAGAGAGGAAGGGAAGAATCTTCTAACTTCTGTTGTCTTCAAACAAAGGAAACATGCATATTAATTCTTCAGATGTGTAAAACCAATCAACTACTATTCTACTCATCACACAAATAAAACAGAAAGTTATCACTGAAATTTATTTCCTACTTTTTACTTCTACACATTTAATATTGTACCTCCACAACATTATAAGCTAGCAGATTCTAAATTCATTAAAATGAGTTGCTTTAAACCAAATAAAATAAATCTGCACTTAATAGACAGTCTTTATGATCACTGCAAGTGACATCCTTATACCTCTTCAGATCCTATTTTCAGGGATACTATTAGCACAATCCCATAGAACTGTTTCATTTTTGACAGGCCATATGTAACATTTGAGTCAATATAATTTAAAAATACCCACAGACATCCAGTAAGCATATTTAACATGGAAAAGCATGATATTTTACTTCCTTACAGATTCAACAATCCATGATGTTACCTTATTTACAAGAATGAAGACATGGAGGGCATCCCCTGATTGTGGGTTATTTAGTGGTTGTAGCTATGCATGCAAATGGAAACTGCAATATTTGAGCGGTCTATTCTGTGTACTTGCCACTAGTGACACACAGATGTACAAGGAGAAATAAACTGTTCCTGGAAGAATGGCACAGCTTACCTGATCCTTTTTCCGTATCCCTTCCATACTGCAGGACTACTCAGGATGTAATGCAAGGTACAGCTTGGAAGTACACACATGGATCACAAAGAACTGGAAGACAACAGCAAGCATCAGGTGCTGTACAGCCTTAGTTTCCGTCATGTGAGAAATTCCTAACAAAAGCCTCTGGAAATAATTTGAATATTAGCTTTTAATGAATAAAAGTTTAACATTGATAAAAAATCAGAAGGGATGCACTAAGCAGAGAACGCGTATTTCAGACAGGTGTATGATTATAGAGGAAGGTGACTTTCTACTTGGATGTGTATTTCTACAGACTGAAGAATCCCTGCATTTCATGACTACTTCTGTATGTTTTTAATCTCCCTTTTTTTTCACCTTCCTTACAGATTTTATGTGTAGCCATAAGACAAAAAAATATATTCTTAACACTGAACTGTATGTCTAGGAATACTACAGCAACTCTGATATTGTCACAGTTACATATCCAACTAAAGTAAAAAACATGTTTGACAACCACTGCTTTCACCCCTTTCTGCTAATTAGGCCCTACTGGATTTCCAGCTGGATTCCCCAGCTGGTAAGAATCAAAGAAGCCAACCGAATGCAAAACATAAATAAAAATCAAAAGTATCAAACTTGGTAATAAAGGTCAAAATTATCATTATTTTTATTTTTTTCATATTATCCTAGAATAATGGTGAAAATATCTTATATTTCAGCTTTTACCCAAATAAAATGGAGATGTGATAATTGTATTATATGGCAGATAATTCTTTGCTGTTACAGCAACTTTTGTGTAAACCTCTGGTAAAGAGATTGAAGAAGCAACAGCAATCATGGTATACTTGGAAGTTGCTGTGGTGTTTGTTTCTTCCTTGATGAACAGCTGCTATAGCACTTTACACCATTAAAATTGTTTAGTTAGTTTCTTAAATGCTGAAAGCAATTTCTGCAAGGAATTAATTGCCTCTCTAAAAGCTTTAATGATTTTTTCTTATTTTACATTTCAGAAATACTTTCACCAGCTATAGATTGAAGACCAATTCTTATAGTGTCAAAATTATGCATTGACAATGACAGGTCAGTAAAATTCTGCTTATCCAGCAGGACAAATTTCATTGCAATAGTTCAAATTCCTGTTAAAGACATGCTTCTCTCTGCAGGCAGGAGAGTAATCAAGGGGGTGGGGAGATGGAGGGGGGAGAAATCAAACCCTGCCATCTGGCTGAAGAAATTTACCTTTCTGAAGAGGAAGGACAGGATGATCAGCACAGTTTTTGCTATAGGATGAACCCATGAACAATTCATTAGCTGTGTTCTCTATGATGAAGGATATCACAAAATCTCTGCCAGGATATATACCTAGACTAAAATTGCTAGGGTGTGCTTTTCTGGGTCAAATGGAATCACAGTTTTGACTAGCTTTATTTTAGGAGAAACTTCCGTCTCATGCTTGAAAGAGTGTAGTGATAAACTCTCTTTCCCTTTAGCACAGTTCTTGGCAAGTTCACAGCAGTCCTCAAGGTCTTTTTTTTTTTTTTAATTATCTGAGATGCAGCTAATGTTTCCCTAGAAACCAAGCTGGAAGAAACATCTGACAAAATGAGGTAAAACACAGATAAACTCAAAATAAAGTTCATATTGTGTTCAAAAATCATTTGGAACCATATTACATAATTTAGAGTATCACATGGGAAGTAACATTAGGTATTAAGACCCTTTTGTGAAAGATGTTGTTTTAATATATTTCTTGCTCCTGAATGCTTTAGAAATACATTCTGAAAGACACAAGATGGATGCAGAAAGGAGTACATGTAGGAAGAAGGACTTCAGTGGCTGGTACAGTTGTCAATGATACTATCCTACAAGTGTCATTGGTCAGACTGCTGAGTAGTAGTATGAGTATGTCAATTAGTAGGCATAATAGCAAAGAAAATCATTTACAGAAGATTCAACAAAAGCAAATACTTAACTTCAAAATGCTACCTTCCCCAAACATGAGAGAAACCATATACACACCCATGAAGTTTATTAACTATAAACTCAATAAACTCATATAAACTCAATATGAAAATAGTATTACTGAAAAATCTGAGACATCAATTCAAACTTAAGCAGCAAATCAGAGATCAACAGGGATAATTATTGCTTACAAAGGGATCTATGCAGGGGAAGGTCTGGAGTCCAGTATTAAGATTAAACATTGTAGTTTAAAACAGTCAAGTCTTTTCTGCCTTTACTAACAAAAACTATGCTGCATTGGTTTGTGGCACAGAAAATAGCCACCAATTAAACAAAAACTAAGACAGAGTAGGTTCAAAAGTTATATTTGCAAGAGCTGGGAGGGAAGAATTAAATTCTACTGGCAAATTCCTCTAAATTTAACCTAGTGGAACACTTGCAGTTTTATAGAGTAACTTTTCCTCTAATTTTCATGTATTATTTGGAATTGGTTGCCTACTGTTAAATACAGCTTCAGGATTTCAATACATGACAGTAACTAAATCAACCTCTCAGCATCCCTTTGAAGAAAGGAAGAACTTGCGTTCATCAATACAATCAGGCTCAACAGTGAGAGATCAAGAGTAGAGTTCATCTTACTTTCAAGAAATCCAAACATGGCTGCCTACATTGTAAGATATTCTTTAATTCCCAATATAGTCAACAAAGATCTTATCAGTACAGTTCTGGAACCTGGAGAACTGACCAGCTACTTTCCTTAGGCACTTTAGATAATCTAGATCACCTTAGACAACCTAAGTACCTCAGAGTATCTAAGGTGCTTCAACAGGTTGGCAAATATAGCATAGGACTTCTGGTAGACATAGACTGTTTGGGATCTGATAATTTATTAGGTAAGAGTCTGAATATTGACCTGAATGAAATAGAGGTGTTTGATCAAGTGAAAACAGTAGCTCTCAAAGTCAAACAGCAGGCTGATGGTAGTGACTCCACTAGAAAAAAAAAAAAAAACTCCCTTGATTTTCTTGATTTTTTTTTCTTTCCACCTGGA
The DNA here is from genome assembly GCF_964035555.1 of Netta rufina. Classification (NCBI taxonomy): domain Eukaryota; kingdom Metazoa; phylum Chordata; class Aves; order Anseriformes; family Anatidae; genus Netta; species Netta rufina. Next base: position 5,731,404 of record NC_140123.1, read on the forward strand.
CAAGGTGTGACCATTTAACAAATTCAAATTCACAGTGTTAAAAGCAAAACTATAGTATCAGTTCAGGAGAATTATTTCTGTACAATTACATGCTGTGCAGCCATTTGTGAAAGTGTAAAGTCAGCTCAAAGCAGAGAAATTGATATGTCACCATCATTGATAGTGGCCTAGTAGAAGGCAAAGGACAAAACTCAGATTTATGTAAATGTTACCATTATCCTCCCAGCTACAAAGTGAAACTTGCACAACTATTTTCAGTTTTATTTTTACTTTGTTTTTAAAATAATATTTATTTTATTTTTTGCTGGGCAAAATATGGTCCCATATGCTCTAGAAAGTCCACTGTAGGAATGGCAAAAATTAGTAGGCATCTTCAAAAAGATTACCTATAGATTTTTCAACTCATGAAAAACTGTAAATTGACAGAGCTACACACAAAACTTATTCTTTCATGCTATCTCAGTGAATTTAATATCAAAGCAATTAGATTGCAGATTACTCTTTTTGCTAATTTCTTCAGTGGTAAAATGATTAACTTATGCCTCCCCAATGACATGCAGTTTATCTCTCCAGGATCCTTTGACTTCTTTTTTCACCTTGAAGAGTATATTACTGTGTCAGTGGTATAGTGAAAAAAAAAATATATACAGCAGAGCTGATGCTATACACATCATAACTATGTCTATAATAATGTTTAATATTCCACAATTCCTTTTAGCAATCAGTACCCTGAAAACATTGTTCTCCAGAGGAGCAAAGCTTGCCCCATTGTGAAGCAGCAGAGTGAGGTCTGAAAGTTACTTATGTTCCTACTTCATGACACTCACTTTCTCTATTATTCTTACCACACAAGTATTCTCTTTTATAGAAAGAATAATAAAGATACAGCTAATGAAATTTTAGCACATTTGTCTATGAACTTAGTTTAAAGCTGTTCTGACGAAAATGGATTATCCAGTTGTCCATCCAAGCCCAAGGCAAGAAAAAACTATTATGTTATTCTTAACAGCTGTTTGCCTAAATTCTTTAAAACCTCCAGTGATGCAGATTTTGCTACTTCTATTAACATTCCGTAGCTAGTCTACCTGAAGTGTTTTCCTAAGGCCCAGTCTAAATATCCCTTGATGAATACTAAGCTTATTCTTGTCTTGGATAATAGCAGAGGGAATATGGTTATTAAACATGAAAATGCCGGTACAAAGCTTGAAGGAACTGTAGAAGTTTTAACCAATTTTGTACAATTTACTAATTTCCATTTTTCATCTTATCTGAAAATGGTTGTCATGTCTGTCAGCAGTTTCACTTCTCCTAAGCTAAACTCATAGTAAAAAAATTGCAATTTGATGATAAAGTTAATAACTGTACTCTCTTGTTTGTCATCCAAGACAGTAAAAATATTGTTGAAAAACTCTGAAAAACAAAACAAAACAAAACAAAACAAAATGTATACCATATTGCTCTATCTTGCTGTTGATAACGTAGTGTGAAACAGTTTCTACACTGTAAAATGATAGTTCAGATAGCACCTATATGTAGGTCTTGATTTACCATTGTTACTTAATTTGAGACAGTCATCTTCAGCTTGCTGTCCATCAGCAGCTGGCCTATAGAGTGACAAAACTCTTCTGTAACATCCAAAATATACTTCTGTTGTGTGCAGGTAGTAAATATTCCTAACTGCTATAAGATTTATTTGGATTTAGGTCAAGGAATAAAAGATAAAGTCAGTTTCAAATCTTTCTAACTACTTTAATTAACACTTCCCCTTCACACAAATCACAGACATACTGATCTTGAGCTGGAATGTAAGTATGCAGAGGTGATACAACTGATCATCACTAAAAGTGAGATTTATATAAGCTATGTGCAACTGTTACTGAGTAGGTGGCATTAATTTGTCAGAAACTTTTTTGAAATGTCCTTTTAAAAGCCAATCAAATATCCTTTTGATATGTCCATTTAATTAGAAGCTGAAAAATTGATCCTTATACCATTGTCAGGAGCAGATTGCATGCAGGGATTGAAATACATTTGATTGGCTGCTCAACATGTAGCTTCACTTCAAGCAACAATTCTAGAGCACAGATAATTGGTGCCCTGCAGCTTTCCCCACTGAAAATCAATTGAATTTCCATTACATTTCAATTGTCTTGCAGTGGGAAACCTACAGGGTTTCGCTGGTTCGTGTTTTTTTATTACCTTCTGCACTAGAGAATAAAAGTTTTTAATGCTTTTCCCTAGGTAATCTACTAGCAACACAAGAAAATAATCAATTCAAACAATCTGCTCTCCATGAAACTCCCTTCCCAAAAGGGCAAGTAATCTCCTCCTATATTGTACTAATTTTCTCATACTTCCAAACCTCGAATCAGCCACCATGGTCTGCAGCTATTTTTGCAATTACTCTGCAACTACTACTTCATCTGTAAATATTTTCACAGAATCACAGAATGGTTGAGATTGGAAGAGACCTCTGGAGGTTACCTTGTCCAAAGGTCCTCTGGTGAAGCAGGGACACCCAGCAACATGTCCAGATGGCTTTTGAAGATCCCCAAGAAGGAGATTCCACAGACTCTCTGGACAACAGTGTCAGTGGTCCATCATCCGTACAGTAAAGAAGTGCTTTGTGATGTTCAGAGGGAATCTCCTGTGCTTCAGTTTGTGCCCATTGCCACTTGTCCTGGCACTGGGCACCACTGGGCAACATGCTCTTCCTCTTTGTACCCACCTTTCCAGTATATACATGGATAAGATTCCAGTCAGGCTCCTTTTCTGAAAGGCTGTAGAGTCCCAGGTGTCTCTGACTCTCTTCATAGGAGAGATGCTTCACTCCCTTTATCATCTTTGTGGCTCTTCACTGGACTCTCTCCCATATGCCCAGGTCTCTTATGCACTGGACAACCCAGAACTGGTCCCAACACTCCAGATGCAGCCTCACCAGTGCTGAGCAGAGGGGAAGGATTACCTCCTTTAGCCTTCTGGCCAAGCTTTGCCTCATGCATCCCAGAACACCATTGGCCTTCTTAGCAGCAAGTGCATTGCTGGCTCACATTCAGCCTGGTGCCCTGGTGCCCCCAGGCCTTTTTCTGAGAGCTGCTCCCCAGCCGGGTGGCCAACAGCCTGTCCTGGTGCCTGGGACTGTTTCTCCCAGATACAGGACTCTGCACTTCTCCTTGTTGAGCCTCGTGATTATCTTATTGACCCCTTTTTCCAGACTGTCTAGGTCCCTCTGGACAGCAGCATGACCTTCTGGTGAATTGGCCACTCCTCTCAGTTTTGTGCCATCTGCAGATATATTGAGGGTGCACTCTACCCCATCATCTAGATTGTAAATGAAGATGTTAAGTATAACTGGACCCTGGAATACATTGCTTATTACTGGTTTCCACCTAGAATTTGTGCCACTGACCACTAACTTGTGAACCAAGCCATTCAGCCAACTTTTGATCCACATCACCGTCTGCTCATCTAGCCCATACTTCAACAGTTTCTTTATGGGGAGCTTTTTCCTTTCTTTAATCCCAACTCATAAACTTTTGGTGAACCACAAGCAGAGCTCCATGCAGTGATCATGGTTTTGGCTTGGAAAAAAAAAAAATTCTTCGTGGAACCTCATGCTGCGTTTTGGATTTTTGATGAAAATAGTGGTGAGAGCATACCAATGTTTACCTGTCACAGAGCAGTGCTCACACAGAGCCAAGGACTTTCAGCTTCTGGTGCTGCCCTGACAGCGAGGTACCTGGGGGTGCACAAGGATCTGGGAGGGACATAGCCAGAAGCTGACCCAGACTGGACAAAAGGATATCCCATACCATGTGGTGTAATGCTCAGCAATGAAAGCTGGGGAAAAGGTGGAAGGACAGGAACATTCTGAGCAATGGTGTTTGTCTTCCCAAGGAACTGTTAGGCGCAACAAGCCCTGTTTTCCTGGGAGTGGCTGAGCACCTGCCTACCAATGGGAAATTCCTTCTTCTGCTTTGCTTGCACATACAGCTTTTATTTACCTAGTAACCTGTTTTTATCTCAACCCACTATTTCTCATACTTTTACCTTTCCAATTCTCTCCCCCATCCCACCTGGGGAGAGCAAGCGGGTAGCTGGATGGTGCTGAACTTCCTGCCAAGTTAGGCCACAACACACTTGAGCTGGTCACTGACATAGAGGGCAATGCCCCCTCCTCATCTTCCCAAGTCTGTCCTTCCTAAAAAGCCTGTGTATTTCCACTGAAATACTCCAGTCATGGGAGCCATCCCACCATGGCTTCAAGATCCCAATGAGATCATAGACTTCCAGCTGTACACACATCTCTAACTCATCTTGTTTATTCCTCATTGTCAGGCACTTAAGATGGGCACCCCGGCGTCTTATGTTCCTAGAAAGTGTTGGGAGGATTTCTCCATAACAGTGCCTTGTAGGCATTTCCTTGCTAACCTGCGAGTACTAGAAGTGACTCTGATTAATCCCCATTTGTTGATGTTGTCATCCCTCCCTGTCACATCATCCCATGTGCTTTGTTCAGGATCCCTGTGCATCATTCTTTTCCAGGTCACCCTCCCCTTCCTTCTGCCTTCCCAGTTTACAGCACTCCTTATGAAATCAGGCATTCTATTGGCAAAAATGTTATTGCCCTGCTTAGAGAGGTGGGTCCTGTGTCTTCCAAGCAGACACTGATCCTCAGACAGGGTCACACAGTCATAAAACCCCAAACCTTGTTGCTGACATCATGTATATACTGGAAAGGTAGGTACAAAGAGGACAGAGTGTGGTGTCCTATGGTACCCAGTGCCAGGACAAGAGGCAATGGGCACAAACTGGAGCACAGGAGGTTCCCTCTGAGTATCAGGAAACACTTTATTGTGTGGGTGATGGACCACTGACACTGGTTATCCAGAGAGTCTGTGGAGTCTCCTCCTTGGAAACTTTCAAAAGCCAACTGGATGTGGTGCTGGATATCATGCTCTGAGTTTTCCTGTTTGAGCAGGGAGGTTGGACCAAGTAAATTCCAGAGGCCTCTTCCAATCTCAACCAATCTGTGATTCTTTAATACGTGTGTAGAGTAATGCAGTGCTTCAAGTTAGTACATCTCAAGATGAAAACAAAACAAAACAAAAAAGCAAATCAAACATTTCAGTTTTCACTTGATTACATCATTTAAAAACAAAAACAAAAAACAAAAAAAAACAGTCTAGCTCTTTGACTAGCTAAAATATGTTATACAAAGCTGAATGCAGAACAGATTGAAGCAAGGTGAGGCTAATGCTTAAACTACAACTTCATATATTCTTCTTCTATTTACAGCAACCACTTTTACCTTTTTGGTTTTGGCCAGAGAGGGTATATCCATGTGGATTCCTTACTCTTCTTCAACCCCAAATGGCCAGTATTGAATAAAGTTCTTACAGTCATCAAAAGAAGTTGGAATAATGTAGTTACATCTTGTCAGATACAGATTTACCAAGCAGAAGTATACATCTATGGCTTTCCTTATTTTAGTGACAGTCTCTGGAAACAGAACACAGTGATATTTAACTATCTCATCAGAACAAACACAGGTGGCATTTGGGAAATAAAGGGGGAAAAGGAAAACTTACATTTTATTAGATCAGATCTAACTAAAAGGGATTGCTATTTGAATGGAAAGCTGTTTATATTAACAGCAATCTCCTATGTTTATTCTGATATTGTTACATGACTTCAGAAAAGCCAGGGAAAAGGACAGTATTATTTTGAGCTTTAGTTGGGTAACAGAATTAAAGATTTCTGTATCAAAGATAAATAAATAAATGAATTAGTAATATATTATCTTGAAATTAAAGTTCCAAAAATGTAGTTCTGAAACTTTACCTTCAAGTTTATAATTGATATACTATCAATATTAATTGATATCAATATCAATTGATATCAATATATTATATTACTTACTGAATATAGATTTGATTGATACAATCTTTCAATGTATATTGATTTCTCTTTAAGTATTCTCTTTCATCTTTAAGTATTTCTTAACTTCTTCACTGATCAAGTTTATTACCTGAAATGCCACTGAATGTTGATATTTTAGAAGAATACGGATTTGCATTATTCCTGATCTCTTAACAGTTTTTGACATTTCAAACAGCATAGTTGAAAAGTAAAAGATCTTGGCACGTTTATGAAATGCTGCTCAAAAGTATTTGGGCACCAAAAATCGTCAACCAAATGTCTGCCAATACCTTCTGATATAAAGAGACATTATCTGTGACTTTAAAAACCTTACTTAACATTTTTGAGTTATGAATTGTGTTCTAAATGTATTCTTCCCACCTAATGCTGAATATTTAGATCAAACATTTGCTTCCACAAACTTCAGATATGTGCCAAATTCCAAATTTAATTCACAAAGTGTAACCAATGACATACTAATGGATGGTGCATTAATACAGCTATAGAAACAACATTACATTAATTAGAACTTTGTAAATGCTGTAATTAAGATATTCAGTGACAGCTGCCTTTCGCGTCCCTTAGCTTCACCAAGAAATCTCGCAGCACTACTTACTTTGGAATTGTCAGCTGCACAGATGCAGGAAGAGCCATCTGTTGGCATTTTTTAAATGTTAACTGACAGAGGTTCCAAACAATTGCTTCTAATACTTAAAATGTATATATATAATTAAAAAAAAAAAAAATCTGTATCTACTTTGGCAAAATTTATGTCATTAGCACTTTAAAATGCATGGCATCTTTGGCTTCAGATCTGAACAATACACTCTACCAACTTAGGATCAGAATAATACCATTGCTTTACCATATGTAGATAAAGCACTTTAATGCTCTATCCTTGGTCATACTAATAAAGCTTTATTACCCAAAGGAGATTCAGTCATCCAGTGAAGGCCTACAAAGTTACTCTGTGGTTACTTGTTCTTCCACTTTGTCAAGACAAGGTGTATATTTCCTTACATTTGGGATTTCCATGGCTTAAATACAGAGATCATTTTGGTATCAGTCTTAAACGATCCTTCTGTCTTTTCTGTGACTTTAGTATCTTCTTAACCAGGCTGTCTTTCCACTCAGTGATAAAAACTTTTGTTGGCACAAAGTTGCCAACAGCCTTGTATGTTGCAAGTTTTGCTTTCATGTTCTAATTTCTTACTGATCTCAATGAACTTTGCAATGGACTTTTGCAAGAATACTTGCTTGTCAGCATGCTTCACACCCCCTCAGGTCTAGCTTTCCTACTCTATTCATTTAGTTCCACTATACAAAACCATTTTCTTGTGAATAACATTTCTCCTTCCTTGATGTTTACACCATCCAAACAATCTGTTGCTGTTATCAGACCTGAAGGAATAATGAATTCAGTGAATTACACATTTTTCCCTGTGTCAGCAAGCAGATGGCAAAATTCTCAAACTCATTCATCATTTGAAATTATATTGGAGGAGCCTTCACTTTTGCTGTGTGGGAGCTACCTGAATGACAGACATTCTGCACATTGACATTATCAAGTAAGTTAACTCCATGGTTAACTCCTGTGTCCTAGTTCACCAGCCACTGACAGTACAAAAACATTAATTTTCACCTGAAATCTTTTGTGGAGTAAAGTAGCCCTCCCCTAAGCAAAACCCCATGGAAGCTCTGGGATAGTTTATTTCCAGGATAACTTGGAACAGACAAATATGGACAAGATGGCATTTGATTTCCTACAACCTACATGGCTCCCAACTGCTAATAAACCAGGCTTTGGCTGCCAACTCTTTTAAAGAAACTGTCTGGAAATCATATCTGATCCATACAGCACATATATTCAGCACCATGCAAGAAAAAAGAATGTTCTGGTGGCCTGCAGCTCAGATGTCATATCATTTCAGACACTGTAAGGAAAACCAAAATTACAAAGTATATATACTTTAGGGCCACAGGGAGCACAAAAAGAACTCTAAGAAGATTCAAGGTTGTGTTGTATAACGCATATATGGTTGCAGTACTGCTGAAATTACAGAGTTTTGAGCAGAGTGAATACAACCCCACTGCTTCACTTTGTCTTGAGAGAGAGCATTTAATATTGTGGATGTAGCCATTAAGCCTAAAAGACACAAAAATCTTTTCACTCATCCAAGGAAACATTCTGTTCAATTTGACAGTATTTGACAGTGTAGCTCATCAGGTGGAACAAGAGTGACTTCTGCAGCTCTTCCACTGACAAAAAGTAGTTGAGGCATGACTGGAAGCCTGCACAGAGGTGTATATGATATTTTTGACTTTTATTCTACCAGACACAGACAAATTAGGGCAAACTTGTACTTTCTAAGGTAACTTCTGAGTTAGTACAATTGTTTCGGACTGTGCCCAAAGATGCAAGAAAGTCTTTAAAGAAATTCATTAATAATATCTATAAAATATAAATAAATCACTGTGAAATAATCCTATTGAAATGTAACAGCAACTTTGCATGTCTAAGCATATCACAAATTGCTTGTAAATCTGATGCTATGGTGTTTATAGCAGCCTCTGATTTGTAGCAGCCCTGGGCACTCCGATGAAAGACTTTTTTTTAAGAGGCTAATGGCTAGAACCCAAAAGAGACCAATACATCTCAGAGACTAAATTTTCAGTGCAGACCCCTGTGGTCTCAGCCCATGAATTATGGGGTAGTGGGATTCCCTGAAAAGCATGAAGATATTTTTTCATCATAGAAAAGGACATGCCAGTCTACAGAGTAAGGAACCACTGAGCTTTCTGTCATAAAAGCATGTACCTCAAATCTGAAACCAATCCGGGACGTGCATTATCTGAGACTGACCGTCATGAATCCTTTCCCAAAACTCAGTACTTAAGCTCTTTCCCTTGGGAAATCTGAGAAAGATTTCATTCATTTATTTGAAACTGCTCTTCATGCTCTGTCTCATTATTTAGAACAGCCCGTCAAGAAGTAGAAACCCAAAATTAATTCTTTTTTTTTTTTCACTGAGGAGTTTGAATCTAGTGAATCTGTTTCTAAGGAATCTAACTGCCTAGTTCCACATCATGAAGGAGGTCAACTATTCATCAGTATTTCGTCATCCAGTGACTTTTTATCATAAAGCATATAAACCTTAGTTTACAAAAAAAAAAAAAAAAAAAAAAAATCTAGGTAAAGGAATAAACCCTACTCTAACTATGGAGCTCCATAATTATTTTCCTACTCTTTGACTTGGTGAATCCTATAAACTGTGCAGAATGAAACTTCTTCTCCAGTGTATCCTTACTCCCTCTTTGCCAATTAGTATAGTTGCCTTTTGCCTTTTGGGTGATGTGGGTTCACAATTGAAATTTGGTTGCCAAAACAGGTATTCTGATCCCTAAACTAATGTATTAAAATGTTTTGTTTTGTTTTGTTTTCTCAAGCTAAATAAGAGTACAAGTACGTTTACCTTGAAGCTTTACAGGGCTTGGACATCATGTAAGCATGGTTGTACATACTTTCCACTCTGAATCATTTCTGGTCATGGTGAAACAGAACTCTTTTTCCAAGAAATATGGTGAAAATGTTGATGTCTACAGGCACCCATGGAAAGATTAATCTAACTTTTGCACCTGAGCTGGCTGTAATTGATTAGAAGTTATTTTAATGACAATTATGAGAGCTCATGATTGAGCATGAATACAGCAACTATGAAAACTCCAGTCCTGATCATAAGCAAATTGATTGTATTCTTCTTTCTTCCATTAACATGGAATGTATCAACAGCATTGTGCTCACACTACATAGCAACATAAAAATGCTTTAATTGCCTCAATGACATCTTTTGAATTAAAAGATTTAGAAGTTTTGTTTGTTTTTAAAAAATAAATCCTGTAACCAATGGTATGTACTTTTCATTAGCAGCTTTACAAAGACACACACAAAAGGGCTTCATCAAATTACATGCCTTTGGATCAAAATTAGTAAATCAATAAACCACTATGTAAAAAATAGAAAATTCTTCAGTAAAATTTATGTCAAAGACTCAGCATTGTTTCCATCAAAACAAGCAATCAAATGAATATAACAAACATACCACAAGCTTTATGAGCTTCCATTTGCAACTGATTTATTCATGTTTAAAAATGGAACTTTGTGACATAGCTCCATTATGCCCTGAAACGCATTGTTAAATCGACAATTCACAACAGTAATAAAGCAAAACTTTTATCCATTTGAAAAACTTTTGCCATAAGTTTTAAGACACTTTTTAAACTTTCATTTTTGAGACTTTCTGCCCTTTTACATTCTACGTATCAGAAAAAGAAAATCAATGTCATTAAGATTTTTTTTCCTTTTTTTTTGTATAACAAGAAGAGTGTATAATTTAATGGGAATATTCAGCACCCAATCAATTAAAGGAATTCAAGAAAGTCTGGGCATAAGTATATTTTTATTAACACTGGTGTAATCAAATCATTAGATGTTCACCTGTTTGAGTGTTTTGCTGCAGAGTGGTCTGGGACATAAGCATGAAAATTTTTCTAAGCAGCAGAGAAATGTAGAAAATTTCTTTCTGCTGAGAAGATCTTGCCTTACAACGCAATCATGGAAGGAATAGTCATATGAGGAGGTTTTATATTTCCACACATATTAATGACACTGTTAGAGAACTAAAAATCCCCGCCCCATTTCATAGCAGAAACTGATTATCTTGGAACTAAACCTGAAACTAATTTTCTCTTCTAATTCTCCTCTTCTAACTTTCTTCCTCAGAGAAAACTTTAGGATACAAGCAATGATGAAGGAGATTAAATGGGTTTAGTCTGACTTTACAGAGCAACTGTTAGGGATTCCAGATTTTACTGTTGGTATTAAACATATTCCAATGAAACAAGAAGGTGATAGAACCTTGTCCTTGAGGGATTAATGGATAATATCAGAATAATTATCCTTCCAATTCACAAGGCTGAAGGGGAAAAAAAAAAAAAAAAAAAAAAAAAAAAACACTTAATCAAATAATCAAATCACCTTTCTGTGAGTCTTCCTATTCCAGACAACCTAAAATAGGGAACTGTTTGGCCCAAGAAAACTGCGCTTGTTTGCTAGTTCAACAATACTTGCAAGTGTATCCTAGCCATTTACATCCTTCCCAAGGGAAGAGCTAAGAGAGCATAGCTTTTATAACTCTTATGCTCCAACATATAAACCAAGGGGATATGAAGCATGACAAGCTGCATAGCAGTTGCACTGTCATCATGAGATTAGAAAATCTTCAGGTAAGAATATGTTTAGCTAAAATACGTACAGTGCCTGGCAAAACAATGGGGGAATAATAGGAACAATCAGGTGATATTATAGTATAATGTGAACTAAAAAAGAATGGTGTAATGAGCTTTGATATCCAAGAATATATAATACCTTGTTAAATAAACTACTGAAGTCAGGGAGGGAAAAAGATCACTTTGATCTGGTAAAAGATCAGAAGATAAAAACAAAGAAAGAATTGAAATATTTCTAAAAATATCTAAAATGAGAAAACATGGTATTCCAGGAATAGAGGACAGTTTCATTTCACTGTCTTTTAGTTTATTTCAGCATTCAATATGTTGAATATAAGAAGGAATAAAAGAATATAAGAAGGATTCTGTATTGCCTTTCCTTTAGATATAGCATGACTCATAAAAAATGTTATTTGCTAATAATTCATTATATTTTTGTGAAAATAAAGCTCTGAGAAAAATGTTTAGCTTTTTGCATCAGCCCATACAATGGAGAAGTCTTACATTAGAAAATTACATCAGCTTTATTCAATCTAGTTTAAATAATTGATGTAAAACTGTTTTATACAGCTGCTAGATTGAATTAGACCCTCCCTTGCTACACATTTTTATATTTTGCTTTTTTTTTTTCGTTTGTTTTAATTCTCTAACCACAATGAGCATTATTTATGAGGAAAATCAGCAGGTTTTTTTTTGTTTTGGTTTGGTTTGGTTTTGGTTTTATTTATTGCTAAAGTGCTTGATACATTCCCTGGATTTGAATTCATTTATTTACTTGATTTTTTTTTTCTTCTTAAATTCAGTTCTAAACCAAAAGTGACAAGAAAAAAATAGTGTACTTTTAAATGATTTCCTAAATTTCCTCAAGGAAAGTGTTATATGCTATTGAAAGTGCTTGGGTCAAAGTCTTTGAGGAGATTTCAGCTGTTTTCATCACAGGGTAAAGAAAATAAAAATGCTTGAGTTTTCAATAGTAAATGAAACATTTACCTGAGTACTCAAAACGACAGTTGGTGTTGCAATTAACATCCCACTTAATTAGGATTTTCAAATGGTTAACACAGATTCAGAGGCCTTTAGGTCCAAAATCATCAACTTGTTCTCCAGGCAACTCAAAATTTATGAATATGCAAATTGCACTGTAAGGTAAAGGTTTCTTTTGTAATTCAGGAAATTAATAGCATACAGGAAGCTACACTGCTGCACTAGAGGGAGAGGTACATTTGTTTGCCCTTAATTTAAGGTAGCACTGTATTGGTTCTAAATCCACATCCAAGTTTGGGAGAAGCATAAAAATTACATACAGCTACTTTTGCTTCCCATTTGCTTCCTCTTTGACATAGGTAATGCCTAAAAGAAAAATTCTTCTTTGACATAGATAATGCCTAAAAGAAAAATTGTTTGTCCAATTACCTGGGTCACCAAGATAATACAGGAGAAACCCTAACCCTATCCATTGTCTCGCTGAAGGGTTCAGTGAGTTTAAGTTCATTGCTTGTATTTAGACACTACAATCTAACCATGTTTAAAACTCCTGATCTTCATTTCTTTAGTGTTCAATTACCACCTTTAAAGATATGTTAAGTCTGATCTTAAATATATGTTGGAATAATTGTATAATGATTGTGAGGTCTTCGGACACTATCATAATGACATCCATAAAAATATGAAGTTCACAGAAGTGTCTCTTTGCAATTTTCTCTCTAACATTCTCCAGAATGTGATTAATAAATATTAATGCTATTTTAATACTTAAATATGTTCCACCATGTATTCCATATACTTTTTTACTTTGGCACTTAAGCTTCCCTTGAAAACTTACAATGAATTTCTAAAGACTTCCTCAGCACATCCTCTCAGACCAAGCAAACTATCATTATTTCCCATTTTACTGTTTCTTACTGTTTTAGTAATATCCACAACGTACCATCCAGAGTACAGGTAAGTGATAGGTGGTTCATTCAATTAGAGATGTGCAGCTTGCTGAATGATATTTTATAATTATCTGTGTCACTGAGCAGGATAAAGAAGATTTATTTATTTATTTATTTATTTATTTATTTTGTGTATATGCACTGACCATAAAATTCACAACCTATTCCTTAGAATTTACAGATAGTACTGATTTCTAGAACCAGCTTCCACTAAACAACTCTTAGGACCTTTCACTTTATAGAATGACCTGAAAAACAGTTCTTTTTTCTTATCCATTGGTTAGTTTCTAACAACTTTAAAAATTTACTGCCTCTGTTTCTTAGACATTATTAAAAATGCAGGGCCCTGTTTCCAGCTCAACATAAGGCTGTACATAAAAACTTTTCAAACTGTGTGGCTAGGAAATACTTTATTTGTGTTCATAATATTACAGATATCTGTAACAAATGTTTATTTATTTGAATTAAGTAATTATGATAGCCCAGCTGTTCAAGGATTTAGCCAAGAGTTTAATGGAGAGTTAATTTTACAGTAATTTCTTCTGAATGTATGAAAATCCTACTGTAACTGCCATTTGTTCCTGCACATTTCTGAATCTCTCTACTCATTATAATTTCTATTAACACATCAAGCCTAGTATAAATCTGAAGAAGAGAGTTAAATAGTCTATGTATTGGAAATATAATATATATATATCATATATATTTCATAGACTGTAACATAGTCTGCTGTGTGAACAGTGGAAGACACTTTCTTTGCTTCCAGCCACCAACTGGAAGTGAGCAACTTCCTGCATGTCTACAGAAGTAATTAACACAACAACTTGGGCTGCAAATTACATGTTTTAACTATTCAATTTCAAGCACCTGAATAGGGTGCTTTGGCAACTTTTTTCTGGCTTCTAAAGCTGTCTCGGTCAGAAATGTTTTGCTCCAGCTTATGCTAGACTATGTTCTTTCTATTAAAAAGCATCAACAATTTTGCTTAAATTAAATTGTCCCAGATTAGTTTGTTAAAGTAGATGTAACAGAAGAATATTTTTAATGTCCTTATAGCTGTCCAGTGGAATCAAAAAATGTGCGTAGCTGATAACTGAAGTTATCAAACAAATTTCATAATAAATTCATGACCAATCCAGAAACAAATATGCTTCATCTATGAATTTTTTTAACTCCAGTCAGTTGAGTTTGAAACCACCTAGAAATGAAATTCTAGACAGAACTATCCAGGAAACGCATGTATTATACAGTGCAGGTAGTCTGCCTCCTTGCAAAGGACAGATGCATTCTTCCATAACTCCCTGAAAAATAACTCACAGAGCCCCTTGTCTTATTAAAGTACTGGAGAACTACAACCCAGTCTTAATACAACATATAAAGAAGTGAAACTTCACTAGGCATGAGGAAAATGCATCCATAGAACACTGTACACACACACAAAAAAAAAAAAAAAAAAAAAAAAAAGAAAGACAGAAAAATAAAACAAAAAACATCCACAGTGAGGATGAATACACAAAATGTGGCCAGAAATAATACAAAGTATTAGAAGCACAATGGTAAAGAGTAACAGACAATTAACAGTGATTAACAGACACAGAGGAAACATCTTCCCTGCTGATAGTTGATCATTATAACTAGGTGTCCTGGTTTCAGTTAGAACAGAATTAATTTTCTTCCTAGTAGCTGGTGGAATGCTGTGTTTTGGCTTAGGATGAGAAGAGTGCTGATAACACCCCGATGTTTTAATTGTTGCAGAGCAGTGCTTATACCAAGCAAACTATAGGTTTTGAAGATCTCAAGTGCCAGCAGTGAATTAGGGCAAGATGATGCTGACCAGGCATAAGTTCTGTAATTAATTTATTCTAGGAAGTGGATCACAAGTAAATCAACATGCTTTGCAAATGACTATTGTCTCCCATACACTTGGTTATCTATACTATCTGGTATCAAGAAGAGCAGCTGAACAACATCTGCATAGCTGAACAGTTGATAAGATTTACTAATAGAACTCTTATTTCATTTAGAAAACTACCTAAACATGCTGATAGAATTAGGAATTTCAACCAAATATGCTGAAGCAAGGGTATCTTTCATAAGAATTGTCTGCTTTTAAATCTCCAGATAAAATAAAAGCATAGCTGTGCCTGGAAGAAGAGTATTATTTTTTCTTCTTGTGGTTTAAATGTAAGAACATTAGAGCTTCTCATAAGAAACAAACAAACAAACAAACAAACAAACAAAAAAGACAAATCCACTGCCATGATCAATGGAACCTTGATGGAGTCATAGAATCAGAAGAGCATCCTATAGTGCATATGATACAGTGAAATATGTATGATATACGTATGTTAATACGTATAACATATGATACAGACACACAGCATTCAGATCATATAGAGATTTCATCAGATTTACCAAGGAGGAATGTATATATGTACACTTAAACAGTGGAGTGCCTTAGGAAAGTCATAGGGTCTGACACAGTCACTCCAGTCTGGTTGGCTTGTCCGATGTTGTGTGATTCGCCTTCGCTGCAAATGATCTGAAGAAAACAAGTACAAGCAGGAAGCACAATACTGAACTGAAGCAGGACAAATCATTTGCAAAACATTTCAAGCAAAGCTAAAAGCAGAGGTTATTGGATATCTCATGTGAAAACACAGTTCACAGGAGATTTTCAAAGGAAAGCAGCCTGGATGCACTTCTAAAGAATCTCCAAGATTGAGGGTGCTTTTCCTTTTGTTGTTACTTATACAAAATGTCATTTAAAGGAGGCAAAAGCACAGAAATCAATGGTTGTAAAGAATATACAAGTGAGTAAAAGATTGAATGAAATGCACAGAACCCTAGGGCAGCGCTGTAAGCATCTGGGGAATTCTGTCACTAACTGAGCCTGCTCAAAGACAGCACTATGCATACTGTTTGCCTAGAAACACAAGTGATACATGCTTGAATAAACACAGAAAAACAGAGGCTGGAATTCTAGTAATAGCTCATTTGTAGTCTAAAACTAAAGCAGCCTGGCCTCTTGCAATGGTACACATCAGAGCATGAAAAAGTAGCAATTTCCTACCTTGCAGAAGGGCTGGAAGAAAAAAATGTGGTCCAAAAAAACATAAAATCACCTGAAGTTTGTGACTTTCCTCAGGACTAGAAGCAAAGTACTAGGATTTAGCTTCAAGGGTAAATTTATCATGAGGGAAGGTAACTAATGGTCCGTAGCACCTCTTCCATTACATATTCACATGTAGTATAGTGCATAACTTCTAGCAAGGCACTCACCATGCAACCTTCCTGTCCTCATTACAGAGGCATCCTTCCTGTGCATCCCCAAAATGATGAAATGTCATCCATTTTCAGGTGGTGCTGCTGAAAACTCTAATTAGTTCTTTTTTCAATATACCAAAGGCATATAAGGAAACAGTGATTCCTCTAGGTCTGAATATAGCCAGATATGACTGGTTTTTTATACATAGATTTCACTTTGCTTATGTGACTGTAGTAGGCAAAATAGTCTCATCTCAGGGGGGTTTAAATTAATTGAATTATTTTTAGGAAAAAAAAAAAAAAAAGAAAGAATATCTAATAACTGATTTGGGTATTGAGAAAAATAAAATCTAAATAATTAAAAAATAAAATACTTAAGTAAACACCTTTCCTCCCACTTTACATTTGACTTAAAACAAACTCATATCCTTCCTTTTCCAAGTCTTGACTTTCCTCATTTTTGCTGTGGGCTGCACTCAGCCTATCCCAATCCTTTTGATGGGACAAAGGGTTGGTCATATGTATAATGGTTTCCTTCTACAGATCCCTGATTCTTCCAGGTTTTCTTCTACTCTTCCTTGTGTCTTCATGGTTTTCCTATTCTAATTCTGCTTTTCAGGATCTCTGCCCTGGCAAATTTTGCCTATAGCCACATCCTTCAGGTATGTCCCTGCCCCAGCATGGTTTACCAGTGGCTGCAGACCCACAAAGGTGTCACTGCCCCAGCACAGGTCACCCATGGTCACAGGCCCTTAGGGATGTCCCTGGCTGGGAAGCTGCAGGCCTCTCCATCTTGCCAATATTTTGTCTCCCTGTAGGATGAAGCCTGTTTTGACCAGTGCTGGACATGGATTCTTCCATGACAAGAGCATTTAAACATTGCCAGTTAGATGCTAATGATACCAAAGTCTGCAACCTAAACCCTGTTCCCTACTCCCACCTCAAAAAAAATGAGAGGCTGAGCACTAGCAGGGTGGTGACCAAAGACTTAGAAGAACCTGATAGCTATGGCAAACCTTTTATCTCTCAGATAATATCTGGGCCAGCAAGACTGTAAACAAGAATCTACCCATCACATATATACCATACGGTGTCTGGTTACTCTGTTGTTTCAGTTTTGGGCCCCTCGCTACAAGAAGGACATCGAGGTGCTTGAGCGGGTCCAGAGAAGGGCGACAAAGCTGGTGAGGGGCCTGGAGAACAAGTCCTACGAGGAGCGGCTGAGGGAGCTGGGCTTGTTCAGCCTGGAGAAAAGGAGGCTCAGGGGCAACCTTATCGCTCTCTACAGATACCTTAAAGGAGGCTGTAGAGAGGTGGGGGTTGGTCTGTTCTCCCACGTGCCTGGTGACAGGATGAGGGGGAATGGGCTTAAGTTGCACCAGGGGAGTTTTAGGTTGGATCTTAGGAAGAACTTCTTTACCGAAAGGGTTGTTAGACATTGGAATGGGCTGCCCAGGGAAGTGGTGGAGTCACCATCCCTGGAGGTCTTCAAAAGACGTTTAGATGTAGAGCTTAGGGATATGGTTTAGTGGGGACTGTTAGTGTTAGGTCAGAGGTTGGACTCGATGATCTTGAGGTCTCTTCCAACCTAGAAATTCTGTGATTCTGTGATTCTGTGATTCTGTGATTCATATAATTTAAAATCCTGCATGACATGCCTACTCAGAGTGAGGGACAAAAAGGCCACTTGTCCTTCCAGTCTCAATATGGCTTTATGAAGCTTAAAAGATTGTGACCATGGTGCAGACACGTTACAGCCTCTGTGGATTATTTATTATTTATATCCATGCACATTAGTGCTATCAATATATACTGGGCCACTCAGTTGCCTTTTGGTACTTTGGTGCCCATACAATTCACCAGGCCCAGTATCATTTTCACTCAATTTTTACTTATGCTGGAGAAATGCAATGACTTTAGAGGCAATGTTGTTGACTCACATATGCAAGAAAGGAGATTCATACCTTTTGGCCACCTCTCCAGTTGGCTTGCAGCACTGGGCATATAGAAAAATGAAGTGTAGGAAAACTCCCATGAGGCATAATGTAAGAGTGACTGCATTGCACCACATGGGGGAAATGTAGCAGATCTAAATCCCTAATCTAATCTGCTAAATCCCTAGTACCCTGGGCCTGGAAATAAATAAGAAACTGCATTGATTTGACACACTCACAACTTCAGCTAATCAGAGGCTGGCTGAGCAGGAGGGTGCCACTGAGGACTGTGTCCATCATCCATAGGTCTTGAAATATGGAGAAATTTCAAAGTACAACCATAGTCTAACAATTATTTAAAGAAGTGGTAGATCCTAAACAGTGTCGTGTCCTTTTGGGAATTGGATTCAGTCAATAAGAGGCATTTATAATTCAGGTACCTTGAGTACCGGTCATATTTTCTCCCACTCTACCAATTTTTCCTCTATTTTTAATAACTCATTGGACTTTGATCAATTTCAAGGTCATTCCCCTCAAAGAATCTGGACACTCTGCCACCAGCCTTCCGTATGTCATTATACTCAGTGTCAGAAAAATAATTTCTTAGTTAGCGTGTGAAACTCTAAGTATCTTTCAAATATTCAGGGACTTGTGCATTCAGAATGATTTGTGTCAGGGAAAGGTATTCTCCCTGAGAGAGAGACAATAGAAATAGCACACAGTTCATGCTGCAGTTGCTGTGATTCAGGTAGGGAATGTGACTTTTCTAACTCCTGGAGCTTTTGAGCTGTACTTTCACATGTAGTTTCTGTGACACTGAATACCAGACACAAAGGCAGAATCTGCAGGTTCATTTGGTATAATATTACAAGATATCAAATATCACATTTCAGCTGGCACCCGCAAGTGAGTGGTTTGAACTAAGTAGCAGGTGCCATTCAGCAAGGAGATGTGACCAGGGAAAGACAGGTATCTACCAGATCTTTATTCCTTCTCCTGTTGGAGAAGACCTCATAAAGTGATAAAAGGAACTTCAAGCTTAGTCCTAAGAGCTGATTTCACATGGAGCTCAGTCCCTTGCAAAAGACATCATAAGAAGAAATAATAGGAACCCACAGCAGTGAGTGAATCCAGTCTTTTGAAAGTGCCACTAAGTCTGTTAAAGAAGCTTAGAACTATGGTTATGTTAATGGTAGGTCTGATAATGATTGCATGTGTATGAGTCCAGAGAAAGCCCCTGTTGCATCCAAACCCCACAGCAGGACTAGATCTAAGCATAAGCTGCCTCCTCTTTCAGATGGGACTTCACAGAAAGCAAGCTCGGAACGCAGGTCAAAAGGGGATTGTGGCACCTGTCAGAAAGGTCTCAGACGTGGTTATCAGAAGATCAGGACCCTTAGGTGTTCTCATATGAGGACATTTACCTCAGTCGGGATATGCCCCATGTGGCCTTCTCAAACCACAGACACTATCTTTATTGAACCAGTAATATAGATGACTATAAAGACCAGGTAGCAAGTAAGAGAAGGACAGATATTTTTTTTTTCTTTTTTGCCATTAAAATAGGAATTAAAAGACTGGCAAGAAAGAACTGACACAAGCTTTACACTCAGTGCAAGTAGAGTTGTTCACACTTTAGCAGGTCTTGTTGACCTGACTTTAAATAGTGGATGTAGTTCTGTAAACCTGAATTGAACAGAACTTGTTGGATAGATGCTGAAGATGTTATGCATCAGAAAAGAAGAAACTACGCAATATACTACCTATTTGAATTACTTTTACCAAGAATTTTACTGAATCACTTTCAAACATTCAGACATGCACTCCCTATCAATGCAAAATTAATATACTATACTAATGGAGTGTAAGGGAACATAACTGGTAGAATTAGCTTTTTTCAGGATAAGTTTATCTGGAGAAAAATATTTAATACATATGCTCACCCATCACTCTACTTAAGGTGCTACTGAATGAACATGTCAACAAAGAGAAAATAAATGCTATGTCACTAAAAAACACTTAGCAGTGGGAAAAAAAAAAAAAAAAAAAAAAAAAAGTGAATGGATAGAACTTAATAGGCATATAAACATTATTTATCCTAAACATGTTCTACTCCTCCAGCGTAGAAACTTCTGTTCTCTACACATGGACCACAGTAGAGCCACAAATGAAGTTTAAAAACAGCAAGTTGGAATGTCAATACATATGTAACAAGTCCATTTTGTAAGTATGAACTTTAAAAGATTAACTGTATTTTCTATTTTTTAGTGAAAAATATTATTATCTTTTTAACCCTACCTAAAAATAAAAGGAAAAGACAAAACCAATTCTAGGAATGAGAGTAAAATCAAATATACAAAATCAGAAACAGAGTAATGACCATAAACAACTTGTCTGTACATAACATAAGATAATATAATGTGTCAGAAACTCACAAAGAGAGAGAGGGAGGGAGAGAGAGAGACACACAGTGGAATACTTTGAGGCTTGATATAAGTTTCACAGGACTGCCAGTAAATATCACAATACCTGAATTTTGTGCTGATTGTCTTTAGAGCACAGATACGAAGTTTTCATTTATACAGTCTTCTGTACTGATTTCGTTCAGGACTAGAAATGGACTTGATGCAATGTCCACCTTCTACACCAATACACCTAGAATAACCTAGCAAGCTTTCCATGATTTTCAGATGACAGAGGAACAATCAACTAAGAATCCATTCTTTTTTAGGGTGCTTATCTAACATATACCCCATATCCATGGTTGCATTCTCATCAATCTTTTTCTGCTTGGGAGACCATACCGGCTAGCTGGACGTGCCTACTTTGACTTATTCACACATGAACTTATTAAAAGAATCAAGAAGATCTGATGCATTTCCTTGAGCTTAAAAGCTCAGTGCTCTAGTATTTCAAAATAAAATGCCTCACTGAATTGTGCCTACTTTGGTCTCAAGGATATGCATTATACATCAAAGATATAGATGTATTAAATTAATGCGCTGACATGATTTCCAGCATCTGCCTTGTCCATTAATTAGGTTTGTTGACAAATTAAATACCTTGGCTAAGAAACATAGTACAAAGCCCTTTTTAAAATGTCTTTTTTTTTTTTTTTTTCCCCACATGTTGATGCATTGCTTTATTGACTAAAGTGTGTTATACTCCAAAGCCTAAATGTTTTCTGCAGGACACAGAGTTCTGGCATGTTCAGAATTTTTCCCACACTTAGTGTTTCATTTGCTCTTCAAAATGTCCTTCTTATTATACATTTTTCTTTCCTTTCCCCCAGTTAACCCCAGAAAAGGGAAATTAAGTTAAATGAACTAAGTATTGAACCTCACACAATTCCACATAATCTTAAGGTTTCCTTTTGAGAGTATTGGGTTTTATTTCTTATCTACAAATAGATATCACTGTTCTCAGCAGTGCAATAGCTTCATAGTTTTGTTTTCTGAGGACAGACTTTTCTGACTGTGATAAGAAATTGAGGGATCCAGGAAAGAATTTGGTTGCTTAGCACAGAACACAAATACCTGAATTCAGAATAAGGTCCAAATTTTAAGGCTGAATATCCATTGTGAAGCACTACATAAGTTTAGATGCATCCAAACTCAGCAGGAACCTAGTTATTGGCTTCACATTTCTCTAAGTTTTCAAAATATTATTTGTAATAATAACTAAGCAGAAATGCTTTTGTCTTGCTCATCTTGGCTGCACTACTCGTCTCCTCATACCTTACCTAAGGATTAGAGACCAAAAATTACTGCATTCAAACCACTTGAAAAGATCTACCTAAAATATATGACCTATAAGTCACATATTGCTAGGACCAGGTTCTTCATAAAATCCAGCAGTAGATCTGCTTTCCTTTAAAAATGGAAATTGTGGCATATTATCTTTCCTCTCTCATTAAATTACAGTTTATTTTTGCAAGCAGTTATGAAGGAAGTGTTTTAACATGTTCTATTTATAGGATTACTTTGCAAATATTTATCT
Organism: Netta rufina; assembly: GCF_964035555.1. Lineage (NCBI taxonomy): Eukaryota > Metazoa > Chordata > Aves > Anseriformes > Anatidae > Netta > Netta rufina. Next base: position 5,753,746 of record NC_140123.1, read on the forward strand.
ATAGATGGAAAATGGGAAGACAGTTGTCCTATTAATGGTGATGTTCATGTATTTTGTACTAAGCAGGATATGCTTAAAATGTTTCAGTGATATGTAGGAGATAAGAACCCACCACAACCATTCCAGGGGAACACATTACTCACACAGCTAACAAATCAGACTTCTGACTCATAAAGCCCTGATAGATGGTGTTCCCTCCCTCTTTCCTTAGTTGCTTCTGTTGAATAATGTAAAGCCCCCTTCTATTGATTTTATCACAATTTCCAGTGTAAGTCCAAAAAAAATACCTTCTCATTTAGAACAACACACTGCAAATGTTATGTGTTTTAAGAAATTAATAATACAAATGCCATATTTTTCATTTGAATCACAGAATCACAGAATGGTTCAGGTTGAAAGGGACCTCTGGAGGTCATCTGGTCCAATCCCCCTGCTCAAGCAGGAACATACAGAGCAGGTTTCCCAGGACTGTGTCCAGATGACTTCTGAATATCACCAGGGAAGAGACTCCACTGTCTCTCTGGACAACTTGTACCAGTGCTCCTTCACCCACACAGTACAGAAGTGCTTTCTGATGTTTTGACGGAACCTCCTGTGTGCCAGTTTGTGCCCATCATCTCTTTTCCTGACACTGAAAAGTGTCAGGAAAAGACCCTGACATCACTGAAAAGACCCTGGCTCCATCCTCTTTGCACTCTCCCTTCAAGTACTTATACACATTGATAACATTCCTATGAGACTCCTCTTCTCCAGGCTCTCTCAGCCTCTCCTATGAGGAGAGGTGCTCTAGGCCCTTGGTACTCTTGGTGGCCATCCACTGGACTCTTCTTAGTATGGCGACTTAAAAATGTATGTGCATTTACAAAAAGTATGTCTATGTAAAAATTAAGAAGTCTCTCAGAAGATTGATGTACTAGTCTGAGAGAAACGTCATATGCCATAGGTTTCTTAAAATACCTTTGAAAGTCATAGCAAGAACAAATGGTTTGACTAGCAAACTAGTTAAATGCAAATATGCATTTTGTTTCTAATTTAACAGCATGAACGATATGTTTTGTTTCTAATTTAATAGCAAGAATGATCAGTAATTAGAATAAATGGCCAGAGGATATCATGGCATCTCCATCACCTCTTGTTTTCAGATCAAGATTATGGATGGTTGTATAGACTCAATCAGATACATTTTTTTGGTCTTCATAGAGGATTAAACAAGTTTATATGCTGCAATTAGACTTCTACAGGAGGGCAGACCAAGTAGTTTGTTTCTGTCTCCCTACTCCATGGAGCTGTACATACATTAGTGATCTGTTGACAATGACTGGAAGATTTCCTGTGAATTTTATTGTCAATATGGTATAATCCAATGCTTTAAATTGAGTTATAATGAGTGACAGTCTTCATCCAAATTCACTTTTTAATTTCATCAAGGCTTCAAATGAATTATACAGCTTCACCTGCATCAATTCTAGTTTCCTTATGCTTCAAACATAACCACAATATTTTTAGAATTACTATTAAAAACTCATAAATGATGAATTATGTACAGAGTTATCTCTTGGGTTTACACTGTTGATAAGGATAGTACAAATTTCAGGGGATCTCAAAACAAAACTCCATTTTGCAGATATCAAAGTCAAAGTAAGGTCTCTGCAATAGTGACTGATATTTTTTTTTACAGAAATTGAAAATATCTCAGGGGGGAAAAAAGAGAGGATCTATTCTCCATAGAGACTGATGCTAATGCAGATGAAATCTGAGCTGTTTAAATATCTTTTGATAGAAACAAGACTGATTCTGAGTTTCTTGAACTCTTAGAAAGAACACAAATTGGTTCTTTAAAATACTTCTTAACTATTTTTGAGAGGTATGGTCCTATAAATTAGCCTAGCAATTACAGGTAAAAATATTCAATGACTTCTTAGTTTTAAGCTGCCTGAATTGATTGCTTTGATAAATGCACTACCTAATTATTTAAAAAATGGTCTCTTAAGTTATTGGCTTACCATAGTAGTGTCTAAGTAATTAATTCTAAAATACAATATAACTGGAATCCATAATACATTACTATACTGTAAAGTAAAAGTAGTAGGTAATAAATAAAATGCTTAAAAGAATATATTAATTTTTAGAATCAAAAGAATAACCATTTATGAAATTTTATTTGTGTTATAAAGCCATTATATTTTATTAGTAATAAATTTTAATAGTCTATGGTTTATCTATGGAGCAATAAAATAATACAAAGAAACTATCTTTCTGAAAGTTACTATGAGTAATAAATATAATTTGTCTGTGAAAATATGAGTATAGCTAGCAAAGAGGAAAGATGATACTACTGAAGGATCTTTTAGAGTAAAGGAAGCCTGAAAGAATAGGTGATTCTTCAATTAAACCAGAGGATCAGAATCCCAAGTGGACTGGATATTGTTAATTGGAAGGGCTTCAGAAAAGAGAGGATGGAGAGTTTTGTAACCCTAGAAGCCATAATCCATAGTGAAAGACGAAAGAAGCCCTCTCCAAAAGAAGTGTAAGAGATAGCCCATTTAAGGTCTGAAACTGTCATGTAGTTAAGTTCTCTTTGATTGCAAATAACTCTTTAATCTAGAAGATAAAAAGGTCCTACGGAACCCACAGGCTGAGAGGCACAGAAAACTCAGACTACAAAGAAAGATTTTTTAAACAATCAATACAATTAACCATGAAAAACATTGCAATGACTCCTAAAGGAATCTGCATTGTTTGAAAGGTTTCAAAAAAATAGGTTATATCTCAAAAGTTTCATGCAAGAATTGTATTAGATTATTTTCTGTGTAATACACAGTGCCACCACCTTGCGTACATCCTTGCAGAGAACCCCCCAGGAGAAAGGTGGGAAGAGAATGGTGGGAAGAGAGCTGGCTGCTGTGGGCAGAACCCAGTCCTTGTTGTGCCCTACCTTACAGGATATTAGCTTTAAATCCTTCCTTTTGCTTCTTAAACCTCCATATATAAATCTGATTTTTTTTCTACATTTGTTTTTCAGTAATATGAAATTTTCCCCCAAAAAATAAATATTTTTTAAAAATGTCTACTTGATCATTTTACTCTTTCAGTAATTTCCTCTACATCTTCATTATTCCAGCCATTTGAAAATATAAAATGAAAATATTTTTGAAGATTCTTCACAAAGAGCAATTCAAAATCCTTTAGATAAAACATTCTGTATTAATGCAAATTTAAATGTTAACAATGAGGATAAAAATTGAATATGCAAACTAGTCAGGACAACTCTAACACTTCTTTGAAATTTATATTTTGATACTAAAATAAAGGTTAAGGACAATATTTTTGCAAATAACCAGACTTGGTGGTACAATTAATTAAAAATAAAATAAAATAAAATAAAATAAAATAAAATAAAATAAAATAAAATAAAATAAAATAAAATAAAATAAAATAAAATAAAATAAAATAAAATAAAATAATAATTGGAAATGGTTTTGGAAAGCCATCGCTCCCAAATGAGGTCTGTGGATGTGGATTTTTGGAAAACTGACCCAAAGATTCAGCAAGGGAGAAATGACTAATCCAGTTTTAACCTACACTTTCTGCTCTGGGAATCTGGAGCACTTCATCGACAAGAATAATAAAATGACCCAAGACTCTGAGAGCAAAGCTCTTTTCCATTGCATTCATAAATAAAATGTATAAAAGTATATATCAAAGTATAAAAATATATATGCTTTTGAAAATGCTAAATTTATTTCCTTCTTTGCATCTCATCTGTAAAAAAAAATGTGCCCATAATTATCTACAAAAAGGCAATCACTGATGTTTTTAAAATATTTAGGAATCTTCAGAATATTCAGAATGTATTTTATGCAAGGATAACTGAGTTAATTCCATTTTAAAGCTACCACTTCAGAGACAATATCTCATTAAAAAAAAAAAAAAAAAAAAAGTGACACTGTAATGTCACTGTAATGTCTTTAAGGGATATTACTTCCTCTTGCCCTGATCTTGCAAAATCAGCCATACATAAAAGTGAACAGGCACAAATGTAATACTACCAATTAACAAAGAACATCTTTTTCCAAACGGGGAATGTTACCAGCTCATAATTCTTATGTTAATACAGACTTTATTTGAATTGTTCTAAGCATGTATTATACTGTCTAAATTACAGGCCGGAATGTACTTTGATCTCTATTTCTCTGAGCAGTAGTGACTTTAATAAGCAATAATCTCTAATACGTTACTCATGCTGAGTACAATTTGATTATATACTTTTACTTACAATGCTATACGTCAGTGGTGTTTGCCATTATAGATCTGCACCCAACTTCATTTTAAATGGCACAGAACAATGAATTTGTGAAGCTGCAGGCACCAATAACACGCTTGATGTTTTTTTGTTGTTGTTTGTTTGTTTGTTTTAAAGGACTACATTTACTAGGAAGGTTGCCTTAATAGTAACAATAGAAAATCAGAATCTGGATTCACTAATTAAAGAAGCATTTAATTTAAACTTGTATTAGCTCCCTGATCTATAAAATAAATTCTCCTCTGTGAGCAGAGTAGAACCTTGGAAGTACAGATGAGAACTTGAAAAAAGTTATTGTACACACAGTTTTAATGTCTTCAATAATACATTCCTTCAGATGAGAACAGTTCTCCCAGACGTCAGTGAGCGGCTTCATCATTACTTTCCTGAGATATAGAAGCTGCGAGCTGCCAACGCCCGGCGGAGACACGGAGGTTTACGTTGGAGTTGATACTATAGCAGATGTAAGCTATGCAGACGATTAAATGTGTAGTTGTGGGCGATGGCGCTGTTGGTAAAACCTGTCTCTTAATTTCTTACACAACAAATAAATTCCCATCGTAATATGTACCAACGGTTTTTGATAACTATGCTGCTGTAAGAGGTTCATAGGCCAATATCCAGCAAAGAGGCATTGAGGTGTTTAGTACTGCAGTGCTTGAGATAGAATCATTTACATTGGAAAAGACTTTCAAGATCATCAAGCCCAACCATCTACACTACAAGTTCACCACTAAATCGTGTCCCTAAGCATTGCATCCACACATCTCTTAAATATCTTCAGGGATGGTGACTCCACCTCCCTGGGCATCATGTTCTGATGTTTAAACACCCTTTCTGTGAAGAAACTGTTCCTGATATCCAAACTAAAACATCCCCTGGCACAACTGGAGGTTATTGCCTTGCATCCTAACACTTGTCACCTGAGAAAAGAGACCAACACCCTCTTTGCTGCAACCTCCTTTCAGGTAGCTGTAGAGAGTGATGAGGTTTCCCCTCATCCCCCTTTTTTTTCTAGGCTAAATCATTCCCCTTTTTTCTAGTCAGTTCCCTCTACCGCTCACATAAGACTTGTTCTTTGGACCCTTCACCAGCTTTGTTGCTCTTCTCTGGACTCACTTGAGCATGTGAATACCCTTCTTGCAGTGAGGGGCCCAAACACAATATTCTAGGTGTGGTCTCACCAGTGTCACATACAAGAGGACAATCACCTCCCCAGTCCTGCTGGCCACACTAGTTCTGATACAGGCCAGGATGCCACTGGCCTTCTTGGCCACCTGGGCATACCACCAGCTCATGCTAAGCCAGCTGTCAACCAGCACCCCCTGACCCTTTTCAGCTGGGGCAACGTTCCAGACACTCTTCCCCAAGCCTATACCACTGCATGGGTTGTTGTGACCCCAAGTGCAGCACCCACCATGTTAGGAGCTCAACTTTGGCAGCAAAATTCATAACATTGAGGGCTATGTTTAATGTACATTTTTAGGCACCCTATCGCATTTTGAAAGAACCAGTGTTTGGATATCTGAAAGGGAGCCCTAGGCTTGCCAAGAGTGAAAGAATAGAGTGAAAGAATAAAGGAATTGTTTCAGGATCAGAGACATAGAATCATAATAGAATCATGTACTAAATGTACATGTAGATGTAAATTTACATCTGTGTCCATGATCTCCAGGAGCAGAAGTCCCAATAACCAAATCTAGCTGTTACAGGTAGCAATGCTGGATCATAGATTCATAGAATGGTTTGGGTTTGAAGGAACTTTAAAGACCATCCACTTCCAAGCCCCTGCCATGGGCAGGGACATCTTTCACTACATCATGTTGCTCAAAGCCCCACCCAACCTGGCCTTGAACACTTCCAGGAAGGGAATCCACAGCTTCTCTGGGCAACATGTACCAGTGCCGCACCACTTCATAGTAAAGAATTTCTTCCTAATTTCTAATCTAAATCAACCCTTTTTTAGTTTAAAAGCATTACCCTTTGTCCTGTCACTTCACCCACTAACAAAGAGTCCCTCCACAGCTTTCCTGTAGGCCCCCTTTCAGTACTGGAAGGATGCTGTAAGGTCTCCCCAGAGCATTCTCCTCTCTAGACTGAACAACCCTGACTCACTCAGCCTGTCTTCATAGTAATGGTGCTCCAGCCCTCCGATCATCTCTGTGGCCCTCCTCTGGACTTGCTCTGATAGGTCCACGTCCTTCTTGTGCTGTGGGCCCCAGAACTGAACACAGTACTCTAGGTGGGCCTAGGGTCTTAAACGTTGCTCTTAAACACCCGTTTGAAATTGGAACCTGGAGCCTGAAGCCCAACCTCATCTTGCAGTCTCTTATTAGTAAGGAATACTTTCCTTCATCCTTCCCAGTATAAAGACCTCCCAGCATAAAGGCTGCAAGTAAGGGCTGCTTCCTACTTAGAAAAAGTTTACTTTTAGTAACTTTTCTATTTGATGTTATTGTGTTTATTTTCTTATATCAATAAAAATGCCTCTGCATGTTTCAGAGTCTTGTCATTTCAGTATCAATCAGTTCCAAACAGAACAGCCTAATGCACACAAAAATATGCTGCATTATGCTAAGTCATGACATGAGTCAGTAGGTAGTAGTATGCTAATACAATATCACCATTGATTTTCTAAGCTATTCCAGTATAATACATTTAGTACACAAATAACTATTGTCAATATATGCCAAATCAGCAACTTTGCACCAATTTGATCTTGAAAAATGAGTGAAATTATTAAAAGACTAGAATACACAATAGCAATATTGCTGGGCTTTTAAAACTAAATTAAATTATTTTGCAGCATTTTTTCCATGACCGTACCACAGATCACCATCACCTAGTTCCTAGCAGTTTTTTGCTTCTTCCAAGCATTGATTGGCTATACATGCACTGACGTATCACTGCTATAAGACAAAGAACATCCACGTTTTGAAATGAGTTTGTTCAGCAAACCTGGGACAAACATAAAACCATTGGCAGAGACACTTTGGTGGTAATTTCCTAGGATTTCCCAGAGATTTTATCCTTTGTTGATTCTGGAGGCTAAAACCCTAAAACGTGGCTAACACACTCAGAGGACCAATTTCAACTTAAAACAATATAGGTATTCCATTTAAAATCAATATACAAGTGATGTTACCTACTTGGATAAAATGACTTAGTGACTGAAGTACTCAGCCTGGAATAAAAAGGCTTTGATTCCATGTTCTTCTCAGTGTGAGGAGACCCAGATGTACCTGTTCCTTTCACCCTCTATAACTTAACAGTACTGTAACGCTCATCATTAAAATGTTGCCTGAGCAGAGCAGTGTCCAAGCCTTCTACTGGATGCAGCTCCAAGAAACAAAATTGAAGGTTTGTGGTCATGACAAAGAAATGAAGTACACAGCAGAACTAAAAAGTGCTATATGGAATCAAGCAAAAAGATTGATTCAGACCAGCCCCAAGGCCTGTAATGTACACTTGGAAAAAGAATATTAGAAACTAAGCATGTAGAAAGTGATTCTAGACTGTATTCCTACTTACCAACAGTAGTGTCTGATATCTCCCATCAAAGACTTTGCCAATGTGTGGGGACCTTCAAAAACTTCTTCAGACGATCAGTTGCACAGTTCAGTTATTTTTTTCATTTCTATGAAAAATAATTTAGAAAAAAATGAAAAAGGAAAAACAAAACAAAACAAAATGCTGCCTGGTAGTTTAATTGGATGGATTGTGTAGGAGGAGACATACTCTTAATTTTCCTGTGTGCATAGGTCTATGGGGAACTGAGATACTTCCCTGAGAAGAGGAAGAAAGAAGAGGAAGAATCTTATTTTCTAATCCCTGTTTCTAAGTAAGATTCTCTTTTAATCATTTAGTATAAAACAGATTATTTAGTATAAATCAGATCATTTAGTATAAAACAGATTAAAATAAGTATTCTGAGAACTGCCTTCCACTTGAAGGAAGGCTTCAAGATACATCTCATTTTAAACTGGTAGATTTGGGTGTCTGAACAATATGCTGGCTGTTGTGAATACCTCTTGGAAGTGATTTGTTATCCCCACAGATTGTGTATACACGTCAAGCCTCTCAGGAGACAATTCCAATTTTTTGAGCTAAGGAGTAATAGTAATTGTCACACCCACATCTGACTGTGTGTTTCCTAAAAGTCACACAAGAAGTACCAGAATAACAAGTCAAAAGTAAAATACCTGAAAGAAGTAAACATGAGATTATACAGAAGCATATGCTTAAAACAATGCAATAAGCATCTCCAGTCACGTAGCACAGAACTGAACTGCCTGGCATTTTTGGCCATTTCCTGATTCGAAATTTTTGAATTTAAACCCTATAGTAGAATTCATTAATTTCTATAGTATAAATTATTTCCCCAGAAGTATATTTCCCATAAGTAAAAAGGTTTTGCTATGGTCATGAATAAATCAACAATAGAATAAGCTTTATAGGCAGTGCTAAAAAAAAAAATGAATCAGGAGGGAAAACTAAACATAAATAACAGAGAAAAGTTTACAGAAAAAAATACACCACAAACTCATTAAAAATGCATTTATATTCTGGGGAAAAAAAAAAGGGGGGGGGGCTATGTGAAAAGGCAATCTACTTAAGTTTATCATTGAAGAGCTGACATTTGTTGTATTGATCAAAACACTGTTTTGTCAGGGAAATATTTGAAAATATTATTTTGACATAAATTCAGTAACCAATGGAATGCAGGGAAATCTTTAAGGTGTAACATGCGGTTTGGAGGCTTTAATCAAGAAAAGAGTGATGACCAAAATTTTGTTGAGTGACTAATGATTTGACTTTTTTTTTTTTTTCCTGTAACACTTTGAAAGGGTTCCACTAGAGGAAAAACCAGAATTTTCCAAAAAAAACTTTTCAGGATTCACTACAAAAGTGGCACCACAAATCAAGACTTCTTGGCCCACTTTCTCACTTTTCAAAATCCATCTGTGTATTCTATATTTATATAGTTATCTTTACATGCACATTTGTATACAAGGATGAAAATGTATCATACAGCTGTTCCTTTGCCATAAGTAAGTTTCCAAGAATGTGAAGGCATATTCTCATTAAAATAACAACAACAATAAATTAAAAGCAATTTAAAGTTTTTTCTTCCACAGAAATACTCAACTATGCAATTCCTGTAACTCATATGTGAAGAAACTAAGGATTTCTGACAGCTCTCAAGAGCACAGAACTACTTCTCAGGCTGCTGTGGCAACTGCACATGTACTGCAGATCTAAAATTTTAGGCATTGTACTTGTGCTTAGGGAAGCAGTTTGGACCAAGAGTGCTCTGTTCCCTAGACGGTACTTCATTGTTTGCAGGTCTCTCTTCTACAAGTTGGTTTTATTTCTTCTTTCTTTCAGTTAGTCAAAAAGGTCAATAACGAACAATAAATGCAAGCATTTTGGAGCAGAGTTCACCTGGATGGTGACCATCACCACATACCTTCAGCAGCTAGACTCATATTGTATACATTTTTGTTTATGTGAAAGCAGACTATGCTTTTTCAGGCTAAGGGACATATTTTTATCTACAACGGGAGAACCTTAGTATCTGGTCCTATAACTTTTATCTATGCCAATAAAGTATAAATGAACATAAAGACATCTTTGGCAGGACTGACAGTACTCTGTATTATTAAAACAACCCAGCACTTATTCTAAGAACCTGTTTTTGCCTATTTATAACTACATCTCACTGTAAGCATTTGACTAAATCAAATTTGTTGGATTTCTTTTGTTTTGCTTTCTTCTGTATGCAGGGCTATTTCATGAAGGGACTTTTGCCCTGTTTTAAAGGAGCTAGAATTGTTTAGAGAATGTGTCAGGAAAAAATACTATTGGCAAATAATGCTTTGTCTACTTTAACAAACCTTTAGAGATATTTCCACTGAAATGTCCTTTCACAGTTTTGTCCTGTGAAGTAGGAACTTGAAATTTGCCATGTGTCATCTGCCAAGATGAACATGCCAGTTTCTGGCCTCAGGAAAATCCAGCTACATCAGATCTTTCTGGGACTTTCTCAAGCATCTGATACTATTTACCAATAACTGAGCTACATATCTTCAGTGTTCCCACAGAACAGATGAACTCCAAAACCCTTCCCTTATAATGGCCGCCCATTAGTCATCTCCCTTGCCATTGTAGTTTAGCTACTTGATGTTCCCTCAATGAACTGCACTATTTTAAATGAGTATTGTCCATTCCTGTTCACTGAAGAATCTTTAGGAGAAAAACATCATTGTTATACAAATATGAATAGAGGAAAAAAAAGTGCAAAAAGGCAGAATTAATTGGCCAGGTAACTTCATTCCTGAAATATCTTAACTTCTGAGAACTCAACTTGTCAATCTTAGTACTCTTTTTGTAGATCTTATATTTTATATGTACACAACCTTTTTTATATAGGTATGATTCTGTTTCAATAGTACCACGAGCTACAAGTAAGTGAGGTGGGGGTCAAACAACTGCCTGTATTTCACCTGAACTAACCCACACTTTTTTCCAACAATGAAAGCTGAATACAAAATGTGCGTATTTTTCATATCATATGTATGTGTACTGCGAATATTTGTCTTCCTAACACCTGAAGAAAAATAGCATTAATTGAGAAAGATTTTAACGTTATGTGTGGCTGTGAAAAAGTTCAGCTAATTTATGTTTGATATTAATTATGAAATGGTAAATAGTCACATTATTTTAATTAGCAGTATTCTTGTAGCCATAACTTTTCGGTCATGACTTCTTTTTCTCAGTAAAAATGCCTGTTAAAAGTGGTTTCTGATAGGCATACATAAAGAAACTATAAAAAGGGTGTAGGAGATAAATCAATGAAATAAATATTTACAAAGGATTAAGGTCATAAATTATGTATCTTCCAAAGAACATAACTTTCAAACTGTCAAACTTCCTATTGATCTTTTTAGGCTCTTTAACTCTTCTTCCTCTCTGGTGAATATATACTAATGAGAAATAGTATATTGCTAAGCTTCAGAGATAACTGACCCCTTAGACTACAGGTTTGATCATTTCTGTACAGATGTCCTGGAGAACTTGTACAAATGCAAAGAAATGTAGGAATGACAACACTTATACTATTCTGATTACTTCAAGGGTGGCCAGCCTTACTGATCCTCCAACTCAGGTACCAAATTCATTACATAATGAAGAGCCATAAGACTCATACTGTATGCTTTGTAAAAGGTAACAAAAATAAAATTCTGGACAACATTTACAAATATAAGAACTTTCCCAAACACTTCACCATCACATGCAGAATGAGTTTCAAACAGATTTGTATACCAGGAGCTCTGATAATATCAACTATTGGTCCACTCATAAGAATATAATACAAGAACACCTCCAATGGTTCATGTCCCTGAACTTTGCCAATAGCAGACACTTAGGGAAGAGTAAGAAGACATGAAATGTGTAATACTATTTTAAAATTCCCTCCACCGCCTTAGGTGTCTTGTGGAAACTGTATTTGAGTGGCTGATGCCCCATTTGCACCTCAAGAGTTACAGCCTGGTCAGCCTTCCACCATGCTTTCTTTAGCCATGAAGGTAGAAAGCGTTAATATCATCTAATTTTAGTGTACCCTTAATAACAGAAGTTCCTCTTATCAGTAAACCAATTCCGAGTATATCCTACCAGTGGACAATGCAACCCCAGATAAACACTGTGAGAAAATGTGGAGATAGGATTTCCTCTCCAGTGTGGCACTCATTACTTTCTTTGCATTCCAAAGTGAAGGACAAAGTGGATAAGGAGCCATGTAGATTCTACTACTACTTCAAAAGTATTGTGTGCAAAGTCATATTTGGAGTTCTACTTCTTAATCTGTTACTGAAACTGGAAAGTGGAACTATTTTGGTCCCCAGTTGCTACACAATGTTCCTGTGTTCTAGAACTATGAAGGATGCTGTGAGCTGCTTTTTATTTCTCAATGTGGAAGGAGCAGATCTAACTTCTCCGTACACATAAAGATCCATATGGACTACAACAAAGTTAGAAATCAGTTCTTCCACTTCAGATGAAGCTATGAAGTTGTGAGGCCAGGAGGGAAATCAATTGTGCAGCCGATTTCACATGCCCTTGTAGTGGTCTTCCCTACTTGGCAGCTACACTCCACCACAACTGCTCTCTAACTCCCCCTCCCTGAGACCAAAAAACATGGGAGAAAATACAATGGCAAGGGTTTAGGAGTTGAGATAAAGATAGAGAGATCACTCAACAATTATCATCATGTGCATAACAGACTTAGCATAGGGAGATTAATGTAATTTACTGCCTATCTGTGTCCTACCCCCAAGTGGCAAAGGGGAACAAGAAATGGGGGCTGCAGCCAGTCCCTGACACTTCGTCTCCACTGCTCATTCATGATCACGCTCTGCCCCTGCTCCACATAGGGTCCCTCCCACAGGATGCCATCCTCCCTGAGCTGAGCCTGCAGGGGCTGCCCACAGGCTGCAGCTCTTCAGGAACTGTTCCCACATGGCTCCGTGCCATGGGGTCCATCCCCCAGGAGCAAACTGCTCCAGCACAGGTCCACCACGAGCAAAAGCTCCCCCCAGACCACCTGCTCGTGCATGGGCTCCTCTCCACGGGCTGCAGCTCCGGCTCGGGGCCTGCTCCTGTGGGGACTCTCCATGGGCCACAGCCTCCTCCAGGCCACATCCACCTGCTCCACCAGGGGCTCCTCCACAGGCTGCAGCGTGGAGATCTGCTCCATGTGGGACCCATGGGCTGCAGGGGGACAGCCTGTTCCACCAGAGATCTCTCCATGGGCCGCAGGGGAGCTTGTGCTGCGTGCCTGGAGCACCTCCTGCCCTCCTGCACTCACCTTGAGGGCTGCAGGACTTCTCTTGCAGTTCTCACCCCTCTCTCCCAGCTGTTGTAGCACAGCAGGACTTCTTCCCCCTTCCTTAACTCTGCTCTCCCAACCAGCGTCACTCATGGTTCATCTCTGGCCAGCAGCAGGTCCGTTTTGGAGCTATCTAGAGCTGGCTCTGATCTGACATGGGGCAGCTGCTGGGCTCTGCTCACAGAGGGCACCCCAGCTACCAAACCATTGCAACAAACCCAGTACAGTCCCACACCCATTACCCATCACATGCCCCATAACACTTAAGATGCTGCTTGCCACATTAATTAGACCATTATAATCCCCTAAGACTCCTTATCACACCTTCAGCTGCTGAGACTGCACATGCTCAAGACCTACAAAAAATTTCATCTGCTTCTCTGTAGTTGGTCACTGACATTTGTTTACCAAATTCTGAAAAAAAAATGTGTCTTGTTAATGTTTTTCTCCAGCTTAGGAGACACACAAAGATACACTGGCTCCCACTGTCACAAACTACAGAATATGGAGAATGTCCTTTCCTTTGTGAGGGAAGCATCTCTCCATGACAAGGTTACAGATATCCCCTACTCAAAGAGTCCTTATAGGCTCACTTTTGCTTTTGGCCCTGAACAGTTCAGAAGGTGCTGGCTCCTGGACAGAATATAAATGGAGTTGGGAACATGTACTGAAGAATATAACCCTCTTTCCACTTAGGTTCTCATCAAAAATATGGTCCTTGTCAGGGCTCAATAGCTAATTAATAGCAGAATGTGTTTAAATAGGTTAAGTTGTTGTACATGCTTTGGAATTCAATGAAACAGAAAAACCTAATAAGGAAAATCAGGATCTTTTATATAAACTAATCACTTACAGTTAAGCTTTTTTTGTAACATCTTCACTGCATTATTCCACTGACAATAAATTGCTCCTTTCAGTGAAGGCAATATTTCTCAACTCTCATGCACCGTAAATCATATTTTCTTCTCAATCTGCCAGTTTTATTTTAAACAATTGCAGTGAAGTGTGTACTACAATTCACATGCCATATATTACCTCCTATCAACAGCTGCTTTAACCAACGCAATTCCTGCTTTCCAGTTTCAGTTTCATATTTATGTATCTTGTCAGCTGGGAAAACAAATACCTTGAATTCACTTGCACACCCCAAGAACAGCAGAATATCGTATCTGATAAGGCTGTCAGTAGCACACTGGGATTTTCAACATGATTTTTATTGGCCAACACCAGCAAAGTTGTTGATGATTCTGATAATTCTAATTTTAAATTTAGATAATTCTAATTTTATATTTAGATTCTAATAATAGATCATATTTCTGAGGCCTAAGGAAATGTATTTATGCACTATTACACAGCATTTACTTTGACATACTTTGAAGCTATTGCAGCTAAGAACAGCCTGTTAGTACTGAAATATTTTAATTGTTTATGTTCTTCTTTCTTATTTACACTTCTTTATTGTCTACAATTCTTCATAGTTTGATATCAATCCAAATAATAAATAAAAAGTTTCAACAATATTTACAGAAAATAAGTACCTGATAAGGACTTTTCAGACTAGAGTTGACTTAAAAAATTAAAAGTACCCCCACTTTAGTTGTTCCGAATTGTATTTTGTAAAGCTGCAATTTCTAAGCAATTCTTCATGATGTACAAAAACAAAACAAAACAAAAAACACTAGGCCTTTGAATCTAATGAGCAGCCAAGTTGTTTTAGATGAGAAGTCAAGAACTCACTTTTCTTGAACTAAATCCCCTCCAATAAAAAAAAGAGTTCTCCATGAGACAGTGAGCAGGTTTCGTAGTTGTTAATGCCACAGGGAGTCTTGCACTGTTGTTGTGTGTCCTACATGTACTATCAGACATAAGGAGGATCATGACAAAAACAGTTGTATTATCATTAACCCGTTTATGAGAATGAGAAAGCTTAGCAACAGCCAGTTCTGTGAGGAATTAGAAGTATAATTTTCATCTTTTTAGCCTGTGCAAAAATTGCATGAGTAGCATCTGGCCATTCATTATGTGCCAATTGTTTGATGGAAATCGGAACTGTAAACAGGTAGAGGCCATGATAATATGATTATGATTTCATCTGGGTAAAAATTCTAGCAATTCTTCATCTGTAGTTCTTAAAGAGCTACAGATTAAAGCTTAAAGATCTTATGACTCTTTGACATAAAAGTTAACCTGCATCTAACTGAAAATAAAGTTTATGATTCTGCACTTCCATAGGAGCTCAGAGTGCTCTACAACTCACCACTTCTGGTGCTTTTAAGTATCATCTCATAACTGGCTTAGTAATCAATAGATCTCTTAAAGGTCTGCTATATGGTTATGTTTGATGATCTGGTAGGTCTTTAACACCTCTGTTTGAAAAGAGATAAAAAATTGGTCTACACAGCTCTAGATTAAAGGTAGCTGTGATTGTACTGCTTTAGTTGAAGAGTTGCTCTTTGAAGTTTGCATTTTCATTCTTTTGACTACGAATCAAACATTCATTTATTGTTTACAAATTTACTATTAAAACTTCAGTCATGAAAGTGATGAGTGACAAAATACTGACACAATTCTCCTCAAAGAACATAGCTATTAAAAATGCAACATGCAACATCACTGATGGAATTCTGTGTCCTTGGAAGTCTTCCTAGAAACATTATAGTGTTTAACTCCAAAAGCAACCAAATTTCTGCCAGATGAGGTATAAGTGTTCACCTATTTTTTATTTAATTTGCATAGAAAGAAACCCTATCTCTATTTAGGCATTCAAAGTGATGAATGGATAATGTCTTCCCATGATTATTTACTCTCGTTGTTATACTACATTTTCTTTCAGTGTTAACATTTGTAACTCTAGCTATCAGTCACTGGAATTGAGAGATTACTCAATTCAACTCCAAACTGTTTTTCTGTCTCCACTGGGGAAAATTAATAATTAATAATAATAATAATTAAATAAAATATCCTGGAACTGGTTTATATGTCTATACAATTTGGTGATTTGATGTTGTGGGTTGATCCCAGCTGTGGCAGGTAAATCCTCATCCAGTCATCCAGTCACTCACTCCTGTTCCCTCAGCAAGATGGGGAAGTGTTAGAAAGGTTAAGGTGAGAAAACTTGGGCAACATACAGACAGTTTAAGAGGCAAAGGAATGAAGAAGAAAAAGGAAAGGAAAAGGGAAAGGGAAAGGGAAAGGGAAAGGGAAAGGGAAAGGGAAAGGGAAAGGGAAAGGGAAAGGGAAAGGGAAAGGGAAAGGGAAAGAAGGGAAAGAAGGGAAAGAAGGGAAAGAAGGGAAAGAAGGGAAAGAAGGGAAAGAAGGGAAAGAAGGGAAAGGCCCAGTTATGTCCCCTCTTTGCATAGCCCCATCATTTTCACTAGGAGGCAGAATGAGAAACAGAGAATTACTTGTACAAATATAATTCAGCAAAAGTTAAAACATTGGTGTGTTATCAGCATTGTTTTTGTCACATATACTTAACATCATGTCATAAAATTTAACATCATACAGGTTGCTGTAAATAAAATTGACTCCATCCCAGCCAGACCCAGTAAAGGGAAACTCTGAACTTTGAATACAGCTCTCAAGAGCTCATACCTAGGCATTCAAGAAAGGCTAATGGCTTTGGATACTCACCTTGAGACCATTTTCCCAGGGGTCTGGTTTTCAATAAATAAATTCTCAGTGTTTTATGAAATATAGTTTCCTTGAAGGTGCCTCAAATCTGATATCAGAATATCTCTTTGCTTCTAATACTAAAAAAAAAAAAAAAAAAAAAAAAACAAGCTCTGCAAAATGACTAGCTGTTTTCAAAAATCTGATCCTCAGTTGATCCACTATATTCTTAGCTATGCTAACAGGCACCAGAAAGCCTGCAAAACACCCATATCAAAATAAAATAATTAAATTTATTGATAATTAATTTCTTCTTTAGGAAAGACCCATCAGAGGTTAATATTCCACATACATCTTACTTAGGCCTCATGCTGCCATTCTGTACAAGATAAATTTCACCTCTCAGTACAATTTTATCAATTACTCCTACTCTTAATAATCACTTCAGGACTTTACAGAATTAAATGTATGAGCCAAAAATAATAGCATGAATGCCAACTTGGTTTTAATATTGAGTATGATGCAACATTGTGCTATATTTATAGAAGACTCAGAGGACCTTGGTCATTAAAAGGCAATAACGGGAGGGTCACCCAAAAAACATATTTTGATACCCAGAGTATTATAAACATCCTGAAATATTATTAAATTCAGCTAGAGGGCTATAATCCAGGAATTCTCTTGCTATATAACCAATCTTGAGCATTCCATCAAGTCAAGACCTTAGAAAGTTATATGCCTCCTCAGAGATATCTCTAATACTGAATATACATGGGAATTATTTAAAAAAAAAAAAGAGAGAGAGAGAAAGAGTAGAAAAGCAAAGACCTGCATAAGTAGCCTTTCATGGATGTCATGGATGCTCTCCAGTAGATCTGACAGTGATTCATGCATATTCCCTCTTCCTAGGGGACTGTGCCACAGGTTTTTTGTGCTCAAGTTTGCTTGTATCACATATGCTCCTTCCCCACTCACATGTTCATCCAGTGAGCTTCATTGTCCAATTTCCTTTTACAGACCTGCTCTCATTCATAGAGGAGTTGTTTGCATAATCTTCCTGGAATTTTCTACTTTCCAGTCCAGTAAGATCAGCTACATGGAATCTTACTTCTTGCCGGTTTCCAATAGTGAGGGAAACACTATGAAGATTAATAGAGTAAAAGATATTATATATTTCTTTCTTTATCCTAAAAAATTCCCCCCCCCCCCCTTTTTTTTAAGTATTATTGTTATTTTTCTGTGGGAGCCCATAGCTCTAAAATTCATATTTGCTTATAGCCAGCATAAATTCTCAGATATCATTACAACAATAGTCTGTGGAAATAATGATAACAATTATTCTTTTAGATCAAAAGATGTCATAGTGTGGTGTTCTTCCTGCTGAAGCATTTAAGGAAGATTAACCACAAGTGAATAAGCAGGTCTTGTCCTTGTAGTATCTAGATGTTCCTTCTAGAGAGACTTTACTAGATCTCTTCCCAAAGTTTTGTTCCAGATAGATCATGACCAATGTCCTGGATGGGCTGAGGTTTCATCACAGTGTACCCCCGCCAAGAGACACAGTTCCTCCATGAGTAAGTATTTTCATAGTTTACAGATAAATACAACTTTAGAAAGTCTTGTCAGGTTCAGAACCTTTTTTAAAAATATTTTTAATTCCATTGTGCTCAAAAATACTCATACGGGAGAAAGAATTCTGCTTGTACCTTTTATAATCAAATAATATGCACACTTCCTGACCTCTTCAGGTCACAGTTAATTTATTATCAGGATGAATGCAGACAGCATTGCCTTCCTTCTGCACACTCCTGAGATTTACCACATGAGATATTTTTAAGTATAAATCCCTTAACATCTGCCTTAATTTAGTAGATAAGATCATTAACAGCCATTATATCTAATCAACATCTAATCCTTGTAGAAGAGATTCATTAGCAGGATGAAATGGGAGCAGAAGCCCACTAATGATAAATGTTTATTTTCTTTGAATAAATTTCCACTAGGGAAGAGCTGGCAACACTTTAAAAAACTCTTCCAGAGCAACATTGGACTGCAGATTGAAGGATCACACTCAAGCAGCAGGTCATTAAGAATGTAGTGCTTGCTTTTATATCTGTAATCACAAAACAGATTTTTCACAAAATGGAGAAACAGGTTGAAGTTAAAAAAGAATTGTTAGGACATTATTTTGCTTGTAGTATCAGCTGTATTCATTGGAGTACAATTCTCTTCCCTGAATGAAGATAATATTGTTCTTCCAGAAGCTTTTCACAGTATATGAGGAGATACACGGCCACATACCACAGCAAGGAAATGTCTGAGGTCTGTATGAGAGGAAAAGAAGAATGTGACTATAAAGCTACGATATTTCCTTCTCCTTTAAAGTCTCCAGGAAGATTTTCTGAAGTGTCTCACCCTGAGCTTCTGCCTTTACAAGTTAAATTACAGACTTCTGACTCTTACATTAGAAAATGAATTACAGTACCTATATATTAATGGTTTATATGTGTTGCTGTTAACTCAGTAGGTATCTAAGCAGTGCACAGCCGTAATCTAGACTCCTGCCCCTAAATGGGAATAGGAGAGAGGATCAAGGAAGGTAAAAGTGTGAGAAATCATGGGCTGAGAAAAAGATAGTTTAATCTAGAAGAAATTAAAAAAATAAAAAATAAATAAATAAATAAAATGCAAGTGATGCACAGCACAATCACTGACCACCAGACAACTGATGCCCAGACAGTCCCTAAGCAATGGCTAACTTTCCCAGTTTTATTTTTCATCAGGGTGTCATATGGTATGGAATATCCCCTTGGTCAGTTTAGGTCAGCTGTCCTGGTTGTGTCCCCTCCCAAATCCTTGTGAGGGATTCAGCCCTCTCAGCCCTCTCACTGGCAGAGCAGCAAGAGAAGCTGAAAAGTCCTTAACTCAGACTAAACACTGCTCAGTAACAACTAAAATATAGGTGTGTTATCATTATTTTCATTCTAAATCAAAAACACGGGACCATACCAACCATTATGAAGAAAATTAACTCTACCCCAGCCAAAACCAGGACAACATGGCCAGAGTGATCAGAGATCATTTGACAGCTGAAGGATGAACACAGTGATAAGGAAAACTTCTGCCTGCCAAGACCGCAAATCTTTTCCTTTTTCTTTTCTTTTCCTTTGAATTAACTGAAGAAGGTTGCAAGGCTTAAAATTAGTAGCCCTAGTAAAGTCTGTAAATAATTAAATGCTTGCTTATTTTTCTTATTTCAAGCTATTTTTCTCTCCAAAGCTTTTTCAGGCAAATGGTGGCAAAAGTCATAAATTGAAAAAAAATAAAAATAATAAAAATAAAAAATATATATTTTTCTGATCTAAAGATGTTCAAACATTTATTTCTTATTTATTTGTCATACCATTTTTGTTGGTTCTACAAATGTAGAAATGTCTCCTGCACTTTAATCATTTGAATAAGCAATCTTCTGCCAAATCTTCATTCATCCTTCAGCTGAACAGAGAGAATTTGAAGGATCTATGTTAAAAATATCTTGATCTTCAAAGAATCTATGTATTTCATGATTTTTTTTTCCCTTTTAACCACAAAGATATGCTTAGAAACTACCATTTTATTTCTGGATTTTGGTTGATTTTTGCATTCAAATTACATTGAATAAAACTCATACACATCACTGAAGACAGGGACAGAAATCCAAATCTAACTCTGAGCATTTCTCCCAAAGTATCTATGTCCTATGCTATATAGAAAGGCTCTGATTTCCTCTTTCTAACCCCACCAATGCAGCATTTTGTACTGTAGTAATAACTTCAATGGCAAATATATCGAATTGACCCATCCTGACTTGACTACAAGTTGGCAGTTTCTTGATGAGTCATGAGCACGAACCACTTCATTCCAGAAAGCATGCACAGAATCTATAATTAAAATTTCATATCATGAGTATTATTAACGTTAAGATGGTGTACAAAAGACAGACTCTGATTAGAAATGAATGTAGCTGTGACTGTTATGCGTTGTTTTGAATTTAGGACTTTAAGTCTAAGTAGACTTACCAGGACAGTCCTTTCAGACAATTTGTGTGCAGGTACAACATGTCTGAGAAAACTAAATGGCTCAGGATAGAAAATAGATTCCTTGTCTTACAGTTGAGTAATAAGAGATGTCTCTGGACATCTTCAGGACTGAAGTATAGAACCTGAAGTGCTGACCAGCTTCAGGCTCTTCCAATGAATCAATCATAAACTCACATTGTGGTTGACTACTGAACATGTCCAACCTAAGTTCATCAAAATGTCTCAACTTTGAGAAATAATAGCATTAGATTACTTTTAGAAAAATTCTTGACACTCAACCCACAAGACCTCTAACTTCTGATCAGCATGACCTCCAGACTGTGGCACTGGTGTACACTACCAGGTACAACTGTTAGTTATGTTCTGAATTCAAGGGCAGCTCTTCCATCTGGGATCTATATTTTCTCATGTAAGCAGCCTGCCCCAGCTTAAAAGTTCAGGCTACCTACAAATTCCATCTGTCTTCATTGCAGGTTACATTAAAAAATAAATAAATAAATAAATAAATAAAAATCTGATCACCTTTCTGCCTGAGCTGTCAGACCTTTTAGGGTTGCTGCAGGCTTAGAACAAAATGAGGTGCTTTGCATTGAGCACAATCAAATGATCTTCCCAGGAGAATAAGCACAAGAGCTACAAAAACTCTTTTACAGGTATACATGGAAGATAAGTATCTACGTTGGCCTAAAAATGGCTTTGGTGACAGTCTGGACAGAACTGTAGGCACCATCTTTGGTTCATTTCCTGGTCAGATTTTTACATACACAGAAATGGTGTCCTGAATCTTAAACTATTTCTTCCAGCTCAGGGATTTTCAGAGTTCATCAAAAGTAAATTAATATCAGTCTTTAGAAAACTCTTCATAATTCTGTTATGAAATCTAAAAGAGAGACCTATTTACTATTTGCCCTTTGTATTTGTCCTTTCACATCAAGTTAATCTTCCTACACCCCTCATTTTGCATACTTATCTCTGTCCTTTTTTTTGTTGTTGTTGTTGTTGTTAAAATCTAAAATCCATACAGAAATTGCACTAATGTGGGGTTTGACACGCCATAAGAAGCCCTGTCAATTTGGGGGATATTTTATTAATCTCTTATTTCAGCTGTGATAACACTCAAGAAACAAGATGAGCAGCCCCAGAGATAATTTTTACAGTGATATATGCAGCTACAGATAGGACTTAACACCAAGGTCAGGAAAATTCACACAATCTGTTTGAGAACATAATGTTGCAAAACTGAACTCATAAATAGACTTTGAGGGAAAAAAAATGAACAGAGATGAACAGTGAAAAGTGCATGCTCATTTGGCACAAACCATCTACTCAATATTGACCTCTACTCAGAAAATACCTTTCTCAAGACACGAAATGAGTCTCCATCAGATTGCTCCATTTGGGATTTAGTGTTTTGTCCTTTTCTGAGCTAGAGATATTTCTTTTTCTACATGAATTCTTGAAAGCTGCTTTAGAAGCTGGTCAGTAAAGGGCTATCTATATTTTTGCCACTCTCCTAAAGACTCTCCTAAAGACTCTCCTAAAATCTATATGGTGGTGCACTACCAAATATCCACTCAGCTCATGGAAGGAGAGAACAGGAAGTACAGGAAGGGTTCAAGGGCAGAGAAATTCAACAAGGATCACTACCTCCAACCCAAAGTGAAGGATTGTGAAGCGCAGGGCTTGGATAGACAGTAATCAATGTTTTCTTGAACCAGTGACTGTGTAAGTGATCATCGGATCAACACCTACTGTCCCTTATATTCAGCCTGTTAGTAGATCACTGATGTAACTAATTATATGCTACTTTTCCAGGAAAAAAAAAAAATTACCTGGGGAGAATGGATAAGGAGAATCCTTCACTATAAGCACTACCCAGTAATTTTTTTAAAAGACCAGATTAACTACAACAAAGTCATTTCTGGGATAATAAAGGCTATATTTTCAAGAAATATGTGATTTCAATGCGCACTGGAATAGCTGCTGGATAAGAGCATGCATTTCTGCAAGGGGAAGCACTGGGCATTTGGATGATTCTGAATAGGTTACTGTCTGTTGTGTATATAAAATAAGGATGTTTCAGGTTGGTCTAGTGATTTAATTCAATGTATCGTAGTTTCATAAAGTAGGCATGTAAGAAGAGACAGAGATGAATACAGCATATATTGAAGCTGGTGTCTGAACCCAGTGTGTGCCAGAGTCAAGAGCAAAAACCCTTAGTATTCATCAGGGCCAGATTTCACTCTGGGCACAATATATTCCTTAACTTGTCTAGAGAGTGGATAGGACAATCACAAATAATCATCAGCTTCACCTCTGTGTACTAAATCCTGGAACAGCTGGATGCTAGTACACACTCATACAGCAGAGACATCTACATTTACGACAGGGAACACCCACACCTGAACAATGCCAGTGGGAAACCACATGTTCCGATTTTTACAAACAGCCATAGGAAAAAAGACATTTCAAGGAAGTGCTAAAAACATACTGTAAATTTAGCAAAAATAAGCAGCAAGTCAGCATCATTTAGAGTATTTTAAGAGCTCAGGTTCAAGGAGCTTCCTACTACTCACCTGTTTCACTTCATTCATGTTACATGGACAACAGGTTAATCCACTGCATTGCTTTTCCACCTACTTCGCTGTTCTGCCAAATCAATTTATGTCAGTGAGGTTTGTTTCACTCACATGCCTCCAGGTACTTACTTATACTTGGGACTTGTGCTTTTTGTTGTTATTGTTGTTTTTGCCCTGAGCAAGTTATTTTGGTTGCTGAAGCAATGCACCACTATACACAGAGTGCTAAAACTCAGAATGCAAATAAAGAAACAGGTACACTGTGTACTGAATTCAAGCGTTAACACAAGTTTCGCCATACACACTCCTTGTTTTTCTGTGGAGGGAGGCGTAATTCAAGCAAAACCACTATTTTCTGCACACTAACACCACAGGACCAAGTTCTGCCACCTTTATTCTTTTAGAGCAAGTCTGATTACATACACGGGGTTCACCACAGGAGTTAAGTTAGGTTATGCCTTAAGGCACAGCCCTGAGCAAAGAGTGCAAACAAGGGATCCAAAGGCTAAGAACTGCTCTGAGAAGGTTAATTATTTCTTTCACTCCCTCATTTATTTCCTCCATTATTTTTTTTTTAGTTTTTGAATTACAGGGGATAGAATATAACAGGTCTATTTTTCATCTGGAAAAAAAAAAATGAGCTGGAGTTGAAGGAAATAAAGTCTTGATTTTTAGTTCTGGTGTGGTGAGCTAACCATGGACACCCTGCCACTCCATCACTTCCCCTCCTCAACAAGACAGAGGGAGATAATAAAGTGGAAAAGCTTATGAGTCAAGATGAAGACAGGGATATCACTTATCAGTTACCATCATGGGCAAAACAGACTCAACTTGGGGAAGACTAATTTAACTTATGACCTATTAAAAATAAAGCAGGTTGATGGAAAACAAAGGCAAAACTAAAACCAGCTTCCTTTCCTTCTGACTCGCTTCTTGCAAAGCTCAACTTCACTTTTTCCTTCCCAACTCTTCTTCCTCCTCCACCCTGAACAGCACATGGGGTGGGAAAGGGGGGTTGTGGTTAGTTCATAACACTTCGCCTGAGATGCTCCTTCTTCCTTACACTTCACTGGCCTTGGTGTCTGCAGGGTTGCTTCTCTCTACATTTTCTCACTCCCCTCTTCCAGCTGCTGCTGTATAGAAGTTATTTCCCTTTCTTAAATCTGTTCTCACAGAGGCGCAACCATTGTCGCTCATGGCTTGGCTTTGGGCAGTGGTTGGTCCATTTTGGAGCTGTCTGGAAAGAGCTGTGTCCAACATGGGAGCAGGTCCTCATTTGTTCAATCACAATTTGTTTAAAACTTGCATATGCAAAGTATAATGAAAAAAAAAAATGCTTCTAAACAAGAGAGAGGAAAGACAGCATGGGCAGACACATAGTGACCCATTAAGGGTCTGTTCTGTCTTTGAAATATAGCTTAGTATTTTGAGTCATATCTGTGACTGCACTGTTTAAAGAGTGGAAGGAGTAACCTGTGATCTGAATCCAACTTGCTCTTCTCTTGCATTTATGAAAGCAGCTATACAGAGAGGATGAATGCCCCCAGCATGCGTTTGGCCTGGCCAGCTAGCACTCTGCCAAACAATTCCTGCCCACAGCCAGGGACTTAGCCTGGGCCAAGAACCATTCCCAATAGACAGCTTAATTGGGAAGAGTTTTGAAGGGAAAGAGTGTTTAATAGTATAAATAAACCATGCCATGCCAGTTGGCCTCAGTTCCAGAAAAAAGTCCCGAGCATATATAATTTATTAATATAAAGCATACCTAATAAGAATGCATGAAAGAAGATAATGACTAAGCACATCTCTTGGATCATTGGCCATTCACATGCATTTCATCGACCAAGATTACCATAGTTCATCCACCATTTTTCTCTCCTACAGAAAATGGGAAGCACGAAAATAGATACTTCCTACATTCAGCGTACTCATAAAGATCATTTCAGTAATAAAGACCTTGCATTTGTTGTATTTCTCTGGCTGCTCTCAAACATGTGCTGAAAAGCTAGAGCAGAAACTGGATACCTATATCTTATATCATCAAACCTAACACTATGTGCATCAGTGTATCTAGAAGACTCAACTGAGACCATTGTCCTACTAAAGGTTTGGGAGCTGTCTTCCCCACACACAGCTTGCTGGTTAAATGTCTCTGGTACTGAATAGCTGAAAGTAGGTCACCTGGGACTACAATAAACAGCCTTTTTTTCTACGGGGCTGAGTGTGGTCAGCATATCTGAAATGTTCACACCAGCCCAATCTGAGAGAGATTATTTTTGGGCCTTGATATTACAGCATTTAACAATTTTTGGATATTTAATTCTTCAATAGAGTTTGCTCTCACCAGGATTTATGGGAATCTTGCTTAATTACTGCAGTACTGGCAGTCCTCCAGCTCACATTCCATTCTGTCCTGCTTCCAACCTGATCTGAGCCATGCTACCATTAATGGCTATATATTTACTAATATACAAAAAGGACAGGGACCTCTGATGCTTATGCCAACCCTTTCGGCACACTTTGCACCAAACTAGATAAACCACACTAGAAGATCAAAATCCAAACTTTCTGTTGCATTGGACCACAGGCAGTGCTAACCCCTAAACCATATCTGAACACTGTTTGAGAGAGCTGACTCTCACTAAAGATATGCCAGGCTAACAGAGTATGTGGATGACAAACCATGCAAACCATGTGTTCTGGCAATGTTACTGTATTAATGTGGTTGTAAACTTTTAATGCTCCATTGCTCCACAGACATTTGGAGACATGTTTACTCTGTTTGTATAATGATCATTTATCCTTTCAGAAGAAAACATACATGTATATACGCACACACATACCTTCCCACCTCCCTCCTTCATGTTAGTCCTAGAAAGAGTCATAACAGGTTTCCCTATTAGAAGGGCATGTCACTTCTCAAGGTCACCATTTTCTTTATAGCAGTGGCTGATACCCTTTGTACTCCAACTGCATACCACCAGCCAGTTGTCAATGTTACTTTCAAATTCCATGAATAATCACGAAGGAATTATCAGACTGGATATGTTTCATCCTATATTACCTCCAGATTTTGGAAACATCCTAAATATACTGTATAGTGTAAAATGGTGCATCCATGGCTTTCTGTAAAGAAGTGTTATCAAGTAAATATATGTGTGTAATTAGTGATAGTCGTGTAGTTGTGAGTAAATCAGTACACCCATTTATAATTTGGATATACAGAATTTATTCACACCTAACTTACATGAGACCAGATATTAAACATATCCCCAAAATACTTATCCATTTGAAATAAAAATTGCAGCACAGTACTTAACAGGGAAAAAACAAAACAAAACAAAACGGATAAAATAAAACAAAACAAAACAAAACAAAACAAAATAAAATAAAATAAAATAAAATAAAATAAAATAAAATAAAATAAAATAAAATAAAATAAATCGTGTTTTGTGATAACAAAGGGTGGTCATACTTTAGTTTGCTGCAATAATATCTTGTGACAATTTCACCCTGATAGGCAGCTAAACTCCACCACAACCACTCTCTCATTGCCCCTCCTCATAGGAAGAGGGGGAGAAAATATGATGGGAAAGGGCTAAAGCACTGGGATAAGAACAAGGAGATTGCTCACTGATTACAAAAGGCAAACATCTCCCAATGTAGGGAGATGATATTGCCTACTGCCTATCACTAGCAAGCTAGAGCACTGAGAACTAAAATCAAAATGAAAACACCATTGCCCCATCCAGTCTTCCACCTCCTACCCCCCAGGCAGCACAGGGGAATGGGGAACGGCTGCGGTCAGTCCCTGATGCTTCGTCTCCACTGCTCCTTCATGGTCACTCTCTGCCCCTGCTCCACGTGGGGTCCCTCCCATGGGATGCCATCCTTCCTGAACTGAGCCTGCAGCAGCTGCCCACAGGCTACAGCTCTTCAGGAACTGCTCCCACATGGCTCCGTACCATGGGGTCCATCCCTCAGGAGCAAACTGCTTCAGCACAGGCCCCCATGGGTGGCAGCTCCCCCCAGACCCTCTGCTCGTGCATGGGCTCCTCTCCACGGGCTGCAGCTCCTGCAGGGGCTCTTCATGGGCCGCAGCCTCCTCCAGGCCACATCCACCTGCTCCATTGGGGACTCCTTCCTCCTTCCCAGGCTGCAGCATGGAGATCTGCTCCATGTGGGACCTGTGGGCTGCAGGGGGACAGCCTGCTCTACCAGGGACCTCTCCTCAGGCCACAGGGGAACTCGTGCTGTGTTCCTGGAGCGCTTCCTGCACTCCTTCAGCACTGACCCTTGTTAGCAATACGATCCCCTATGACTCCTTAGCACACCTTCAACCATTAAGACTGCACGTGCTCAAGAGCTACCCCCACTACCAAAACCTTGCTACACAAGCTTAATACACATCAGAGGCAAAATGACGTAGAGCGCTTGCATCACAGCCCATTATGAGCATGACACAACGTGACAAGCAATGCTTTTTCCCAAAGGACCTACAAAATGAAAAGGCTTGCTATACCAATTCTCAGTCACAGAATTGCACAGTCGTTTTTTTCTCACAGTTCAAGTTACTGCCCACCAAAAGTAAACAGGCAGTAGACTGAAGCTCTGTATCACTCATGGGCCGCTACAGGATACCATTGCTCATAAAACAAAGCTGTGGTGGATGAGAAGAGGGAGTATTAGTAACACAAGAAAAAAGGAGCATTGCATCTGATCAGCCTGGAGTGATCTCATGAAGAATGCAGGAAGTTTGGGAGATCTGCATAAGTACCTCAATACTGCACTGATATAGTGCATTCAAAGTGTAGTTAGGGCCATCAACTGTTACTGGTGAGCAAAATAACTGAGTATCATGATGTAAGAAAATTACCTAATGATAATCATGATTTCTGAGGAAGCCCTTCTGAATTAATTTAATTCACCCTTATTTATATAGACGTAGGATATTCCCTTCTGGTCAGAAAATTATGCTTAGTTTTAAAATTACTTTTTAGATTACTTTTTTTTTTCTTTGAATCATTTTTCTTTGAGAGAGAAACCTAGGCCCCTTAAATTGCTTACATTTAAATTATTTTGGATATATCCAAGGACATTCTAAAAAAAACATTTTCTCAGTATACTTAAATATGCTAAACGTTAATCAGATCCTCGATCTCAAGAAATGTACTTGAGTGTTTTAATCCTGAAAGAGTTTTGTTATTCTTATTAAGACAAAAGATTTTTCTTGCAAGTAGATGTAAGTAACACATTGTTGTTCTGTGTTCTGCTATTCTTCCTTTGATTTATTTTTTTTAGTGGAAAGCAAATAAAAGTTACAAAACACTAATTAAAGAAATGTGTCTCCTAATATGACAAATTTCTCTTCTAATTAAAAATAAAACAAAATGTTTTATTAAGTAAGGGCAAATTATTTAAGGCAGCAACACCTTTTTACCATGGTACAAAGTTGCAACTGCCTAGATAAATCCTGAGTGCTATATTGTACTTCTGGTAAAGATGCAAGAATTGAAGGCTGACATTTTAAAACCCAAATCGTTAGATGCTTTCTTTAGTAGCATTTTACTTGACTGCTTTTAATTCCACAAAGTTGATATATGATAGTGAAGTCTAGCACACAATAAATTTCACCCTGAGTGGACAGAGGTGCTGTCAAGTCTTATCATCTTTAGAATGAAGGCAGAAGACCCTGGCACAATTCACTTCTAATTAAATTTTACTCTCCATTGAACACTGCTGAAGTTCACAGTTGCTGGCAGCAGAGGAAAGCCTAAGGCTGTGGTGCTATGCCTGATACATCTACTGCTCCTTCTGCGTTTCTGTAAACATCCTTGTAGCTTATCACCTCATCAAAGCTCCAAGCTTCATTCTGAATACACTAAGAATAAAACAGGCATGTTATATGTTGCTTCTGGATCTAGATAAAAGTCAAGTGCAGAGTGAACCTTTCTAAATCCAAGACTTACTTGTTTTAAATTATGGATAATGACACAAACCTTGAGGACAAGTATATAATATTAAATATTTACACAACTCCCTCAGCTGCTATAAATAGGTGTTTTAAAACTCTGTTTTGTTCTACTTTTCTAAAGTAAGAGAATGTACATCCCATTTAAAGGGCAGGAAAACTGTCAATCCACTCCCTACATGGAAGAAGGGGCAAATAAACACAAATCCTTCTCCATTAAATACTTTTTTAACATTCTGCTATATTCTGATGCTTGTGGTAACTAAATAGGAAGTTGATTGTGACTTTATTGCGGTGTTCATAACCCTGTGACTGTTACACTGTGTTGACACTGTCTCAGGTGCCTGTTTTAACTTCACATTTAAGTTGTATTTTTTTCAGGGCAGGAAATGTTGAAGCTATGAAGCTACCTTGTACAAAGTGACACCAAATCATCAGGGTTGTTACAGGTAACAAGTCACCAGAAAAAACAAAAACAAAAAAATGTTACCTATGAGAAAAGCTGGTGTGACCCTTACTCGTGAATTGTGGGGAACATATAACAGCAAGTCACAGCTGATAAATGAGTTATGGAACTCTTATTTAGAAAGTTGAGGTTGAAGGGACCTATGGAGATCATCAAGACAGGATCAGCTAGACCAGGTTGCCTAGGGCTATATTCATTCAGGTTCAGAATATATCCACTGATTTCCACAACCTTCCTAGGCAACTTCTTCGAGATTTTGACCTATCTCATGCTAAAAAACTGTTGTTTTTGTTTGCTTGTTTGTTTTTTGTATTGTTCTTCCTGTGTTTAAATGGTATTTCCTATATTTCAGTCCTTGCACATTGTATCTTGTCTTGTCATTGGACTACTATGCTCTTGTTACCAGAATTTCCCATGAGTCTCAAGGACCTGGGATTCCCAAAAATAAGTCATACTATTAAAGATGAAGGTAAAGAATTCAAGATGCTCCTTGAAAATTGGCTCTTCTGATCTTCCTCTTCTCTTTAGAACAGTATCCCATGGTATTCTTCCAAGAAGTTCTCTGAATTTCTCAAAGACTCTTCTTCTGAAGTCCAGGGTTATGATGCCTGGGTCCTTCTTCTCATATGCTGACTCCACTGCTCCATGGTCACCGCAGTCCAGTCTGCCCCCAAGCTTCGTGTTCCAGCTAGTTCTTCCTCATTTGTAAACCCAAGAATCTTATGAGTTAAAAATAAGCAAATGAAAATAATAGAAAAACTTAAACAAGCACAAGGTGTTACAAATAATAGCTCTAAACTGAGTCTGAAAAGATTAATATTCTGTGTGAATCTGACACTGAGAATCTACAATGCAGACTGGTCTCTACACATGGACCTCACCTGGACTCTAGTATAAGAATAAGCTGCCATTTCCAACCAAGGAAGTATAAGGGGATAGACTATGAAGCATAGTGTTTTTTGTATGCCTTGTGGATTTAATTACTGAAATCAGCCCTCAAGACAATCTTGTAATATTGCTAAATAACTGCTTTGAATTTAGATATGAGATATCTTTTATATATATATATATATATTTATTTTTTTTTTCCCTCTCATTTTAACTTCCTTCAGCAAATTGCTTTTTGCAAGGAGATAGAAAAAAAAAAAATCCAAAATATAACTGAGGCTCTTTTTCCATGTCCTGAACAACCTGAACAACCAATAACTAATAACTAATTTTATATCAATATTATAATATTTAAAGAAACCTTTTCAATCTGAATTTTAAATATCATTTTTAATCATGGAAAGTTGTTTTGTTACAGCATTACCTTAAAATAACTGGAATAATTTTCCCCTCTTCACAAAATTTCTGAAACAATTAGTCTTTGAAGAAAACCTGGGTGGTTCTGACTTCTCCCAGAATTTTTGTTTTAAATTAAAGAAAAACTTTTCCCATGGATTTAACTAAAAATGCCTCTAAAAGAGAGATTTTATTAGCAGATTTTCAAAACAGGATCTTTACCTTAGGATAAAGAAACACATGTAGACTACTTATATTTTCCAAGGTTAAAATGATTAGCTTGTTCAACAAAAGTGAACATTGGTCTCGCTTTCTTGACAACATCTGCCGTGTTGATGGTGGCTATATATTGTTACGAATGAAGATTCTCAGTAGAATGATGCACAAGGTGGGATTTTGTTTTGTTTCATTTTTTAAGAGAAAAAAAAAAAAAAAAAAAAAAAAGCAAAATGCCAGTGTTAGCAAAATTGGCTTCTGCCCATCAGGACTTTTAATCTGTCAAAATATAAAGAGTGAATTGGTAAAAGCAAGCACTGAAAAGGTTGCAAGGTTCTAAATCCTACCTACTACTTTTTTACATATTGTTCTTTTGTCTACTGTGTGTCTTTCTTCAAGTGCTTTATAACAAGACAATTAAAGCAAACATGGAACTTTTCTTAAGGCCCTACATGAGTTGATTGGGACCTTAGTCTGGGAATATCACAGTAATAGTAGTAATAAGCAAGTAAGTAAAAAATAGTAAGAAACATAGACGCTTTTCACCATTATTAGTGACAAGATGGAAAGGGACAAATCCCTGGCTCAGCTGTCACTATTCTTTGTATAGTTGATCTGGCAGGGAAAGTTGTCTGAACTTGCCCTTTTGGAGGCCACCAAGAAGATACCATCACCAGAGGAAGAAGGGAGGACTGGGAGGACTTGTGAGAACATAGTTAGCTCCACATCATTCTCTCTCAAATTTATTTGTGGGAAGAAGCAGCTTACACAAGAAACCTTCATGTGAAAAATGCCTTACTTTACTACGTAGCCCTAGACAATCTTTGTGTCCGAGAAGTAAAAGCTGACATAAAGTTCAATTTTCAGTTTCCATAGGTCCTTCAACAAAATCTTTGACTGTCTACAACCTCTTCATAGCAATATACATCATTAATGGGGATGCTATTATTTAACACATTTATAAAGCTTAGAAAGCTCATATTTTAAAATTTGGATAAGACAAACTGTCTAGAATTACCTTTTTATTATTGTTCCTGATAATTATCCAAGTCAGAAATTTGAACCCAAAAATGTGCATTTGCCTTTTTAGATTGTAACAGATGGATAAGAAGAAAGTTCTCTCAGGAGAGGGATAATAAAAGCCAGATGAACAGAATGCTTGCACAATCAGAGTCCTTAGCCAGTTAAGAGTAGTCATCACAACTGTCCACCTGTTTTCGCTTCACTTGGTGGTATTTCTCTTAAATATGAGCAGAAGTATAATACAAGAAATACGAGTAACTGACGTTATCTACCTGGACTTGTGCAAAGCATTTGGCACTGTCCTGCAAGACATCTTTGTCTCTAAATTGGAGAGACATTGATTTGACAGATGGACCACTAGGTGGGTAAGGAATTGGCTGGATAGTCACATTCAAAGAGTTGTGGTCAGTGGCTCAATGTCCAGGTGGAAATCAGCAATGAGTGGTGCCCCTCAGGGGTCAGTATTGGGACTAGCACTGTTTAACATCTTTGTTGGTGACAAGGACAGTGAGATTGGGTGTACCCTAAGCCAGTTTACCAATGACACCAAGCTCAGTCGTGCAGTTGACACACTGGAGGAAGGGATGCCATCCAGAGGGACCTTGACAGGCCTGAGAGGTGGGCCTGTGAAAACTTCATGAGGTTCAACAAGGTCAAGTACAAGGTCAAGGCAATCCCAAACATAAATGTAGTCAGGGCAATGAGTGGATAAAAAACATCCCTGCAAAGAAGGACTTGGGGATGAACAGATCAACATGAACATGTGCTCGCACCCAGAAAGACAGCTGCATCCTGGCTGCATCAAAAGCAGCATGACCAGCAGGGCAAGGGAGGTGTTTCTCTCCCCCCCACACCCCTCCACTCCTGTGAGATCCCATCTTGAGTCCTGCATTCAGTTCCAGGGTCCCCAGCACAAGAAGGATGTCAACGTATTAGAGCGAGTGCAGAGGGCCACAATGATCAAAAATCTGGAGCATCATTACTATGAAGACAGGCTGAAGGAGCTGGGGATTGTTCAGCCTGGAGAAAAGAAGATTCCAGGGAGACCTTATAGCAGCATTCCAGTATTGAAAGGGGGCCCACAGGAAATCTGGAGAGGAACTCTTTACCAGGGAGTGCAAAGGGTAATATTCTTAAACTAAAAAAAGTGTAGATTTAGATTAGATATTAGGAGGAAATTATTTACTATGAAGTAGTGAGGCACTCTTACAGAGAAGCTGTGGATTCCCCATCCCTGGAATTGTTCATGACCAGGTTGGATGTGACTTCAGGCAACCTGATCCCTGATCTAGTGGGAGGTGTCCCTGTCTTTGGCAGGGGCTTGGCAGGGATGATCTTTAAGGTCCATTCCAACCCAAACCATCCTATGATTTTATGAAGTTAGTACTGAGAAATAATCTTGTGTATAAAAGGGTTGTCCTGGACAAACTTAACTCTAATATTTTAAACTGCTTACCATTGGGTTTCTCTCCTCTCCACTGCTAGTATACTTTTTTGTGGCTGTCTTCTGACTTTTACCATCAAAAAACATCTCTCATTTCCATTACAAGTATGCACTATATAACTTGGTAGAACTGAAGCCTAAGGGTATGACAAATATCGGTCAAGAAGATTTTTTTTACATCCTAAAATTGACATTTTCCAGGGATTTTGTCTTATGAAGAAGCCACTGGTTTCAGAATTGGAAAGCTTTGTCCATCTCATTGAGTACACAAAAAAATGGGTATTTGTAACATCAGACATAGTATTGACTGGAAGGAAAAGTAAACTGACATCCAACGGATAAATACTTATGAAAGTTACTTCTCATTTGTTTTTCACACTGGTGATATAAATATTGTCTTTATCCCATAGCTTCTTATTTCATTGCTCACAATGTTTTAAATGAAAGCACTGTGCTGTTCATGTGTATATAACTGATTTAAATTCACAGAAGAAATACACCAGAATGAGCTTCATTTTGAGTTAAATCCTGCCAGATGTTGAGGATTCTTAATTTCGATGTCAATGGGACTCAAGGACGATTCACTGTTTGGCACCAAGTACTCAATGCCAGCCACTCCACAGTGCCTCTGGCACTACGTGTTCAAATGCACCATCTCCAAGGATATCATTAATGCTGGTACACAAAGCCAGCAATTGGCCTGTGTACCTCCAAAACTTCATGTTGGCTGTATTGATCACCATCCTGCCAGGCAGTGAACTCCTTTCACAGGAACGTTCTGGAAATCAACATACGCTACTGGTGATCCAAGAGGCATCAGACGCCATCTGGGTATGCTCATAGTTAAACCACAAAGCTGATGATCTTTAAGAAAATTCCTCAGTAAGGTACATTTGTCATATGTGAGTTGCTGGTCAGACATTGGGCAGTAGAATAGGGCCTGTACAGAGAAAACATCATTAGTCCAGAAACATCTTAGTAAATAGACACCAGGGGAATATGCACAAAGAAAATAATATGATAAAAGTTCAAGATCAATAAGGGAGAAGGAAATTTTTCTCCCATTCAAGAATATTTGTAGGATTAGAAGAATCTCCCTTCATTCTGCAAATACAAAACCTTTTAAAATGTCTTTTAAACCTGAGACGGACTCTCCAACCCTTAAATAGTCTAGCTATTTAACATATCAGTTTCCACAGTCTAGGAGAAGCTATCATCTCCTGAGCTATGGAGTTGGTCTCTCTTCAGCCCCAAAATTTTGTGATTTATTTTGTGATTTGGATGAAAATGAAATAACTCCTGTAGCCATGGCTGGAAGGGGAGCCTAACTGACATGCAGGGTTTGTGTCACTTACTCACCTGGTAGGAGACCTTGCTTCAGACACAACCAAGGCAGAGTTTCATAATGAAAATCCATATGTGGAAATATTGCTGTCATCATCAAGGCCTTCTGACTGTACAAGAAGAAAAACAGTGTTTCTAACTGAGGTTAGACAAAACATCGACTCACATATAGCTGAATCTCCTGTAGAGAAAGCAGGCTCTAGTTTTAACATGAACTAGCTGGTTAGGGTGAAGACTTTGCAGAGGTCTGGAATTTGCCTTTACTCGCTAGTTTTTTAAAGTGTAAAATTTTCCACTAGGAAGCAATGCATCTTTTTTCCAACATACTAAAGATGAATCTTTTGAAGGAAAAACTTTCTAAAAACATAGGGCAAATGTGGGTGTTATCAACAGCCTAAGTTTCTTGTACATTAAACTGTCTTGCTAAATGTAGTATTTTTTTTCTTAGTCTTAGTCTATACAGTATGAGTCCATTGTTTAAATCATATCTACTCTCTAGATTTTTGCTTAGAATGTGGATTATTCAGGACATGGAGTGAACAATACTATTTTTGGAACTTTTTGTGATATTTGATTTCATAAAAAGATTGTCACATACCAGACCCTAAACAAGTGTACTTTTTGCTTGTCTCTGTTGCTAAATTTAACTTAGCTCTCCAGAGATTAAATACAGATTCATTAAGCTGCTGCACGCTTTTATCCATTCTCGTGTTCCTGAAAGATTTCTCATTTATTACAAAGAAAACATGGCTAATTGTTAATTAGAAAGTGCATACAAATGTGATAGGATTTAATTAACTCAAACAAATACAACTCAAACTTTAATAAAAAGATTTAGTTGTGTGTGGTTTTTTCTCTTTTTTTTTTTTTTTTTTTTTTTTTTTTTGATTTCCTGAGAAAAGTATAGATTCACGAAAGTCCTATTTAACATCCCAGTTACTCTGGGGCTTTGGTTTACAAAGAAAACCCTAAAATACAGTTGAAAATCTCCAGTCTGTGCTTCAACCTTTGCTGAAACAGTTTTCCAAAGTTCTTTCAACAAGAAAAATATCATGAGAAAGCAAGTCCATAACTATTAGATTCCCCACAGAAAATAAATAAATAAATAAAAATCCTTTGTATCCTGGAAATGCTAAAATTTACTTTTCAAATAAAATGATTGATTTCAAAGACATTTTACATTAAATTATTTTGGTTGTGTAGGTTATAGCTTGACTCAGCAGCAACCACATTGCGCAGAATCTCTGCCAAGTCAAGTTAATATCAAATTAGGATCTCTCTTCCCATTGACCTCTGAATATTCAGGAACATGAAGAATCAGGATGTAAAATACACAGAGTATGCAATAGAATCCTAGTATTTGGGACTCAAAGCTCCCAGCTTACCTTCCTAGTAAATTCAGCTTGTAATGTTACAGACTAATTAATAGGTTTTAAAAATAACATTAAAGATAAATTACCATTTAAGTTAAGAGATTAAAATTTACAGTTATAATTCAGTGTATAATTTAGGCTTAAATGAATTTATGTGAAATCTGAGAAACAGCAGAAAAATATATGAATTGCATATAAAAGTGGAAGTGTTTGAAAGACTTCAGATTGATGGATGCAATAAAATGAAAATTTCTCTTTATCACACACTGTTTAAATAAAAGTTACTGATTCCTTCTGGCAGGTGTCCAATGATAGTCTAGCAGAAGGCATATATTTTGTCTGTAACAGGACTCCTGAAAAATAGTGGAATACGAAGGATTTACTGGAAAGTCTCTGATTCATTCACAAGTTTCTCTCTGATGGAAAGTCCTGTTGGTGAAACTTGTGCTGTATTAAATTTGCTCTTATCTACTATTTAATAATTACAGGGTACATCTAATTTCCCACTTTTCAGTTTAAAAAGAAGGAAGGAAATGAATATTCCACTCCCTTAAAGTGCATTGGGATAGGGGCTTAAAACAAACACAAAAAGTGATACTGCATAACATAATCTAGAGATAGATCAAAGAGAATTTAAAAACTATAAAAATAACTGCAAAATTAAGAATCCAAAACAGCCTCAAGAATCCATACATGTCAAACAGTCCTAGGGTCATAATATACCTGCTGTTTCTATGTTGAGGAAGAAAATCAACAAAAGAAAGGGAAAAAAAAAAAAAAAAAGTTTAATCTGAAGTAGTAGTAGAGATCAGACCCTTAAACATGGGTAAACATCTCTGCTTTGTAGAGGGCATTTATTGCTTGTAGACAGGTATTCAGACATTGGTCCCTGAAACAGTTTTTAAATCTGTATAATGTGTTAATAAGTACAATGTTCTACTGGTAATTTGCAGAGACAGAGTCTTTTGTGTATTAATAAAAAAATTCATATGGGGCCAAAAAAAAAAAAAAAATGAAGACTAAAGCCAAAAAAATCTGGGTTGGATCTGCTGATCTGCTGTTTTTTCTACAAAAGTTTCAGTGTTTCAATATCTTGTCTTGCAAACTGCTACATTTCCATATCCATACTATTTTCTTCAAAAGGAAATGATTTTACATGCAGATTTGAGGACTCACCACTTTCAACACAATCTGCAAAACTCAGTTGCTCTGGACTGTGAACCATCACAGGGTACCTATGTATCACCATCTTGCAGGTTAAAAATAAATTTGAAAACAAAAAAAGGGGGGGAAGGAAGGGGCAGAAAGATCAGGCTTACACAGAGTTGGTCATCCACTTTTCTGGTCACCCATCCCATCAGTGCCTTAAGTGTGAGAGACTATCCTTTCTGCTTAGCTGAAATATCTTATATTTGTAATTGCAGCTCTACTGTGATTAATATTGCATTCTTCCCAGTGCAGTCAGCATATCAGCTGCAAAATTAGGAGGGATGGTAAAGCATTCAGTGAGTCTCTCTATCTTACTTATGTTCTTTTTAAAAAAGTTATCCTGCAAATCTTTATAAATTGAAATT
This sequence comes from Netta rufina, assembly GCF_964035555.1. Classification (NCBI taxonomy): domain Eukaryota; kingdom Metazoa; phylum Chordata; class Aves; order Anseriformes; family Anatidae; genus Netta; species Netta rufina. Next base: position 5,791,904 of record NC_140123.1, read on the forward strand.
TAAAAAAAAAAAAAAAAAATCAAATACACAAAGAAGCATGTTCTCTATTTACCATTTTTCATGGGTTGAGAAAAACCATGCCACTTTATGACCCTAATAACTAGTGTGACTTTGAACACCATAATACAAAACATCTGTGTCCACTCCCACAGTGACCAATAAGAGCTAATTTTCTATAGCCAGGACAAATTATTATCTTCAAGGATGATAGCATCTGTCTCTGTGATGTATAAACATGTCTTCCCCTTTGGCCTAAGAGAAGATTCATCTAAGCAAGGGAGCAGAAACAGGGGCATTATAGCAAGGATACCCCTTGTGGGAAACCAGCTGTTAGCTATTTATCTTTGTATGGCCGATGAGCCTTTATCCAACATACAGCTGTTCCTTACTCTCCTCCTTATTAGCTACACCTGCCTCAAGCAGATGAGTGTGATTGTTAAATGCTTTTCTGAGTATTTAAAGTTTTATACCTGTTTTTAGTATTCCCTTGTTCTGACAGGTAGTAGTTTAAAGACATTGTCAATTTATCTTCACAGTAAAAAATAGACAGGCTTATTTTTATTTTCATAGAGATGAATGAATTAAATATTCCATGTATTTTAAGGTATTAAAAATCCAGGCAAGACAGCTGTTTTCTTCTATCTGTCTATGAATTCTTAATGCAGCTATAACATTATGTGACCTCAAAATTTTTACTGAGGCTGAAATTTCCCATAGGAAACATGTTCTTCTAAGCATATGTCACACAATTCTTCCTCTTTGTATAAGACAGCTAAACATTTAGTGGCCAGTTAGGCCAATTACAGTGCCATTTTTCCAGTCAGATGACAGCACTGGTTTTGGCAGCACAGAAGCAGAGAGGACATTTTCTATCCACTCACATGGTCTTATACTGGATACATAAGGTACATTTGCTTCCTACCCTACCTTTTGTTATAATTGTTCTTAAATCTGTTCTCATCTGCAGTGAATACTCATATCATTTAGCAATTATTTTTTTTTTTTTTTGAAACAGTGCCTAAAGGCCCTGTCAAAAACTCGAACTGCCTTTTCGAGGTATTGCATAAATATGCAGCATGATATTGTAGGCTATACAGATAGAAGATTGGAGGTGAGAATTAACAGATCTAGGAATAGAACATGGGCATCCCAAATACCCACTCAGTGCCCTTTTTGTTTCTCTATTATATAAATGATTGATTCATGATTGTTGTAACATTTACATCTGAACCCAACAAATCATTTTTGGAAAAACTGCTGCCCAGAATTACAAAAGCACCTAATGTCACTAAACACAGAGTCACAGATATATTTTGCTGGGGTTTCAACTACGTCACATCCCTTGACCAGAAGCCACACAAGTGTCTTAAATTCTATCCAACATACATCATGGTTGACAAGTACATTGAGAGTGAGCACACAGTAGTCAAAATTCATGTGACGTGAAAGCTGCTTTCAGTTTTCAAGCAGATGAGAAAGAGCAGACCCTGAATACAGCTGAGGTTGCCATTCATTTTATACCAGGCACTTACTTTCTGGCATATTCTCAAGGAGGTCTGCCTATAGCAATGGTAACTGGAGACTCCAGGACCTGGGCCTTGTCTTGTGTCCTTGACTGTTTTGGTGGGAGCCCAGAACCCTTGTCAGAGTAGCAGCAGTGTTCATGAAGCACAGCTTCTCTCCTGACACCATTTCTTGCTGGCTGGACCTCCATCCTTTCCTGAGATCCCAAAAGCTGCAAGGCTGCCCCTGTGTCTCACTAACTTCATTCATCAGTGGTTTATTCCTCTAGTGCTCAGGAAAAACATGAAATGATAATTGCAAATCATTCCGATAGATAAGCAGGTCAAATAAAGTAGTGTCTGGTAATTCATCTTCCCCACTTCTTGGAATTAACGGGACTTTCTTGTAGATTGAGAATAAATTAATCATGATTCTATAAACCAGAGAACACTGGTAAACTCAAACAGAATAACGAGTACATGACAGGAAGTAGAGCATATCATATGCAAGGATGTATTTGCTCATTAAGCACTACAAATAAATATGCAACCTTCTATTCTGAAGGACGTGAAGGATGGGTTGTAGGTGGAAAACACTAAAGAGTAACAAATAAACATTTGCTCTTATTCAACCACCCACGTTTTTTCTTGTAAAAATAGATACATGCAGACAGACAGAGAAACAAATCAAAAATGGGGGCAGAGGCATATGCAGAACATATTCACAAAGATTTAAATACGGAATGTTTGGCCCTTTGGGATATGAAGGTTGTCTGAACTTCGCTATCTAATTGGGAAAGGATTTCAGCTGCAATTCAATTATTTAATACAGTTTACATTCGTTTTTCTGCAAGAATGATTGCTGGGGGGGGAAGGGGAAGGGAGACAAATTACTATTTTTCTTCCCTCTACCTGTTGTCCTCCCCATAGTCATCTAGATGCAGTGCGGCAGGACATCTGAGGCTGAAAGTGCTCTTTGGCCACACACTAATACCAACATTATACGCTGTATTATGGACTCTGTTCTTTCTGGTCAGTTTTTGCATGTTGATTCTTAGTATTGTGCTTACTGTAGCGTGCTTTTGCTTAGAAACTTCTGAATTACATCATCTAGGGAGGCTTCTATAGGTTTCTATACTGAATTCCTTCTTATTCTCAAGAAAAAAAAATGTAGTGTCTTTATACATCAACTGTGGAGGGCTATGTGCTTGGCTATCTGTAATCTGAAGCTGATAGCATTTTAGAATCTGATGTAGGATTGAGTGACAATCAGCTAATGAGGTTACCTCCTCTAGGGTCTTGCTCATCTCTCCAGAGCCACAGCAGTATAATAGGTTGCAGAAGGTAGTTATGAAATCATTTGCTGTTCTACCTTCCTCTTACTTGTACAAACGAAAATCTCACTGTGCCACAGCACAAAATATTATCAAAATGCTGTTTTGAAGAGCCATGCAGCTTCTGAAAACTAAAATGTCCTTGCTATATACCTCACTGTGTAGGGTAAGGCATGTTTTCCTTCTCATTGCTAATGTAAATTAAGTCTTCTAGAGTCTCTGGAGTCAGTTTTCCCCAAGTCATCTTCTCTCTGAGTCCTAGAGACTAAAATTTGATCACTGTTATTGGTTAAGTCTTTATAAGATGTAGCTATTTCTTATTGTTCTAATAACAATTTGCCTCCATTTTCTCAATCTAGGTTGCTTAAGAACAAAATCACAGAATCACAGAATTGAAGGGATTGGAAGGGATAAATCTTTTTGAGATGGAAGATTGTTATTTCCATGGTGAACTTAAAAACAGTTTCAGTTTCTTGACTTCTCCTCAAACTCTGATGACTAGTGAACTCACCCCAGCATGTTTCTTCAAGTGCCATCTATTTTTTATATTCCTTAAAAATATAATCCCTGTAGCCTCAAGCAAATCTACCCATTTTAGATGCTGTCTGAAGTTTTTTAGAGGGGTATTGTTAGTTTTTAAGTTTGAGGCTTTTTAAAAAACATTACGTGAAGATTATAGAGGACAGACAACAGAGTGAGCATAAAATTGCCTTTATTTCCTGCTTACATATCCCTTCCTCTTTGCTGTGTCCACCAGTGTTGAAGCACTTGCAGGGGAAGCAGGCGATCAGGCCCAGTCAGCATGGCTTTATGAAAGGCAGGTCATGCCTGACGAACCTGATCTCCTTCTATGACAGAGTGACGCGCTGGGTGGATGAGGGAAAGGCTGTGGATGTGGTCTACCTTGACTTCAGCAAGGCTTTTGACACCGTCTCCCACAGCATTCTCCTCAAGAAACTGGCTGCTCTTGGCTTGGACTGGCGCACGCTTCGCTGGGTTAGAAACTGGCTGGATAGCCGGGCCCAAAGAGTCGTGGTGAATGGAGCCAAGTCCAGTTGGAGGCCAGTCACTAGTGGCGTCCCCCAGGGCTCGGTGCTGGGGCCGGTCCTCTTTAATATCTTCATTGATGATCTGGACGAGGGCATCGAGTGCACCCTCAGTAAATTCGCAGATGACACCAAGTTAGGTGCGTGTGTCGATCTGCTTGAGGGTAGGAAAGCTCTGCAGGAGGATCTGGATAGGCTGCACCGATGGGCTGAGGTCAACTGCATGAAGTTCAACAAGGCCAAGTGCCGGGTCCTGCACCTGGGGCGCAATAACCCCAAGCAGAGCTACAGGCTGGGAGAGGAATGGTTGGAGAGCTGCCAGGCAGAGAAGGACCTGGGAGTGATGGTGGATAGTCGGCTGAATATGAGCCAGCAGTGTGCTCAGGTAGCCAAGAAGGCCAACGGCATCCTGGCTTGTATCAGGAACAGTGTGACCAGCAGGGCTAGGGAGGTGATCGTCCCCCTGTACTCAGCTCTGGTGAGGCCGCACCTCGAGTACTGTGTTCAGTTTTGGGCCCCTCACTACAAGAAGGACATCGAGGTGCTTGAGCGGGTGCAGAGAAGGGCGATGAAGCTGGTGAGAGGCCTGGAGAACAAGTCCTACGAGGAGCGGCTGAGGGAGCTGGGCTTGTTCAGCCTGGAGAAGAGGAGGCTCAGGGGTGACCTTATCGCTCTTTTTAGGTACCTCAAGGGAGGCTGTAGCGAGGTGGGGGTTGGCCTGTTCTCCCACGTGCCTGGTGACAGGACGAGGGGGAATGGGCTTAAGTTGAGCCAGGGGAGTTTTAGGTTAGATGTTAGGAAGAACTTCTTCACTGAAAGGGTTGTGAGGCACTGGAACAGGCTGCCCAGGGAAGTGGTGGAGTCACCATCCCTGGAAGTCTTCAAAAGACGTTTAGATGTAGAGCTTAGGGATATGGTTTAGTGGAGGGCTGTTAGCGTTAGGTTGGAGGTTGGACTCGATGACCTTGAGGTCTCTTCCAACCTAGAAAATTCTGTGATTCTGTGATTCTGTGATAATTAGTATCCTTATGCTCTGCTGATGTTGATATACTTAAAGTCCCCCTTTGATGGTTATTGCATAGGCCATTTAGTTATGTGTCTTCCTTTGTCTCTTTTGAATTCTTGATCTTTGGTATACTAGATGACATCTTAACCCTTTTCTAGGACTTGAGCCAACTCCCTGTTAAACTTCTGGAAGCTGGACTAGTCCCTTAAGGATGAAGTAAAAAAACAAACATTATTCCATGTTAACCAAATGCCCATTTCCCATTCAGTATGATTTAGAAAAGAAAAAGAATAACACTGTTGACAAATTATTTCCCCTGGTTTCTGAGATCATGTACATGATGACTGCACTCACTGGACCAACCAAGGTGTACTAAGCTATAGAATTGTTATGAAGAAAAATGTGTTATAGAAAAGCTATAGAATTGTTATGAAGAGTTGAAAAATAATCCTAAAAGTATCTTTTCAAGTTGTGTGATTAAGAGCTTTCTTTCAATCTCATAGAAACAGGCATAGTCTGAAAATCAATGGGGATTGTTTCCAATGTATGGATGTTAGTCATTTGTGTTTAATTATGATCAAATTGTCATTTTATCATGTTAAGTGTATATTCAGTATTTCATATTTATAATATGCTCCATATATTGCACCACAGAGAAACCAAACATTTATGAGAACAATCAGGCAAGTCTTTATTTAACATTTTTCTTCCATTATTTCAAGCCAGTAAAAATAATAAGTTAACTCATCTTGGTATAGAAATAGCTTTCCAGTGGTCATTGATAAGACAGTGCTCACACAATTTACCCTTAAAATGTTGGTGTTTTTTGCTTTTTTTTTTTCACAACCACTAGGAAAAAAAGAAAAGGCCTAAAAACCACCAGTTTCACTTAGGTTCGATGACAGTTCCAAGAAACGTATCTTTAAATGGTAAAGCAGATGTATCATGAATCCACCTTAATATGTTGTAAGGAAATTTACCTTTTGTCATCTGAGGTGACTAACTCCTAGCTCAGTTATTCAGAGCCAAAAAGATCAAATAAAATCAGAGGCAGGGGAAGGAATCCCACACTTGTCAATTATGTATTTTTTTCTTTCATAGACAAAGATGTTCTAAACATATAGTTAGGTCTTTGATGACCATATCTACTAAGAATAAGCAAATACGAAAGAGCAAGTTTTACACAGTTGAGTTTCTTCTACTGTTTTGTGATTCTTTGCTTCAGAAAATGCCAGGGAAAAAAACAACAAGAACAACAACAACAAACACAAACAAACAAACAAACAAAAAACATGGAATACCTCACAATTATGGAAAGAAACTCAGCCTTTACTTTAACATCCACCAGTCATCCCTTCACTCAGTGTAGATGGTTCATTTGCTGTCTTCCTTAGAAACTAGTCATGATGTGAAAGACCAGTAAGGCAAACTCACACACAAAGGATGATTCATGTGTATCAACAGCAATTGTGGATGGAAAAAAAGGTGGTACATGGAGCATGTGAGGCGACATAAGGACATGTATCAAAGACACTTTGGAAGGGCCCTTTTATATCCTTCATGGAAAAGTTGGCTATGTCACAAAATGATGCCATCAGGTTTCTGGTACCAAAGAAACTAAGCAACAGTGCAGCCATCTTGTTCACCTTCCACTTTCCCATATCAGTGGAACCAGGTGGACAGGAGTACTGAGTGGTTCTCTGCAGCACAGACTGGATTTTTGTCCCAGCACATGGGAAATGTCGTTGTAACCATAGTTCAAAAATCCATTCAAGTTGCTACTTTGGCTAACTATGTATATTTATTTTTACATCTCTATTATACTCACTTGATTTAGAAGATCATGTTGCTTGTGGTTGATTTAATTAGTATTTGGGGAATTGGGTCTAGCAGGTTGCATGACTGCTTGCAGGGTGGAAATTCTCAATTAGCAGTATGCTAATGAATGCACAGAAGCCATGTTTTCTCATTTTCACCTTTTACCCTTTGTACAATTTCAGAGGATAAAACAGGCCAGTTATAATTTTTGTTAGGACAGGATTAATAGCTTCAGTTCACACGTTCAATGTAGGGTTGCTTTTGGTATCTCACAGAACAGCAGTAAGGACAAACCATTTCGATGCTCTCATTTCTAGCAGTTCATATGTTTTAAGTATTTGAAATGTTACTTTTTTTACTGAATCTGTGCATTTGCATATTTTAGTAGATTAGATTCATTTTTTCTGTTTCACTCAACAAGGTTCATCATTCTTTACAAGTGTAATGGGTTATCTTTGGAATCAAAATTTGTATTCCAACTCTGCAAAACTGGCATATACTTTTGTGCTAGTCATCTTGCAAGTCATAATAAGAATATTTTTAGCCCTTTTCTGCATGTGTTTTTCCTATATAACATTTCACAGCATCAACATAACGCCAATAGGAAACTCAAAACAATTCACTCAACTAGTTTAAATGTTACTGTTGAGAAAACTCAGCTGGATTTAATGGTGGCTGCATTGGGCATTAGAAAGCGGTGTGTGTATTCTGTCTAAAATAATATATTCAGCAATAAGTAAATAGTTAGAAAAATTTTATACAACTGTGTAATAGGCAGATTCTTTAGGTCTTTCTGCAAAACAAAAATTCTATTGTATGAGCCAGACTTTTGTTGTTGCTGCTGTTGTTGTTTTAATCTGGCTTCTATTATTACAAAGTCCTTTTATATGATCATGATGCTAGGGTCATGCATAGTACAAATATTATTTCCACTTAAATGACACAAAGCTTATGAATATATTGGAAGGGGAGAGGGAAGATTTTTTTTTCCTTTCTCTAATGATGTGGAAGCTGCCTCAGCAATAGAAGTGGTGAGATTACAATTGATTTATTTCTCTAGTATGGAGTTATCAGGCCTATTTAAATAAAAAAAAAAAAGTTGTGGTCAAATATTATTTTTATATAGACGGTATTTCAAGAAACCTCTTTTCTGCCCATCTCAGTAGGTAATTGTTATCCACAGCTATTACTATAAAATTAATTGGAAAAAGAAAAGAAAAGAAAAAAAAAAAAAGAAGAAAAAGAAAAAGAAAAAAGAAAAAAGAACATCCTTGCCTGAGTGACTAGAAAGCAATGACTTTTTTTTTAACACAAAAATGTTTGTCTTTGATGAGCAATGAGAAAAGAAACTGATGAACAATGTTTCTTTTCCGTGTTTCATTTTCCAAACAAGTTTCTCAAAGAAGCTTCCTGCTGTTTTAAAATAATGCAGAACATCATACTAAATAATTACTAATAAAAAGTTATTATCTGTTTCTGCAACTACAGCATAAGCTAGTTGTCTGACTGTAAAGAAATAGTATAAAGAAGCCTGGGTAAAAATATGGAAGCTGTATTACTGAAAAGGATCAACACAAAATAAACTTTATAGTTACCTTCTATATGTTTTTCTTTAGTGACTGTTTCATATACCCATTAAAAGAGAGATATCTAAAAGTTAGGAACAACTAGACGAAGATGAATATCAAAAATTATTCTTATAGCTTTGTGCAAGTGATAGTAATTGCAATTTTTTTTTTCTTTTGGAATTTGGCATGAGTTTTTAATTCACCTTAAGACTTATTCAAGCATTCCCACCTTTCCATTTAAAAGGCATACATAATGCACATTTCACTTACGTCACTTTTTTCAGAGGATGAAAACAAAATAGCTACTATTCACACGTGATTTTATGCCATAGCCAGGATTCACCTGAGAGTCATAGCCAAAGAAATATTCAAGTCAGAGATTTGTCTGCATCTGTCCATGTATTAAAAGCCTCCTCAGAATGAAATAAATAGTGTCCGAGAGTGTAACCAAAATACCAAACGGACCAGTCTGTAGGAAAAAAAAAAAAAAAAAAAAAAAAAAACATACTCAAATATCCTCAAAATTGGATGTTCCCATTTAAGCTGTGGGAGATGAATACAGTGGAGAGAAAATACTCATGGACCAGTAGGATAGCTATCAAGCAAGTGAGCTTTATGTATGCAGCAAGACCTGAGGCCAGAACACTGAGGCCTGGGAAGGATAAAAGCTGAGTAAGGGTCTCATTTTTTTCTTGCATCACAGTCCTGTTTTTGCTGGAATCTCTCTGCTGAGGGTCCTGCTTTATATGTAGCCCCCAACTCCAGTCACAAGCTTTCTTGAAGCTTGCAAAGCTTTCTTGGAGCTTCATTTGTGAAGCTTTCTTGGAGCTTCATTTTGCTTATGCAGTCAAAATGCATCTGAATTGGGAGCTACCTGCTTTGCCAGTTGTATGGTCCCATCTCAAAAGAAATACTATTTCATTCACAGCAGCTAGCAAGTACTTTAGATTTTGTTAGTATTCCCCAATCAGTATTGTGCTTATATTAGCTGCAGTAGCTAGCTTCATTTCATCTTTGTAACATATCAGCAACTTGGGAAGGGTGCAGGACTTGGGAATCAAAAGCACAGTGATAACTGTGATTCAGCAGTTGGCTTAGAGCTCATCTTCCCCGGCATAGTTCAATGTTCTCACCCAGCCTTGCAAAATGCACTGACTACAGCTTGAATCCTGAATGAAGAAGGAAAACAGGGCTGTAGTCAGTGAAATCATTTTAATTGAACAGACCTTTTCAAGCTCAACAGATCAGGGATGTTTTCACAACCTCCATATTTGGTGGCATCTTATTTTAATTTATGAGTGGAAGAACTTGAGTCAAGTTGTCTGAAGTCTGTTATTGTGGTGGTTTTATCGTGCTGGGCAGCTAAACCCTACAACTGCTCTCTCACTCCCCCTCCTTTAGATGAGGAGGGGGAGAAGTAAAGCAAAGAACAACTCACGGGTTGAGATAAGGATAATTTAATTAAAGGGAAATAATTATAATTATTAAATAAAGACTACCATGAACTAAACAATTTAACTAAGGGGAAATGGAAAGGGGAAAAGGGAGGGGAAAAGGGAAAACAAAAAGAAGGGAGGAAAACAAACGAACAAAATAAATGAAAGCTATATGGAAGTGCAGAGGAAAAAAATTACTCTCTACTTCCCACAAATGAGCGATGATTGATCACGTCCTTGAAGCAAGGCCTCAACGCATGCAGCCGGTGTTCAAGAGGAGGACCGACGTTTTCCCAACGAGAGCCCACCCCTCCCCTCTTCTTCCTGTTTCCACCTTGTATTGCTGAGTGTGACATCACATGGTATGGAATATCCCTTTGATTGGTTTAGGTCAGCTGCCCTAGTGATGTTTCTCTCCTCACTTTTTGCCCACCCCCTAGGAGGGTTAGAGAAAGGCCCAATGCTGTGCCACTGCTGCTCAGCAGTAGACACAACACTGGTGTGATAACACTGCTGTTCCAGCTACAAGTACAGAGTACGGCACTGTATGGGCTGCTGCCGGGAAAGTTAACATTCCAGCCAGACCCAGTACAGTTATTCATGTTTCAGTTTTAGTTTCTGCCACTTCGTTTTAATGATCTTGAAAGCTCATAAAGTTTTGCAGGATTTTCCCATTTTCTTGGCATAGCATAGATATCTCTTCAATGATTCTCCAATGAGATATCTTTGCATTTAGACTAAAATACATATTCAGAATCAGTCTTCCTTACTCCTGTTTAATTACTGTGATTAGATCTAGCGTGTACTTTCACTGTTCATTATAAACTTTGTTCTGTCTTTATGCCATAGATGTTTTCCTGATGCTTTTCTTTCAAAACTAAACTCTGAATATTTAGCACCTGATTGAAAGCCCCTGGCTGCTTTCAGGGAACATTTTTTCAGCAATAATCTCATTGATCTCTATCAATACTTGCTCACCAGAGGGAGTAAGAGGACTTCTACATAATAACATTTTTTTCAAAGCAATTCATTGCTTAAACACCAGGAAACACATTTAGATATCCTGACACTGGTGGTATAGTCCACAGTACAGAACTCGATGGTAACAGAGTATTTAGCCTGAGTATTGGTGTCAAAACATGGTTTTTGGCATGTTAAAGGGCTCCAAAATTCAGCCATCCCTGCATTAATGTAAAAGGGATGTGGGAGTGGACAAAACTCTCCAACACAGAGTGAACCTACAGGATGGTTTCCTTCAGGGCAAGAAGAAGCAAAGATGTTTCGAGCTAAATTCAGGCTTCAAACACTCAAGAGGTCTAGGAGGAAAAATTGAAAATAGAAGGATATACAGTTCCCATGGAGCAGAAACTCTGAGCAGACTCTCAGCACGTGCTGTACACAGTAGGCCTGATTATCTTGTGCCACACCTACTGTGTAGCTGATCTTTTCATAAAGGACAATTGCTGTCCTAGATGCCTGGAACATCCTCCGTAAAAGTAGCTGATTGCTGTGAGAAAACCTATGTCCAGTATGTTTTTCAAAACACACTGTGAATTCAACAATACCTATGGAAAATCCCATAGAAAGGCTTTCTGAAATCGGTTTTTCACTGAAAGGTCAAAAACTTTTTATCTGTTGCAAAGGGGCTCAGGACCTGTTGACTTAGGCTTTGAGACAGAACTTCTTTAAAGACATGTCCATCTTCATGAACAAATAGCAGGTAACTCAGATCCCCGTGTTCATTGTCCGCATATTTGAGGAGTGAGGTGACTTGCTGGTGTACTTGGGGCTTAGATTAGATCTGATGTCTTACAACCAGCGGAAGTGAAGACCAACAGTTACACTTCCACTTTCATCCATTTCAGTGACCAGTCCACAACCTGACAGCCCAAGCTGTAACTTCATAGTATCTGTCTTTTGACTTAATCTTTCTGCAACTTGATCTTCCCAGTATTTTCTGTCTGCACTGAGTTTTTGGCTCAGTCCTATAACACGACATTTTCCTTAGTCTGTTTAATGAGGTACAACATATCCCTCTGCTGATTGCTGTAAGGATGAAAAAAAAAAAAAAAAAAAAAAGGAAATTCACTCATCAGCTCAGAGAGGTGCCGGGCACAAGTGGGAGCAGGCATAGGAAATCAGTCTCGAAACTTCCACAGATCTGGAGAGAGATTAACAACATCAAGCAGGCTAATGTATTTCAAGTACCACTTAGTAGCAACCCATAACCGTTACTGAACATATATTTACGGGAAGCAATTCACCCTTTTCCTAGTTTTTGGTCTTTCTGAAGAACAAAAAAAGAGGTTATAAAAGTCACTATGTAGGAGTGAGCTACTTCAGAATAAACTACCCACAAAACCTCCCTCCTCTTTTCCATCAATGACTCATATCAATGCAATTGATGATGATGATGATGATGATGATATGATGCTGATGATTAGATGATGATGACATCTTGTCCTCGTACTTTCTAAGTGGGATGGGCTTTCCAGAGGGAACATTTAGACTGATTAAAATAAAATAAAATAAAATAAAATAAAATAAAATAAAATAAAATAAAATAAAATAAAATAAATGTCCAGATGGAATAGCATGTTTATCCATTTTAGACCAGTCTCTCAGGAGACATACTAGACTTGTGGAAGGCACACTTGAAACTACACCCAATGTACATGGACTGGTTGAAATTACACCAAAGAGGTCCATTTATCTAGGAGGAATTACAGACTACTAAAATACAATCTGACTACACTGAGACAGATCAGGAGTACCCCATGTAAATCAATGAAATAAAACTGGTTTAGGAAATCACAGAATCACAGAATTGAAGGGGTTGGAAGGGACCTCAAAAGATCATTGGGTGCAACCTCTCTGCCAAAGCAGGTTCCTTAGAGCAGACTGCCCAGGTAGGCATCCAGACAGGCCTTGAATATCTCCAGAGAAGGAGACTCCACAACCTCCCTGGGCAACCTGTTCCAGTGCTCCATCACCCATTTCTTCGTACCCATTTCTGTAGCCTGTCCAGGTCTCGCTGAATGGCAGCACAGCCTTCTGGCGTGTCAGCCACTCCTCCCAGCTTTGTGTCATCAGCATACTTGCTGAGGGCAGACACTATTCCCTCATCAAGGTCGTTGATGAAGATGTTGAACAAGACTGGACCCAGCACCAACCCCTGGGGAACACCGCTAGTCACAGGTCTCCAGCCAGACTCCGCACCACCAATCATCACCCTCTGAGCTCGGTCAGTCAGCCAGTTCTCAACCCACCTTGACGTCCACTCCTCTATCCCACACTTTATCAGCTTTGCTAGCAGGATGTCATGGGAGACAGTATCAAAAGACTTGCTAAAGTCAAGGTAGATGACATCCACTGCTCTTCCCCATCTACCCAGCTGGTGATGCCATCACAGAAGGCAACGAGGTTGGTCAAGCATGATTTCCCCTTGGTGAATCCATGCTGACTACTCCTCATAACCTTCTTCTCTTCCAATTGCTTGGAGATGGCATCCAGAACAAGCTGCTCCAATACCTTTCCAGGGACAGAGGTGAGACTGACTGGCCTGTAGTTTCCCGAATCCTCCTTCTTGCCCTTCTGGAAGACCAGAGTGACATTGGCTATACTCCAATCTTCAGGCACCTCTCCTGTTCTCCAGGACCTTTCAAAGATGATAGAGAACTGTTTGGCAATCACCGCTGCCAACTCCCTTAGCACACGTGGATGCATCCATTGGGACACATTTCTCAGGGGGAAGCCCTTGAAGCAAAGACTGAAGCAAAGAAAGCATTCAGTATCTCCGCCAATAGACATCTGCAATAGTATCTGCAATAGTATCTCTGCAAATAGATAGCCAACCCTAGAATTTTAAAGGAAAATGCCCAGACACTCTTGTTTCGTTTTATGCAGAAGATGTGTTGAATCTGAACATAGCAATTAATTTAAATGTTTTGACATAACAAAGTATTCATACATCAGAACCACGTTTACAGAGGAGAACAAAAAAATACCAGTTGGCTTGGAGATTTCATATTAAAAAATATAATCTGCAGGTCAGTTTGCTCATATTTTAATTGCTCAAACATTTTAGCTTTTTGAAAATTAAGATAACTGAACTGAGCAGTATAGCTGGGACATGTACATCTTAGCAGAGCTTGTCTAGGGGATCCACTTTGAAAAGGATAAGGAATTGCTCTGCTGGTATCATACAGATTATGGAAGACAAAAGCAAGCACAAATAACAAGGGCCATTTATGCTGTATCTTGTATAGCTGTGGTTTTTTACTTGCAGGACATTTAGTCTCCACACTATTCCTATGGTGGATCTGGAATCTTCTTTATTTAATTCTCTGGAGCTATGAAGCAGCTCAAGAACTCCAAACGTTTTCCAAAAAGCAAAAGTTTCTCCTGCTCAAATGAATTTATAACCCAACAAACCCAACACTCATGCTTTGCTGCAAATTTCATCTTTGCTACAGGCAGCAATGAAGCAGAGAAAATAACTACATATATCTAATTCTTGGCTGCATAATGTAGTCTATATTTCTACAGCACAGTATAAATTACTAAGTAGATCCACCTGTTGTCTAATATCCTTACAGTGCGGAGCCTTTACAGCTCCTCAATTTAAAATTAAATGTAAATTTGAGTATGTGCTTAATTGTTACAAATAAAATGGTGAAATCAGTAGAACTTGAAATAGAAATTATACGTACAGTTATTTCATCTGATTTTATACTTCTGTTTCTCTTGGTTTGGTGAACAGTATGCAGTTTTCTACTTCTAATAAAAATAAAAAAAAAAAATAAAGAAAAAGAAAATATTCTGTCTGCCTTAGTTAAGTATATGCAGATGATCAGGAGTCTGCCACCCACAGACACATTAGGGACTTTATTGTGGAAGCCTGTTGCAAGTTTGGGCAACACAGACTAGCATCATTAGTGACTTTGCACCAGTGCCTGGGAAAGGAAGATCATGAGTTGATGGGAATTCCCAGACTTGAAATGGGTGGCCCAAAATAGTCTCTCTCTTCCCATTTGCCTCTTTTCATACTGGGCCCTTAAAGCCATGCCAAATGCAAACATAATGTATTGCAGTGTCTTTTTAAAACAAAAAAGTGCTCATGGTCAACCTGTATGAAGCCTTTCTAGGGAAGCAATTGTCACAGCAGATGGTGTCCTTTTTGTAATCCAGGTTGCAGAAATGGCAGTGAAGCAGTATGAATATTGTGTAAAGGTTGTAAATGTCACAGCCTGTTACTGCCTGGGCACCTGTACAGAGCAGGTGTCAGTGCTATTAAAAATGTTCATCCTGTGAGGCTACTCCTCTAAAGTGGGAAGGTATGTACTGGAACCAAGTTCTGCTGCTTTGGTCACCTGGCTTGAGCTCACATTGGGCAACAAAGCAGTGGAGAAGGGTTAAACCATGCATCAAATCCAGTAGAATGACAAATAAATTTCCTGTCTAACAAGGCAGGGAATATGTTAATAGAAAAAAAAAAAATGTGTTGCAGGTGAGTACAAACAGCTCCAGCTCAGCCTAATCCAGTGCTGACCATTCTGCAAAGGGTCTTGCTCTGTAATGCAGAACTGAACCAGGAGCATGGAATTTGGTGAATTGGGACTTTCTTGACTGTGGAGAGAATGCAGTGGGGTATTACTATTATTCTTTATTTCTTCAAGTCATATTCAAACCCTGCAGGGAGGAAAGGTCTGTAAGTGTCTTGATATATCATGCTATAAAATTCAAGGTGCTGAGTGTTTTTAGTTCTAAAGATCACAAATTGCTTGTAACTGAAACTTGGGCAGCTAAATCTACACACGAGGAGAAACATATTTCTAAGTCTTAAATTAATTTAATGTGATTTGCACTCCAAAATGTATTTTATGTGCTTTTCCCAAATGTGTGTATTATAATACAAGATATATCAGTGAAGATAGTTGAATGCTGTAAGACTTCCTTTATTTTGTGCATGGAAGAGACAAGGGCTAAACTCAGGGCTGATTTAAAATGACACAGGTCTGTCAAAGTCAATAAAACCTCAAAGATACTCATAAAGGGATAGTCATTCCTGAGTTTTCTGCAGTGTGGCTTTTGGGTTCTTGCCTTCATTTTTTGTGATTTTGTAACTTATTGTGATTGATATTCTAATTTTTGTAGTTAGTCTTTGTAGGTGTTTCAGATATTCATATTTTGGAAAATATTGTCCAAGATGTAGTTTCTTTTCAGGACAGCATGCATTTTTAGGAAGCTTGAAGAAAAATAATCAGTCAATGAGCCCTGACTCTAACTCAGACAGCATGCTATGGACAAGAGGACAGTTTTCTCCTCTGTGTTTTGGGTGCTGTGTAATATAGGGATCAAAAGTTGACTGATTAAGAACTACACAGAACTGTGATCATGTAATTAAAGACAATTTGTGACTCAGCAGATAGGAACTGTGGCAAGACATTTATTTTTATCATATTTTTAGCCACTAGGTGCCACTCTGTGCTGTGGGAAGACCCCTGCAGCATCCCTGGTAAACAAAAGAGATAATGGCTGGTTTCAAGCTATGTGGAAGTCTGTTCTTTTCTTTTTTTTTTTTTTCTTTCTATAGATACAGATCGTGTATGTTCAGCATTCTACTTTACTATATCATGTGTTCAGACGAGCAGAATTAACTGTTGAAAGTTAAGTTTGAGTGGATGCTTCTTGATTTTTGAACAGTTACTTCTGCAGTCTTCAAGCCCTATTACTGTGGAGGAATAAAGTGGGGAAAAGAATAAAATATATAGATGTAGCATGCTTGCCAAGCATAGCATTGTTAAGTCAATACAATTATTTTTCAACTAAGCAGCTGGAAAAGATATGTAGCAACACTCAAAGTTAAATCAACCTTGTATTGATATATGAAAATGCTGATGGTGCAAGGGGACTACAAACCAATCAAGAGACTAATTGTAACCCCGAAAAATACTAATAGGTTCTCATTATCACAACTACAGCGTATCTATTAGAGAGGACTGTATCTCTGTCTTCACCTGCTTATTAGAATGGTGCGTCTCTTATTAGCACTCAATAAGTAGAAAACCTATTCTGAGTTTACATTTGTGTATAGTCTCCCAAGAGCTGATTGCTGTTTCCAAGGAGACAACTCACTTTATAAAGACTTCCTGTTCTTCCACCACTGGAAAAAAAAAAAAAAGTGGGGAGGGGATGGGGGGGACGGACGGGACAGGAACAGGACAGGTCAACCCCCAAATCCCTGCCTGACCTTGCCTTCAGCTCAGCTACTTCTGAGTTCATTGATTCCTGCGAGTTGACTGGGCCCAAGAATACTATCAAAACAAAATACACTCTGTTTATTCCTACAGCCACATTCACTCCTTGTTATTGAGGGTGGCTTGACAAAACAGTCCCCTCTCCCTTCACAATTTGTGCCAGGTAGAACTAGATTATTGGCATATCTACTGGATTAGGGACAAATGGGCCTTGATTATCCTAATAATGCTCTGAAAGTAAAGGAGTTCAAGAGTACATTATATCAAACTGCACCATATTTCTCAGAATTTATTTCTTGTGAGAAAAAACACTCTCTAACTATACAATGTTTTGGAACTGGACAAGATGATCTTTCTGCATCTGTCCTTACTCCAAAGTTCTTTCTGAAAACAGAAACTCTTCAATTTCTCACTGCCACCTGTCTCTTTCATGTGAATAGTCACCCGATGTGACTTACTGTGTTGTGAAAAGTGGATGGACTTACTGTCAAAAAAGCCTCTGCATGATACTTTAGAATCATAAAATAAAATCATAGGATATGTTGAGTTGGAAGGGACCCACGAGTGTCATTGAGTCCAACTCCTGGGCCCACACAAGATCCTACTTTGGTAGTGAATAATCCCTTTGACTGTCTTATAACCAAACTGCTCACTTTCAGTGTCTAGTTGCAAGTCTTAATGAGGATCCAAGTCTGATAAACATTTTCACCAAACCCTCACAGATGTCAGACTCACATACTTCTTACTATGGCATGCTTGACATCTATGGCATTGCTTGCTTGGGAACAATTTTTGGCATATTAGAAGCCCTGGCATATTTGGGCATATTAGAAGACCTTATAGAGGTAGAATACCAAATATCAGCCCCATCCCTAGAAGGGTTTAAAGCTAGGTTGGACAGGGCCTTGAGCAACCTGATCTAGTTGAATGTGTCCATGCCCATGGCAGAGGGTTGGAATGGAAGATCTTTAACGTCCCTTCCAACCCAAACCATTCTATGATTCTATGATATAAATCGTAGTCTATTAATAATTAAAGGAAACAAAACAATAAGAACAACAACAAAAGTATTAAGTTTACATATACCTAATGGCAATTTTCCCAGACTCCAGATTTTCCTCTGGTAGTCTTCCCTAAAAACTAATGTAGCCTCTAACACCTGACCTGATTCCTTTTCTCTAAACCTCACATTCAGCAATAAAAGGTCTACAAGACAAATGACATTCTTCCTTCTGGAACAAGAAAGAAAAATTACATAGCTGTTTTCAGGGGAAAGAGACCTAAATTCTAGCCATCGTTTTCCAACTTTCATATCCACTACTGGCTGAAAAGCCACTTCTGAGATCTCAGACAGGGCTAAATATGTTGTCCTTTCTCTCTACCACCCTTGCAAAACAAGAGGATGCCATGACAACCAAGAGAGTATATTTCAGAGACACTAGTGTTTGTACTGACTGCTACATGTTGCAGAGCTTATTGCTACCTGTTGTAACCAGTGTAATTGATTTCATTGCTTTTATACTATTACGTCTGCAATACACTTACTGGTACTCCAGAAACCTATTATTCTATCTCTACCAGTTTCTCGGACTCAGTAAATGTACAAAACCAGACATTAAACCAGGCTTTCTTATGATATCTAGGTTCAGTGTTAGGTTCTTTAGTCAAAAATCTCCAACTACCCTTTTCATTCCTCACCTAACACAGTTTAAAGTACATGTATATAAGAAACTAGGTTACAGGCATCTAACATCTGACCACTGCACAAGACCATAACTTGCATCTAAACCAGCTGCATGCAAAGTAAAGCTATAGGTCATAGAAATAAGAAGAGCTGCTATAAAAATTAAGGTCTCAGAAGTGATGAAGCAATGAGTGTGGTCTTCACCTTTAAACATCACCAGAAGAAGCGGATTATGAATTATTCTCTTCCATCCATCTGAAGCATGCTAGGTTGTCACAGAGTAAGAAAACTCTTCAGACATACTGTGGAAAAGTGTCCTAGGTAGGAACATTTTGATCAATTTCTGATAGAGCAGTTATTAAAACAAGCACTGATACTTGGGTTGTTAGACATTGGAACAGGCTGCCCAGGGAAGTGGTGGAGTCACCATCCCTGGAGGTCTTTAAAGGACGTTTAGATGTAGAGCTTAGGGATATGGTTTAGTAGAGGACTGTTAGTGTTATGTCAGAGGTTGGACTCGATGATCTTGAGGTCTCTTCCAACCTATAAATTCTGTGATTCTGCGATTCTGTGATTCACCTATTTACAGCTTGCTTATGATTAATGAAACATGAAAGAGCCTACTGATGTCTTTTTCATTGTGGTGATGACATACTCCTGTCTTGTTAGTTTGCGGGATTTCAAAGTATAGTTCAGTAAGGCTACAGACACTCAAAAGGCTACAGACACTAAACTCACTTGCATATGGAACTGTCATCTTTTGCTTGTGGTCAGCCTTCACAGCTGGCCAACTCTGATAATCAGTTTAGATGCCAAGCATGAGGGCATCATAAAATACTCAGTGTCTTGAACACCAACAAGAGACTTTCCAGTTTCTGGGAGATATATTATTCTGGTTAAGTAGAAATGGATTCCAGCAAATGAAAATGTATGAAAAGCTACTACTGATCTCACTGCATGGCCATAAATAATTATCTTCATGTAATGCTGATTTCCAAACAAGCTCTTTTTTCCCATCAAATATTCTTCTGAAGTCCTTTGCTTAAGGATCAACTTCAGCCAGAGTACATGAAATCAGATGAAATGTAATACACTCTTTAAAGCTACAATGCTAATGCTTTGTTACTGGCCTATAGCCTTCTTGTCAGCCTCTTCTGAAGCTGCCAAATGAGTCTCCAAGGAGCTATCTAGGGTGTTAAACTGCTTCATCAATCCTGACTGCCTACAACCCTCTGCAGAACACAGTAGAGCTACTACAATGAGTTATGACCATTCACTGAAAGAATATGCACATTCAGAAAGCCTTTATATACAACATGGCTTTGCGTATGCCCATTAGCCTACAGCCCATCTCTATTCTCAGTCTTCCATACAGTTAGGAACCTTGAACACTCAGAAGGACTGGTAGAATGAATCCCACCCAAACATTAACACACTTAAAAAACCAGCTGTGAACAATTGGTGCCACCCTCAGCTGAAAGAGCCAAAGCAGCATTTAAAGATAAAAAATAAACAAATAAATAAAAATACAACATAGAATCCAAGGAACTTAAGACACTTAACCTGGATATATTTATTCATAGCCATAGCCAATTTACATTCAGTTCCAAGCCTGACATAATTTGGATTCAGATTAGGATCAGGAACAGAAGCCACAGATGGAAGACTTTTATAATTTCTATACATAAATGCATTTCCCTTGACACCTTTGGAACCTTCGATACTTCAATCTTGACTGAAAAAGGTGATAGGCAGAAATCTGTTATAATTCCTAAAAATATTCATATTCTTCCTGTCATTTCTGATCAGGTCTTTTCCTGTAAGAACTGAGTTCTCCATCAGAGGAGTTACACATGGTCCAGTTTTCTCTTTCATACTTTTTAACGTGAGCATGAAAGCACTAAGTTAACTGCTCAGGAGATGTGAGCTCAAGTTACATTCATATATAGAAAAAAACACTGCTCCTGTATTTCATAGCTGGAGGCTATATGACCATTTCTGAAAAAGACCACTGGTTAAGTGAGATCAGGTAGTGGGAATGTACATCTGGCTGAAGCCAAATCCCCACAAGAAGTTTGATACAGGTGAGCATCTATATAACACAATATATAGATGCAATATACACAATAAAACACCATAACACAACCTGCGATGATAAAAATACATGCCTAAAATCATCAGCGAAGCTGGTGAGGGGCCTGGAGAACAAGTCCTACGAGGAGCGGCTGAGGGAGCTGGGCTTGTTCAGCCCGGAGAAAAGGAGGCTCAGGGGCGACCTTATCGCTCTCTACAGATACCTTAAAGGAGGCTATAGTGAGGTGGGGGTTGGTCTGTTCTCCCACGTGCCTGGTGACAGGACGAGGGGGAATGGGCTTAAGTTGCACCAGGGAAGTTTTAGGTTGGATCTTAGGAAGAACTTCTTTACTGAAAAGGTTGTTAGACATTGGAACAGGCTGCCCAGGGAAGTGGTGGAGTCACCATCCCTGAAAGTCTTTAAAAGACGTTTAGATGTAGAGCTTAGGGATATGGTTTAGTGGGGACTGTTAGTGTTAGGTCAGAGGCTGGACTCGATGATCTTGAGGTCTCTTCCAACCTAGAAATTCTGTGATTCTGTGATTCTGTGATTCTGTGATCAAATTTGTTGACAGACTGGGAGCACTCCTGGATTCCTGAATGATATTCAAATGACTGATGTTATAAAGTTGCATGTATATACGCTTTATCAGATTTGTTTACCTAGGAAATTCTACTTGACCCTGCAGCATAATAAGCATAATGACATTATTAATGTCCTATTGTTTTTCTTGATGGTACTATACTGATATGCTAGAATTGGGCATTAAAATTTCAACATTTCTAGAACTCATTACCACATCAACTGCTCATTAATAAATGTCTGGTTGGAAAAGTTAGTGTAGGATTTAGGTTAGAAACCTTCCTTTCGTTTATTCCTTAATAGACTTGGATAGACTCAACACAACTAACCAATTCTATATCAGACCCAGTGCAATCTGGATTCATACTCAGAAAAGGATCTGATGGATGATCTCCAACTCCATCAGTAAATCAAAACTATTTTTGCTCTTCTGTAAGATTTAAATTAAATTTAAGGTCTCAAATTTTATTTTTAAATATCCTCCAGGATGGAGACCTAGAGGCACTAAGAGCTTTATCATGAAAACCAAGACCACATTAGAACTGTGCTGGCCCAGCTAAATTCTCCAAAGAGGAAGCTGATACTTTCTAAAGCCTGTATTAAAGCATCCAGAACTATGACCATCACAGAATTTGCAACCTTTTGTTCCAGGAACAAGAAATGCATTTTTAAACTTATCTTTATTTTATACAGGGAAATATACAGATTTTCAGAAGGAAAAATATCACAACAAAATACACTGCTTCTCGTACTTCTCCCTCTAGAGAATGGCTGACAAACACTGTGACAGAAGGCATAGTAATATTTTTGATGGGCATTTGTTGAAAGACATTCCAAAATTACAAAACTACGGTGACTATACAAGGTTCTGCCTTCAGTGACCAACCTTTTTATGAGGCCTGCAGAGCTCAGAGGTACAGACAAGAAGTAAGAATTGAAAGTAGTCATTTTATTAACAGACAGAACTCTGCAAACACAATGAACAAATTTACCAAGAAGATGAGACTGTCACACAGCAGCAGGATAAATTTGATATGTAAGGTCACCTTTGTGGTACCAATTTCAACAACCTTCAGAAACAATATCCAATTTATATATACAAGTACATATATTTGCAAAGTTCATATATTAACTGTGGATTGTGTGTCCACTTTAGAAAGTTTCATTGTTTACCACATTTATTTGGATTAAGCATTATTAAAAAAAAAAAAAAAGTATTCTGAATGCTCACATAAGAACTGCCAGCTCATCACTACACATGTAGACAAATTTCTAATTAATTAACTTTATTGATTTAAAGTTAAAAAAATAAAAAGTAAATTCCTTAGAACTTAGACAATATATATATGTTTTATTACTATTGTTTCAATTTTCTTCTGCTCCAGGCAAATTCTACCATAAACAAAAGCTAATAAACCTTGATTCAAGACTTATAACCACCACATAATGTTGCAAAAGCAGCAAAATATGAGTCTGTGCAGCAGCCCTCACTTTAGTTAAAAGTATTTTTAATGACTTCATCCTTCATGGTTGCCCAAAGCACCCTGTGAAATAAACCTTTAACTCTTACATCGTTTCTGTCTTAAGGGTAATGAGCCATATGCGAAGACATCTGCAATGCCTGAAAAGAATGATCATTAATTAGAGAGAAGACAGGACACTTTCTGACTGCTGATATGGGAAGAAAAACCTTTCAAAAAGTCACTGGGATTAAGAAAGAAAATTTGTCCTTTAGTTTGCAAGATATGAGCACTCTAGGTATGATTTTTATTTCTTGCATGTGCTGGGAAGTAAAATTGCTACACTGTGAGAGCAAGACACCAGAGAGGAGACGGAGAGCCAAGAGAAGGGAATTCTGGAGGGGTGGGGAAAAAAAAAAAAAAAAAAAAAAAAAAAAAAAAAAAAAGCTAAAACAACAGCATATGTTGTTTGTATAGAAACCTCTTTCTGACTTATCTGGAGAGTCTGAAGGCAGACCCAAAAGCAGGGCACAGACTGGAGGCTTAACCTCTTCTTTTCCCAACTCTCATTGCCCTTAGTTTACAAATTACAAGGTCAGGCACTTTAATCTTGCAGTTTTCTCTGGAACAAGGGGAAGCTTTGGCATCTCCTCCTGACTGAACATCCATTTTAAGTCACCTTCATTTACACCTTTATGTGGCACCATCTGGTGTCAGGCACACCATCCTGCAGGGACAGCCATTTATGCCTTGCAATGAAACATGTGAAGCTGTTCCTGCAGTGGAGTGGCTTTTTTTTTTTTTTTTTTGGTATAATTTTTTGACTTCTTCATTGGTAGCGGTCCCTGGCTTTCTCCTGGCCTGGAGAAGAACAGCTGGAAGTGTTTTGCAATGTAAAGAACAAAAAATACCCTCACAGAATAGAGAAAATAATTTACACAGAGAAGTAGAAAGAATGATTCATGGCAGACTGAGATAAGAGGAATGAATCATCATCACCTTGCTGATCTTTCTCCATTGATCATAAAGGGAAATGAGACAGCTAGTTCAGAACAGATGCCTGACTTTTAGACTCCTGAAGTTAGGCGACTGTAATCCCTGTCAAGCTTGAGAGATGAGTGCTTCAGAACCCAAAGTTGTTCTTTGTGTTCTAGAAGGTAACTCCAGGCCAGGAGTCTGTCTTATGTCCAGCTTTAGTGTCGGTTCAACTCACTCTTTTGTTTTTTATCATAAAGACTTACTTGGCTACTATAATATAGTCTTTGAGGAGGGGTATATTTGCCAGAAAACACTCTTTTACAGAATAGAAAGTATATTTTTTCCATCCTTTATAGCAGCTACATACATAAATATCACTGACTTGTACAGGATTTCAGCTCTGTCTCTATGAAAATTATGGTTTACATGTCCTAACTGGCATGAAAACACGTAAGTTTAGGTTATTCATATAGCATGTATTTATTTGCCATGCTAATTGAATAATACAGTGCTCCCTCATAACATGAAAAATCTCAGTATATAAGGTAGAGACAAACTAACACATGCATAACAGATTTGGTCAGAAGCACAAGCTGACCACAAATCAACTTGGTTTAGTATGGCCCAGAGTTTCAATTAATAAATTCTGTTGTTATATCACATCTAAACAAGAGCTGCTTGATGTCACATCACCTTATAAAATGGAGCACTAGTGATCAGGTCTGTCTCCGTTCACTTTCAGCTAAACAAACAGTTCAAGCATATCTTTTCTCAGCTGAAACAAACACTCCTCAAGACAGTCATTTTTTCAGCTAAGAAGTTTGGCCCTGTGTGCTCAGTCTGTTCCCCAGGTAAATCTACCCCTGGAAGTGTGACAATCATTAAATGAGGGTTTTGATGCATTCTGGGAGTTTCTGGAGTAAAACCCCTTGGCAGATGGAGACAGCATCTGAACAATTTTGTTAGATTTGAGCCAGCATCATGACTAATGTATATACATGACCTATGGAAGTTGGAAAGAATATTTGAAACAAAAAGAAAAAAGTGCCAACAGAAATCTCCAAAAGGATCCACCTCCTCCTGATGCTGCTGTTAACTCCAATTAACTAGATGTTTGCTACTAGATTATTCAGAAACAGAGCAGTTTAATAATAATCACTACCTTTTCCACAACAGAAAAGGACAATGGCAACTCAAGGGATTAGCAGGTACACCATTACGTTCAGTGTTTAGGACATTGGATCCACTGACAAATTATTTCTGAAAAGTAGCAGACAGAAGCATCACACATAACACAGCAGCTCTTCAGAGGATCTTATGGAGTGAGGAAAATGCAAGTCTGCAGTGTTATTTCTTAAAGTCATCTGTCATTCAGAGCAGTAAATAAACTCTGCAGCATATTAAAAAAAATATTGTGTGCTTAGACAACGCTAATACTTACATGCTAGGAAGAAAAAATAATGTGATCATACTACTCAGTATTGGCATCTTAGTAACTAATGTGGAGGAAATCACAGCTATCAGACAAAGAGATAGGCCTCAGGTGACACTTGGAATTAAGAAAAACAGACAGAAAATAAATGTCTGTCTTGAACCGTTAGGAGAATATTGCTTTAAATGTGGGGTTTGCTCCAAACAACAGCTTGGCAATTTCTGATTTTTAGAAGGAAAATCTGTTTCCTTTTACTTGAAACATTTATGGATCATAGCCCAGCCCTCAGTGACAGATGCTGATAACACAAAAACTACAGCTGACAGAAATTCTCACCATGAAAAAAAAAAAAAATATTATGACTAAGGTATCCATACTGCCAACACTTATTTGTAGCCTTAACTTGTACCAGACAAACATTTCAATGTTTGTAGCATCAAGTTTAAATGGATTTTTTTTTTTCTTTCAATAACAAAGCCTGTTTGGCATTTCCCTGCATACATTACTAAGGACAGCAAAGCTGAGTTATTAGTTTCGGGGGGACAAGAGATAAGCAACCAGTGATTTTCAGGATTGAGGCTGCAAGCCTGGAAACATCAATAGAAGCAGAACTGTAATCCTGAAAACAGAGTCAAAAGCAGGAAAAAAAAAAGTTACTAAAGTAAGCCTTGAATTCTGTTTCAAAAGGGATGTGATAGAACTCCCTAGGTATTTATATCATCCAAACTCCTTGGTAAAAGAAGGCAACATATTTATCACAGCACATCTAGAGAAACAGGCTCCTGAATGCAAAGAGCCCTGAGTGATCATATTCAGAATTGTACTCTGGTATTTTGTATAGAGTTATTCCTGATATACTCCGCTGAGAGAACAGGGATAATCTCAACAGGGGGAATCACTTCACTATCCAAGCAAGTAGACACATCCTCTTTAGTCCCCTTTCAGCTCAGTGAAGGGAAACAGGGTCTCATAAGGCACAATTAAACTCAGCTCTTTTAGATAGTGGCTTCAGATCACAGCCTGGAGAGCTGGAGGGTATCATTCGCTCATGCCTGTAAGGGGAGATAAGGGTGGCCGTGACAGGCTGAATTCAGTGAGATAAAACCCACCCTAAATCACCAGGTTTAGAAAACAGACATAGGTGTCCAAAAAGGATTCAGAAATCAAGACGTCTCTGACACAGTCTTGCGTAGCCATGGAGACAACCAAGACCTGTTGGAGTGAGTCCAAAGAAGTCCATGAGAAAGATCAGAGGGCTGGAGTACCTCTCCTGTGAAGACAGGCTGAGGGAGTTGGGTTTGTTCAGCCTGGAGAAGAGAAGGCTCCAAGGAGACCTTGCAGTGGCCTGCCAGTACCTAAAGGGGTCTACAGGAAAGCTGGGGAGGGACTCTTTGTCAGGGGGTGCAGTGATAGGAAAAGGGAGAATGGCTTTAAACTAAAAGAAGGTAGGTTTAAATTAGATTTAAGGAAGAAATTCACTACTACGCAGGTGGTGAGGTAGTAGAACAAGTTACCCAGAGAAGCTGTGGATGCCCCATTCCTGGCCAGGTTGGACAGGGCTTTGAGCAACATGATTTAGTGAAAGGTGTTTTTGCCAGTAGCAGGGGGAGTTGAACTATATGATCTTTAAGGTCCCTTCCAACCCAAACCATTCTGTGATTGTATGATCCAACACTGGTACCTGCAACAGCTACATTTGGATGTTGGGACTTCTGCTCCTGGAGATCATGTACACAGACATCTGCACATGTCCGTTTAGTATCTTCCAGCCAAATGGCAGTACTTTATGCTCATGCAAGCATCTGCTTTTTTTTTTTTTGCCCTCCACCTCCACAGAAGCAGTTCTCCTTATCCACACCCATAAAATATTACATCCCACCCACTTCCCCCCATGTCTCACAGACACCATTCCTTCTCTCTTCAGATGACCCACCAGCCTTTTCTGTGTAGCTGACAGAGTTTTTTGATGATGATTTTAAAAGAATGTTTAATTAATTAAAAAAAATGTTGGAAAAGTACATCTCTTCCATTCAAAATGGATACCTGCCCTCCTGCCACTGGGGTGCCAAAGACAGACAAATGTGAGGATAACAGTATCCCATTCTTTCTGCGTGTTATTTGTGTGTCTTAATAGTTCATAACTCATGGATACATAAGGGTTTTGGCAGATCTTTGAGTCAAGCTTTTAAAAGACCTCTTGGAGAGGAGGAGAAAAAAAAAATCCTTACTTCAATTTTCCGAAGATCTGGGATTACTTTATTAATCCCTTGTTGCCCTAAGGATGATAAAGCTGCCTAACTGTATGTGCTTCATGTGATATTTTTCTTCTCAGCATCTCAACAACAAGAGCAATGTGGTCCAACTTCCTCCCCATCCCCAGTAATTGAACCATAAACTGGCAAGCTAGACAAATGAGGGAACATAAGTGTAATTGCACTTAATTGACAGGGCATCACACCCTGCAAACTACAAGTTCAACAGCGGAAACATCAACGACAGCAGCGTATATATATAGCAGCAGTCATTTTTGATCAGGAATAGGATGTGGAGAGGTTTTAATTGCCATACTTAATGTTATACATGCCGTGCTACATTTAACCTATTTGAAAACTGGTGTGCAGGTTGCACAGCATTAGAACATTAATAAATTGCTGCTGCTGCATGTGGTTCCAATTGAAGAAAGAATACAACTCTCAGCTTGGGCAGCTCTTTACAAATACATATTGTTTACTTAGGCAGGGAAACAATGCTTCCCTTATAAACTTCCAGCGCTTCAGCAAAGGTTACACTTTTCTTTTTTTTCAAGGTGAGTCACCTTAAATGCCAGTAATGTTTTCATGTTTTCTGTTAATTGGAGAGAAACCAGAGTAGGTGACAGTTTGCATAATCTTCAGGACACAGTAAGGTCTATCTGGACCGTGCCTTCCGCACAGCTTAGAGATCACACATCCTGTTGGCTCATCTCTAATGGACGGCTGTCACTGACTGCACCTTTAATGTTCTTATTCAACACAAAGCAATTAGGAGCAATATTTTTAAAAGGGTCAGCCAAAGGACTGGATTATAACTTAAAAGAGGACTGATTTTCAGTCAGTGCTTGCCCAGTGTTTAAAATTGGCAGGAAAAATAAATTAAAAAACAGAAGCGTCCAGTGTGATTTAAGAAATCCTGCCTATGAAAAATAACTGCAGAATCCACTTGTATTTTCATGGGCTTTGATATAACAAAAATCTGTGTAACTGCTGTTCAGGATAGGTACATTTCAAACATACAGGTAAGCTTTACATTCACGTTCTGATCCTAAATCCCCTATTGCCGCGAGAAAAAATGCTCAGTCTGTGCTTATGGGACTCTGCCCAACATAAGACTACAACATTTTTAATATTCAGAGGCAGAAGAATGCAATAGGTGTTTATTCACTCTACCATTTTCCGAAGGGATAAAATCTTTAGTCCCACTCCTTATATAGCTCGTTCCACTTCTGTGCACACACCACCTAATCTGAGGACTCAGCTAGTACAGGAGTGTTCAAGTCACAGCTTCAAATTATACTCTCTTGCTTTTATACTATCTGTTATCAAATGTGCCTTTATACAAATTAACATGGACCAATTAGCAGGGGCTCCAGATAAGCCTTTATAAGTTTGATTGCATAGCAAAGACATTAAATGACTGATGTTTTATCTTCAAGTTACAAAACAAAAATAGCTAACTAGTATAATGGATCTATCCTCACAGGACTGACACATTCAGAATATGACTGTAATTAATATTTTAAAGGTTGGAAGTCAAGGCAAAGAATTTACATAGCAGAGGGCTTGTACTGCAGCAACAATCCTTTTAATATATCTGTCTGATAGATACATAATAAATACCAAACAGTACATTTGAAACAAACAAATACAATTGAAGAAAAAATACTATACAAACTGCCACAAGATAGCCCCTTTTTTCTTTGTTTTTCCATACACTAGCTTGGAAATGTTATATTATTTAAGACCTAGACTTAACTACTTCAACAGTTGTGACTACAAGGAGACCCACTAAAGCAAACTAAAATCAGACAGCTGCACAGAAATGTCTTCAACTTGTAGGAAGGAGTTCACTGTTACAGTTATACTTGAAGCTTGTTTTCTTCTATACTTGGCTGTGCTGATTTGCCTTATTACTTTCTATTCATGATTTGTAGACCGATACATGTAATGGCATATGCATTGTCTTGCCAGTGGCAACACTTGAGGCTACCTTTCAAGACTGGTGCAAAAGGATAATTCAAACCACTTGATGTTTTATTCACCCACTGTTACACATCTCCTTGGTTTCAAGAGGACTTTGAATAGTCCTCTTGAAACACACTAGTTTTAACATTAATTTCCTGATCAGTTATGCAGAAAGGGAAAAAATAACAGTGTTAGAGAGACATCCATGTCCATAATGCATCTTACAGAAACCTTTCTTTTTTTGGGAACAGTTTCATGAAGGTGGTTGACAATGGTTCAGCACATTTTTAAGCATGCATGACACTACACTGGGCAACACAAAACAACAAAAGTCAGTCAATCAAAAGAAAAAAACCAAAAACATATCAAATTAATAAAGATCAAGAAAACTAATGGGAACAGCCATAGGATCTGGAACAGCCTATGAGGAAAGACAGTAATTATTAAGGCTGTAGTGAGAAACCAGTATAGAGCCCTAAACTACCAGAGAGATCTAGGCCATATCTGGGGAATTTAAAAAAAAAAAAAAAAAAAAAAGATTTTTTTAAAGGCAAGGTTCATGGAGCCTTGGAAAACCATCTACAGATTTTAAAACCCCCATCACTGACGGGCTCAAAAACATGTTAAACAAACATCTGTCAAGAAGAACAGATGTATTGCTGACACTGCCTTCAAGGTCTTATGGACTTTTTCCAGCCTGCTCTATAAGGTACTATACAGCACTGCATTTCTTAATACAAACACACACACACTCATCTAAACAACACAGAAAACAATAATAGCAAGTTAGATGCACAAGAAGAACAAGCATGGCTTAGGAATTGATAAATATTAATTTCATAGCAATTATTAAGTAGATGGAGGTACTAAAAAGGTAAGCATGCATCTTAATAAATTGAATTACCTTTAGAAATGAGTAAATCTACCAAGTAATTATCGGTTCTGATGGAAACACCTTTTTAACAAAATACAGATTATTAAAAATAATAACTTGAAGAACACTAAGTTGGGAAGAAAAAAAAAAAAAAAAAAAAGAAAGAAAGAAAATGAAAAAATAAATAAAATAAATAAAAAAGGAGCTATATCTATACTAGTAAATAAAATGTGCCTGACACTGAAGTCCTCTGGCACAGAATGGTCCATGCTTGTCTTCTTACCCTCCAAAATTCTACATGTGCTTGCAGAATCCCTGCTGGAAATGATCTTTGGCCAGCAGGTTTTTTTCCAAAATATGCCCCCAACCATGAGTAAGTGCAGGCCAAAATTGTGCTAAGGACAATCTAACATTTTAACAGCAGGGACACCCAAGTTTCAGTGTCCAAGAATGTTTTCTGTCAAAATTTAATTTACTGTTATAAACATTACTAATGGTAGGAGTTCCACAGAAGAGTAATACCCAATTTGTTCTGGATTTACAGTATTACACAACAGTAAATACACTGTGTCAGGGCCCTGAGGGCATTACCATAGTGGTTGTTTGGGCTCACAGTGGCAACATAACCGTCTATGAACACTATGCAGCATGACAGGAAAAGCAGTGTGGAAGTGCTTTTGCAACCTAAGAAATTTAAAAATAAATAAATAAATAATAATAAAAAAAAAAAAAGAGAGAGAGAGAGAGAAGAGAGAGAGAAGACAGAGAGAGAGAAAAAACTGCATGAATTATGTCACTTAATTTGCAAAAGGAAGAAAATTGGTTGTATGTGGTTTCTGATGGAATCCAATGCTCCAAGTCTTAAGAATTAAAAAAAAATAAAAAATAATAAAAAAACAAACAAAAAAAATCAGGAGAATAAAATCAACACATAGACTCATGTAGACTCATGTCATCAATATTCCCAGGCTGTTCCCAGTGTTTCCTGCTGACTAGTTCTAGCTCATTAGAGAAGACTTGGAAGGTATTAAATATACAAACTTGATTGAACTTTATTTTGCATGGATTTGGGTTAGTATGTTTTGGGTCTGGACTAGTAGAATTTGGACAATATTACCAAGCACTAGCTAACTGTTTAGAAACCAGAAGCACTGTTCAGTCACTATTTCCACATCCTGGGGTTTATCCTTCAAAGCAATAGCCTTTAATTTTACTGATATGTAAGCGAATGGGATTGAAATCTGAGGTTTTGGTTTCCTCTCCTGATAGACAGGCACCTGCAGCACATAGCATCCATAGCAAGAGTTTCCTTTATTCAAAATCACAGTAGAGAAACCAGTGAACACAATGGCAAAGGAATGAACCCTCTTAGCCTCCTTAGTTCTGCCTTTCAGGATTGAAGGAAGCTCTTGGGCTTCCCTCTTCAGCAGCATTAGTCTCACTGCATTTCTGAAGCAGTGGAAAGTATCCTGCTTGACATTCAAGCAGTCAGAAGTTCAAATCCTGCTAAAACTGTCATGAAGTTCATGAATATTTTCTTCCTATACCTTGCAGGAGTACTAAACTCAGAAGGAAAATTACAAGGGAAAAAAATCATAGTAAGTGAAACCATGCTGCAATATCTAATGAGAACACAGCCTTTATTCTCATAAAAGTTCTTTGTGTTACTCTTTTATTAAGAGGGACCATGCCAATTTCTCTGTACACATGGCAGATCAGAAGGGGCTTTTATAATGCAAAGCCTTAGAGTATCTTCTGAATGTACCTGGCATGGCTCTGAATTTCCACTACCTACTGTTCCTCTTCATCTCAATCAAAGAGAATAGCTCTGAAGAAAGATTAATGAAAATCATTATTAAGGTGATTATTCGCAGAGATTATTTTCACTGTTAGTGTCTGAGGCATTCATAATGCTGTGTTTATGGGTGAGTGCCATTTACATTAAAGCTCCCAGATTCACACCCTTTTACTTTTTTAAGATTAGGAACCAGCCTTAAATTAAAGGGACAAATGCTGGTATCCTGGGTATAATTATTGTTCTATTCCTTCTGCTCAAAGGAAAAAGATAAAAGCAACTAAAATTATTTCTTAATTTCAGGCAAAAATGAGTCACAAGAACTCTACATAGTTTTTATTTAATCATATTTATTGAAATCAGTAATGTTTAAAGACATTTGACTGAAATATTTACAAGGATTGATAGATGTTACCTGTTTAAATCTCATTTTATGGTGAAGTACCTGGGAGATACTTAAACTAAATTTTCCTTCAGTGTCAATATTGAAAGTGTTACCAGAGATGCTGTATATTACACCCAGAGAAAGCTTTGTCATTTATTGCCCATTTAATTGCATTCTTCCAAGCCATTTGGTTCCAAAAAGAATTGAAAGTCTTTTATTTCTGCTGTGAAAAACAACTTTCAATCCCAAATAATACAACAAGCACATTATGGCCACTCATCTCTAATTTAATGTCCTTAACTCTATTGATGTAATTATGGATGAGACACATCTTGCTTGATTTTAGGTATTATCCTCTACCTCTGTGCTAGTCAACCTAGTTTCTATTTCACAGAGATCAAGGGAGCATGAATTGTCTAATGAACTTCAGATATATATTTTAGGATGAATCAGGAACAGAATTTCCTCCTGCATTTCTCTGAGCTGCTGCAAACATCAAAAATTTGGAAGGATGAATTGTGCCCCGTGTCTGCTAATCTTGCCAGTAAGACACATGGCCAGAGCCTTTTTGTCTCTCCAAATGACCATTACACCAGAGGTTTGGTGTGAGGCTGGAAGACCTTGGTGCAGAAGGTGCATGACAAAGCTTCCCAAGACATGATATAGACGACTTCTGATCTAATTTAAATATTCTTGCTACATTCTTAAGCCCTCGTTCCTTTCTCTGCTGGAATTTGGACACCTAACTAGTCCAAACATTTCTTAAAATAAAATAAAATAAAATAAAATAAAATAAAATAAAATAAAATAAAATAAAATAAAAATAAAATAAAATAAAATAAAATAAAATAAAATAAAATAAAATAAAATAAAATAAAATAAAATAAAATAAAATAAAATAGACCCAAAAAAAAAACACTTCAACTACTGCAAAGTAGGTGATGTCTCCTAACAGGTATATTAATAACCTTTCATAAAACCCGACTAATCTCATTTGAATTCAGCCAGAAAATAAAAATGAAGATTCTAATAGCCTTCAGGATATCATAATAATAGAATGTGGCTGAAACAAGACTACAGTTCTAATCCTGTTCCAGGAGAAAATATGAGTATAGCAAGAAAATGCTATAGACACAAGGCCACATCCTCAGATGATACTACTACTGGTCTTCTAAGCATACATTGACATAGAGCCATTGCAAGGAGTCTCAGCAGTTTAGTTCCTCATCAAGAATGAGGGGTTTGTAGCCTTCTTTCAGGTATATATGTGGATGAGATGCCCCAGAGTGTTCTCTTCTGCTGGCAGAACAGACCCAGCTCTCTCAGCCTCTCCTCATAGAAGAGGTGCTCCAGCCCCTTCACCATGTCGGTGACCCACTGTTGGACTCTCTCCAGTATGCCCAGGTCTCTCTTGTACTGGGGACACAGCAATACAGATGCAACATCACTAATGCTGAGCAGAGGGATCTAGTAAATCGTGTCCCTTGACCTGCTGACAATACTTTGCCTCATGCAGCCAAGAAAAGACTGTTAACCTTCTGAAGAGCAAGGGCACATTGCTGGTTCATGTTCATCCCAGTGTTCACCCAGACCCTCAGGGCCCTTTTCTGCAACATATAACAGTCTTTACATGTAGTAGTCTCAGAGAGCATGCAGAGTATTGACCTCAGAGGTACTCATTATTTAAACACTAATGGAAAGTCTGTTATGGGATGTAAATAGTGAAAGACCAAGCAAGGATGACTAGAAGGCAACTGTTTTTCACAACCAAAATATACTTTGAATTTAATTGAAACAATGGTCTTCAACTTAGTTTGAGAGCAAAGTTTCCATGGACTGTAACGTACAGTCTAGTATCAGTTAATGCAGCTAATCTAGATCATGAAGTCCCCTCTGCAGTGCCTGGGGTTGTGATCCAGAATATGGCTCCATTATCTGCTTACTTCTTGTCCATCATGCTGTAACGCATAAGAGCTTTTGGAGAATCACAAGAATTCAGTGGAATCAACTGCGAATTAAATACGTCATTAGTTATAGGTAGAGCACTGTAAGTGCCAACAAAAGCTCTCCAGTTTTGATCTCTGAAATGTTAGCATTACATAATTTTACAGCATTACCATAGATTTCTTAAAGACAACTAGATGACTGATATATTGTAAATTGTAATACCTATAAAAGATTGGGCAACTGAACAAGATTTCTCTCCAGTGGAGCCATGAATTATCTGAAAAAATATGACAAGTAATTCATCAAAATATAAATCACACAGTCAAACAAGAGTATATGTTCCATTAAAGCTTGAACCAAATCCCATCAGAATTCAACAGCAGGTTTTCTATTGACTTCAGGAAGCTCTGGATGCAGACCTAAAGGGAAATTCATGGCCAAAATGGAAGTCTCGGTATAAAGTGATATAAAGTTTTACATTGGAAAAATACACGTCTTCATCCATTATCAATAAAGTACTTGCCTCTGTGTAACATACATGTTACACATCTGTAACTTATATTTTTCAGATCAGTATCTTAATTTTTCTAGCCTGAACTGGAAAAGAACTTTTTTTTTTTTTTTTTACATAGCGAAATACTGGCCACTGTAAATACTGGCCACATAAATTTTGGAGTAGGAGATCCCTAGCTACTTATCATGGCAGCCTTGCCTCCACAGACATGGCATCCACAGACTTCTTTGTGGTAGTACTGTGTTATTCTCATGGCATGTATCGTTCTCTCTCTAAAGTGAACATACAAGGATTTATTGTGGAAGAAGGACCTAAGAATTCAAGAACCATGACTTTTCCCTCATAATATGAGCTGGCAATGTGTGCTTGCAGCCCAGAAAGCCAACTGTGTTCTGGGATGTACCAAAAGCAGCGTGGCCAGCAGGGCGAGTGAAGGAATTGTTCCCCTCTGCTCTGCTCTTGTGAGGCCCCACCTGGAGCCCTGCATTCAGCTCTGGGGCCCCCAGCACAAAAAGGGCAAGTAAGTATTAGAGCAGATCCAGCAGAGAGCCATGAGGATGATGAGAAGGCTGGAGCTCCTCTCTTCTGAAGACAGGCTGAGGGAGTTGGGGTTGTTCAGCCTGAGAAGAGAAGGCTCCAAGGAAACCTTACAGCAGCCTTCCAGTACCTACAGGGGGTCTACAGGAAAGGTGGGGAGGGACTCTGTCAGGGATTGTAGTGATAGGACAAGGGGTAACTGTTTTAAACTAAAAGTGGGTAGATTTAAATTAGAAAGAATTAGGAAGAAATTAATTACTACAGAGGTGGTGAGACACTGGCACAAATTGCCCTGAGAAGCTGTGGATGCCCCATCCCTGGAAGTGTTCACAGTCAGGCTGGATGGGGCTTTGAGCAACACGATGTAGCGAAAGGTGTCCCTGCCCATGGCAGGGGGGTTTGAACTAGATGATCTTTAAGCTCCCTCACAACCCCAAAAAGTCATTCTATCATTTCTATTGGGAGGGGGTGGGGGAAAGTAAGCACTTTTGTTTCTCTACCATCCCTGTCATCTGCACCATTCCCTTCATTTTCTTGTACGTCACTCTAACATGCCTCCACACACATTTGAGAAAATTTTGACAACCTCCCTTGGTTCCTCTGCAAGGACCGATCATCTGGAGGTGCAGAAGTGGCCAATTTTTTCCTACATCAGTAGCCAAGGTGGGGAGGAGGGAAATCTCCCTCTTGTCCCAGAAAAGAAAAGCAGAAGTGCCATCTGGCTGCCAGCCATGTAAGTCAAGAAAACGACTGCTGCATTTTTTATTAGCAAAACCAGAGTCCTGTACTCCAGCACTTAGACTTAACTTGACTTTAAATCCTGACTGATGTGTCGAGCTCTGCACTGCCTATTTATTTGAAACTTGCACAGTTTCCAACCACATCTGCTGGTAAAAACAAAGGATAATAATTCTTTCTGCAGTCTGCAGTGCAGAGCTTTGTGAAGTGCTTTTTACTGAAAGCCTGGGGAACTGAAATCCTTCTGTCATGCACAGAACAAACACAGCAGACACAGCTGTAGTATCAGCTTGCCTGCCCTGCCCAAGAGATTGCAGTGCTGTTTGCTTGGTCACTCTTCTGTCCCTCTGCTGGCTCCACCTCCCACAATTAATGGCTGTCAGTAGTAGCATGCTCTCATATGGGGTCACTTGTCCAGCACAGAGGATATCACTTGAATTATTTCATGTTCCCCACTAAAAATGGTTCATAAGAGCAGAGAAGAAAAATAATGATGTTTTCAAATTAACATCCTCTAGGCTTTTTCCTAGGGTCCAGAGCCACCAGACTTCAAAGCTGTTCAGCATTTTTTATTCAAGTTCTGCTAGACTGCATAAACAAAGACAATCTCAGACAAAGAATAGCAAACATCAGAAGAGAATTGTTCCAAGATGCACCAGAAATCCAGCTGAAAGCACTGCAAAAGTGTATGCACACATTTAAAGAAACTGTCTGAGGACTTGAAGGAAGATTTTGCTGTACAAACATTTCTCTTGTTTTCAGTCTAAAGTAACTAGAGAAAACATATTCAGAAAGAGGCTTTGTCTAGCGAGAGTCACAAGGAGGATGGCATATAATAAGACAACATAAATTTGCTCATCAAGATGAAAGTACCTAAGTGCAGAGCCCTGCAGAGGTAGCAACATGGAACCCAAAGCCCTATATGCAGTACATTGACATGCTACTGTGGCCAAGTTTAGCTGACCCCAAAAATTAAATGAGCTAATTATATGATCGCAGTTTTAGGGTGAATTCAATTCAGCACCAGGGCACCAAGCAAATTCACTTCAGCAACCTACAGTTCACTGTGCTCCTAAATACTCAGGCCATAAAAATCTACTTTTTAAGTGATTTGGACTTAAGTGATATAAGTTCACAGAAATTATTTAAACTTCACTACTAGAGATTTCCTTCATGGGGACATCTTTTTAAAACATTCAATACTTCTTAAATATATATATAGTATATATATATATATATATTGTTCTTCATGTTTAAATAAATGTCATGGGTGGTGAGGGAGATACAAACAATTCTACAGGGGTATACAGAACATGTTTCATTGGCTTCTTCATGCACCCATGGGGACAAAATTCCCACCTTCTGAACACTACTAAGATGTTAGCCTGGAGGGCCTGATGAGGGGTCTTTTCACATGGTTCTAGGTGGAAAAAGGTACTTCATTTTGGCTAACACATCTAGTGCACCTGAAGTCAGCTCCTCCTAAATGCATCTCCCTGAGTTCAAAGGAGAATCCAGGCTTGCCGCTGGCAGTAGCAACGATAAGACTTCCAGGTCAGAAAGCAAGTATGTTGCACACAAGGCAGGCAAACAACACTTTGCCTCTCCCACCCTCAATTCCTGCGAATGCAGACTTGACAGATGTGACCCACTGTTGGATTCTCTCCAATATGCCCAGGTCTGTGCTGGGGAGCCCAGAAAGGGGCCCAGCACTATTCTTGGTGCGGCCTCACCAGTGCTGAGTGGAGGGGATCAACTCCATTAACCTGCTGGCAATACTTTGCCTCATGCAGCCAAGAAAATATTGTTATTATTTTCAGTTCTGCCCATGTTCTCCTCAAGCTCTGTCTGGGAGACTGTTGCAGCTCACATCACAACATAATTTATTTACCTATGACCCAGACAGGCAAGGTGATATCTCAACCCATTTCTCATGCTGTCCCTTCAAAGATCCTTAAACGCTACAAAGACTGTTTGTAAATGCTGACTTGTCTCAGAGGTTTTAGAAATTATCCTTCCTTCTCTGCTGAACGTCAACAATAATCTGGTTAAGACTTGCCACCGGAAGACACTTTTCCTAAGTAGACAGCTACAACATCAATTGTCAGATTAGCTTTTGCAGCTTACTGGAGGAGCATCCACAACCTGATGTGAAGCCACTGACGTTGTGTTGGGACTGTAGGCACTGTGGGGATGGACCAGTCTGTTCCCTTTGACGTAAATCTATTCCCAGAAGAATGAGACACCTGCAATTTATTTCAGTTCTCAAAAAAGCTCTGAGAAGCATAGCAATCATTAGAGGGAAATCAATATTTATTTTATTAAGTTTAAAAAAAGAAATCAATAACTGTATTTGAAGACAGATACATAGATATAAGTGAAATCATGATGTCTAGCTTCCTACTACTTGTTATGCTCCATAGGGTTTTCATTCAGCTAGAAAACCCTCCAAGTATTTCACAGGTCTGCAAGCTAGGTTGTTATCTGTACTGAAGATGCTGACTGCTGCTTCCTCAAAATGTATTCATCTGGAAACTAGATTGCTGGAGATTCATTTGGAACTCATGTCTCAGCTCTTCAGTGTCTCCTGTAACACATAAATGTGGTACTTACTAGAGATACACATCTTTAACACTTCACTCAGAAAACTGTTGACTTTTTTTTTTTCTTAGCATGTGAAGATATTTAAGGAATGCTGATGTCTCCTGGGAATCCTGATGCACTTGAACCATTGAAAGTGGTAGGAGGTGATTTCAAAATACATAAAAGTTGATTCTTCTTTACATACTTGTGGAAGATGTTGCAGGAGGTGAGTGTGTCAGGTAGTATCAG
Source organism: Netta rufina (assembly GCF_964035555.1). NCBI lineage: Eukaryota > Metazoa > Chordata > Aves > Anseriformes > Anatidae > Netta > Netta rufina. Next base: position 5,830,925 of record NC_140123.1, read on the forward strand.
CAATTTTAAAAGGTTTTACACAAAGGTATGGCCAGCACGTCCATAAAAAGATATTTCAGAAAGTAGCAAGGGATTTACTTGGAGCCCTATCCAACAGATAAGTTGTTGAAGGGAGCATGAGGGAAATGGACACAGAATGTGGCCAGGCTCACGTACTCTTTCCTCAAAGGCATCTCCCATTTCCATTGCTGTATACAGACTACCAGACTAGAGAGACTGATTGGGCATTGCCCCATCATTATGAGCAGCTGGACATTTTCTAGTGATGATAGCAAGGTCTGTGAATATACTTGATGTTTAACCTGACTGTAAAGAATTCATTTACTCACTGATGAAGAAGTCATCCCTGCAAACCAGAAAGGATGGGTTTAAACTTTACTGTATAGTGTACATATTGGGGACCATATTTTATACAACCATAGAAAGAGCAATAACGAAAGCATCTCCTTATTACTGTTTAAAAGAGAATGCTCCAAGTTCTAGGTGTAATAAATGGCTCAGTCTTCAAAATAGGACGATAATCAAAGTTTACAATTTATTAAAGGAATAGAGGTAAGCAAACAGTGCTGGGTGCGCCAGGAGTCTCTGCTCCACCAAGACGCACGCCAGTTACATCAAGCAGCTGATTTTTATGCTCCTAGGCTGATACATATTCATTACTACTTCTAAAAAAAAACAGGGTTATTATAATTAGTTTCCAGAATCCAAACCCTCCTACTGGAGCATGCGTATCAGTCTCTGGTGGTCCCTCTGGGGGTCTCTCGTGCTGAAGGCTCATAGTCTTCCTCCCTCTTGTCCTTCTCCTTTGTCCAACTTGGCTGTATGTCAGAGACTTGTGCAACATCCCCTGCAAGCTTTGTCTTTTATTTGTTTTTCAGCTCTCCCTGTCTCCTTAATCTCCTGGTCAGATAGCAGAGACTTGCATAGTGTCCCATGCAATATTCGTAATAGTTAGCAGTTATTCTGAACCCACCCCCCCCACACACAGATATCAGAGACCAAGGAAAAGTCTACAAATACATTTCCCTTCAAGCTCTCTATTGACACTAATTGCTAAAACACTCCTTTGCAAGATACAAGAATTATATACATTAACCACTCTGTTTTTCTTAGACTTGTGGTTATACAAGGGTATGTAAGACAGAAGGTCACATTCATCATACCATGCGGCCCTAGCATTGTTCCATACTGACACGAGTCAGATGAACATATCTCACATGGGTGAGCTTACCAAGTAAGTGCAAACACATCGTATTACTTCTTACTGGACTACTAGACTGAATAAAACAACACAAAGTTTAGCCTTCAGTCAGTCATTTTCAAGAGAGCAAATAAATTCAGCTGAAAGAAGAGAATTTCAGATGGTAAACAGAAAGAAACTTTCAAATAAAAAGAGAGAAACTTTCAGACAGCATGCTTCAGGAAAAATAGAAATTTAAACTTAATGCAAAACTCTGCTGCTGGGAGTTTCATTTTAATCATTCATTTTCTTCTTGTTGTTTTTATTTGCACAGCAGTTCTGAACAAATTGAAAAGAGCTTTTTTCTTCTTTGGTTCAGGCTGGGTTCCTACTACTTCCAATGTAAAAGAGAATTCAATTTTGTGGTGATAAGTTCAAGAATACACAGATAAGGTACTTGTAGGAAACAGAAGGGGGAAAAAGACTACCAGGTATGAATGGGAAGTACTGAGAAAATACAGAAAAAGGAGCAATTATCAGCTGCATTTTACATACCACAACCAGACAGTCGCCTCCAATCTATAATCTTCAGCAAGAGAGAAAGTAGTGAGCTTTGGTGATGCTAATTTCATCTCTATTGTTTTGGAAAGATGCATTTACATTTTATGTGTGGATAAGCAGGACTAGACAGCTTATGGAGAGAGATAACGTAAGCGCTGAGCTCTTTTGAACCTTGGCAGCTTTCCATTTTTAATCTCAATTTATTGTCCAAACTCTATCTCTCTAATGGCTAGTCTAAATCCAGATTTAGATAAAAAAATATATGGGCTTGGTTCAAACTCAATTTGGGGCTGGATGCCGTGTTCTGAGGTGGAAACAGCACCAGACTTTGGAGGGAGATGGAGAAGTTTTAAGCTTTGCAGCCATCACTGTCACAAGCATGCGATATGAGATTGTAGTGGGTTTACGTGGCAAGGTTTTGGTAGCAGGGGGCCATAGGGGTGGTTTCTGTGAGAAGGATCTAGAAGCTGCCCCATGTTTGATAAGGGCCCCACTGCTGACCAGAGCCGAGTCAATAAGCGATGTTGTTTTGCGCCTCTGTGAGAGCATATTTAAGACAGGGGAAAAAAACGCTGTGCCACACAGCTGGGAGAGTGACAGGAGTGAGGAACTGCCTTGCAGGTGCCAAGGTCAGTGAAGAAGGAGGAGGAGAGGTGCTCCAAGCGCCGGAGCAGAAGTCCCCTGCGGCCTGTGGTGAGGACCATGGTGAAGCAGGATGTCCCCCTGCAGCCCATGGAGTACCACGGTGGAGCAGGGTTCCACGCTGCAGCCCATGGAGGAGACCACGGTAGAGCAGGTGGCCCTGCACCGACGGAGGCTGCTGCCTGTGGAAGACCCCTGCTGGAGCAGATTCCGGGCTGGACCTGTAGCCCGTGGAGAGGAGCCCACGCAGGAGCAGGTGACATGGCAGGAGCTGCTGCCCGTGGGGGACCCAGGTTGGAGCAGTTTTCTCCTGAGGGATGGACCCTGTGGTACGGACCCATATCTGGAGCAGTTCTGGAAGAGCTGATGCCTGTGGGAAACCCATGCTGGATCAGTTCATCAAGGACTGCATCCCGTGGGTGGGACCCCACAGCACAGGGGACAAGAGTAACTGAGAAGGAGCATCAAAGAAGTGCTATAGACTGACCATAACCCTCATTCCCCTGTTCCCCTGCACTGCTCCGGGGAGGAGGTGGAAGAGGGTGGATGGGGAGAAAGGTGCTTTTGGTTTCTTTCCTTTGTTTCTCACTTCTCTAGCTTGTTAGTAATAAACAATAAATCTTACTATCTTCTTATGCCGAGTCTGTTTTGCCTGTTACAATAATTACTGCATGATCTGCTTGTCCTTATTATTATGTCTCATCTTATTTTCATCTTATTTTCTCCCCATTCCTCTTTGTGGAGGGGAGTGAGAGAGCGGCTGTGGTGGAGCACGGCTGCCCACTCAAGCGGAACCACGACATGGCTTATGACACAGAATGAGCACAGACAAAAGGACAACCATGCTGGGTCAGCTAGCTCAGTGTACTGTCGTTAATGATGCCCAGCAGTAGATTTCTGGGGATGAGGGTATGGACACAGAAAGCATACAGCAATACTGTGCCAGATAATCCTCTGGTATTTAAAAAAATGCTGCTTATGGACATCTTGAGCCAGAACCAACGCCTGAGTTCACTAGCGCTCAATGTATTGTTACTTCAGGAATTCATCAGGTCACCTTCTCTATGCACAGTTTTAACACCCCCAGCATCTTTTTGCAAGGAATGTCAGAGTTTTAATTCTCTATTGTGTGATGAAATATTTGTTTTATTTCATTTGTTTGTTTCCTGTGAACCTTCTACTGACTACCACGTCTTGAAGACCTTGGTTTCTATACAGGTAGAGAAAGTGGAAGAGAATTTGCTATGTGTATCCCACACAACTTTACAGGCTCTTGTTATATCCCTCTTTCAGCTGCCACTCATTTTGGCTGAAAAGTTGTACCCTATTTAGTCTTTCCTCACCTGAAATCTGTGTCCTACCATAGACTACTTTTGTTACTGTTCACTAGGCTTTTTTCGTATCATTATGCCTTAAAAACAGGGACTAGAACTATAAACATAATTTAAGATTCAGACACACCAGACACACCATAATAATATAATGATATTTTCTATTTTATTCTGTTTTGTTTTGTTTTTCCTAACAATTCTTAATATTCAGTTTGCATTTTTTACCTCAGCTGGGCACTGAGATCAATAAAACTATGTATTATAACCCCAAGATCTCATTTCTGAGTAATAACAGTTAGCTCAGAGTCCATCGTTTTCCTTGTGAAGTTTGGATTGTTTTTCCCCCATGTACGTCACTTTATATTTATCTGCCCTGAAATTTATCTGCCACTTAATCATCCATTCTTTTAGTCTCTTACAGTCCTTTTGTAGCTCTCCACAGCTGCTTCTCACTTTTAACTCAGTAACTTACACTTTCAACTCCCATGGCACTCCCATGTTTTTCCTTGCACCCTTGGAATAAAACTCCCACAAACTTTGATCAAGTTGAGATTAATAATGGAGCTTTATGTTACATGCTTCCCTCTAGATTCTAAGTATTTGCATGCTTGTCCATACCTGCAATCCAGCCTTTGAACCATTGGAAAGTTACACATACAATTTTGCCATGTGGAAAAGGAGAAAGAAAGGAGTAAGGGAGACAGAGAATTTGAGTATTAGGAATATAAAGATTATTCTGTATAGAGCTGTAGATGATAACCTAGACAGTGGATTCCATAGTAGCCTCCCAGATTGGCTAAATTTGTGATATCAAACTTGATGTCATTGTGCAGGATTTCCATACTAATTGCCTAAATTAATTCATAGTTACTGTTTCTGTTGTGGCAGAAAGAAAGACATGCTAAGACCCAAGCTCCATCCCACAGGGATACAGCCCAACATGCTGATTTAAAAAAAGCTGTTAAGGGCGTTTGTATTTCCAATCACCTCATTAAGTTCTTTAAAAATGTCCATTTTCCAGAGTCATGGCTAAGTCTGGAGGGTCTGGACAGGGAACTTAGTCACAGCCCTGTTAGTGTTCCTCACCTATGTTCTCCTAGTTCTTAAATTTCTGCCTAGGAGCAAAACAGATAAATATGACTGCTTTAAGGTGAGATCTTAAATCCATAAGTTGTCATTTAATCAGATGAGAACAAGAAATTGTTATAATAACCCCTTGCCATTACAGTCCCCAGGCGTGCCACACTTTCTGAGGACTTAGTGACATTAGAGTAACTCCAAACTATACCTTGAGATGTTTCTTAATTAAACCACGAGAAAGCAAACAAACAAGCAAAAAAAAGAGGGTTGACAACATGCCATTCATGGTCTGAGAAATGCAGTCAAACTGTATGTAATGCTTTACCACTTTAAATGCAAACTTTTGGCTTCTGAAGTTGGAAATGTGTTATTCTGTAAATCTTATTAATTATATTTCTTTTTTATTTCAAAGCCCAGCCAGCATCAATTTATTTCACTCAACTGCATCAGCCCACTAATGTTATTCTTCAGTTTTACTTTCAATCTGGCTCTGACTGATAACATTTTCTGATCGATGAAAAGGCAGAGGTTGTTACCAAAAGTAATGGTATGTTATAAAGCTGTTCTAGTCCAACAATTAAAGGCACTTTATTATGTAATAAAAACAGTGCTATTTTTTTTCACTGCAGCCGCACAACATTAATTCAGACACTAATTTGCACATGATATATTATTGATGGGGCAAAAATGCATTTGTTTCTATCAAGCTCAAAAATCATATAACTTTTAATATATTAATAACCAGAGTCCTCAGGAGGTCGTAATGTGATATTTCTTAATTGAGACAAAATGTATGCATAGCTATTGATTAGGTCCAACTGTCAGAGTAGTCCTTCCTGAGCTGGGTAATATGAAACGACATTAGCTTGAACAGAAGGTAGAAACAACCTTTTGCTCTGTACATTTTTAGAATAGCCAAGTACATACCAGCACTGCATTAAACAGCATGACTAGGAAGAGTTTATTCTCACTGCTACTATCTAGTCAAAGAAATGTATGCAGAGGAGAGGTTATCATTGGCAGGAGTTTGTTACTGTTTTCAGGTGTGCATTTCTCTTGGTTCACATTAAAGATTGATGAGTGAACAAATGCACCTGGCACTGGGAGCAGAAAAAATCTTTGTGTCCTGTAACAGCTCCCTGCACAGTTTTAGCCTTGCCCTAAGAAAAATGCTTCTTGCACAGGGGAGCTTTTTCTGGAAAATAAAATGTTGCACTGTGCCTGAGAAATTGAGTTTTCCTGGAACCTCCAGTGACATTTTAGTTAAACTGTAGACAGACCATAGCTGTGCAGATTTCCTTTGAATTTGATTCCATTTCCAATGGGAAGCCTGGAAGAGTACAGAGAATTTGAGTCAGTAGTATGTCCTCACCTGAGTCTTCTAAGAGGTAAAAGCTATAAATTAGTGGATCCTATGAAGAATTGTTTGTAAAATTTAGGAATTCCAATCCATTCTTAGATCTTTAAGACATCTGATCACCTGTTCATAGTTCCCACTAACGGTAGTTACAGGAATGTTTTTGTTGAATATGACCTGGTATCGGGAAAAAACAGCTCTGTAGCACTGTCTTAAAATCTGACAAGAATTCTGGAAACAAATGCTCATGCTTCAGATTTTTATTCATCACAAAACCTTGGAGAATTAAGGGGCTTTTTGGTTTGGTTGGTTGGTTGGATGTTTCGTTGTTTTGGTTTTTTTTGAGGGGATAAGGAAAAGTACTACTGCAGATTGTCTGCTTCTGAATTAGCTCTCCAAATACCCTTTTTTTTTTTAGACACAGGCTGCTGAATGAGATGGAGGACTAGCCTGATTTGCTAGTCCTTCTCTGTTTCAAAAGCTAGAATGATCCTCAGCTCATTAGGGAGTTATTTGCATCTGTCAAAGATCCATCTATGTGGTAAAGATAAAGAACTTATAGCCTGTGAGACTTTTTAATTCTAAATTCTTCTGTGGACCTCCACTGTTATCTTTGTCAGGTTACAGATTAGGTCTCATTTTTGCATCCCTTTTCAAAGGGGGATAATAATACCTCACAGGACTGCATTAGTCCTTCATAACCCAGAATCTGCAAAGCACAGTTAGTCCATAAGTGAAAATCCCTAGAGAAATACAGACTGCTATTGAGCACCTCTGAAATTAAACCAGACGGGACAAGAGAAAAGACTAATGATCAAAACAGCATTGTGTTGGCTCACAAATTCTGGTCAAAGTGATTAATAAGGAATATCTCTTCCATTTCCAGTAGATTGGACAAGGTGTGAGTGTATAAGAGAAGACACATTTATGAAATCACCCCAAAATATGAGTCCCATCTAAATATCGGATTAAGAATGCAGGGAAATCTACACTGTCTATTCAATTAACAAAGCATTCCAAATAATCTTTAAATTATTTTTTAATCAGAAGATATACATATATATTGTTTTTACCTCTTCAAACAATTAGCTCATGGTGCTATGCAATATATATACATGTACATATATTGTTTTTATCACTGAAAAGAATTAGCTCATGGTGGTATGCAATGACAATGGTTCTGAGTTTTGCATCATTTATGCCACCGGATGGCAAGCCATTTGTTAATAACTGCCTGCTGTTGTGGAATCCCCTGACAGAGGGACATATGTGCTGCAAAATCTCAGGCACTCTGGAGTGAATGATTGGAGATGCTGCCATTCCAAATTCTTTAACAGTCATGCATTTGAGCATGGGTTGTTATTTTTCTGTTCTCTATTTCCCCATTTCACCTAAGACTGCTTTGAAACCAGCTAAATTCTTAAATTGTCCTGAGGTAATAAAGGAAAGATTATGCTATCATAAGCAAGGTACCAAGTTTGTCACCTCTATTAAGTGGAAAAGATCAATAATAAAATTATAATAAAGCAACCATCAAAAGTATTGGAAGGACAGGAGTAAAATCAGTTTGTTTGGAATTGGAGGTTAATCCAAGAGCAGCTGAATGACTTCTCCAATGAGGGTTTGAAATTGTATTTGAAATTTGTAATTGAAATTTGAAATTGTAGCCCTTAATCCTGCACAGAGGATGCATATAATAAAAAGATAAAACTTGAGAAAACTAGTGCAAAGAAGCCACCCACACAGAAAGGGAGAACTGTTGCTTCTACAGCCCATGTTTGGAAAGAAGACCTACTGCACCAGCAAGAAGGTGGTCACTTAGGGTCTTGGTGCACAGGGCAGAGACGGAGATTAAAAAGGATAATATATTGAAAACAAATTTCCATCTTGTATCTTAGAAGCACTGACTTTTCTAAGAACCTCAGCTCTCAGCTGTCTACAAGATGTATTGAGAGCAGCTGGTTCCTGTGCAACTATGACAACCTTGACACAGTATGAAGAATATTGTGCTGTAGTCTCTGTTGGCAAGAATGGTCTTCCACTCTGTTGGCAAGAGTGGTCTTCCTTCTTCCACAAATCATGGTTTAGTCCAGGTCTGGGCATCCCAAAGATTCACAATCCCATGCAATAAGACATTTGCCTTGCAGAAGAGGAATGGCAGAGGACACTAATCAGGAAGGGGGAATAGCAAAGTACATCCAGAGCTGTATGTGAGTAATGGGTAAATGCACAACGAGCAGGTAATGCACTTTGTTGATTTTATTTTTTTTCCACATTCTACTGTCACTACAGAGTTCAAGCATATCACATTGCAGGCTACCTTTACAGCACTGTGGCAAACAGTATGCCCTGTGGGTCTCATGACTTATGGTTATTAGATGTGAAATTGTCACGGGAAGGGCCTGACTACTGCTGTGATTTTTTTTTAATATTCATGGCTATGTTCTTCATGATCCCCAACATTTTATTTTTTTTACCTTGAATTCCTGTCTTATCCTTATTCCTGTTTTCACATTAACATTACCGTTTGTCATAAAAATGACTTTCTTTTTTTTTTTATAAGCCTTATTTAGTATGTGATTACTTTTCTTTCCTAGAGGTTTAGATAAAGGGGAATATTAATTTATCCAGGTGAATATTAGATAGCTCTAGTCCACACAGGCTCATTGACTCAACTGCCAGCAAACTAAAGGTTGGAACCCTCACCTGCATTAGGCACAACCCAGGAATGACTAATTTTATAGTGGGCCCCTTGCATACGGGGTTGAACAGCACCATATCTTTTGAGGTAAGCTTGCTCTTGGATGATCACAGCTCTTTTTTTCATCTCTGTAATCATTCTCTGAACTTGTTCATGTGGATTGTATCACACCATAAGAAACACAGTGGCCCCAGCAATGAAAATGGCACAAACACATTCAAAACAAATCATATTCAAGAGAAAGTATACTACTACTTCCTCCTTCCCCTGCCATAGTTGGCAGCTGGTAGAAAGCTGATTTTCAAAATAATTATTACTTCCCTCATGCAGAGCTTTTTAGACAACATCTGAAATTCAGTACTGTGGCTAATAAGGAGCTAAAGGGGATATATAGTACTCTGATGCCTTATCTGAGGAAATATAGAAAGGATTTTAGACAATAAATCCGAGAGTTCACAGTCATTTGGAGACCTTTTATAAATAGAAAAATTTGATAAATGATTCCATTACCTGCTTAACTGAAGCACTTATGGTGAAAATATGGTTTGACATGGTGTCCTACTTGACTACAATGTGAGAATAGAACTTGATAAAACAGGAGAAGAAAATTAAAAAAATATATGTCGAGGAAATGGAGGGGAACTTTTTCTGATTATAAGGCTTTAACCTCTAAATTTCTCACTGACTCTTTGTCAATAACTCTACTTTTCAAAATGCCAGTGTTCAGCTATTGCTTGATGCCAACAACCTAATAGGACACATCAACGAGAATTATATTACACAAAATATAGCAAAGAACAGCAATTTCAGATAGAGACATAATGTTTTCCTGCCCTAGTCACACATTTTCTTATTATACCAGCACATAATGCAGGGCAATTTTGATTTTAGTAACAAACTTTTACAGCTATATGCTCATTTGGGGTAAATTTGAGTAGCATTCATGGAAGCATACAAATGACATAAATTTGTGCAGATCACAATGAGGTTGTCATATTTATGCTTTATTCATAGATATTGAAAATTACTGCTTGAAGATTAATTCAATGATACAAACAGATCACGCAGGGTTGCTTAATGGTTGCAGGAACAATAGATCTCATATGCCAAGTGCAATGTTATTAACAGATAATCTTAAATTTGAATGCAGATCATATTAACCAACAATTAACAGTTTCACTTAAGACTACTAAGTCTTTAAAATGCAACAAAGGCTCATGCTAAATATTTAACATAACTGTAATAAAGACAACATCATAATTGTGAATCATGGTGATCCAGAAATTAGAAAATAAAATGCTATGTTATAAAATAATATATCCTATATTCCTTCTGCAACCACTTTGAAATCTGGAAGAAACTACGTTTTCCTCCCTTTTTTTTTCATTTGGGCTGTGCTTATGAACACTATTTTCTTTTTTTTTTTTTTTTTTGTCTGTTTGAAATCAGGATGATGCACAGCAAATAGTTTTTGCCAAAACCTGTGCAGTTATTCATTGACTAGGTGCCTAGTAGCCTGGTAAAGACAAAAGTTAAAACCCATGCTGAATAAGGGTATTTAAAGCTCTGTTCCACACAGTCCGTCTTGAAAATTCACTGCTGAAGAATCCCAGAGTGCTAGTATCCAATCTATATTGCAGAGTTAGTCAGCAATTCAGAAGAATTCGTTCTGCATTCGATTTAGTCAGAAATGCTACCAGGGAATAAGAAAGCTGAAGGAAATTGCATCTACCTTCACTAAGTAATTGACTGAACAACAAACATTTCTGCATAATCCACTTAAATCACAATTAAATTTCCCAGACGCCCACCCTTCTATTTTCTATGCTGTTTTTTTTTGTTTGTTTGTTTGTTTTTGTGTTTTTGTTTTTTTTTTTATGGGCAACAAAATGATTCACTCTTCTTTAATAACCTGCCTACTTAAAAATGTGTTCATTTGTAACATACCCAGGAGCAGCATCAACTTATTATGTGCATCTTCTTGAACTGAGGGGTATCCTTGAACGCCTTCATCACCTCTGTTTTGATCTGTTAATGTGCATGAAAATCTTGCCTTCATGGGCATGTTAACTCCTTTTAGCTGTGGGTTTCCAGATACTAGGAAATTCAATTGTACATTAGGAGACAAGCATTAGCTCTGTGTAGGTATCTACCAGTAAGATGGGTTTCTCATCTCCTCTTATATTCTAGCTTATCCTTTAATGGGTATGTAATGAGTAATATCTCAGGAGAAATTTAGCTCATTGTAGTATACTTGTATTGGCTGGTCAGTTGAATTACTTTCCAGACTTCACTGACAGCAATGCCAGCTTTGTCACCTAAGACACACAAAGATACCAAGAGGTAAGTGCAAATATAGATGTTTTTATCTAGAGTTGAATCTTCCTTGCGATTTAAAGTGAATTGAAGTAGACTATGAATTAAAAATGGAATAATACTTCCTGATTAACTCCTTGTGAGAACACTCTCATTTTGTAACTAGAGATTTAGTTTAAAATTAGTTTTGTTCCTGTACAAAGGGGCAAACCCTTCACAAAGTTCATCAGCAGTTCTAGTGTTCTAGAACAGCTGATGTTCTAGAGCTGCCTAGCCAGTCATTAACATTTATCCTAGTTTTGTCTGGAATTTGGAGACAAAAGAGAAAGAATAAAGTGTTACAAAGAATGGAAAGTGTAGATAGCTTCAAATGCTTTTACAGTGGGATTTAGCCACTGAGGACTCCATAATATACTGACACACAGCTTGGATCTAATTTCACCTAATTCCAAACAGTGTAAATATTCACACCAATGGTTATCATGCCAGGTTCCTTTTCTTACAACCGGAAGAGACAGAGATATCTTTGGGGTGCAATTCATCTGAACCATATTAGGTTGTTAGGTATCTGTGTTAGGAAAAAAAAGAATTCCTTCTTAACATAGCTTATTTCTCTCCACTGAATACAGTGGAGATTTAGTCCAGGTGACTAGTTCATATGCAGATAATCACCTGTGGTCAGAGGTTTCCCTGCCTCAGTACTAATGGCCAAAGAAACATGGTGAGTCTCTGCTAAAGCAAGGAAAAGACCTACAAGAATGCCTGATTCATTTACTTTCAATTGAATTAATAACCAGGAACACACATTTCAGCCTTCAAAAATAAATAAATAAATAATAATAAAAAAAATTCTCTTTGAAGATGTTTTCCATGTTAGAACAACCTGAATCAGATTTTATCTTATTAAAGACAAGGTACTAAACTCCTGATCCTGGACAGGTGATTCTCGCAGATTTTCAGAAGCAAAGAAGCTTCACATTGATCCATTATCGGATAAATTCCAGTACACCTACTACCAGTATTTTTCTTCCAATTCTTCTTATCCTTTTATCTAGTTTATTACATGTACAAGGTTCCTACAGTCAATGAATACCACGCTCACAAATCAGTGAATTCACAATTAGTAGCAAATGATACAGCACCTATAAACCATTAAGAATCTGTTTGAAAATGAAAATGTGACAGACATGACACTATCTTAGAAGGACTATCACAGGAGACACTAAGCTGAGCTATGAAGGCTGATGGCATCCCATATACTGCTTATAACCAGGGTATTCAAAGGATGCAGTTCATAACTTTCTCAAGACTTAAAATATATGTTCTGTTTGCTAACATCTGATGGAAGTACTCACACATGAACGCATGTACCAGGATGGTTCTGTGGGACTCTCAGGCATCAGGGTAAAGAGTTTGATGCTATATCAATTCCTATGGCTTATGGTCAGCAAGGGTTGTAGGAAATAAGTTCATTTGCAGGTTGGACTAATCAGCTGGGTGTCTGTGTTCAAGCCCAGTTCCAGAAGCTGTAGGATTTCACAGTGTATGTTCATATTTGTATTTAGAGAGAAGTGGAGTGATTTACAGAAATGCATAAACAAGCCTGGACAACAGAAACAAGATAATCACATCAGTGCTGTGCTCTGCGAATGCTAATCTGTTTTCCTTCTCCTGCCAGGGTAGTCACAGCAGGATGTATGTTACTTACATCCTCTCAGTCTTTGGGTCACTTGATCTAAGGTATTATCCAGCACATTGTTGATCCTTTAGATAGCTTTTCAACCAATTAAAAATAAGGGAGTCCAATACACTCAGCAAATCCTCCCAAACCACTTTGTACATTGAAAATCACAAGGATAACAAGACCTTCAACTTTGTTTTGCTTGTTTTGTTTCCTACTTTTAGATTCCTTTGGGGTTTCCCCTTCTTTCTTTCCATTGTGCTTGTTTCACCATAAACCAAGTGCAGTACTCAAATGTTAGAAGAGGCTATTTAATGACCTATTGAGAATGAAATGAATAATTTAAGATTTACAATAGCTTTAAATTGGTTTTCCTTGTCATAGGGTGTAAACTACATGACAGAGGAGGGATTTGTTCTCTTTCTGTTTGCTTGCAATGAAATGATACAAAATCCTGTCTCATATTTTCTTTGTGTTAATTGGGGATTTAACTGTTGCTTCCTTTGCTTACAGTGATGTACATCAAAGCCCTTAAAATCCATTTTAATCGTTCAGAGTGGATTTGGTCAATTATACTAGCACTCTTTCTATTAATAAACTTGTGAAAGGAAGAGTATTCTGTATGTAAATTAATAGAGCTAATCAGTTGCCCTCCCATTGTAATACATATGATACAATTTGGCAGTACTTCAATAGGAAGTAAAAGTTTCATGGCTTATGTCCAGGATCACATTTTTGCAGCCTACACACATAGGAAATTGAGGTTATCTCCACATCCTGTTAAAATGTCCAGAATTTATCTGGTCACCTGAATATCAGCTCATTAGGGCTTTTGTTTGGAAAAAATCTCAAAGTGGGGATTGTAATGACTATACAGTTCTGAAATTGATCAAGCAAGAGAATAACTTTTTCTAATTTCTGGAGACTGGTACTAAACTGCACAGCCTAGACAATAGAAAGTAGGAGTACTTTAGTATTCCTGAGGATAGGGTTTATACAAAGGAGTCACTGGCAGAGGGAATGAGTTAACAATAGGGAAAAGAGTTAACAAAAGGGAAAGTTAACAATAAAAATTGTTAACTGTAGGCAAGAAAATAAGTCTAGCTAATTTCAGTGGAATAGCTTGTAGTAGACCTGGAAAAAGGTTGAGCTTTGTTTAGATCACAGTGACTGTTGGGACCTAGGAATCTAATAAGAAACTAGAGGTAAAGGGAAGAAAATGTATATCAGAGGAAGACAGAAATGGAAGACTTAAGGCTCCCATATTTCTTTTAAGCAGTTCCTAGACAGACCTATGGAATAGTGCATGTGCTATGAATATGATTCTCTTTTGAACGAGTTTTTACTGTTAATATCCCAGATGATCACAGTAAGCCTGAAACTTTTGGAAAAACTCAGTTTGTCACAAATAATGAAACTTCTCTTCTGCTTATAAGCATCAATTCCATCCTATATCAAATGTGAGATATTGGTTGACTACCATAGCTCACAGTTCACAGAAATGTTAAACTTCTAAACTGTGCAGAAACACAAGAAATCGCTGAAGGTAGACAACTACATTTAACTAGTCATTTATGTCTAAGAAACATCTTTATTCTGCTGCCTATGCAGTGACACCTAATGGCTTTTAAAATGACCTGTGATATCCAAGATGACTCCATAGGGCCAGCAGATAATTCTTCCTTACTCTTCTCTTGGATGAAATTAGAGGATCATTAAGGTCCCTTCCAACCCAAACCATTCCACGGTTCTATTGATAGAAAAGTAGAACATAGGAACATAGCTGTGAAAAGTTAGTTGTGTGACAACTTGTCGTGGTTCCACTCGAGTGGGCAGCCGAGCTCCACCACAGCCGCTCTCTCACTCCCCCTCCTCAAAGAGGAATGGGGAGAAAATATGTGAAAAGGGGCTCAAGGATTGAGATAAGGACGAGAAAATCACACAATAATTATTGTAACGGGCAAAACAGACTCAGCATAAGAAGATAGTAAGATTTATTGCCTATTACTAACAAGCGAGAGAACTGAGAAAACAAAGGAAAAAGCAAACCAAAAGCACCTTCCCCCCCATCCACCCTTTTCCACCTCCTCCCCCCGAGCGGCGCAGGGGAACGGGGGAATGGGGGTTATGGTCAGTCTACAGTGCTTCTTCTCTGCCGCTCCTTCTCGGTCACTCTCGTCCCCTGTGCTGTGGGGTCCCACCCACGGGATGCAGTCCTTGATGAACTGATCCAGCATGGGCTTCCCACAGGCAGCAGCTCTTCCAGAACTGCTCCAGATATGGGTCCGTACCACAGGGTCCATCCCTCAGGAGAAAACTGCTCCAACCTGGCTCCCCTACGGGCAGCAGCTCCTGCCAGCTCACCTGCTCCTGCGTGGGCTCCTCTCCACGGGCTACAGGTCCGGCCTGGAATCTGCTCCGGCAGGGGTCTTCCACAGGCGGCAGCCTCCATCGGTGCAGGGCCACCTGCTCCACCGTGGTCTCCTCCACGGGCTGCAGTGTGGAACCCTGCTCCACCGTGGTACTCCATGGGCTGCAGGGGGACATCCTGCTTCACCATGGTCCTCACCACAGGCCGCAGGGGACTTCTGCTCCGGCGCCTGGAGCACCTCTCCCCCTCCCTCTACACTGACCTTGGCACCTGCAAGGCTGTTCTCTCACTCCCGGCTGCTGTGTGGCGCAGCGTTTTTTCCCTGTCTTAAATATGCTCTCACAGAGGCGCAAAACAACATCGCTTATTGGCTCAGATCTGGAAAACAATGGGGCCCTTCCCAAACATGGGGCAGCTTCTAGATCTTTCTCACAGAAACCACCCCTATGGCTCCCTGCTACCAAAACCTTGCCACGTAAACCCACTACACGACTTAGGGCTTGATATTTGAGATTTGCAGTACTATGACCTGAACAGGTGTTTAAGTCTAAATTTCTGACACAGAGAAAGATCAGGACTCACATGACTTTGAGAACTAAAGTAAGGGAGATCAGGTACAGGAGCAACACTATAGTTCAATTTATGAGTTAAATGCCAGGTTGAATTTTCAGTCATCCCCAAGTACTGACCCTGCTTCCTTCTAAGGTTAATCATTTCTGGAAGAAAGAAAAGGAGCATATTGTAAAAGCTGTGTCTCTGGCAGTTTCAGGGTAACTCAGAGATTTAGCATACTGCAGAGAATCTGTACCTTATCTCCCATTGACATGCAAGCAATGTGAAAGATTGTCATTTGCATTCAGGCAGCAAACATTAAGCAAACAGTGAATTGGGGACGATAGGTTGTGCTCTTTTTATAAGCTCACAGAGTGTCTTCTCCTATACAAATACACACAGAAGATCTTCAGTGACTCATAATTCCTCCATTTCAATTCTAAGCAGAGCTGATTGTAGTCAGATTCACTGAGGGGCTAAGCATGCACACCTTATGTTAGAGTCCACTGAGACACGTGTGGTCAGCTGGTCTAACACAGTTGTTGATTTTGTTGGCTTGATGAAATATCTTGTTATTTTGCAACTTCTGTTTCAGAGGCAGCTAAACTTCAACAAAGTTAACCAAATTAGCAATTTTCAAAAAAAAATATGCAAAACCTATTAGGTATGGCTAATTGTTTTCTTAACCAATAAAAATTGCTTCCCACCCTGTTCTTCATTTTCTTTAGTTTCAAAATAGTTTTTTTTTTAAAAAAAGATTTTATGTTTATGACCACTGCTTGATAGACACCTCTCAACTTTTCTTTCATGTCTCCAGAAATGCATAACAACGTTACACAGAAACTTATGCTATGATACTGAAAGAAATGCCTCTGTGCAGCTGAAAGTACTGGAATAGGTTTTCTGAAGAAAGCCTAATTCTAATTAGAATTTTATCATAGGATAAAGCTTAAATAATAATAATTATAACATTATTCTTGAAAAAGAAGTGGATTCTTGAAGCAGAGATACTATTATATATATTTGCAGAGCACAGCACCCCAGGACCTTAATTTATTTGTTGATATCTGGGAGGAGCAACAGACCCCAGGAAAAACAAAACAAAACAAAACAAAACAACAACAAAAAAAAAAAACAGTCAGTAACATGTACAGAGATTCTGATCACTGACAGCAGCAACTGAGTTAACACATAATTACAAAGATAATATTATTGAACCCAGTCAAGCCTGATAAGCAGTTGGGATTCCATTCAGGTCATCAAGATAGATTTTAGGATCCTCTTCACTCAATTTCCCTTTCCTGTTACTGTGGTTGATTTTATTGAAGTTAAACTACTGTAAAACTAGGCTCATGCAGAGCAACTCAGGCCTCAGTATCACTGTTCCTCCCTGTGATAATTGTTTCCATAATTGTTCTTGTCATTGTAGTAGATGATCTGCAAAGAAGAAGGGAAAAAAAAAAAAAAAAGAAAAAGAAAAAAAAAAAGGTTGTGTCCTTTCCTGCTACTTTATAAGGCATGATGATAGCTTCATAAAATTTTATTGTATTACTATACCAAGACTATACAACCATTCCTATATTTTATTACCACAGCTAGAGCTGGAAGTTGAACTCAGACAAATTCAACATTGAAATAAGATGCAATTTGCCACCATTGATGGCAGGGAAACATAGGAATGATTTGTTGGAAAGGCTAAAGAAATAGAAGGGAAATGATCCTGATCCTACGTACTTCAGAATCTCTTAGCTCCAGTCACCTCAGATCTCAGAGAGGAAATTATTTGTAAGAAGTTGACCCGTAATTTGGAAGACAGTATTTGGCCTGAGCCTGTCATTGTTCTGGCCCAGTGTCTATAGCTCACAGCCCCCAAGTTTTCTGTCTGCACTGCCTGGGCTATCTTCTCAAAGCTTGTGAGAGCAGACTAAGACAAGAGTTACAAAATGACCTCAGGGGTAAGCACTATCTGCAGATGTAAGAAGGATATTTCCCTCAGTGTATAATTTCATTCCTGGAGGAGTCAGGGGGGCTATGTTCATTGTTACCATTTTTCACCTAGATCTAAAAACCACACCACATCAGTGGAGAGTCCATCTTGCCCAATGATGTTGTTAGCCCTTCCCACAATTACTTATATAGCATGAATGCAAGAACAAAGCAAAGAAATAGCGCTCTTTAAGTGTTATGCTCTCCTGCAATTAGCAACTCCTTACTCTGGGACTTCTGAAGTATCAGCTTCATCATAACTCAAAGTATTTGCCATTTGATCTAAATAGTGCAAGTGTTGATAGAGACGTTTACTTTCATCTGCTTTGAGGGATATGGTTTGTCTAAAGAAAATGGACATTTTAAATTTAACTGAGTTTGTATCCTTAACAGGTCCTTTTGGCATTACCATCAGTTCGTGCCTTGTGTTCTGTACATGTGATCTATATTTGACTAAACTGAAAAGTTTGGTTTAACTGTAGCTTTAAGCTAGGGAAGCTGGATGAAAAAAAAAAATGGCTTTTGACAAATGGAGGTCCCTTCTAGACTTAAATTTTGTGACAGTGTTCTAATGTTGTTCTGTCTTCTTTGTTTCTGTTTTAAAAATAAATAAATAAATAAATAAATTATCCAATAATGCTAGAAACCTGGACTGCTGCTCTTCCATTCTACAACACCTGATGGAAAGATAATATAGCCTTTCCAGCTGTAGTTCCTGTTCCAACGTCTTCTTCAGACTCTTTCTTCCCAAGAACTCCATGCGGCTAGGATGATTAAAAGGAGATTGTTTTGAAAATAAACTATCACTGGAAAAGAAACCCCCTAAATAAACTGTTAGAGTCACCTTCACATACCTAAAGGGAGCAGCAGAGGGCCAAACAAAAGCATGGCATGTGCTTCTTTTGCAGTTTCCCAGCAGAGTCAGTTGTCAGTTTCAAATGAAGAAAACAAATCTGAAAGCTTATGAGAATAATGTATCCCTGTGCAAACCATTCTGTCCTGTGTGGGAGCCACATTCCTGGTTCACCTCTTATAAGGATACAGGTCCCTGATGTTCTCTGAATCTGCTTGTCCCTGTTCCACCTGCCAATATTATTCTGAAAGCTGAGCAAATGTAAAAGCAATCAGTTCTTAAAGTCTGTATCGTCCCTTCTTTTGCACAATAAACAGCATTTTTGATGTAGGCAAAAAGAGAGAGAACAAAACAAACCTTTCATCTTCTTCCATAAAAGCCACATTATAACTTCTTTTTCATGTCCTTTTTCTTTTTTCCCCTTTGCAGTCCCTGGAGAATCAGCACACTGTTTTCTTCATAAACCAATCTCAACACAGACTTGAAAATGCCACTGTTAAACAATGAACTATCCCAGATGTACAGAGAGTACTGTGGTCATCAATAGTTCTGTCTGTAAGCCCTCAAGGCTCTGAACCAGAGATAAAAAGGAAAGCAAGGGGAGAAAAGGATTATACAGTAAATAAATTTGACTAGTATTAAGAATTTAACATGCTGGCTGGCACAATCAACTGACTAAAGCAATGCATCAAACATGGAATGGTCTGCTCTACAGTTCACTCACACTCTACTGTATTCCTCTGTCAGTAGCTAACATTTGCAAAAAGACTAAATTATAGGTGACAGTAACAGGTTTGTTAGGCTGAACAGCTTTGCTTTCAAGCAAAAGGTAGAAAATTGAGTTCATTTTAGAATGACAGACACCTCACAGTTTTGAAGTTTATAGAATTTCCAGTTAATTATTAACAAGTATTGTTACCAGCTTAAGGAACCAGATATTTGAGACAATATTACTAATATGAATGTTTTAGCTATATTATTGCAAGCTTCAGAATAAACTACTAGAGAACTCAAAGAATATTTTCAAAAGCAAGGCTGCACAGCTCTTTTCCCCTAAACAACTCACTTTCTTAAACATAGACCATCAAAACACTTCAAATAGGCAAAGTGGCGTCTTTGCACTTCAAAACTAACAGAAACCAAATGATTATTTGCTTTCAATAGTATTTTATTTTCCAAGAGACATTAGGGAATTTCAGTAATTCTGTTAATTAATAATGTTCACGGTGTTATCAGTGGGTATGAAATAGCTCTGTAAATGAGCAAATATTATAATTCCCTTTTTGCAGATGGGGAAACTGAGGCAAGTGAGTTGCTGGGGTGAGTGTCTTGGTCAATGAGCACACCCAGGAAAAAGGAAACAAATCCACAAACTGCAGTCCAGGAAATGACTGTAAATATCACAAAGAAAGACAAGTGGTTGCGGCTTTGTAATACTGGCAGCTCTTTGAAGAGAAAACATTAAATCCAGACATGAAAATGATTGCATCGCAGAGGAAGTGCAATGAGACATCCATTTAGTTGCATCAGGGACTCTTTCCCTACAGCAAATGGGAAGTGAAAACAAAGTTGGACTTAATGAATAAATAGAAATGGAATGGCAGCAAAATTTTTAGCAACAATATAAGAAAGAACAAACAACAGAATTATAAACAAAATCTTGGCAAATACATTTTCAGTAAGAGGATAAACCAAGAAACAGCTGATTCAATGTCTACTCTACAATGAATTTATCACCACAAGGGAGAAATATCTGATGCCTTTCTTACATCAGTCTTCTATTAAAAGGTTAAATGTGGTCAGACATTTAACACAAGCAGGGGCAAAGAGATAAGAACTCAGACGTCAATGAAGAAAGAATAAATTTAATGTTTCTTGAAACGTAGCTGCTTTCAAAGGTGCTGGACCCAGTGATCTCCTCCCTTCAGTACTTGGAAAACTAGCTGGTGTCTTCAGAAAGCCACTCTGAGATCTCATAGAAAATGAGCAAAATTCTCTAAGACTGAAAAAAAAGAAAAACATAGTGACCATCTTTAAAGAAGGAGAAAAGGATTACTAGGGGAACTTTAAGTCACAGGAAAATACCATCATAAATAAAACTGATTGTAAATACTTAGACGAGAGCAGGGAGACAAATTGCAGCCAACATAACATTCTCAAGAATTAATCATGTCAAATAAATTGAATTTCCTTTCCTGGCAGGGTAACAGGCTTTACAGAGAGGGAGAAAGCAACAGATAACCTATATCTTGATTCTAGTGATTCTAGCCCAGCTTTCATGCTGTTTGATATAGTGTTCTCAGAAGGAAGCTCAGGAAAGGCCTGCAGCTTGAGTATAAAGGTATCTGGAAAGTCGTGTTAAGAGAGTAGCTATTAATGGTTTGTCTTTAACCTGGAATGATGCAGCAGGTAATGTTCCCAAAGAGTTTGTCTTTACCCTAATGCTCTTACATATCTGCTTGAAGGAACACAGCCTGTGTTTATCAAATACACATGACGTTAAGCTGCAAACACAGTGGAAGGCAGGATTAAAATTCCAAAGGGAGAAAGAAAAAAAAAAATGTCCTGATGCAATTTAATAAGAACAATTTAGAGGACTTCATTATAACCTACAAAATAAAAACAGATTGCAAGAAGATGGCTTAGGTAACCAGTAACTGAGGAAAAGTTTTGGAGCAATCATCACCAGTTGTATACACGTGAATAGGGCAATGAAATTCCTACACTCTTGTGTGTAGTATATAACACACATGAGTTAAGCCTTCCACTGCATTACTGCTGTTAAAGTTTATAATGAATTGTTGGGTTCAGTTCTGAATACTGACCATCACGAGAAGTACAGGTGAATTATAAAAAGCCAAGAGGAACACATGGAGTTATTAGTGGTCTGGAAATCATGACTTGTAAGGAACTATTGAAGGAATAAGGATTTTTAATCTAGAGAAGGCTGACAGGTAACATCATAACTGTCCACAAAGCCTCAAAGTCCACAAAGTACAAGTCCACAAAACTACAGCCTCAAAGTCCACAAAGTACACCATAACTGTCCACAAAGTTCTCAAAGTACAGGGAATCACCTATTCATGGTGGATAGGACATAAATTAAGTGCTTAAACTGCAAACAGAAATTAAAATAAATGAAATGAAATGAAATGAAATGAAATGAAATGAAATGAAATGAAATAAAATAAAATAAAATAAAATAAAATAAAATAAAATAAAATAAAATAAAATAAAATAAATATATAAAGAAGCAGCTTTCAAATGCATCTAGCTTTCATAAGAACTTTTGATAATCTGGTTCAGAATGTACAAAATCCTATTCCAAGTTTCTCTTGTTCAGCTGGTAAGGCAAATATTTTCTTATGAATATCACCTTCAAAAATGACAAAGGAAAAGCTTTGTAGTATCTGAGCACCTGGTTGTTTATTTTGCTTCCCAAAGAGTGTATGTGTGCCCTTGAAACTGCATCCTTGTTAAGTGTAGAACTGTAGAACCGTTGTACTTATATTTGCATCATTGCAAATTTCTTCAGAATTACCCAGCTGCATTTCACTATGATGATCCTGCTTCTGATAACAAAAGACATTTTGGCTCCTGAAGTAGGATTTTTATGTGAAGTCTCCCCCATCTATCAGCCCTCCTGACTTTTGCCTCCACTAGCAGGAGGCTAGCGGCTCCTGAGACCTTTGGAATTTGAATTCACTGGAAAATTTTAAGTCTGGAAGTCTGGGCCTGATGTTACATATTTCTCCCATTATTTGATCCCACTTCAGACTGCATCCCAAACAAGCATCTTACTGTTCTGCTATCACTTTGCCTTGATTTAGTCTGGCACGATAATATCCTTTCTTTTTATGCCTATCTATTTTCAGTTCCCTACATCATTTCTGAGCTTACTTGCAACAGTAGAAGACGGTAAATTTAAAAGCTCTGCATTCCTGGGGTGTGTTGGACTGCTCTGACTGCACAAAGAAGCTGAGTACCCTCAGCTCTCAGGGAGAGCCAACAGCAATCAACCACACAGAGATATTTTTATTATTGTTCTCTTCAAATGTCAGTGTAGGAGTGTCATACAGCACAGATGTGGGTCTAAAAATAAATATCCCTGGCTGCAAACCTCTGTCATTGATAACTGTGCATGGTTTGTGTTTGGGGATTTTTTTCCTCTACTTTCTCCCTGGAAGTAGAACTGAAGTGTGAGGTTCAGTGCCAGGAACAGAGATCGTGCCAAATAATTTCCCATGCTAGAGCATATGCTTAAACTGAGAAGAAATACCACACAGTGCTGCACTCTTTCAGTTTGACTTGTCAGTACTCCTTTGCTGCACGTATAAGAACTATACAACCAAGAAGACTAGGTGAAAATCTGATTGATTTAGCATGGCCGGCTTTACAAGCAACCTTGTCAGTCCATGGATTCCTACACACTTTGAAACATCAACCTAGGTGTCAAAGCCTGGGCGTTATGTTTACCTTTGGTGGTTTCACACTAATGGGCAGCTAAACACTGCAATGCCACTTTCTCACTCTTCCTCCTCAATAGAATAGCAGAAGAAAATAGCATGAAAAGAAAGCTCACATGTAAGCTGTGGGATAAGGACAGGCAGATCACTCACCAGTTACTGTCACAGGCAAAACAGACTCAGCATAAAGGACAATAATGCAATTTATCGCCTATCACAAGAACAGTGAGAACTAAATTCAAACTAAAACCACCTTCCTGAACTGAGCCTCTGGGGGCTGCCCACAGGCTGCAGCTCTTCAGGAACCGCTCCCATATGGCTTCGTACCACGGGGTCCATCCCCCAGGAGCAAACTCTTCCAGCACTGGTCCCCCACAGGTGGGCGGCAGCTCCCCCCAGACCTCCTGCTCCTGCGTGGGCTGCAGCTCCGGCCCAGGGTCTGCTCCTGCGGGAGCTCTCCATGGGCCACAGCCTCCTCCAGGCCACATCCACCTGCTCCACCAGGGGCCTCTCTACGGGCTGCAGGGGAACTTGGGCTACGTTCCTGGAGCATCTCTTGCCCTCCTGCACTTATAAGACAGAATGAATGAATATATGAATGAGCAAATGAACAAACAAAGATGAGGTACAGTAAAAGACTTATTTGTCCTGTCTTCTTTTATACTTTCTTTGTGCTATCTGACACTGGAGCCTCTTCTGTCAAATGTAGAGATGCAATTTCTTTTTTAAATGTCATATGGAGTTGTAATGATATTAGCAACCTGAAAGTGAAGACTTAAGTGCCCAGCCATGCCTGAAAGACTAACTGGGGGATGCTAGAGCCAATGGCTCCCAACAGAAGATGGAAAGTCATCAGGTGTCTGTGAAGGTAGGTCAGTAAAAGACTTGTGTGGGGTTCGTCCTATCATTATAGATAGATAGATAGATAAAGATAGATAGATAGATAGATAGATAGATAGATAGATTATAGATAGATAAAATTGATTAGATGGCTTGGTCTCAGAAAATGCCTTTTTCTCTTTTTTGACTGTAAGGCAGAGGACATAAGGTGCACAGAAGTACCATGCAGCCTTCTTAGCTTGTTTATTGAGGGATCGTTGAGGATGGAAGACTATAAACTGTTTTAAGTTATGCAGGAGAAAATTAGAGTATGATTTCTTGGTACATTCAAAATTCTATTATGGGTAAAAGGAAACACATCAATATGTAAAGCCAAGAATTTGTTGTTAGTGTAATTGAAATTTTAACAGGCTAATCCAAGAGTTATTTTTAGTCTAAATCCAATTATTACAGGGGAAAAATATAAAAATAAATAAATAAATAAACTAAAGAATACTACCATACAGAAAAAGTGGTCAATAATAATAAAATGGTTCAGATTGTTATACAAACAATCCCTGTCTTCTAGCTTCTTTTTTTTTTTTTTTTTCCTGGTGTTATTCACCATCCCAATGACATCCATGCCCTTGAGTTTATGGCTCCCATCTGTTTGGGGCTGGGGGGGAAGGTAAGCAGGCTTCTACAAGTTGACAGCTTCACATGTCCTTCATTGGAAGAAGTATAAAGTTGATGATGATGGCTTCTTTTTTCCTGCTTGAAGGGTTTTATGTTTTCTAACACACTTTTACACCTTGCCCATTCTTCATTGGTTTACATGTTCATGTCACATGTGAATTTTGTACATATATGCTGTTTTATGAATGTTACCTTTGCTATGCTTAAATCCAGTTTGGTCCCACTCCTGATCAAAATTTCTTAAACTGATCATAGTTCAGCTGTTTATAGCCTTGGGGCTTCCAGCTGTATTCCTCTATACCACATCCTATGCCTCCATCTTCTCAAGGATTCAGCTGTCATAGCAAGTTCAGATTTATCATCTGTTAGAGTCAGAATTATTTAATTTCACACAAAATAACTGCTATTGTAGTTATTGTATTATATTGTATTGTTACTACTATTTATATAAAACGTGTTTACTATGTAAAACACATTTACTATGTTTACTATGTAAACATATTTTAATGATAAGTAAAAGTAAAACAAAATAGCAGTAGTCACCTGGTTAGAAGAAAAATTGCTGTTACAGCTAAAACACATTAATACTGTAACACATAAACACATAAAAGCTACAGGCAGGTCAAGTTAAGTTCAGACAGATCAAGCCTGACAAACCACAGTGCTGCAGCCTTGCAAGCTCAGTGCAAACCCTGCAACCTATTATTAGCAATGGCAACACCATAGTATTTGGCTGCACAGCTACATTCTTTAAACATGTTGCTCTTGAAAAAAAGTCCTACATGCTCATTGAGCTAACTTGATGACAAGCTATATGACGTCTATTAACTATATTTACATTAAAAGGGTCCCCCTTTTCATGCTGTACATGATATATAAATATAGCATGTTCTAAGTGCATCATTTGCTGTCACAGTTAAGGAATGCATGTTCCTTCCAAATGAGCATTCTACATGTATGATTCCCCCACTACTGAGAATATACAGGGAAAGGTCTGGCTTTCCAACTTCATCAGTTCTAGAAGGAGCTGACAGTAATGCCCTTGGAATTCTCTGCACAACCTACAGAATCAGTCTCAGCTTGCAAATAAATATTGTAAATTAACAAGGTCAAGTTCTTTTCTGGCAAGGCAGAAGAAGGGTGGGAGGAATCTTAGAAAACCAGTGTCCTCATTAACACACTGACATACAAACCAACAAAGGCTATCTGTGTGGTAGTTATTTATGGATACTGTCCCTCTTTGCAAGAACTGTGCTTAAAATAAAAGAAATATATTCAAGGAAGGCTGAGAAAAGTTTGAGATTATTTCCCATTTGTGCCAATATCCTTGGGAAAAGTAAAACCACCTCCAAACCTCATGGTTGGCCTCATGGGCCAACCAGTTATCTACTTGGCCTATAGGACTCCAACATTTGGCTTTATACATTTCCCCAGAGGTATGTAGTTGAGCTTCCATCAGTTGTTCATCAGTATCTACTGTCATCCTGACCAGTGTGATGAACTATGGAGACCCCAGGAGACAGTTCCCAGCAGACTTTTGCACTTCTTACTCTACTGAAGTTACAGAATTTGTCTTAAAATGTGCATATGAAAAATCATTGTTACCAACTTTGTCTTACCCCCTACATCAATATTTAAATTGCAGTATCCATTTTGGATTAGGCACTGCCAGGTAACTAACAGTACCAGTGAGTGCAATCTAACAGTCTGCATACTTATCAGGTACTACCATATCTTCCTCATAGTTTTCTTCATAACTACAGAACAACAGACTCCTAAAAGCTATATAGGAAGGATAATTAGATTATCTAAAGTCTCCCTCATATTGGTGGGATTGTTCACTGGCATATGATTTCTGTTCCTTTTTTTTGGTCCAAGGACTGAAGCATTCATTTTATCTATTACTTGTCCTGAGACATGTCTACTCTAAAAGATAAATCACCTGTCTTCTATTACTTTTTGCCTACATTTTTTTCAGGTTTCTTGCTGTGCACCTCACTTTCCCATGCCCCATTATTAAACCACTAAATGATAAATTATTATTAATGCTAATATTTAGAAATGCAAGGCTTATCTTCTACTATTCAGTGCTCACAGCAGAATGACTTTTTTGGTCAATATTGTAATCCACACAAGTTCACCACTCAATTAACTTATTCAGAAACTACCCATTTTTTGGTAATGTCGACTTTTTTGTTCACAGTAACAGCAAAGGATTTAATAATGAGCTTTAATACTCTCTTCAAAGTCATGCCTTCCAGATGCTTTATCATTGCTACTGTTCTTTGGGTACCTTCTAAATTCTCTGTATCTTTTTAGTGATGCAATGCTTAGAACTGATTGTAGCTTTGTAGCTATAACCTAAACCAATTCAACAGACTCTCCCTGAGTTCTGAAAATACTGAATTAGCTCATCCACCCAACCATATTACATTCCTGCATTACATGAAGTGTTAGGAAATCCATATTGATATTGTTCACTCTGGCTGCCTAACTTTGGGGTTGTGCCTGGAATGATGTCTGCTGTCAAGGGAGGGGACTCTCTGCAGTCCAGTGCCACTAAATTATGGGGCCTTGCACAAAGTATAGATAGAAATTTTCATGAATTGGAGCAAAATGTGAGTACTGGGTTCTCTTAATATAAAAGCATAGAATAGTTACTATTATCTAGTTCACCTCTCTTACTCAAATAGGGTCATCTAGAGCTGGTTTCTCAGGACTGTGTCCCATCAGGTTTTGTCTGTCTCCAAGGATAGGGACTCGACAAGTTCTCTGGGCAGGCTGTTTCATTATTCAGCCACCTCACCGTAATTTCTTCTTTCTTCTTATGTTTAAATATGTCTGACTGAACTTTTCTAAATCTATTTCAAACAGCAAACTCATGTATAATGTGCTGCACCGTATCACCTTTTCAGCATTTAGCACTGCTGCCTTCTGATATTCGGTCCTGAAAAAACAACTGCTTTAACTCATGCAAGAGAAAGTCTTCTTAGACATTCATGTTCTCATTTCAAAGCCTTCCTAATGCGTCTTCTGATTAAACTGTCAGCTAGCTGGAATTTGTTTCTTGGTTTAGCATACAAACTTTAGAGAAATATGGCTGTGGCTGTTCAGTGAGACATTTTGGTATGGACTATCAAGCATTACTTGTAACAAAACAAAAGAAAAAGGGAGTTACTGAGTCAAAGTACTCAAAGGAAAATGCAGGACTGCCATAATGTTGGGGATTTATCAAATTTGCATCCAGCTGCTGGATTTGGGATTTTTTGCAAGAGTAACTGCAGCTGTCACTGAGTTTTTCAGGAACTATCCTGTGAGAACAATTGCTACAGCAGTGTTTTGGGATCAGATGAGGAATGCCTTAATGTATTCATCTTTTTTTCAGGGAACATCATAGAATTGTAGGTTGCTGTGCCTGAGACTGGGAACTACTATCTACTATATATATGGAGAACACATGCAAACTGAAACATACAGAAAGGGAAAGGAGGAAAAGAAAGAATTAAGAAAGAATTGGAGCTGAAACACATGAGAAGAAGCCAACTCCCTGGCTAAAAAATAAGATGAGTCAAAACCATGAAGCAGTCAAACTATTGGTTAGCTAAAAAAAAAAAAAAAAAAAAAAAAAAAAAAAAAAAAGAGCTTGGTATGTTTTAAAGGCTTAGAAGTTTATACAATTTCTTGTCATTTTTGGCTGTCCCACTGTTTTTGCTTTTTGGTAATGCTTTTTTGTACCAAATAAGGCAACAAATACATGTTTCCATAATTCTTAAAGTCAACAATGCACCAGAGTTCACAAAGGTTAATGCAATTGCTATTTGTCCTGGTTCAGGCTGGGACAGCTAATTTTCTTCCTAGTACCTGGCACGGTGCTGTGTTTTGGGTTTAGGATGAGAATAACGCTGATAGCACACCAATGTTTACCTGTCACAGAGCAGGGCTCACACAGAGCCAAGAACTTCCAGCTTCTGGTGCTGCCACCAACAGCGAGTTCCCTGAGGGTGCACAAGGAGCTAGGAGAGGACACAGCCAGGAGCTGACCCAGACTGGACAAAGGGATGTCACGTATCTTGTGGTGTCATACTGAACAATAACAATAAGGAAGTTGGTGCTGGTTGGGGTCCATCTAGGCATCAGTCAGTGGGTAGTGAGCAATTGCGTTTTGCATCACTTGCTTTGTATATGCTGTTATCATCAACATCATCATTATTCCCCTTCTTTTTCTGTCAATTTAAACTGTCTTTATCTCAACTCATGGATTTTTCCAATTTTTCCCAATTCTCTGTCCCATCCCACTGTAGGGTGCGGTGGGGAGTGAGCAAACAGCTGCATGGTGCTGAGCTGACTGCTGGGTTAAACCACAACACTACTCCTGAGCAATATTTATTTTTATCATGCAGTACCAGCGAGGTAGACTGACAAAGGAACTTGTGATTTTGCTCTGACTAACAAGCTGAACTATTAAAGAATTTTGTAATTTGATATATTAAATATATATTAAATATTAAATTTGATATATTTATGCTAGCTTCAGGCTATAACTGGGATATCAAATGAGCACCTCCTTTGTACCATTTTAAACCTGTAAACTCAAAATCTGATTTACCTAATTAGGAACTATTTTATCTGTAGTTTTATTGGGAATGTATCAATGTAGCAGACCAAAGACACACATTCTCCAGTTCATGGGCTCAATCTGAGAGAGATTAGAGAAAGAGAGCGAAAGAAAAATCAGCAAAAATCAGGAGAAGGGGTCACAAGCTACATAAATTGTTCTAGCAGCCCACTTCTTGATTTTCCCTTTCCAAAACCCTGCCTTTTTCCCCACCTTCTGCCTCTTTCTGCAGTTTATTGTACTTCCTTCAGCACATAATCAGAAAAGCATCTGTCTCATCACCAATATGCAGTCAGCCTTTAATAAGTATGTCTTTCCTCATACAAAGGAAAAAATGTGCAAAAAGGAGTCAGATCATGGAGAATTATAACAGAATCTGTAGCAAGACCACCATGTAGAGGGTGATCTCTTCCTTGTGGCACAGGATTGATAACTCCAGCAGCATGAGCAAATTGTTCTCCTCACATAACTGAAGGTGAGCCCACCACACGATATGTTGTTGCCATGAAACATATAACAAAAGTATGTGAGACTGTTATATGCTACAGAGACAATGTTTACATATTCTTTATGTCTCTACTAGAATTGTAGGCATTTAAAGGGTCGTTCCATACTGCTTTGGATTGCTGACTTTACATCTGTTTATTAGCATAACGATATTTTTCCTTACAAAGCCACTAGCTCTGCTAAAGTGGCACCTTTCATAATTATTGAAATAATCAGTGGCAGTAACACTTGAGAAAAATGGGAATTGATATTTTCTTTTTATAGCAGCACTCTACATGTTCCTGTTTAACCTCATTTTTGCAGTATTTCCATGCAAAGAGCTCTATTTTGAAGGGCTTTTGTTTTTCCCAGCTTTCAGATTGCCAGACTACACTGAGAATTTTTTCTTTGTGCTTGTTTGAAGTGTCTTACCTTCAGGTGATGAAAACATCACCTTTTTCTTCATCTCTGTACTGGTTTTTGGTTGGTTGGTTGGTTTGGTTTATTGCTTTGTTTGTCCCGTTTTTGTTTTTTGTTTTTTGTTTTTTTTTTCTCCTCAGGCTTCTATTATTATTCACATATCTTGGCAATGTCCCTAAAAGCCAAAAGCCCATATTTTTTTAGGAATCTTACAAATCATACAGGGAGGTGGTGCTTTCCATAGTTAACAAACACTTCAGATGGCTATAACAGAAAGCTGTTTTATACATAGGTAATTGTGACAAAGAGACAGTAAAACCTGTGTAAAATCTTAAAAGGCAGTTAGACATCTTTATACCATTTAAATTAAGTTTTGTGCTTAAGGAAGTGAGCACAAACTCCTCACTTGAGTAACATAAGATGGCTAATATTAAACAAGATTTTATTAATCATTCCAAGATTTATTCATAATTGATGGATCCTGAGCTATTGACATTACTAAGGTCCACACAGGCGCAAAATCCTATCCAAACATGAGACTGGTAATAGGATCAAATTAAAACTTACTTCAATAGCCACTGGCTGTAAAACAACTTCACATAAAAATGTGTCCCATTGTTCTTTACAGACTCTGACTGATGGAACCATCCAGTGGTCTAGAGATCTTCTGTAGATCACATGTAGGACCACCCCATTAAAATGAAATAGTTGGAAATTCACTTCAAAAATATAACTAACATTGGTTTGTAGCTGTCACACACCCCTGGAAAAGCACAGGTAACTAGATATGCTAGCAGTCCTGATCCTTAATACTTAGAACACCAAAAGCCTAGTTTTCTTTGGCTTCTTTACATGTTTTCCACATCAGCTGCTTATGCTATATGCAGTGGGATAACTCCTCAAGCTCTAAGTCAGTTTTACCCCCCTTTACTACCTAGCATATGCTGATTTCAGTACTGGCAAGAACCTGGATTTTGGTTGAGGATCTGAGTGGGTAGCATCCTAGCCCATGGCAGAGGGGTTGGAACTGGATGTTCTTTAAGGTTCAGAAAACAGCAAAACAGTAATTTTATTTTATAATAATAATTAAAATTTTCAAGAGTGCAATGGTTTTAAGAGAAGCCATGAGAACTCTCATGCATAATTCTTTTGCATTGTCTGGTACGTCTCTTGCAGTATTTAGAAATATCTAGACAGTCAAAATCTCCCCAAAATCTCCCAGCCATGTGTGAAGTACTTCACCTTGCATTTTGGGACAGACTGTAGTCAAAGTGTTTCAGAAGGGTCTCCCACATTTTTATTGGACAAAAATCCAGGCAGATGTGCTTCTGAAATGATTTTGAACCAAAAGAAGGTAATGTTGAGAAGTCGTAAAACTTATGTGGAAACACAGAATGAATGTGACAGATGTGTAACTTTCTGGAAATAGAGATGTCCAAATTGAGTAATGATATTACTGTTCTGTGATTAAAACAAAACAACAACAAAAGAAAGTCAAATACACCAGGGATTTAGAAGATCAAGAGAATCTGAAATTCTCTGAGCAATGGCAAATACTCAAGTTTACTGATGGCTCAGTGCATAAGCAGTATATTGATTGCCTGGATGGGTGCAAATACTTTATCACTCCTTTGTAATAGATCCTGCTCAATAGATTTGATAAAATAAGTCAATTACTCTGATTAATTAGCCCTTCTTTTTTTGTTGGCCAACTATCCCTGAACATATTTTTATTTCTTATTTCATTAGCTTAAATTGGTGTTCACAAATAGTTTTCTGGCCCTAAACTTCTTTTACCATGGGCAAAATTGACAGTTCTCCAGCACAAGATCCAATCACCAGTCTAATTCCAGGAAAGCTAGGAGTTTTGTGGTGCACAGTTGGTCATTCCACTACCACAGGGTTTTTTCTGTTTGTTTGTTTGTTTGTTGTTTTTTGCCTTTTGTTCTGCTCCACCCCATTTGGTTATAATTTCCAGTGAAGGATAATAAGTGTAAAATATGCTGAATATTTCATTTTGTCAATGCCTGAATTCATATACAAACATGGGTATACACAACAATGGCAGCTATTCCCCAAACAAATAAGAACACATTTACAATCATTTTTGTGAGCAGTAGGAGGAAAAGCCATCAGTAAACATAGCCAGAAACAGAATACATTCAGAATTAAAATTAATGATAAATCACTACAAAGTATTCATGTGTCTTTGATTAACATTATGTGGAAGAATGACTTATTTGAGAGCAGAAACATGAACCCTGTAAATTCCCCAATAAAAAATTACCATTCTATTTTGCCCACAAATAATAGGCATTCCTTTTTTAATACATCTCATAATTTTGAAAGTCTGGAATTGTATTATTAATAATATTATTAATAAAATATCTTGACTCTTTTAATATTATTAATAAAGCATATGAATGATTTATTAATAAGATTTTTGAGAGTCCACACACATCCATTAAGAGTCACCAAAGAAAATGCAAGATTCTATTACATTCTGTTTGGATCTAATAGATACTCTCTTTTCCAAGTAACTTGTAATTCAGAAATTTCAATTGAAATTTCAATAGGATTAATTATTTACATGATATTTGAAATTGCATGACAGTTAGCAATATATTAGCAGTTCCTGGGTCAGTGAAATATCATGGCAGATTCTTAATGGTAACCAAGTGCTTCAAATTCTCCTTATATTACTTCCTTCTATTATTTTCTAATAAAGCTAACCTGCTACCACATCTGTAATAGTTTTAGGCCCATTTCTATTGTCTAGATGGAGTTAAGAGGACCTCAGGACTTCATCCTGCATTCCACATTAATTTAAATCCTTTTTCCAGGGCAGTCTGAACTAGTTCAGTCATGAGGTATTATGCCACAGATAGCTATTTAAAAGAAAAAAAAAAAAAAAAAAAGGCAAACAGTGAGTAAATGCATGTTCTTCCCAGGATTGAAAAGGTTCATTAGCTAAGATTTAGGCACAATCCTTTTCTAACATCATTACAGAGAAGCATTTTGCAGCACTTTATATCAAGTAAAGGAGAACATATAAAACAAAAAAGTCTCTCCTGAATAATATTGATAAATATAGGACACATTCTGGCATGTGCATTTTAAAGATATTAAGGCATTTCAAAAACCTTGTTAACAAAGGCCTTTATATTCACACTGGTGACAGAAAAATCCCTGTAAAGATTTCCTTCAGCTCAGAGCCTGCCTGCCACAGAGGTCCCAGAACTGTTACTTCTTTCCAGAAAGAGATCTTAAATTAAAGCCAGTTCACAGGTAGGTTGTCCCTCAAAGAAACTTCTACAGCTGCATTATTAACCTAATATCCTGTGTTACAATCCATTCTCCTCTACCATCCCTACTGTAAAGCCTGACTCCTTGCTTGGACTCATAAATTTGATCATGTCATCCAGCCCAGACCTAACGCTGCTGTAATCTCAGGTTGTAAAGTGCCTGCTTTCTAATGAGGAGATAAGCAAAAATCACTGAGTCCTGATAGATCTCATATTCTTTCTCACATTTCCTTCTTAAATGTGAGAAATATTG
Source organism: Netta rufina (assembly GCF_964035555.1). Lineage (NCBI taxonomy): Eukaryota > Metazoa > Chordata > Aves > Anseriformes > Anatidae > Netta > Netta rufina. The sequence continues at coordinate 5,864,596 of NC_140123.1, forward strand.
AGAAGTCTGAGGAAGAAAGGATCCTGACATCTCTCATTGCAACAAACCACGCATCTATGTTCACACACACAGATACATATAAATATACTGGAGAAGGCAAATACAATACAAGTATTGTAAAGCAGACATCAGCTTTCCTGTGGAAATGTTTGCCCAAAGGCGAACCTAAATGTTAAGACCCTACAAAAGATGCCAGTGTTAATTATGCATTATAGACATGACCTTGGCAAAGTATGGTTTAATGACCTCTGTTATCCCTGACTGCAATCAACATTTTTCTCTGGAGATATTATTTCAGATTTACTTTGCTTTTTTCCCATGCACTCTTTATTGAGATTGAAAGCATTTAGCTAATTCATTGTTCCAACAATTATTGATGCTTCCCTCCTCCCACATACTTCACAAAATTAAAAACTCATCATAGAGGTCCCCCAAAACCAACACTTAATTAAAAGAGGTAATCAATTCAATACAGCTATTCTTAGTGCTTAACACATCCTAACACATGTAATGGAGAAATTAAAGTACAAATAAACAATTATCCACCACAAACAAGTAAGGAGAAATGGTACATACACTCATTTTATTTCTTGTAGCAGGATGACTGAACTGTTACGTTATGGGAGATTTGTTTTATTTTCTAGTGATTATAGGATGTGTCACTGTAATACAGATGACACATTTAGCTAGCTAGCCTTACAAATGTGGATAATAGAGTGAGATGGTTAAACAGGCCTGAAGTATACAAATAGATGCCAATATTTTATCTGGTTGGATTTCTGTCAGCTAATTAATTGATCTGAGTGTAGATAAAATATAAAACCAGAGAAGTTTGGAAATTCCAAATTCTTCACTATGAAGATAAGGAGTTATTTTTGAAACATTGATGAGTCCAACTCTAGGGAGTTTAATTGCAACATTAAATTCAATATGTTAACAGAAAAAATGTTCAACAACTCATACAGGACAAAAAGTGATCAATCCCTCATTCTGACAATTCACACATAGTGTTATTGACTTCTGCCAAAAATCATTCCCCTATAATGAGAAAAAAATTGCAAAATAAATGTTTACAGAGCCAGAATCTAGATAGTGCAAATGAATATGTATGAATGAACAAGTGTAAACAAAACAGATTGGAATATATTTTACACAAGTAACTTGAGGCACCTCTTGAAGGAGGTGACTGAAGTTCTCTGGTTCTGCCTCATTTCACACTTTGGCCTTGAAGACTGAGTTAAAACTCATAGAAAGTCAGACTATTTCCTTCCAGTGAATTCAGGCAGCTCTCGCTGGCAGCAATTTGAGCAGTCCTTTCGTTCCCAGATTGCCTGCACACCTGCTATCCCAACAGGAATTAAAACCACAACTTCATCTACTACCTCTGGAAATTATGTTTCACAGGGCCTATGCTGGGCCTGGGCCTAGCAATAAACAACACAAAGGACCATCTTCTCCAGTGAGCAATTTGTTCCCTCTTATCTTGCCATCTGGCATATCCATAGGGGTTGCCTCTGCTATAAGGTTACCATAACCTCTGCCAATGACAGATTAGGGAGTTTAGTGTATGAGCTCCTTTCTTTCTTCAACAGCTGCTTAGAGGGCACATAAACCTCCTTTGCAGGTTGAACTGAGTTGAAGTTGATCACCTTATAAGAAAACTGAAGATCCTACTGTCCTTGCCTCCACAACATTTGAGGTGAAGAGCTGGTTTCATTTTACATAATGTTCCTGCCAACCAGGTGAAGATAGTGCTAACAAAGAAATATCAGCATAGCACAACACATGCAGGAGCTTCCAGACATGCCACGCCTCAGAACCACAGGGATCAGATAGAAAATAAAATGAATATAAAATGTAGACATAGGAAAGGAGTCTGATTTTCTCCTCTTCTAAAGACACTGCAATTCTAACCTTGGTTTCCACACTCTTCTTGCTTGATGTGTGAGAAAGACTTCACCCAAAGCCTATAAAAGCCAAGAGAGTTTTTTCTGTTGCTGTCAATAGACTTTGGATAAGAATCTAAGCAAAATACACATCCAAGATCAAACCTCTCTGTGCACTACAAAGAGCTATTAGAATGCAGATAACACATTACTATTTCTAATTGTTCATTATCATAGCATTATAGATATTACTGGTGTGTTTTTTTTTTCTCTCCTGATGTTGCCACATCAGTCAAATGTCCCTATAGCTAATTATACAGACATATTTCAATCTGACTAAAACTCAAATCAGTGTAATTAAAAAACATCAGTGGCAATGTTCTAGAGGGAGACAACATTTCATGTATTTTTAATAGCTGAATGTGGGCCTTTCTTTTACTGCAGTTACCTCATATTTCCCATAATAAGGTCAAGCTCCAAGATGATTCCAGCCTTGCTGAATTTCATCTCCTGGATCTGAGTTGTTATATGTCAGGTGACTACCCACATTTCATTTTTCTGGAAATGAAGCAAGGGTCCAGGTAAGAAATTATATATTCTGTGATGCAAAAATTAGTATTAAAACATATGCATGCAGCACTGAATTGAGATTGTACTTGCAAACTTAATTCTGACTTTGAAGCAAGTAGCTTTGAGCTCTTCTAATGTAGTGCAAGTGTGTAATGTCCCACATAGTTACCAGCCTCTCATACCTTTATTTTCTTGCCCTTTAGATGTGGTCATGGAGAGCCCTTGCCACCCACAGTTCTCTTATCCTGCTCTGCAGAAGCAAAGACTCAAAGGCACACAGTCTTCTGCTTGAACACTGCCCTTTGTAGCAGTTTCTGGCAGGAGGATCTCCAGGCTTCTCTGGTCTCTGCTGTAGGAGCAGCATGGCTCACCTCTGCCTCTTGAGCCAGTGGGTTGTGGATTAAAGTAAGGATTTGATATCTGGTAAGAGAAAGGCCGATCATCTCTGCTTTACAAAGCTGCCTGTGACAGAAATCCTTTTGAAGATTCCTTTTACAGAGCTACTTCCTAAAGCTTTAAATGTTCAAGCGAGTGTTGATAGTCTTATCTCCCATAGCTAATATGAATGACTGTCCCTTTTAATCAGTCACATATTTATCACTGAAGATGTCTCAAATTAAGGAGAAATGGTTGATAAATGACTCTGACTGTCTTTGTCTCTTTTCCTATCATTAAAATAGGAAGGGGGGTTATTCTCTGTATTTTTAAATGAATTGACACGTGTGCTCCTATTAATTTAGTTAGTCATGATGTCACAAAGGCATTTGTCAGTAATGTTGTCAGTGAAGGTTGATGGAAAACCATTAAAACATGGCGATGAAGACACAGCACTCAGACACTTACACAACCTTTGGGGGATGTCGGAAAGGAGAAGCAAGAAAGTTCTCATTCCCTATGGTAATGTATGACTGGCTTGTGAAAACAGAAAAGCAGAGCTTATGACAGTGGTTAATGAGTCTGGAAGGTATCTCACTTCTTTACTAAAAGTCTGTTCAAAGGCTTCAGCCTGCCCCTGCAGAGTCTGAGTTTTCATTCCTGTCTGTAGGAAGACACTGCTTTCTGCTGCCTGCCCTGCTCTTTAGCCAGTCTTGACCCTTCTTTGGGCAGCCCTCAGAAAATATCCCAATTACCTGTAAGTAACACTGTGATTCCTTTAATAGTCATAATACAACTCCCTTTTAAAGAAGCTCCCAGAATGGGAAGTAAGATGTATAAGAATACCAAGAAAAAAAAAAAAAAAAAAAAAAAAAAAAAAAAAAAAAAACAATATCTCTGAGGCTGTGACTATAATATCCACATTCGCTTCCTGTCTCATGTGTCACTTACTTTTGATCTAATCTGTATAATCATTCCCTTTATCCCCCTCTTCTCTGTCACAGTGCTGTTTTGTCACTCACCAGAAGTGGCTCCATTACAGTGGCAATTACTGTTCAGTGTGGTTACTAGCTGCCTGTCTTCTATTTGAATGAGCTGGATAAACGTTGTCATTTTTAGTTCTTTTGATGATAGTCATTTTCCTTGCATGAGTTAAATTGCTACAGAAATATGCCCACTTTCTGGGACTGGTAGGCCTCACCTTTCTTTTCCAATTCCCAGCTGTTTCCTCCAGCAATACTGCCTGTGGTGTATCTGTGTCTCAGAAGAAACAATATGAAATTGAACATATTTTTTTTTTGTCTCTTGCTGATATGCCAAGTCCTTCGAGGAATGAATAATGAGTCATAGCTGATGCCAGCCATTCATGACCATTGCCAGAAATGTAATGCAAATGTAACTGCAAAGCAGTGATATGCATACTCTTGGATGCAAAAGTATTTTGGGTTTGTCACCTCTTAAATATGGTTGGAAAAAAAAAAAAAAAAAGAAAGAAAAAGAAAAAGAAATCCAATCCTCCCACCAGAGAAGGGAACCCTTAAGAAGTGGGAAAAACTCTGGAGAAATTTATATTCAAAGCACAGTTTCTATTTCTGTATCTCATCTGTGGAGATGGGTCAAAGAGAGGCAAAGAAGATAAATCTTGTTCTGAGAACCTGTAAGCAAGTGTCAGAGATCCCCAAAGCTGCTGAGCTTGAGTGTAAGACCTACCTCCACAGTGATTCTCTGTCTCTCTTCTCAGTGTGCCAATTTCAGTGATATTCAGTATTTTATTTTAAACACCAGTTTTAGGATTAAGATGAAAAGCTTTTAAGGAATGAAAGACAACATTCTACATAATGTAACAAAGAAGTCTGAAAATGTGAATCATCTGCAAACTGTAAGTTCAAAGCTGTAGAATAAATTGAATCTACCCATCATTTGTTTTGTTTTGTTTTTTAATGATTATATAATTGTTAAGCCAAATTATAAAGCCAGTAGTCATAGATTTGTAGTGCTTCTTGTCTTTGTCCTTTCACAGTAACACCCTGGTGTTCTCCAGCAATCTCAGCAAAGCGCTGGTCCACTCTTTACATCATCTTCTCCTCATGCTCCACCATTTCTCAAATACTTAAATCTAATTCAGTTTTCAACCTTATCCACTCCTGGCATACCTTACCCTCTCAACTTCATTAACCCAAACCTGTGTTAGCACAAACGCAGCACAGAATTTTTCTTGACCCAGAAACTTCCTAGCTTAAAGCAAGTTTTACCAAGCCAAAGCCACACATTGCACTAAATGCAGTGAGGAGACTTAAGTCTCTAATAAACATGCTAAATGAATTCACATCTCTGTGACTTATGAGAGAAAGGAAGAGTCTGTATCATCAGCTTGAGTTGTAAGCATTTTAGCTATTTTAAGGCTGCTCGTCTCACCAACATATGTATGTATATGCCTTGATATCCCTATAGCAATGTACATCAAAGCAATAAACAACTCCTCTAAGTTTGTTTACATACTAAGAAGCTCACTAGTTAAATAAGGAACTCAACTAAAGTGAAGGACAAGTAGTTCATGGGAGAAATGCATTCAAATTCTGCATTGTTCCAGCCCACCCTCCCTCTGAAATTCACAATTAACTCAGATGGGAAATGATGAAAAGACTTTCCGGGGTTCTCTGTTTACGAGAGAAAAGACAAAGGAATCTTCGCTCCTATGGCTAAAATGGAAATTGATGTGAAATGTCAACATTTTCTAAATGGCTTGGTTTGCCTGCGGGGCTGCTTGAACCTTCTCCACAGAGTGGCACTACAAGGCACAGATAGCAGCACCTTGTGCACCTTTCAGTTGGCCCAGCTTAGATAGCAGGTTCACCACTGTTCATCAGGAGTCCCCCGCAGTAAACTCTTTTTCAGAATTTTCCCATTCGGTGACCTACATTTGGTTTCCCATTATTGTTTCCAGAATCATCACTGTAAAAGAAAACTCATTCCAAAATTACATCCTTTACCATAAAGCAGAAAAACTGTAAGTTAATCAGGGGGTACTTGAGCTTTTATTCTTGCTGCTTCTGAATATGGTGTCCTAACCTGATAATAATTTCATGCCTTGGTCCAGTATCTCTCCTTTCTCCTTGCCACAAATGCATTCATCTTGCAGACCTTCACTCTGAGAGGTATTTTTCCCTAAATCGATTTGATGTTCTCTATCACCAAGGTCAGTGTTATATCTCTTACTGTACTTTTCTCAATATTAGAAATCCGGCTGCTGGCTGTGGAAAGCTTTATGCATTTATATGCAGATGACAATTCTATTTTCACTGAATGATGAGGTGTCCTCTCATCCTAATACTCTTCCTTCTGAAATGGCAAATGTGATCATCTGACTTAATGAGCACCTTTTTCTTTGCAAGGCTTGATAAGAAAATGTGGCATGGCCTGTGTTCTTTTCTCTATTCAAAATCTCTCGCAAAATACAAGCCAAAGAATTTTCAGTCCTAAAAGGTGTTTAGCTCTTAGATCTAATAGTTAACATTTGTTATCAGAATTCACAGAGCCACTTAGATGTTGCATCCAGCTTGGGGGTGCATTGGTGCTATTTGAGAGACTTGGCTCCTGATGACCAAGTTACAGACTAAATTGCAAGTAACCTGAGCTCTCCAAGGAATAGGGCTTGAAGCACCAATCACTAGACGTTATCTACAGTATTTGGATTACTGAGCATAACAATCCTAACATTTTACGTTTCTAATTCAATTGTATAATTTCCTCTGTTGTCACTCAGCAGCAGCAACCTTTCTGAATGTGAACAAGGCTATTAAAAATGTTTTCACTCTTCCAATTTTTTTACTGTCTACAATTGACTCATTTTAAGCCTTTCAATTTTCTTACCATATTAAATTACATCAATTTTTAAATGTGAATTTCTACATTTGATATTACTGTAAAACCAGGATAAAAACTAAACCTTCAGTTTTACCTGCAGAGATCTTCAAAATACAGTCAATCAGGAACAAAAGAAAATTTGATTATTGAAATTCACCTGTGGAATTCTGTGATTTAAAATCATATGATGGAATTAGACACCCACAGAAAGTACTGAAAGTACATTGAAAGCACACTAGTGTTCATGAAGTGTGCAGACAGGTAGTATTGCTACTGTTTGGAGAAAAGGCCTTTATTTGTTATACTAACAGCTACCAATTTGTTCAGGTTGGCCTGGAAGAATAAAGTGAAGGAGCTCAATGTCTTGATGAGAGTGGAAGTTTGTCAAATTCTGCAGCTGATATAATCCTTATCAGGCTCCTATCTTTCGGAAGTTTCTTTGCTTTACAGCCAACTCAATGGAGTTTGCTTTCCAGTAGTACAGAATATCCTAACCAGCGTATGACCTGCTGAAAAATAGATGAAGTGGGAAGGCAATCTCATCAGGTTGTTTGACTTAATGAGTACAATTTTTACATTTCATGTTAACTCTGACCATATGTTCTCTACTCCTGCTCAGCAATTCACTGGAGTCTCCTTAAAACCTGTAAAGTACATCTGTGATACTCACTGGAATAAGGTGCGCTGTTAATATACACTTTTTTTTTCTTTTTTTTTTTTCCTGCAGGAGGGAGTCTTTAGATATGTGTATCTTCATCATTTTCTTTCTGCCAAGATTTTGTTCTGAGTAACCTGCTTACATTTATTTTACTCCTTGTTGTTACAAGGCTTTGGCTAACAATGAAGTGATCCAGATGGACTCCCTGGGATGAATCTTTCTAATCACAACTCAGTAAGTAAATGAGCTGGTTTAAGGTTATCCAAATTATTTCTTGGGAATGTAGTGCTCCTTGTCTACATATTGATTTCTTTTTTTTGGGACAAAGATCAGTCTAGTAAGAGAAAAAAAAAAAAAAGTGTCCCTCCTGTAAATTATTTTACCTCTTCTAGTCTGAATATGAGCACACCAGATCATACAGATCATCATCTACTATGAATCAGCTTCAGTACCTCTGTGGCAATAATTTTTTTTGCAGATTCTCACCTGAGAATCTGGACACTAATTTATAAACTTGCCTCACTCTCCAGTTATTGGTGCAGTGCCAGCCTACATTAAAGGAGGTTTTGCTTCCAAAAAAAAAAAAAAAAAGGCTTCTGTTTTTTTTGAGTTTATTTCCAATTAAAATAAGCTTATATAAGCAGGCTAACTATATGTAAGTTCCCATTAGCTTATTTTAGTTCTCTTTGAGGGAGATGTCAATGCCATTAAGAATAGAGTTCATCTTCTCATCTGTACCAGTCATCTACATGGTCTTATAGTCAACACAGAAAATATTTGTTTCCTCTCAGCTTAAGAGAAGTGTACATGTATGAAATTACCAAGATGACATCTATTAATTATCTGTTCTGGCTGCCCTATCAACATATACCACTGGTCAGATATTCAGCACTTTCTAGCACATACACAGGTGAAATTTCTGCTGCTCCTTATCCACAGAATCATGAAACGGTTAGGTTTGGAAGAGATCTCTGGAGGTCGTCTGGTCCAGTGCTGTTCAGGCAGGGACATATAGAGCAGACTGCCCAGGACCATGTCCAGTTGGCTTTTAAAGATCTCCAAGGAGATTCCATAAAATCTCTGGGCAACCTGTATCAGCACTTTACCCCCACAGTAAAGTGCTTCTTGATATTCATATGAAACTGTGTTTCACTTTGTGCCTACTGACTTCTCCTGGCACTGGGTCCAGCTGAACATCAGAGAACATAGAAGGAAAATAACAATATCTGGGGAGGCTTACACCATACATGGCATATTGGGAAGAAAAAGTCATGAGAGCACAGAAAGAAATAAATTACTGTAAATGAAAGATAGATATGGTTGCAAAACATAAATCTATAAGAATTAGTCACGGAATTGGACACAGAATTTTCTAACAGAAGAAAAAAGATCATTTAAATTCATAGATATTCCCTTTCTGCTAGAAAGCAATGAAAATCAAAGCAATCAGTTGAAGGTATAGGGACTAAAGCTGAAGTTGCTGCTGTGGTTTAAAAAAAAAATAAGAAAATTAAAAAAAAAAAAAAGAATCAAGTGACTAGGCTCAAGGCCTGTGCAGAAATTTCAAAAATGAAAGGCAAATTTTAAGAATATCTTTTAAAATAGGAGATGTCCCTTAAGGCCCATTACATTTAACAGACAGTGAATTTTATCAAGATATTGATACCAAGAATCTTCAACACTTCTGCTGTGGCTGAATCATCTTCAGATGACTCCTTTCTTCTCACCATCTCGTTATTCTTTGGACAGTAGTCCAGAGCTGGTCATTACTCCAAAGTTTAATAATTAGTTTCATATTGTCCTGATTCACTTAATTCATCAAAATATGTTTTTGAGGTGGGGTTAGGTATGTTGAAAAGCTCTACTTTTCTGACACGAAGATTTTTCATGTCTGGTTTAGCCCCAGAGATTACCAATCTTAATGATAGTAATAAACAAGAGATTCTCACACTGCAACCTGTTATAGAGAAAAGAGCAGTAGAAGAAATGTTTAGAAAATAACAGGCCTGATTTAGGCTTAAAATCGTCTGCATTGTAAATTTACATTTAGGTAGGACAAAACATTACAGATCAAATTTAACAGGTGATTTCTAGAAGAAACTCGGAATTGAAGTTAAAAAGCCTAAGTCTGAGCCTATGATGGGTTTATTCTTTTTTCTGTATTTGTAGTGGTTTTACCCAGCTGGGCAGCTGAGCTCCACTACAACCACACTCTCACACCCTCTCCTCAAAGGTCAAGAGTCAGAAAATGTGATTAGAAAGGCTCCAAGGTTGGTATAAGGACAGGGAGACCACTCTGTGATTATTGTCATGGGGAAAACAGATTTAGCATAAGGGAGATTAATACAATTTATTGCCTATCACTAGCAGACTAGAGCAGTGAGAACTAAAAGCAAACTAGAAACACCCTCCCCCCACCCCCCTTCTACCTCCACCCCCCAAGTTGTGCAGGGGAATGGGGAAAGGGGGCTGCATTAATCCCTGATGCTTCCTCTCCGCCACCCCTTCACGGTCACTCTCTGCCCCTGCTCCACGAGGGGTCCCTCCCACGGGATGCCATCCTTCCCGAACTGAGCCTGCAGGGGCTGCCCACAGGCTGCAGCTCTTCAAAAATTGCTCCAGCATGGGTCCCTAGCACAGGGTCCATCTGTCACGAACAAAATGCACCAGCATGGGTCCCTCACGAGCGGCAGCTCCCCCCAGAACCCCTGCTCCTGCGTGGGCTCCTCTCCACAGGCTGCAGCTCTGGCCCAGGGCCTGCTCCTGCGGGGGCTGTCCATGGGCTGCAGCCTCCTCCAGGCCACATCCACCTGCTCCACCAGGGGCTTCTCCACGGGCTGCAGCATGGAGATCTGCTCCATGTGGGACCCATGGGCTGCAGGGGGACAGCCTGCTCCACCAGGGGCCTCTCCAGGGGCCACAGGGGAGCTTGTGCTGCGTGCCTGGAGCACCTCCTGCCCTCCTTCTGCACTCACCTTGGGAGCTGCAGGGCTTCTTCTCACTCCTCCCTCCCAGCTGCTGTTGAGCAGCAGGTTTTTCTTCCTTATCTTAACTTTGCTCTCACAGAGGCATCAACAACTTCATTTATTGGCTCAGCTCTAAGCAGCAGTGGGTCCCTTTGGAGCTGGCTGAAGCTGGCCCTTATCTGACATGGGGCAGCTGTTGGGCTCTGCTCACAGAGGCCACCCCTGCAGCCCCCTGCTACCAAAACCTTGCCACATAGACTCAATACAGTATAAATAGTATACTTATTAAGTCCTTCATTCTGAATGATATCCCTATAATACAGTAGGAGTCCCTGCTATGTCTGTTACAATCTGGGATAATTTAGGCTATTGTCACATTCCTGTTAAGACCTAAGATAAAATAATTTCCTTGAATTTCAAATCATTTCAGATCACGTTCAAGTTTAGTGTTACAGTCATGGTACTAGTGGTTTGCCCAAGACTACAATTGCTCCCTTTTAAAAAGCATTACTACTAGTTTCAGATAACTATGTGGGAAATGTCTTCTGTTTCCTTCTGTGTACCAGATTAACTTTTGAGTGATGATTTTGATATTAAAAAAAAAAAAAAAAAAAAAAAAAAAAAAAAGCTTTTACAGCGGTCGTTTCAAAATTCTTGCTTAGTATTGTAGATTTTGAAGTGCAATTTTGTGAATTTACACATTGCTGTAAAACAGCATCATAGTGTGCATTTTCTACTCCCTCTTACATCATAGAAAACAAAGGTTAAATGAACTTGAAAGATGCATTCAGTCCTTGCGGGACTTGCAGTTTATACTGTGCTGCAAGAGGTTTGTGGTAACCATGACCTCATTAGGGTGTTCTGTTACATTCCTTTTTTTTTTTTTTTTTACATAAACACAAATAAATCTTTTTTTATTAGGGTTGCTTTTACCCATACATCAAGATCTTCAAAAGTGATATGGTTGTTTTTTCCAATAAGAGAAACTTTTTCATTCTTCCTATTGCTCCTAGAAATTGTTTAACAATAGCCAAAAAATATCATGCAATGTAACACATTTAGGAGGAAGAGAATGAGAAGTAAATCATAATAGTGTAAGAAATTCTGATTATGACTATCTTCATCATCCATTTTCCCATCAAATTCAATCTGTAATATTGGGCAATTGAGCAAAGCCACTAATTTTCTATAATATAAAGCATGTTTAATTACATTATAATGATTATGAACTCCAGAAGAAAAGAATCCTTGCTTTCCTCAAGTCTTTAACCTCACAGAAGAACATGTCTTGTCAATGTAAGAAGCATAATTGGCACATTTCCTATGATGCCTTAAGAGGCCAAAACAGCAACTAGTCACATGTTCTACAGCCTGTTGTTCAAAAGCATGCATAAGCAGACTCATTCCCTCAAGAGCACAGTGTTTGGAGTTTGGAAGGGGGAGGGAATTTAGAGTTGTGATACTGATCAATACTAGAGTAATTAAAATTCGTCGTGATTAAAATTCCTCTGACCTTGCAAGTTGTTATGTTTTGGTTTTATTTTGTTTTGGTTTGTTTTTAATCAACATTTCCTGATCTATTTTCTCTCACTGCTACATAACCTATGTGGCTCTATTGAAGAATAATCTGACTTTACTTATCACCTTGAGTTTTTTGTTCATATCTTTTGTGCTGCATCAGCCCTAAATACCAATATAATTTCTTGGCTCATAGACGTATTACAATTCTTAGCTCACAGTCGTCCTCTTCTTGCTGCACTCTTTTGTCCACTGCTTTGTCAAACTCTGTATTACAGAATTTAAAATTCCATTATTTTTTAGTTCTTCCATGTGCTTATTGTTCTCATAATGTTATGCATATCAGTATCTGAGCTGAATAACTAATTAGAACTGATACAAAGTCCAGTGCAAAAGACTTGGTTGTTTCCATCTCCACAGAGGAAGAAACATCTGCATTATGGTTAAAGAAGTGAAGTAAGATTAACCAAGTAAGATTTATTCAGCCCATCTTCTTAGAGCACGTGCTTAGTATAAGGCAGTCATTTAGATTCTCCCAAGAAATAAGTGAGGAAGGCACACTGAAAGAATGAAATGCATCACGTGCTTTGGTTATAAATTCCATTTCCATGAGCAGGGAGATGAACATATACATATATTATAAAGCATACCCTAGACCAAAGAACATCCAGTATGAATTTAAACTAAAAAGTATAATTGTCCCTATAGGAAATGTTATTGTCCCTAAAGGGGCAGTACCGTTTAAAACAGACAAGGCAGTTAAAGTGGCTTATGCTGGCTGACTTAGAAAAAAAAAAAAATGTGGTTTGTGTGTTAATTTGGCTCTTAGCATAAGACAATCCTTTGCAACGTTGTCGCAAATCATAGAATCATAGAATGGCTTTGGTTACAAGAGGCCTTAAAGCCCATCCAGTTCCAAATACCCTGCCTTGGGCAGGGATGCCATCCCCTAGGTCAGGTTGCCCAGGGTCTCATCCAGCCTGGTCTTGGGCAGTTCCAGGAATAGGACATCTACAGCTTCTCTGGGCAACCTGTGCCAGTGCCTAACCACCCCCTGAGTGAAGAATTTCCTCCTAACTTCTAATACAAATCTCCTCTCTTTTAGTTTAAAACCATTCCCCCTAGTCCTGTCATTGTCTGCCCAAACAAAAACTTGGTCTCCATTTTTTTTATAAGTACTTAAAGTCCCCTTTAACAACTTCTCTTCTCCAGGCTGAAAATCCCCAGCTCCCTCAGCATGTCTTCATAGGAGAGGTGCTCCAGCCCTCTGATCATAGAATAATAAAGGTTGTAAAAGCCCTCCAGGATCATCTGGTCCAACCATTCCCTTACTACCAATGTCACCCACTAAACCATGTCCCTAAGCACCACGTCCAACCTTTCCTTAAAACCCCCTGCAACGGTGAGTCCACCATCTCCCTGGGCAACCCGTTCCAATGCCTGACTACTCTTTCTAAGAAATGTTTCCTAATTTCCAACCTGAATCTCCCCTGGAGCAACTTGAGGGCATTCTCTCTAGTCCTATCTTTGGTTACCTGCAAGAAGAGGCCAATCCCCACCTCCCCACAACTTCATCTTCGTGGCCCTCCCCTGGACCCACTCTAACAGATCCACATCTTTCTTGTGCTGGAGCCTCCAAGCACAAATATAATAGTTTTATACCAGGTCCAGCCTCTTTAGAGCAGAGAATGTACTGGCATTCAAGTGACTAATGTGTGTTAGAACATTATAAATTCATAAGAGATGGGACTACAGGAAAAGAAAAGTTACTGTCATCAGGAGTACAGTTAAAACTGTCCATTCCATCTTTGCTTCTGCCAGATAATTCTTAGGTTATACCATGAAAGCCTTAAACATAAAACTTTTTTATATAACCAACATGAGCTTCAGAATTTTCCCAGTGCAGGCTGTAGCCAGTTGAAATCTCACCTTGAATAAAAATCTGCTCCACAGTACTCACAGTCTGAATAGTCAAGTACTTAATATTTCATAGAATCATAGAATAGAAACATAGAATCATCTAGCTTGGACAAAGCCTTCAAGATCATCAAGTCCAACCATCAACCTGACCTACGTAGTCCCATCAATAAACCATGTTCATCAGTGCCACAACTACATGTCCCCAGGGATGGAGACTCCACCACTTCCCCGGCCAGCCTGTTCCAATGCTTAACTGCCCTATCCATGAAGAAATTCTTCATAATGTCCGATCCAAACCTACTCAGGTGCAACTTGAGAACATTTCCTTGTGTCCTATCACCTGAGAAAAGAGACCAACATCCTCCTCACGTTAGCCCCCTTTCAGGTAGTTGTAGAGAGTAATAATGTCTCCCCTCAGTCTACTCTTCTCCACACTAAACAACCTTAGTTCCTTCAGTTGCTCCTCGTAGCTCTTGTTTGTAGTCCTTTCACCAGCTTCATTGCTCTTCTCTGCTTGAGCAACTCAACATTCTTCTCATAGCGAGGGAGAAAAATTTAATTAAATATTCAAGGTATGGTCCCACCAGTGCTGCATATTTCCTATGGTTCATACATAACTTTTATACAATTTAACACAGTCCTGTCTATAAAGCAGCCCTATATCTATAAAAACTGTAGTACCACTACGTGAGGTTCAACAGGTCACACAGTTTACAATCCCAGTGATCAGCAGAATAACTAGTCCAACCTCCTATATGTTATAGAGTTAATACTCTTTGGAGCACAATGGAGCACAACGTTTTGTGTCCAATGTATCAAAATTCAGCAATGTATCTAAATGAAATCCAAAGATATTAGGAGATTACTACATCTGTGAAAAAGCCAATAGGCCATTGCTCCTCCTTCCTAGTTTGTTCAAACATTATCTCCTTCTCATTTCTCATTTCAGTTTTCCTGGCTTCAATTTCCAATCCAGGTTATGATTAAGCCATCTTTGTTAGAATAAAATATCCATTGCTATCCAATATTTTATCCCTAAATACCATAATCATACCCCTTTATCATTTGACGCATAGTACAGATAGATCTCTTTCACTGTAAGTGTTGTTTTCCAATCCTTGGATAATTTTTGTGGTTCTTCTCCATCCCCTCCAGTTTTACCTATATTTAAAGCTGTGGACATCTGTGTTTCACATACTATAAGGTCATCAAGGAGTTCATGCTTAGTTGCTTGTCCACTATAGTCCTTTGAAAGTACCTTATTTTTCTCTTTAATTCATTGACATGAAGAAGTCATCTGTCGCAACAATGAGCACACCAGAATAATCCATGAAGAAACGAGGGTTTTGGTCGACAGCATGTTCAATAGGAGTCAGCAGAGTGCTCTGGCAGCCAAAAGGGACATCTATACCCTGGGGTGTGTCAAGCATGGCATTGCTAGCTGGTCACAGAAAGGGATTGTCCCGCTCTGTGCTGGTGCGACCTCACCTCAAGCACTGTGTGCAGCTTGGGGCACCACAGTATAAAAAGGGCATAAAGAGAGTGTCCAAAGGAGAACTATGAAGATGGTGAAGAGTTTAAAGGGGAAGATGTATGAGGGGCAGCTGAGGTCACTGGGTTTGTTCACACCACAGAAAAGGAGATCAAGGGGAGGCCTCATGGCGGCTTGCAGCTCCCTTACGAGGGGCAGGCACTGAGCTCTGCTCTCTGGGGACAGCAACAGGACCCAAGGGAACAGCATGGAGCTGGGACAGGGGAGGGTCAGGCTGGGTGTTAGGAAAAGGTTCTTCCCCAAAAGAGTGTTTGGGCACTGGGACAAGCTCCCCAGGGCAGTGGTCACGACACTGAGCCTGCTGCAGTTCAAGAAGTGTTTGGACAATGCTCTCAAAGGGCCTGATTTTTGGGTGGTCCTTTGTGGAGCCAGGACTTTGACACAATGTTCCTTGTGGGTCCCTTCCAACTCAGGATATTATATAATTCTATGAAGCAGACATATCCATAGCAATAAATCTGATTTTTTTGTTTGTTTGTTAGAAGATTATCTGCATTGTATTTTAGAAGCATGCATAGACCATGACAGAGTCATAGTTAGCTCCCATAGGCACTTTCAAACTTGTAGAGATGATTCCAACTCACTGAGGGGCTTTTTAAAAGTAAGTACTGACACCAGTCTGTAGAAGAATAGTGTATGACCAGGCTGTAGTTGTTTCAGCTGTGGTGTAAAATGCTTTGAAAATTGAACTGGGTTACTTGTGCTGGTTGAATCTGCACTGAAAGGCCAAAGAGAATGAAATGGAAAATTCTAAGCTAGGCCATGTTGACTCACATTTGCTGTGATGCGTTAACATAACCAGATGCATTAAGAGGACTATTACAACATCTGATAACCAGTAGGTTATCAGAAGTACCCTAAAATGACAGCAGGTACGAACATTCCAGATCATAGTTCAGTCTGGTATTGATGAAAACTGCATCTCAAATGACTGACGGTCTTAATAGAGTTTTGAACTAAGTCTAATGATTATTTTACGAAAAGAAAAAAAAATAGTTTGGTCTCTAATAAAACCTTGGGAAACAGTACATTAATGTAATGCCTAATGGATAGTGGCATTGACAGTTCAGGTTCAGATTCACCACCTCTAGTAGCTTTACAGGGTTAAGAAGTAGATGTTCAATAAATTCTGTCGTATTTTCACTCTCTTGCGCCTCTCACTGGAGGCTCTCCATGCTATCTAAAAATGCTCATTCTTTGACTAGCACCCTTACAGATTCCTTTTATAAGGGGGCTGTCAGCACTTCATAAAATTTTTGTAAGAAAGGCCACAGTATTGAAGTACAGGGACTGATAAAAAAAAAAAAAAAAAAAAAAAACAGTTGGACAAACCTGAAAATTATCAGACGTGTACAGTATTTGGATTAACAAACGTGTACAATGTTTGGCTACATAGCAGAGACTATTGTAATAATTAAAGGAAATAAATGTTTAGCCTCAGTCACAGGATGATTTGTATTTCTCTAAATTAAAACAATAAAAAGAAGAAGCAAATGTGTTTGTACATTTGTGTGTATGTGCAATTGTGCTTAGGACAGCTATGGCACATGAGATCAACATCTCCCAAGTGCTTAATAATTTTAATTAAGAAATGTGTTATTCTATCAGATAAACAGTGCATTTTAAACTTTTACAGATGGGATCAATAAATTGGGCTGTTTTTATTAAAGTGCCTAAATAAGGAATATACAAATTGGCAGTTGAATCATACAAAGACAAATTCAATGATTCAAGGACTGAAGGCATATCAGCCTTGACTGATTCTCTTTAAAATCTGTACATCACTAGCACAGGCTCCACATGAGAATGACTGAGACCTCAATAGTGCTGTGTATACCTGGAGATAAAATCCATCGACGTCTAGAATGTATCATGGTGTTTGTGCTGCAACAGAGTACAGAGACTGAACAGTAAATCTCCATTAAGTTGAGATTCATCTCATCTAACTTTAAAGCATCTGATGTTAGAATAGTTGGATTAGTTGTCTGACATTGAGATGCCTAAGGTTAGGTGAAGTTAATTCCATGATGCAAAATGCCCACGGCTTAGTTCTGGGTATCTGGGTAAAGAGATATTAGATTCCTATTTCTGCTCTTATGGTTATGAGTGGGAAATGAGCCTTTCCCTTGTTTTTAAGCTAGCATCAAGTTTCTTCCAGTACATGCAATATGGGGATATTCTGTAAAATAGGCATCAGTAAGATAGGAATTTTGACAGTGGACCACACTGATGGTGTCTCAAACTCAAGAAAAGAGCATAGCAATTCATTTTCCTCTTCTCACAACAAGCCATGTCATGCTGAGCACTGCTTACATGCTGTAAAGACTGAGCAACTTCTAATTAGCAACACCACCATCAGTGGGACATTTTCTGAATTACCTGCCTGGAAACTAATGGGGGAAAAAAATACAAGTCAGAGGCAGAAAAAAAGAGTTCATAACCAGGCCTTGAAACAAAGAAACAAGAGAGTATTATGGAAGTCAGGCTACAAGCATACAGGGAGAGTGAAGATATTAGAAAACTTATCTACCCCAAGGCCAAGCAGGGAGAATGATGTTTATCCTACTAACAACACGGTATCGGGATGCTAGAAGGTCTGCACTGAAACTCTGTTTCACCCAGGCTAATTAGTCCTACTGAGAAATTCCATCCTACCAGCATAAATGGTTCCAGTTCTTAAGCCAGCTTGCTCAGAGTCTCTAGTGTAGACATACCTCCCCATCCCCAGAGAAGCAGGTGTGTTAATTCTTCTACCTCAGGAAGAAGGTTTATATTTTGGGGCTTACAGCAAAGCATAAGATAAGACAAGAGTAAGTATGCACTCTGTTTTGCAATTCCATTTTCTCAAATGTGTTGTTTAACTGCTGAATAAAATACTTCACTTTAAGTAGCCTCTTGGTCAGATTCCTTTGGTGGAGGTGAGTCATTATAGCACACACAAATACAGTGAGATCTGCAGCTTGGCAATCCAAACCCACTGCGATTTATTCCCTCCAGCACAAGAGGTCTCATTATCTTTGTATGTAGTACAGTGAGACATCATTCCAGATCTCTGTGACAAAAGTATTTACATTCATAGACAGCCAAGTTGAACTGAAAAAAAAAATAAAAATAAAAGAAGTAAAGAAAAGTGTTACCTTATCAATTGAACAAAATCATATATAAATAATCCTCTCTACTTTCAAATGCAGAAAACAGGCTCCATTATGTTTCTTCCTCTGTCAACAACACAAGGGTTAGATTACATTCCCCCTTCAGACACAGACTGGGATTGTTGCACGCTCCATTGTATTTCCATTGTCTTGGCAGTAGTCTTTGGCTGTGCCTTTGAAGCTAAATCCCCAGACTGCCCACACTATCAACCCCTCCGATTGTTCTCTGAAGAATACTGAGAACACCTGATGAAAAACACCAACTGCAAAACTGCAGGAGTACTTAGCTCTTGCTCCGTTGTCTCCCTGCATGCTTTCCTATGATTTATAGCCTGAGGTATCCTACATCTGGCAACAGCACTATATCCCAAAACCACACTTTCATGCCATGCTCTGTATGCATGACCCCCAACTGATAATTATTTTCTAAATTCCACAGTCTAGTCCTTCTACTTATTATATGGTGTCACTATAACTACTCTCCTGTAGTCTGTCATCTAGGGGACAATATATAGCTTCAGACCTTTCCCTATTCACAGAATGTAAAGGAAGATGGGTCTTCAAAACCACATGCACCAGCCACATCAGTCTATAAATGACATAGCACAGACTTTAACATAGGTTTTAATGAGATGTGCAGCTATTGTAGCACACAGAAAATTATTGTAGCACACAGAAAAATTATCTATCATGTGTGCTATACTCTTCTCAGGCAAACCCAGAATAGAAGCATGGATTAAATTGGTAAACCTCACAAAGGTGGGAGCACCATTTCTCTGTGCTATGGCAACACTGACCAAGATCTTTTGAACAGTCTTCACACAAGCGCAGAGGAAATGCTGAATATCTTTCCCACTGCCTATGTCAAACACGGTGAACCAGTATATCAAATCTATGTACCACATATCTATAGGATCTTTGCTAGAGATGATTTTCAGGGTTGATGATCCTGACTAGGTTGCAGATTAAAAAAAAACAAACAAACAAACGAACAAAAAACATCAATGCCTAGCACAAAGCTATGCAGGTTGACTTTTATTATCTGGAAAAATGTTTCAAATGTGATTATGTGATCACGTCATTCCTGAAAAACAATGTGATGCACCAGCGGATGATGTGATGAGCACTCAGACATACAAACACTAAAGCAGAGACTGTACAGTTTAAAAAAAAAAAAATAATAATAATAATAATAAAGACAATAAGACAATCTTTGTTCATAGGATAGCTTTTGGCAAAGGCCAACTAGCATTGTCCAGGACGTTTCCCTGGCAGTGGTGATAACATAGATGGTTTTTATTCTATAGACAGGTTGCATTCAATCTTCTGTTTTGAAGGCTGGGAGAATTTATTCGTGTAGACGTTGATCATTCTATGCCAGTTGGTCTCACAGATAGACAGGGGTATCACGCACATTTAATTTAATAGAGCAGATATACCCAAAGCACCAAAGCTTGATGAGGGTATTCTTCAGCAGTCCAGCCATGTTTTTGTTATGCAGGAGTGCAGCACAGAAATGATGGGCACTGTCAAGATTCACAAGCATCTGCCTGGAGACAGCTAGAAATAGAATGAGAATATATAACATTTTTGTGCCCTGTTTTCTATGTGGAAAATATGGACAATAATACTAATTTCCCTTTTAAAATGCTGACTTATGAGACTGAAAGTATAGAAAGAGCTCAGAAAATTACAGTATACATGTTGAATGTATGATTTATTCATCAGTATTACTGAGTTAGCATTATTGGCACTAATGCTACTAGGAAAAAAAAAAAATGCCTGAATAGACTGGGCAGGAACTGAACCACTTAGAAATTAAAAATACATTCACAGATAGCCCTAACAGAAGACAATTATGTCTCAGACAACTTAGCCATTTATTCAAGCAAATCAAAAATAGCCCACAAGTCAAGTAACAATTGAATTAAGATACCAATCACCGTATCTATTAAGTTTTTTAAAATTACATGACAAAGTTTAAAAGAACATTCCAGTATAATGTGAAACATTATTCTTATTGCTACATCTAATTACAAAGAGGTGTAAATCACTCGGTATAGCCTTAAAAAAAAAAAAAAACCTACTTCAAATACATAATATTAAAAATTGAGAGGAGGTATGCAGTTCCCATATGAATGGGTTATATAGCTGGCAGTTTTTAGAGTCACTGTGAAAGAAGTTCCACTGAAAATCTTCATCACTCCTTTTCTCAGCAGAGCCAGGGTTGGGCCCATGCATTGAGGAAGGCATTGCTAGGGGAGGGATGGCCCCAGACTGGGCTGAAATGGGGTCCTTGACCATGGGTAGAGTGCCCAAGGGATGTGGACAGGGACAGTAAAAGCTGGTATTACCCTCAGGGCCCTGATAATTTTTACCTCATCAAAGCATTTATGCTCCTGTTTTAATTTTAAGGCCCAGGTGAGCAAAGAATGTGACTAATTTTACCTTAAAAGGAATTCATCTCAATACAAATGTTTCATGGCAGTTTAAGTGCTCCTCTTGAATATAGGCCACGTTTACTTGTACTAAAGTGGTAACTAGTCATGTATTTAAAGCACTAGAGTGGATCAAGATGGGATAAAAGAACTTTATTCATGACATGATATTCTGTCCAACAGTGTACTACAATTGAATAGTAATGATATCATTAATTTTTAGGACTTCAGCATTTTTGTAAATTAATTTGGCCTCTCTATCTTGGGAGCTAAAGGGCAGAGAGAGAGTCCTTAAATACTGATGATTTTTTTTAATGGCTGATGAGAGCCTTCACTGGCAGAAAAAACACTTAGCTGGTTTATACTGTATTCCAGACATCCCCATGTCACTTTCACTTCTGAAGTCTGATGCTGCTCTGAAATAGGATGCGACATTAAAATCTGAGATGAAGTTCAGTGTCTTCTATTTCCCTCAGCCTGAATAAATTACCAAGCTAATAACATTACTTTTTCAGACTTCCATTAAAGACCAGTGTCAATCCCAAAGGTGGGGTTTCTTGGGTTGGGATTTTTTCTTTCTTTCTTTTTTTTTTTTTTTTTTTTTTTAACTAATTTCAGTCCACACTGAAAATCTGCATGTAATTGGGTCCTTCTTAACCTACAGGAAAGTGGCCATTCACCCTTCAGCTAGCAAATACTTGGTGCTGTTACTGTTAAGTTATTATCATATTGCTTGAGCAATTTTGTGAGATTTTTAGGTGTAAATGCAGGATCAAGGAAGCAAATCTGATGTGTAATTTCAAGGATAGATTTAGGATATTCTCCAGTTCCAGCTTTTATAGACTAAGGTATTTGCCAGGTGAAAGCTAATGGCTTAATACATTTGTACCAGATTGGTGGGTTATAGGAAATGCCAGACTTGTTGATTTGCACACGTGGATCATTGCTATATCTCACATACTACTGCATACAATACCTTGCATGTGCAAGAATTATCTGCATTTTACAATGTACACATGATCTAAGCCCA
Organism: Netta rufina; assembly: GCF_964035555.1. Classification (NCBI taxonomy): domain Eukaryota; kingdom Metazoa; phylum Chordata; class Aves; order Anseriformes; family Anatidae; genus Netta; species Netta rufina. The sequence continues at coordinate 5,886,525 of NC_140123.1, forward strand.
CTGTGTGTCAAGTCTAGTGCTCAGGTACACACACACACACACACACACCGTATAGATAGAATTATAGAATCATTTTGGTTGGAAGGGACCTTAAAGATCATATAGTTCCACCCCCCCTGCCATGGGCAGGGGCACCTCCCACCAGACCAGTTTGTTCAAAGCCCCATCGAGCCTGGCCTTGAACAACTCCAGGGATGAAGCATTCACAGCTTCTCTGGACAGCCTGTTCCACTGCCCCACAACCCTCTGAGTGAAGAATTTATTCCTCTGCTCTGCTCTTGTGAGCATTATTCCTTATATCTAATTATTCTTAATATTATTCCTTATATCTAATCTAAACCCACCCTCTTGCAGTTTAAAGCTATTATTCCTTGTCCTATCTTTACACACCTGGAGAAAGAGTCCCTCCCCAGCTTTCCTCTAGGCCCCCTTTAGATACTGGAAGGCCACTATGAGGTATGTCTGGAGCCTTCTCTTCTCCGGGCTGAACAACCCCAACTCCCTCAGCCTGTCTTCGTAGAAGGGATGCTCCAGCCCTCTGATCATCTTTGTGACCCTCCTCTGGACTCACTCTAATACTTCAATGTCCTTCTTGTGCTTGGGGCCTGGAGTTGAATGCAGGGCTCCGGGTGGGGTCTCACAAGAGCAGAGCAGAGGAGGACAATCCCCTCCCTTGCCCTGCTGGCCACATTGTTTTTGATGCAGCCCAGGATATGGTTGGCTTTCTGGGCTGCAAGCGCACATTTATGGCTCATGTAGAGCTTCTCATCCAACAACACCCCCAGGTCCTTCTCCCCAGAGCTGCTCTCAATCCATTCTCTGCCCAGCCTGAATTTGGGCTTGGGATTGCCCTGGCCCAGATGCAGGACCTTGCATTTGGCCTTGTTGAACCTCACGAGGTTTGCACAGGCCCACCTCTCAGGCCTGTCCAGGTCCCTCTGGATGGTATCCCTTCCCTTGTGTTGACTGTATCACACAGCTTGGTGTCATCAGCAGACTTGCTGAGGGTGCATTCAATCTCACTGTTCATGTCACTGACAAAGATGTTAAACAGTGCCAGTCCCAATACTGACCCCTGAGAAACACCACTCATTACTGATCTCCACCTGGACATTGAGCCATTGACTGCAACCCTTTGAGTGCGACCATCCATCCAATCCCTTCCCCACTGGGTGGTGCGTCCACCAAATCCATGAGTCCTTATGTTCAGTAGGGTGATTTGTGTTATCTGCTCAGCTCCCTGTCTACTGTCAATTCTCCTGTTGAGAAACTGGTTCTGTGTTATGCACATATGAGAGATTGGGGGTGGGGAGTGTGGGAAGACGAGCATCCTGAAAACAAATTTAGAGACAAGGGTATCATGGAGGACAGCATCAAATGTTTTGCAGAAGTCTTGGTAGATGATGTCAGTTGCTCTTTCCCTATCCACCAATGTTTTAACGCCATCGCAGAAGGCCACAAGGTACCGATGTACAATATACTTTATATGATCAGAGATAGAAAACTGTCTATCTGGGGCAGTTCTTTTTTGCAGTTTTCTACCTAGCTAGACAGATAAATGTTAACCTTGTGTCATTGCAACAATGTCTCATAAGTAAGTGATTTGACATCATGACTTTCAGTACTAAAAACCAAGATCTTTACCCTGTAAGTTAATGGAAGGTCTCCACTAGCTAGCAGAAGTTCCAAGCCACATCTATACAAGTGAAAGAAATGTTACAGAGTTGTTCCCTGAAACTGAAGTAAAATGGCGCAAAACAGCTTTTGTCCATACTTTTGAACTCTTTCAGCCTCCAGTGCAGGATGCTCATATCCAAACTGCCTGTTGGGAATCATCTTTGAAAGCTCCCCAGCTTGGCTTGAAAAACGTTTGACAGAATACTAGATGCCTCTTGCCAAAACCATACCAGGGATAATTCTCACAATGCTACAGTAGGGATGACTGAGTTCCAGCACACATGAGCAGACCCTGGCATTATTTAATTTACTAGCATGGATTTTGCTGTAGCCTATTATCATTAGAGCAGAGCAGTTAAAAATGGGAACAAAAACTACCTATTGTATGCAAGTTGCATATTTTTACAGGACCACTAATTTAAAATATGCTTTTATCTACTTCTGTAGCATATGGAACAGAAAGACAAGAAATCTAATGAATTTACTTCAGTTTACCTCAGTAGAGGATCTGATCCAGGCCCAGTTACTCAAAGGTCCTTTTTCATTCATTTATAAATTAACTAAATAAAGAGGAGTCCTCTCCTTTTCACCAACTGAAAAAGAGAGGACTGCAGAACAACCCCAGCAGACTATGGGGTCTGTTTTCGTAACTATTTCATAATTTATCAAGGTAATTGCAAATTACAGAATCAAAGAATGATTGAGGTTGGAAGGGACCTCTTGGTTCATCTGGTCCCACTCCTGCTCAAGCAGGGACACCCAGAGCAGGCTGCCCAAGACGACATCCAGGAGGTTTTAAAAGATCTCCAAAGAGGAGACTCCACAACTTCTCTGGGCAGCCTGTGCTAGGGTTCCATCACCTGTACAAAAGGGCTTTCTGATGCTCAGACAGAACCTCCTGTATTCCAGTTTGTGCCCATTGCTTCTTGTCCTGGCACTGGGCACCACTGCATATAGCCTGGTTCCATCTTCATTGCATCCTCCCGAAGGGAGGGATAATTCTCCTTTCAAGAGAATTCAGTGTTAGTAAATATTTTTGGAGCACTGGATAAAAAAAAAAAAAATAAATAATAATAAAAAAAAAAATACCAGACTGAAGAAATATGGAGTAAATATCACTGTGGAAGTAGTATGTGTAACCTACAGGGCCTCCTTGAGTTAAAAGGGAGAAATGAGAACTGTAAGGATGAGAAAAAAAAAATGTTCTTCCCATTTTTCTCCATAGTTTGTAATGGAAACCTTGAGTGACTGCCTTAAATAGAGATACCTATTTTATCAGAGTAATCTCTTCTGTCTTTTCTGTTTTCTTTCTCTCTTCTCCCCTTTTTGTAATGTCTTTCTCCATCCATTCCTAAGGAACTGGTACCCACATGCTGCTGAAGATCAATCACATTTCATGTGAGTCAAGACTGGGCTAGGAATGGCAGCTCTAGGCATTTTATTCTTACCTCTTACACCTTAGAGGGGAAAAAAAATAAAGAAAAAAAAAGGAAAAAAAAAAAAAAAAAAGGAAATATGGTCAGACTTGGATCTCTTGCTGCTACCTCTCCTGAGCAAACTCTGCACTTCCAGCACAGTCCAGTGACAACCTTACCATCCTTACACAAAAAGATAAAAGTGTCTTTGGAAAGACAACAAATAATCCAAAACATACATCCACTAAAGCAAGTGAAAACATTACCCCATTACCCAATTCAAGAAAATAATGGGTAAAAAGAAAAAAAAAAAAAAAAAGTGAAAACTTTAGGTACTAAGGAGTGGAATCCACATGTACCTCTGAAATTCATCATCTCCAGTTTCCCAACACTGTTGCGACCTAAATGAGACACAGTGCTGGACAACCTGCTCTGGCTGACCCTGTGGTAGCATTGGACTAGGTGATTGCAAAAAATCCCTTCTAGCCCAAACAAGTTTATGATCCTGTGATTCATATTGGTGAGGTCTCATTAATGAAGGCTAAATACCAATGCTCAATTTTGTATGGTTATATATAGATATATGTATGACCAGTAAAGTTTAGCTGTTAGAGAACCAACCAATTCTACCTTGAGAACTCACTATTCCACTGTATAGTGCTATGGCAGGAGGAAGAAGGATGGAAAGGAAGAGCAGGTGTTAATGAGGTTTTCTCTAAATAAATCCGTAAAGACTGCATTACATGGCACACAGCTGTTAGGCCCATTAACTCCGTTAATGTACAGAGTTGCTGTACTCTCTGTATTCTGATTAGCAATAATAGAAGAGGAAGATAAAAAGTGATGTACCTGATCTTAAAGAGGAAATATGAGTTGCTGCGTCCTTTTCCATAAGAGCCTCCACCCCAGTAAAAAATCTACTCTTCAGCTGGAGTGTATTGGTACTACTCATCTCCATTCAGCTGGACACAGAAAGCACACTTTGTGTTGTGTTGCTTGGAGAAAGAATTGTTCTTTGCATAGGGTCATGAGGTGGAGAATGAGTCCTTACGTTCAGGAGGGTGACCTTTGGTGTCCACTCAGTTCTCTGTCTACTACTCATGTTGAGGAACTGCTTCTATGTTCTCATGCACATATGAGAGATAGATGGGGGAGTGGGGGGGTGGGGGGGGGGAAGAGAGCATCCTGAAACACCACCAAATCAGGAAGCACCAGAAATCTGGTCCTTTGTTTTATAAACATCAACAAAGACAGGATTTCCATGGAGGCAATTTAGCAGTAGGGAGTAATACCACATATGACAGATGCACAGAGCCCTTGGTAAAGGAAATGGATGCAAATAATTGCAGAACATTGCAGAGTGGTGTTTCTTAGCTGCTGAAAAACAAAAAAATGTATTAATTGAAATAGCCTGACAGAACCATTAAAGCTTAAGAATTTTATGTATCTGATGTCTGTAAGGGCCAATTTGGAACTATAGCGTAAAGAGGTTGAAAGGAAAATGTGAAATACTATTATTCTTGTTATCTTTTTTAAGACAGTATTTTCTTCACATATCCAAAGTGTTTCAATGTACTATGAAGTTTAACCATCCCTATTCTTTTTTGAATGCTAAATTAATTGGTACTGAGAACCCTTGACCTATTTTTTCTGTTATTTTTTTTCTTTTTTTTTTTTTTTAATCTCAGTCATGTCACTCTAGACAACCAACTAAAAAGAATCTGAAACAGCAGGTACAGTATTTTACCTGATGCTTATCTCCTCTCTACCCATCTTGTTGTTTTTTTTTTAATCTTTACTGAAAATGGAATTCGATTACAAAAAGAATCAATCTGTAACTTAGTAAAAAGTACCTCCTTTATAATTTACATAGCCCTGCTGCTTCCCCCTAATTAATGTTCATCTGGAACTTATTCTTCCATCAGCTTTGCCCTTCTAAATGAGTGAAAAATGATGGGAAACCTTTGGAAAGCAGTTTGCCATTACAGAATTGTAGAAGAAACTGGATCGACTCATTTAAAGTCCCTAATAGTCTCATAGGTCTTAAGAAAATATTGTCATTCAATTTAAATAGGGTTTCATTTGATCCAGGTGCAGCTGGATATCAGAATGGTAATGTAAAAACAACAATCTATTGTCAAGAGTGTAGGCGTTTTAATTTCATTGCAAATGATATAAACCTGGATTTTCTGTTTAACTGACAGGATAATCAGCATGCTACTGTGGTAAGCAATCATTAATGTAATGAAATATGGAAATGCAACCTATGCATAGAGAGAGAATGGACGTGTAATCCTGGGATGAAGGACTGGATTTGTGATCTGGGCTTGATTCCTGCGTCTGTTGCAAGCAGAAGTCTGTGTCTAAAGAAAGAAAATACAGATACTTCCTTTCTCTCACCTTAATGCTTATTGAAAAACTTACACACAAGGACCACTTCTCATCTTTTCTGCATATATAATCTAGGCTATTTGCTTGTCATGCAAATTCATGAATGTAAGCATGTACTGTTCATATAGGGATAAAAACAGTGTATAAATCAAGAACAGGTGTATTACCAGGTGTATGTCTACCTTCTGCACTTGAAACACTGGAACAGCCAAAATCAAAATTCTTAGGAATGCAGAAGTACATTGGGAGAAATCTTATAACATTTACCACCTCACCAGGGGGAATAATAGAAAGAGTTTAGTTCAGTGCACTTATTGACTTTGCAAGTTCACATTTTACTGCAATAGCTGTTTTCATCACAGAGAAACTGATGTATATGTACAGTTGAATGAAGTGTTTAAAATAAATCAGTGGAGGCTAGGAATGATTTTTGCATTCTGAACCACATGCATCAATTCATAGATAATATTTTTGAAAAATCTATGTATATTCATTTGTATTAATTACTGCATTTCAGAAATCAGCTCCAAATGTACCCGTTATAAGGAAAGTTTTCCAATGTTCCTGTTTTGCACATGAGAAAATAATTTGGCTGGGAAAGTAATTTATTTGAATCTTCGAAGTTTAATTTATGGCATACACAAGAGGTTTTTCCAAAGTAACATTATCCCAACCCTGAATTTTAATAAGATGGAGCACAGTGCTGACTTTTATTTTTGATTGTAGTTCAGATAATTAAGATTACTTTAACATTTTAGACAAAACACTGATAAGACCAGCAATATATATGGAAATGGGATTTGAGTTTTTGCTGAATTTATTTCTTCTAGGTAACAGGAAAGCTCAAGTTCTCAAAGCTCACTTGCTTCATATCATGGAACACATTAAAATTATGTTTCCATTTCACTTTTTTATAAATGGATTAACTTATTTAATTTCAACAGTTTGAAGATGGCCTTGGAGGGCAGCTCTTGCCCCCCAAATTGCATGTAGCAGAAAGGCTGTCCTATAGCTCTAACAAATCTGCACTGTGTGGGGAAGTACAGGAAGAATTAACACTATCTGAAGGATATGGTTCAATGTTTAGGTATTAACATGAGAAAATGGGGTTTCTGCATTCTTTTCCCTATTTCAGCTCATACTTTCTGTGTAAGAATGGGCACATTTAAGCCCAGGTTTAAGCTCTGTTGTTTGCAGGTTGTGTCCTAGTGCATTGCAAAGGGGAAGAAACTTAGATGGCAAAGTCTCCCTATCCAAGTCCTTCTTATGTTGACTCTTTGTAAGGAGGTGGCCCAGAGAGCTCACACCCTATTGTCCTGGACATCCATATTGGTGGATAGGGTGGTTTCTTTAGGGTACCTTGGGAAGAAGGTGCTCTTATGAATGTACAAGAACAATAAAAGCAAGCTTCTCTGCTATTATGGAGCTGAGACCCAGTCAGGCTCCAGATCTGGAGACACCATGAAATGGCGTTGGTCACTAAAGCTGGGACTATAAAAGTCTTTCCAGGGCACAATCTAAACACTGGAACACAACCATCTGTATTACAAAACTGCTGAAACATTCCTGGAATAAGTTTGTCCCAGTCTAACTCAATTTACCAAACAGTTGCTGAGCACAGCCTGTCTGCTGAGACACTACACTCAGGGATGAAACCATTTCCAAGAGGCAGCTTGCATGAAGCCACATTTTTTTTCTGAAGCCAGGGGAGTTTATTTGCTCAGAACTTTCTGTGACCGCTGGCCTCTCTGACCACAAACATTTCCAAGCATGTTTCCATAAGCTTACATACCCACCCCTCGCCCCACCCCCTTGAGTGGAGAGAGCCTGACAAGGAGGTAAAGCATTGGACCCTGATTCATCACAAGGCTTAAATAATTATGTCACTCTGGCTCTGTTTCAGACCAGTCGGACTAGTGCCTTCTAAGATGGATCTGTTCAGCAGATTTGATGTGAGCCCCTCTGTACTATTTGGATTTGATCAATCACTGATCTCTTGTATTTAACAGCATTGGCATTCCCCGTGGAGGCCCTTCTAAGTCCAAGATGAATAGCACAAACAGTGACTTTCAAGGGCAATTTGTTTTTTTCTGTGCCCAAGTTAAATGGATAAGGAGACTTAACCATGCAGTTATTCTACCTAGTGCACAGAAGTCCAAAAGGAAGATTCCCAAACATTCTTTGGCTTCCGCTTTAACCCTTGAAGTGCCTACAACATCCATATATATCTCAGGTTTCCTTCTGAGCAATCTCTGAAAATGGTCACTCCTTAACTCTTCATGATGCTGAGCACATAAAAAAAAAAAAAATCTCAAACCAAAGCATTGTGCAAATAACTGATTAGGCCTTTCTCTGCACTATTAATCTGCAAATACTGCTTTGCAATTCCTGCTCACTGACACCAAGTGTTGCACACACACGAGCAAAATATATATTTTTTTTTAACCTAGAGTCAGTCTGCAGTCACCTAGAATGAGTCACGCCCAGGTCCAAGTAAATAATGTGCCTAAGGAAATTTTCAATTCAATGTTCAGCTCCAGACTATGTGGGTGAAAGTTTTTCTCATTCTTTTCAGTGGAAATTTTCTGAAATACAAAGTACTTATTGAACTAAGAACCTCCACATCCTTGTATAGAAGCATTCACCTAGACACAGTATCTAACACACAGGTCCCAGTGCAGGCCAAACTCAAGTCTCCTCCTCTCAGCTGAGTACAGTATTTTCAGTTTAAAGAAAGCTCAGGAGAGCCTTTGTTCAAGTATATCGATGTTGCTAGACTACTCTTCTGTTACATGCTTAGGTTTCATTTCTTAAGTGGGCTCTGTCCTCAAACATGCTAGAGAGACTGTAGATACTTTATCCAAGAACACTGGACACCTACAGATACAGAGAGCATATTCTGTAACACCAATGTCTCTTGGTGGATTTAACATTTAAACATTTAAAAATAAATGTGATTTATTTTAGCTTTTTGTCATGCTGGATAGATCAATCATGTGCCAAGCTGAAAAGGCTATACCCTCCCCCCTCAGCACCAGATATATCAAAACCTGCTTCCTAAATACCCTAGTGGATATGCTGAGCCAAGTAACAGCTCACAAACAGGAGGGAAAAAAAAAAAAAAAAAAAAAAAAAAAAAAAACAGAGATCATGCTACTTAGTTTATTTATACTTATTTGGTGCTATTTAAGTACTTCCTGCTTTACAATGTTGAAGCTGAGAACAGAACAGAGAGCATGTGAAAAACATTCCCCTTTTACTCCAGTATTGACATCTCTTTGCTGTTATTTGTGATGTAGCAAATACAGCAGAACTTCACAAGCTGATCATTATCACAATAAATTTGGCATAAAATTGGTACCCCAGAGGCCTCTTTGGCATGTCATGGTGGCATTGCAATAAATGCAACTCAGAAACAAGCTGTGTAGGTGGACTTTTACTTATAACCTCCAAGCATGTCCACAGGAGCTGTGACCCCTTGTTTCCTTGGGCTTACCCTGCCAACAACTACTATTGACTTTGTGTGCAGATAGACTGGCTCTTCAGTTTTCATTGTCATTTGATTTAACAGCTACGAACCCTTAAAATGATGCTGAGAAACTCAACATTAAGCCTGGGCTCAGTGCTGAGCCTGGGAAGGGAAACTGGATGCTGCGAAAGCATGCATCTTTCCCATCTTTTAAACGTTAAAATCGGACAAGACTTTGAAAAGAGGACTGCTAAACTAGTTTCCATGTCCACTGAAAGAGCAACCTGACCATATCTAGTACAGCAGGAGATATGGGTGGACAAAACACAACAAGAAGGTGACTATAATGATGACTACTAAACAAATGGTCCTAGCAGTGACACTGAACTTCTAAGGGCACTGAAGTGAGAACTGCCTCTTTAATTCATTCCTACCTTGATCTGGATCTCCTTTGTGGGAGAGCCGTGGAGTTTCACTGTACATCAAAGTCTCTATTCTACAAGCTGTAGACACTGTGATGTTTCTTTGATACTTTATCTGCCTTGGGATTTTTGATTATCATTTTTTTTTGAGAAAGGGGTCATCTTTAATAGTATATATATACAGTATTTAGCACAGAGGATCTGAGTGCTACCATAATACATCCCATTAACAATAGCAACTGCCTACAGCTACCATAGTGTATAATAATGATCTTTCTGCTTAAGCAGTAACTACCCAAAAGGCAAAACTTCAAATTTTGTTGGTCTTCCACCTGGGAGATTTTACAAGAGGTAAGTAATGTAGGGTTTAAAACTCACTCAGATGGAAATAAATCTTTGCTTTCAATGTCTGTTTCCATCATACGTTTAATTTTAAAGTCTCATAAATTTGTGCCATGTAAATTTGAACATTTTAGAAGGAAAAATTATGTTCAAATTTTCAAAAGCCATTTTGTCTACCTATTTTCCTTAAAAATCCAATTTGTTACCTGACTTCATTGTTAGTAGACTAATAAATTTGACAATATCTTTCAACATTGCTTGGAGGATTAGGCTTTATTCAAAAGCAGATGTCTGTTTGCCTTAATGCTTTATATTTCTCTGGGGAGTTTTTAGCTAGAGCATAATTTCTGTTCTGTTTTAAATCACATTTGTTAATTTTTTTCTCAACTAAACCACAGCAGGGAGAAAACAAAGAAAAAAAATAGAAAATATTAAGTATAAGCAAGAATACATGTGCACTAAAGCAGGTTGATAGGCTTCCTTTAAGGAGAGATTGTGGAAAGGAGAGAACTTAGGTTTGCATTCACCATCCCATTTGAGTTGCCCTACCCAGAACAAAATGCAGAAAACAGATGTGCGTGTGAATTATTTGGGTAAAAAGCATTTTATTTAGAAATCACCAAAGGTTGCAACAGATTAATAATGCTACCTTCAAGCTGTGATTGCAGCTACCAGATTTTGATGGCTACAAGTTCATTCCTACCCATGCCATATGCGATGAGCAGTCCATGCTCTCCTTCCCAGGTCATGCTTCGGGCAAGGGTCACAGACCTATAAATATAACGTAGTTCCCATCATTCAAGAATTTTCTTTTTCTCTGAATGATTTTGTCACATACAACCTATAAACCTGGAATGTTCTGATGACATTAGCTTCATATTGTGCTGCTCAGTCAGTCTCCATGTCTGCAGCAGTTAATTGGAGGTGCCTAGGAACACTGAAGCCAATTGACCTGAAAATACAGGCCAGCAAGTCCAGCATGAGGCCATGAAGATGGTCAGTGGGCTTGAGCAATTGAAGCACAAAGGAAAACTGAGGGAGGTCTGTTTGTTCAGCCTGGAGAAGGCTCACTGGAGATCTTACTGCTTTCCTACTGTGGTGTTACAGATACATAATGAGAGGGTGTAGCACAGATGGAGCCAAACTCTTCTCAGAGCAGCACAGCAATAGCACTAAAGGCAATGAACACAAGCTGAAACACCAGCAACTCTGATTAGCTATTAGGAAAAAAAAAATCACCATGAGGATGGTCACAGTTTTTAAAAGGGCCCAGAGAGGCTGTGAAATGTCCATCCCTGGAGATATTCAAACTAATTGGAAAAGAATGTGAGCAAACTTCTTTAACTGGCCTTGCTTTGAGCAGGAAGACTTAACTAGAGTCCCCTTCCAACTGCAGTTACCCCATGATTCCCCCATGATTCTGTGATTGTGTGATCATCTGGCCTTGGCGCACTGCAGAAGCTGTTTTGCTGTTGGAGAGCAGAAGGCTGAGACACCTCAGTTATATTTGCATAAATACACCATATTGACTGAGTGCCAATGAACATCTATTTAGCATTCAAATTAATCTGATATTTGGACCTACTGTTTATCCTCTCTCTCGCTAAGGGTACAAGGTACATCACTGAAAACTGAGAATATGCTTACCGAAAATAGGCTCAGTGCACAGCTTTACTTACTGCCATATAAACAAATTCTCCAAAACAGGGTCATTCATATTGCCAGGGTTTCCTCTTCCCTGCCACTCTGCCCTACCTCCCTGGTAAATATTAAAATGAATAAAACAAATGTTAAAAAACAAAGATATTCAGGGTCAATAACACTAAGACAAGAACTGCACCACAAACACATGCACACACAAATACATAAAACATAGAAGTCATGAACTGAAATGCTTCAGCAGCTAAATTATTCTGGAACTTGTTTAAAAAAAATGGTGTTTTTTATCTGAATACATATTTGTGTATTTTATAAAGGAAGGCAAATTTAATATGCATCAGTACATTAAATTATGACGTGAAGAGCAGCAATGAAAAACAAAACAACCAACCTAAAACATCAGATCTTTATCATCCAGCAAAATTAGGATGATGGAGAGACTCTATCTGTGGAGTATTGCACATAGCTCATGTCTCTGTTAGCCAAGCAAAGATGCTTACTACATGCTGGACACTTACCATGGGGCCGAATAACAAATAAAATTCATGTAGCTGCTCAGCTAAGCTTCACACTATCAGAAACAACCACACAAATATTGGTTGCATTCAGCATGGAATTAGCAAGAGTGAAAATGATCGAATTCACTGGGGTTTCAGACCACCAAAGGGAGAAGGATGTTGGAAGTGCCAATTTATCAAATAAATAGGGAAGAAGCAAATCTGAGGCAGATACTGCATTGCTGGCTAAATCAACAGTGTAGCTGTTTTCTGAAGGATGGCATTAATGACCAAACAAATACTCTACTATGCAACTGTCTATTTTCTTTTTCTGTCCTCTGTTTCAAAGATGAGGGAGAATCAGGCCAGTTGTTCCTGCAACTCTCACTGCATTTTGCATTAGAGGAATTGCTTTCTGTCAAAACTAACTAAATAAATAAATAAAACTAAAAACTTCTGGATTTTAATCACAGACCCAAGCCCCTATACCCAAGTCTACATACTGGACTTGGATCAAAGTCCATTCTCATTTTCAGATCCCCTGTTTAAATGGAAATGTATATTCAAGAGGAGGCATAAGATGATCTCTTGGACTTCTTTGGTGGGGAAGACTCTAAGAGCCTGGGATCCCCAGTGCTAGAGAGATAGTCCCCAGCATGCACAGGAAGCCTGAGCTGTTTTTCCTGTTACCATGAGTAACCCTCTCAGTATGGTTTACAGTCATGGTAAGAGAATGTACAGACAGAAAGTGAGTGTTTAACATGCTTAGGACAACTTTCAAGTGCGTTTTTGTCCACAAGGTGTAGAAAGTTGGCTGCAGATCTAAGAATTGCAACCGGTATGAGACAAATAAAAAGCGGTGATATTTCCCCAAAGGACAGAAATAGTAGTGACTGTACACTGAGGCTAAATTTGTTCCATTTATCTGCGTAGATCTACCCACAGTGGTAGGTGTACCTAAAACAAGTTTCTGAGCACCTGGGCCAAACAAACTGTTCAAAACAATGGCATGAGTTTAAGCACTGCTTGGGAAGTATTTTCAATACATCCCAGTAGCTGTCTTTCTTCCAGTCATTATCTGTTTTCCATTTTCCTGTTTTCTTTGTTTCCTCATTTGTGCTCAGCTGGTCTTTCATTCTCTGTTCCTCTTTTGGCATCATTATTGATATTATCTTTTTTGGTATCTGACTTCCCCTAGCAGCCCTCATCTGGGCCATTTGCTTTGCCCTTTGTTTTATTCTTGTCTTCTGGACCAGTCTTGCAATAAGAGATGAATGCACAGCAGGCAAATCTTTCATCTTGATGTTCAGCCAGTAAACAGAAATGTTGAGCTGACTCTCTGGGGTGTATATTTTCTCTCCCCATCAAACAGAACAAAGTAAAACACAACAACTTTCCTCAGGTAAGCCTCAGAGCTCTGTCCTCTGCCAGGACACTCCTCACAGATTCTTTGGGATGGGTCAAAACTATGTACACAGTTTTAAATCATAACTCCCAGTTCAACCGTACAGAGTTTATTGTTGTGCTGTCCATGCATCATTTCATTTCATCTCTAGCCACTTCCTAGTCTGCAAAATACATTTAATGATGTTTCTTTCCTTTATAAAACACATGAATATGTACTCAAATAAAAAACACTCGATCTTCAGTTTTTAAAAAAAGTTCCAGAAGACCAGAAGTGATATATAGAATTAAACTGAAACTGATCAGGATTTATTTAAGATTTTCCAAGGAAATTCCAAGTGGTTGATACAGGTTAAACCCTAAATATTGAAAACTAGGCATTTAAGCTGACTGCTATTTGTTGTGTTGGTTCTTTCAGTTGTATCTAAAAATTGCTGCCTACAGAAATCCAGTATTTCCTTCTATTTATTACTAGTGGATTTAGGAGGCAGAAGAGAAACTGCCTGAATGTCATCTCTCTCTTTCCCACCTTCTTTCCCTCCCTCCTTCTCTCTTTTCCTCCCCCTAACAGATTGATTATTATATAGATACAATTTCAAGAAATGTGTGAAATAATGCTCCAAGTCAAATGACAGTATTCTGGCCCCCTAGATCTGACAACTTAAAGCATGTACTGAGGGATCATAATAGCAGACACTTTCCTTTCTAAAGTTTTTCTGCTTACTGTTTTATAATTTCCACGTGAAATAAAAGTTTGGAAAGACTTGTTTTTTGGGGGGTGTGGATTTTTTTGTTTGTTTGTTTGTTTTGGTCTGCATATGATCTGACCAGAAAAAGGAGTTTATATTTGGTGAGAAATTCACGGCATTTAATTCTGTGTTACAAACAGTCTCCTGCAAAATAGAATGATTCCAGTTAGCTGGTTCTTTAGGAAATCATTCAAGGAACTGACACGAGTTCCACCTGCAAGACAGCTGCTTGGCTCACCCACTGGTTGGCTTCCCACCAAGGCTTCTAGGCAGAAAGCCAAATAGAAAGGTCACCTGAGAGCAGCCTGCCAGGTGGAGGTGAGAAAAGCCGCTCATCAGCCAAGGGAGCTAGATGTCATGTTGGGCAGAGAATGCAACAGCTTTCAAGAAATCTGGGGAATCAATTGGCCAAATTTGGATTTTGGAGTAATTTGGATTTTCAAGTAACTTAAATCTGAAGCAACCAGAAGTCCTGAAAGAAATTTTCAAGATCCCCAGAAGTCTGATGGTTTCTAAAAATAAATCTTGAAACACATTAGTATGGAGCAAGGTTTAATTCTCAATGATATTCAGTGAGTCAAAAAGGATTATCTAGGTAACTATGGGACTGTTAATCTGATATTACTCTCCAGCAGAGAAATCCCAAAGTTGATATGGGATTCAATTAATGAAAGTTAAAGTTAGAGATATAATTAATAACAGTCAATATACTTTTATTAGAAAAGCTCATGAAACTAGAATGATTTTCTTATGTGACTTAATCATGTGTATGCAGTTGATAATATATTTATTAAAACATTTTACTAAGTACCATATGATATTCAGATGAAAAAAAAATAACTGTACACATTATTAGTGGCGCACACATTAAATGACTTAAGAACAGGCTTACTGATCTCAAAGAGAGAGACAGTGAAAAAACATTATCATGTGTTTCTAAAAGGATTCTACTGGATTTGCATTATGTGAACCATACCTACAAATTAATATATCTCTAAACTTGGAAAACAGTGACTTGGAGAGGGTTGATAGGGTAGGATGCAAAGTCAGGTCTCCATGAACTCCTAGAAGTTTGAGAGTAAAAAAGGAAACATTTCCTTGTATGTATAAACAAAGAAGAAGTAAGTAGGAGAGTGAAGTAGGAGAGTGATAGGCTGCTGTAAGAGAAAACGAGTGGTTCCTTTCTCCACTTACGTTAACAGGTAAGATAAATTTATACTAGGTACAGAAGAGGGACATAAAAAAGCTTCATAACCTAGGGAGTGATATCAGTATTTTAAGGGACTGATCAAGGTGACAGCTGAGCCTGCTGCCACTAGCACCCCCAGACCCCTTTCTGCTGAGCTACTCTCTAGCCACTTGTCTCAGTTTGTTCCTGTGTCCAACATTGCTCCATCCCAGGTGCAAAACCCAGCACTTTCCTTTGTTGAACTTCATGGTGTTGAAGATTGCCCAGTGTTCAAATGTATCTAGGTCCCTCTGCAAGGCCTTCCATCCCTCCAGGGAGTCAACAGCACCTCCCGGTTTAATATCAGCAGCAGCTTGCTGAGAGTGCATTCCACATCTGCATCCAGATCACTAATAAAAATGGTGAATAGGACTGGCCCTGGAATTGAGCCTTGGGGAACACCACTGGTGACTGGCCACCAGCCAGATGTAGCCCCATTCACAACAACCCTTTGAGCTCTACTGTCAAGCCAGTTTATCACCAAACATAGCATGAACCTGTTTATCTTTAGGTCGGATATTAGGAAGAACTTCTTTACTGAAAGGGGTGTTAGGCATTGGAATAGGCCGCCTGGGGAAGTGGTTGAGTCTTTAAAAGATGTTTAGATGTAGAGCTTAGTGATATGGTTTAGTGGAGGACTTGTTAGTATTAGGTCAGAGGTTGGACTTGGTGATCTTGGAGGTCTCTTCTAACCTAGATGATTCTGTGATCTTACAGACGGACAATTCATCCAGAAGGACACGGTGAGGGACAGTAACAAAGGCCTTACTAAAATCCAGAAAAGTGATGATGATCAGGTGATGTAAGCTTTATATGTCCCCTACAAGTAAAGGTATTTGGATATCTAGCTCATTATTTTCAGAATGTTTCTAAACCATTTGGGATAAACAAAGTCTCACATACTAAAGTTCTTTTTAAATGTGGCATAAAAAAGACTGAACTGAAACCAGGAATTGAGAGATTGAGGTTTGAATTAACATATCTTGTTGTTGTTTTACAAAAGATCCATCTTAAAATGAACATCCTGATAAAGAAATACCTCATAATCTATTAGGACAAAATTCCAGTTAGATTATTTACAGATGTAGGACACTTAAAAGACAAATGTTCCTCTTCAGCAAATAACCTTTCAGCTGATTATGTTTCTTTCTGACATAACAAGGCTCTGTGTTTAAGAATTCTCTGCAGTTCTCAGATTAATACCACCCAGCCTATTGCTAATAAAACAATCTTTCTCCTTTGCCCTTTCTAAGTTGATTCGTATGCAAATTACATCTAAGGAGATAGTCTTTGGATTAATATTCCCCACTGATGGATAGGTAATTCTCTTTCTCTGTGGCAAGTAATGCCACCCTCACACAGATGCTTGAATGCTGGTTCAATTTTCTTGATCATCAGTAATGATGACATCTGTTAGCCTGACTTTATCCAAGCACTGTGCAACAATTTTGTTATTTTGCAGAGCTTACCCATCTGACCAATGCTGAATGCTGTCATGGCTGGAAAGTGCATCACTGCTATGGTGTTGAATATATGAATTAGATGTTGTAAAGGTGGGCTAGATACCTTGCATTCATAGAATCAGAATCATAGAATCATAGAATGGCTGTTGTTACAAGGGACCTTAAAGCACATCCAGTCCAACCCCCCCACTCCTCCCCGCCACAGGCAGGGATGCCACCCACTAGATCACGTTGGCCAAGGCCTCATCCAACCTGTCCTTGAACACCTCTAGGGATGGGACATCCACAGCTTCTCTGGGCAACCTCTTCCAGTGCCTCACCACCCTCTGAGTGAAGAATTTCCTCCTAACCTCTAATCTAAATCTCCCCTCTTTCAGTTTAAAACCATGCCCCCTTATCTTTTCATTGTCTATCCAAGCAAAAAATTGCTCTCCATCTTTTTTTATAAGCTTCTTTCAAGTACTGAAAGGCTGGCTTCTGAGGCATCTCTGGGATGGTGTGAGTTAATTAACAGATAGCCAAAAGGCACACAGACAAACACATAGTATGGCATCTCCTTGGAACAAATGTGGAAGACTGCACCATGAATTTAGCCTGGTCTCTGTCCAGGCTGCTGTCTGCAGACTGTAAAATACTACCCCTGTAGCCACAAAGGATCATTTGACAAAGCATTATCCTGCAGCCATAAAACACACACCAAAAAAAAAAAAAAAAAAAAAAAAAAAAAAAAAAAAAAAAAAGTGTTCTGAAAAATATGTTTTTTCCTGTGATTGAGACTCCTAGGTTAAAAAATTCCTCTTCAAACACACTTAAAGATACCCAGACACTTCCTGCAAAATGGGGGAACACCAATACCCAAATCCACAAAGTTGTTATATGTGTGGTCATCAATGGAATCACTCCTATGGGATCACTACAAAGTTTATCTTTTTCCAGAGAGGAACACTGCATATGGCCCTTTCCTTGCAGTGTGCAACGGCTGCCTTTACACATAACCTACAGCCAGAACTCTAGCACAAGTGACCAGGGTAAAAAGTTGACATTCTTTGATCAGTCCTTCCTTTATGCTGGGGCAATCTAGTAGCAGTAGATGCGCCCAGTGGTCTTCCCACAGCATCCCCTGGATGTGGGCAAAGATTGGAAAGATTCCCTGTGTTTCCTCACACCCTCAATCTATTCCATAGGAATGGAATTATTGCTGGTTTGAAGTTGTTATTATTTAAATGGAAGCAGCTTCCAGAAGCCCAAGTTACAGCTGAAGATCCGTTGCAACTGAAACTTTTCAGGCACACAGTGAGTCCACTCCTTTGCATGAAGACTTCTTAATACCAATAGACAGAGATGGAACAGAGCAGAAGAGAAGTGAAAAATTTATCCAGGTAGTCCAGCAGGTCAAAATAGATTGAAGTACAAACCTGTATCTCTTGTCCTCCAAACCTTTGCCTAGTCATCTGGCAGAACTCTTCTAAAGTGCTTAATGATTTGTGACCTGCTGTGGAAACAACATATTAAAATAAATGTGGGAAAAGCCTTCTGAGCGAGCACTAATGGTCCTTCTCCCCTTTAATGATGAAATAGCCCAAGTGAGTAGGATGGCTCCCAAAACATGTTGTTGATGCCTTTCATAG
This sequence comes from Netta rufina, assembly GCF_964035555.1. Taxonomy (NCBI): domain Eukaryota; kingdom Metazoa; phylum Chordata; class Aves; order Anseriformes; family Anatidae; genus Netta; species Netta rufina. Next base: position 5,904,869 of record NC_140123.1, read on the forward strand.
ATAATCTGGGAATTTAAATACTTTCAATAGCTTTAAATAGTACTGTTAGCTGTTGTTTACCCTGTGTGGCTCTGGTAGCAAAGCAGTTGGTCCTAGCAGCTGTCAGAGCTTTCATATAGTAAGACATGAGTTTTTGGCATTGTGTTTTGTACACAGAACCCAGCTGCTTGCCATTGTTTTTCTCGCCTATATTTCCCATTCCTTCCAGGCCTTGAGCTTGTACAATACAAAAAAGAAGCCAGCAAAAAGGTATTAAGCCTCATGTCTGGACTGAGGCAATCTTGTTATTAATCCTGGAAACAGTATTTTCATCATTATCTGATTCTACAGCATCCTCTGCTGTGGAAAGAATGAGCTTTGCTAAATTAAACTCATTAGCTGACTTTTAAAACCAGATAATATAACTATTAAAAGGAGAGAGACAGGGAACTTACAGCTGAGTTGAAAAAGAATGTGCTGATGGAAAGTCTGTAGCTTGGAGCTCTTTCTCAGATCTGCCACAGAACTGTGCAAGTCAATGATAGCATTTTTTAGCTTGAGTGTCTGGAGAACAGTTAGAAACCTTCAGTACAAACCATCCAGAAGTCAATGACATTTGTCTCTTTACTATATGATGCTCTACTGGTGCTGCAGATTTTACAGCATTTCATTTCACATGTTAGCTTCAACACCAGAAAAAGAAAGAATCCGTAAAATACTCCAGAAAGAAAAAGCGTGGCACGCCATGTATACTGAGTACTCATTATGAGTAAATTGCACAGCCAAATGTATATGAATAGATTTGCAAGTGGATTTCTAAAAATGCATATATAAAACAGTTTGCAAAATGAAAAAAAAAAAAAAAAAGAGAGAGAGAACAAGAAAAGTTTGCACCAGAAGAAAACGCTCACAGTGAAAACAAGCTGCTCAATGAGATTTACAGTGTGCAGAATGTCTTAATTACTTCTGTGTAATTATCCTGGTTTAGCTGTTGTGAGGGATTAAAGCTTAAAATAACCATATTTGTAGAAATTTAACATTGTATTCCAGGAAACTCCTGTGATTAGGGAATATAGGATCCCATGCATTGCACTTACTGTGAATGTAATCACTTATAGAGAATGTGAGGAACTGTATGGAGGAGATGTCACTGGTGGAGACCTTTGGAGGTACTCAATAATCATGCAACATTAGAGCCTATAGCTTTGCTTTCATTCTGAAAAGAGAAATGAGACACTTTGGAAGCAAGGCAGAATTTCATATGAAAGCTTTAATGTGCTCTGCAAGTTCTTGCAAAAGATCTTCATCAAAATGAAGACTAGGGGCCAGGAGCCACAAAGGAAAATGGAAATGGTGGAATGAATGTAAATAGCAATAATAATAATAATAATAATAATAATAATAATAATAATAATAAAGAATAGTGATTATCTTACTATGTGATGTACTTTAGCTTTCATAGCTAGAGAATTTCAAGTCATTGGGAGGGAGCAGTCTTTGTGTTACTGGGAACTACAGATGCGTATATATATAACCATGATACTTGGTGTGCAAGTGTCTGCACACCAAAAGCTTAAATTAAAAAAGAAGCAACCAGGCAAAACTTTTTAACCTTCTCTTCACCTTTCCTTGATTCTTTTGTTTACCCTAAAGGACAGCAATATGAACACAGCTTTAAAGGGTGTAAAGTAACATTAAAGAATGACTTAAGTTTTTCCCCTATAGCATGGCCCACAGCTTAACGTATTAATGTCTGTCTTGGAATAAGTTCCCCTCTCATTCACACAGAAATGGGCAAATTTGTGTGAAGGAATTCTCCTTCACAGTGAAATGGACCACACCTCTCATTAACATCACATTTGATCGTACACAGTAGGTGTCATTCCGCTTACAAGTAAATGTCATATTATGATAATGCGCTCATTAATATTAATGCAAATAACTGTATTAATGAAAATTAACAGACAGTTATTTATCTTCCTTTAAAATGATTTAAGAGCTAGAAATGAAGTCAGCTAGCAGTATATGATGACCTTGCACTTGATGGAGCCTCAGATACCACCCATCATATGGGTTTCAAGGAGCCTAACAAACCCTACCTGATTTGTTCTGCTCCCTGCTTCCAGACTGATTTCCTCATGGCAATGCAAGGAGGAAGAGTTATGTTATCTCCATTTTCACTTCCAAGCTCAAGACATCATGTGACATTATGGACTCAAGCTTGAGGAACATTGGCCTGGAGTTAATCTACACTCAAGTTTTCTATAACCATTACAAATGTAAATGTAGATATTTGCAGATTCACCAGAGGTTTTTCGTTAAACCATAGATCCCAGTAATGAAAGAATAAACAACCAGCAACTGTATTTATGAGCCCATTAAGGGAACCATCTTAGGAAACGGCAGTTAAAGTCTGTTTATCATTGCTGCTGTATACTGCTTCCAGAAGTTTAACTTTAATGAGCTATAAAAAGAAAACAAGCTCTTTCTAAACAATTCTCACAATTTAAATAATAATTAACAAATAAATCTAGGAACTATAAAAGTAAATAGCGAGTAAGAGATGGAGCCCCAGTCAGGAAAGGATGGCATGTGCCTAACTCTGTACAAGAGTGCACTAGGCCACATTCAGCCCTGACAAGAACCAGGCTATTGGTGCCCATGGATTTACACCACAGCCATGACAGGTCTTAGCATGGCTACAGATGATTCCTTTGAGTCCTGTTGCTGCTCCCCAGGGAGCAGAGCTCTGCGCCTGCCCCTCTGCTCCCCTTGTGAGGGAGCTGCAGGCTGCCATAAGGCCTCCCCTCAGCCTGCTCTGCTCTAGGCTGAACAAACCAAGGGACCTCAGCTCCTCCTCATATGTCTTGCCCTCTAGACCTTTAAGCCTTTTGACCCTCATCTCTGTACTCTACTTCAGAGCCACTTACCCTTCATGGTCTCCCTTTTCTTCTTGCTCCTGCACAGATGACTGAACCATTCCCAAGACAAGCATTTTCCCTAATTTTGCATTCTCCAGGTAGAAATGTTGAGAAAGGACTGCAGAGCACACAGAAATTCCCTCTGTTCTTGATTGAGAATTAATCACATCTGAGAAAATCCAGGTCTTTCAAGGTAGAACATGTGTAATAAACATGTCTTTTTCTTTGTATGAGGCACAAGATGTTTTCTGAAAACTGATTTAGGAACCAAGTTTATTTATAAATACTACTGAAATTAATGATTAAATTGTTATTCCATCCTTTAGCTTAGTCTGTAGTGATGCTTTCTTCTCACTTCCTAGGAGAAGAATGTTAAAATGGCCATGCTGGGAAATGTAAAAGTTGATCCAGCCAAATATTTTCTCTGTCAAGGTGGTCAAAAGCAGACAGATAGAAAAACACAGTTATAAAAATAATGAGGGCTACATACAGTGATATTTCCCTGGCATACTCTCCCAGCCTCCAGCACTCTGTGGCTTGGGCACATTTCGTGTTTAATAGCCCATGAATGAATTGTTCTCCCATAAATTTGTCTAGTTGCTTTTCAAGTGTACGTAAACTTTTGACTTCCAGAATGTCCTGTGACAATAACTTCCACAGTTTAACTATGTGTTATGCATTCTTAAACTGATACTTGATAATTTTATTTGATATCCTCAAGTACCTGTGGGAAATGATGAACATTATTTTCAGTCACCTTCTGGAAGTTAGAAAGTTCAATAACATTTGCAGTCAGCTTAGTCTTAGTATTAATACTCCTTGGCCGGGACAGGTTTTTGTACAGTGCCTAGAAACAGATATTGCCTTTTGCAAAAGGTAGTCTTGTCAATACTAAAGGTATGAATTGACTTCAACTGATTTGGAATAGAAGCAGAATTAGTAAAAAAGATATAAAACACAAGGGGGCAAATTTACTTCTCAGACTTTAGGTGTAGCTCAGTCATTGCATAGAGAATATAAATCATGTGAGACAGTGCCTGTAGCTAGCAAGACTATTTACCTAAATAAGTAAAACCCAAGCAGGCTGTTGGACCATGTCCATTGTACAAAGGTAACTACTCATATGAAATTCAGTGCACAGGCTGTCTTTCAATTATTCTCATCTTTTCAGCAATTCCTATTGCCCACCATCTTAGGCATTCCCTGATACAGCATGCAGATTTAAAGAACATCACAATCTTCATCAGTCTTCATCTGTCTATGAATCTAGTCCTTTATTTAGTTTGATCTGTGCGTAAATTTTACTGGGTTTCTGTTTGCCTCTTTCGGTATTTAAATATTTGCAAAAATGTTACCTCAAGTGTTGGGCCAACTCAGTTCCTACACAAAACAGTGTTGATCAACCCAGGGAATTGACATATACTCATAAAACACTCATAAAAGGATCTGAATCTTTCTACTTCTTCTCAAGCTGCAGTAGCAAAAGCATTGCTGAATCATTAACAGGTACATCTCTGACTTATATTAAGGGAAACCCATAATGTAACAGGCTTGGAAGGAACATAAAATAAATGACCATGTTACCATTAAAAGGAATTAAATAAGTCACAGTACATAAAATTACTTTGTCTGGCTTTATACACTGGGCTGAGACCCACATGGGACTACTCAGTTTTCCAGGGAAAATATCATAGTATTGAAAGTTCAAATGTGCACAGTCCTATTTGAATGGAAATTCTGTGACATTTAAAAAAAAAAAAAAAATGTACCTGAATAATCTGGGTATTCAGTAAGCAAGGCATATTTCTTTTTACATCAATGAGTCATATTTAAAACACGTGCAGCTTTGGAACAAGTCCATATGTTGAATATCAGGCCAACAGGGAACAATGTAATGACAAATTCAGTTAAAAATGAGGTCTCAAAGGCAAGGCATTTACATCAAGTCATCATATATATATATATATATATGGATAGTGAAAATAAACGTTTACTACCACCTAGATAACAGTGCTCCTTTTCATAGAAACACAATTTTGACCTGTTTCACCCCATTGCTGCTATACACGTTGTGTTGAATTTGTCAGTTTGATTGCCAGTTGTTGCTTACAAGTTGTTAAGGAACAGATTTATGTCTGTAACTGTTATTTTGGCTCTTAGCTCCCAGTAGTAAAAAATAGTAACAAAGTGACTAGCATCTAAAGAAGTTATGAACCAATATACCTTTCCAGACCTCAGTTATGATCTCTTTTAAAGTTAATAATAATAATAAAAAAAAAAAAAAAAAGTGGAATGTGGAATCCATGTATTTAGTCCAATTATTCAAACACAGTTTGAGTGCATCCACACTGAAACACTTTAAGAAAATAGTAATTTTGTTGTGTAAATATGTAGCATATCCCCGAGTAATACAAAACATAGTTCAACATAGTTCACAGTTTCACATATTGACCCAACATACCCCACTCTGTCATGTATTGAGGGTCATGAGGTCAGATTGCTTGGCTAAGACTCTATGGATGCCCTAGCATTTAGTCCAGAATATACTGCTTGATACTACAAATTTTATTTGAGATAGAGAAGGCCAAGACTGTTGACCTGCTTTATCTTTTTATCTCTAAAAGGGCTCTGCATGAGCAAGCAGAATCCAAGGAATTGCTGCATGCTTCTTGCTAGCACAAAGAAACTAAATATTAGGGTTTGAATCAGTGATTTTTATTAAAAAAAAAAAAAAAATCCCCCAAATTCTTAGAAAGTTGGATTTTTGGCAGCTCCAGTTCATCTGATGCCATTTATTCTAACAATGCAAATCTTCACAAGAAAAGAATCAGCAATAAGATTCAGTCTTCTTTCTCCAAACAGATGTTACATTTATACTGATAAATTAAACAGCACCAGAAAGTGTCCTCAGGGACTGGAATTCAATCATCTATACAGGTAAGCTGGTACAGTGGTCCCTGGCCATGCTTTTGGTCCCAGCCTGATGAGTTCCCACATGAGTTTTTCTGGGAACTGAGTTAGCATGCACCAGGGATCATTCTCAATAGGCAGTTTGGATGTAAGACGCCCTGCAATGAAAGCTAAAAGGTGTTAATGTACTTGAGTCAGTTCATGCCAGATGTCCTTATCACCAGAAAACAATTCTAAGCATATTTTGTGTGCTATTCAAGTTAGCTACAGAGTCCAAGTATTTAAGAAAAAGATGAATTATCTTGTTGCAATAAGTTTTAGATACATGAAATATTTGGATTCTTTAAACAGAAAAGTTTTTACATAGCTAGGGCATCAGAAGTACATTTTATTAATTAATTAATATCATATGCTCATCTGACTCCAATGTCAAAGAATCCCTGTTTAAGGAAAAAATAGCCTGTGTGTATACACAGTTAAGCAGCAGATACACTAAGACATGATATATACTTGTAAGTTGATTAAAGGATATTATTCCTGAGATATTTTGTATATCCTGGAGTATGTTGTCTTCATAGATTTTTTTTTGCCTATTCAGTTTTAATTAACAGATTTCAGTTTTGCTAATTCTTAGAGTATATAGAATTTTTCTTTAAAGTCATAACCTTTAGAAGCTCCTGATCACAATAAAATTATTCAATTTCAGTGTTGATAATGGAATTTTCTTACTGTTGTGATTACAGGGGGAGAAATTGAAAATGCAAGTCTTGTAGTGTCCAAATACATTAAAAAATTGCAAGGATTTTTTTGCTACTTAATCTGATTTTTAATGAAGCTCAAGACTGGAGGTGGGAGAAGAAAACTGGTGTGATTTTTGAATGCCCAGGCTGTGCAGTATTGCAGCTTTATCCTAAGCTGTTGTGGCTGAGTTTTTATGCTGGCAGTAGTTTATATGCTGGCACTGTAACATAGCTCAGACTAGAGCTGCTAACCTCCCTGGAAAATGGCATCCTCTGATCTCTGACACTTTTTCCTGATTAAAGAATGCTTTTCATTTTTATAACCACATGAGAAGAAACTCAAAAACATTTTTGAGAATAATTTTTTTTTTTACAGCAGGTCCCCAAAGAAGGCTTTCTCTTTTCTTTCATGCCACACTAGCCATTCCTTAATTCCCTAGGTTAGCGTGTGAATAAAAAATACTGATAAACAGCTGGCAAAACAAATAGACAAAACTGCCACTGTGTAAATGGTTTGTCTGCTGTGTCATCATTCCTCAAACAAGTCCCTTTGCACATTCCATATAACTTTTGATAAAATGCCTCTTCCCTTTACTACTACATTATGATCAGCTGACGAACCATGTAATAAGCATGAAAGTATATGCACATATATGTATATAGTATATGTACATATATACATAACCTGGGATCACCATTTTTAAACAAACAAAAAAAACAAAACAAAACAAAAAAAGAAAAAAGAAAAAAAAAGAAAAAAAAAAAAGAAAAACAGTAGCAGTTGTTGCAGGTTTAACCAGGTGCCTCAGACATGAGATACCTATAAGTATATATTTTTTTGGTTTTTCTTTGTTGTTGTTGTTTTGGTTGGTTGGTTGGGTTTGGTTGGTTGGGTGGGTTTGTTTTTTTGCTGGGACAAAATCTTGTTGGCTATTGCTCATATCCTTCATGTGAAGGCTAGTTTTACAATAACTTTTTCTGAAATAGCTGGTATAGTGATGCTCTTTCATCATAATGATTCATTCCTATATTTTTGTCTTGGAAATTCAGTGTCTCACTAGGTTCCATATTACAAGTACAAGACTATGTGGCCCAGTGCCATGCATCCCAGGGTCCTGAGGGAATCGGCTGATGGAGTTGCCAAGCCTCTCTCCATCATATTTGAAAAGTCCTGGCAGTCAGGTGAAGTTCAGGGTGATTGGAAAAAGGAAAACATCACTCCCATTTTTAAACGGGGTAGAAAGGAGGACAGTTCAGCCTGGAGAAGAGAAAGCTCTGGGGTAATATTATTGCAGCATTCCAGTTCTTAAAGTGGGGGTTATAAAAAAAAAAAAAAATAAGGAGAGTAGCTTTTTGCTCAGGCAGACAATGACAGAACAAGGGAAAATGGTTTTAAACTAAAAGTGGGGAGATTTATATTAGAAGTTAGGAGGAAATTCTTCACGCACAGGGTGTTGAGGCCATGGCACAGGTTGCCCAGAGAAGTTGTGGATGCCCCATCCCTGGAAGTGTTCAAGGCCAGGCTGGCTGGGGCCTTTGCCAACCTGATCTAGATCATGGCATCCCTGCCCATGACAGGGGTATTGGAATTAGATGATCTTTAAGGTTCCCTCCAACTAAAGCCATTCTATGATCCTATGATATTATTCAAGCACATGAATATTCTAATTTCATAAAAGACTAAGCTAGTTCATCTTTCCTGATTCTTACCAAGGCCAGGTCAGATGGGGCTTTGAGCAACCTGGTCTGGTGGGAGGTGTTCCTGCCCGTGGCAGGGGGATTGGAATTGGATGATTTTTTACTGTCACTTTCCAACCAAACCATTCTATGATTCCATGATCCTTCTTATTTTTACATTTCTGAAAATTGTACAGGAATATATTCATCTGGTCTTGGTCTTGTTATTTATTTTTAAACATCCAACTGAAATGTGTCTTTATTTCTTGAGACTGGTCATTTTTATTCTTCTCTGCTTCATCTGCATTTTATGAACTTCTATCCTAATTTTTATAAGAAGATACATATTTTTTATGATTTCATCTTTCTGATGTAGATTCCATCAAACTTAAATATTTCCCTAGATCCTAATAACAAGAAACCTCTCTTTGTAACTTTTCTACTATCATACATTGAGATGCTGATTCTGTTATCTACCCTTTGGGTCCTACACAAGTTACACAATGAAGTTCAGAATGCAATATGTATTTTTGGTTGGTATTTAGACTGCTGTGTTTAAAGGTCTACGTTGGCTTCCAAGTCACCTCTCTTACTCATCTCATGTTGCTCATTGTGTCCTTATCACTATATTTTTGTACCACTCTCTAGATTTATGTTATCTGTTGGCATTTACATTCTCTTCAGCAACCAAAAGCCTTCTAGAGTGAGTGGTCTCTGTTCCTGAAAGAATCAGCCATGTCTCCATTTCCCTGACCTCCTCCACTTGGCTTCCTCTAGGCTTAAAAGAGAATATTATTGCTTTGAGGTCAACAGAATACTCTCACTGAATGTTCAAATACTTTAAGGGAAGCATCAAAGCTTGTGCTTTTAAAGAAGTTTCCAAAAACTAGCATGGTATGCATGGTGAAAAATAATGTTTCATTTAGAAGACTTGACTGTTTTGCATCTTACAAATCATGCAGTATATTAGGGCATGCAAAAAGTATTTAATGAATGAAATTTGATCCTCTTTGACAGAGCATTTTTGTACTGCAGGATGATTCCATTATTACGTATTTGTATGTATGGCATATGTACAAGAAAATCCAGTTGCTTCAGTAGAGACCTAATTTGATTTAGATGCAGCCTTGTGTTTGGCAAACTAGTGCTTGTATTTAGCTGGCAGAGAGAATGGTAAGTTCTCGGTACTTTTTGCAGAGTTATACCAATGTACACCAGCTGAAAATATTTCCAGTGCCTTCTGGGGAATAAGAGACCAATGCAGAGTTCCTCTCTGACCTTTCCAGGGAGGGCATTATTAAAGATTTATTCCTTCCAGAGTTCTAATTGGTTTCTTTTGGTGACCTTTCTGGATAATGGTGATGTTTTTCTCAGACTTTACAATGCTCTCAGGTAGGGAATTCTTTTGCTGCACTAACACAGCAACTGAATTCTAATCTGCATCCAAACTCTGTCACCTTCTCCTTTCTCAAGAATTTCTTGCCACAGTTTTGAACCAGAGAGTTTTTGTTGTTTTTATGGTTGTATAGACTCTTATTCCTTGCATCCTGAAAACAAAAAAAAATAAATAAATAAATATAAAGCAGGTTACAAGGAATGTCTAAGGACACAGAAAAATCCTACCAAGATCTACAAAAGCACCTGAGCAGATGACACATGGCTAGTGACCAGATATTTAATTGCTTTTTGCTACACCTGTATTGACCTCGGTTTTTCTGCCTGTGAGTCAGGCCTGGCCTCTGTCTCACATTTGTAATGTCTGCAGGATGTAGGTCCCAAAGTAAAGTTAAGTTCTCTCCCACATCAGGGTTTCTTCAAATATGAACTGTTAGTGTTTTTTCTCCAGATTGGAACCAGGAAATACCAGAGTATTTGTATTTGTATTTGTATCATGAATGATATGGGGAGAAGCTCTGGTGTGGATCAGCTTTATTATTCAGATGCACCTTCTTGTGAATCTTTTCACTATTCATTATGAAGTTTTCCATTTGTTTAGGTACTTAGGTGAGATCCAGAAACATTCATGCACTTTCCTTGTTCCAGACAGTAAATGTTGAGCTCCTGAGTACTCTCTGGAGCTAGCACCTGCATTGCTTTCTGCAAGTCTGGTCCATATGTAAATGAAAGTTATACGGTAACATCTTCCTTTTTGTTATCTTTTCACCATTAATATTATCTGACACAGTAAAACCTTTCTCGTTATATTTTATCACTGCATGCACAAAAGCAAGGATGGAGATAAAAAGGAATGTGGATTTCTCTAACTCAGCATGTGAAAAATAAGTTCTGCACTTAATCCTAAAGAATCTCATTCTTCTCAACACTGTTGTCACCTCTTAAAGCAAAATACTTGCCTCTCCCCTTATCAGTTAAAAGTGTGAAATTTATTTCCCATTATTGCATGCAAATACGCCACAGGAAAGTAGACCTAAATTTCTGAGTGAAAGGGGCCTCTAACAACCAGTAAGAGAGACTAGAGAGCTTTATTCTGAATGTGATTCCCTGCAAAGAAAAGATAATCCTGTTCAAAATGTAGCTAAAAATGTGGTATTTTAAGGAATATTTTAGGATAGCTAAACACGGGTACGAATGGTACCCTCAGAAGATCACCCTTAGCTCCTTACCTTTCTAGGAATGAGGCTAGTGTGATGGAGGAGAAACACATGAGAGTTCCCCTCTTCAACAGGGCAAGGAGAGAAAATAGGATGAAAAAGTTCAACAGTCAAGACAAAGAGAGGGAGATTGCTTATCATGTATTGTCATGGGCAAACCAGACTCAACCTGCATAGTCCTAATGCTTCGTTTTAATGGTAGGAGGAACTAAAAGTAGTTCAGAAAAAAAAAAAAAAAAAAAAAAACTGTCAGGAAAAGCTAGGCAATAAGACTAGTGAGAATATTAGTAAGACAGGCAGAAAAAAATGATACAATTTATCAAAGACAGAGAACTGCTTGCATTTAGACACAGTAATTCACATCAAATAGGCATAGCAGAACTGTAATGGTGCCTGGAACATAACTGTTTAACACTAAGTTCTGTTGCCAAAATGCACTAATAAGATAAGCATAGTATCATAGAGTCATACACAAAAAAGGCAGTAAATCCTAAGTTTTAGAAAAATCCTGGTCAGAATTTCTTTCAGGACAGATTGTCAGAAAGATCATGTTGAGATTGCATTTGGAATCTGGTTCAGGCAGTCATGCCCATTTAACTGTGACAAAAAGTCTTCTTAATAATAGTAGAGATAAAAACATTGCTGGGGTTTGCTGTACTCTTGGAAACTAATTTCCCAGACATAGGTTGAAATCCAGGACAAGACGGTTACCATGAGTTCTTATTGTGGATTTATAAAGGGGAAACCATGCTTGACCAGCCTGGTAGACTTCTACAGTGAGATTGCTAGCTCTGTGAATAAGGAGATAAGCAGATATCGTTTATTTTGACTTTAGTAAGGCATTCCCCACTGTCTGCTGTATATCCTCATTGACAAATGACGGAAGTGTGATGTCATTAAGAGGAATCTCAACAAGCTGAAGAAATGGGCTGGCAGGAACCTTATGAAGTTCAACAAACAGAAATGTCAAATCCTATTCCTGGGGAGGAATGACCTCATGCACTAGCCACCAACCAGCTGGAAAGAGGATTTGCAGAAAAGGACCCAGGGATCCTGGTGGGAAAAGAAAAAAGTTGACCATGAGACAGCAATGTGCACTTGAAGCAAAGAATTCCACCACCTTCTGCTGTATTAGGAAGACCATTGTCATCAGGTCAAGGAGGTTATCCTTCCCCTTTACCTAGCTGAGAGACACATATGGGGTGCTGTATCCAGTAATGGGTTCCCTACGATAAGAAAGGCATGGACATACTGGAATAAGTCCAGAAAGGGCCCCAAAGATGATTAAGGAGCCAGACCCAAAGGGTCATTGTGAACAGAGTTAAAGCCGTTTGGTGGCTGGTAACAAGTTGTGATCAATGATATTGATGACTGCACCCTCAGCAAGTTTGCAGACAACACCATGTTGGGTGGGAATATTGATCTGCTTGAGGGTAGGAAGGCTCTGCAGAGGGACCTGGATAGGCTGGATCGATGGGCTGAGTCTAGTTGCATGAAAATTCAATAACATTAAATGCCAGGTGCTGCACTTGGGTCGCAACAATGCAGTTGTATAGACTCAGAGAATAGTGGCTGGAAAAGTTGCCCAGTAGAAAACGATCTCGGAGTGCTATTCGACAGCCAGCTGAACATAAGCCAGCAGTGTGTCCAGGTAGGCAAGAATGCCAATAACATCCTTGCCTGCATCAGAAATAGTGTGACTAGAAGGACTGGGGAAGTGATTGTCCTCTTGTAAGTGGCACTGGTGAGACCACACCTCAAGTAACTGTGTTCAGTTTTGGATCCCTCAGCACCAGAATAATATAAAGTTGCTTGAGTGTGTCCTGAGAAGAGCAATGAAGCTGGTGAAAGGACGGGAAAACAAGACTTACGAGGAGTGGCTGAAAGAATTGAGGCTGTTTGGATAAAGGAAGGTTGAGGGGAGACCTCATCACTCTACAACTACCTGAAAGGAGGTTGGAGCAAGGAGGGTGTTGGTCTCTTTTTCCCAGCTGACAAGTAATAGGACATGAAGTAACAGCCTCCAGTTGTGCCCGGGAAGGTTTAGATTGGACATTTGGAATAATTATGTCATGGAAAGGGTGGTTAGGCATTGGAACACACTGCCCAGGGAGGGGGTAGAGTTGCCATCCCTGGAGGTCTTGTGGATGTGTGGATGTGTCACTTAGGGACATGGTATAGCAGTGGATTTGTAGTGTTAGGTGATAGTTGGACTTGATGATCTTAAAGGTCTTTTTCAAACCAAATAATTCTATGAATCATTTGTTCTGTGTTCTATCTGACATATGGGGAGAGGCTGTGAATATTTAGGCTGGAGAAGACAGGTCTCAGAGAGGATCTTATCCATGTATACCAATATTTAACGGGAGGTTGTAGAGAAGATGGAGCCAGGCTCCTCTCAGTAGGGCCTAATGAAAGGACAAAAAGCAATAAACACAAATTGAAATACAGGAAATCCCATTTCTACACCACAGAAATAATTGTTACTGTGAGGGTTGTCAAATGTAGGAATAGACTGTCTAGAGAGGTTACGGAGTTTCTGTCTATGGAGTCTCCCTTCAAAATCTGCCTAGGCACAGCTCTGCTTTGAGGTGTTTGAGACCTTGGTCTTCAAGAAGTTCCTTTCAGCCCTTGTCATTATGTGATTCTGTGATGATTTCTTATTTTACTTCTATAAACAATATATGAAAATATATTTATATTTAAAAAAAAAATCTCACTGCATTTTCTTTTTCTGGAAAATAAATGTACCTTTCTCCAGCTGAAATGTAAATAAAACATTGGATATTACAGGCTATGGCATTTTTATTTAAAACATTTGATTTATCTGCTTTTTTTCCCTCCCACACTGATTTATAGTCTATTTGGAAAACACTTTTATTGACATTTTATGAACATGATTTTGTTCCATATCATTCTACCATGACCCCATTGCATGTTAGCCAGAACAAAACCTCTAAACAAAATTTAAAGTTCTGTGCCTTTGTATATTACCTCTCATTTTTACCATTCATTTCAGTTGTAAAATATGTGGCCTCCCGCCAGCATTATTGTGCCAGCTTCCCATATGAATGTTAAGCAGGCAACAATGATGCACTATAATTACAGTGCTTGAAATGATTGGAAATAAATTGGCTCTCCAATTATAGATGCATGAAAGAGACTCCAGTATATCACAGTCAGTCCATTAATTTCTAAAGTAGTTCAGGCGATCTCACTATTTTAGTGACATTCGTTATTCACTGCTGCAATGAATCACAGCGAACAGTGGGGCCTTGAAATTAACAAGTTGAAGGACATTTGAAAACAAAAGAACTTAAACCATTTCATGTTACTTTGTGCCCCGAAGAGAAAATAACCTGCAAAAACAATATTGAAACCTATTTGCTGCATTTTGAGAAAGAAAACGTTAATGTATTTTTCGGTCTCACCCAATGTCTTCAGTCAATTTACACAATATTCCAACTGAGCAGGGAAATAATGTTATGGAAATCTGCACAGTAAGCACATCCACATTTCTACAGTGTAATACAAATATTTTGATGGGAAAGCCAGGACTGTAAATGTAAGTACTGCATGTTACATTTGCTTATCTCAGCAGGCTCCTGCTCTCAGTATAACACATTATTAACTTGGTATTGGTAAACCTGTCTAGGTGAGAGGAGAATTGACCTGTGACAAACACCAGTGGTGAGCTCAGTTTTTACAGAAATGTAACTTCTTTAATATTTTCTGTGTATGTGTTCATCCCAGTTGTCCATATTGGTTATCTGTAGCCCATAAATATGCTATGTTTTTCCCTGATGCTGTGCTGTGAAAGGTTCAACTAGCCTCAACTAGTTATTGGCCTAGTCACTCAGAGGCTGCATCTTCAGTCACCAAAGTAACAGAAAAGGTGAGAGAAATAACATCACTTAAGGGAGACAGGAGGAAAGAAGTGTGTCTCCATGGCCCTGTAGCTGGTGTCTACCAGCTCTGTGTATAGTCAAGGCAGGAGATGGAGAAAGACATAAGCTCCAGACTCCAGTGGGCTTCACCCACTGTAGAGATCCAGTCTCTTCAATTAATCAAAGATAAGATAGTTTATAGATAAGATATGATAGACCTGAAATACTTTCATGCTCCTTCAGTGTGCACTGGATAGTTGAAGAGGCTGGCCAAAGCACGGAAACAACTCCTTTTCAGCAAGATGATGCTTATAGGTACTGGAAATTGAAAATCAACATCTGAACATCACAAACACTCTTACAGACCTAACCCTTTTTTGGTGGGAAACTTAAACCAGAGTAAATATTTCTTTAAAAAAAAAAAAAAAAAAAAAAAAAAAAAAACTTCAAAGAATGACTAAAAGACTGAAACTAGTCATTATTGCTAAGTCATCAGGGCCTGAAATTACAATTTAAATATTAGCAATTCCCCAATGCTCTTTCAAGAATTTGCAATTATGTCACACCAGATTAATAAGCAAGCAATGAAACAAATACATAAAAAAATATATAAGCTAGACTACATAGTCTTTTAAAATGACTGAAAATATATTTAGTCAAGGAGATGGAACTTCACTCTTCCTATAGGTTCAGGAACTTGAGAGATGTGGGAAGAGTGACTGCCAGTGAAGACTGAGGCAAAAATGATGCTGAGTGCCTCAGCCTTCTCCATGTCTGCTGTCAGTAGTTTTTCCATCCTGTTTATCAGAGGAGGTATACTCTCTTTAGTCTTACTTTTCAGGCTAATGTACCTGTCAAATCCCTTCTTATTATTCTTTATATCTTTGCAAAGTTCAACCCCAGCTGTGTCATGGTTTTCCTGATCCCATCCCTACACATCTGGGTAGCATCCCTGTATCCTTCCCAGGCCACATGTCCCTGCTTCCACTGCCTGTGCATTTCCTTCTTGCACTTTAGTTTGACCAACAAGTCCTTACTCAGCCACACCAGTTTCCTGCTTTAACTACTTGATTTTTCTATCTAGGAATCAAGAACTCTTCCACTCTGTGGACAGTGTCCTTAAATAGCTGCCAGCTCTGATCAGTTCCTTTATGCTTAAGGACAATATCCCAGTGGATCACTTCCACTATTTCCTTAAGCAAATGGAATTTCACTCTCCCCAAATTCATATTTTTTTCTTTACCTGGTCCATACCCTTCAAGATCATGAACTCCACCAGGGCATGGTCACTGGAGCCTGGACTGTTTCCTCTTTAGTTTGTTCATCTGTGCTGGTAAACACTATTTTAGGATATTTTGCTGACAAGAAAGTTTAAGTGTAAGAGAAATAGCTTCTCATAAAAGGTCTAATTTAACATTTAAGCACTGGACCAAATTTCACTGTCTTCTTTTTCTGTACCTGCAGTAGGCCACACACACACACATGCACACGCACACACACAAGATAATAAAACCTACATCCTCATGTCTTTGATCTCCCTTCAGCTTTGAAAAGAAACAGTCACCAATTCTTCTCTTGAAGACAGAAAAGACAAAAAGATCCACTAGGAGGTGAAACGAGTCCTAAGCTCTTAACTCCTTAAAAGGTACAAATCAAACACACTCACTGAAGTGTTACTCAGTAAATTATTTGGTACATGTATTCAGGGGTGATGCAGTCTGTCTTCAAATCAAATAGATTTGATTCAGAAGCAGCAAGAGACAAGTAAATGGTGAATTAAGGAGTCTGGTACATAGTATTTTTCACAGACCAGAGCACTGACATGGGAAATACTAAAACGTAATTCTGTGATCTATAATTGAGTGAATTTTTGATCATGAGCTTGATCTGAATCCTTCAGTCTGAATTCCTCAATAAAATTCTTATAATACTGATTTTTTCTTACCAAAGTCAAATTTATCCATTTGTATTTTTGGATACAGAAAGTTAAGTTTAAACTTTTCTCTATTACTATCTAGTGCTAAAATGCATGTCTTTTTCTGATTTCTATTTGAAAATGTATATTTCATTCTCAGAAATATAGTATGCAACATTCAAGTGCAGAGCAAGTACAAAATCAATGTCACCATTGACTCTGCAACATTTTCAGGAAAATATTGGAATATATTAAAAAAAAATATATATATATATATATATACCTTGGAAATGTGAATACTGATCACTTAACAAGGGTCATGCAAGATCATGGAATCATAGAATGGCTTGGGTTGGAAGGGACCTTAAAAGATCATCTAGTTCCTAGAAAGTAAGGTTTTTAAACTTTGCATGAGAGTTTGAAGGGGAAAAAAGGGAAAAATGATATCCAAAACTATTAAAAATATAGTAACAGAAGCAAGTAATGCCTATGAACAAAGTTTTATGTAAAAAGAAACTTATCAAACAAATTTGCATGATGTCACAGAATCACAGAATCACAGAATTTCTAGGTTGGAAGAGACCTCAAGATCATCGAGTCCAACCTCTGACCTAACACTAACAGTCCCCACTAAACCATATCCCTAAGCTCCACATCTAAACATCTTTTAAAGACTTCCAGGGATGGTGACTCTACCACTTCCCTGGGCAGCCTGTTCCAATGTCTAACAACCCTTTTGGTAAAGAAGTTCTTCCTAAGATCCAACCTAAAACTCCCCTGGTGCAACTTAAGCCCATTCCCCCTCATCCTGTCACCAGGCACGTGGGAGAACAGACCAACCCCCACCTCTCTACAGCCTCCTTTGAGGTATCTGTAGAGAGCGATAAGGTCGCCCCTGAGCCTCCTTTTCTCCAGGCTGAACAATCCCAGCTCCATCAGCCGCTCCTCGTAGGACTTGTTCTCCAGGCCCCTCACCAGCTTCGTCGCCCTTCTCTGCACCCGCTCAAGCACCTCGATGTCCTTCTTGTAGTGAGGGGCCCAAAACTGAACACAGTACTCGAGGTGCGGCCTCACCAGAGCCGAGTACAGGGGGACGATCACCTCCCTAGCCCTGCTGGCCACACTGTTTCTTATGCAAGACAGGATGCTGTTGACCTTCTTGGCCACCTGAGCACACTGCTGGCTCATATTCAGCTGACCATCAAACCAATGCTTCCATGTCCTTCTCTGCCTGGCAGCTCTCCAACCACTCATCTCCCAGCCTATAGCTCTGCTTTGGGTTATTGTGCCCCAGGTGCAGGACCCGGCACTTGGCCTTGTTGAACTTCATGCAGTTGGCCTCAGCCCATCGGTGCAGCCTATCCAGATCCTCCTGCAGAGCCTTCCTACCCTCGAGCAGATCGACACACACACCTAACTTGGTGTCATCTGCGAACTTACTGAGGGTGCACTCAATGCTCTCATCCAGATCAAGATGTGCTTGATGAAATTCTAAGTGTGACCAGTAAATGTAACTGTATTGATTGGACTACAATGGATGCTTACCTCAGACATAACAAATTTGCATAGTAGTGTGAAATAATAATAATAATAATAATAATAATAATAACAACAATAATAATAACAACAACACCAAAACTGACTGCAAATTGTCTGGCAGAACTTAAAAAGCAGCTTTTAGCAAAGAATCACTTTAACGGTGTTTTGCAGGAATCAGAATAAGACCATTTTTTTCAATAATTTTATACTGGTTTTAAAGAAGCTATAAAATCACTGCTTACAACATTAGCAGCATCTTAAATCACAGTGAAACAGGATATGCAAGTGAGGACTGCTTCAGAGCATGTTAATGCAGCTGCATACAAAGATATACATCAAGAAATAAGAAATATCATACTGATAGGAATGGAAGACTTTAAAATTAAAAATCAAAGAATCATAGAATATCCCAAGTGGAACAGGACCTACAAGGATCATCAAGTCCAACTCCTGGCTCCACACAGCACCACCCAAAAATCAGACCCTATGTCTGAGAGCATTGTCCAAACATTTCTTGAACTCCAGCAGGCTCATTGCCATAACCACTGCCCTGAGGAGCCTGTTTCAGTGCATGACCACTCTCTCAGTGAAGAACCCATCCCTAACACCCATCCTGACCCTCACCTGTCCCAGCTCCATGCCATTCCCTCGGGTCCTGTCACTGTCCCCAGAGAGCAGAGCTCAGCACCTGACAATCACCTCGCGAGGGAGCTGCAGGCCACCAGGAGGCCTCCCCTCAGTCTGCTCTGCTGTGAGCTGAACAAACCAAGGGACCTCAGCCACCCCCCATATGTCTTCTCCTCTAGACCCTTCCCCATCTTCGACGCCCTCCATTGGATACTGTATTTATTACTTTTTTATATATCTTTCTTATACTATGATGCCCCAAACTACACACAGTGCTCTAGGTGAGGCCTCAACAGCGCAGAATAGAGAGGGACAATCCCTTCACATACCAGCTAGGTATGCCATCATTGATGCACCCCAGGGTATGGTTGGCTCTCCTGGCTGCCAAGGAGAGCCAACTCACACTGCTGCCTCATGTTCAACTTGCTGTGGACCCAAATCCCCAGATTCATTTCTGTGGGGCTGTTCTCCAGCATCTCATCTCCAAGTCTGTACATATAGCCAGGGTAGCCCCTTCCCAGGTGCTGAATAAGTCACTTAAAAGTTCTACTTCTGAAGAGTTCTGCTTCTGAAAGAGTAGGGTGTACCATGTGAGAAACAAAGACATCAGTGTCTTTGAAAATCTGGCTTGAAGCTTTGAGCTCTTAAAAATCTGTTCTTTAGCACTTCAGAAATCTTGATTTGAGCACTGCAGCTCAGGTCTCACGGAAGTCAATGCAAAGTCCACTGTCAAATTTGTTGAGAATCAGATCAAGTCCAAGAGAGTACTCCACATTTATCAAAGTGCTATACAAACATTAACTAGTTAGACCTCTATCATTAGAAACTTGAGAGGAAAAAAAAATTAAAACACCATCTTATTAAAAGTCATTGCCTGCCCCAACCTTTCACACTAAACTTAAAATCCCATGAGTAAAATGAAAAAGCTTTTTAATTTTAACATTTTTTTCTCTTCTCAATCAACTTGGATCAATGTGTTTGGAGGAGGTCACTGCCAAATTACTGACTTTTTAGATGTACAATTTAAGCTTAATTAAAGGTTTGATGGAATGATCTCAGTAAAAGGAACTCATTCAAAGAGGAGACGATTTAAGATCATTCACTAAGGACCTTTTCTTCTTCCATACGGAATATAAAATTTTTATTTCATCTTACAATATAAATTAAACTTCATAAAAGAGGTATGGGGATTCTTCCAAACAGGGATTTATATAAAATGTAGAAGTTAATACTTTTCTTTCTCCTTGCTGGTGCTATGAATTGTTTCTAGCAAACTTGCAGAACTTCAATATACTATCAGTTTCTCAAAACTACCTTTCAATATCCTTGCTATCTGTTGATTTTGGTACTGTGTTAGTTTACTTGTCAAAAGTCTAGAATTTTTATAGATCTTTTTGAAAGTGGCATCCCAGAAGAGTAATTACCACACCATACCTTTTATCTTTTTTCTTTTCTTTTCTTTTCTTTTCTTTTCTTTTCTTTTCTTTTCTTTTCTTTTCTTTTCTTTTCTTTTCTTTTCTTTTCTTTTCTTTTCTTTTCTTTTCTTTTCTTTTCTTTTCTTTTCTTTTCTTCTTCTCTTCTCTTCTCTTCTCTTCTCTTCTCTTCTCTTCTCTTCTCTTCTCTTCTCTTCTCTTCTCTTCTCTTCTCTTCTCTTCTCTATTCTTCTTTTTTCTTTTTTCTTCCCTTCCCTTCCCTTCCCTTCCCTTCCCTTCCCTTCCCTTCCCTTCCCTTCCCTTCCCTTCCCTTCCCTTCCCTTCCCTTCCCTTCCCTTCCCTTCCCTTCCCTTCCCTTCCCCTTCCCTTATCTTCTCAATATTTGTTAACATTTGGTAAGTGTTATTAGACTAGGATACATGAGATACCCCAGTATTTTTATTATGGACAATGTTTTTTTTTCATTCATAAAAAGTCTGTAATCCATGACTGAATTCTGTAGATCTGGCTAGTATTTGAAAAGGTAAATTCAGTTTCTAAGTTTGTATATACACATGTAATGAGAAAAATGTACACACTAAATGAGAGAATAAAATTGATGGTTTATTTGTTTTCAGCAAATTAAATAAGGAGAAGAGGATTGCTAATATGTTACCCTTTTTTTTTTTTTTTTTTTTTTTTTTTTTTTTTTTTTGAACAGGGTCTTTTACTTTTAATTTAAACTGAACTTCCTCTGTTTTGCTTCTTTTCTTCCATGTCAGAAGTTAGGGCCTGATTCAGATTCCCTCTGTGGATTTTCATGGATACTTCAATCATTACTTCAGTGTTTGAGTATTTTATCCGAATGCTACCATCACTCCCCAAGAGATTGATTATTTTCTATGGAGGTTACTGTCGTGGTTCCGCTCAAGTGGGCAGCCAAGCTCCACCACAGCCGCTCTCTCACTCCCCCTCCTCAAAGAGGAATGGGGAGAAAATATGTGAAAAGGGGCTCAAGGGTTGAGATAAGGACGAGAAAATCACACAATACTTATTGCAACGGGCAAAACAGACTCAGCATAAGAAGATAGTAAGATTTATTGCCTATTACTAACAAGCGAGAGAAGTGAGAAACAAAAACCAAAAGCACCTTCCCCCCCATCCACCCTTTTCCACCTCCTCCCCCCAAGCGGCGCAGGGGAACGGGGGAATGGGGATTATGGTCAGTCTACAGCGCTTCTTCTCTGCTGCTCCTTCTCGGTCACTCTCGTCCTCTGTGCTGTGGGGTCCCACCCACGGGATGCAGTCCTTGATGAACTGATCTGGCGTGGACTTCCCACAGGCAGCAGCTCTTCCAGAACTGCTCCAGATATGGGTCCGTACCACGGGGTCCATCCCTCAGGAGAAAACTGCTCCAACCTGGCTCCCCTATGGGCAGCAGCTCCTGCCAGCTCACCTGCTCCTGCGTGGGCTCCTCTCCACGGGCTACAGGTCCGGCCCGGAATCTGCTCCGGCAGGGGTCTTCCACAGGCTGCAGCCTCCATCGGTGCAGGGCCACCTGCTCCACCGTGGTCTCCTCCATGGGCTGCAGCATGGAACCCTGCTCCACCATGGTACTCCATGGGCTGCAGGGGGACATCCTGCTTCACCATGGTCCTCACCACAGGCCGCAGGGGACTTCTGCTCCGGCGTCTGGAGCACCTCTCCTCCTCCCTCTACACTGACCTTGGCACCTGCAAGGCTGTTCTCTCACTCCCGGCTGCTGTCTGGCGCAGCGTTTTTTCCCTGTCTTAAATATGCTCTCACAGAGGCGCAAAACAACATCGCTTATTGGCTCAGATCTGGAAAACAATGGGGCCCTTCCCAAACATGGGGCAGCTTCTAGATCTTTCTCACAGAAACCACCCCTATGGCTCCCTGCTACCAAAACCTTGCCACGTAAACCCACTACAGTTACATTCTATTTTGGTAAATCTCTGCATTTTGTAGCCAGTACTATGTCAGCAAGGAAGTACTCACAAGCCTTACAGTTTTTGAATACAGCTCCTATCTTCCAAGCACACATCTGAATCAAAGCTGAACACTAAACATTTTGAAGCTACAAAGCCACCAGAATATCTAAATCACTGAAGGATGTTTTTAGACAAAGTTTATTTATTCACTATTTCTGAGTGTGCAGCTATCATTAGCACTGCATGGTAATAAAGATGTAGAAGCATGGGACAATACTTTGGTTCACAGGAAATCAGTGGCAGATGACTTACAGTCCCTGATTCTAAATACTCCCCTATATTACTTCTGATACAGGCATTTCAAATGTTCTGCTGTGACTGCTTATTTGTCCCTTTCAAAACTTTATGAAGTCCTTGATCTAGAGGTCAGTAAACAAATATGATAGCTGTAAGTGAGTTCAAATGCAGTGTAACGGGGAGTTAATTTTCACTGCCCTGTCTCTAGATTAATCAGCTGAGGACAAAGATGAATTAAACAATATATACATGGACAGATATAGCAATGCAGAAGCTATATTTATCTATCTCCTAAACCATCAACCCCAGCAGCTTTATTTGAATTCATTTTCCCCAGTTGGAATAACACATGCAATGAACTGAGGTCCTGACCACTGGATATACAGTCACCCACATTATATCCAGTAAAACAGAAAGAGCCAATGCCTACAGTATAATTTCTTTTGATGCTGGTTTTGCCTAAGCAAAAGAAAAAGAGAATTAAACAGATTAGCAGTACCGTATTTACTAAAGTTCCAAATGCCATCACAAACCAGAACTAATTTAATTTGATACACCTTCCACTCCCTACAAAATGCAGTCAAGTGGAAAATAGCCTCTTTGGCTCAGGGATCGTGTGCAGACTGAGGACCTACTGTGCTCTGCAACTGCTGAAGCTATCATGCTTCTCCAGTGTAAGCCATTCAGCAGCTTTGTGAACACCTAATAAAGCCAGAAAAATGAAGAAACCAGCAATGGGGGTAGCGGTATTGATTATGGTTTTTCAGAGTTTCAAAATTGTTGACTTTTTACTCATCCTATAACTTTAATATTAGTTGGGATTACCCAACACTTTCACAGGCCAGGTCAGTTATAGATATTGTGAAAAAAAAGTGAGGTGAAACTTCTGGCCTACTATTAAAACAATCAAAACTTAGAAATTCCCTTAAGAGATCCCACAATATTCTGTATTTCTTCCTTATAAAAGGGGAGCTGTGCCTCATGAGAAACTGATGATCACAGTGCAGACAGGAGACAAGGTTCGATCAGAGACCTTGGACCTAAGAGAGGAATGAGTTGCTTAAATGATGATAATCTTCAGTTTGCATGCACTGATACCAAAGATAGGCAAGAACTCAGGTTAAAATTTTTAGACCTTTTGAAAGAAAATTTTAAGAGAATACCGCATTCTGCGCTGAAAATAAATTCTGATGGAGATCTTTTTATCTAACTAAGGTACGTAATCGTCTTGTTCATTCCCGCAGCAGTGTGATACTCCTAGAATCAAATCCCTCTACTTCACTGAAATACAATACTCTGCATTGTCAGGTCAGGTCAAAGTCCCCCCAGAAAACAGTGAAGAAATGTTTTTTATTGAATACATCCCCACCCTTTTCCATTGGTAAATCTTGCACATTCCCAACTCTGCAATTCCTCCTGCAGGACACAGCTTCTCAGCTGTGGGGTCTGCATAGCCCTACATCTCATGTGGAAGTCACAGGGAGGAGAGAAGCACTGAGGTGCTGAAGCAGGATTTTTTTTTGTAGTGAGAAATCTGAGGCACTGCTGAGGCTGGACTGCTTGGAAGACCCAGTGGGGAAGAGATGACATGGCAAAGAGGCCCATAGACCACCAACCAAAATGCCACCACACACTGAGTTCTGGTCAGTAGTAGATGCTTAAGGTTAAGTATAAGAACTAGATACGAGAGTAACAACAAAACATGAACCTCTCAAGCTCAAAGTGGTGTCATTTCATATGTCAGTCCTAAACTAATGTTTCTTCCAATATTCTTGGCCCTAGAGGTCCACAATATTTTGCTTGCTGGGGAGTAAATTCCTGTTTCTCTCTCCTGTTTGTCCTCCTTAAATGCATCATAGTAAGCAGGTACAGCACCTGTGAACATCTGTGAAATAGCCCTGACTCCAGGCATGAATAAATATACAGATGAAATCAGTTACACAAGTGCCATGTGCAATGCACATTATCCTCACTTTCTATACAGGCAAATGTCCTGGCATCATGTCTGGGAACAAAATGTTTGCCTCCACATCTCTCCCTTCTGGCTTTACATTAGGCAAAGTTTTATTTTCTTCATGTATTTTTTGTTGCACATCATTGCAAGGAGAATTGACAAAAGTGTTTGCTGTTGCATTAATTCTGCTTCCACCGAAGTAAATTTGAGTCATGAAAAAAAAAAAAAATAAAGTTTTTTTTTTCAGGGAAGTAAGTATGTCATTTCCAGAGCTTTTGCAAGATGTTATTGGGATAGGAGATCTGGATATTACCTAAAAGCATCTATTGAGTGGTAGCAACATGAAAGCAACTACCTAAAGAAATAGGCTCTGGTCTGCAAAAATATTTGTACTCTATCCTTCAAGTACAAAATAATATTACTAAAATCAATGGAAAATGCTTTGATTTCAATGCACCTTTTTGGTCACTTTTAAAAGGAACAATTTTTACCATTTTTACTGCAGATTTCCCACACTTTCATCAAGGTTACAGTAAGTGGGAAGTGTTCATGGAGTGCTGAAGTGAGAAACACTCATACATTAGGACAATGCAGTGTGGAGTGTATACACATTCAGCCTGCCCTTAACCTCAGAAATGGTTGTATTTCAGTGGTGTGAAATCATTTTACATACACAGTACATTCTTTACTGCTTTCTCTGTCACTTGTTAACTCTTTTTAAAAGAGAAAAGTGTTCTTTTTCTGGTGATCTGTTTTTTATAAAGAAAACAGAAAAAATCTCAACAAACAAAAAGCACTTGAGAGCAGATGTACTAGCTAATGGCTATTTTGAAAATCCTCAGTTAAAAGGTTGACTTTTTTTCTTTGGTCTATTTCCGAAGGTAAAAAGGCATGATTTAAATCCAGTCCATTGGACAGAATGATTCTTTCTTTAAAGATGGACTTTTCCCCTCTTGTAAATCCTTCTCTACTAGTATGAATTAATTATCCATAGAAAGGAATAAGAGGAGTGATGTTCCTATTCTACAGCATGACATAATCACAATAGAACTAGAAATTGAAAGGATAAATCTTGTAATGAACAGTGACATGCTTTATACATATATATATAAGTACTACAAAAAAAGCTGATATTAACATTCCCCCATTTTTAATAAGTTCCTGATCCTGATCAAACAGAGAATTCAGAAGCCCGGTCATGATCTAATGCCTTTCCAGAAATAGCACAAAATATAACTCTGATGTCATTAAATTCCCCATGGGCACAGTACTATGCCCAGATTTTTCCTTCTCATGGAGCTAACTCAAAGACTTTTAGTATTACAAGAACTAGGCCAGCCTGTGAGGGTAGGTGCTGCTACAAAACCATGACCCATGCAGGTGATAGTATTGTGTTTATGGAAGCCCTTAAACTATTCCCATGTGGTCCAAGCTGTTTTTTTTAATACTCTGCCAAGATAACAGTAAATTGCCATCTCCCCCTTTAATGGTAAAGTGGAAATAAAGAGGAAAGAGAAACAAAGAAATATTCACTATTCATTCACCTAGGAAAGAAGAAAAGAGCACACAGCGCTTGTTTCCCTGCCTCAGCTTTAAACATCTAGAGAGGCCACACTGCAGAATAAGCTGAAGCAATTTCCTTCCCCTTCTTGACCTGAAAGAAGCACATAAACTAAATCATGACCAGAACATGCAACTCCCTGAGCAGAAGCCGGCCAGATTCCACCACAACTCCAAAGAGCATTGAATATCCACTGAGACCAATACTGAAGCAGAATTTCAGGCTCCTGCTTTAAGTGGCACTTTCTTTTATTCACAGCATGTTTCCAGCTACAAATTAGATTCAGCTGATTACCTGGCTGACATGAGGCAATGTGTCAGCCTGATGTGATCCTTCAGCCATCACACTTCTACCACATGGCCTAACCCAGAAGGTGTACCCCATATGGATTAGATAAGAAGTTAAAAAACCATCTGATTTACTGCTGATGAATTTATTAGAAACAATTGCTTGGGGGAATTCCTTTCTCTGCCTCACACATCTCTTCAGCCATCACAAATAGGAAAAATGTATTACATCGTGTCTGTCTTTCCCCTGCATGCTATCCCATTGCCATGTCCACACTACCAAATAAAATATTGATAGGGATCACTGCCTGACTCTGAAGCTAAATGCCATCAACTAACATCCATCTGCTTGGCTAGGTCTACAGGGTGCTTGGCCCTGGATTACTTCTGGACTCCCTGTGGTGTCCCTAAGGCCTCAGATATGATTACTGTTCAGACTTTTTTTCCGTTCAAATCATCAAAAACAAAATGAGGCTGTGTCACAGCCTACTGCAGTAGAGAGTAAAAGGCCATGGATGTTGCACATATCCTGAGATGCATCATGAAGGCATGTATGGGTATTTGAGAGCATAACAGTTTCTGAGATAGTCCTGAAGGACTCTGGAGAGTGGAGGGAGCTGCATGGGGCATAGACTTGTCTATACCGTGGAATAAGAACAGTTCCCAGCAAATGGTCATCGTCCTAGATCACACTAAACGGCCAGAGCCAAAACCTCACTTTGTACAACTCACACAATCTCACTCCCTAGCCCTATTTCTTGTAGACTATTATCTTCTGTAGCCTTATACTATTCCTATACCAAGAAACTAAGCAATGCCTGAACCCATTCTCTGGCCAACTATGAAACTAGCTGACACCATCTGGAGGCAAATACTGTGTTAAAATTCCCTTCTCTTCAAAACAGGGTAGACAGCAAAAGCAACATTGGGGAATATTTCCTGGACTGTGCTATCTCCTTAGACATACCTAAATCTCTTGAACTACTTGGGATGGCTAAAACTGTACCAGAGGTTTTCTCACAGTTTAACAAGATAGACAATCAAGTTGTGTAGTGCTGACCCAAGACATGGCCCTGTTTTAATCACAGTTGAAGACTCTTGGCTCCCACTGCAATCTAATTTATGGCTATTGTGAGAGACAGTGCTGAAGGGACAAGGAGAAAGAGGAATTATTATGTGTGGACATTGCTTATAGCAAAATTGTTGTTTTTTTGTTTTGTTTTCTTTTGTTGTTTTTTTTTTGTTTGTTTGTTTGTTGTTTTTTTTTTTTTTAAAAAAAGTCATGCAAGTCCTATCAACACTTGCAGATAAATTTGTCAAATTGTAAAACTCACTATTTATTCCTGCTCCTTAAGCACTGTTCTCCTATAAATTTTAATGGACTTCTTTTATATCAAAGGTATTATTTGGTATAAGTGATAAAGTGACACATTTGGTAGCTTTGTAAATATACATTTGAAGAATCCTGGCTGTCATAAAATAACCAAGCTGTCAGATTGCAAAGTCAGAGTGGAGCAAGGTGGTTAACTGAAAAGCGACTCCCATGAAGAATTTGCTTGTCACTCTCTGTGTGGAGGCATCTGCTGCAAATACAGACTCTCAAGTCAACAGACACATTTGATCGCAGGATGATTTATATCAGCCATCAAATGTCTGAGTGGTAACCACACATCTGTCACCAGGACAATGTGGCATAAAAGAGAATTTAATTGCTTTTGGATTATAAATAATATGAACGTTGCGGGAATAAATTACAAGATCACTGTTAATTTGTGGATTGTGCTATCAAGGGCAAGAAAAACTGTTGGGCATTATAAAAAAAAGAAAAAAGTTATTTTTTGCTCCTAGGAGGTGTAGTTAGGAACATTTTAATAACAAATGGCAACAATCTCCTTTAGGTAGGTACATACAATCTGGAAAAAAAAAAAAAAAAAAACAGGACTGATAGATCTGGCACATCTGTCACATATTTAAACAACTTTTGTAGGTGCTAATGAAGAAAACAATCTGCTATAAAGGACTTGTGAAAGTCAGCTATTAAAGATATATTTAATATTTAAATCAGCTTCTCCGATTTTTTTCCTCCCACCTATTATTTAACACTGCTATCTTGGAAGAGAACCGCTTCTGAGTGAAAACAAGCTGTGCACTTACCACCTTTCATAGACACCTAATTTGTGTGCTATGTCCAACCAAATTATAGGTGTCTAATTTACCAAGATGATATAACAACCTAAGAAATACATCTATATTCCCTATCCAGCCAGTTATCATCAGATGGACTATAGGGTTTATAGTTAGATAAATATAGGGTATTTAGATATTTAGATAAAAATTGGACACTGGAACAGGCTGCCCAGGTCAAAGGTCACAGTACCAGGCCTGCAGGAGTTCAAGAAACATTTGGACAATGCTCTCAGACATAGGGTCTGTTAGTTTTTTTGGATGGTGCTGTGTGGAGCCAGGATTTGGACTCCGTGATCCTTGTGAGTCCCTTCCAGTTGAGATATTCTGTGATTCTACGATAAATAGCTGCATGTGCACAAGATATCCTTGTTCTCACTGCTGTCAATGTTTAACAAAGGTTTGATTCCATTGCCATTAGATCACGTACAGTTGGGTTGTACAGTTTGGGTTGCCCTAGGGTACCTGAGATGTCCACATAGAGTTGGAAGAGATGAATTATGGCCTTCATGAATACTTCATGAATCATGAAGAGATGAATCCTAACCTTCTGGGTTAGGATCTGGGGACAAGGCAGGATTCCCTAGGATGCTAAAATTATTCCAGATGCTGACATTAGAAAACTGAAACCAACGCATACTCAATAAGATCAAGCACAGCAATTTATCCCGTGGTATGGAAGGAGCTCAGATTCATTCTTCAGGTTATTCAAAGCATTCTGAGAGATCAAATGCTTTTTTTTTTTTTTCACTTAAGTCCTGCAAAGCTCAAGTAAGGCCACCACAATAGGTATTTGGGATACAACATAGTGTCCCTGCAAAGTAGAACATAAGCTCTGTAATTTCTCAGACAGCAGAAACAAAACTGGGGGGGGGTGGGGGGGGAGGGCAAGGTGCACAAAGAGCTTCATTTTTTTTCTTGTCACTGTAACCTTGGATCATGGGGCACAGATCTCAGTTTATAAAGAAACTCTTGTCATAGAAGCGCAATAGTAACAGCAACAGTAATAATCTTCCTAGAATTTTATATGTGGACTGATGAAATGTTTGGGCTAGGTCCCAAGTTAAACTAAATTTAATATTAATTTTTGAGCCCTTACCAAGTGTCATTTGTTATAACATGGCAATAATTTACAAACATGTTTTAAGGCATAATTTATAAACATGTTTTAACTCTCATACAGTCCTAGCGAGGGAAGCAAATACACACAGCATATGTATGAACAAGCACTGATGGATAGAGGTTAGAAGACTAGTCCAAGGTGAATTATTCATTGTGAGGGATTTATCTTCCCAACTTAACCTATTTTTGCTGCTCACCAATGATTGGCAACTGGGTTTAGGGCCTAATTCCACCTGCAAACTGAATTAAGTGACATAGAATCAGCAGAGAGCTGTCAAAGACTGCCTCAGGGAACACCACCACACAGAGGGTGCAGTTTGGTATCATAAAAGAGTAAAGGGTTTATGCCATTTTCTTTTCCTGCTTAGGATGTGTGACAAGGAACAGATGCTATTTGCTCAGGTTGGCTTATTTTAACTCACACACATTAGCTGAACAAGTTGCTTTAATTCATGTACAGGACCTTATCTATACCAAAATATGTGGGAAGCAAAAATCTGTCTTCTAAATTCCTACATCTTACTGTTTCTGAATATTAAAGGAATATTTGAAGTGTGCAATTAGAATTAACATGGTATTTTGGCTTCTTTCTTTTTCAGTTGGTGAATTCTCACTATAAAACATGGATATGAACCCTGTCTGGATCACTGCCACCAAAGATTATTAAATAGTTTGGAAACAAGGTTGGATCCAATAAGGAGTACCCCTTTATCATCTCCAGAGGAACAGCTTCTGAAAAGAAAAGACAGTCTTACACGAAGTGAGTAAAAATACTTGCAGAAATGAAAGAAGCGGATCAGGTAAGGAGGTAATGCACTAGGAACAGGTACTTTTAACTTGAGACAGAAACCTTACCAGAAGATGTCTGAGGAAATGTAAGACATGAGAGCTGCCATGACCAACAGAGAGCTGAAAACACTGCTGGGACACAAGGAAACCGCAGAAAGAGAAAATGAGGATTATGAGATCCAGGGGCCAGAGCAAAGATCTTTACAAGCCTTTGCTAAGAATAAAAGTCTATTGCCAATCTCTCAACCCCAAAGTCTCTTCTCATAAAATACATAAAAACTACAAAATAAAAAAAGTTTTAAATTGCAAAAAGGGAGATTTGGGTCAGATATTTGGAAGTTCATTCTACCGGGAAATGCTCTGCCCAATAATAAGTTGCCTTGGAACTAGTGGAATCTCCACCATTAAAAGTATTTCAAAATAGAGGAAATAAAATTTACCTAGAGTGACATAGCATAACTAATTCTCTCTGGATCAAGGGAATGGACAAAATGGTTTCCTGCAGTCCATTTCTGAGTCTCTGCTAAGCAAATGGCCTGTGGAAACAAGTGGAGAACACTGAGTGAGTTTTCCTGAGCAACAGTTTTCCTAACACTGGTTCAGTATTCTCCTGCAGCTCCACCCAACTTCCACTGAATGCCAGAGGTGAGACAATGGCCTGTCTCTGACACTTTATTTCATTCTGTGCTTTGCCAACAGGTGAAGCACTCAATCTTTTTTTTTTTTTTTTCAAGATTTTCCTTTCCCTCAAAGAGGGAAACTGAACTCAATAATCAGACATTTTAAACCTAAGCATTTGTCTTCCAGCACTGAGGAACCAGTAGAGCCTCTGGCTTCACATGATTTTATCTTTGTGAAGGGATGCACTTAATCATTAATTTTACTCATTGGCCTTAATGAATGATAATGATGTGATGCATTACCAGCTGGGATGATAGCAAGTGCTTGGCAAGACTGATAATCCGAAGCTATTCAAATACAATGGAAGAAAACATTTGCAGTTCTCTATTTTGAAGGGCAAGTTGAAAATAAAAATCCCATGATCTCTCTGTCACGTTTACCTGACTAGTAACAGAGCTGTGAAATATGGCAGTTAAAATCCCTCAGAACAAACAGGCAGTGTTTTTGAGGTCCTTTCATGTCTCTTCTTACTCCCTTCATAATATTCAGATGTGATAGTTGAAAATGTGACTTCTCTCTATGTGAGCATGCTACATGAGATCTATTGGGCCACCAGGGTGGACTGTGTTATTCAGAACAGGATTCATCAACCCAGTGCCTCCCAAGTAAGCATCTAAATGAGAACTAGGTACCCTAGCCTCTCTTTAAAGACACTTCTTGGGTAAAATTAAAGGTCTAAAATTAAATACTTGCAGCCTAGGAGTTTTTTGTTTGTTTGTTTGTTTGTTTGTTTTTTAATGATTATAGAGGAAACTTAGACCAAGAAGCTCAGATGGTCATGCTTTCAAAAACGAGAATAGATTAGTATTGTCCCTCTACCTTGATGGTGTACAAATTTCATGTGAGTTTTCAAGCACATAAAACTATAACCAAGGCTCCTGAGAAGTTATTTCTTAGGCTTAGCTAAGAAACACATCTTAGTGTCATAAAACTCAAAAGTTATTCTAGAGCTCGGATAAATTTTCCAATCAATATCACATATATTTTTCCCAATTTAAAAAATAAAAATAAAAATAAAACCCGAAATTTTAGCTCCTATAACAACCTTGCTATATTTTTGTTATGCTACCAGTGTCTGAATGATGATTTGCAGTCTGTAAGGAGTTAAATGACTGAGTCCATTTTTACTTGTCTCTGTTTCTATAGCCAGTCATCAGCAGGAAAACCTAAAGCAACAATGATCTGTCATAAGTAGATAGGGGTCATTAACATGACCATTTCCATACCGAGTTCTTTAATCAGGAGCTCACTCATTTCTCAGTCTTACAACAACATGCCTAGGGAGGGCTTCAGACCACAGGCAAAGATCTTCCAGGGAGATTTGGGTTCACTACTGTGATGTTAGAAACAGAATGTTCACTTCCAAGGGTATTCCTGGTCAGATGTGAATCAATTCTGTATCATTAGCAACTAACCATCTCCACAAAAAGGACAAAAGTATTGTAGAAGTTGTAACCATAGTTATACTGCTTCCATGCAGCCAGTTTTTGAAGTTTAATGTAATTTTTTTTAGTAGCCAGGGTAAAAATGTGTACTGAATTTCACCGAAGTCAAATATCATAAAAGGAACAATTAACACCTGAAATCAGAATGCTTTCACTTGGTCCTCACTTCAAGTTCTCAGTTAACTCCACCTATCTCATGACTCTTTTATTTACTGTATTTTAGCAACAGAGCCATGATTGAGCAGCAAGGTTAAATATAGAGACCAAATTCAAGAAGCCTTTAAGATGTGCTCAACTAGAAATATAAGGTGTAATGACTAGAAACACATTTTGAGTTAAACCTGTGCTTAAATTCTTCTCTAAATTACAGTAGAAACATACGCATATGGTGATTAAAGCCTAGGAAAGGGAGTGTTACATGATAAGAATGCATAAATATTTTATTATTACTTAGCATTTCTGTATCATTTTATGTCTTCAAAGTACCACACAGCACTGACAAAATAATACTCATGCAGAGAAGATGACATCAATGAAGCTGCATTCAGGTAGGCATTACAACTGTGACCCTCCAGGCACACCACATAAGTCACTGTATTTCTGTCTTATGCTTCCCTAGGCAAGACAGTTTAATGGACATTATGCAGAAGAATCCAGGGACAAATCTGCCTTGTGCTACATACAGCTCCAGGAATTCAATGAGGGAAAGTTATCATTTAACATAGCTGTGCTTTAATTATGTGGCAGACTAAGCAGTTTATCAGGTGTCTGTTTTGCTAACAGTGAGGAGATCCTTGAAAGAAAATCTTGCCAATTTCCCTTCAGATGTAAAGCTTATACCAATTTATCAGATGAGAGAGCTGCCGCTTGCTCTTTTTATTTTTTTTCTTTTGAGGTCCTAATGGCAAGGTGTTGAAGGAGATCTAAGGGTCTGCAAGCACGCTAGACATGTTTTGACATGTGGGGAAGAATTAATATATCAGAGGTCTTGTTTGTCTTTCTTGCAGGCATGAAAATGGTGTCCAAAATGGGAAAATCATATTTTGATCATGAGTCCACACCCAAGCTTCAGCTGAAAATGTAAACAAAGCCAGGATTATAAAGCTAGAAGAAACTAATAGTCTTCCGTGTGCTCTCCGAAGCATACAAATCCCAGAATGTTAATAATCCTTTTCTCATATGCAAAAGCCTGCAATTCAATTAGTGCAAAAGACTTTAGAAAGACATCTATTCTTGAGTTCAAGACAGACATTTGTGATTTACCATACCCCTTAGGAAGGATCCAAAAGCTACTCAATCTTATTGGCAAAAACAGTTTTGCATTTTATTTCCTATTTGAATATATCTCCTCTCAGTTGCCAGTCTACGTGCCATTGTTTTATGAATTTAGAAAGCGTTAGAAAGATAGTGTGTACCCATAAGTTACAGCCCTGATTTACAAGTGGTTTGGTCTTCTCAAACTTTCAAGATCATTTTCAATGTACGGACAGCATAACTCATCACAGTATTCCAGTACAGGGTTAGCAGAGGTCTTATGCAGATAACTGCCTTGCCACTTGTTTCATTTGTACATACAATAACACTTCATTTGTTTTTGCCATGACACTAGGAGTGCAGGACTTCTTTAAGGATTGACTGTAGACCTCAATCCTGGTAAAAGAAAGAAGTTTCTTAGTCTTGCTTATTACACGTTAGGAAAGCCAAGTTTATTCACCTTTTCTTTCACTCATAATGAAGGCAGAGGAAGGTGCATTTCATAATAGAAAAGACTAGTAATCAATTCTTCACCCTAATCTCAGAAGTCAAGTTCCACGAAAAGCAGTCTCATATCAAGAAGGCTGTCTCAGCCAAGCTTTTAAAAAAGAAAAAAAAAAATCTTTCTCGAAAGACATTGTGAGCAACTTTTCCATTTTCACTGGGAAGACAGAAGGCAGAAAGTCACCAAGAACAATCATAAGTAGTTCACAACAGTGCAGTGCTACTGCCACCATCAAAGCAAAAATGATAGGTCATTAAACTCTCAAAGTAGAAAGATCCTGTTCTGGCGACAGCTGCTCTATTGTGCAATGTGCTGAGGAAGACACCATTAAGTGTAATTAAACAAAAAGCCTAAAACATAAGGACAGAGGCCTTTTTTCTTTTCAAGATGAAAACCCTCTGTGTACATGCAAAATTATCACCCGTCACGACCATCCTCTCTTTTTCCCCTCAGGAAAACAGACAGATGTCCAACTGGCAGGGAGTATGAAGAGTGTTACAGTCTCAATTTGCTTCACACTACCTCTTCTCAACCCCATCCATGCACTTCTCCATCATGTTCTGCTTTGTGTTTCCCTTTTTTCCTGGATGCTTCCTCCTGTCCTGATGCTTCCTATGAGTTTGTTTCTTCTCTGTATTCAAAAATTATTCCGCTACACATATCTGGGCATTTTTGCTGTATCTTCCTCCTTTATCTCCTATATATTCTCCCCAAACTCCTTTTCTTTCACCTGGCCTCTGGAAATTAGTTCCCTAATATTGGATAAGGGTTCTTGTTTAGCATCTTTGCTCACAGAAGAGGTGGGACTCAGATCCCTACTGCTGGCTGAGGCAGTGGCCAGAGCATTTCTTTCTGGCATTTTTTCCCCATTTCCTGACCTCTCTGTCTTGCTTGAGGCTCTACTGCTACTGATCTCCTCCTGGTGCCCCTCAGGTTGGCAGCACTGTCTGGTACCTGACCTCTACTGATGGCAGTGCTGTGAGAAGCCTGTTGTCTCTCATTTCCTCACAGTACACCTCAGTGACAAGCCTGACAGCCTCCTTGATGACCTTGAAGACACAGAACATGTTCAGACTGGATATAAGGAGAAACTTGCTCACCCTGAGGACAGCCGTGCTATGAAACAGGGACCCAGAGAGGCTCTGGAATCTCAGATTTCAGTAGTTTTCAAGATTCAGCTTTAGCTACTTGGTCTGACCTCAGTGCTGACCCAGCCTCAAATAGAAGATTGGACAAGAGACCTACTGAGTCCCCTTTTAATCTTCGCATGAAAACCTATGACAACCTCTTCCAGTGACTGGCTCTTTAGACAAAATAATAGCAGCTGGCACTTTTAACTCTGGCAGCTCGTGACTAATAACCAGTATCACTATGGGATGGATAATCACGACAAAATGGCAGCTAAGTATGCAGTGCTACGTGGCAGTATGGGGTGTCATTCATTTCTTCTGGGCAGCGAGCAGCTTCTGAGGCTCTCTGGCACACAGGGGACAGTTTAGCTAGACACCTAGATGAGTAAAAGCTCCAAATAGTTTTGTTGCTTTATAGTACAAATGTATTTCCAGTGAGACCAAGTGAAACCACAGTGAAAAGCATTTCTACTAAATAGCATATTTGCAAAACAAACAAGCAAAAAACAATGTCTTTTCTGGAACATAAACTTTTAAGCAGGAAAAAAAGGTAGTCTTAGATTTGCAAACACTCCCATGAGGACAAAATATTCCCTGTTTCTTGCATGTCTCCCAAAGACTTGTGCACTCAAAATACTGCTAGTGCAAGTTCATTTTTTTCTTCTGACGGAGGGAACCCCATGCATCTGGAAACCATTGCAACCAACACAAGGCACTCTGGGATCGAGCAACAAGTTTGAGGGAAACTCATAACTGGTTTTGCAATGTAAAACATTACACAAACTTTTCCAGTCACTAGAGCAGGGATCAAACCTGGATGTTTTTCCACCTCGTAATGAGCTTAATCACCAGTTTGCAGATTCAGAGCTGTTACCAACACCTTGCACAAAGGGAAGGATGTCACTTGGCACCTCCCGATGCTCCTGGCCTGCTGCACTGGAAAACTGGAATAAAAAATCTAGTCTGCCGAGTCTGGGCTAGTTCCCAGACAGCTAAGTCAGGAGGAAAGGCAGTCTCCAAACGTCTCGACCTGCTGCTGCCTTCTCTCCACCTCCTCCTGCTCTGCTCTTGCTACAAACACACTGTTGCTCTGGTTCAGTGACCAGTCAAACAAAACAGAACGTTCTTCCAAAGTACGTACACACCCAAATAGTTTGCTGAAATCTGGAATGATGTTCATATACCAAATGTTCAGCTTTCCTCAAAAAAAAAAAAAAAAGATTTTTTTTTCATTTTTTTCTTTTTGGTAAGAGTTGACTCGCTCTCTTTTTTTTAAACTGACCAGGCCAAAGAGGTAAATTCTTTGCATGGCCCTAACCATGAGATCATTTCCAAACATACTCTTTTTGAACTTACCTGAATCCAAAATCTGTTTTGAATTTTAGAACAGGAATATTCTAGCATTTGGGAATCTTAAAAAAATAAAAAATAAAATGAGCACGATATACATGCAAACAGCCCTTCTGTAAGCTACCTTCCTTTCAGCTACCTTCCTTTAAGCTAACATTTTCCTAATAAATATGTTTTGGTAAAACCAGCATAGGCAGATCACCCAAACTCTTAGTAAATTTTCATGCATTTTTCATGGAATCACTCAAACTTAGTTAGGAATCACTTCAAATTTAGTTAGGAAAAGACCTCCAGATGTCATCTAGTCTAACTGGTACTGTAAAGACAACCAGTTAGTGCAGGTTGCATAGTCTCATCTAATTGACTTTTGATTATCTCCAAGTACAGAGACTGTAAAAACTTTCACAGCCCCTGTTCCACTCTTTGTCCACACTCTTGCTGGAGGAGAAAAAAAAAAAATCCTGATATATAACCAGAATTTCTCATGTTTCAGTTTGTACTGAAAATTTGCCACTTGTAGTTTCAGTGTGCATCTGTGAAAAATGTTTTTCTCTGTCTGTTCTGTAACCTCCCCAAACTGAAATTTGTGCATATTAATGCTTATTGTTCATCTGCTAAGCTGCTGCACATACTGTGGTTTGTCTTTCCTCACAAGCACAGTAACCTGTTGAGTCTATTGTTTTTCTTTTTCTTTTTTTTTTCTTCCTTTTTTTTTTTTTTAAGGGCTAATAGTCTATAGTTTTTGTAATTATCCTAATACTAATCGCTTTAAGGTGTGGATTCAGGTTAAAGCATTTTCCACCACCTTTCTTAAATTACAAAGCAATCACTTGCAGCATGCTAATACACTCTGCTTCGATCTTCAGCCTTCACAAAGAGCATCTCTGAACTTAGTTCTTCACTATTTCAGAGGCGTCTTCATCAATTCTGCCTTGCAATATTTTGAAATCAAAGGATGGGTATAAAACACTGTATCAGTCATTCCATTACAAATTCTTCACAGCTTAAAGACACCTTGCTTAGAAGCAGAAGCATATCATTTTCTTTACGTGCTATCAAATTTAAACTTGCTTCTATTATGCTCTTGCATTTTCCTGATCACTGCAGTCCTTCTAATGCTTCCCCTGATGGTCTCTGCATGTATCCAAAGAGATCGTTCTTTTATTTTTGAACAAAAGAAATCAGGCTGGGGCAATATCTGTTTGAATAGTCATCCTGCATAATAGAAACAATTATTTAAAGCCTAACTTACACATTAGTGGGTGTGTAAATAAAAATCTATCTTATGCAAACAATTTTGTCTTCTGTAGAAAAAACACTGTCTTTGTGTATGTGAGGTTGGTGTGTGAATTCCATGGATTCCTTTAGTGTTACTTTTTTACAGGCTAGATTTTATGAAAACCTTCAATTCCCTTTAGTTAGAGTTATGGGTGGGCTATATTTTGCTTCTTGTCTGGTTTTAACTGTTCAGCATCCATTCTGTGCTAATTCCCTTTATAGCCGATGTGAGTAGGTAGCACATCCAAAGTAGATATTCTCCTATGATGGCATGAATCACCTTCAGTACATTTGCACTGACTGCAGATGGAGACAAAATAGACGACTTTACCTCATATACTGCCACAGGCAGAAGTTATAGGACATTCTACCTCCTTCTTATGTTATCCCTGTTAGACACAGTGTGCTTGATTTTCCCTGCTGTTTTGACCCAGTTTTGAGCCTACAGATGTTATGAGAATTAAAAAAACTTCAGCAAGCCGTGATAGTCCAATTACAGAAACCCTTGGAAAAACATGTGGAGCTTTAAAATAGGACTTTCCCTCATTTGTCCCCTTGGGATGCCAAAGTCTGCCAATGGCCAGTTTGAGAGTCCTGCATTCCTTCTTTCACTAACCCAGCCAGCATATGTAAGGAAACAATGCTCTTGTTTTAACACAGACATATAACCATGATCTGCTTTCACAATGCAGAAATCATATGGGTGTTTTTCAAGGATATCTACAATATCTGTCACTGTATGTAGATAGAGGCTAATAATAAATGAGCATTTGAACTTGAGGCCCCCAACCTACAGTGTTAGTGTCTGCTCCCTGACATAAAACATCTTCTCTTTTTGAGGTACCTTAGCTGAAAAGCCACCTAACAGATTTTTGGGGGGAAAGCATAGATGGGATTACAGAGATAATACTAACTACTGAAGAAAGTTATAAAGAGGAACTCAATTGTCTTGGGTATGTTTCTATCTTCAAGAATAAAATACAGCTCTAAAAGTCAGGACTAAAATGCTGAATATGCCTCATTCTTTCACTTACAAAAACCTTTGGAGACCAACCTACATACATGTATGAGTCTAAACTAATATCCAAAGTGAATGCAAAGTATGGACTTGAGAAGAGTCTTGGATTCACACCCAACTGCCCATGGATCAGACACTACTGACAGGTGTGCCAGAAGGTTCCCACAACAGCAGATTGACAGGGTCAGCAAAATTAGTCCTTTGCTATTCTCCCAAGGACCATTCCCAACAGAGTGGTTTATGTCACTAGGAAGTAAGGAAGCTCCTAAGGTCCTTCAGCAGGGAGCTTGGCTCCATTCTCAGATTTTTTTTGTCCTGCCTGTTACAGAGGTAATTCAGGCCACAGGTCAACCCAGCCACAGGAAGGATGATGAAGGACTCCATAGATTTGTTTTGCTCCCCTTCCCTGGATCAGCAAAGGTGGAAAGAGACACAAATCCAAGTTGACCATGCAATGGATCAAGACTGCAGCCGCCTAATATTGGAGAATGGCACCTACTCAAGGAGAGTCTGTCATTGCCACTGAAACTGTCCATTTTACTGAGAGATTTTGAGCCAACCCTGGGCATAGATAAACCCTTGAAGTTTTAAACTGCAGCTGTGCCACAGAGCAGCTGAAAATCAGATATGTATGACAAAAATTTTAAATTGAGAGGACATTGTTCCCCAAAGAGGTTAAATATTTAGAATAAGGAAAAATGACCAATTGCATAAATGTCTCAGAAAACAGAACCTGAATACTTGGAAGAGTAATGTAAAAATTCAATACCTCCACCAGCAGTACTGGTAATATTAATACAAATCAATCCAAATTTAGCAATAGACAGTATAACAGCATTTTGCTGTGTTAAATATTACCTAAGAACTATGTGGATAAGTGCTGTCTGGTTTTGCTTTTGTTTTGTTTTTTGTTCATTTGTTTTGTTTTTGTTTTATCTTGTTATTATGGATGAACAAAACAACAGAAGCTCTTCTTGTATTAATGCATTGAATAAGAGCTCTTGGGATACCAGTTGTCTTCTTGGGCTCTCTACAGACTTCCTGTGAGACTCTGAGCAACTCATCTGAGTTATCTGTATCTATGAGATCAGGTTTTGAAATGTAGATGATGTACCCTTTTCTCATAAAGGACTGATGGGACTAAACCCACATATTCTGTTTTGGGGGTGACATGCATAATTGACTAGGTAAAATTATTGCAAATTGTTCACTTGAAAATTCAAGCAGATATTAGTATCACATTTGCAAATAATCAGGTTTCCTTTCCAAAGCGGAGGGAGAGCTGAGTCAATTTCTTTCCTTGTATTGCTATATTTATATAGCTTGTGCCTTTTTTCTCTTTATTTCCCCATAGGGCATGCATATAAAACATTTACATTAAACTAAAAAAAAAAAAAAAATCTCTGGTTGCTTTATTAACTTCAAATTCACTTCCACACAATCCTCTTAATTAAAACTCTACCCAGAAGACTGGTTCACAGTTCATGGACATCTCAACCATCTTTTAAACAGGGTAAAAAATAGTGAAGCAGCAGCATTTTTAAGTATATTGCAAATACGTAGGTATTGGTAGTAATTCAAGCTTTCTTGTTAATAACATAGTTCCAAAACTACTGCCTCTGTGGGAGCCATTACTATTCAAATAACATTGTGCAGTGTTATTCATTTTGGATAACATTCATTTTGAATTGCGATTGTACCAGGAATTATTTCAAATTCAATTTTCTTCATGCTGCAAACCTGGCACTTCAGTTAGGTATGTGCATAAAAGCATCTGTGCATATGTACAAGAAATGAAAGAGTTTCAAAGGAACAGTGTATTGGCCTCACCAGCTGTAATGGGAGCAGATTTAGCTCTCTGATCAACATAGGCTGAAGACAGAGAGCACAGAGTACTCCCAAAGAAATAATTAAATGTCCTTTCTGTCCAGACAGGGTCTCTGCATTGAGCAACTCTCCATGAAATTTTATCAGGAGAACTACTCCAAAACAATACCTTAAGATAGTGACAAAAAGCATCTCTTATTTTCCATAATGAAGGAAAAGAAGGCTAAACCTAAGCCTCGTGAGACTCCACCTGGAGCCCTGCATTCAGCTCTGGGGCCCCAGCAAAAGAAGGACATGGAAGTATTAGAGTGAGTCCTGAGGAGGACCATGAAGATGATTAAGGGGCTGCAGCACCTCTCCTGTGAAAACAGGCTTAGAGAGTTGGCGTTGTTCAGCCTGGAGAAGAGAAGGCTCTGGGGAGACCTTACAATGGCCTGCAATGTACCCCCTAATCTAAAGGGGGATACAGGAAAGCTGAGGATGTTCCTGGTTAGAGTGAAGAAAGCAAACAGATTTGGATAAATATTGCTTCATGCACAGTGACAATCATGCTGAAAACTCAGCAACAGTTAGTATTAGGAAATGCTTTTCCAAGTGTTAAAAACACAAAAATAAGGCTGTGATTGTATTTCTCATCATATTCCAAGTGTCTTAGGAAGGACTGCTAGGATGCACTCCTGATGGAGAAAACCACTTCATGTAGTTTTCCCACACAAAATGCCTGACTTTTCACTTAGTGAATTTTATGACAGTAG
Organism: Netta rufina; assembly: GCF_964035555.1. Classification (NCBI taxonomy): domain Eukaryota; kingdom Metazoa; phylum Chordata; class Aves; order Anseriformes; family Anatidae; genus Netta; species Netta rufina. The sequence continues at coordinate 5,946,477 of NC_140123.1, forward strand.
GAATAAGACACAGCTTTAACCAGAGTCAGGATGAATTCATGCTAGGACTCAGTATATCCTTAGGCAATACAGTGTGAAATCAGTACATATGAGCTAGAGTATAGTTGCATTTGTGTTGTCCAGGGACTAATTTAGACTTTCTTCTTGGTGTTTTCTTTCTGACTAACAAACCACGGCAAGCTGCATGAAGTAATTCAAAGCAACAGCAGGATGGTCATCTTCAGGTGCATTTTAATGGCTAGCACTGGAATTCTGCAGTCAATATCTTTTTCCCTGCAAACTTGTAGAGATGCAGCAGTAATGCTCACTAATGAGCAGCCCACAAGGTCTCCTCCATGGCTTCATCTGTATCTCACATATATCCACAACACGGTTCACCTATTCCATTAGCCCATGTTACAAACTGAGATGACTAATGAAACAATATTTGGGGGTGTAGCAACACAGAGCGGGAGACCAGAGAGCCAGCCCACAACCCAGAGCCCCTGAGGGACTGTAGTAGCAGGGACAGTTACTGCTATGGCCTGTCATCATCTGAGATAAACTTAGGAACCAAAGAAAAGAGACTGAGACATTTAAATGGAAGAAACTTAAGATATTTTTACAATGTTTTTATATTGTATATAATGTCTTCTGTATATTTCCCTTTATCTTAACAGGTTGCAGCAGCCAGAATATTTACACAGAAAGAATGTCCCCATGTTCATCCACAAGATGTATTTTAATCTGCTGATTTTATTCCTTCTTCCTACCTTCTACTTTCCACCACATAAAAATGGGACATGAAAGATTATTTTACCATAAGGGAAAGACAGTCAGATTTAGTCAAATTTCTTGTGCTTGGAGTGTAGAAGAGTCTAGTGCAAGCTTTCACTCTCAGCCATTGCACAAAGCTGTTGCACAAACCTTCCCAAGTCAATTTGGACATATGGTAACATCAGCATTAGTCCATGTTTTTTTAAAAAGGACCATCAGCACCACTTTAAATCTTACACTGTGTTGTCAAAAGTGGACCAATACTCCAAATGAAACATTTTCAAGACCATGTTTGTTCATTTTTCTGCTGATTCTTTCTTCCCTTGGCTCTTTGGGAGATTCTTACCCCATGTCTTTGCACCTCAGCTGGGGAAACCCTTACAAAACTCCAAGGTGATTTGGAGGTGTAAAGGTCTGCACAGAACCAGGTGGAAGACTATTCACACTCAATGTCAGGCTTCAGATTTTCAACACTAACACTGTCAGATTTTGTCATTTGCTTCTAATACAGTGAGGTAATATCATCAAAAACAATATTCCAAAGTTCCTAATTTTGTAAAATAGTCAACTTGTAAGCACCCTAATCATTACATGTAAAGGTCAATATTTCTACAAAAAAAAAAAAATATATATATATATATATTATATATATATATATATTCCAAATAAACAAGTTAAAAAGCTTTAACTTTCCTTTAAGCAGGTGTCTTACCTGTATGTTTAACAGTGACTAATATCACCCTCTTTTATTCAATATATTTGGCAATAAACTATACATTTAGCCTCTAGATCTTTGACAAATCTTCTGTCTCTAATTCAGAGGGGATTCTCAAAGTTCTCAATAATTCACATTCAAGTCTTCAGCCCTAGAAGTCAATGATTCAGCCCTCAGGGACAAAATTCACCTCCTCAGATAATGAACGCTCAATTCTAAATTTGAAGTGCTTGGGGTCTTTATTGTCTGAAAGAGCTTCATGAGCCAGGATGAAGTTTGTGAGTCTTTGATCAGTCAGGGCCCTGTGTCTGATCCCTGGCTAATCTGAGCCATTTTCAGCTAATAATTTAGACCAAGTCCAGGAGGTCTGTTGGTCAAGAAGCAGTCACCAGCAATAGCAATGCTAACAGCAGTGAAAACTGGAATTTGAACATTCAGTGCATTTTCTAAATCTGCTATTATTTTAAACATGCCATGGTTACCTTTCTTCATGTCAGTACTTCATTAGTCACTAAAGCACTTACTTCTCATCAGAGATTAGTTAAGTAGGTGTGCTGAGTTTACACGGCAAGGTTTTGGTAGTGGGGGGACTGCAGGGGTGGCCTCTGTGAGCAGAGCCCAGCAGCTGCCCCATGTCAGATCAGGGCCATATCCAGAGAGGTCCAAAAGGGACCTGCTGCTGCCCAGAGCCAAGCCGTGAGCGACACTGGTTGGACCTCTGGGAGAACAGAGATAAGGAACGGGAAAATTTTATGTGCTACAGCAGCTGGGAGGCGGGGGTGAGAACTGAGAGAGAAGCAGACCTGCAGCCCCCAGGGTAAGTGCAGCAGGAGGGCAGGAGGTGCTCCAGGCACGCAGCACAAGTTCCCCTGCGGCCCCTGGAGAGGCCCCTGGTGGAGCAGGCTGTCCCCCTGCAGCCCATGGGTCCCACATGGAGCAGATCTCCACGCTGCAGCCCATGGAGGAGCCCCCGGTGGAGCAGGTGGATGTGGCCTGGAGGAGGCTGCAGCCCATGGAGAGCCCCCGCAGGAGCAGGCCCCGGGCTGGAGCTGCCGCCCGTGGAGAGGAGCCCACGCAGGAGCAGGGGGTCTGGGGGGGGAGCTGCCGCCTGTGGGGGACCCGTGCTGGCACAGTTTGCTTCTGAGGGATGGACCCGGTGGGACAGAGCCTTGTGGGAGTAGTTCTTGAAGATCTGCTGCCTGTGGGCAGCCCCTGCAGGCTCAGTTCGGGAAGGACGGCATCCCATGGGAGGGACCCCGTGGAGCAGGGACAGAGAGGAACCATGAATTAGCGGCGGAGATGAGGCGTCAGGGACTGACGGCAGCCATTTCCCTTTGCCGCTTGGTGGAACAAGGGTGGAACACGGGAGGGGAAGGTGTCTGATTGTTGTTGTTGTTTTGTTTGTTTGTTTCTCACTGCTCTAGCTTGTTAGTAATAGGTGAAAAACTTTATTAATCTCCCTACACTGTCTGTTTTGCCCGTGACGATAATTGTTGAGTGGTGTCCCTGTCATTATCTCAACCCTTGAGCCATTCTAACCATATTTTCTCCCCCTTGTCCTTTGAGGAGGAGGTGTGAGAGAACGGTTGTGATGGAGCTCAGCTGCCCAGATGGGTAAAACCACCACAGTAGGCACTTTAAGTTTCAGGTCTCAATCTTTATCCATTTTTTAATTAGAAAGAACAAAACAAGACTGCAATATTTTTATTTTTTTTTTATGTTAGCAGAATCTCATTTTGGGATATAAGTTACAAATGACTTCACAGTTTTTGTTCAGACTTTAAAAAGAAAATTCACCTTCAGACATCACATAATGACTAGGAAATTTCACTCAAAAATGTAGAGAATTTTTATCCATTTGAATGCAATAGAGGCATCACTGTTGCCAATTGATATTCATTGTTAAAGCATTTCATTAAGTCAGAGTCTCAAGCATTATATTTCATAAGGAAGCTGATTTTGCTGCAAACTCAGTAGTTGTCTTTTTGTGTGATACATTCAACTTTCCTCAAAGAAACAGTCATATAATAGAATTGCTAGAAAGTTCCTTTAAATGTTACCAAGAAGAGCTGCAGTTGTAATCCTGATTCTTAAAAGTATTTTGCATTAGGAATCATGCCCTGAAGACAGTGTGCTGAGCATAAAGAATGGAAGGGTTACATTGAACGTGAAAAGGCTCACTATTTTTCCAATTATTTGACGATATATACAATAATTTTGTACCTTGCTTGTCTGCCAGTTATAGCAAATATCAAGCTTCCCAGTTTCTTTGGACTAAAGGAGGAATCAGTGTGAAATAACAGTATCCAGGGAAACAAAACAACTCAGACATGACATTAATTCCCTGATGTCTCTGAAGGTAATGTCCCAGCTTCCTGTATAGTGGCCAGAGACCTTAAGCCAGCTGACTCCTCTAAAAGAAAGTGTTGTGTAGTTGTACACTAGCCCATGATGTTTTCATTCAGAAAGAAAATAAATGAAACAAAAAGCTGTGGTGACAGTTTCAGGGACTGAGCAGGGTCTTTTCTAAACAAATATCAATTTTAAAAAGAAATTATAGAAAAGTGTGGAAAATGATATTTCACAAAATTAGAGAGGAATTCCTGTCATGTCAGTTTTGATCACTTCAGTTCAGTTCAGTTAAAACCCTGAGTAAATGCAATAAGTCTCTCCTGTTAAGTCAGAAAAGCAAGACTGGATTCCAGCCATCCCTAATCATGTAACCCAATATAAAAGCTACCCAGTCCCAAAAGATCTGCAGAGCATCCTCTCCAACCTGTCTTCTCTGCATTTTTGTACAAAACAGGCTGCAATAAACTTTAGACCTATGAAGACAAGTGCAATTATATTTGCTGTATTGCAGTGCCATCAGGTATGTAAGGACAGGCATGGATAGTTGTGAGGAGCATCTTTAATGGACAAGACAAAGAAGCAGAAGTCTGCAATTGTGGGTTACGCTTCTTACTCTTACTCTGGCACTCTAATAGCAAGTCAGTCCTCTTTCAATGCCGTGTTTCCCTATTATAAAATGAGTATAGATACATCACTACAGATTGGCAATGCCTCACAGGGGTACTTCTTGTGAGCTGCAATTAAGCAACGTCTGTAAAATATATTGAGATAATATCTAGGAAGCTGATATGTGAAAACAAAACACCATGAGGCAGACAAAAAAAAAAAAAAAAAAGGTTTATACATGTATTAAAAACAAGCCTTAAAAGCCAAAATGTCTTTCGTCCAAAAGATAATTCATGCTTCACAGTACATCTCCAGTCATTTTCACTTTATCCTGTGTAAAACAAAAAGATTTTGAATGTAAGAGAAATGTATTATATACCCATTGCTCTAAAGTAATCTGAAACCAGACATCAGGGTTCATCTAATTTGTTAAGAAAACTATTTGTTACCTATTGGTGTGAAAATCATGTTTACTGCTTATATTGCTTGAGGCAAAACATGAAGATTCAAAGTTAATTTTCTTTCATAAATAAAACATCGCAAAAATCTTCACTGCGCTGTGCTTTAAGTGTAGGCTCAAGTGTTGGTGTCTTGTTGCCATCTACTGGGTAGGACTTAATTCCTGAAACCTGTAGGTTTTCACTCTGCCAAATATACCTGCAATCCAAAGAAGTGACTGTATATGTTTCAGAATTCTGAATACATTGTGTCTGGTGTAGCATTTTTTATTCATTTTTTAGGATGCATCTTACAGCACTATTTTTCTTTGTCTTCAGAAAGTATCACTGCTATTAAATGTGTGGTACTTAAGGAAACATAACTGCTGCCTCTCAGCAATGCACTAATGCAGGCAAAGAAACACAAATAATAATTGTATCACAAAAAAGAAGCCACCACATTAATGCTTTAGAAGATTAATATATAAAGCCATTATACTAAAGAGCAGCTCAGTAAATTATGTTTATAAATGCAGTCGGTGTGATTTATAAGGCATGAAGCTGAACCCTGATTTGGATTCCCTTTTAAGATGCACACTGTGTTTACCTAGGCTGGGAGTCTGTAAAGCTCTTAAACATTTGGGTAACTTTTAAGAACCCAGTAATTCCACTGATTCGAAAGACACTACTCAAGCAAAATGCGTACTTTCATGTGCTGAGCAATTGGAGTTCTATATAATAAGGCAGAATACCTCCCTTTAATGCCAAACTCCTCTGCAATAGTCACTGAAAGAGTTATTCTAGGAAATTATCCAAAAATATAATATATAGTCTTATTTTAACTAGGAAAATGTATCTCACATGGCAGCACAATAGGGAAGGCTATTCACAGCCAGGGTAAGGAAGGGAGGTTTATTCTGGTCCACTTTTTCAGAGTAGTCCAAGCTACTGAATCACACCAGCTCCTAATGTGCTGACTCACACTGGCATCAGGCCCTTTCACTTGGGGAAAGTGCCTATGTCCTACACCCATGTGTGTAAATATTCAGGCATTAAGAATATTAAAGACCCAAACGCGTGAAGTGCAGAGTAGCTTCAATAAAATGTGTTCAGCCTCTCAGTGAGAGAATGGATTCTTAAAACTGTCTGCATTGCACTTGATCACTGAATCCAGCCAAGGTCTCAAGTTCAAAAAGTCATTGCCTTTGGAGCTGGAAGGAAATAGCAAGCAGAAATTCTTACTGAGTGTAACTGGGTATTTCTCTAAATGGAAACTAACTTAGTCTTGTCAGTATTAAGCAAAGCTGAAGAAAAGAAAAAAGAAAGGAAAATCCAATTGATAGGACATTTGACCTCAAAAAGAGGAAAAATTCTGAGATCACAAAACATCAAAAAATCTGAGACAGACAAAAATACTCAGGCTGGTTTTATAAAAATTAAATCTTTGTCTGACAAGCTTGACTGTACTTTTTCAAGGATATAACAGAGAGCAGACAAGGATAACACGCTGGAGGTAATCTAATTTGATTAGAGAGAAGCATTTGATGAAGAACTACACAGTAGGATGGTAAGTACAGAAAATCCAGCACATTGCCCTTGAGTGTTTGGAGGACAGTGGGCCTATTTTAATATGGGGTTATGGTTCAGGGGGGAAGGAAATGAAAAGTGAAACACCACTGATGTGAAACTGTGGACTTAAACCTTCTTCCAGATGAATGACCAGAAAAAAAGGTTTTTGACAGCAAGGAGAACAAAAGTAAATCTTTTAAATGAAATGTAACCTGTGCAGTACTTAAGTCCACAACTGCAGCTAGGAATCAGATAATGCTTAGAAGACTGCATTCACAGGCCTTTTATAAAAGACACACAAATATATTGTAAGTTTCAACACTTTCAAAAGTGGTCCTGAAAGATCTGTATTTTTTCAGAGGAGCTATGTGCACAAGTTTGAACAGGAGATAGCCATGAGAACTGGTAACACAACATATAGAATTTCTACACATTTGTCTGTTGGCTTACAAGATACCACTGATGTAAAACAAAACTTATCAGATGATAGAAGACATGTTTCTCAAAGCACTGGATGAACATATAAATAGATAGATAGGTAGATACATACATACATACATACATACATACATATATACATAAATAGATAAAAATAGGTATTTACTTACAAAGTTGAGTGGTACAAAGGATATTTACCAAACTACTAAAATGCTAAAGGCAGAAGTAAAAGACAATTAAATAGCATCTTCTGAAACAATAATAATATGACAGAGTCAAACTCAAGTGGTGATATTAAATAAGAGGAAATGTTATCAAATCCTATTCATAAAGAGGGGTACAGAATATCTTCCCCCATATAAATGTCATTGGTAATAAACTAACTATTCTGGAATTTGGAACAAACATGGGTTTTCAGGCTTCATGTGGGTCTGTCGGCTGAGGCAACAATCATCTATCATTACAGTATCACGCTGTTTAATATAGTGTGTCCTGAGCCTTAGCAGAGATTTCTTGGCCCTGCCATAATAACAAAAGCATCTTTCTCATTCTGATCTATAGAGGTATTCAAAGTGGAAAGTCAATGGAAAGGTGCATCCTACTCCTATATCAGAAGTCATTTTCACAGCAGCACAGGCTCTTAGCAAATGCCAGTGTGAAATACCAGCTTTTTCTCTTTGTTTCATTTGAGAATGTTTCTTTTGAGATGTAAACATCTCCTGTCGTTCTGAAGGCTATTGGCAAAATCAGGCAGGTAGATCTGTATTCCTTCACACTAACAATATGGTCAGCCACCTAGGGTGATCTTACTCCACACTCACCTTCATCATTTCCTAGTTAGAAGTGTGTGTCTTGCAGATCTTTTTCTTTCTTTCTTTTTTTTTTTTTTTCTCTGATTGGTGCATCATAAAAGGGTAAAGAGAACTGACATGTTTTTAATTTTCTTTTAATACATCTATTGCTTTACTTTAAAAAATGAGGTATGTTAGATGCCACACAAGAGCTGCTGATTTAAAAGAGGTTGTAAGCATTCTGTAGTATAGTCACAGCAAAGCTTTTGTCTTTGCCAAAATATTTCATTAAACACTTTCAACAGCCCTGCTTTGCTTGTACTGCATAAATAAAATGGTATTTTATGTGCCGCTTTAAGTAATGGGGCATACATAGTCTGTAACTAGATAGAGTTCCCTTGGGAAAATACCAGGTAGCTTCACAGTAATCACATTTCCCTCAGAGTACTTGGTAATTAGTAATTATTCTTAATGAGATCAAAAGTAATTGCTATGTAACCTTCAACCATGGTTTAGACATTGAGAAATAACGTATGTCATCATAATTTACTCTTTAATTGCAACTATCTTGCAATTGCATGCATTTTACCATGTAGCTAGATGTTCGGTAGTTACCAAGCAAATAAAAAGTCATCCAGTCATATTTATAGCCCAGATCACTTCCTCCTATACAAGCAGCTGCAGGAGAGGGAAAGTTCACTGCCAAATTCCCTGCAGCATAGCATTTGTGTTTGTGATCCTGCTGCATCCCCTTGAATGGGCAAGATTTGCAGCCTACAATGAGCAGGGCATGTGGACACTACCAGCTCGTGGTCCTCCAAAGGACATTGCACATTACAGATCTGAACCAAGTCCCCCAGTACATGAGAAACTGCTGGTATCTCTAGTGGGAACAGGTTGAGAACCTACATTTTCTGGTTTCTATCAGAATATTTAGGGAAAGAGATGCATCCTATTATAGTACATCATTTCACTTGTCATGTCCCATGTACGTCTGATCTGTTTGCTGCTTCTCCATGTGCAATTGCTTGTTGATAGGGTCTTCCACTTATTCCACTAAAAGTTTTCTCAAAACTGTCCACCTTGATTTTTGTAACATCATTTCTTTTGGCTTTGGTGTTTTATCTGGACTATTAATCTCTCTTTCTTCTCAGCTACCTATAATCCCGTCCATTCTGTACATTCCATTACACTACATATAATTACCTTGATTCCAGTTCCTCCATAATTTCTGCTAACACACTTACTGAATACGTTGTTTATCAGAAGACTGTCTCTTTCCTTTGGTCTCCAAATGTCTCAGTCACACAACTTCCCCTTTCTTTTATACTTTTTCCCCATGCTGCAAGTAACAAATAGAAGAGAATCACTCCATCAAAACCCATAAAGTCATCATGGTGCTTACATTCAAAACTAGCCAGTAGTTCATATAGTGACACCAGAAATGTATGAAACTGCTGTTATGAGTTTGCACAATTTGTTTATTATTTTTTCCATTACTTAATAAAGGTGGGGTGCATTTGTACCTCAGCTACCCATTATGGTTTATATTTTAGAACGGATCTTCTCTGGAAAAAGGACTGTCATTTATTAAATGCCTCTATGTGTCAATAAAACCTTGATGACAATATAATCTAACACAAATGTAGGTTTTTCATAGTACTACATTGATGATCTGGTAATTGCTATTATTATCAAACAATATCATTGTTATGCATATGACTGCAATGCAAGGTGCTCAACACAGAACACATAACAAAATAATATGAGATGTTTTCTTCTTATTTCTCTCTTTCATTTTCCCTTCTGAACTCAGTTATGTATTTATTTTCTGTAATCTGCTAAATTTCAAGTAGCTGCTTTGATCTATGTCTATCTACATACATTTTCCCACTGCTCCTGTTTTATTATTAGCTTTGTACACTTTCATGTGTCTTTATCTATCAGCTCTATTACAGAAGATGGTACTGTATAAACTGTCTAGATAAAATAAATATTAGTTATTGCACTTACACGGAGCCTTCAGAATAGGAGAACCCTGGGAAAGCCAAAATTCTGATTCATCTTCTTTGAAATAGGTGCTTAAAACAGGTCAGCTGAATCATCTGGAGATAATTATCTTTCCCAGGGAACTTCATAGGGAATCAGGAAAACTCATTTAGGTTAGATGGCTCACTTTCAGATTTCTAAAGCTGGGGGACAGGGTATTTATTCTACCTCACTGAGAGGAGGCAACTATCCCTCAAAAGATAAATTGTTAAAGGCATTATATTTATATTAACAGCATATTAATATTAATATTATATTAATAGGAAATAGGAAAATATTATATTAATAGGAATCTTTAAAATGGAAGGAAAACATTGTTTTAGAAAATAACAACTACATTTCACAATTATACGCAGTCTGAATGGTGAGCTTTTAGGCTGCCCCTCCAGTTCCAAACCCCTTTCATGGGCAGGGACACTTCCCACCATACCAGGTTGCTCAAAGCCCCATCCAGCCTGGCCTTGAACACCTCCAGGAATGGGGCATCCAGAGCTTCTCTAGGCAACCTGTGCCAGGCCCTCACAACCCTTACATTAAAAAATTTCCTCCTAACCTCTAATCTAAAACTCCTTTTTCTTCAAACCATCCCCCCTTGTCCTGTCATTATCTGATTGAACAGAGTCCCTCTCCATCTTTTTATAAGCTCCCTTAAATTACCAAAAGGTCACAATGAGGTCTTCCCGGAACTTTCTCTTCTGTAGGCTGAACATCCCCAGCTCTCTCAGCTTTTCTTCATAGGAGAGGTGCTCCAGCCCCTTGATCATCTTTGTGGCCCTCCTATGGACCCACTCTAACAGCACCAAATCCTGCTTGCGCTGGGGGCCCCAGACCTGGATGCATTACTCCAGGTGGGGCCTCACAAGGGCAAAGTAGAAGGAGACAATCACCTCCCTCCACCTGCTGGCCGCTCTTTTGTTGATGCAGACCAGAATTGTTGGCCTTCTGGGCTGCAAGCGTGCACTGCTGGCTCATGTCGAGCTTTTCATCCACCAGAAACCCCATGTCATTCTCTGCAGGGCTGCTTTCAATGAGCTCTTCTCCCATTCTGTCCTCCTGTCTGGGAAAGCCCCAACCCAGGTGCAGCACCTTGCACTTGGACTTGTTGAACCTCATGAGGTTCATGTGGGCCCACTTCTCAAGCTTGTCCAGGTCCCTTTGGATGGCATCTCTTCCTTCTTTGGTATCAGCTGCACCACTCATCTTGGTGTCATCTGCAAACTTGCTGAGGGTGCACTCTATCACATTGTCTATATCATTGATTAAAATATTAAACAGCACCGGTCCCAGGACAGATCCCTGAGGGACACCACTCATCACCAGCCTCCACCTGGACACAAAGATATTATACAGAGGTGGCAACTCTCTGGGTTCTCCATCCATTTTTGTCCACTGAATATTCCATCTATCAAACCCATATCTCTCCAGTTTAGAGAACAAGATGTCATGAGGAACTGTCTCAAAGGCCTTACAGAAGTCCAAGTAGATGATATAGGTAAGTCTTCCCTTCTCAACTGATGCAGTCACTCCATCACAGATAGCCATCAGATCAGTCAGGCATGATTTGCCCTTGGTGAAGCCATGATGCCTATCTCGGATCACCTCCTTGTCTTGCATGTGCCTTGACAATTGCTTCCAGGAGGATTTTTTCCATGATCTTCCCAGGCACAGAGGTGAGGCTTACCGGTCTGTAGTTCCACAGGTCCTCCTCTCTACCCTTTTTAAAAATTGGGGTGATGTTTCCCTTCTTCCAGTCACACAGGACTTCACCTGATTGCCAGGACTTTTCAGATATGGTGGAGAGAGGCTTGGCAACTACATCAGCCAATTCCCCCAGGACCCTGGGATGCATGGCATCAGGGCCCATAGATTTGTGTATGTTGACTATCATTAGGTGGTCTCATATCCAGTCTTCATTCACAATGCAAGGGACTTCACTCCTCTGGTTCCTGCCTTGAGGTTTAGGAACTTGAGAGATTCAAGAAGAGTTACTGACAGTGAAGACTGAGGCATAAACAATGCTGAGTGCCTTGGCTTTCTCCATGTCTGCTGTCAACAGTTTTCCCATCCTGTTTATCAGTGTGTACACTCTCTTTGGTCTTATTTTTCAGGCTAATGCACCTGTCAAATCCTTTCTTATTATTCTTTGCATTCCTTGCCAAGTTCAACCCCAACTGTGTCATGGCTTTCCCGGTCCCATCCCTGCACACCCAGACAGCATCCCTGTATTCTTCCTGGGCCACATGTCCCTGTTTCTAATGCCTGTGCATTTCCTTCTTGCACTTCAGTTTGATTAGCAGGTCCTTACTCAGCCATGCCAATTTCCTGCCTTCCCTGCTTGTTTCCTTACTCATGAGGATGGAGAGCTTCTGCACATTAAGTGTCCTTAACGAGTCCCACTGCAGTCTAGGGCCATTGCATTGCTTTCCACTTGAAATAACAGTCTTTGTCAGAACTAAGGAAAATTGCTTATTTTCAACATAAAACACCTAACAGTAGGACTGAGCAAACAAACTTTGCATGCAAATCAATTGCAGCCAGATTTCATGCAGGGAGAAAATCCCAGACTATCCAAAGCCTTCAGTTTTGTAATCTCCTGGAGTGTTTTGTATCATTTTATGGCAGCTTCACACAATTTTCATGATGTTAACTGCTGTAAAGTGAACTAAAGCTATTACAGAAATGACCACACCAACATAAAGAGCTCTAACCTACAGCTGCCCAACTGCTTCTCTGAGAAAATTATTACCCTCCATAATGTCACGTGTCCCATCACCTTGTCCACTTTGCTGTTGAGTCATACTATGTGGATATTAAAGAAATGTCTTTCTTTGAGTCATGCAGAATGAATCAAGGAAAACTTTACCTTTCTGGTCTATTTTTCAAAGAGGAAAAGTCTGTGTGTTTTAAAAGTCTTCAACAAAAGATGAAAATAACAGTTTAATATGTAGAAAATTGAGCTCTTCAACTATTACTACAAAACCTGGAAAATCTAAAAAGAAGGAAAAGCTTGTTGGGAATTTGTTTTATAAAACTTTGCTTTCTGTTTCCTTCTTCCTTTAGCTTTCACTGCAGCTAAGATTTTCAAGTCAATGGTCTTTTGACAGGAGTCAGCAGTCCAGACCAAACTGACACCTCTCCAATACTTTCATGCTGGATTTCCATTTGCAGTAACTTGAATGACTGTTGAAATTACAATCTTTTGTTCTATTGAGATGACTTGTTTCTTATCTTTGAGGTTCTTTAGCAATATTTTACTCCTTTCTGGTAAGTTTTTTGTACAGTAAATATATAGGGCTGTTGTTATTACTCCCTAAAAAAAAAACAGTTGTGTGCAGATTTGAGGTCATTATTGCTCCTTTTTATCATTACATGTCACCACCCCTATTGTCAATCTGTGCACATTTATAGACATATCACAATATAAAAATCCCTCTGCAATCACCATAATTTTGTTCTTCCTCCTATCAAAGTATCTAAATCAAAACAACTACTTCAACCCAACAGGGTAAGAAATTTAGAAGGAGAAATCAGAGAGCTTTGATTGGAAGGTTTCGTCCCCAAAATGGAAGAGAAGTATTATTCTGCAAGTGTTACTTTTGTGAGATTTTACTGTACAGAACAAAAAAGTACTCTTCAAAAAGAAGCAGCATCATGTGGCATTCCAGTTTTTATGCTACACGTGCACAGTGCTATGACATTGACCATCAGCAGAAAGCTCAAGAAGCTTAAACAAATAAAAGCAGCAGTGTTGTGCAGCTAGGTGAAAAATATTAACAGAAACATTTGTTTTTGCTAAGAACTTATTCTTTCTAGACTGCTTAAGCTCTAGTGGCTGTAGCCACAGACAAGAGCCAGTAGCTATTTTTCTGTGTTAGACTGCATGACAATAGCTGGAACAGAGCAAAAAAACAACGGGCAACTTTTCTTATGAAGATGCATTTTTTCTATGGTGGATTTTGTTGACTGTTTTTCCCAACTTGACTGGTTGCCCCATGTATTTTAGACATACTAACTGGTTATTTCTCGTATTTTGCAGTGAATCCATGACAAAGTGAGTAAGGGCACTAGCTCGGAGGGAAATCTTGGAAATCTTGAACTGGATCCCTCCGGAACTGCTGCCCCACCAGAAGACCTTCCTTTTTTCCTGCTCTCTAGTATTGCAGTCCTTACTGCTATCACAGCAGTAAAATGGTAAACAAGTTTCTTCTACAAAAGAGATGGATGGGAATTAAAATATTTAAATCACCCAGCTGTCCACAGGGACCTCATTAGTACCCAGTTTGCCTGTGAAAATACCACATTTCAGAAAGCCATCATGTTATTACCTCACTTGCAATACAAACACTGCTGTGCCATGACACTACATGAACCCCAGAAAACCTGTTGCAAACAGACTCGTCTAGATTAACTGCACAGCAGGAAAGAAGCCCAAAAGCTGACAGAATAACTGAATTGGTGACAAGAAAAATAGAGCTTGATTCTACCAGTTTTTACTTTTTCAAGGGGCCTCTTCTCATGCTGCTGAATGTAGTGACCCCAAAGCAACTTACTCACCTAGTAACTGAGCACTTCCTTTGGAAAAAGAAGAAAAAAAGAAAGAAAAAAAAAAAAAAAAAAAAAAACACAACTTTCTTGGTCTCATAAATTAAGATTATATAAAACATGGCTAACATTTTTAATTCCTTAATTTCAGTATTTTGAAGAGTTGTATTAAGAGCATTAAAATGAGATATTCAAAGATGACTAGCCTTAGCCTATGTCCGTTCCCATTGCTACCTGAGTGCTAACTGACTTCACAAGAAAGAAAATCCTAAGGGGGGTGGACCTAAGCCTGATTTTTTGGCTTTCCTATTTGCTCATTCAGAAATGAAAATTAAAGACAGATCCACATGCAGAAGGCATAGAAACTAGCTGCTGTTCAGTGACCACTGAATATTTTTAAAATTCACATCCCAAATTTTCATTTGAATTAAATCCTCAAAACTTTTCACGTCATAAAATTTTCAGTCCAATGAATAATTCTGATTATAAAATGGGAGCCTAGAATAACTTGCAGGTAACTTAAGGATTTAGAGAGCTGAACATACATGTATGTCATAAAAAATGAACTCTCCTCTATCTTCCGTGCTGTTGGTGTAGATATGCTTCTAAAGTGAATTTTTCTATTCCTTTTCTCTAGAGAGCTTTAAAAGGACGGGGCAGAAGATTTAGATCTAGTTTAATCTCTCCCACAGAGGAACATTCAGGTATTAGCAGCATGACACTTGCAGGTAGACCACTGCTGGTGAACACCATTCTAACCAGACTTCAGCCATCTAAAAACTATCTGTCTACTTCAAGTTAAAGATTGGTACTTTAAGGCCAGAGAAGGGCACTTCTTAAGTATGACTGCATCCACCTCTCCCTGACACCCATCTTAGAACAAGATAAACTATTCTCTTCATCCCCCACTGACAAGAGAAACTAAACAGCTCACACAGACATCTGAATTTCTAGGCAGGTGAGATGAATCTTAGCCTGCCTGTTCATTCACAGTAGATTTAACTTGTGCAATTTCCTTAGTGATATAATATCATGCCTGAATTTGCATCTCCAAGCTTCAGGATTGCACAGTAAAATGCAAAAGGGGGGCTTTGAAGACATCACTTCAAAAGAGCTTTAAAGAGCTTGAATTATTTTTCCTGCCACTAACTTCCCTTGATTTCCCACCAAGACCCACAAAACTTGAAAAGACTGCCTATCTCGTCTGCATGTTTAATATATTCCTCTCCTCTCCAAAGCATCTGTATCATACACAGAGAGAAATGTGTTTTTATAAACAACTCAGCAGTCAGCAGGAGGTGAGATGATAGCTAGCTGGTGAGGCGCCAGCTAAAGACAAGATATTCCAACATTATAAGAGATGGAGTCAGATGAGCATAACTCCAGGAGGGTTTTGATTTTTATCTTAATAGTTCTCTTTCCCTGCATGGTTTTGAGAAAAACAACACAAGAAGAAGGAAATAAAAAACTCCAGCATGAGACAAGAACTTTTTTTCAGTATTGTTCTTGTGGGAAGAGTCCAATGCAGAAGTTTTTACAGTTTATCTGGCCTGTTGGCCAAACAGAATAGATTAAAAAAAAAAAAAAAAAAAAAGATTCCTACTACTTTTGTTAGATTGTTTTCCAATTTGTCATGTTAATAATATTGAAGAAAACCAAATCAAAAAGCAAAGATGACTTTTTTTTCTTTCTTTTTTTTTTTTTTTTTAACTGCAATTAAAGAAGTAGACTTAAAAGAAAAAGCAGTTTTTATGTCTTTCATATTCACAGGATCCTCAACCTGGCAGAACAAGGCAGAAAACAAATGTTGAAAAGGACACCTTGGGGAGAGCTTCAAAGAATACATTCTTTTACAATCTATGCCATGTCATTTACATATTTTTATAAATCCTGTGTGCATGTGCACACGTATCACACAAAACATTTGGAATACTTCATCCTATTGGCAAAACATTTGCTCTTTTACTTTTACATCATTTTTCATTGACAGCCATACAAACACCTTATCTCAAACAGATCTCAAAAGAAGTTCACTTCACAGAAGTTTTCAGAGAACATCCTTAACTTTCAGCATCAATAAGTCTTTTCCATGTCTTCTAAAACATTCTGGTCACATAAATTAACTAGATTTTACGGCAAAGTAAACATAAGCATAAAGAATACTGAATTTTCCTCATTGCCAGTAATTTTACTCCATTTTAGTACATCATTTAATGAAGCACCCAACCAGCTAGATCTCTTCTGTTGCATCTACACCACTAGTGATAAAAATCTTCATAGTTTCACGTCATAATTTGGAATAAAATCCTAGAAAATGGGAATGAGCGATGTGTGCTTATATATATATATATTTAATTCCAGCCTGAACATCTGAATTGACCTTGAGATATTCCATATCAAGACTGAGGAAGAGGTGTATTGCAGTATTTTCACCACTATTCCTCTCTGGTCTCATACATTTCTCAGGGGACTTCAGAGGACTTACCGACATTAATGCCTCTGCAAACAAGAGAAAAGCAAATGTTATTTTTCTTCAAACAACCTTTTTCTTCATCTGTAATTCTGACTTCAGCACTTTACCAAGATAAACAGCCTCATTACTGATAAAGGTGGCAGTGTTTGCTTGGGAGAGAAAGAAATGAGAGTGGGGATGGAACAAACATCAAGCCAGTTTAGCCACTTAGTTTTAATCCTATTATCTCTTCCACTCATTCTCCTCTGATGCAAGATAACATTTCCTACTAAAAGTAATCCAGCGCTCTCTAATTTCCTCTGTCATATTGGGGATAACACAAGGTTTCTGCACCACTTCAATTGCACTCCATTTCTCTTTCAAAAAAGCAGGTGGGACTTTGGTGGTGTAAAGTCTTGTGTTGCAAGATTAGCTTCCACACTACAAGAGATTAAGTGGATAGATGTTGTGTACTAACCCTGCAGGTGGCTAAGCACCACCCAGGCACCTGCTCACTCTCCTTGGGTGGGATACGGGAAAGAATCAGAAAGTTAAAAGTGTGAGAACTCATGGGTTGAGATTACTAGGTAAAGAAAATCTGCATACGCAAGAAAAACAGAATTCATTTGCTGCTTCCCATCAGCAGATAGGTGCTGAGTGACTCCTAGGAACACAGGGCTCATCATGCCTAACAGTTCCTTGGGAAGACAAACACCATCACTCTGAAAGTTCCTCCTTCCTCCTCCCTTTCCCCCAGCCTTTATTGTTCAGCATGACACCACAAGGTATGGGACATCCCTGTGGCCAGTCTGGGTCAGCTCCTGGCTGTGTCCCAGCTCCTTTTGCACCCCCAGGGACCTCGCTGGTGGGGCAGCACCAGAAGCTTAAAGTCCTTGGCTCTGTGTGAGCATTGCTCTGTGACAGCCAAAGCATTGGTGTGCTATCGCCACTATTATCAAAAATCCAAAGCACAGCATTGTATGAGCCTCTGTGAAGGAAATTAACTCTAACCCAGCCAAAACCATGTCACCAGAAGAGAATGATGTGCTAACAAGGAAATGGTTGCAAGGTAAAGGTGCAAGTTAGACCTGAGGAAGTGCTTGATTCACCTCTGTCACAGTGTGCCCTTGGGGAAATCACATGGTTTCATTCTGCAAACACGTAAGTGTAATAGTTCTTACAGCACATGCAGGGTAATATTTTAAGAAGGCTCTATTCTTATTAAAATAAGAAGGCTTTTTATTAAAGCCACTATTTAAAGGGCTGTTTCAGATCCAAGCATCGCTGCCATGTAGACATAGATTGATTATTATTTTCCTGATGCTTTTCCAAGCAGTTCCCTTTTAGCATCTGTGCTTTTCTTCAGAAATCTATGCTGTTCAGAGAATGAACTTTAAATGTATGAGGCATCTCTGTGATTTATCTGTTGAGATTATCTGTTGATTTCTATCACTTTGCTCTTGCCCTTCAAAGTGCCCTGATAAAAGATGTAACTTGGGTCTCAGTTCCTTCCAGAATAGTAGCTTCTGCCTCTTAGTTTCCCCTCTGTAAAATGTGTATCCTCATGCACCAGACCCAGTAAAATACTCTCCTAGCTTCAGTTAGTCACAACTATGTGGACTGTAAACTCTTTAAGACAAGATCTTTGCTTCTTACTCAATGATGCAATTGTGATGTGAAAAGGTCCCTAATTTTGGCTGATCTTGTACCACTCACACATATCATAACGTTTGCTAAATGACTTGTGAACTCTCAAGGGCAGATAGTAAATAAGAAGGGAGTAGAGCAATAAAGATCATTAGGATAAACTAACAAGGTGAGATTCACTGTGAGATTCAGAAATAATACACTTCCCAGATATTGAATGGGGCAGAGAAATTTGGAAAGTCGCAATGAGAGAAAAGATTTTGTGGGGCTTGATGATAAAAGTTATATGATGATAAAACAGACAAGCAAACATAGCAATCTTAGATGCCATGTGCAGCATAAAATATTCTTCTGAATGCCAGTGCAGCAAATGTAGCTGGAATACTGAAGGCATCTGTAGGCAATTTATCAGAAAGCGATTGGTGATAATGGAGGGAATTCACAGAATAGTTAATATAATTAGAGGGCAGGAAGGATAGATTTGCTGGAAAAGATTAAAAGAGCTACAGCATAGACAGCCATAGCTACACTAAGAAGGAATAGGATAGAGCAATAAGAAATTCAGCTGCTTGTCATTGTTAATCTTGGCGTGTCCTGCAGAATTTCCAAGCTGGACACAGAGTTTAAAACAAGCAAGCAGCACAGATAATAATGTGCTTTCATTGCCTGAGAGCTGTAGATGTTTTCTTGTTTTAGATCTGACAATGACCCCACACAGTGAAATTCTTGGAAAGTACTCGTGGCCTCTTTCCCTTTTCAGCTGTGTCCATTTCTAACCAGTCAGCACAAAGACCAGAAATTGGATTGTAGAGATTCGTAACAGGAATGATAAACTCGGTGTGCAT
Source organism: Netta rufina (assembly GCF_964035555.1). Classification (NCBI taxonomy): domain Eukaryota; kingdom Metazoa; phylum Chordata; class Aves; order Anseriformes; family Anatidae; genus Netta; species Netta rufina. The sequence goes on from NC_140123.1 coordinate 5,965,676, forward strand.
GCAGTGGGGAAGCTAATGTGTGTGTGTGTAAGCAATGGAGAAAGAACAGAACAAGTGTTCAAGTGGTGGCCTGTCCTGATAGGAAACACCATTTCCAAGACACTGCTCCCAGGACATTGCTCCCAGATGCCCAGCTGAGGAACTTGTGGATGTGACTCCCACATGGCTTTTACTCTGATAAGAGCACAGAGCACAAATGATCTGTCAATGGAAGATATTGCATCCCAACACTGGGAAGATGGCAACACAGTGGCAGTATATCACGTATGCCATTTCTGTTCCTGTTAATCCAACAGGAAAGCAGATACCTATCTCAAACAAACAAGGAAGAACAGTCCATGAGTACCAACCTTGATCAAAATTTAGGAAGTCTGGAACAAGTAAGATTCTTAAATATTATCACCCACTGACAATGATTACAAAGCTCCCAGTCCCTCAAGATCCGGGGCCTCCACTGAAGTTTTTACTCAAAAGGCTATTTCTTTCCACTGTAGGGCATTAAAGCAACAAACAAGAGAACTTCTAAATGTATCACTGTTACTGAAACCCAGACAAGGAAGTAGCAATGGCTGGTTGATGCTGCATATCTTTCAATAAAAACTAATATGATGGTCAGTATACAGCAAGAGATAGATGAGTTATTAGCTTCGGTGGCATCTCCAGCTGTGTTTTGAAGAATCCATGCCAAATAGTGTAACACTGCTGTTAATTTGACAAACAGAAATGAAAAGAAATAGAAAAAAAATCACAATCTTCCCTGAAATTCTAAATAATTCATTCAAATTATCTCTAAGATGAAGTTGTCCATCTGATACATCAAAATGCAATATCCTCAGTCTATGAATTTAGTTTAGCACACAGTGAATCACCCTTATTTTTTAGAGGTAAAAAATGCAAATACACAGCAGTTTGTCAGGTCAGTTGCATAAATATTCCTTCAGTTCATCTAGGTAAATACTACCCTCATTATTTAACATAGCGACCAGTGCCTCTGGTCAGAGGGTTAGGAGCAATATGCAATCATTAACTGGCACGCCACTGCTATCTCTGCTGACTTCTGACCTTAAAGTTAAGGCAGGTTTGCCTGCCTCGGTGCTTAGAAGTCAGTGATTAAGTGAATGGCACACTTCCTTCTCACTGTGAACCAGTGCCCTGCTTGTGGTGGGAAGGAGTGCTTGGCTTCTGAAGGTGCCGGTTGTTGGACAAGTTGTAACACTGAGGTCCTGACCATTTGCTCATTAAGCATGCTGTAGTACTTCTTGAAAGGACATCTTAGAGTGAAATCCTTCTGGGAAAAAAAAAAAAAATCACATCTTCCCTAACCATATTTGTTTATAATTTCATCTGGGTACAACTTTCTTGTCCACTTTGTTCCTTAAAGCCACTGTGTAAAGCCTATTACCTGATTGAACTGACAACCACAATCTAAAGAGCAAAAACACAGTGGTAGGGAGTTTTATGACCTATGTTCCCTGTGGATCACCACTATACCAATTACACAGGATTGCTGCATTCAGATTATTAACTGGTACACAACAGCTGAGAGCGTGCTTCATTTCACCAGTAGCGATGTATACTACTCATTGTAATGCTGTCCAGAACCTGCAGTGTGAAAGTCGCTACAGGAGAATTGTGACTTTAAAGAGGTGTTATTCCTATACTTCATTATTGCCCAAGTAGAGAGACCAATGAAACAAAGCTTCATTAAAAGACTTCACTGGGTATTTAAATATTTTTTATCTATCAGCAAATTCAAGACAAGATTTGGAGGTTATGATATGACTGATAAGTACTTGGACCGCTCTCTGGCTTCAAGAGCAAGTAGCATGGCACAGCCATCTATCTACACAGTGAACCTCTCTTCCACAGCAAAACAGCATGGTCTCATCCACTCTGCCTAATGAAAATAGCTCAGGCATTGTCTGGGAGAGCATTAGATGGCATTAGCCAAAACCACATCAGGAACTCTGCAAAAAGTGGGGTGGCATTGACATTGACAGAATGCTACTGGAGTCCATGCATTGGCTCTCTTTATTTTACTTCTATAGATAAAATCTCACAAAAAGAGGCCTGTATTCCTGGTGCATTGTGCCTTGGGAATGTATGCACGCTACAGGCTGAAAAGAATTGTAACTCCAGGAAGCAGACTGGGAGCTTTAAGTTCATCAGCAATATCCTAGAAGGAAAAAAACATAATAAAATAATAAATAAATAAATAAATTGACTCAAAGCAAAACCAAATGGCTTTGAAAGTTTAATTAAACTCAAATTTCCAGGTAACTGAAAATTGTGGTTGTCAGCCAAATCTAGTTTGATACTGTTCCCTGCTAGGAAGAAGACAATATTAGTGCTAACAGTACACTAAAGCTTGCAAATGAGTTTAAGTCATGCAAAGAAACAACTTCCAGCTGAGACAAGTTTGACCTAGGTCAATGCAGGAAAAACTCCCATTAGTCTGCCTTCTAAATGAGAAACCTGCTTCAGGCTCAACTGCAGTAATAATTCATAGCCTGTACAGTCACTCCAGCCACCATACGGAGGTGAAACTGCACAGTGGCTAAAGCCACCTATTATATATAAACATATCTGCATAGATTTTCTGCCAAGCCTTCACTGGCATCCACAGGGGCAGGATCAGTTTCTGGGGTCTCAAGTAAATGCTGACTTGAACCCTACCAAGAAACCTGAGAACATAAAATGAAGCTCTTTAATTAGTCACTAAGTCACACTTCTTCACCTGTAAGTGGCTAAAAATAACAGTGTTTTATTTATGATATAAAAGGAAAAGGAAACAGGAAGAGACAGGGGACAGTACAAATAGTCAGCAGTTCCTTTTCCAAACAGTCCTCAAAACTCTTCTCTCACACTTTTTGGCAAGGCAATTGCTTCTCTTGATGACATGCACAGCTGCGTCCAGTCTCTTGTACATCCCACCTATAATTTGTGTCATATTTCTGTAGTCTTCAATGATTCCTCTTGAATCCACAAAATATTTATTTTTTTTATTATTATTATTTTTTTATTATTTTTTATTTTATTACCACAGATGGAATACTTCAGTATCCAAGATTAAGCCAAAGGAGCTTTAAATAGCTGTCATAGCATCCTCACTTTTCATAGCAGTGTCACTCTGTACCACTTTCACATAGACAAGACTCTGTGGAGAAAAGGCAGGACAACTATAGTAATGCCTGCAATTCTATTATTTTCTTTGGAATGAAACAATGATATTTCTACTTAGTATCGACCTAGTTTATCCTCTTCTCCAGATTTTAGATTACTGTGTGAAAATTAATACAAATTTTGAAATAGTTGACTGAAAACCAAAAGTGTCACTATATAATAAAATTTCAGTACTACATGGGAGAGGTATCTGTGTTGTCTCAAGCCCCCATCTCACCCATGGGACAATCACCCCCAATCTAGATTATGGAATAGAGTGAACTTGCCAAATTCACAGACAACATGAAACTGGGGGGAGTGGGTAGTCTGGCCCCACCAGAGGGCCGTGCTGCCATCCAGAGAGACCTTGACAGGTTGGCAAGGTGGGCTAATAAGACCTTAATGAAGTTCAACAAAGAGAAGTGCAGGGTTCTGCAGCTGGGGAGGAACAGCCCCGGCCACCAGGACATGCTGGGGGCCACACGGCTGGGCAGTAGCTCTCAGAAAAGAGTCTGGGTGTCCTGGTGGGCACCAGGCTGAATGTAAGCCAGCAATGGGCCCTTGCTGCTGAGAAGGCCGATGGTATTCTGGGCTCCATGAGGCAAAATATCGCCAGCAGGACAAGAAGAGAAATCCTTCCACTCTGCTCAGCATTGGTGAAGTCACACCTGAAGTAGCATCCAGTTCTGGGTATCCAAGTGCAAGAGAGAACTCAACACACTACAAAGAGACCAAAAGAGGGCTATGCGCCCTCAGGGGACATCTCCTCTGAGGAGAGGCTGAGAAAACTGGGACTGTTCAGTCTGGAGAAGGGGAGCCTTTTCTTTGAAAATCAGTTTTGATGGAATTTCTTACGGCACATTCAGCTTAGTCTCCTAAAATATTTTTCTTCCTTTGGTTGCCACCTCAAGCCTGTTTTTCACAGGCCATCAATAACAATAAACAACAGTGAGACCTTTCTTTGCAGTTTTGCATAAATACATATCCAACCACTCTCCACAGTGGGGAAGAAAAAAACACCCAATATAGCCTGTACACAGCCCTGGGTGAGTCATTATGCATGGGAGGTCTACAGCCCTTTTCTTAAGAGTTTTCTCTCAACCCATTTTCAGCTTAACAGCTGGCAATAACAGAAGACTTGGAGAAAGCAAAATATTCTGGCAAATGAAAATGTGAACTGGATACAAAAGAAAGGGTTATCTTTGCTGAACATTCTCTGGCTAGCTTCGGATATGTAATTAAATATGAGGATGCATCCCGATATTTCCTCTTGTACAGCAGGCTACATGGCAGCTGAACAAGATTGCATTGCTATGATTTGTACTGTACTGTCTTCATCCAGCAGGACCAGAAAACTAACCATCCTTCATGGTTTAGCTACTCATATGCTTCAAGGGTAATGCCACACATGATATATTTTTGCTACTTATGGTCCAATTATCAGTAACAGAGGGAAATATTTGCAATTCTGCCAGGGCTACTCTGACTGTGTTTTCACATCCAAAGAAAAGTAACCACTCAAGGGCAGATCCTCTTATGCCCATGTTTGGGGAGTTTGCAATCACAGAATCATAGAATGTCATGAGTTGGAAGGGACCTACAAGGATCATCAAGTCCAACTCTTGGCTCCACACAGCACCACCCAAAAATCAGACCCTATGTCTGAAAGCATTGTCCAAACGCTTCTTAAACTCTGGCAAATTCAGTGCCCTGGGGAGCCTGTCCCAGTGCCTGACCTCCCTCTGCATGCAGAACCTTTCCCTAACCCCCAGCCTGACCCTCCCCTGTCCCAGCTCCATGCCGTTCCCTCGGGTCCTGTTGCTGTCCCCAGAGAGCAGAGCTCAGTGCCTGCCCCTCTGCTCCCCTTGTGAGGGAGATGCAGGCTGCCATGGGGTGTCCCCTCAGCCTGCTCTGGTCTGGACTGAACAAACCAAGGGACCTCAGTCACTACTCATACGTCTTCCCCTTTAGACCCTTCCCCATCTTCATAGCCCTTGTTTGGACACTCTGTAATATGCAGTCCAGAGATAAAGGAAGCAGCACCAAAGGATTGGCACAGCTCACTGTCTCCATTGCAGGAGTCCTTTATTGCTTGACACCTACTGTGAAAGATTGTTATATAGGGCTCATGGCAATACTATAATCTGGTCTAATGCTGTTCCTCTGGCTTTCTGTGCTTAAAGAAACTATTAGTGACTGTCATGTGGATCCTGATTCATTAAACCAAATTCTTTTCATGCTCTTTGGATTGAGTTGCCAAAGAGAGACACACAGGAGATGGCCTTTATTGAACATCTCAGTAAAGCTTCAGAACATAATGGGCTTCTCAGCTATCTAGTCCTATCACACCTGAATTGCAACACAGACAACTGAGCTAAGGACTTCAGGAGTCTTCAAGGATCTACTAGGGGGAGGTATATTTTGATCTAATGGTATTTAAGTACTTAGGTTGTAACTTAGAACACAATGTCTTTAGGATATATGGCGCTCAGTCCTTCTATGACTCTGTTTTCAACATTTAGTCATAAAAACCTTAACCTCAAACCTTAGACCAGACCATATATGCATCTAGGATCCATACCCTGACCCCAGGCCCTGCCTATCCAGCCCTTATTCCTGACCTTGTGTCTCTCTGGATTCTGTTCTCCTACTCACTGGCTAGTCCAGCTTGAAGTTCACTGGCAAATCACCCACATACACAGACAGAGAAAGGAGTAAGGTCACGCAGAAAATAGATACAGAGTTCAATAAGAAGATAGATTGGAATGATCATGATAATCTTGTTTCCTGATTTTTAACAGATAAAAAATTCTATCTGAATCTCTTCAAGGTTATACTTGAATGGCTCCTTCAGTTGCCTGATGATTGGTGACTTAAGAGGCGTGTCCTTTGTTACTGTCTCTATTATCTATGTTACAATTTTTGTATTTGTGTGCTTAATTTATGATTTTTCCTGTACCTGGTCTTTTTCTTTTCTACTCAATAGCTATTAACCAGATGCCATTGCAAACTAGTTACCGTTGCAAATAACACATATGAGGGCACACTAAAATATTATGTTATCTTTCTGTAACCTAATGACATTTTTTCACTGCCCCCCATGCCATTTTTAAGCTTTGCACAACTAAGACACTACAACTGACAGTTGCTAGAGATCTCACAAGCTACTTTTAAACGTGACCAAAGCTGTCCTATGTCACAGGTTCAGTACTGGCACATGGTAACAGCATTAATCACTATCAGTCTTTGACATTACTTTTGCTCAGGACAACTAACATTCTCCCAGAAAAAGTTCAGACAAAATTTGGAATCTAGCACAAGCAAAAGGGCCATTCACAATGGGCGGTTTGGCAGCAGGCATGATATTACAGCAAAAACAGAGTTTGGGTGGATGCATACAAAGCTGTGTGGCACCAGTTCCCCTATAGGTCAAAGAGTGGGTCTTGACCTATTTAATTTACTGATGTAATTATAGAGAGAAAGGCCAAATATCAGCAACCAAGTTACCTAATTACTTGCATTGGTATACACTTCCAACAAAAATCCCAGTTTTACTGTTCCTGTGACAAAGATTAATGATTAAATGATTAAATCATTTGACATTTGGAGCTCTGCAGAAGCTAGAAAAAAAACATACCAAAATTATCCCCTCAAACACACCTCTCTTATTCAAACATACTGATTACTTGCAGTATTTTCATCATTTTATTTACAAATAGCAACTCAGAAAATAAAAACATTTTTTTCTTTTCTTTGCTGCAATTATAGTATCTTTAAATAAAACCTTGGAACCTTCTTAGGCCTAAGAGTATGGAATTTCATATATGCTATATGTCAGCTTCAGAGTTTCGATAAGACAATCACTGTGTCGATAAGCCATTCCCTTCATGCTGGGAAGATGCTGTTTATATGTATAATTCACTGTAAGACCCAGATCATACCATCTGGCAATTTCATAGCCTTCCATAGCCTGCTATTCCCAGCCAGAACTTCTTTGTTGGGATGTCAAGATCGAAGCTCTTTCTTTTGACCCACTATTTTCTGTAGAATCTCAACCACTCCTTGAAAAGACAGCACAGTTAGTTGGCCATATATCTCACAGACTTGAAGGCAGCCAGTGTGAGCTAAGACAAAGCTGATTTGTGAGCCAGCTAGTCCTGCATATAAATATAGATAGTCTAGACAGTCACATTTACGAATTTTAGCCATAAAGGACATACTCTTACTTATGAATCTTCAAATGTGACTAAGACATTCCTAAATAATGATAAATGGGGGGAAGGAGGGATATCAGGTATCAAACATGATATCTGATAACAGCAACCAGAGTCCATAGTGTAAGGAAATGATTGAAAAGCCCCTATTTTGCTTTGTAATTTTGAAATGCTACATGAAATACATGATGGATATTAGCTATGGTTGCTTCTGATTTTTTTGTTCCTATTTTCTGGAGTATGTTTTTGTGTGGAACAGTTTCTGAGCCAAGCATCCTAGAAAAATTACAAACATAAACCCTGACAGAAACACAACCGTCTGTGCTGAGTCAGTTAATTGCCCTACATTCACTGTTTCAGCTTTGCAATCAGAGGTTTACAGTGGCCACCCCAAAATGACCTCATTCTGCTTTTTTTATCTATCTAGATAGAAGAAGCTTGCAGGGATCTCTCTTCGCTATGGAAGCAAATCATTAAAAATTGCATGAAGAGGAATATCTGAGGAAAGGATTATCTATATCTGGTTTTACTATGTATGGAAATATGATACTGTATCCAAATAGGTCAATCTTAACAGGCGAGATTCTCAGATCCCAGATATTCTGATACAAATTGGAAGTAAATCCACTGGCTTCAATTAAGATACATCTGCATAAATGCAATAAAAATAGAATCAGAATTTTGACTCCTGTCTAATGACTTCCAAGACACAGTAGGTGGATCAGAAAGATAAAGATTTGCCCATTGCTTCAGCAATTTCCCTTCTAATTAAGGTTCCTTTTCTAACAGGAAGAGTTAACTTTGGAAATCAGAATCAAATGCATGTATCTTTTACTCTAGCTTTATTTGAGGAGGTTTAAGATATTCAACATGTAGACAAAGATGTTTACAAGTACTTTGAACAAGTAGTCATGGATCAGTGCAATATCAGCTTCACGCTGGTACAATCATTGATAATTTCCTCTTCAGGTAGCTCCTAAAACCTCGATCTCAGTTCACAGATGAACCTACAGAGTTCATCAGGTTGTTCAAGTAACAATGATGCTACATATAACTGGGGTAATATGACCTCTACAAAAGCCTAGAAGAAACCCAAAGTTGCGTACCTACCCATCTCTGAAACACCAGTACTCTTCTGTGAGTCTGGATCTTCTGAACCCATGTCCAAAGTCCATCGAAGAGATGACCGTACTGGTCAGTAATTAAGCCAACATTCAGGCCTTTACTGACCAGCAGAACTGGGTAAGAAATAATAATTTTCCAGCATGACACAGTTAATGTGGTGTTAGAATACAAGCATAATATAATTTATTAACATATACACATTATTATTTCTCTTGTACATATTTTTGTGTCATTTGACAATTTTATTGGCATTGACTTGATATTTTATTGCAGATCATTAATAAAAATCCCATATGGCACTATGAGGGGAGATGATTCCTTGAGACCCCCCTGTATGTAACAAATCATGATATTTCTCTACTTATAATAACATTTTGAAATATCCCTTCTGAAGCCCTCAGCATGTAACACAGATCTCCAAGTTCAAAAATTAATGTGCCATGTTAGGAGATGCCTGATAAAGCTGTAATGATATTGCAGTAATAAATATGACAGATTTTACATACCAAGAAGAGTACCTGGAAGTCAAAAACTTAGCCAGTGTATTGTCTAGTATATAAGATAAGGGCTTACATGTCCCCTTAGTAGTGGATAAGCTGTTTATTTTTTCTCCTGTCACTGCTTGAGGATCCCAAAAATATAAATGACAAGATGACAAGATAAGCCCATTGCCTTTCCAAGCACAGTTGTTCTTCCACCAGTGTCAGTAGAGGAAGCTGATAACTACTTTGCAGATGTCGTCTTTTCACAGGTTTGAGCCCAGAAATGGGCATCACATCTCTGTAGAAATGTAACAGTGGTAACAGTAAGGAGGGAGGAAATGGGTCCACACCACTATCAAGCCACTCATATTTTAAGAATTCAATTGCATTAGGCATTATCTGAAAGTCAGTTTTGCGTACTTGTTTCAGCTTCAACTCATTAGGGAAAGCAAGAAATTAGAAGTTTTCTTATTTAAACAAAGTGAAAAATAACTGTTTGTTTGCTTCAATTCTATAACTCATATATACTCATAGAAAATATGTAATGAAGATAAATAAAAATATCTCCTTCTATGGCATGATACAGCATATCAGCTGGCCAATACGCACAGCTCAACAGCTCTCCATTGAAAAACATCAGCTCAGAGCAGCCAAGGATTGCGTCCCAGCACTCGTTATTTTCATGCTGAGGTCATGAGAGGAGCATACTTTTTATTGGCATCCCCTGGTAAAAATGTGTTGCAGCCTAAGCAATCCAAATGATCTTCAATGCACGTCTATGAGCTGGATTGTTTTTGGCAAAATAAATAACCCAGAAGCGTCTAAAGCGCACTGCCTCTCAGCCCTCTGGAGCCACAGCTGTTTGATCAGATCTTGTCAGCCCTTGTTAAAGACCTCAGTATCAGAAATATACAAGACATTACTCCCAGGAGATTTTACAAGAGCTTATCTATAAACTAGGCAAGAAGATGATGCCTTCCTACCTCCATCCTCCCCACACACCTTTCCAAAACAGGATTTCTGTAGCAGTATAACGTGGACAAATTGACAGTTCGAGCACAATTGTACAGAATATCAATCATACTTAAACAAACCTTCACACCAGGTTCTTTCCTCGGTCCTTAAGGTTCCTGAAAAAGTCTTGTGATTAAAATTGTACACACTACTGGTCACAGGGGAGACCTTTGTTCATCTGCACAGACATTAATTTGCTTAGTAGTGTCTCAAATGACAAAGGAGAAAACATGTCATATAGGTTTTTATTTAGCCCAAATGCTGTTAAATTATTCAGAGCATTACTGAAATATGAGACAAGATTCAAGCAGGAAAAAAATATATTTAAATTTTTAAACACGGAGCATTTTAAACTCTTTATTAGGATGGAATACATCATTCCCGTGTGGCTTTTTAGCAGTACAGAGGTCAGGATTCCAACCAGGGTTGAATGCTAAACTAAAGTACATTCATTCAAATCCAAACCAACAAAAATAAGAGTGAAAACCTCTAAATAGTTTGTTTCAATCTTACTATATAATTGATATATTACACAAGACAATATAAATTCTCCTGAGGCGCTAGTGATACTAAGGATGAATTTACATTGCCTGAAGTGGCAATGGAAGTTAGCCATCTACTCTAGGCTGGTTTTCTGTCTCACCATAGTCAGTAGAAAGAAACAGGTGTTTCCAGATGGTGATTAATTCTTCCTACCTTAAAGGATAATGTACCCTTGAAGTTCGATTTCTCTTTTGACTATAGAAAGAGAACTTTTAGTAGCCTAGCCTACTTTTCAGACTATTCATTTAAACTTCAAATGGTCAAAATAAACTGATCCCATCATACAAAAAAAAAAAAATGCCACAATAAATGCAGTAACTTTGTTTAGTGTTCATTGACCAGTTTAATTGGAAGTTGTGTAGAACTTCACTTGCCAATGAGACTAGAATTAAGTGAAAAACTGAGTTTTCTAATGAGGTGGCTAAGCAAAAAGATCTACAAGCAAATAAATGCAAATTCCAAATTTATTTTAGTTTGATCCAAATCAAGACTTTGAATTTGCTACATGTCAAAAAAAAAAATTGTTTTAGTTTAAACAAAATATTTCCTTCAGTCATAGGAAAAAATGACTGCCTCAGAAAGGGAAAGTAGTGCATGGGGATTTCTGTAAACTAGCGTATGATTTCCATTCGAAAGCTCTGGTGATATGTGTGGTTAAAAATGGTGCTTAGTTTGCAGTGACCACAAGGTGTTTGAGTTTGAGATTTGGAGGAAAGCTAAGAAGGTAAATAGAAAATCAGGACTCTGGGCTTTAGGAGAAAAGACTTTGGCTTAGTTAGGAATTTTTAAGGCAAAATATCCTGGGAAGCTGACACAAAACAGTAAGGTGCCCACAAAGATAAGCTGATTTTTAAAGAAAATTTGTTAAGAAGTCGCGAATTAGTGAGTGTGTTGTTCAGAAAGACAGAGAACTGCAGCAAGAGGCCCATTTTGCTCAGCAAAGTGTTTCTTAGCAAACCAAAATGCAAAAGGAGTGCATAAAATGGAAGCAACAAAGATGACTGGGCTAGGGGAAAAAATAAATAAATAAATAAATAAATAAAAGCTTATCGAAACAGCTTGAAACAAAGTTAATGTGAGAACAAGCACTTCTTAGTGCAGCCTGCCACCATGTAGAACAGCACTGTTAAATGAGGAATTGATTCTGTGCCCATCATTGATCCTGTGCCCTTCCAACTCCGCAGTGAAACCTTTGCTAATTTCATTGCATGAAGAACAAAATAGTCTTCATTCCATTTCAGGGAAGTCTCTTAAATGGTAAAAATACATTTTTCTTCAAGTACGCTAAATCATAGGAATATCTGGAATATGAATCCTTTTTTTCCATACTGAAGCCCAGTCTAAAGATACAGCAAGTGATAGACTTGCAGTATTGATCTTATCTGAATTCCTGGCTCAAATCAAAATAACTTAGATTAGGTAGAGAAAATCATTCATTTTTATAATGATATGACCAGCATGGAATTGAAACAGTTTATACAAATTACGTCAAAGTAGCCCCATGTGAAACTGTTGGTGAATTTCTCTACAAAATTATACATTTGTAGTCATTTTCTCCTTTATTGATATCTCTCTTTCTTTTTTTTCTATTTCTTTTCTTTTCCATTTTGCTAGTGTGACCCACATGTGACATCAGTGAAACTAGATTTCAACTGGACAGGAGATAAAAACACACTGGCCTAATTCTAATGCACTGTATCGGGAAGGGAAGGGAAGGGAAGGGAAGGGAAGGGAAGGGAAGGGAAGGGAAGGGAAGGGAAGGGAAGGGAAGGGAAGGGAAGGGAAGGGAAGGGAAGGGAAGGGAAGGGAAGGGAAGGGAAGGGAAGGGAAGGGAAGGGAAGGGAAGGGAAGGGAAGGGAAGGGAAGGGAAGGGAAGGGAAGGGGAAAGCTGAAAAAAACAACAGAATTGTCTTGCCTCCTTACATGTAACTTTCACAATTCAACAACCTTCGTGTTAAAATCAAAACAAATTAATTTCAAAGAGAAATTTGATTTTATAGATGATTGGTGCTCTTTAATACTCACTCATAAAAACATTGTTGTAAATGTAATCCTTTTCTGACAGCAGAGCAGATAAAAATGTAGTTCTTGCAATCTTGTATTGACTATGAAAAGCCTAAACATTGCTAGTTTCTGAAGTGTCATCATTCGTGTCTCATTCATGTGTACTATTCAAAGAACATCACCACTTCTAAATGTATTTCAACCCACTTTTAAAGCTCTTTTCCCTTTCATAATTACATTAGAAGTGGTACAAAGAGATGTAGTTATTCTTAGCTGAAGGGTATGTTATCAGTTGCCTGATGAAACAGCAATTAATGATGGGTAAGTTCAGTCCTTGAGGATAGAACAGGGCCGTGCTCTCATTTACATCAATATTAGCTATCATAGAAATTAGTCTGGTATAAAACAGGTATCATTTTTGTAAATGGGAACAAAAGAGATTTTCACTTTCACACCAAATAGAAATGATACTGTTTAGATTAATTTCCTATCTAATACAATGACTATTCTTAGGAAATTAATTAGTGTATTTCTTGTTGATGAAGACCTGAATCAAGTCAATGGCTTCAGTAAATAAAAATAAATAAATAAATACTGTCTGAAATAAACTAATATTTTAGCTGATATTTTTGGCACAAAAAGCTCATAACCCACCCATCAGCAAAACAAATCTATTCAGAATGAGATCTTCCAGACGATGTTCTTATACCAAACATATAAAACTTTGAAAAAATACAGAGAACTTGTGAAGGCCTGATAGGCATTGTATAATCAAAGCTAGTATAATCAAACATAGAAAATGTTGCATTGTTTGGAGGCACGTTTTCAAATTCTGATACCTTCAATGTAATGCTTAGTTTTCTAGATGGGACTGGCACATGAACATCAGAGGAATACCTAAGCCCTCTCTGCTTTTGTGCACCAGGAAGTACATTAAAAATTGCAGCATAATTTATGTTGGAAGAAACCACTGGATATCATCTACACCAACATCCTGCTCTCATCTTACTTCAAAGTTAGATGAGAACTAGAAAAAATAATGTAACACCTGCATTAAAACACATTTCTGGAGTAGGATTTAAGGCCTTAAAATGGCTGTAAAGTATGGGGAACACATTTAAGTTATTATTAGGTGAAATTCTTTTTCATTGGGTGAAGTTCTTTTTCATTGATTCCTTTACATTTTGTGCCAGTGGGTAGACTCTTATCAAGTGACAAATACGGTAGGTTAGCTGTCAATCAAAGCAGAAAATGCTGCTTCTTATTAGCAGCACGCACATGAACAGTTGGAGATAACTGAATACTTTATCACTCAGTAAATAGCACAGATGGCACATCATGTGCTAACTAAAACACAAAAGAATCCAGTTGTCCACATTCTGTTGTTGACCTTTTAAACTTTAGGTACAAGCTCTGAGTTTCTCTATACTTTAATCCAAAAGTTCATGAAGTCTTTAGAATGACTTTGCTATCCTAATCTTGAAACAATCATGCTAATCTTTCAGCATAGACTGCCAGTCTAATCAAGGGACATACTGCTACATTTTACTATTTACTGTTTTCCAGCCTGTTTTCTAGACTAGAGATTCTTAAGTCTCAAATTTAATTCCAAATTTCAATTATTATTCTACAGACAAAAGACCAATTTGTTGATGACCAAGTGGACTTCAGAGATGTACTTTGTCCAAAACATAGATTTCATGATTTTTGCTTTATGTATAAACTTTGTGTGATATTTGGAAACACTTATATAATATCTGTTTGGAACCAATAATTAACCTAGAAATCTTTCTAGTGATCAACAGATCAGCTAAATTCCTAAGTTTCAGGATAAATTAAAACTCTAAAGTCTCTGATTATACTTTCCACCACAGGGAGGAAAAAGTACTATTACAGGTACAACCAGGAATTCAGAAAAATGTGTCTGTGTTTCAAATCAATCTTTTATTAGAAGATATCTCTGGAGATATTCAAAACCAGCCTGGATGCCATCCTGTGCAACGTGCTTTAGGTGATTCTGCTTGGCAGAGGTGTTGGACTGGATGATCTTCAGAGAACCCTTCCAACTCCAACTATTCTGTGATTCTGTGTCAGGGAATTAGGATAGCATTGTTATTCATAATTTTTTTTACAGTGTTGTTGAAATTTAGGTGGTAATCAGATTCAAAGTAGACTTGCTTTCAAGGGGATTATAAAAATATACTGTAGTCTTCAGAAGGCCTTTAATTACAGATAATTTATAAGTATATTGGTATCTTCAGGGACCCATTAAAGTACTCTGACGTTAATTTCTGAAAACTTTCAGAACACAAGATGGTTCTCAAGATTTAAATTCCAAGATTTTTGACATTTGTTCTTTATGTAATCACATCTTACTCTGGTGAGGTGTATGAGCATTGTCAACCAAGGTATCTTCTGAAGTGGAAGTTCTACATATAGGTACAATATGGATGTTTGTTTGCTCTACTGTATACTTGTCTTAGAACAGTAGTATCTTTTAGATAGCATTCAACCTTTAAATTATATCTAAGTCATATTATTTTAGAATCTAGTTCTTTCTGTATTTCTGCATGTCATGCTCAGTAATGGATGAAGATTTTTTTTTTCTCCAGCTAAATGTTTCATTACTTTGTGAATTCTCATAGTCACTCAGAGATACTTAACTCATTTAAATTGCTTTGGTAGCCACCACTTGTTCAGAAGAATAATCTAACAGAGCATTTCCATTCCCTTCTGTAACTGATAAGGAAAAATAAATAATATATAGGTAGTAATTACTATTAAGTATTCAGACTGTAATGATTTCAACCAAGAAAATGATTGACATTCCATGCTGACAAAGACCATGCCACAGAAACTTTAATGACAACACTGCGCCAGAAGTCTTCCAAACTGTCTTCCAAAAGGCTGCAAACCTTACAACCCAAAAAGGAGCAGTGCTGACTCAAAAGACCTTATTAGTTCTTTAATACTTGAACTCCATGTCCTAAATACTTTTCAGACTCAAGTGCTCTGTCTTAGTAAGCTGACAGTATACCATTTGTCCTTCCTGTAGTTGATCCCTGAAGAGGTAAGTGCTGAGGGGACTAGCAAGGCCAGGTTTGCAATCCCTTCATTACTGTAACGTGGTTTCATTGTAATCCATACACTGGGTAAAATAATCAGACGGGTAAACAAACAAAAAGTCAGGCCAGCCAGTTCCAGTGGTCTTGGAACAACAAAAACAGTGGTAAATGAATGTTCTTTATCAGCAAGACCATTTTTTTGTTTTTTTGAAAACAGCTCAGCTGGGCTTTGAGCTTTATGCAGTTTACTCATAGGTTTCAGTATGTAAGCATGGTAAATACTGAGAGAGAAGAGGAAGCCCCCACAACTCATAGATCTAAATCCTTGCCCTAGAAGTTACAACTGCAACATGGGCTTATCTCCAAACCTCTTATCTTTCCTTCTTCCCTGCTTGCCAAGCACACAAAATTGGGAATTTTTTCTTGCATTGAGAATTCCGCAGCTGTTTAAGGTTATTGGAAAATATTTTATGTCTTCTGATATAAGCAGAAGGAGTGCAGGAGAATTAATACTTTCTGAAGTCTCCTGAGATAAATCTCACTTAAATCTTTACATATAAAATCTTTTTCTTTTTACATATAAAATTTTTATTATTTTTACATATAAAATCTTTTTCTTTTTACAGAAAATCTATTTTCATTTCTAAGATGTTTAAATACTGCCTCTCATTCAAAGTCAGACCCACTAGACGGGATAACAAGGACTCATTTTCAAACATACATTCCCATTGCTGTGAACATTTATTTTTTTTTGCCATGAGCATTGGTCACATTAAATTCAAACCCATTCCTGGACAATGAAGTATTTAGCTAACTTTAGGTGTTGGTCCGTCAATAACTTCCAGCATCTCCTCAGACAGACATAGGTGCTTCTGTCTAAACCTAACACTTTAAGGCTGATCTGTCTTTGTTTCTAACAAATATGTATGTCTGTAGTCATTTTTTCCTCTTTCTAGTAATTGAGGAAAATAAATGTTTTAATCATTCATGAACTTTAGACCCAGCCTGCAAGCAAATGCTTGGCCTTGCATGACTTCTAAATGTACCTCATTAATTTCTAATCTTCTGTATTATCTAATTGAAAGTTCAATGTAAAAGTTGTTTTGATATGGCTTGTTACAGACTCTTTGCTTAAACAGTATCTTTCACCTCCAGTGAACTGCTGTGACATTTCTTCTCTACCAAAGTTAACCAAGGTGACTTTAGGGCTTAAACAGGCAGCTGCCATAAACCCCAATACTGCTCAGTTGGGTCCTTACACAAACCTTCCCCCAGCCACATATGTCACCTCACCACAGGCAGATCCCTAAACAAGCTGAGAAGTATTTGCAGATGAAGATGTTCACTTGATTGCCACATTTGGAAAGAGCATAAATGCAAGGAAAAAAATGTCACATAGACCAAATGAATGTCTGGCCTTCTTTCCTTTACAGAGGAGTTTGGACTAAAATTGTCCTCTTTTCTAGAAGATTTGTGTGCACATTCTCCCTCAGCAAAGTATATTATATATCACAGTATGAGTGAATTGTACAAGTAGGTTACATTTAATGAGGAAAAAGTACTATTTTTTTAATCTAAAGATAGCAGAAACTAGGATGTCACCAAAAATAGTTATTCTGATCACAATGGCTGTCTTTACATTGGTTTTGGACAATGCATTCAAAAGGTAACACCTATTTTACCTTCATCATTAGGAAAACTACAGTAAAACAAACTCAATAGCACATGCTTAAAAGTTTCAGGACTTTGATCAAAAAGAAAAACTAAAAGTTGCCAAAGTAAAAATGTGCTGATCTGCCCATTATTAAGCTGAGTGGTAATCTCTGAAAATATTTCTAAAAGATATAAGGCCATATTCAGTATTCAGTCCTAGCATACTCACACACACAGACACACACAGACACAAAAAAAAAAAAAAAAAAAAAAAAAAAAAAAGAACAATGTGCAGCTTACATTTCCCATATCTGAATGTGCTCACATGCCCTATAAACTGTACTATTGTATCTCTTTCTTTTTTTTTTTTTTTTGACTGCCAGAAAAGGACAATAATTGCACAAAGCTGGATCCCCCTGAGATACATGACTGCACAGACATGGCTGGAGTTGAGAATATAAAATCTGGGAGGTAAGAGAGTAAGGTGAAATTATTTTTATCATCCTTTATTTATTTCCCTTTCTCAATGAAACTTTATGTATTTGTTCTTTTTCTCCTTTTATAACCTCTCATTAGCCTCTTAATTATCCTGAAAATATAATTCAGACTATATCTCATTATTAATCCTATTTATGCTACTTACATAGCATGGAGGGAACAGATTCTGGCTGCAGTTGACCACATCTAATATCAAACACTTATTCCATTCCTGCCAAGAAGCTGGAATTAAAATCCAGATATCCCGCTCTAATGGATTCCTTTATTGGTAGTAAGTACACAAGGGTATCAAGGGGCTAGTCACGTGTTGTTCCCAAATTCATTACCATACTGCAAATCAGCAACTGCAAATGTGGTAGCTACTAGACCATGCTTGAACTAGCTTCGAAAAAGCAGGCTCTAGGACTGAGGACAGCTTCATTTTGATTATGTCCCTTAAAATCAGGGACTGTATTGGGATGCAAACAGCTATAGGATATGCCGGCCAGGGGAGAACATGTTATATATCTTTTTTCTTAGTATTAACTTTCTTATTTAAATTGGTTCCTGTGATTATAATTAAAACAAAACAAAACAACAAAAAAACATACAAGATACAAGATTTGGAAGTACTCTCTCACTGACACTGCCTGGTACCCACATGTGTAGCTTCTCCACCTCAGACATACTGTGATGGCAGGTTCCTTCCTCTTCTTTCCAAAAAAAAAAAAGTGTGACCTCTTCTCTATGCATCACATGGGTCTCCCAAGCAGATATTTCTTCATCCATCCTGCCAAAAGTTTTTCCATCATCACCAGTCTCTGGCAGACCCTGCCTTTCTATTATTAGCTTCTACCAATCACCTGAAAGGTTAATGGTTAATTTTATTTTTTATACCAATCACATCAATTTGTTTTCTTTTTATGTATCAATCAATTTAAATTCCAACAATTTGGTATTTTGTTGTTGTTGTTGTTGTCTTCAGTACCAATAAACTTAAAGCTACGATTTCGATTTGCACACTTGTCTCTGGCTGACTTCAGGCATCAAGGAAAGGCCCCATGGGCTCTTACACAGGATTTAACTCAGATGCCCCATAATAACAACCAGCACATCACTATTTTACTTGACCAAGAGGAAAAAGCAGAACAACAGATCTGCATAGCAGTCTCTAGCTGTTGTCTGTTTTCATGCTGCTGACACTAAGACAGGGTGACATACAAGGAAGACATATTCCATGAAAATTTTCTTATGCTTCAGAGTAGAGATGCAGACCCTTAGGAAATAGAAGAAGACATTTTCCTCACAGGTATCCAAAAATTAAACTGCATCCAAATGCAACTCTTCTGGCTGGAAAATGCATTGAAAGTGAAAATATAAAAGCTCCTGTTCAGATTATTACCTGTCATGTTCTTCCCTTTGTGTCAGAATGAAGAAACTTTCTACTACAGCAGAGGAGAATAAAGCCCAACATTTAAAGGCAGTTCAAAAAGTTCATCTGATTTATCTCATTTAAAGTAAACCATCCAGCTGCATTCAGAATACTGCGAAGACCCAAATTAAACTGCTGCTGCTGGCAGATCTCACTGCTCTTTGCAGTTCTGCTTACACATTGATCTCTGCTGGAGTTTCAGTGACATGACATTTCCCTGCAGGATCAGTCCTGTTGCCTGCATGGGCATCTGCACCGTGTCGTACAAGCAACATTCAGCTCCATTCGGCTATCAAGAGGTACCCTACATAGCTACATGGATTTAAATCAAAGGGAGCTGGTTGTGAGAAGCAAGTAGGAAACAACACAATGACAGAGATGAAAGTTCTTAAAAGAAGTAGGTGGGGAGCTGTTAACTGGAAAGGTTCCTGGGTGGCACAATTAACTATTTCCAGACAGGAACCTGGGAGAAAAAAATAATAATACCAGAAATTATTGTTACCAGAAATACCAGGGATGATGGTCAGGATCCTAACAGATGCAAAGAGCAGGTGTAAAAGATGAATTCTCATGGAAAATAGAATAGAAATTGCAGCTGGTGTCTCTGTGTAGACTGTATATTTGATGTACATTTGATGAAAAGTTGCATTTAAATACCTCTGGCCACTCCTTCAGCTTCCAAGAGAAACAGTGCTTTCAAGTCCAGATTCATTTGGATCTGTTGGATTAACAGACAGGGGAAGAGGAGGACTGGGGGGTCACTGTATCCTAAAGAGTCATTTTAAGGTTGGAATGGCCACAGGACCTGAAAGAAATGACATTCTCAGCTGTAAGTTCACTGGGTGTGAAAGGGCTTGGAACAACATTTATCAGGCAGAGATCAGTTCAGTTTTGATTTTCTGACTTTTCATAACCACCTCTATGTCCTGATTTCCCCCTAAACCCTTTCAAGAGGAACCAGGTAGCTTCTTCCTGGACAGAGCCTTACTGTAACCCTGAGGAGTATAGAGTCCAGCTTATAGGCAGCAGAGAAAAAAATTAAGCAATTTAGGTTCATCCACACCACACAGTTCTGCAATGTTAACCCAGAATGCCTTGTTGCATCACATATTTTCACAGCTTCTCAGTACATGCCTCAGGACACACAGTACATACCATCAGTGTATGCTGCAAAATGGCATCCTATGAGGCTACGACAGAGGAATTATTTAATTTCAGGCTCTTTGAGGAGAAAAGAAAAAAAAAAAAAAAAAAAAGCCTTAAATTCTGATAATTATTTCTTAGAGACACACTGCTGCCATTTTGAACTCAGAACAGACATGGGTCAAGTGTTACACATTGTGAATACAACCAATTCTCTCTACAATATACCCATGAGCTAGGAATTACCTCTGGAGTAGCTGTTCAACACTGTAGATGTCTTCTTTAAAGACCTGGTGCAAAAGTTCCTTTCAAGTCAACAGCAGCAACAGATATTTAAACCTATTCTATGAATTGGTTCAGACTCGCCTTGTACACACACTGCAAATATAAGAAAAAAAAAATTCTATACAGAATACAGGAAAGATACAGTATAAAAAGAAACATCAGGTATTGGAACGGACAAATAAGAAAAGGAGAGAAGTTTATGCATGCAGAAGAGAAATAAAGCGGTCATAAGAACCCTTCTGAGCCTTCTTTTCCAAGGGGGCAGAAAATAATTTTGGCATCTCCACAGAAGGGGCCAAAGCCACATGTTCCTACCAAAACAGGGAAGAAAGGAAATAAGTGGTTTTGAGACAGTGACAGAGGCTGAGCTGCCTTCTAGGCAAAAGAAAGAGCTGAAAAGAGGAGGGTACAACAGCTTGGATTAGAAAGAATATCTGGTCTTGTGCACAACAGCACCTGCACTGTAAACTTTGTCCTTTGTCAAACTCTCCTCCATGGAGCCCAGTAACAGCCTGATAAGCAATGGACATGAACTAAAATACAGGATATTCAAACATAAACAGAAAATAATTTTACTGTGAGGCTATTCAAATACTAGAATGCTTTCCCAGATAGGTAGTGGAGTCTCCACCCTGCTCTAGTTGACCCTGTTATGAGCAAAGGTGAGGTTGGACTAGATGATGTCCAGAGGTCCCTTCCAACCATAGATATTCTGATTTAGTATTTCACAAGTGAAAGAAGCACAGAACAGGTTACCCAGAGAAGCTTTGGATGCCTGGAAGTGCTCAAGGCCAGGCTGGCTGGGACTTTGAGCAATCTGGTCTGGTAGGAGGTGTCCCTACCCATGGCAGAGGGTTGGAACTGGATGGGCTTTAAGGTCCCTTCCAACCTAAACCATTTTGTGATTCTGTGATTCTATTTCATCTGGTGTAATTTACAAACTGAGAAAAGTATCTTTATTTTCACTTTATAAATCATAACTTATCTGGAGCAGGAGCGGTATTATTCCCATTTCACTGAGACAGATGTATAGCCTACTTAGGTCAGTGTCTTTCAAACAGTAGTAATTTTTTTTTTAAATGAGTTATCCAGGTATCAAAAACAAAACAACAACAACAGAACAAAACTTCACAAAACAAGGATGTAAAAATTCTATTTCTCTAAGATTTAAAACAATGTGATTTCTTTGTTTGGGATTTGGTTTCCTATTTTATCAGTGTAACCTGTAACACTTTGTTTCAAGCTAATTTTCTTTCAAAATCTGATGTCAGTTAAAAGAATGAAATTAAATATTGCACTTTAACTACCAGAATATAGAATGGTGTATTTTATTTTGAGTCAAAGGAAGTCACTGGTGGGAAGAATTCTCAACTATGGAACTGGGTGATGTTTCCACACCAAGATTCCCACATTGCTTTCAAGGGGTGCCCAGCCCACTTTTTTTTTTGGTCATACTACCAATCCTTGACAGCAGGCTGGACTTTACACCATAGCTGCTAAGCGAGTGCAATCCTCCGTGCATTCACTTTTGAGGAAAGAGTTTTGCTTTGCTCCAAAAAAGGAGGAACAAAGATAGAACACCCAGATAGCAGTGAGAGTTGTAGCAGAACCTGTAAGATTTAGGTTTCTTTTATAAGCAATTAGATATTTAGAATTAAAACCTGAACACAGATTTGACACCTTCAAACATATGAGGAAGTCCTGCTGAAACACCAGTGCCTGAAGAAAACTAGAGGTAAATTTCTTTGCATTACTTTTTTGTTATTATAGACAGAAGAATTCTCATTATTCCACATACAATGTTCCACATTACCTTTCTAAGAGCCAAGACAGACCTAAGAGCCACACTCTCTTATTTAAGTCTAATTCTATATTTTTCAAGTTTTCCATAGAAAAATTGTTTTGTCATTGAGATCATACAATCATAGACTGGTTTGAGTTGGAAGAAACCTTAAAAGATCACCTAGTCCTGCCCCCCCTGCTATGGGCAAGGAAAAATAAAATAAAAAATATGTAAAATTACATAACCATTTAATTTGTTCTCTCTTTTTTAAAAGAACTTCTGTGAAGAAAACAGTAGCAACATTTTAAAAAATACACCACTCTACATTATTTCCTCAATGCATGGCCAGAAAGTGGAAAATTCATTGTCAGTATGAACCTACTGTAAAATTCTACAATTCTGCATTTCCAGAAAGACAAAACAGTATCATACAGCCATTGATGTTTACCACAAGAAATACTGAAATTTCAGAGTTTTTCTGCAAAAACTAGTCAGCCTTCTCTTCTCATATTCACAGTGGTGGTATCGAACCTTTAGTTGAACTGATTACCACCTCCCTTATCTGTGTTGACTTCAGTACCCAAGGACCTGCTTAAAGAATAATACACTACTCAGCATAAGAGTGCAGAATGTGTTTTTATACACCATAAATTATTTGGCAGAGGATTGTTATTTTTGAAGCTTGGCCCTTACCTCTTCGAAGTACTGCTCACTGGGAAATCCACATCACACTTCCAAATATAGATCATATTTTCTGTGATGGAGAAGGTCTTTCATTTTTTTCAACAGTAAACTTTCACTTAAAATTTCCAATTTAGAAACACAGAAGCACTTCACACAAAAAAAGACTGACTCAGTAAAAAATTCTGTAAGGTCAATCAAGACTAAGATTTAATTTACAGTAAATATCAGGGAGAAAAAAACACAGGAAAGACATCCTCAAGTAGGCTGAAAAGCCAGAAAGAGCTATAAACACAGAGGAAACTGCTGCTGGCCAAGGAAGTATCTTCACCACATATTACTAAAAGGTGGGATGTACATTTAATATACCGTTTTCCTACATTCCTCCATTTCAACTGCTACTGACCACTTTTGGAGACCACATATTGACCATGGTTATGTTCAGTAGTCCAGGGGAAAAGGCAGTCAGTCAAGAGGCAAAATAATTAGACTCAGATGGCTGATATGAAGGGCTACAATGATCTTCCATGCAAACTCTAGCAAAAAGTATAAACTCCTTTCTCCTGCTACCCACCGTTTCCATACAATTCAAAACAATTTTTTCACCACAATGAATAAGTACCATAACTTATCCTGGTGGGAGCAATACAAGCCAGTATTAACTTGGATTATACATAATACATTACACTTTAATTCATAACAGAAGAAGCCACGTAGCATGGATAAGGGTATCAGAAATTTATATTTCCCTGTAACAGAGATGCAAGACTAGTAAGATCAGCTGAAATTGAAAAATTATTATTCCAAACTGGTCAATTAAAAAATATATGCAAAAGAGCATAAATATATGGAAGAGAAAGGTTACACTTTTCAGCAAATTTCTCCTGCATGTCAGCAATATTTTGTGTTGTATTTAAATTCATGGCATGAAATTATTCAAGGAATAGTTAAATAATGCAATGTATCAAATCTATTTTAAAACGAACTGCATTCTCGACTTCCCGGACACCACAAATTATTCTCAGTTGTAATTTACAATAGTCAAGTGTTAATTTACCTAACCCATATTTTATGAATATGTATTGACTAATTGCAAGTCCATGGTTCAGGGTAAATAAATACGTGATTTATATTCAGGCAAGTCACACAATCAATTTTCAATCTACTGCCTGAAATACAGTATCAGCCTGTGACAGGTTTATTTGCATTGACACAAGATGTCATAGTTCTGTGAACTGTAAAATGTAAATGTGAGACATTATTCAACAGCCACTACTGGATTATGCCCAGCAGTAACATCTACAGCAAAACCTCAGAATCTCAGCAGCCCATAAGCTGCTGCTTGACTACAGATTGAACAAAACTCTAATCTCTGCAGGTCAATCTTCACTCAGATATCAGCTGTGGTGGTCATTCTGTTTCCTGTGGTGACTCCTAATTTAACACTTCCTCTTCTGACCCACCTGAAGAGGAGAGCAGCACTTCTGGTAATGGGAGAAAAGGATGTGACTGTGCCGTCTGTATGCTTGGACTTGGCCTTTGAGGTCACTGTCATTGTAAAGAGCAGTTAATTAAGCTTTCACACTAGTGCTAAAGGTCTGCTCTACCTCTTTTTTGAGTTCTAGGGCTCATCTTAAAAAAGATTCACTGGATGCAGTGTGTCAGAGCTTTTACTGCTAATAGAGCTCCCAAATCACTGACTTATTTTTACCTCTATTCACTACCATAAACATTTTCAATTAAATAGAACACGTTAAAATAACATTCTCCCATCAAGTATGTTAAAGTGCTCCTAACCTTTTCTTTATCCAGCCATCTTGAGATTTACTTTCTGTCTGCAAAACTAGATCCCAACACTGAGAAAACCAGTCCAAGTGAATCCTTTGGACACTTCGTAGTGGCGTGCTGTTCAACAGAATTGCAAAATCTATGAAAGTGATAGATGACATCAAGCAGAGGAGAAACAGTTAAATTTATTAAACACTATAAGTAGTTCATTCAGCTATAGCAGGAAAGGGATCTCACACGATGATATTCTGATTCGCTCGATAACTATTTTCTTACTAGCAGCTTTAGAGCTATTTAATGATGTCGTTATACCCACAAGACCACCTGTTAAAGAAGAGGAATACAATGAAAGTGATGAGGTAGTGGAATGAGATGAGGAAAATACATTCATTAGAGACACAAGAAGGCAGCTGGTGTTATCGGATGTAAAGAGCAGGTTGGGGAGTCTTGTTAAAAGTTATGTAGCCTCCTGAAAGAATTATGGAACAAAACAGCAAAAAGTTTGGTATTGTAGAAAATGATTGGCAATTATAAACATCTTTTAATTGTACCTTAGATTAAGGAGGATACAGACCAAAGATTAAATCAGTTTTGATCGTCACCAAGACTCATTAAAACAAAAAGCTTTTGGTTTCATTTCTTGAGACAGTGCGGTGTTCAGTGACTAGTTTGAATGGAGTCTGCAGGCTAGAGTTAATTATTTGCATTAGCATTTCAGATGGGCTTCCATGTAAGTACCAGCTTTTTGGTGTGCTATGGACATAGACAAAAAGTAAGCTAAACGCTTGATCACCTTTATAGGATCCCAGATTACGTCATTTAATAGGTAGCCAGCAGCATGGGTATTGAATGATACTGGCTTTTGTAAACAGCTCTGGGATCTAATTAATTGGGACAAATTATCCAAAGCAGCTTGGCATTGAGGAAGGAGAACAGACTGAGAAAAATGACAGATGGGTATGCAGGAAAGAAAGAAAGAAGTGAAAGACGTTTGCTGCTTGAAGGACTCAGCCTAAAGGCCAGTCTCCCTCCACCAAAAGGCTTTGCTGTCACAGTTTCATAAGTCATTATTATTTCTGTGACACCTAAACATCCATGTTTGGGACTCTGCATATCTAGAGCTTAATGCCAGTTGGTGATGACACTCAAAAAAACAATAAGTTTTGACAGCAGTTTAGCTGTGACTGGGCAAAAATCAGTTACCCTCCACTTGTGCCCCTGCACCTAAGGTGTTGCATGCCCTCACCGGGTGGAAGAACCTTCCTTGCCCTGAGCACCAGCAGGCAACAGCAAATCACCAGTCATGGGGGGAAGTTGAGACAATCCAAATTGAGGAGCCTCCATGCCATCACTGACAGAAGGAGTTGGGCATGCCCTCAAAGGCCACCTGTACCCCTGATGTGAGGGCATCCCTGTGTCCCCACCGCTTGGTTCTGGACAGCACTGTCCCCCTGCAGGACGGACAGACTGTGTCAAACATTGACATCAAATATATCTGTGACTAAAAGTGTTTTGGGTATCCGAGTCCTGCTGTCAATTTGGTCTCAAACCACAACACCCACCCTGCAGGTCTGAGAGACCTCCTGTTCCCATGGGCCCCTTGCAAACAGCCGAATAAATTGACATTAATGGAGATGGAGGGTAATCAGCAGCATACTGATAAACTAAGTTGCATAATCTATGTGGTTTATGCATGCCTGTCATGCACAAGCATCACTTTAAATTCAGACAACATAATAAGAAGTCAGTGAGATCCCAGCATTTTCAGGCCCTGCCAGAAGACACTCAGTGCTTCTCTGAACCTGGCCATACACCACACAGCATATCCAAGCACTGACAATGGGTCTTACCTCAGCTTCAGCTCTTTTCTCTGTGCTTTCAACAAATATTCTAGCAAACAAATCCATTTGTGAAATACCAAACCATCTGCTGATCTAACTTCATTGGCTTTAGTGGAATTTCTTCTAGTAGTGAATTTGGCTGGGGAATGTTTGGCACATCCAGTCATGCGTCAGGTCTGCAAGATATTCAGAGAAGTTTTCTGAAGTTGTGCCATATGAATGCTCACCCCAGAGAATCTGTCACTGACTTAGGAAGCAACCACAACACAACTTAGACACAGTACAGTCTGCAGAGGTGCACAGCCTGCCACCTGCCTCCCGGACTTCTGAGATCTGAGGACCTTATCTGACGTCGACACCTTTCAGTGACATCCCACCACCTGCCTACTCATTTCTGCATTGTTTTCTCCAGGCATGGCCTGGTATGTTAGGTCATCCTGAAGCCATCCCTTCATCAGGCTGAAGAACCCCACTCATTCAGCCCCTCCTCACAGAGCGAGTGCTCCTACATGTGACTGTCTTGGTGGTCATCACCCAAGTTCAATACTTTCCTGTATTTACAGACCCCAAAATGGACACAGTATTCCATGTGTGCTCTAATGAGTGCTGAGTGATGATCACCCCTCAGTCTACTGACTCTGCTCCTGCTGATACAGCCCAGGATGCTGTTGACTTTCATTCAGAAAGAAAAGTTGGAAGAGGCAACAAAAATAAATGTCCAGAATTTGTCAAAGATGCATTCCGTTATCTGTCAAAAACTGCATATATACAACTGGAATTTTTAACCACAATTATCAATAATTAAGCAATGCAAAACAAGTAGTTTGTAAACAACAACCACTAACTGAAATATCTGTAAACATATAAAATGTACTGCACTTACAAAAGGAATAAAAGACCCAGAAATTCAACAAGTAAATTATTTGCTACAGAATAGTTTATCCAGCTGTACTAGAAATCATAGCTTATAATAACAATTTCCTGAATAACACGTTGTTTTAATGGGTAAACACTTTCTTTATACAATGACACTCTGACTTATATTGCTGTCCTTAGAAACCTAGCTGTACAAACAAAATTGTTTCAAGAATATAGCTATGCAAATACAGAATACTGTTAATTGGAGACCCTCAAAACACTTTTTTATTACCAATAAATAACTCTTACATTACACCTGTGAGGTAGGTCAGTAGATCCTGAGCATGTGCTGTCAGAAAGTCCAGCCTTTACAATAATAATAATAATAATAATAATAATAATAATAATAATAATAATAATAAACTTGACCAACACAAAGGGGAAAAATGAATCACCATAGCTATATAGTACATAATCAAAGAGTGAGACCATTCCTGAGTGAGACCTACATATTTGATGCACAGCAATGACTGTAATTTTCACAGAATTTGAAAAACGATGTTGTTTTCTTATTTCAAAATATCATTGTGACACAGAGAACAGCCACTGCCCCATATATAAAAGAAATATAAAGAGGCTAAAGGACAAATCCACAAAGAAATCTGGGCACCTGACTGAGAGTGAAACCATTCCCACTTCATTTGCTTTGTAACTTTGGAGAAGACCTGAAGTCTAAACGAGTAAGGTCTCTGCCAGACATACAACTCTCCATTCAGTTTCTGCTCTAAATGGCACTGTCTTGGCATGACTTGGCAGCTCTATTTCTATCTTCTTATTCAAGCTTTCTCAAATGTTTAGGTACAAAGCCTTACAACATCAAGTTTAACAACATCAGCATGCACTTACTGTTCTGTTCTTCTCATGCAAAAAGTCAACAAGAACATTCACCCAGACACTGAATTCTGCACGCCTTCCTCCAGAGGTAATGCAAGACTGTTGATGAATCTATTTATTCATCATCAGTGATCTAGGCTGTAGCACATTGCTCGGATAGCCTTACTGCTTCTAGTGGACATCCCACTTCAGAGCTAACTTGGGCATCTCTGTACTGTGCACAAGGACACCAGACATCTGTGACTGAGCTGGAAATTCAGGTCTCACAAGGGTTACATTAATGAGCTAACCATTTTCTTTCATTCTGCTGCTGTTCTATCTGCAAAATGCCAGTGTTTCTATTTCTACACCACTTCTTCAGAAACCTAGGGGAGAGAGGTAAGTTTAAGTGAAAATAGTGTTTGATTGGACTTGGGTTTTTTTTCTACTCCTTTATTGCTTTTTGGGGAAAGAACTATTCTCCAAAAACAAAAAGGATTTACATGGTGAGTTTCATTAACAAGCTTTATGAAGCTTATTGTTAGAAACTGAGCATTGGTGTGGTGATTTCCCTTGATTACAATTACAGAAGCTAAGTTAGTTAATGCCAAGTAGTTGTCTGTGCTTTTGCCAAATAAGAACTATTTCAGAGCTCTAATGGTTCCAGCATATTGTGTAAATGCATATTTTATTTAGATTTCTTATCCCAAGAGTTAAAAGTATGTATTCATTATAACATAATTTCTTCAGTTGATGCCATGGGCTATTAAAAAATAAGTTTTACATGATTTAATTATTCTTTCAAAGTAATAGGTGCAGAGAAAGCTTTCAAGCTCTGTCAACAACTTTGCTTAAAAACCTTACTCTACATGATCAGTGTTGTGTGCATCATCACCTCCTAAAGCACAAATCTTTATCTTTTGAATGTGGAAAACACCTCTTTTGTTACTATAGTTAATATATAATATATGGCTAACTTCCTAAAACCTAACGAGGGTGTCTCTATCTAAAAGAAAAAAAAAAAATTGTTTTATTTAGTAACCTCTGATAGGACAACAAAAAATTTGCTTTGTTTCTAAGCACTGTTCATATAATGTAACCATTCATACGTACTAGCCAAAGTCTTTCAATAAAAAAAGAGAAATAACGGAACTTAATGTTCCTCTTCTTCTAACGATCCTTTAGGCCTCATCTGCACACAAAGTTAATTACTTTAAACTGGCAAAGGGAAAGCCTTGCCATCCAGCTTACAAAGCTAGGTAGCAATTTTTCATTCAAGCGCATTTTTGTGGAAAACTTTACGATATTCCCTATCATCAAAATCTACAGAAAAATATTATGCTGAGGATGTTTAACCAAAAGAGGTTATTACATTTAATTAAACTGACCCTAATATTGGAATGACTCTCCCCTAGCTGTAGTTATCTAAAAATGTAGGTTTCTACTGTAAAGTAATCAACTAAAGCTCTAATGTCAATGCAGAAAGATGAGACTCTTCAAAGGGTAATTAATCCTCTGCTAAGACAGGAAGGATGAATCACCCTCTGGAAATACCTTCTTCCATCAACATTACTTTTTCACATCATGCATAATAAAACTGTGAAACTCATTACCACAGGATGCTGTGGAGGCCCAGACAAAAGGCACTAATGCATTTAAAAGCCCTGGACTAATTCATGGGGAATGGGTGCAGTAAGCAGATGGTCTGAAAATAGTCACCAGCTCAGGAAGTCCATAAACAGTATGTCTAGAAGGTGGGAAGTATCCCTTTGTATACAGCTTGATTCCTACACTCTTCTCTGAACATCTGGTACTGGGCCCTATTGGAAACAGAATACAAGATTAGATGGTCTGTTCGTCCAGCCCTGTGGGATAGCTCTTTTCTTCTGAACCTAATTCACAGTCAACATATTTATTCCCTGTAAGAAATGAAGCCAGGTGTACACAAACACTAGATAGTTTTTTTCTGTATAAAAAGGGATAGTATTCTATTTATCTAATATTATGACATTTCATTTTGTTTCAAGGTACTTTTTGAGGGTTGAAGTGTGGCGATTTTACATTAGCCAGTAGATTCGCTTTATAAGCAGTAACTTGCAAAAAATTCTTCCTTTATGTTCTAACAATTATATTTCCCTCAAGAGATTGAATAATTTTGTTTGATTATGATGTACTGTTAGCTTGTGTCTGTATCTATGATATTGCAAGTGTCTGTAATCATTTTTATAAAACTGAGGATCAATTTCTGTACAAGACAGTCTATAACATATAGTCATATTCATACTCATAGCCTATATTCCATTCTATACTCAATGACTCAAAAAGAAGTAGTGAGAATGTTAACATGTTTTTTATCTTAAGACATGACTGTAATAAAATTGTGTCTGAGAATAATAACATATTCAAAAAGGATATTATTGGACGTGTCCTGCCAGGATACATCATGATACCAGTAAGCCTTCTGTTTTTTCTAACTGCTATTTTCAGATAATCATAATTATCGTTAACTTTGTTAACTGTTCAGAATAGTGATACATTACAAAATATCTGGAAATTATTTTAAAGAACTGTTGACATTTCAATAAATTTGAACCTTCTCTAAAGACATTTTTTAGACAGTAATTACTGAATTGTGGGAGTTGGGGTTTAGCAGGACTGAGCTATTGGAAAAGGGACCTCAGGCTGGAAGGAAAGAGAAAGCATTTCAGTGAAAAAGCAACAACATTGATAGATGCTGTAATATAGTTGAGGACCGTTTGTTGAGAAATGTGTTCTAAATCCCTGAGTCTCACCCTCCATTTTATTTTACTTATTTATTTATTTTTAAATATTTTTACTAGCGGACAAGATTCATGGCCATCCATGTAACGTGAAATTCTCAAGGCTGAGCCAATACTTTAGGAGGCTTTGAAGATAAAATGCTATATACTGAGCTGAATACAGCAGTCTCCCTAGGAAAGAAAAGTGGCTCTAAAAGATACCTTCTGTGCTCTAAAATATCATTGTCACTCTGACATTTCTGTTCAATAATGAGTGGGTTGTTTTTTATGATCCAGGGGGACCTTCTTCTCAGATTCAAAACTTTTCTGCAAACATCTCTTTTCTGCAGTTATAACATTACATGTAACTTAATTTGCTTGTAGCACTATATTTCCAGAGCCTTGCAGACACTAAAGCATTCATGGGGTAGGAATCAGTTGTGAAAATACAACCAATACCTCTTTTCAGCTCTGGCAGATGGATGTATTCTTTTCAATAACACTTGTCAAGGTGCTGAAGTTACTGTAGGATCGAGGAAATAAATCTGCTGCTCTTCTGTCAAACTCTGATGGTCAAATAGATCATTATTCAGCCCTAGATGAGTTTCTACAGTAAGTGAAACCAGGATACATTTCATTAATATTGGGGCACACACAATGACCAAAAGCATCCTATTCTCTAGGTAACCGATTACTTTCCCACAATAAGGCGCTCAGTATGACCTTGTGGCTCACAGAAAAATCTTAGTGTTCTCATAGTAAACACGTTAAATCATGTATATAAATTATATGATCTCTTATTAATTGGGGCAACACACTGCATTTAACATGCAGTGAGACAGGATCAGTGAAGTCATGTTGAAACCTGGATATGGTTTAGGGCTCAGGTAAAATTTTTCAAATCACTTAGTTTCTTTGAAACCCAAGCCATAACTCTGAAAGTGATCTAGACCTTCTTGAAATGCAAAGCCACTGTGAAGTGAACCAGAGTATGAAAATAAAGCACAGCTATCCTGCAGTCACTTGCTTTTCCTGTTGGCTAGTGGGCAGCATACCTGTTGCTGGACTGAAATTAATAAGATGTCCTGTGTGATTCCCCAATGCCAACAGTATTATTCCAGCCTAGGACCAAGATTCATTCTGTTTAACTGTTGCTACCCCATTTAGTTGGTACCCACATTAAACACCTTCTGTAATCAGTTGATAAAAACTTCAGAGGAAGATTACATGTAATAGCATTAGAAACTCTGGTAGACTAACTGCCTTATGCGTTTAATTTTTAGGTAGTCCTGTGTGGAGCCAGGAGTTGGAGTCAATGATCTTTGCATCCCTTCCAACTTGGGATATTCTATGATGATATGTCTAGCTCTTACCATTGAGTATACAGCAAGCTCTGCCACCCAGCTCATAACTCCAGTAACTAGCTGGCCATGTGTGTGCTTTTCTTCAGCTTTGCTTAAGCCAAAACCAGACCATCCACAAGTACTAGTACAGAATAGCTATTTTGGGCTGCATTCAAAATTTTAAACTCTGTGTACTTCCCTGGCTTTAGTCTCCATTAAAATCCACGGAACTTCGACTTCCAAATCTTTGCTTGCAAATCCAATGCCCGAGTCCCTGTGATGCTTTGGATGGTATTTGCAGGACTAGACAAACAGACGCCTCCCTCAGGCGCACAAACTGAGTGTATCTAGTTTAGGCAGAAATACCAATCACGATAAACAAAACCAAGAGGCATTTTGAATCAAGTGCACCAAAACCTCACAAATTTCATTACAAGGTCCCTCTTATTTAATACTGAAATCTCTCCAAGACAAAAAGAAAAAAAAAAAAAAAAAAAGAAAGAGAAAAAAAAAAAAAAACACACCACAAGCTTCTTCATATTTTGGATCTGATGAAAAGTAAATTTCAGGTCTGCTTGTCTCAATCCAGGCATTCTTTGGAATAACTCAAATGTGAAGATTTGACATTTCCTTTTCTCAGATAATACCAGTGTTTTTATTTTAATCCCATTTTTCTCAGTGTTGGTTACCAAAAGTTCATAGCAGTGCCCACAAAAGGTGAAGCCAATCAAAGGTTAGCACTAAAAACGAGGCAGAGAATGAAAAGAAAATAAAAAATGTAGGTAATTTGTGACCAACCCAATACTACACATTCCTCTTACATGAGAAATATCTATGATTAAAACATTGTTCATATTAGAAACTCTAAAAAATAACAGCATTTAAAATTAAGATGTCCTTTCTAACCTTATATTAGTCTTCTCTTGTAAATATGCTTAAATATGTACATACAAACATACACAATTCTGTTCCTTGGTCACATATTTCTTCAATTAAATTTCTCCAGCCAGAATCACGTCTTGTGTTTCATTATAGGTTCCTTGATCCTTACAACCAAACTTTCTGAACTGGTCCTTGAATCTCCCATATTTCTTTCTATTTTCTGTTTCCTCATTCCAGCCTAATTTTCCTAGGCCAGTTTTCATCACATTTTAAGACTTTCCTTCTGCAGCTCTCTTCCTTAACTTTGACCCCAAACCCTGAGTCTATTCCTTTCTTTCCATTACTGCTGTATTTTCATTGGGATGCCAACTCTTTAGCAAACCTGTGGTTACAGACAAAACTGAACAGCTACCACTACCACCCTTTCCCCCAGCTCATCAGTCCACTGTGGATTTGGGATTAAACTAAGAGGAAACATCTGAGGTTGGATGGGAACTATTAGGTAGTGAAGGATCACAACAAGCGTTGAGATAGGGACTAAGAAGAGTCAAAACACAAAAAACTTCACTAAACTTAAAGTGATATGTGTATAATTGGAAATGAATAGTAATTTGCAGTGTATACAAGGAGTTAAATTAAGTTAGAACACTTCATTTAAAATGTAATTACTTTCTACTGTGGATCAATTTGGATGCTGTACTTCTGAAAAGAAATGTTGACTTGCCCTCACCTTTCTTAGACCTTTTCACATTTTTTGGTTAATTTTATTTGGCTTGTCAAACACTTGAAGGCTGGATTATTAATAATATTCTAATGTGGCAGGTGCGTATTTGTGTGTGGGAAGGTGTCGGTTTAAAGTGACAGCTGAACCTTTTGCTGAAATATAAGGTTCCTTCCCAGGAGAAAGTGATCTTATCTCTTCTTTTTCTCTGGGTATGGTATGCTATATAATAGAAGATGTTAATATTAGAAGTGGAACAGATGGCTCAGATTGAGATTGGGGGCACAGCTACAACTCAGAGATGGGGAAACAGATTCAAAGAGGAGCCGACAAGAGCAGAAAATTAAATTAAAAGGTTCATTTTGAGGAAGCAGGTGTGTGGGTTTTATTATTGAGACCGCCACGTTCTCATTTAGAGTAACCCATTTATGAGGCTTGTTATGAACTTGTCTAACCCTGTTGCTGGCATTTTACTATCTATGCCTACTTGAAAGGAATTTTAAATGTCATTGGGTAGCTCTTGCTCTCTCTTCCTCTCTCTTTGGTTACATTTCTCATCTGACAGCTCTGTTTCACTGGAAGGACTGACAAGCCTGTAATTCTCATTAGGTATAGGAGTATATAGATGCTTTGGGATCTTTCTGAATGGACAGCTCTACAATAACTCAATCTTATATTGCTGCCATGATTATTAGGCATAGAAACTGCCCAAGCTGATGTTTGACAGATTTTCAGCACCACAATGCAGCATAACTAACCTATTACAAAGTTAGTATCCTCCTAAGTACAGTTTTTATACAGTTCTGTATAAAATTAAATTGCTTTGTCCTGATTCCTGAGACCCTCCTAGGCTCTATTCTTTCTAACACCTTATTCAAAGCTTTTAAGAAGGTAAGACTGGCTTCTTGACTGACTGGCTTAGTGATTCCAAACTCCATATCCAAGTAACCACACAATAGGACCTGTTTTATAAAATAGCCCAAAGTCCCCCAGCTAGGAGAGTTTTGCCCTAACTTAAATATTAACTAACTTAACAGCCTCACAGCTCTTTAAGCCTTCCTATTAAAAAGTTTCCTCAGGAAACGTTTATGCAGTTTACTAATTTCATTCTGCATTCCACTGCTTCTAGACAAGCTCCTTCTACAAGTATATATGTGTTCCCAGTTACATCTCCTGCATACTCTCCCTAAATACGAGTTTCTTGTTAATTCACATAAATGTATCCAGTGCAGCACCATGTAAAGCAAGTGCTCTCTTCATTATCCCTTCCTGTTCTTTCTTCTGCAAGAAGAACCTACATACAGTTCTTGAAATTTTGAAATCTTGAAAGTAATCAAATGTGGACTTTGGAGGGCTAAGGGAAGGAAAAAGTTCAAGGCTTAAAACTCCTTCCTAAAAGTTACCTGCACCCAAGACCGTAGTTTGACTTAGAAATGGATTGTGATAGCAAGAGAACGAGAGAAGGTACCATGTACCTGATATATGAGTTTTATTTCCTGCATTGAATCAGAATTCAGATATGCACACAGGAAAATCAGGAGGGCAGCAAACCAACTGTTTTTTTATCCCCCCACATAGAAGCAGTCATAATCTCATCCTTCAATTCTTTTTCAAGCAAAGTTCTCAAATCCAGGTTCATGGTTACTGGTCCAGATTCACTGATGTCACCTTGCTCTTTTTTGTTGCTCTTGTGACATGAAGCAGCTGGGTAGGCAGTTTTATTATACCACTCAGCAGTGCACAGCATGCAGGCCCATATCCAACCCATGTAATTGTGTCTGGAAGAAAACTCAGTTTGATGAAAAATGTGAAGAAATGCTTCATCTCATTAGATTTCTACCTGGATCATGACTTGATGTTGAATTATGAAACGCAAATGGACTTGACTCAACTTTATGCCATTAGATATTCTGTAACATGGTCAATAATTCTCTATATCCTAGACATCAACTGACCTGGAAATGTGATCAGGCTATCCTCATAATTCTATCACTTGTGATGGAAAAGTAAACCTAAATAAGCAGATAAACCAAAATTAACCAAAAGTTGTCATAAAACTACATTTTAATATTTTATAAATTGTTCAAAAACACACAAGTTCTGTCCTCTCAATCAACAGTCCATGGCCTTTAATAGCTTTTGGCAGCTTGTTAAATCAAAGGTGCAAACACAAGTCCCTTGTCACCAAGTGCATTAATGTCATTTGGTAGAAATGTCACATGACGATGGTACAAGCTAATACAAAAAAGTGATTGCCACATCATCTTAACTACCCTCTCAGGTACTCTTTCAGAGACAATCAATTTGGTGTTCTAACTCATTAAATTTCACTATTTTGGTACCTTATATTAGTTGAAAGAGTCTACAGTGTCCTTGAACTGAAGGTATTCAAAGATCATTCTCACAGACAGGAATCCTGACTAGATAAAGTCAGAACTGCTGGAAGCTGTCAAAAGGATGAAGAAACAAAAAAAAGAAAAAAAGAAAATTATCCACCACATAACTAACTGAGGGACACCAAGATCTTCAAAAGGGTGCTTAGTCCTTTTTTGTATAATATTAGAATCCAGTAGCAGCCAGTAATCAGCGTAAGGAACCGACACACACACACTATGAAAACCAAAATGTGCTGGCATACAAAGACATTACAGCAGCAAGGTGAAGTTTATTGCTCTGCTGCTCCTCTCCTTGCTAATAATAAATTATCGCATTAATAACCCTTTATACTTATCCTATTGGAGATTATATGATTACTGATAAAACTTTTAACTACATTAGCAACACTACACTAATTGCATTAACTGGTATAATAAAGTTAACATATAAATATGGTGTCCTTGATACACACATGGTAAGATTGCACATCTCCTTAAGATTAATATTAATGGAATAATGTCATGCTATTTTTGTCCAACCCACTTTTACAAATAACCTCCTGACTTAAAGACTTAAAATTTAATACTAGGTAACAGGATTAGACCATTCTTTTTCAGATGCAAACATAAAGCAAAAATTAGAGATGGTCTTCTATAAATCAGAGGTTAATTGAGCAAGGCCAATTTAGGTCCTGTGAGATCATCACCCTGAATGAGATTGTACCAATGTAAATGGCCCAGAAAGCCTGAAACAGCAGATCCCAGCAGCTAACAAACACCAGGTTTCCTATCTTTATTCCCAGATCTGTGTAGCCTTTGACAAATAACACTGCCTAATTCTGTACTTACATCAACTGTGACTTGAACGAGACCTTAATCAGAAGAAAATTGAGATAGTAGCAAAACTATTTTTTCTATGGTGCCCTCCCAACACAAAAAAAAAAAAAAAAAAAAAAAAAAAGAAAAAAAAATGTTTAGTAGGATGACCTTGGGAATGGAGTGGGAAACATCTACCAAAGCCAAACAAAGCCAAACAAGCAAAGAGCATCCAATGATTACAGCAGCAGCTTGTGAACAAGCAGCAGGAATGCAACGGTGAAGTTTGGTCAACAGAAGAGGTGACTTATGGGGTATAGACAAAGTCTTTTCATGATTCTTTCTGGTGGCTTCCAGGTGTTCTTTCCTGCATCTGCCCATTTCCACAGCCATAGCAGTGGCATCTCAACCCCAGGCAGTGGTTGGCTTGGGGCCAGCTC
Organism: Netta rufina; assembly: GCF_964035555.1. NCBI lineage: Eukaryota > Metazoa > Chordata > Aves > Anseriformes > Anatidae > Netta > Netta rufina. The sequence goes on from NC_140123.1 coordinate 6,003,435, forward strand.
AGGTTGTCCCATCCATCTCCGTGCATGGACCCCTCACAACTTGCCCCACGTAGCTCTCCTTCTCCAAAGTCCACACCTGGAAAGTAGGAGCCAAACACAACAGCTCAGGCATCCTCCTTCTGAGCAACCTCCTGTTTCAGTTCAGCACTGCAAGCTGTTAGCTTGAACACCTGTCCTTTTGCTGTGATCCCCCCTTCGGTAAAACAAGAAATCCAGCACCTATTTACCTTGTACCAGTGTTGTGAGCAATTGCAATATGGATTGCAGGTGCCCTGATGCAACTCATCAACAATAAATGTGCTGAATAACCAGGCAAGAGAAATACTGTTTTCTTTAAGGACAGCTATATTTTTAGCTGAATGTTCCATTAAAATACGTGACCTTTCGGGCTCGTCTAATAGCTGCATTAAAGCAATGAAATTTCTTTCAGTAAAGCTCTGAATGGAACAACATTAAAATCCAATATTTATTCATGTTACAGCACAGTAATTTGATATGTAATAAGCATTAAGGTAAATATAATTCTGTAGTTGACGAATCTAAACTTTGCTGTATAGCTCAAATCTCTGGGGGAGACATGATACTTGACATTTAATTTCAAAAGCAAGGTAGTCTGATGGAAAAAAAAAAAAAACACTTTTCCATGTTGATAGTAAAAAAGCATTGGTGCATTTTATTTGATACGGTGGATTTGCTTAGCTTTATTTTCACATTTTAATAAGCTCATCTCATAAAAGTATAATGAAAATAGAAAGATCATCTATCAAAAGAATGGATGGCTACATGTTTTTTTCTCTGTATCCTTATGTAGAAAAAAAAAAATCTTCACAAATAAATGTAAATTAGACAGTATGAAATGGTCTACAACATCACAAGTTCCTAAAAAGACATCATGATGCCTAAACATCAATACTAGATTAATCAAGGAAGCTGATTTTTCATGATGCATAACTCTAAGATGAAGATAACATCATTTTCAATTTGCAGTGTTAAATACTGTAATGCCAATACAATATGCAGTGCAGGAAAAAAAAAAAAAAAAAAAAAAAAAACATTAGGCAAAGAAAATTTTGGTTTTGCAGTACAAATTCTGTCTTTTTTGGCATGAGTAGGTGGAACAATTTCCCATCTGCATGAGTAAGGGGCAGGAGACAGGTGCTAACACAACACGTGGAAAATGTTCTTGCAGTCTCCCTGGTGACACTGGGATAGCCCCAGCAGGGATCTTCTCAAGGGTAAGCTAAAGTGAAGAGAAAGTACTCAGTCTGCTCAGCTGTGCTTATCTCTCACTTTACTGTGGTGTAAGTGCCTGAAGTAACTAGGAAGATAAAACTAACATTCACATTTTTAAGGAAAAGGTACAGCATTGAAGAGGCTTTCAGGGTAGGGCATAACTGCATTCCCTAGGCTCCCAACCTTAGATTCTATCGCGCTGGGGAAACTTGGTGTGCTAGCTCTAAGGAACAGCACAGAGCATAGAGTGGAGTGGAGACGCCACGGCTAGGCTCTGTAATCAGGTGGGGACTCGATTGTTCTTGTGCACAAAGCTGCACTTTTTGCCACCCTAAGCCAAAGACCTGTCATGTTTTGACAAATGCTGTACCCTAGTGTACTTTTTGCTCATTATAATATCATTATAATACCAAAACACACCTCCATCCCAAAAGCTACCCGCCTCCAAGGTGCGACCACCCCTCACTGAGCATGCGCCCTGAATTTCTCGGAGCCTATTACTTTAAACGGAGACGGGAAAACTTTACACCAATCATAACTAAGATATGCTTGACTAGAGCCACTCAAGCTCCACCTAAAAGATAGAAAATAGTATAAATTGGCCCAAGAGAGAGGGGATGTTAGGGAAGATGCCACTGTCAGGGGAGATACCATCCCAAGGAAATACAACATCCTTAGGACCTCCTGACTCCTGGGATCAGTCGACAGGCTGAGCCACTCTTCCCCCCACATTGGGATGCCTTTGGGTGAGATCTGAATACTTGCTTATAAATCTCTATAGAGTCTTTGATCCTTTTAACGTGTTTATTTCTAGGCTGCACACCTGTGACACCTGTAACATCTGTAACATCTATAAACACCTGTAACATCTATAACATCTATAACACCTGTAACATCTGTAACACCTACAACACCTGTAACACCTGTAACATCTGTAACACCTATAACACCTGTGTATTTTATGCATACTAGCTTGCTTTTGCAGACAGTCACTATCGCCAGCAATCCAAAAGAATCTGATTATCTGTTGCTGTAATAAACCATACTTGATTGCATTGTGATAACTCATTAAGTGCAACAAGGGTGAGGGTGGTTATCCGTGATAGTTCAGTGTTCTGAATCTAACCAGACCCCCAGGCGGTTAATGCATTTTTGGTGAATGTCCGAACGGACCCCCAGATGGTTAATGCGTTTTTGGTGAATGTCTGAACAGACCCCCAGACAGTTAATACGTTTTTGGTGAATGTCTGAACAGACCGTTAATGCGTTGATGGTGAACGTCTGACTGAACCCCCAGACAGTTAATGTGTTTTTGGTGAATGTCCGACTGGTTCAGTACCCTGAATCTGACCGGGCCTGTAACGGTTAATCAGCTACACCCCTTAACGCGACATTTACTTAGCACCATTACTCAAGCTCCTTTTTCCCTTAGCACTGCCTCTTGCCAGCAAGCAGAAAACACCTCCTCCCTCTTTTAGAGAAGGGGACATGAGGCACAGAAAGTCTGGGGCATCCATACCAGCTCGTAGCTGGGGACAGGAGTGCACTTTTGATGTGACTCTCCTGCCTGTCCCCACAGACCCATGCTTTGGTTCACAGCCTTCAGAAGCACGACTGGAATCTGTTTCTGTTGAAAGCAAAGGAGGAAATTCTTCAATCAGAGGGTGGTGAGGCCCTGACACAGGTTGCCCAGAGAAGCTGTGGATGCCCCATCCCTGGAGGTGTTCAAGGCCAGGCTGGATGGGGCTTTGGGCAACCTGGTCTGGTGGGAGGTGTCCCTGCCCATGGCAGGGGTTTGGAACTGGCTGGGGTTTAAGGTCCCTTCCAACCCAAGACATTCTATGCTCAGAGATCCTCTTCTAAGGAACTACTTCTTTGCCTATGTTCATATTGCCTTTATATCGTATTGATTGACTACATTATTTTTCTGTTTTATTTGTTTGTTTGTTTTTTTTCTGTTGATTTTTTTTGTTTATTATTCCATCGTATCGTCTTACAAGAATCACTTGAACTGATGAATAGAAAATCTATTATGTCATCTGCATGAAGGTCCAATAATTTATATTTCTGTGTTTCAATGGAAAAACAAGAGTTTTCTTGGTCTGATTAGGAAATATCCTTTCTGGAGATTAAAAAAAAAAAAAAAAAACTAATTTCTTACCTGTTTTTAGGTGTAATTCACTGTGGAAAATTAGAGGAAAAGTCAAGGGACTTATCCCATTCTATCTCTATGTCAGTATAATGGAATAAATGTACCATGCTTGGATTTAATGTTGGTTGTACTACTCATTCACAGTAAGAACTGTTGACACATTGTCCTTCTGAGTTGTAAGATAAGATGGCCTATGAAGTCCAGTGCTGTATTCTTACCACGTCAAATCAATAACTATACACTGTCACAAGGTTTGCAGATGAAGATTCCTCATTCACGCTTGTTTCTCAGAATGATGTCTGTATGGAGAGTACTGCTGGGACTGCATCTTTCTTCTGCGTGATGTGACCATCAGCTAAAGAGTGTGTGTGACAGCCTTGATGATGTGTTTTAGGGATCAGCACTAAGCAGCACAGAGGACAGCATTTAAAGTCAAACTTCAGAATATTTACAACTAGGCAACTTTCATGTCCTGCTAATATCTGGGTTCAGCTGCCTCCTCAGCTCTTGTCCCCATTTGGGAAGAAGAGGTTCAACTACTACCATAACTAGAAGAGTAGCAATGCTTCAGCACAACAAAAATGCTGGGGTTCAAAAGCAAGACGAGTGAATGAATCAAAGAATGCTAGAATGCTGACAGACACGAAAAGAGACCCTATATGTAAACCCTAACCTCTGATCAGAAGTGTACCTCATTTAGGTGTATATGAGCTGCAGCACGTTTTTCCCAGGCACTGTCCGAGTTGTCCTCATCAGCTCTTTCTTAGCAGCTCCTAATTATTCCTCACCTTCTGTGAACTTCCCCCCTAATTACTCTTTCCCTCTCTCTCCAGGGCTTCTATAAGAATGGCAATGCCATTTGCAAATCTGAAGTGACTCTGAGCTCTAAAGTTGACCTTTTTTTGCACTTCTCTGTCCCTCCAAGGTTTTTACATTCTTATGAAGTCTAAATTTGAAAATACCTCAGCAAAGTCAGCTAACTAAAGTCTGCTCTTCTCAAGTTGCCTTGAGGATGATGGAGAGGTAGGCTATATGAGAAGACTTGAAGAAGCTCACATTTTTTGTTATATTTAGACTGAAAGAGTGTTGACAAGAGTAAATGCTCATTTATGTAAAGAGGTCACAGAAACCAAAATGCCAAGAGGTCGCTCACATCCCTGTAAACAGCTTCTTTAACCTCTTAACCTTGTAAATGGAAAAGTCTCCCAGGACTAATGACTTCCTTCTATTGCATCTGTCCATATATCTTATTCTCAGCTTGTTTTCAGACCTAAATTTCCTAATGTCACAATTATCTTCCTCCCCAGAGTGACACTACCTAACCGATACCCAGCTACATTTATCCTACTCCCCTCACCACAGAAAAAGGAAAACTTTGGAGATCCCATTACCCTTGCTACTGCAGTAGGATATACTCCAGTCCTTCCTGCTTCACCGCTTCCAATTTAATTGGGTCAGGTCCATTGAGTCTTTTTCTTAGGATGAGACCAAAATAACTTTTTTACCCTAAATGGATCACTTTTAAACTGCACTCCTGCATACTATGAGCAGTGCCATCATGGTTTGGCTGGGTTTCTTCCTCGTGCTTCTCTGGACTAGAACATCACTGACAGTGATTTCAGCTACTGCCAGTCTTTCTGGCAGCTCAGGATTCTCCTCCTTAGGCACCTTTTGCATGTGTGATGTACCAAGCAATTCTCCTGAGGCCTCATCTTCTGCACAGACCATGGAAAGCGATTCCACTGCCATTCTCTGTTTCTATTCTTTCTTTATTTGGTCTCTGTTTGTTTGTTTGTTTTTTTGACTTTCATCTGCCAATGTCTGAACTTTGAGGGCAGATACTGCTGAATAAGCAACAGGCAGCCAAGGAGCAAGTTTGAATACTGGCTCCCATCTGTTTACTTTGAGCTACCCAATTAACTCGCTCTCCAAGACAAAGCCCAAGAGCCGTCTGGAAGATCTTCCTCTGCAAGGACAGTTTCCAAACGGGTGAGATTAAACCCCTTTTTAATTCTCTTCATTCTAGAGTATTCCAAGAGTATTTCAGCAGGCTCTGTGCTCTCAAACTTCCCCACAGGCTCTCATGACATATCTCAGAGCATGTAGCATGCAGCCTCATTATTATCCTATGAAAACACCATTCTGACTGTAATACAGTTCTCATATTGCTTCTGACATTTCAATAGAAACACGCAAAATATATTTTGGGTCACCAGGACACCACAGCATACCAAGGATGCCTACCATGCTATTCACTGTGGAGCAAGAACACAATGGCTCTGTAGGAAAATGGCCCTAAGCATGTGGACGTGAAGGAGTTTGGGCTTCCAGGCATCTGGTGAGCAGTCAGAAAATGAGGATGTAATGCAGAGGAAAAATTGAGCTGTAGCTTCTGTCCATAGACTGAAGAGGTAGGATTCTCCTTTATCTGTTTTTATTGGCTCTATAGGCTGATGACTGCATTGATTATACTTGTAGAGAGTCCAAGTAAGGGTAATACCTAGGGTAGCAGATGACTGGAACAATCTAAGATCTGAAAAATGCTAATAAATGGGTCAGGTTTGCCTCTTTAGGACAGGAACGCATCTTTCAAACACATCTTCTAAGTACTCTGCAGTCAGCATTCAGTCAGCCCAGAAATATTCTTATATTTCCACATAGCTGTTTCCATGCAGTATCTTACTGAAGGCTTGAAGGAATCACCAAAAAAGTGCCCCAAAAGCAATTCTGGAAATACCCAAGATGAAGATGAGTGGCTTTTTCAACAAATGATCCTATCTTTACACTAAGCCTTTTAGCAGCACACAAAACCAGAGACAAGAGTCAGCCCCCTCTAGTTAATACATAAGCTTTTCTATATCCAGAGAAAATAGCAAATGTAGGTTGAAATGTTGGTTTGACACAGGTCATTTCTTAAACTGCTTTTGCTCCTCTCGGATTAGGTTGTCACAAGTAAAGGACATGGCTGGACAGACAGGTAGGACTGATTAAACTGTCACATGCCAATAGTACATTAAGCTACTTTGGCAGGGCGGGAGAGGTAGAGTGGCAAGCCTGCTGTGACTGGTGCTGTTTTGCTATGTGTGGCCACAAATGAAGCCCCTGAGGATGTCAGGGAATAAACACAAGGACATAAAGCAGGGGAACATGTATTATACATGCACAAGTAGAGGAAAACAGTCATTAGTCAAGGTCTTAGCTGTAGGAACACAAGGGTTGGTACTGTAGCCCTCTCCTCCCAAAGGATCTAGTTCTTTGCCTCCTTGGTTTTTGAACAAATCATTTGCTTTAAATCAAAATGGATACAACCCACATTCACACAAGTCTGACAGGTGACAACCGTAGACTCCATCTTTAAAATCTCATTCATATTAACTTTTCCAACTCTTGCAGAACAGGACAAGACTGAGAACAGCCCTTGTGACTTCATTTCGTATTTAAGGCAAAGAGAAATAGAGCACAAAATATTCAGAATTAGGGTTCAATTAAAATGAGCTTCTACAAATGAGAATGTTTATTTAAAAAAAAAAAAAAGAAAAGAAAAGAAAAGAAAGTCTTATAAATGCCTTCTACCACCATGGAAGGAAGAATCCTACCTCACTGCTTACCTTCTAAAATGTTCAGTACATTTGGGAGGAATCTTTTCAACATGGGAAAATAGAAGTCAGCAAACTGGGGATATGGGAATTGAGCAATATTTAAGGACAGGCAGTTTATTTCAGGGTCCAGCCACAGCATTTACAACATGCTTGTACTCATTTGTGCTACCAGTCCCACAGCTGTGTGGTGGGCCAGCCAGACATGTATCTATTGTCCAAGCAAGTAGCGCTCACTTGCTATTTACTTTGCGAAATCAGAACTTATTGTCAAAAAAGGGCTGAATCCCATTTTGGTTCCACCTACAGCTAAAGACTTCTGCCAATATCAGCACAGGCATGTGCTGAGTTATGGACATGTCCTGGTTTCAGTTAGAACAGAATTAATTTTCTTCCTAGTAGCTGGTGGAATGCTGTGTTTTGGCTTAGGATGAGAAGAGTGCTGATAACACCCCGATGTTTTAATTGTTGCAGAGCAGTGCTTATACCAAGCCAAGGACACCTCAGACTTTTGCTCTGTCCTGCCAACAGGCAGGCTGGGGGTGCAGTAAGAGCTGGGAGGGGACAGACCCAGGACAGGTGACCCGAACTAGCCAAAGGGGTATTCCATACCATCTGACGTCATGCTAAACAATATATAGGGGTGGCTAGCCGGGGGGAGGGGGCCGGACTGCTCGGGGTTAGGCTGGGCATCGGTCAGCGGGTGGTGAGCAATTGCATTGTGCATCACTTGTTTGTACATATAATTATTAGTAGTACTATTATCATCATTGTATTATTATTATTATTATTATTATTATTATTATTATTATTTTCCTGTCTTATTAAACTGTCTTTATCTCAACTCACGGGCTTCACTTTCCATTTCTCTCCCCCGTCCCAGAGAGGGAGGGGGGAGGGTGAGCGAACGGCTGCGTGGTGTTTAGCTGCCAGCCGGGTTAAACCACGACAGGACATTTCCCTGGGCTTGAGCATTCAGCTACTTCTCATGGCAGATCTAACAGAAATTAAACTTCAGTCTGACTTCACCATGGAATTAATTCACTCTCTTTGTGTGTCTAAGCAGCCTTCACCACAGATCTGAATATCACTGTTTACATTACCCTTTCTCCAGCTCATGTACAGTCCAAACCAAAGCCCCCTGAAGACTCTGAAAGGATTCCCGCTGGCTGCAGCAAACTCCATGAAAGCTGTCTAGTTTTCAAATGCTTACCTTCAGTTTTTTATTACTGCAAACATTACCTTCTAGTATCTGTTGTTTTTAATTTGTTTTGAACCTCTGGAGAACAGCAAGTACAATGTGCTAACCTGGCTGGCCACCAGAATTCCCATCTACCAGGTCTCTGAGTCCTGTGTCTGAAAGATGCTAACCTTTGTGTTTGTTTCAACTTAGAATACACAGGTTGAATGTACAATGGCTCTAGTTAGTTGTAGCCGGAGGTATTGTTATATACTGTTCCTTTTACCCTTAAAACAAGTTTTGTTTTAAACAAATAGCTGCTCTAGGGGAAATAACTTCCCACAGCATCATAAGAAGCAAAACACTCTTATCCCTTAACAGTAGGGAAGATGAAGCATCTCTTTTCACAGCACCACAATACAGCACAATTGAATTAGGCTTGCAGTTACAGCCCCCATTCAATGGCCACTTGATTTTTGCATTACTTGAAATAGAGAGACACAGAGCAATTTACTGCCCTCCATCCATCAGATTTCTATGATGTTAGAAGGAAGGCTGCACTTTCCTTTGAGATGGGAAAAGAAGACGAGCAACAAGAAGCAATCTGCACCAAAGGATGCCTGTTTACACTAAACTACAAATGAATGCCATACTTCTGAGTTTTACTGAGTCCGAAAAATGAGGGGTTAGTAACTCATAGGGAAGAGAAACAGCTGACTTGTTGTTTCAGGTAAGTCTTCAGCAATCAATTAATTGCCTGATCAATGCAGCATGATCTAAGCAGCTTAATTGAAGAGAATTAGTACTTAGGAAGCATATATCTCCAGAGGGGGACCACTGCCAGTAAAGTTAACAGCCTTTGGAAATACAGCTGCCTAATTTGATTTAGGAGGGAAAATGGTGTGAAACGAGATATAAGGACATCACAGGTAATTGACATCCAGAATGATACCCTTCAACAGAAAGGCTTCAGGCTGAGAATTTATTGATACCCGCAGACTCTGGTGGCAAGAGTGCTAACACATACATGTTCGCATTTGGAACCCAACAGCAGGAAGCCATGAATTTTTTATCATGCCATCACAAAGTTGAAGCTGATTTTTCCTGAAAGGAACAATGCTCTTTTAAAGAAGAAGGGGACTGATGACATTTTAGTGTCACCAGGGTTACTGAAAAACTCATCTTTCTCTTATATATATGAGCTAATCTAAATCTACTCTCTCTTAGTTTAAAGCCATTTTAAAAAGCAAGTAGAAAAGTATTTTGTATGTATTTTGGGGTTCGTTTAACTCACCTGTCCCACTGGGCTTCCAGAAGACTTTTTCTGGGCAATATTTAGTTCCCTATCTGGTTATTCTAGAGTTAAAGATTCAGCTGCATAAGCAGAAGTGCGTCTGGCCTGAGGAAAGGGCAATACTCTCTAAAATTAATATACCTTATATTCAAATAGGGCTGTGATTAGTGAGTTAATGTTCCACAGGGTACATTAGCAAGACGCTTTTATTGGAGCTCTGAAAGTGGGCTTTTTAATTCTGCATACATCCTGCTTGCAAAGGATGCCTTGCAGTCCTCAGTCCTGTATCTGAGCTAGCCTCTACTTTCTAGAGGCAAGAGCATGCTTAGAAAATCCTAGGCATCCCATGTCCTAACTCTGAAAACACCCAGAAATGGCTGCACAATCTGAGCCGACAGGCTTTTTCCATTTTCATAGCCCTTTGTAGAGACTGATTGACTGATGAACACTAAGAGGAAGATCACAGAATCACAGAATTGAAGGGGTTGGAACGGACCTCGAAAGATCATTGGGTGCAACCCGCCCGCCAAAGCAGGCTCCTTAGAGCAGGCTGCCCAGGTAGGCGTCCAGACAAGCCTTGAATATCTCCAGAGAAAGAGACTCCACAACCTCCATAGGCAGCCTGTTCCAGTGCTCCGTCAGCCTTACCATGAAGAAGTCCTTTCACATGTTGGTGCGGAACTTCCTGTGCTCTATCTTGTGATCATTACTCCTTGTCCTGTCCCCACAAACCACTGAAAAGAGATTGGCCAAATCCCTCTGTCTCCCACACCTCAGGTATTTATACACATTGATGAGATCCCCTCTCAGTCTTCTTTTCTCCAGGCTGAACAGACCCAGGTCTCTCAGCCTTTCCTCATACAGAAGATGCTCCAGGCCCTGTATCGTCTTTGTGGCCCTCTGCTGGACTCTTTCCAGGAGATCCCTGTCTTTTTTGTACTGGGAAGCCCAGAACTGGACACAGTACTCCAGGTGAGGCCTGACTAGGGCAGAGTAGAGGGGGAGGATCACCTCCCTTGACCTGCTGGCCATGCTCCTTTTAATGCACGCCAGGATCCCATTGGCCCTCTTGGCCACGAGGCCACAGTGCTGGCTCATGGTCAACCTGTCATCCACCAGGACCCCCAGGTCCTTCTCCTCAGAGTTCCTCTCCAGCAGGTCATTCCCCAGCCTGTACTGATACGTGTGTTTATTCCTTCCCAGGTGCAGGACTCTACACTTGCTCTTGTTAAACCTCATTTGGTTTCTTCCTACCCATCTCTCTAGCCTGTCCAGGTCTCGCTGAATGGCAGCACAGCCTTCTGGTGTGTCAGCCACTCCTCCCAGCTTTGTGTCATCGGCGTACTTGCTGAGGGCAGACACTATTCCCTCATCAAGGTCATCGATGAAGATGTTGAACAAGACTGGACCCAGCACTGACCCCTGAGGAACACTGCTAGTCACAGGCCTCCAGCTAGACTCTGCAGCACTGATCACCACCCTCTGAGCTTGGCCAGTCAGCCGGTTCTCAACCCACCTTACTGTCCACTCCTCTATCCCACACTTTCTCAGCTTTGCTAGCAGGATGTCATGGGAGACAGTATCAAAAGACTTGCTAAAGTCAAGGTAGATGACATCCAGTGCTCTCCCCTCATCTACACAGCTGGCGATGCCATCATAGAAGGCAACGAGGTTGGTCAAGCACTACTTCCCCTTTGTGAATCCATGCTGACTACTCCTCATAACCTTCTTTTCTTCCAATTGCTTGGAGATGGCATCCAGAACAAGCTGTTCCAACACCTTTCCAGGGACAGAGGAATGTCAGGCTACACAAGATGTTGTGTGGCCCAACAGTACAAACTTCACTGTTCTTCCCCTCTTGAAGAGATCAGAGCATTTTCACATGTGAATCCAGTAGATTACAGGAAAAGAAATGCATGGCCTCTCTGCAAAACAAAAAATATGTTTTATGGAAAGACAAGCACATTAGTCAGACTTTCATATGGCTCTAGGAGTTGTTAGTAACTGCTTGAGCTTCACAATTTGAAGATCTGATCTTATCATTATTTCCACAGCACTGCCTGGATTTGTACTTAGACTTGAGCCAGATAAGTAGGTAAACTAGAATATAGATTGTTTGCTTTCATATAGGAATTAATTTATCACCTCATGCAGCTGCATGGCATTTCTGGTTACTTGACTACAAGAATGTGGATACCAAAACATGAATCTCCTGCTTAGCACATGAGCTGCTGCCTATCAGGTGAGGCTGGGTAGTTGTGTGCATGCCCTTAACTCCTGGCAAATGTAAAATTCACATCCCACAGTGAAAAAGCGTTAGGCCAGATTGTATTATTTTGTATTAATCACAGACTAAGCAGGCCATCAGGGAAAGGGACCACAGGTCAGCCAACATACAGTGATGTGTTAAGGTATCACAACATCAATCGTCTATCAGCATGGTGAGATACATGGGGACATAGGAAGTTCCACCAAAAACAGAGAGACTTGCAAATACATCATTTTACTTCTACTTTTTTTTTTTTTTTTAGCCTGCCTTTTAACAAATCTTGTGTGTCCTTTCTGTTCCAGCCATGCTTCACAATAGCTCAATTGTTTTTATCCTTTCTAGTGGTCCCAAGACCTACTGAGTTTTGCATGCTGATATCCAGAAAAAAGAAGCACACTGTATACATATAAAGCCAAGAATATATTATTAGTGTAACTGAAATATTAACAATTTAAGCGTAACAGTCCAGATGTAATTATTAAAGAAAAGAATTTGTTTGCAGCATCACATCACATTTACAATACGTGGTGCCTTTTGCATATGTTAGATATTTGTTCTTTGTCCCCTTTGTTACCCCTAGAACCAGTTTTGCCCAGCTTCAGGTCTTTATTTCTTCAGCAGACCATTGGTGAGTTATTCAGAGCTGTGGAGACCCCAGTGTCAGCACAGGCCGCCTCTCTTATCACCCTATGTCTTTATTCCCTGTACACCATGTCTGGTTTCTTCTCGAGGTCTCTGCACAAGGCTTGTATTTCTCTACACTACAACATTGTGTTAGCACTGTAAAACCATGGTGCTACCACACAAAGCCAAACAAAAGTAAAACAAAATAGCTGTCGACACCTGGTCAATTAGAAAAATTGCTGTTACAGCTACAGCAAGTAAAACAAAGCTCAGGTGGGTCAAGAAGAGTTCAAAGCAAGCAAGCCTGACATGCCTCAGTCCTCTGGCCTTGCAAATTCAGCACAAACTGTGGTCTGTTACTAGTACAGGCAGTACTGTGCTGTAGGTCTACACAGTCAAGAGATGTTAAAGGAATTTTATTCTCAGTCAACAAAATGTATATCAGAACTATTCATGTGGAAAAAAATCAGGCTCTAAACTGACCATGTCAATTTAAGGCAGTCTTCAGAAGCATTGAGCACTGGTGAGACTCATCAAGATGGATCACTCAGAAAAATCCACTCTTCTAGTCAGTTCAGGCCCCCTTTGGGTGCTGATAGCCATATCTTATTGCCTCTAGCTAGAGGTATAAATGAACACTTGTAACGTGCATCCAGTAAAATATAAATGAAAGAAAATGCTCCATCTTGCTTCAATCACCTGGCACATTTTCACCATGTGGATTTGTTGTGGAAGGAGGAGACCTGATGTGCAAGAGTTAATGGCTCCCATTTCCAGCCAACAGCCTCAGTTGTGCAAGCACTTACCAATGTACTTACATCTCACATTCAAGTGGTCTCAAGTGTAGTGGTGGGTTCTTCAAGCAAAGTTAATTAAGAGAGTGAGATAAGGGAATTTGTTCCCAAAGGCTGCCTGATCCTCAGCTCCTAGTGCAAGATGATGCCAGCTGGGAGGGTGAACCCTGCAGCTGTGAGCTGTGCCACTACGTCCTACTCCAAGCTCCATGCCTGAACAAAACCATATTCTCCTCAGCAGGATTTGCCTCCACAGTGGGGAAAAAAAAAAAAAAAAAAAAAAAAAAAAGGCTGAGGATCTTCATTTCTGCATTCTCACAGCCATGCTAACAGGATGGTATGACAAGACAGATCTTGTCACCCTGTTACAGAAAAGGCATCTCGGCTAAAGTGATCGTGTCAGGGCTGTGAGCTGTGTTGAAAAGGGACACATGCTCGGGGCTATCACAAGCCCAGGCAGACTCTAATGTGAACACATTTCCTCAATATTCATCTGTTAGGCTGACTCCTGTCTCAGCACATAAGACATTTCCTGTGGTAAATAAAGGGCTATTTACCCTTTACAGAGCGTGAGGTACTGACTATCAGAGTAAATTAAAATTAAATGGGGCTCAATTAACACTTGTTGCTTTTGCCAGTTTCATTTCTGAACAAATGCACTAAAATTATGACAAACCTGGGATGCAGCTTAAGCAGAAATCAATAGAGAGACAGACAACTCTATTTCTGACTGAAATCACACTAATAGCTTTCTTTCAAAAAAAAACTAGCAGAGGACGTGTGAAATAGGTACTTAAAAACATCCCTCAAGAAAAATGTGCCCTTCAAACACAGATTGCAAACTGTTTTACCTAGCTGTGTATTCCTTTCCCAGGGACTTCCTAACCTCCTTGGTTAATGCATTAAAACATGATAGTGCTTACACAGATCATTTTCATCAAGTTGACACCAACATACCACTGTGTCATTGTGATTATTGTTCAGCTGAACCTTGTAATCTTTCCTAACCGATACCAACCTCAGCAAAGGACCCAGACATTAAAACCAAATAAAATTACCCTAGCCTTCATTTGCTTTTTAACCCATAACCAAGGTTACTTTAATCTTGCTGGAAGGGATGACCTCTTTTTCTCAGCCTCCCAACACTTGAATTCGGGCATGTGTTTAATGTTTTCCTGCCTGTATTTCTGCATAATTAAAATACTTCAATATGGTCAACAAAGTTAATGATTTCCGTTTATCTTACATAAACTGGCAGATGTCCAGTAATCACCCACTTGTGTCTACCAGCAGTCCCCATCTCTTCTTTCCTTCTGCTTTTTTTTTCCACCAGACAAACCCACTGGAAGCTGAACCCTGATATTAAAGCAGATAGTAAAACAGCAATAAATATATTCTCAGGAAGCTGTGGCTGTAAGGACTCCATTGCCTACAAATTCTATTGTAAATTATGCATTGCTGTTTCGTATCCTTGACATTTTTAGTAAATGCAATAAAACACCTTTATAGAGTTGGAAGGAACTGCATGTCAGCTCAAGGAAAAAAAAAAAAAAAAAAAAAAAAAAAAAAAAAAAGAACAAATGAAAGACATAATTGTTTTATCTACAATAGATTTCTTTAGTAGATTACTACTGAAATGGACAGACTTTTTCCCTGTCTACTAGACAGGATTAAAACCTGGAAGGTCCCACGTTTCACTCAGCCAGCCATTAGATTAGAAAATAAAGTGCAGGAAGGAAAACCAAAGTAAGTTGCAACTGCAAAGTTCAGAGCTACAGCAAGGAGTTATATTTGCCACCATTTTAAAAGTAAACAGAGATGCGAGGGTGGGTGGGTATCAGTCAACAGCTCTCCAGGGGTCAGTTGGCATCACCTGAACCCCCAGAAACTTTTCTGTGCCAAAATCCCAGAGTTAAATTAAGGCTTTGAGCAAGATAAAATATTACACAGAACCAGAGGTAAGAACCTAGCTAACAGACAGACCCCTAGATTTCTAAAACATAAGAAAGCTGTGCTCTGCCTTCCTCTGTGATCACATGCTAAAGGGACTTCTTATTCTTACAGTCAGAGCTGTAGTGAGGTCCTATAAAGGAGATATTTGTTTTTGCAGGCATGATGTGATGTTGCATTTTCACACCTCCTGTTAAATACAAGCATCAATATGACTGCATCATTTCCAGCTCCCAGATAACAAGAGCAAAGTCAGCAGCTCCAAAACCAGATCATTGCTTTTTCCTTTTACTTAGAGTCTTTTTGGTTTTGCTGACCTTGGAGTAAAACAAATTATTAGATTATTACATGTTAAAACAGTTATTTATGTCCTCACTGAAGTAACTGTGTAATCAGCCAGAAATCCATTCTTCTGGGCCCTAAAATAAACTTATAATAAAGTTCAAATTGTGAAGCTCGTAATGAACATTAGCTCTACTAGTAAAAATTATACCTTGAAGATGCTTTCTTCTGTTACTGTATAAATAAATATACATATATATCCTGACTTCTTATACAAAGATCCTTCCAGTAACTTCATCCACTCCTAAGGAATACTTCTGGCCTGCACTTCTATCCTGGCTTGGAGAATATAGTCTCTGAGACATGATAGCAAGAATTAAGTCACACTAATTAAAAATTCTCCTGGTCCTGAAGAATTTTCACTCTGAATGTTCACAAATAAAACCTCCAGATCTGAATGACACAGTGGTGCCTTCCTGAGTCTGCAGACAGACTCAAATGAAAAACTTCTGTTGCTACAGGATTCTTTATGGTACTTGGGTAAGAGGAATCCTGATTCATTCAGGAACAAGAGCATCTTTTTAAGGTGGTGCCCGTGAAAACTTCACCTGCCCTAATGCTACTCAGCTATTTCGTGCTACAACCGGCATGGTTTTTGCAAGGGCACAAATTCACTTCCTCAGATCCAGGCCAGCAAGATGCAAGCAAGCTGCTACCAAGCTGACCCTAGAGCCCCATGGCAAGTGGGTTTAAAGACGGGATGGCTGCATCCAGCTGAAGTAAATGCAGGACAGCAGGAGGGAGTTTGCAGTGTGAACAAAGTCTGCTCCTGGCCTGATATTAATCTTAAAACAATAAGTCAGTCTGCACTGAATTGTGCAGACATCTTCCTGCTTTGCTGTTGGACTCCAAACCAGCTGGACAAGCCAGCTCTCATTCAAAAACATTGCATTCATTGTAGTGCTTGTCATATTAAACTAATCAGCCAGCTGGTGAATACATGTTTGTTCACATCCACCTGGCATTCAAGTCAGATGGATACCAGGAGGGAAAGACTTGGCAGGTCCAGGTGCCCCTTTCTGCACACCTCCACACCCCAGTTTTCAGATAACTATCCCACGGGGAGGCTCACCCTAACAAAAACAGACCATAAGCCCCCTTTGCTGTAGCAAGATTAAAGAAAAATTGCTCATCCATCATAGCTATTTTCAGAATTAAATCAATCTCAAGTGGTCCTAACAAACTGTAAGTAGTCAAACCTGGAATTTTTGATGTCTAGAGTCACTTGCCAGTGGTTTTGTTTTGCACATCTATTTTTTCCCTTGAAAAGGTGTGTTTGATGACCTTTGAGTCTCTGTTCCTTGGATAAAATTAATGCCCTTTATTTTAATTGTCATTTTCAATTGCTTTAAGTGTGTGTGTTAACCAAGCAGACAAAAACTGATTATTTAAATCAGTTTTTACTTCAGAGAAATGTGTTTTGCCTTAAAATAAGCCATTTGGAATTACCACTGTCTGTGCTAAAGTCTAAACTAATATAATTATGTTCATTTAAATTAAACTAAATGTTTACCAATGAAATTTTCAAAGAAAGGCAAACTGCTGAATTGGTTGAATTTACTGACTACATACCAGACACTAGAATTTGCTCAAGTTATAAAACAATTTTGACATTTGGACTCTCTTTTCCAAGTACAAAGGGACTATTAATTTCTGTTTAATCAACTTTATCAGTTCAGTAACAATTTCTTTCAAAATATAGATAGAAAATATAGAATAGTTACTCTTCTTCCTCTGGTTTGAATAAAAGAAACTATCAGAGCAAATGATACTCAGTAGTTTTAAAATCTTAAAAGGCATGATGACCAGAAATAATAAAGTTTGCTGAATAATTAATGATAATACTTCATTTGTTTATTTAAAAATTTGTTTTGCATACATTTTTCATTAACTTTTATTAACTTTTTTCCTGATATATATACCTCACTAATAGTTTTTTAATAAATTAACTATTCAAATGTTTCTGTACATTTAATTGAATTTTAAATCTATTTAAATGTAATTAATAAAAATTGCACATAAAACCTTAATCATCTAGTGCCAAGGGAATGTATCATTTATCATCTTATACAGAGAAAATGTGATTTCTGAAAGATCAGAATACATATACATTAAGCTAAGTTGCTACCTACAGACATACCAAACCTTACACGTATACAGATGTATACCTCTATGCATAAAAGGGAATACCTCTGTATCTACACGTATATGGCGTATGCACATAAATATTGTGGCAGCTAGCAGAAAAATACCAAATTTATTCTAAATTCCAAATTCTATTAATTCCCCAATCAAGATGTTTTAATGGTTATTCATCAGTAAGGGATAACCTGTCTTTGGTAAAATAATTATAAATTGCAAACAAGATTATAATAGATTATTTAACTCAAGGCTCGTCACTTAATGGTTTAAATTATTATTAGAATTGACAACTTACATCAATTTGAATCAAATTCAGTCAGACAAGGACATTTTTTGTCATGATAGTGTTCTAAAAGACTTACAGAAAAATGAATTAGAATTTTATTTACTCAAAAATCAGCATTCAATTCACAACAAAATAATACACATTATGTAGAACATAGTCTCTTTGTGTTAAAAGTGCTGTGTAAAGAAAAAAAATAATATTATATATATATATATATTGGTTCAAGTTAACATATTCCATAGCCAGGAAGCGTCATGGTTCCGAAGACCCCATTTTCTAAGTCCTCCTTTGCCTTATTCATGATGAAATATTTTCTACATAAAACGTTATTTAATACTTATTTTCCATTAAAAGATAGATCAAAGGCCAAATAGGAGAATTTAGAAAGAAGTTATAACCTGACTTTTCCCAGGCTGCAGTGGAATAAAATTATTTATTCAAAATAACACTCATCAGTTGTGCCTGTACCCCAATCCAGACCTGGAACAAGTGTTCAGATCTTTAACCTCACTTTCATATCTTGTTTTCGGAACTTTTCTGCTTAAAATTAACTCCCATGATCAGCATTTGACTAGACATGATACCATCTGCAGGTCTTGGCTCACATGCAGCAGCAAATCCCTGGAAGTGCCAAGTGGATTTTTGATGTCTGCCTCCCCGCTGCCCCCACAGGTGCCCCACCACACCTGGATTTTCAGCCTCTGAACAATGAAGGTTCTGAATAACAACAAAAATAACAGACAAAAAGAAGGACATTTGCCATGTTGTGCAACAAAGGTTTGTCTTAGGTCTTGTATTACCACTGTGAGAGACCTGTATGGTGGAAGACAGAGTATATTTAATAAGCATGTGGCACTATGCTGGCATGATAAGGCCCATAACTTCGGTAGGAATAATCAACAGTGCTCACATAAAAGGGGAGCAATGAGTTACACTGAGGTTCTCTAGAAACAATCTATATGTTGTAGATTGGCAGCCAAAAGGACCAACCATACCCTGGGGTGCAACAAGCACGGCATTGCTAGCTGGGCGAGGGAGGGATTGTCTTGCTCTGGTGTGGCCTCACCTCAAGCAATGGGTGCAGGTTTGAGCACCACAGTATAAAAAAGACATAAAACTACTAAAGAGTGTCCAAAGGTGGTGAAGATGGTGAAGAGTCTAGAAGGCAAGACACATGAGGAGTGGCTGAGGTCCTTTGATTAGTCTGGCCCAGAGCAGAGCAGGCTGAGGGGAGGCCTCATGGTGGCCTGTAGCTCCCTCACGAGAGGAGCGGAGGGGCAGGCACTGAGCTCTGCTCTCTGGGGACAGCGACAGGACCCGAGGGAATGGCATGGAGCTGGGACAGGGGAGGGTCAAGCTGAGTGTTAGAGAAAGGTTCTGCACCCAGAGGGTGTTTGGGCACTGGGACAGGCTCCCCAGGGCAGTGGTCATGGCCCTGAGCCTGATGGAGTTCAAGAAGCATTTGGACAACGCTCTCAGACATAGGGTCTGATTTTTGGGTGGTGATGTGTGAAGCCAGAAGTTGGACTTGATCATCTTTGTGGGTGGCTTTCAATTCAGGGTATTCTATGATTCTACAATTCTAGTGAATCATCATCTGAAAATGTCAGCAGTAGCATGAGCAAAGCAAATGGTAGTAGGAGATATAAGCATGAACATCCTCCCTGAGAACACATGCCATGGAGATGGCTTTGGCTGGCTTGTTCTCTCCAGGTTTTCACCCTGCACTTCAGGAAAGATGTGGGCCCTTGAAAAGGAAACAAAAAATAAATAAAATGCCTGAACTCAAGAAAACAAACCTTAAAGAAGAGACAGGGGACATTTAGGCCAAAGACAAATGAGTGTGGTAACCAGTCCACCCCAAATTTCTAATCCTTCCCCATTCAGGACTCAACTTCTTAGGAGCTGCAGATATTCCATCCCTCTCTTTCTGTAGCACTGTTAATTCAAAGCAAACTACAGAGAAGCTAAGGTAAGATTTACTTGATCAAACACAGATATTACAGTGCAAACACATTTCAGTCTCCTTTGCTAATCAAAAGACGGAAATTCAGTTCAACCTAAGCAGAAGGTGCATATTTGTTCCTAAGATGCTTGCCCTACAAATGCATTTAGAGACTATAAAGGAAACCCAGCATGATTAGCTTGGGTGTGGATCCTCAAACAGTACATATTGTCTGAGTAGAGATGAATCACACCCTAAGTTATTAAGGACAACAGTACAAGAAGAGAGTCTCTTTAACCTACAGATTTTGCAGGATTATGTCTGTAAACAGAACTATATTTTTCAGCTACAATCTGAAAAGTATATATTCAGCTATGGTAACACATGAAACACTTCCCATTTTCACTACAGCTACTATCAGTATCCATTAGCCTAAATAGAGCAAATAGAAACAATGACTTCTTGCTGGGACTAAAAAAGAAAAAAAAAAAAAGAAAGAGAGAGAGAAAAAAATCAGGTTGGGCAAAACACATTTTGGGGTACATTAAACACAGCATGGCCAGCCAATCAAAAGATGTGACTCTCCCATTAAAGTTGTGTTGGTATGGCCTCACCTTTAATGTTGTGTATGATTTGGGATCCACAATATAAGAAGGATGCTAAGGTACCTGAAAGCCTCCAGAGGAGGGCAGCAAAGCTGTAAAGGGGCTAGAAGGCATGTGCTGTGAGAGGCTGAGGACACTGGATTTGTTAAGCTCGGAAGAAAACAGGTTGAGGAGTAATCTCACTGCTCTCTACAACTTCATGATGAGGGGAAGTGGAGAGGGAGGTGCTCATCTTTTGCCATGTCCTGCACCTTTGCTGGGCCCTGCACATTGGTCACAACAACCCCATGCAACGCCATAAGCTTGTGGCAGAGTGTCTCAAAGCTTTCTGTTCTGTTCTATTCTATTCTAGTTGCCCAGACAGGCTGTGGAGTCTCCTTCACTGGAGATCATCAAAAGCCACGTGGGCACGGTCCTAGTCAACCTGCTCTGGTTGTCCCTCCTTGAGCAGCAGTGGGATCATATGGCCTTGTCCCTTCCAACATCAATTATTTTGTGGTTGTGTAATGAAAGAAATAATTCCCTAGAGGATCTCAAAGCCATACCAGTATTATTAATGTCTTTCATTTAATCAGTTGTGGCTTTAACTATACCCTTAAGCTGGGTATCTTCTTTGTATTTGTCCAGAGCCAGAGCAGTGGAAGAATCTCAGTATTCTGCTCAGAAGGGAAAGAGAATGGTTCAATGCAATCTAAGCACTTTGTTTCTTCTACCTTGCTTGCAGTTAAAATTATTAACATTGCACACTGTTTTTGAAAATATGATGCAAGAATATCCATGTGCAAAATGAATGTCTGCCTCTGGAGTCATCTTCTGGGCATTCCCACTCACTGAATACAACAAAGCTTTAGCAGATCACCTCCCAAAAGCAGCCTTTCAGCTCATACTGCTGAACAACCATCATGACAGCTCTCCTAATAGATAGCTTTGTAAGTGTACCCAGCGCTACACAATAGGTGAGCTGTGCCACACAAATTATACTGAGTTATGTTCTTTCTGCAGATGACTATAAAATTATATAGGCCTCTCTCCATAAGGGACTTAACTTGCCTTCTGCAATGAACACAAATGTGTGGCATGAATCATGAGGACAATGATGAAACTGATTCCTAATAGCTAATTGCTTCACAAGGGAGAGATCACCTTTGTAGGGGAAAAAAAAAAAAAAAAAAAAAGACCTGTAAATTTAACACAAACCATCTTTAAGGCTTTATATAGAGCTGAGGAGTGGATTACTTCTCTGATACAGTATTCTGCATCCTTTCTTCCTAATGTCTTGCAAACAAGCCAGACAGCAGTTTTCCAAGGTCAGAACATATCTCAACTGCACCTAAGTTTCTTCCAGGACAACGTTTCATTCTTTGATGCAACAAAAAGTGAAAAATCTCCAAAATATATTTTTTCTTCGGTTCCCTGTTGTTTTCCTTTTGTTCTTTAGCCACTTGAGGGAAAACCTGGCCACTGATCTCTCAAGCTTCAGTGCTAGCCATGGTTACCACTTGTGTGTCTGGCCCTGTGAGAGGAGGAACAACAGCAGAGGATGATCCTAAGGGACTGTGAACATCATTGGAACCTCTGTTGACCCTCTCCACTCAGCAGTCCTGCGTGTGTGTAGACTTGGCTTTAAACTATTATAAGCCATGCCATTAGAAAGCAGTATATTTACCATTATTCTTCCAGCTGTGTGCTTGAGTACAGTATCAAGATTCCCATGCCCTCACAAAAAAAAAAAAAAAAAAAAAAAAAACGGCTTCTTCCTTACTGTACTGGATCTGGTGGTAAAACCACCACATTTACGGAAATCCATTTCCTTTAAATGATGCAAAGAAAGGCCTGAGCTGAATTCCATTGGTACATCTATGGGACTTCTGAGAAATAAAAATAAATAACTTTAGATGTCAAGGAGCAGAGCAACTCCAAAACTGATTACTCAAATTTAGAATGGCATACCATCTACCCTTGCCCGAAGATTTTTATACTTAATGTCTCTGAGTCAAGTGGACTATGAGACCAGAGCAACAATTAAACACTGGTGAAAGTGTTTTAGCAACAGCAACATCTTTCAATACCTTTAGGAGGAGACTGGTACTGAACATAAACTTTTCCATCATATATTCTTTTAATAATAGCAATTGCTGTATTTCCAGTTTTCCAAATAGCACACAGGTAGGTATGTTGGCACGAATTTGGCTAATCATGGAAACTTTCAGTGTATTAAAGACACATGAGGGACCTGGCACTGTTCCAGATGGAGTGCATTACCAAGATTTTTATGGGGGTCCATCTACTGGCAATTTGAGTGTATTCCTATTTTGGATGTGGAGAAACTAGAGAAGGATTTCAGCAGAATCTGCAGAATCAAAATTTCATGCTTCTATTACAACTACTCCTTTCACTGAAGACAGCAACAAAAAAAAATTTATTCCTTTTCACCACAACCACCTCCTCACTCAGTTTCCTAGCTGATTTTCTTTGAAAATTCCTGCTGATTTAAAGTCATGTGACTCCTTTTTACGTTCATATGGCCATTTCTTGAAAAAGAGCATAAAAACCTCCTCACGGTACAAACCCTGCCATTCGCAAAAGCTTCTCTTTTCCATTTTATGAGTGGACATTATTTTCTGCTCAGTTCATTTTCTTAAGATGAAGAATGGTTCTGCCTAGTCTTGGATTCAGCTGCATGAAAAATTACTCAACCTGAAACTTCGTTTCCATTCAGATGTGTGAAAAAAAATGCACTTGCTTTAAAATAACGGTGGTCTTTGTATATACACCAGCTCAGGAAGCTCAGGATCAATCCATGATCTATTTAATCATATTTAAAGACTCTTTTCTCTTTGTCCTGCCATAGCTTTTTTGTGCTACTCTAATTTCTCTTTTACTGTGTACCGCAGGCAAGTCTTGTCAGCATTATTGACATCATTTGGACCTACTGCACGAGTACATTCATTTTGATGTGAATAAAGGATGACCAAACATGAAACAAGTGAATTGCACCAGAACTGGGTAATGGTCTCAAAAATATTCCAGCAAAGCAGTAACCCTGCTTATTCTGTGCTCTGAAAGAGGAAAAATAAATTACTTCAGTTTGTTTCTATGTGTACCAACCATTATATTTTAGCAGTATCTTTAATTAAAGAGCATTCCATAGAAATCTGCATAATTCTTACTATATCTGGGTACAGTGCCTGAGTATAAATGTGACCTCTTCCTAACGTAATTTCTCCGTTTGCTGTCTACAGCGATATTGTTCATAACTTTGTTCTATTTCACTGCCTGAGACTAGCAGAGAAGACCTCAAGAAAAACAGTGAATTTACTGGAGAATAATCAGATCTACACTGTGTAAAAGAAATGGACATTTAACCATGGCTATTTCCTCAAGAAGATAGAATTCTTTGTAGGCAGAAATTGTTCCAATACACTGCTATATAGGTTGTTACTCATGAAAGGAATTATCTTACAAAGGAAGCACTAAAGCAGCATTCACAAAGGCAAAGCTTCATTTTTAGTAAGGTCAGTTTGCTCTGGGCAAAGTCACAAGACAGTCTTTTCCAGCTTTTGTAGGATGATATATCAACACCACATCAGTCATGTGCATAGAAAATGTACAGTTTGGGTTTATGTGCTGAGGGCAGGTAATTTAGCCAAATCCCCATCAGCAAAACAAAACAAAACCAGATAATATCTTCAATATCTTCACAAAGCCTACAAACCCAATGGCTTATCAGAGCTCTGTATAACAAGATCCTGTGGCTAAAGGAAGAAGAAAAACAGGGTATGAATGTTTTCCTCTGACAAAGAAGATAAAGAAACATATCTGCTGAGGCAGCATTTCTGCAGTTTTCCACAAAATCTTCCAATAGCTGTAGGATCCCCAGCTTCTTGAGGACCACAAGAACACCTTGCTCAAAATAGAAGGCTGCACACAGCATGTTGTCAGTTCAGTGTTGTTGCCTTTTGTACAGCAAAGGTGAAAACCATTGGTGTAAATACTCAGAAAATGAACCAACAAGAATAAAAACAACAACAACAAAAACTTTGGCGGGCATTTAAAATTGTAGGTGAAAGTCTATGTTTAATATTCTGCACGTATTAGTCCTGCGTGTTCTGACCCAGCTGCCTAATTTTATGTGGATTCTGACGCTTTTCATGTCAAGCTCCATGAAGCCTTTTTGGGAGTACAGTGACTAGATCATACATGCTTACTTTGTGATGGGCTTAATGTTTGTTCTGGGTGGTTTTTTTTTGAGGCAATGCTCAGCCTTCAGAGCTTTCAAAGCTATCTGTGAGGATGCATGTATTGGTGCTAACATCCTTGACAAAACCTTGTGAATGGAACAGAGAAAAAAACCAACACTACTAGTGTCTCTAGCAATGACTTAGTTTTAATAAGCTTTCTAGAGATGCATGTGATCACAATGTGACGTACATCCAGCACATTGTTTTTACATGCAAAAAATCAATGAAAAGGATTTCCAAGGTTGGAAATACACAGTCAAGGCAGAAGAACAAACCTCTCCTGAGGCTGTCACTTTTTGTGACAGGTTTTGTGGGCTGATAAAGCCTGATGACAAGACAGTGTGCTGTGGTTTTTATTAAAGCATACTTGTCTTGTCAGTACCCTTGTGTGGGCTGATAGCTTTCTAAGATGACCTTCCAAGCAGAGGCTGAGATACAAGCTCTACAAGCCAAGAATGTCAAGATCTGTGATAACGTTCAATTATAGTACCTTTATTTCCATTATGGCTAATGTCTAATGTAGATATAATTGATTTGTCTTCTGGCTATTTTTGCATTCAACGGCACTGTTGCTCAATAGTTCCACTCTGCTTGGCTCAGTGAATAAGCTTCTTGCAATACATGCCTTGGACATGCCCTTTATTTGAATAAATATTTCTAAGTAGACAGACATTATTTCTACATGTGTTTTTTAGAACTAAGTACTCCTGGTGCTCTTCTAAAATCAGCTCAGAGCATGCTACATAGTCTGTACAGAAAATACTCTCCAAGAAATAACACATTTATCCAGGTATTTCAGAAAATAAGTTTACAGCTTTTTGGAAAGGTCTCCGCAGAACGGGACTTTGTCAGAAAAGTCTGAAGTATCAAGATCAAAAGTTTTCACAGTAATCTACATGTTTTCATGAAACATTTGCTCAAGAGAGGTTCTTCAGCTGATTAATTGATCTTTTAGATGAAGAATAGGCAAAGTGAAAGGTCTTCTGTCTGATAATATATATATTACAGAGTATTTATATATTATTAGTATGGTGAAGACCCAGGCTGCAGCCTCTTTCCCTACAACTTAATTCAGACTTGGAGTTTGACCTTGACTCACTTAAATGTCAAACACATTTTACAGATATTGGAAAGTGGCACCATCCACTAGCATGGATCCTAAACATCACAGTCTCACATTACTGTAGCCAAGGTTGCCCAAATCCTTCACATCTCCAGCCAGTCCTTCCTTGTTCACTAGTATAAGGTCCAGCAGCACAACTTTCCTTATTGCCACCTCCATCACCTGTGTCAGAAAGTTATCATCAATGCCTTCCAGGAACCTCTTGGATGGCTTGTGCTTTGCAATGTTGCTCTTCCAGCAGGTATCGGAGTAGTCAAAGCCCCCCATGAGAAATTCCTCACGTGGGTTCCTCAAATGGGTGCCTCAGAGATTCAGAGAAGGAAACACTGCCACCTCTGTCTACAGACAAGGAGCTGAGGTGGCAAGAATACCCAGATCTTATTCTTCACTCTTGAGAACACTGGGGAGTTCTTTGCCTCCAAATTATTTCCCTGTTTGCATCCACAATCCAACATGGACTGGAAGTTCGCATGGGCTGCAGGTTAAATTAAGCACCCATGGACACAGCTTCACTTGCAATGTTTTTTCAAGCAGTTCAGCAGCTATTGCTGGTAGAGAAGCTCCAAAGAGCCCAGTGCCTACAGCACTTTTGTGACACAGCATCAGTGGTCCCAGGCCTGCTGTTGTCCCATCCACCCTTGCCAAGATAACATTAGAAAGAAAGGATTTTTTTCCTTTTAGAGATGCCAGCAACATTCCTTGGAGAGCTTTGAGTTGCATATTACAAGGACAGAAAATATTGACAGCCACTCAGAAACCAAGCTGAGGCAAGCTCCCAGTAGAGAAACCACTGTTGCAGCTCATAATCAGCTTAGGAGTCAGGGAGCACAACTATTGCATGCAAAAAGCATACTACCATGAAAGCACAGATGCTTTATATGGCCGTGTAAAAGCCTGCAAGGAAGTCAACCAACCCAACCAATGTCTTCAGCTTTGGACTTCTCCGCTACTCTCACTTACAGTTGGATTTTTCAAGGCTCCCTTGCACTCTGTGCTTTCCAAGTGGCTTAAACACATCAGAGAATATTCCTGCTTTGGAAAGGACGAATACAAGGACAGCAATAGAACTGCACTTTCCTGAACAGAAAAAGTTGTTTTTCTTAGGCTGGACAAAATTTTAATATGTGGTATCTACCATTTCCTCTACATACAACTGGTGCTTCAAAAGAGGCAGGAAGAAAATGAACAGCCAGCAGATCCTTCCCACTAAACTAGCCATGCTTTCTAAAGTGTTCTCTGCTATTAGCCATGGTCAGACTGCAGGGTAAGGACAGAATGTTCTGTACAGATAAAGTGTCAAAAATTGCTCAGAACCAATCTTCATATTCAAAGACATATTTTCCTTTAATTTAGCCATTCTGAATGGCCTCCGGTCACTTGAAGACATTGAAAAGCACCAGAAACGTAAAGAATTACAGCATTTGCTTTAACCATAGAAGCAATTAACTCTCCAGCAGTGTGGAAAACAGCTTTTGAGCTGTATTTATTGATGCATAGATTTCACTGTAGTGTGATATTTGAAGACAAATTGCTGTGCCTATAATTAAGACCGTTGAGGAATTGGCAAGTGAAATATAATGATGAAAGACCAGCTCAAAGGGCAAGTGAGTTAGATTGGTCAGGATGATACAATCTATATGACCTCAGTGCCCTATTCCTGCTCATTGATTTCCCAATTAAATATAACTTTTTATTCAATCAGTTAGAATATACTGCAGGTTATTGATGCACTACTAGTAGGAAAAAGCAATGAAGTAAAGATAAAACAGTGGGTGAGCACTGTCTCATTTTAACATTTTATTAACCTTAATGGGGTCATGATGAAGATGGTGTTATTTGCTTGGATCTTTTCATCCTTTTTTTCATCTCTGTTTTTCTCTTTTAGTTTAAAGTGAACTTATTCTGCCCAAACCAGGGCAGCCAAAGCCCAGCCCAGGGAGATGCTCTCCTTTATTTGAACTATGCTGAAATTTCATTGTCAGTACTGCACCTTCACCCCATCGCAGCTAGATTAGAGACAATCTAGGTAATGCAGAGACAATGAGAGGTGTAGAATAGTTTCTGTATAAGGAGAAATTGAATAAACTAGGATTTCACCTTGGGGGTGGGGGAGGGAAAGATAATTACGGTATGATAATGGTTTATGAAATAAAAAATATATATATTAAAAAAAAAAAAAAAAGACACTGAAAAAGTGAATATAGCTGCTTAGCCCTGAAGAACTTAAGGCATCATCTGCAGAAAGGAGCTGGAAGAACTAGAGAAAAAGATTTCCAGAATGAGTACACCTGCATTTGGAAGAATTTGGCTAGTCCAGAGCATTGCCAGAGATTTGTGGGTTTGTGAGAAAAATACTTTTTACTAGCTTTCACCTAAGCTGTAATCAGGTTTGCATGAAAAATGCTTGCTTTATGCCATTGTTTAGAATCAGACCCTCAAGGAACTGAACCTTTTTTTTCTTTCTTTCTTTCTTTGTTTTCTTTTTCCAGAATAATAGCAGACACAATAGAATAGCAGTTACTCACTTTTCCACTTCTCTCTGAACAGTGTTTCATTTGCACATCCAATGAGCTGGGAAGACGATTACATACTACCACCTTGTTTTTTTTCAGGTGTGCTCCAGCTTTAAGGTGAGGAAACATCTTCTTTGTATCAAAAATCAATTTCCTTCCAGAGAGCAACATTTTCAGAGATCACAAATATTGACAGGGTATGTGCAGATTGTTATATCCTAAGGACCCAATCTGTCACAAGCTCACATTTGTGCGCCAGGTATAACAGTGTTGAGGTCAATGGGACTGCCCATGACAGATGAGATTTAGAGTGGAGACAAGCCAGGCCTCAGGGCAGTGATTTTATTGGGAGTCTAGGCAAGATGTAAAACCAGCCCTTCTGTTCAGGAAATGTGGATTGTGAGATCCGTTGAGTTTGGTCTTTATTGAAAAGCTGCAAATATGGACATAACAGGGAGGAGCCCTCTTTCTCACTGTTCCCATCCCCATTCCCATGACAATACACACAGTCCATCTCTAGTATAGACATGGAAACCAAAGTTCTATATTTGTTGACAAACAAAAATTCTCCCATGTGGCTGGTGACAGGACGAGGGGGAATGGGCTAAAGTTGCTCCAGGAGTTTTTTAGGTTGTATCTTAGGAAGAACTTGTTTACCGAGAGGGTTGTGAGACATTGGAATGGGCTGCCCAGGGAAGTGGTGGAGTCACCATCCTTGGAGGTCTTTAAAAGACGTTTAGATGTTGAGCTTAGCGATATGGTTTAGTGGAGGACTTGTTAGTGTTAGGTCAGAGGTTGGACTCGATGATCATGAGGTCTCTTCCAACCTAGACAATTCTGTGATTCTGTGATTCTGTGAAACACACAAAGTCAACACAAAACATTTTGCTTAGAAGCTTCACATCCTTTCCAGACTCTTCCTGTGGACAATGCCTTCTACCACTGACCCACTGTCTAGCGATGTTATTTGCACACAACTTCATTATCACAATAACTGAAAAACCTACCATGCATTAAAGGACTTTACCTTGTATTGCTGAACTTCCACACACAGCTCTGTATTTACTTCCTTTATTTATTCTCACGCTTCATATGGTTAGATTTGGACCAGCTTCTCAGGATCTTCAAGGAACTTAATGTGAGCAGTAATTCTGCTATGCTCAGTAAAAATATTGTAGTTGGCTCTTCTGTAGGATCAGACCTCCATTTAGATAGATTTGTATGTCTCTGCAGGTCTCTGAAGCCTCGAATACTAAAAATTTAAGATGCCATTTTTCCTAGTTATTTTCATTGGAAAATAGACAATTTAAAAATCCAGAACATTATGTCAATTTGCTAGTTCCCCCAAAATTTGCATTTGTTGGCCACATCTATAGAAAAAGCAAACACTAGAAGCATCAGGCAACAGAAAACAATCTCATGTGATGGAAACCACATAACTCTATTGACTCCAGCTGACCTATGCCCCTTGGCATCATGAGGGACCTGGCTCCAAATCTCTCAGCATGTTGTTGGTTAAGCCACTCTCTAAAGTTCTTACAAATGGTTGGTGAAACTTCAGAGTGAGAAATAAAAGAAAATTCATAAGCTGAAGTCAAATGTCAAGCATCTGTTTTTGTTTTTTGTTTTTTTTTGACTAATGGCAAATCACATTAAACAAAGACCTGGGGAGGACCAGAGGACCACTGGGAGTTTGAAGAGTCACAGTAACCCAACAGAGCACTGAATTGCCTACCCCTGTGCCTTCCAGAGAAGAGTTAGACCTGGTGTGAAACCCTGCAAGAGGAGGTAGCCAAAGAAAACTCTCTCCCTGGAAAGCTGAGCAAACTGAAAGGCATTGTTTCCTAGAGAGGGCAAGACTTATTATGGGAGGCTTGGGGCTGGACCAGAGAAAGGTTCTCTCTAGGCAGGAGGTGCTCCAGGCACGCAGCACAAGTTCCCCTATGGCCCGTGGAGAGGCCCGTGGTGGAGCAGGCTGTCCCCCTGCAGCCCATGGGTCCCACATGGAGCAGATCTCCATGCTGCAGCCCATGGAGGAGCCCCCAGTGGAGCAGGTGGATGTGGCCTGGAGGAGGCTGTGGCCCATGGAGAGATGGAGAGCCCCTGCAGGAGCAGGCCCCGGGCTGGAGCTGCAGCCCGTGGAGAGGAGCCCACGCAGGAGCAGGGGGCCAGGGGGGAGCTGCCACCCACCCATGGGAGACCCATGCTGGAGCAGTTTGCTCCTGGGGGATGGACCCTGTGGTACAGAGCCATGTGGGAGCAGTTCCTGAAGAGCTGCAGCCTGTGGGCAGCCTCCAGAGGCTCAGTTTGGGAAGGACGGCATCCCATGGGAGGAGGGACCCCATGGGGAGCAGGAGCAGAGAGTGACCGTGAAGGAGCGGCAGAGACGAAGCGTCAGGGACTGACTGCAGCCCCCATTCCCCATTCCACAGCACCTCTCAGGGGGAGGAGGTGGAAGACAGTGGATGGGTGGAAGGTGTTTCTAGTTTGCCTTTAGTTCTCACTGCTCTAGTCTGCTAGTGATAGGCAATAAATTATATTAGTCTCCCTATGCTGAGTCTTTTTTGCCCGTGACAATAACTGCTGAATGATCTCCCTGTCCTCATCTCAACCTTTGAGCCCTGTTCCATCATATTTTCTTTCCTTCCTTTGAAGAGGGAAAGTGGAAGAGATTGTAGTGGAGTTTAGCTACCCAGATGGGTGAAACCAGCAGAGTGTCTCATTTCTGCATTCATAAAATGAAGGTGATAGCTCAGATATATCATAGAATCATTCAAGTTGTAAAAGACCTGTAAGATCATCAGGTCCAAACTTTAACCTTTAAGCACTGCCAAGTCCTTCATTAAACCATATCACTAAGCTCTACATCTACACATTTGTTGAAGACCTCCAGGGATGGTGAGTCAAACACTTACCTGGGCAGAGTCCAATGCCTCACAAACCTCTCAGTGAAGAAATTTTTCCTAATATCCAACCTAAACTTCCCCTGATGCAATTTAAGGACTTTTTCTCTTGTCGTATCACTTAGTGTTTGGTAAAAGAGACTGATCCCCGCCTCACTATAGCCTTCTTTAAGCTATTTGTAGAGCATGATAAGGTCTCCCCTGAGCCTCCTCTTCTCCAGGCTGAACAACCTCAGCTCCCTCAGCCACTCCTCATAAGACTTGCTCTCCAGACCCTTCACCAGCTTCATTGCCCTTCTTTGGACATGCTCCAGCACCTCAACATCCTTCTTGTAGCGAAGGGCACAGAACTGCATTGAGCATCACTGATAGTCTTATCAGTGGAAACTTGTCAAAAATGATGGAGCTACAAATGCAAAAAAAAAAAACTAGTTATAACTATATGCTTATTCACACTATTCTCTAGATCCGGTGAATCAAAAGCTGGATAGAAGACGAACAATTTTCCCAAGTAAAGAAAAAGAAACATTTCTGCTCAGTGAACAAATCAGTAACTTTACACACACACACACACACACAAAAAAAAAAAATTAAAAAAAAAAATCATGGGACACCATTCTACCATCACCCTTATCAAAATAATGGGAAACTACTTATCCAAGTTTTCCACTGCAAAGAAAACACCCAATATATCAGATCCACAAGGACACTGGAGTGAAGGAGTGAAGTTAAAATGACTAGCTTAATTACCTGCCATAATTTATTGGACATAGACAACTGAGTCCATGGTTCTCCAAAATTAATTCATGATGACCTTGAAACAAAGATGCTGTGAAGTAGTCAGACTTTCTTTTTTTTTTTTTTTTTTTTTTCCCACAGGTAAGTTTTTAAAAGTTCTTAAGACTTGTTAAATATTTTCTTGTGATAGAAGAGGAGATAATCCTTCACAGAGCCTTCAGATCTCATCATCTGAAATCCAATTGTTTAGGAGAAAATGTGATCCATGTTCATACCCTTTTATTCCCCTCAAAATGTATTGGTTCCATTTATAAAAGGTATTAAATGATACCAGGGTTTCAGTCAAATTCACTTACCCATAGAAGTCTACTGTTTAGATGTTTATACTGCAGCTAGTCATCCCACATCCCCTTTGTGAGAGGCAGAAGCAAACAGGCACTTTATCTTTCTGGTGTATAGCAAATATTTAAAATAGCTCAGATTAAAGCAACTATTTTCATCCATTTACTCTCAAATGACTCAGTAGATGTCTACATTTGATAGTGCTGATGGATCCCACCCCATGCAGTTGCCCCAGGATTCACAAACATCTCTCATGGACCTGGCAATGAACTCAGCCCTCCCAGGACTCACGCGATGTTACCCCATTACTAACTTCAGAAGAGAAAATGCTACAGATTCCTGGGCTTTCCTATTGAAGCAAAGTCTCTTCTCATTTGAAATTGCTGGGGAATCCAACAGGCAGAAAATTTTGAAGAAGAAACAGCATGACAGAAAGAAACCTCTTCTGGGGACACACTACAGAGATATCTATCTACAGAGTGAGTGTTGAAGGAGATCCAGTCCTTCCAAATACTTTTTTTTTTCCCTCTCTCTGCAGTCTGTTGTCTTAGAGAGATTTTAACACTTTAGAGCTTTGCTTTATGAAAAAAAAAATGTCCAGGAAAGCTACTCTGGAGGACAGGAACCAGACAGGTACATGACTAAGGAGGTGGGAAGAAGCAGTGCCACTACTGCATTTTGTTGCAGCATTTTCTGACCCTCTGTAAATACAGGCCATTCAAAATACCCAGGTGGATGATTGCTCTTCTACACGATCTTCCCTTGCAGACTTCCTATTCCAAAATAAGAGTCTCTGTTCCTGAAAACAGTCTGTTCTGCAAGCGATCTAAGTCTCTGAACCAAAGTAATTTCACTCTGAAACAGGAGTATCCCCACACTGACCTACTCCAGGATTAATTCTTTAGGAGAAATGTTCTGCTGAGGTTCCCCACTCGGTCATTTGCCATCAGATTTGTGCACTGAAAAAACTTCCCCACTTCAAATGAAAGCTGAATGGGATTTTCTGATGGCTGTATTACAGCTCTTTACACAGTGATTCCACTGGTATGGGAAACAAATGGTCTGTGATTGCACCGGTCATGTTTTTCATATTTTTGTGCCTGTCCTCATTATTTGTGGAGAAAAACAATTCATATACAGTCTTCTCAGAGACACAGCATTATTCTAATTTCTTAAAGTTTTTCCTTTGATGCCACTAGAGCTTTAACAACTTGCAGCACTTAAGAATTTGCCTGTTTGCATTTTGCGTGGGTCAAAATAGTGAGAGAATAAGTGTGAAATGAGTCAGTATTTTTCCTGTGATTAAGTGACGTACTTAGAAAACTCCCCTGGCCATAAACCAGCGAGATCTGAGCAGTTCTCCCTGCAATGGACTCTTTCAAAGGAATCATGTTTCCGAGGGGATCTTTCCTTAATTCAGTTCTGTCCATTCTTAATAGCTCAGCCCCATCACAGCATTAGCACAAACCTTCTCTGATTTGAATGTGTCACGTCCACGCAGGGATCAGCGTGATTATCCGGCCTGGGGTCCTGCATAATGATCATCTCCTGTAGAAGTTTCCTCTGTTAAGTCCAGTATTCATGGCTGAGCTGTAACTGCCTGCAGAGAGAAATAAAATCGTGCTTTAAAGACATACAAATGACCTAATACAGCCCCTAGCAAGGTATTCCAGTACCTAAGCATTAAAAACATGTGCCTTATTTCTCCAAAACGCTGCTTATGTAATGTTTGACCGCATTAGGTAGAGACCATGATCAAAGCACAAATGAGCTTTACACCGCTACATGGTGTTCTGACTTGGCCTACAGAAGTTTCTTCATAAGAATATCAATTTTTCACTGAATCTCCTGTATCAGCATTCCTAGAATTGGCTTAGCTTTACATTTCTCTCCCAACCCCTTGCTATAAATAGCCGAGTCTCATATATCATTTAAGGAGAATAAAACATTACTCCTTGCATTCATTTATTTGATTTTACTGCCTTGCTTGTATGTTAATCAAACCCATAAAGTGCTGAGGTGCATAGGTGCCAAGTAAAAGTCAATATTTTACCGTGAACCTCATTTATCTACATTAGCCTGAAACAAGGTAGATCTGTAAATTTGGACATTATTGAATTTAATGACGAAGATCAATTACAACATCTCTGACATGACAGGGATTTGTCAGATGGGGAGGAAAATCATCACTTCTTCCTCAGGAAGCTTATAAATGCTGGCTGGTTGGGCCTGTCCATCTCTTCCAGTGGACTGATGTACATGAATGCTTAAATAATAACAGTTGTATTTGAAATACAGACCCGGCATTTAAAAGGAGTTTAAAACATGGCTAAGCTACAGCGAGCCCTCTGAGGGATTGCTTGGCAGGATTGGCTGAAGTACAATAAATTAAGAAGAAAAAAAAAAAAAAAAAAAAAAAAACAAGTCACTTCAAGGGAGAGATCCACAATTTGGCTGCAAACTGAAAGCAATTCTGAACTTGGACTGTGACTTTTCTGGTACACAAATACAAACCACAACCATTTTAGAGGCACTCTGATAGTACAGATTGTAAATTATAAAGCTCCCCAGAACCACAAGTGCTGCTTTTCTGAAGGACACTTGGGAACACATGGACAATAACCTCCTCTGATGGAAAGTGCTGTACGTCACTGAAGTAAATGTCTAGAGACTTGTAACACCTCCTACCCATCCTTCAGCCTTGTGTCCTTTCTCCAGCACTGGGTAGGAAGCACTACTTTTCAGGTTGCTAATGCACCATCCCCTTGGTGAGCTGGATTGGAGGTTGTGTACCTCAAAGGAAGAAGGATTTGTATTTTTCAGTGTTTTCTTAGACTTCCATCCAACAGCGGATGGGTACCATCAGAGCCTTTGATCTTACCAGAAAATGAGCTCAGCACATCTCAGGATTGGCCCTGTATCTCAATGTGTTTTCACCCTGATGGTCAGCTAAATTCTAACACAGTCATTCTCCCACTCCCCCTCCTCGAAGGAAGAAGGGAGAAAACATGATGGAAAAGGGCTCAAGGGTTGAGATGAGGACAGGAAGATCACTCACCAATTATTGAGACTTCGTCTCAGTCTTCACTAGTGATCAGGCTTCCCATATCTCTTGAGTCCCCAAACCTCTAAGTAGGGTCTGGGAGATCAGAGTCCCTCCCACTGTAAGCGAAGAGCAACTTCAAGACCTCCTGATGCAACTTAACAACTACAGATCTATGGGCCCTGGTGCCATGTATCCCAAGGCCCTGAGGGAATTGGCTGATGGAGTTGCCAAGCCTCTCTCCATCATATTTGAAAAATCATGGCAGTCAGATGAAGTCCCTGGTGATTGGAAGAAGGGAAACATCACTCCCATTTCAAAAAGGGTAGAAAGGAGGACCCAGGAAACTACAGACCAGTGAGCCTCACCTCTGTGCCTGAGAAGATCATGGAAAAAATCCTCCTGGAGGCAATGTTAAGACACATGCAGGACAAGGAGGTGATCTGAGACAGCCAGCATGGCTTCACCAAGGACAAATCATGCCTGACCAATCTGGTGGCCTTCTGTGATGGAGCGATTGCAACAGTCAACAAGGGAAGACCTTGTCATCTACTTGGACTTCTGTCAGGCCTTAGACATGGTCCCACATGACATCCTAATCTCTAAATTGGAAAGAAATGGATTTAAAGGGTGGACCATCTGGTGGATAAGGAATTGGCTCCTTTTGATCCCTTTACTCATTTCAGTACCTAAAGGGGTCTTATAAAATGATGGAGAAGAACTCTTCACTCAGGTAGATGATAGGATGAGGGGGAATTGTCTTAAACTAAAAGAGGATAGATTTAGATTGACATTAGGAAGAAATTCTTCACGGTGAGGGTGGTGAGGCACTGGCACAGGTTGCCCAGAGAAGCTGTGGATGCCCCATCCCTGGAGGTGTTCAAGGCCAGGCTGGATGGGGCCTTGGCCAACATGATCTAGTGGGTGGCATCTCTGTCTGTGGCATGGGAGCTGGAGTCAGATGATCTTTAAGGTCCCTTCCAACCCAAGTCATTCTATGATTCTATGATTCTATACAGTATTTTATCTGTTTAAAACTAATCCAATTTATTTTGCCCAAAACAGCTTTGGGAACACTTAGCAAGTAAACTGAAGAAGCAGAAACCTTTAACAGGTGGAGTGATGAACATCTTAGTCTGCGAAGAAGACACAAACCTGTGGAGTCAGCACAGCTGAACCTTGAAAAGTATGTTTGGACAATACCTTTGGTTGTTACCCGTCCAATAAATCCAGAGAATGTGACTTGCTTAACTGTGACTGAATTCAAATTTCTTCCTCAAACAGCTGCATGCTACTTTATTTTTATTCATGTATACAGGAAGGAGGCCATGCAATTTTAGATGAAATAGAAATAAACTGAGGCTAATAACTTCAGTAAAGTCAGACATAGCCACCTGAAGTGTTTAAGAAACACCCATGCTTGGAGAGCCCAGACGGTAAAGGTCTGAAATGAGGTTGTATAACTTAGAGGATTTTTTATAAACAAATAGAGATGCCTTAAAAAATAATAATCATTATACAGTGATTACAAAAAAGGATATTGTTGTGAAGCTGATTTTAAATTCTAATTGCAGATGAGGAGTTAAGAACTGGGATAACCCTCCAGAAAAGGGTGGCTTGCTTGTAACCCAAGGAGGGTGGCACAGGAATGACACAAATATCTCTGTGCCTGTGTGTGTAGCAAAGAGGGGGGCTCAAAGCTTCTTGGGATTAGTTGCAGAAAAGTGGCTGCAGCTTTGGTAACATTCTGCAAGGGTCTAGCACTGCAGTTTATCTGCTGCATTACCAGTTTTGATCTTGAGGGTATAGTTCACTGGTTGCCAGTTAATTACATCTCATTAATACATTTATGAACTTCTTCATCCCAGTTGTGGCTCAAACTGTTTAAACTGAGCAGTTTTACCCTGAGACAACAAGAGCCAGTCTCAACTTTTGTCATGAACAGCTGGTACTCAGTAGGCCAAATCGTGGTATTTTATCACCATCTGCTGGAGACAAAATGTCATTCACTTAAAAATGGCAATTTAATCTCAGCCTTATAACTTTTGACTTCGTGGACAAAATGTTCCATACCTGTCCATAAAGATTCAAAGATCTTAAAGGTAGCACAGACTAGTGTGGCCTCCACGGTACACAGGTCCCAAAAAGTCTTGTAAGGAACAGCCAGAAATTACAAGAGCTCCTATATTTTCCTGCAATTAATCCCTTTATCGTTGCTAAATCTTCCACCGATGTGTAGTTGAGTGCTGTCACATATCACTGTCATGGCAAAGGCTTCAAGGGCGTTGACAGGTGAAATAAAATTTGCAGTACAGACACTGGTTTCCTAGCACTGGAAAAAAGAAAATAAAAATAAATAAAAACATCATGCAAGGGCAGGAAGCCAGACAGTTTTTCACCACTATCAGAGAAGTGATCCTTTCTCTCACTTGCTCAGAGGGTCTTAAAATTGTTTCTTAAACCTGACAAAATACAGAACCCTTTCCAATGAATGACTAGAAAATAAATGTTATTCTCCTTCTCCTTTCTGCCCCTTGCTGCAACCTAATGTCCTTACAGCTTCCCTCCAGTCTCATCATAACTTCTTTCTCTTTCTTGTACCTCCTATCACACCTAAACAGCAGCACTGAGAGCTCAAGAAATGCCTGGACTTATCCTGCTTAACTTTCACCATACGTGTGGCTTCTCAATTGGAAGGCAGTACTATCAATGCGTCTTCTGTAGTTACTGGCAGCAAAGATGGCCTTGTACAGGACAATTTCTGTCTTAAAGGTGCCACTAGATCCAGAAAGATGGGAAAGAAACTATTCTTTTAATTCAGACACTTCGGGTTGTTGATTTAGGTGGGAAGGCCTCATACTCCCTTGGTTTGATGCTCAACATAGAGGCAACCCCTGGGGAAATTCTGCAGCCCCCCATGAGATCTGTTCAGGGGGGATGCAGCCTGCAGGGGACAGAGCCAGGACACTCTCTAAATTTCTCCTGAGTAAGTACAAACTGGGATTTGTCAAACACTTCACAAACAGATAGAAGGGAGCTTATTTTCACATCATTATTTCTGGCCCAAGGCTACCAAATTGCAAGTCTGTCTTTTTCAACACGTGGGAATTAGGGAGTTTTTAGAGTGCCACCAGTCATACCTCTAACTGCATTTGCTGCCTCTGGATTTTGATTGCATTGCACTGCTATTTTAATGGTCCCAAAAGAGCACAGCTAGTTTGCAGTTAAATTGGGCACTTTGTCTCTCTTTTTCCAGTCTCCAACTAAATATCCAACCTCTGTAGATATATCTGGTAATTCTTTCCTGATCACTACCCCTGTCAAAAAAATGCTCACTGGCTCCAAAAGGGCTAAGATTAGTATCACTTCACCAAGGGCACCAAGAAAGTAGCAACACAACTACTGCGGGCCATTCCCCAGCAGAAGGACAATTAAAATCTCTTTCTGGAATGACCTTAGAGTCACTGACCCCAAACCACTCAACATGGTGTTTCTGCGTGCTCCATTTAGTTTTGTTCCTCCTCCATGCTATGAGGCAGCCACTTCTTCTCCATTACATAACCACATCCCACCCACCACATATTTTCATGACCCCAAATGCCCTCAGCCCTATTACCTGCTGGCACCTGGGTGTCTCCACACAATCTCATTCAATCTCTCAAGAAGCAGAGCTCTGAGATATCTCAGCTACGTAGAAGAATCAATTCTGGAAACGTCCCAGGCCTGTCAAGTCAGGGGAAGAGGTCAAGGGCCCACTTTTCAGTATCATCTGATCTCACAGGGATGACAAAAAGAGCTTAGGTGTAGTGTAGCAGAAGGGGAAAAAATATTTGTCCCTGCAAAAAGAGATGCAAAGGTCTAGTGACAAGAGCAAAGAACTGGAATAACTGCAAAATGAATAACTCTGTAGGCTAGGATTCCTCGGGATCGAGAAGATGTTTTTACAGTCATGACTAATTTGAAGACACTGAGCCCATGGTACACAGAAATTACTCTTTATTCTGGAAAATGGTTCCTGCCCACAGCTCTTGCTCACCAACTCACTGCAACCCCATTCCAAAACCTGTAGATGCTGCAGGTCTGTGTGGTCAGAGGGATGTGCTTTGACACACCAGGCACCATCGTATGGGTCAATCAGGACCCAACGTGCCCAGGGTTTCTCTGCGCTGAAGTGTTGTTTCTTACATTGAGCTGCTATCTTAATACTGGCTGGAAAATACTTATTGCACGTGCTTGCTCTATACGATCTCATTTTGCCTCAACATCACAGGCTGAAGAGGAAATCAAATTGTTGCACAGAAAGTGCAACAAGTTTTAGGCAAGTACTGCAGAATTAAGTTTAAATTTAAAAAGAAAGTAAACTCCTGCCTCAGCAAGAGCACACGAGAGTCCTGCTGAGCTCAGGCCTGCAAGATGGGGCTGCCCTGTGCCTTTTAGACATGGTGTAATCTCAGAGGTCTGCAGTAAATTGGCAATGTGAGATGAGCTCTTGCCTAATTAGCAGATTTCTTCTTGTGCCTCAGTGACTGCACACCAGAGCTTGGCCACCCTCCACTAATTTGCAGCATCTCAAGCTTTAAAACACTTTCTTACATTCCAGATCAGCAGGGCCAGCTGGAGGAGCACCTGCCAAATGGAAGAATTCACTTGCAAAAGTTCACATCCAAAATGAGGCCTGGGACTGAGGCAGTTCTGCACCAGTGCCTCAACACCTCTCACACCTGGGCTTCTTGCTGAATCCAAGAGGTGAATCAGGCAGAAATATTTATTCCATTTTGCCCATAGAAATAACAGGGGGCTAGCACCAGGACTTTTAATAGATCTTGTGTTTGTAATTCCCATGCATAAACACGTCGCAAGGCACCCGTTGGTCACTCCATCTGGCAGCAGGCACCAAGGCTTTTTGATATTTCACATTTTTTATGTTTCTTGCATTTGAATGGCAACACAACCCTTTGCTAACAACCCTGCTGCTGCACAGAAGCTGTCTACCAGTGCTAAGCCTGGCTGCAGGAAGGACCCCAACATTTCCTTGAGGGTTGGGTCTAATCACAGATTTCCGAGACCAGAACAGCACACTGGCACAACAAAAAGGAGGAAGTTTTGTAGATACATAAATACTAAACCAGGTGTGATTAAGAATGACTTACAACAGAAATGCTAAAACAATTATGAGATTGACTTACAGCAGGAATACTAGAACAGGTATGATTCAGATTGAGGCATGAATGAGAATATCTGCATTAACACCAGAAGAAACCATAGAACAAGATTTAAAAGAACGGCTTCTACACAAAATGCAGAACATTTTTCCCAGTCAAACTAAAGAATGATTTGTTTCCATCCAGCCCAGACAAGCCTGTGCTCTGATGCCTGGGAGAGGGCAAGCAACAAAGCTTAAGAGCTTCTCTGGATGAAGAACGTGTTGCAGTTTAATAATTACTGCATTAATTTGGGAGAGAAGTGCCCCCATAATTGAAGTGCCCTGTGTCCTGATGTGTCCCTTCTCACCCCTCCAAAGCTTACACTCTGTTCATTCAATATTTAATTTCCTGTCAAGAGAATGTGGATATCAATCCAAAACTTGAAATATATTTTATTTAAACACAATTATCATGATAATCCTAAAGAAAATATGCCTAGACAAAAAATTAATTGTCAGTCAACAGTGATAAATAGTAATAAGGCATATTAGTGATCATATTAGTACAGCTTTACAAATTCAAAGAATGAGCTAATTTCCTTGCTAGGAAAAATATAAGAGGTGACAAGCAAGATCTAGGAGTGTATCTAGTGTCTGATGATATTCTTCACTTCAGTCTTGTTCATATCACATTTATGTAGCTTGCAATACCTATAGCATCTTGCTCTTGTCCTGTGGGCAAATCTTCTCCAGAGCACTGAAGAATGAAGACAGGTGTTGAGTGTTAGGTATTGGGAGAAAGGCAGAGAATTACCACATGCTAATTTCAACCCATACATTCTTGGTTCTGCTTAGGATGACGTGTCAGTGGTCTCTGTCACACAGTACAGGCCCCTCGTGTCCAAGCTAATGGTAAGGTAGAATTCATAGAATCACAGCATGGTTTGGGTTGGAAGGGACCTTAAAGCCCATCCAATTCCAACGCTTGATGAGTGTTTCTCAAGCATTTCTCAAGCATTTCTCAACACTTATCGAAACAGAGATTCACGTTAAGGCTGTAACCTATACAGGATAAAAGATGTGTATGCCTTAATCAGTGAAATGCTTTAAGCTGCTTAGCTGATACCCAACTTCCATGGTGCATGCCATGGGGTGAGCCACCATTTATACAGCACATATGGCAACAAAATAAATAAATAAATGAAATCACTTAGTCACATTACTCAAATGACTTCCCCTTGTCTGACACCACCCCACGACTCCAACCACTCTATCCAGGCCCTCGCTTTCCCCCTCCAAATGCAAAGAAACCCCTCTCCACCCAGATATGCCGCAGTCGCCCCACACACTCGTGGGGAACAGACTACAACTCCCAGCGTGCACCGCGCCACGAGGGCGGTGAGGCCGACGAGGCCTGAATGGGCGCCCTGAAGCGGGCGGAGCGAGGGCTGATGGGAGATGTAGTTCTCGGCGCCCAGGCTTCACCCAGTGTGGGCGGGTAAGGGGCAGGTCTCAGCGGCACTTGTTCGCTTTAAGCTGCAGTATTTGTTTCCTTCTGCCACTCCTCAAGAATTCTTAGTCATTCAATATTAAAATTAATTTTATAGAGCTTGAGTAGGCTGAGGAAAAAGTGCTCAGCTTTTAATTTCCCTGAAGGAACATGTCAGATGCAACCCTGAGGAAAATAGGCAATGATGATGCATGAAGCACTTGTTGCCACAGCTATTCAGTTGTTGTTTTACATAAATATGCCCTTTCAGTCACTTAGATGCTCATATCCATGACCGGTTGGCTTAAACTAGCCCGTCCTATTAAATATTCAGCATTATACCTGGTAACAACACAGGCAAAAATAAGATGCTGCACCTGCTGTCCCTGGAGCAGGCACACATAATTTTGGGAGACACCTTTCTCCTCTTCTCCAGGGCATCATCCACGCACTCACTTGCTGAGCTTTGTTTGTGGAAATGCTCAGTTCTTGCTGTAAAGGTGAGACTTGAGGAGAGATTAACCCCTTTTTGCTTCCAGGCACCAGATTTCTGCTGGTACATTGGCTTACAGGAGGAAGAACAGCTCTCTTGGATTCAGAACAGGGGCTTGCCTGTATTTATTGAGAGAGGCCTGAGAGGTGGGCCTGTGCAAACCTCATGAGGTTCAACAAGGCCAAGTGCAAGATCCTGCACCTTGAGCAATCCCAAGCACAAATCCAGGCTGGGTAGAGAATGGATTGAGAGCAGCCCTGAGGAGAAGCACCTGGGGGTGCTGGTGGATGAGAAGCTCAACATGAGCCAGAAATGTGTGCTTGCAACCCAGAAAGCCAGCCATATCCTGGGCTGCACCAAAAGCAGTGTGGCCAGTAGGGTGAGGGAGGGGATTGTCCCCCTCTGCTGTGCTCTTGTGAGACCCCACCTGGAGCCCTGCATTCAGCTCTGTGCCCTCCAACACAAGGAGGATGTGGAAATATTAGAACAAGTCCAGAGGAGGACCACGAGGATGATCAAGGGGCTGGAGCACCTCTCCTGAGAAGACAGGCTGAGGGAGTTGAGGTTGTTCAGCCTGGAGAAGAGAAGGCTCCAGGGGGACCTTACAGCAACCTTTCAGTACCTACAGGGGCCTACAGGAAAGCTGGGGAGGGACTCTGTCAAGGGGTGTAGTGATAGGACAA
This sequence comes from Netta rufina, assembly GCF_964035555.1. Taxonomy (NCBI): domain Eukaryota; kingdom Metazoa; phylum Chordata; class Aves; order Anseriformes; family Anatidae; genus Netta; species Netta rufina. Next base: position 6,046,558 of record NC_140123.1, read on the forward strand.
GGGGGAATGGCTTTAAGCTAAAAGAGGATAGGTTTAGATTAGATGTAAGGAAAAAATTCTTTACTCAGAGGGTGATTAGGCACTGGAAGACGTTGCCCAGAGAAGCTGTGGATGCCCCATCCCTGGAGGTGTTCAAGGCCATGCTGGAAGGGACTTTTAGCAACCTGGTCTGGTGGGAGGTGTCCCTGCCCATGGCAGGGGGTTGGAATTAGATGATCTTTAAGGTCCCTTCCAACCCAAACCATTCTGTGATTCTATCATCCACGATCTTGTCCATGGTGTGATCCATGCTCAAGTGAAGGTTCTGCTTAACCACAAGTTTAAAAATACACATATTAAAGAGCTCCCAAATTCTGGGGAGTACCTCTCTGCTTGAGTCTCAGCTGCCAACCTGGAGTTGCCAAAGTCATCTAAATCTTTCTGGAGTAAAATGTCCAGTGGTATTAGAGCTCATGAGTGCCCTTCTCCCAGGGCATCTAGTGAGGACAGTGCTGCAAGCAGTGGACATTCCTCAAAAGCTGAATAGCTGATGGGTTGCTTTCAGTGTTAACAAGACTTGAAGGTACAAAGCAAGTAGCAGGCATCTTTTACATAGAGAAAAAAAAATGCATTAGAGCAGTAATATCTCTTTGAAAAGCTTGTCATTAACAATTATTTGCAGTGATGCTGCTAATTTGGGCTTTTAAGCTTTGATGAATGGCTTACTTAAATGAAGGAGAAGGCTGTATGGCACTTCCTTTTTGTGGAGATTAGTCTCTGTGGATAGTGCTTTTGAAGTGCCCATGCACAATTGATTAGTTTGATGATTAGTGGACAAAGTTTTAAAGAATTATACTGAATGTTATGGACTGTTACTTCACATTAATTTCTTTTCTGGTATTCTGAAGTGACCAAGTCATTGCCAGCCATATTCTTGTGGGAGCTCTGGACTTCTCTGCTTCAATAAATCCTGTTCTGAAAAGAATGATAAAGTGCACAAACCAGAACTACAGGCTGTATTTTTTAGAAGTCCTCACCAGCATCTCCCCGTTGTATATTGTGACACAGCTACTGCAGGAGGGATGTTGAGAACCATACAGAATCACTTTGTGGTAGGGCCCTGTTCCTGGGGAATAGGAGGAATGGCTTCAAACCACGTCAGACTGAGAAGAGACAGGAAACTATATCTCCTACTTCTGCTGGACATTCTTTCTTCCCTTGCTCACTCCCTCCCTTCCTCAGTAAGGACCTTTAGCCTGAGAAGTGCCCTCAGCAAGTTGAATCCCATGCAGATAAAGGAATTAAAATTGCGTAGGGCCAATCAGACTCATCCTTGCAGATAGCATTTTTTGTTCATAAGGCTCAAGTCAGGGCATCAAATCCTCCTAGGAGGATTGTGTAAATACCAGCAGAGTCATTCACCTCTCTGTGCTGCCTAAAGAGCCTGGAGATCAGCTTCAGGCTCTGAATCACTGGTGGGCCAGATGCCTCCTACCTAAGCACTGTAAAACCAGGCCAGCTACCTACAGCAGGTGACTGCACCTTGCACCCAGCATTAACTTGTCTCTGCTCATTCTGTTTAGGCATTAGTATTTTTCTGCTAGGTTCCTTATGGATTACATGAATATTTCTCATATGCTTCAACCAGGAGGAGACACTATTTTAACTTCTATTTTCTTGGAGACTTTTCCCACTGGTGTGAAAATGAGGCCAGAGGACAGTGCTTAGATATAATAACCACCATTTCACCAGTTCCAGCTGATGCCCTACTTTAATGATATGCTGCTTAGTTTCAGTGTTTAGCCAAGGCGTTTATTAATTGGAAAATGTGCCAGGGGTGCCTTATTGCTGTGGATTACCTGCCTCTGTTCTGAGGGTAAGGGTAATGAATGACTACATGATATTGAAGAAATTTCAACACCTATTCTTCCAAGTACAAAGTTTTCAAAATATTTTCTGATTAAGAATAAATGTGTTTGCTATTTCTGGGATTTGCTCATTAACTCTGATAATACTGCATATTTTAAAGTGCAAAATCAAACCAAACCTAATGAAGAAATGAGACCTATGAAGACTTGCCTTCATTTTTCAGAACTGGGTGAAAGACCTGGGATAGAGGTGGTATACTTTTACCTTCTAAATTGAAGTTCACGTGAAAGTTGAGGAAAGATTGCTTTCAGATTATTTAAAGATGCATTAGCCTCCTTCAGTTAATTTTGTTAGATCTAGCTTTAATATTTTTTTTTTTTGTAACTGCTCTGTTTTCTGTTCTGTTCTGTTCTGTTCTGTTCTGTTCTGTTTCTCTGTTCTAAGTGAACAGAGAAACTGGAAATGGTTGTGGACAAACTGTAAGTGGTCTGAGACTTCTCAGGACTGCAGGCAGCTCCAAAAGGGGAACTTGGGACAGAATCAGAGGAGGGGACAGAGCCCAAGGGGAGTGAGCAGATGCTTCCACCCACAAGGAGGTCCTTTTATTTTGGCACAGAACTCGAGCTCTGTTGTTATCCTAGATATATAAATGTCTGTGAAAGGCAGACATAGCTTCCCTGTCCCTTCCTGCTGACACATGGCATTGAAGTTTATCCTATTGCTGTCGTGACCTTTCCCTTTTTTTTTCATACAGTTGAAAGACATTGAGAGGCATCAGCAAGAAGCAGGGGATGATGGAATAGCAAAGAGTCTTTGAATCTGCCCAGGGAGAACAAGAATTATTCATAACCATTCTACTGAGCTGATGCTTGATGTTAACCTTTTTTTTAACTCTCTTGCAGGTGTCTGTGGAAGGTTTCATACAGGCTTAGAAATTGCACTGGTGGAAGCTGAAACTGATGTCAAGGAGGGCTGTGCTCTGACCAAGTGCAGAATAACAGCAGGTTATTATGAAATGGCACCAAAGATCAGTATATACAGTAAATATATGCAGTGTTAACACTTCCTCAGTGCAAACTTCCAGCATCTGACCTGTATCTGTGAGGAAAAATTCAGTTTCGTGGCAATGCAGCACCATATGCTGCTCTGTGAGTAGTCTTGTGGTGCTTCTTGGAGTTTGTTGGCATGGTTAACCAGGTGTGTGTGTGTGTTTTGTTTTGTTTTGTTTTCTGAATAACTTTTCATTTTGTTCTCTTTATTTTTAACACTTTTTATTTGCTCCTAACTACTTTGGCCAGTTTTATCCAGATTAAACACCTTGGATATTGCCTTTTACTTCAACAGCAATGTTGACTTCAATCTCCAGATACAGAAACAACCTGCAAAGGTCCCTCAGCTCTTCACATTTTCACCCAGAAGCAAAAACAGGGTTCTTCGCTAACCCAAGCCCCTCATTGCTGGCCTGCAGAAGTTATGTGAAGGAGCAGAGGCACAGGGTGAGTGCTGTGTGATTTGGGGTGGCACCCTCAGAAGTTCCAGAGAACATGGTAGTGTTTGTGGGCAAGAAGTTGTGATTTTGGGTGTCTTCAAGATGCATTTTTCTTTGAATTTGTGTGACTTTCTTGAGCGTAGGTAATCGTGTAACTGGTTTTTGAGCACTGGGGCAGGTAACATCAAGGCGACGTGTAGAAATAATCCCCTTTTCCAACCCCAAAAATCCCCTTGGTGCAGCAGTGCGAACTACACCTCCCATCATGCCCCGCGCCGCCCTGCCTCGCGCCTTAGCGCCCTGCGCGCGCGGGGCACCCTGGGACTTGTAGTCCTCGCTCCGCCCCCCACACACCACCTCCGCCACCACCGCGCTCCGGAAGCGATCGGGGGCTGCTGAGGGGGCGCGGAGATTTCCGGGGGCAGCCGCCGATGGAGGCTGGGGAGCTGCCGAGAGCCTGAGGGGGGCCGGGGGCCGCCGCCGCCGCCATGTTCGGCTGCCTGGTGGCGGGCAGGCTGGTGAGGAGCTGCAGCCGGGCCCCGGGTTCCTCAGAGCCGAGTTGGGGGCGTGAAAGGAGTGTTTTAAGGCCAGGGAGAGCACTGGTCCCAAAGCTTGGGGCTCCTGGGGTGGGGATGAGGAGGGTGGGTGTTGTGCTCTGGCATTGAGCCAGCAGGGTGCTGAAGGTTTATTGTGTCTGAAAGGAAGTGTGGGGAGCTGGGGAGGGGGGGCGCTTCTCGCAGGTAATTAGGGATGGGGATAGAGGGAATGGCCTCAAGTTGTGCCAGGGGAGGTTCAGGTTGGAAATGAGGAGACATTTCTGCTCAGAATGAGCAGTCAAACACTGGGACGGGTTGCCCAGGGAGGTGGTGGAGTCACCGTCCCTGGGGGTGTTCAAGGAAAGGTTGGATGTGGTGCTTGGGGACATGGTTTAGTGGGTGACATTGGTGGTAGGGGGCTGGTCGGACCAGATGATCTGGGAGGGCTTTTCCAACCTTAATAATCCTATGGTTCTGTGATTCCTGTGTGAACAGGTTTCCGTGCTGCTGGGGTTGTGCCAGCCTGGTGCTCAGCAGCCACTGCTCATAGCCTTGGCAGCCTCTCCTGCACCCTATTTTCCGCCTACGCGCATGGGGAGCGAAGGTATTCGGATCCTGTAGGCCTGGGTAGGATTGTGTTCAGTGTAGGTGGAACGAGACTTGTCCCTTTTTAGTATTATTTTTTTTTTTCAGTTCTACTGATGTGTTTGACTTTTATCTGGCTATTTAGGTTAGTATGTTTCTCATTTTTTTTGTTGTATTCCACCCTAGGCATATTTCTGTAAAGGGAAATTCATAGTTACACTCAAAGATGGGAAACACAGCAATGCTAACAACAGTTTTGTTCCTTATAGGTACAAGCAGCTCCTCAACAAGTGGCCGAAGACAAATTTGTATTTGATTTACCAGACTATGAAAACATCAACCATGTAGTAGTGTTCATGCTGGGAACTATTCCTTTTCCGGAAGGCATGGGTGGATCTGTCTATTTTTGTTACCCGGACCAGAGTGGGATGGCAGTGTGGCAACTGCTGGGCTTTGTCACTAACGAGAAGCCAAGTGCAATCTTCAAAATTTCTGGCCTGAAGTCTGGTAAGTAGAGAGAAACAGCAGTCAGTGAAATGGGAGTGTTACTGCGTGCATGAGGGGGTAAATGTTAGGCTGTTTTTTATCAAAATGTTGCTTGAAAAGGCAGATCTGTTTCCAGGTAGTGTCTAGCAGATGTGGTACTAGAAGCATCGGATGAGTTTTGTGGAAGTCTGGCTGTACGTTTATGTTCCTAGTGAGATTTCTCACTTGTTTTATCTTGGATGCAATAGCCATGTCTTCCACTGCTTCTGCACAACCTGAATAAAAATGAGCCCGGACTTTCCTTAGCATGGTGTTTAGGCATTGGGCTAGATATTATTGGAATACTTTCTTTTTGCTACTACTGTTTAGCAGCCGTATTCTTTGTAGCACAGGGAAAGGAGCTGTAAAGAGCCAGGTGTGACATGGTGACTTCAGAAAGCTGGTTGCTTCAGGTGCTGTGTACCGCGTAATTGCCCAACAGAGGGTATCGGCGGTGGCAATTAGGCTCACAGATGTTTTAGTGGTTCTGAAATATAGCTGAGACACAGAAGTCTGACTCTTAAGAGTCAGAGAAGGCTGGTGCTACTTGAATTGTGTTTATATTATTTTTTTCCTAAATAAGAGTGGGATTATTGTCATGCATATTGTAGAAGTAATGAGGCACTCCCATGGCATAGCTTCCTCTCCCTAAAGGAAAGTTGGATGGCAGTCAAGCAGCTTAGAGCTTTTCAGTGGCAAAGCCCTACCCATCTTTTGTCAGTTCCATTGTAGTTCACAGCCTTAACATAAAGATGTTTCCAGATGCTCTTGCAGACCAGTGCCTTTTTGCCCTAATTTCCAAGAAAGAAGTATCTTGCTTTCTTTTGGGTGGTGGTGGGAACGGGAGACCTGTCTCCTTGTGACCTTGCTTGTTCTTTGAACTGTTTTTTCTCTGTCTCAGCATCTCAGTTGTATCAGTCAGCACAGGACCAGGCGTGAGGATGATCTCCATGGCATGGGGTGATGGTGGCTGTGCTTGCTGTGCCCGCCTGTCCTGGTGTTGCCTGCAGCTCATCTCGGACCACAGAGGCAGCCTGAGCTGCACAGCCGTAATTTCCGTGATAATGAAGGGTTGTGCAATGGACTGGAAAGGGGAAACCAGAGCGAGTGATTAGAGAGAGAGGAGTCAGAGAGGCATCCCTGCCTGCTGAAATCTGCATTTGGCTGTCTCAGGCAGACTTTCTGAGCCTGGTGGCGATAGCCAGCGTGTGTCTGTGAAATGGGGGAGGAGGCCAAATGTCAACGGCATGCCCTTCAGCACGCAGGCAGCGTGCCTGCACGTCTCCTGATTCAGAGTGCCTTTTTTTTACTGGTAGGTAGTGGAGCTGTTCCACAGAGAGGCTGAATAAAGAAGGTGAACTGGAGTTTTATCCTCTCCATAAGGCTTGTCAAGGGATTATGTTTGTAGCTTGGTTATTTGGGCTCCAACTTAATCCATTGTTGAGTGCGGGTGGAACAAATTTGTGTCTCTGATTGTGTCCCCAAATGGCCAGTACTGGGTCCAGCGTTGTTTGATCAACAATGTTGTTATTTCCTCACCGGGCATCTGCGTCTGTTCAGCCTGGAGAGCTTCAGTTTGAGCTGCAGCAGTAGTACTTTTTCACTCTCTAATGTCTCTGGCATTCCTAGTGAAATTGCTGTGAGCTTTATCACTTGACACAAGGAATTGTGCGCAGTTCTCAAGCTGTGACTAGAGAGAGCAAGCTTTTTTCTTGGGATCCTGCTGCCCTTGCACAGCATGCCTTCAGAGCCATTGTAGGTTCTGCTGGGTTTTGACTCAAAAGTTGTGTTCAGGTTGCTCTGGAAACCTGTTTGGGAATACCACTGCTGCTCGCTGGTTCTTTGTCACCTTGAACTTCTGGAAGTGTTGAGGTATAAAGAGCAAGAGCATCTCCAGCCTCTGCTGTGGATAAAATGCTTCCCCTTATACGGGAATTATATTAACAAGAGGGATAAATGTTCCAGGAAACCTTTCCTATTACAGACCTTATGTACTATGCATCATGTAGTGATGTATGCAGTTCTGTTTTCTGCTCACAGACGTGACATTTCACACAGTGTCTACATCTGAGGCATGCAGATGGGTGAGGTTTTTGACATCCTTGTGCTGAAAGGTATCAGGGGCTCAGCATCTTGACTCAAGCTCAGATAAAGGGAAATAAAGGATCAAAAAAATAATTTAACAGGTTGCAATTTCTCTGCTATGATGTAGTTTGTTGGGGAGTAGAGAATGTGAATGTGAAAACTGGGTTAGTATTTCAGTTCCCATTAACACGGTGTTCTCCGCATCTGTAAGGTTTGGAAGGCTAACTGCAAGGGCCAGGCATTCGAAATGTGGAGTGTAAGTGTAAGGGTGGCAGAGGATGCTTTTCTCTCCAAAATGGACAAAATATATGGATATATTGTATTATTTAGATCAGGGGTGTCTTTCTAAAGTAGTGATACATTCTGAGTGAGCTGCTTGTTACTTGAGCATATTATCTTTTTATTGTAACATCTTCAGCTGAGAAACTTACAAGATGTTAAATTTCTACCAGCTTTATTGCTGTGGGGATTCTTTAATAATGAACTTGAGCATGATGTTTGTTTATTTGATAGCTTTTCTATTATATTCTTGAAACTTCTATACCTTTTACAAGCAAGCAGCTGCCCACAGCAGGGGTTGAGCTCATACAGCAGTGGCATTTCCCAGAGGAGCAAATTAATAGCACTTAAGAAGACAATCTCTGTTCTTACCAGCCTTGTGTTAAAGTCACATTTGAAGAGAAGGGGGAGTGCTTTGTTTGTGAATATCGCGTTGGATCCCAGTCCTGGGGTCAGGGTGAGGAGTGACACACACCTGGCTCAGCTGAAAGAGGTGCTGGGCTCTGGCTGTGCTTTCTGCACAGGTTGGGCGCCAGCTTCTTCCTGGCAGTGCCTTGTGCTTCCACAGAGTAACGGGCAAGTATGAGATCTGTGGACAGCTCTTGGTTAGCTTCCTACTGCTGGTAGGAGAGCAGAGAGGGCTGCTGAAACACCACTTAGGTGTTAAAAGGATACTTTTCCCACTGGGGTTACTCTAACTGAGTGAAAATAGATGAATAAAAAATCAATACTCCACCTAATAGCATTGTGAGCCCCTAGACCTTTTCCCTGTATTTTCATGTACGGATGCTGCTGAAGAGGGATGGGTGATCAGAGCCCCTTGTCTCTAGCTGCCTGTCATTGTTTGCAGAGCCCCTAGGTGGAGCTGGGGCTGAAAGTGCTGATTAACAACAAGGTGAGAAGGGTCAGGAGTGATAGTAGGAGCTTGGATGGTGCTTGTGTGAGTGGAATGCAATTTGGGGGTGTTCTTCTACCTGGTTCATGTTTTTTTTATGTATCTTTTGCAAAGTCAGAGGTGTTCCGTGGTTATTTCTTTGAACTTTGCTGCCGTTGGTGGTCTGATGAGGCATGGGGCTGCCCAGCTCTCCACAGGGATAGCTCCAAGTCAGTGATGCTGAAGGTTTTTCAGTGCACGGGCAGGTTCACAAGCACCTGGTTTGAAGGAGTGAATCAAACAACTCTTCAGCACTGCTTTGTGTTCCTATTTTTCTGTAATCATTATGATGTGCATTAAAGGACTGGTTCCTGTAAAGAAAGGTGCTATTGTCTTTTACTCACAGATCATAATTTCTGTTTAAGCAATTTCCTTCACAAGTAGCTTTAAAAATATTTATTTTTTAGAGGCTTCCTTAAGATCTGCTGGTTTTTTACAAATGTACCTGTCACACCTTTTCATCTGTTGTGCATATATGTGCTTGTGCAAGTGTTTGGGCTGTGCTTTCTGTATTCCTGTGACAGGGAGATGGATCCCACACCTCCCACCAGAGACCTCGTACAGAAGAAACGTGGTGATTTAAGTAACACTGTCTTCAAATGCATGTCAAGTGTAACCCGTGCTGTTTGTGGCCCTTTCAGGGAAGGGAAGCCAACACCCCTTTGGTGCCATGAACCTCCCACAGACGCCAACTGTGGCCCAGATTGGAATCTCGGTGGAACTGCTGGAAAACCTGGCGCAGCAGACTCCTGTTGCAAGTGCTGCTGTGTCATCAGTAGACTCATTCACAGAGGTATGGTGGACATCCTGCTTTCAAAATCATCTGTGGTAGCAAAGCCTTCAAAATTGATCTTCTGAAGAAATAATTATTTAAAAATATAAAGCTGCCGTGGGTGGTTATGGGACTGCAACCCACCTAATTGTTGTCAGATCATCTGGAATTTTTGAGGTGACTTTTTCTTGTGCTAGAAGACATCTAGTACTCCTCTGCTGCAGAGAATCAGGTTTTGTATGTTCAGTGGAACTGGGCCAGCAGATTATAGTATACATGTACTATTCATCATAGAATCATAGAAGCCTTCCTGGTGGAAGCTGAAGGAAGTTTCCCTGTTGCTGAGTCTGGCAGTGAGTTGTAACGTAACGAGGCTGATTGTTAAACCACTTGAATAGCCTGCAGCAACCAGTGGCTTGCCATGAGCTGGACTTTCCAGCTTTAATGTGGTTTGCAGTTCTGATGGTTTAATTTGAAGGAGGGGGCCAGTACTGCATCACCTATTTGTCACAAAAAGAAAATGTTCCTCCTGGAGCTCCTTATCCAGCTGGATGAAATTGGCCAGGGGGGACTCTAGTGAAGACTTTCAAAATGATTTCTGAACACTAGGTGGATCTGAGGGCAAAACTGAGAGTTAGGATGTTGTGATCTTTTTAAAACTGACTTCCTGGCCTTCATGTATGGACCTTCCTGCTGCATTTTAGATAGCAATGCTAGTTCTGCTTCATGTGGAGTTGCATATCTGCTAAAATTTTGCACAAAAATACAAACTGAACAAAAAAACTTACTTAGGATGTCTATTTTCTGTTTCAGTTCACTCAGAAGATGTTGGATAACTTCTATAATTTTGCTTCCTCCTTTGCCGTTACTCAGGCACAGATGACGCCAAATCCTTCTGAAGCTTTCATTCCTGCAAATGTAGTTCTGAAATGGTATGGAAATGATCTGTAGTGTCCAGTGTTTTTGTTTTTTGTTTTTTGTTTTTTGTTTTTTTCTAGGCACCAAAAGAGCTGATTCCTAGGTATTACTGCCATGCCATCCAGGGAGATGATGCAGAAAAGTCTGTTACTGATTCACTGTTGGTTACCTAAAGTACACAGGCATTCTGTCCACTGTTTATATTTATTTGTCAGTGTCTTCATGTATCTTTTTAATTTTTTTTTTCCCCTGTGAGCTTAGTTGTTTCTAGAAATATCACCCTTGATGTATGTGGGGTCACAGGATGTTGCTGATTCTGCAAGTGCTTCTTGAGTCATGGAGAGACAGAACGCTGATGCCTGTCAGTTTGTTCTTTAGGGCTTTTTTTATGCTTGTTATCTTGGACGTAGCTCCAGCATAGTTATATTGCTTAAGAATATGGAAGGGATGGAGAAATCATATTCCTAGTTGACCTGCTTCTGCCACCAGGATGAAAAAGTTTCTGAGTTGTTTCCCAGGGACTGGGAAGAGAGGGTTTTTAGCAGGAATAGCCCACGTGGTCTGGAGGTAAACTGCGAACTGCAGACAGCCCTGTAGGATGTTTGAAAAATTCTAATATTTTATCCGTTAGCCCTCTTTAGCCTCAACAGTATTAACCCAAGCCCTTTTTCTAAACAGTATTTTTGGGCTTTCTGGACAGTTTGATCATTAGTACAGGTCAGTACGAGTTTGTGAGCAGTTACTGTAAGCATTACGTTTCCTTTGGGAGTGTAATTTGATGCAGATCTCTCCTAAATAGAAGGTAACTTGGCACTCCGTGAACATACGTGGGTGTAAGGTGGGAGAAACCACAGTGAAGAGAGGCTAAAGAAAGAGGGTTATGGCTAGTCGTGCCCTGGGTAACGCTGAATTTAGTTTTGTTTGTTCCAAACAGTGAAGTGAAGTGAGGCATAACTCTGATAAAGCAAACACATTTATCTGCTAACTTGATTACAACCAAGTGGGGAATTGGTTCTGTTCATATGTTTGTTGTCATAATGCATTTAATTATAGCTTCTAAAATGGAGAGCATCTTAGGTCTGCAGTGGACTGGCTGCAATGGAAATCAATTCATTTAGCTTAGAAATATATATTGATAAGCCTTTTTCTTTGTTTTTTTAATTTGAGTGGGTTTAAAACATTCCAGAGTTTCTTCTCTCATTTGAATTGGGTTAAGAATTTTCAGATGTAGAAGTTTTTGTTGTCTTTATTTCATTGGTTGTAGCTTGGGATATCTTTCGGCTTGCATTTGTGCAGATTGAAAGGGGTTTCTAGCTTTTGCAGCTCAAAGACTGCAGGTTGCTGTTTTTTTTGTTGTGTTTTTTTTTGTTTTGTTTTGAGGAAGTCACAAAAATTGTGTGCTTTCCATGTTTTTCACTGCTCTAAGTTAATTGTGGATTCGAACATCAGTTGTCATTTGCATGTTTTTCCTGGTAAGGAAAGCGAAATTTGGAAAGGATATGTGCATGACATAACCATGCGTTAGTTATTTTTCTTCGTTAGATTTTGCTCTACAGTTACTGTGTATAATGAATGTGGAAGCTGGAATTATTTGGCAAGAGGAAAAATAACGGGGACTACTTTCTCTCAAGATTTCTGTTAGAATTGTAAGGCAAATCAGTTACATTGTTTGTTATTTTTTGAAGGCATTTTAAAACACTTTGATTTTTTTTTCTAGGTATGAGAACTTCCAGAGACGCCTGACACAGAACCCCCTCTTCTGGAAAACATAAGCTTATAAATCATGTCATTTGAAGTACTCTCTAACCAGTGCTATTGGAAATATACAGCAGTTAACTTCACTGAAGAATTCTGAGGGGAGGAAAAAAAACGATTAGTCTGAATAGACGAACTTGTAACTTTTATATTACTCTTGAAAATTATTTAAAATTAAAATCTGTGAAAACTACTTGCCTGTGCATTTTTTAATGGAAGCACTGAGAGGAAAATGTAGAACATATTTCTTCCTCCACACAACTGTCAAGGTGTGAGAGAGGGGACACTGGTGTTTACTACAAAAGAAGACATAGGGCTTTTGAAATGACCAAGTACAATTGGTGGGTGACTGGAGATGGTCATAATTCCTTACAGTGGGTTCCGGGTACTGCCTTTGTGTGCATCATCACATTCTCTGCTGCTGGCTTGTCCCACTTCCTCGAGGAGAAGCCACTGTAGAGCTCTCTGAGGGAAACATTTGTACTGCTGAGCTGGAGCTCACAGTCTTGTTCCAGGCTTGCAGCTGAGTCTCACAGCCTACACAAGTTCCACAAATGCTTTATTGTATGGAAATATCATAGTGCAGAGGTGTGGAATTCAATTTTCCAATACCCTGTTATAGGTTTCTACCTTACTATGAGACCCTCGGGTAGTGGATGTTTGTGATGGACTCGCATACCAGTCCTTGGAGATACCAATGGTGAATGAAGTAAATGTGTCTGTGGGTGAGAGGAAGCCTCTGCTCATTGAGCAGTCTGTGTTCTTTCTCCAGGCTCTGAGGAAGGGAATTACTGATTCACAGAATGCTTTGGGTTGGAAGGGACCTTAAAGATCATCTAATTCCAACCCCCTGCCATGGGCAGGGACACCTCCCACCAGACCAGGTTGCCCAAAGCCCCATCCAGCCTGGCCTTGAACACCTCCAGGGATGGGGCATCCACAGCTTCTCTGGGCAGCCTGGGCCAGGGCCTCACCAAATAATGCTCCCCATGGCCCAAAGTGCTCCTTGGAGGGGGCTTTGGGGATAGAGCGGCTCTCAAAAATGGCCAGTTCAAGTCAAAGCCAGCCAGAGCTGGCAGGGGAGGTGGCAGCCCTCTTATGACAGGTGACAGCGGGGGTGGTTGTGACCTCAGGGTTTGTGCTGCCCAACCCTGCTGCTCTTGTGAGAGCTTTTGTCTTGGTCTGCTTTGTGGCCTGAAGAAGGAGGGAGGCAGTGGAGTAGCATCAAATGGCTGTTCTCTCTAGGGTGTAACAGCACAAGAGAAATATCTTTGAGTTTTCAGGTCCAGGTGTTAACCTGAACTAAGGGTATGGCAGCCATGGCTTTGTTTTCCTGGTCCTGGAAAGGGGAGAAGGCATCTGACTGGAAGGCATCTGAAAGAGCCTTGTTTCCAACGCTGTCGTGTCTCACAACCAAAGGTAGGAGCATCTGGAGCTGTTCCCTAAGAGTTTTTATAGCAATGTTCAAGTACAACAACTGTGGTCAGCCTCGGGGCTGAGTGGTGTGCAGGCCTGGTGGCAGATCTCACCACCATGTGGACACCAGGGCAGCCCTGGTGTCTGCCTTCTGCCCTGAGCTCTGGGCCTGGTCTCTAGCAGGCTTCGAAGATGCTGGGCACAGGTTCTGGCTGACCTGGGCTCCTGTTTGGTTAAAGGAATCAGAGCTTTGTGGGTGGAAGCCTAGGGGCTCTCTGACAAGAGATCAAAAGTGGCCATAGCACATGAGAAACCTGTGTGTGCGTGTCCCCAAGTGCCAAGCACTTGCTGTTTTATTTTAACACCAGGCCTGCCTTTGGGGCCTCCAGGAGTTTTCTGGGCTTAAATCTTGGCTTTCATTTTCTCTGCAGAGATCGTGCAAATTTGGGATCAGGCATCTCTTGACGTTCAGCGGCAGCTGGCAGCGGGCAAGGTGATCTTTATGCCTGCTCTCTCCCCTCATACTCTGATAATTTTTGTAGCCTGATTTCCCCTCCCCTGCCAAAGTCACTGAATGCCATTAATGTTACCTAATTGCACTCCCTTTAACTTCTTTGATGTTGTTTTTCTGCTTTAAAATGCAGCTCACAATTTTGCCCCAAAATCAATTTTTTCTGTATATTTACAGGAAAAATAAAGTCCAGCAGATTCAACTGATCCGTACTGTCAGTCTCTGCTCCACACTGCTGGAGTGGAAAGACCACCTTGATCACCCAATCCATTCAGGATTTACCAGAAATGTCAGAAACCCTTGCTCAAGGGTTGGAAACCCTCTAACTGAATGATGTTCACACTACTTTTGCTTCAAATCCTTATGTCTTCTTTTTTTTTCTTTTTTTTTTTTTTTCCCTCTTTTGCTTTTTAGCGTGTCAGGATAGTTGACTGGGGACATTTGCTGTTCTTATGCAAGAGCTGCGTGTGGGAAGGAATGACTGTTTGCTCGTTCGCAGGCCTGTATTTCAGCTGTCCAGCACTGCCAGAAAGATTCTTAATCTGACCTATGCCAACAGAATTATTCCTGGTAAGAAGATCAGGTAAAATCTTCTTTCCCTCTGAAATAGATGTGGGGTGTCCTCCAATGCAATGGCTGATAGCCCCAAAACCTGCCACACTTGCTCATAAATCTATGCTATTTTAGGGTAATCTGATTAATTTTCAGAACATCTGAGCAGCTTTTCTGTTTTTCTTCTTCACTGGAAGCATTTGATGGGCATGGCAACTGAGGGTGGGCAGGGTCAGTGGCCTTAGTATGGCACCTGAAGCCCACCGCATTGCCTGAGGGCCTGGGAGCTGATTGCAATTAGCATCCTAGCTCTACATGATCATGTTCCTCTTGTGTTGCACAGCAGATTCTGCACCAGTTTTCCTATTGGACTACACCATGATAGCCCTGGAGACATCAAAACCCCCGGACACTGTGAGGAACTGTCTAAACGAGACCGTGATGTATCTGTCTCGCTGCATCGCGAGTGAACTGAATATTGATTTTGTTTTCCGGGACATGGGCATCCTTTCTGTCAAGCACATGGAAGTCCAAATGAGGTTTTATGAAAAATTTCTTCTCAGCCTGGACACAACGGGAAACATTAAGGAAGTTCTTGGCAACGTAAGTCTTACTGTTCTGGCAGTGCTACGTGTGGGATTTCAGGCTGAGACTCAAGGCCCTGTCAAACTGATGTCCCCTGGTGTGCCATGAGCTGTCTGGCCACTTGGCTTAGACATTGTGTACAACATAAAAGGTGCTCTTCAGATTTCTTCTTATATAATCAGTTGTCTTGATGAAATATAAGGCACAAAAGATGGCTGTGTTGGATCACACCAAGGTGGCTGAGGTTGGAAGGGACCTCTGGAGGTCATCTGGTCCAAGCTCCCTGCTCAAGCAGGAGCACCTAGAGCAGGTTGCCCAGAACCACGTCCAGGTGGCTCCATGTCCCATCCCTGAAGGCTTAGGGGAAAGGGTACGAGAACATGGCAAGTTAATGGTGGTAGCTGTGGCTAGCAACATGTTCATCACCTTGGAATCATCTCACCTCTCTCTGTCCCTGTTGCAGAGGAAGAAAGGGATAACGAGTTGGGTCATTTCCCAGGAAGAACCTGGAGTTCTTGACATCCTCACCAAACCCGACATCCTGTTTCCCAGGTGAGGGTTTTCTGTCACCTTTGACTGATGATGTGAGCAGCCTCTCGACTCATGACAGGCAGCACTGCATTACTAGGATTTTGCTGCTGCTCATGAGGTTATTGAGAAGGAGTAACTCAGCACACTCTGTGCTTATTGCTGGTTGGGTTGAAAGACGTATGTCTTCACTTGAAGTAATGTAGAGAAGTGATTGCTTTTTACATTGCCATCAGTCATGCAAAATAATCAGTCATTAGACAGAATTTGTGGAGCATAGCAAAGAGTGTAGGCAAACTTTAAAATGTTTCATGCATTCTACACTCTATAGGATTCTACATGATGGAAGTCAGCATTCAAACATGTTTGCAAAGTTCCCGTGCCTTTTGTGAGATTTAAGCAAGCAAAGTATATCTTAAATGCCTTTTGCAAGTGTATAGAAGTTATTTTTGGCAAACAGCAAGGCAGCGGGATGTGTCTGAGTTTAATGCTGCACAGTAGCTCTAATCATGACCCAAGCACTGGAGTCCTGTCTTTGCAGATGCTACGATGTTAGTCAGGAAGGGTACCCAAGTGAATGGGAGGGTAAAATTAAAAATCAGAATGCTCTGAGTAGGTTGGAGAGCAAGAGACCTGCATGTCTTCCACATCTACTTTGGATAAGAGATGAGATATGGTCTCCCCTTGGAGCAAGAGTGGTTTCCATTAATCCTTACTGTTAGTAAATCGACTCGAACAAGACCTTAGAAGACATGGACAGGGTCCTCCTTTCTCTCCAGGCACTGGAATCGCTTCCCATGTAGCTTGGTTTCTTACTGAAGTCTTTGAGGGTGCTGCATTTTAAAAATGACGGTCTGCAGGTGGGCTACTTGTAAGATATCTCTCTGGCAGAATGGGATCATCCATGAAAGCTGCAGAGGAAAGTGGTGCCCTTCATGCACTGCATACACATGCTCTTGTTTGCAGCCTGCAGGGCAAGACTGAATATGGAGAATTCTTTCTTAAATCCCTCTGTGAAAGACCCACTAAACCCCTGCAGGAGAAGAAGATGAAAGATTTTTTTAAGAAAAAGCCTAACAGAAAAGGTAATGTCAGAGCAGATTCGTGATAGCACTCTGTGTGTTCTTCTTCTGTCTTGCTTTCCAGGTGCTCAATGTGAATGGTGAAAGGTTGGCGTGGCTTTACTGTGCCTTTCTGGTGAATGCCAGGTGCAAAATGTCCTGTCCTTTCCTAAACTGGTTTGTGCACTAAGGAGTAAACATTTAGGGAGGCCTCCCAGGTTTCTGAATGCCAAGTTCTGTCTCAAACTGGCCATAGTCATGGTGTTTCTCATGGAGCTTGTTATCTTCTGAGGAAAAACATTTGGAGATGATTACAGAAGGCTCCTTACCTGTGCCAAAACAGATCTTCACTTTGCTTAATATTAACTTTCCGAGAAGGTCTGTGGGCTGGATGTGCAGACAGGGCCAATACAAAGCCCCTAGATTATAAAACAAAGTGGCTCCAAAAGAGTCTGTTAGGTCTCTGGCATCTCCCAGCCAACCTTTCACAACAGAGAAAAGATAAAGAAGTGGGAAAAATATTATCCAGGAGCAATACTGATCTGCAGGAAGTGTTGGACAAGTTCCAGTGTTCAAAAGAGCCTAGGACTAGAGGAAAGAGGAATTAATGGCATCAGTGGTGTTTATGGCCTGGGTGACGTTCCTGTGTGACTCCTCACCAAGGTGCTGTTTTACGAGTGGTGGTGTTTTGTGCCCACAGGGGTTCTGTCAGCTCCTCCTCACAATTGCCCTGTGAAAGTGAAGGCAGTCGGCCTGAAGGAAGGACCGGGGCAGAAGGTGAAGAGAAGAGAGTCCTCGGTGAGGTGAGCCTCTGTAGGAAATGGTGGGAGGGGAGTTTCCCTTGGCCATAATGTGTGTGTGAGCTCTGAGGCGTTATGCCCGTCTCACAAGAAGCGACCGGAGGATGTGCATGTAGCAGACTTCCTTTAAAACCCTTGGGATCTGCTTCATTTTACTCTGAGCCTTCTTCCAGTGCACAGCTCTGTTTAGTAACTGAACGGAAAAAAAATGTTCCAGAAGTCGAGGATTACTTTCTTACTCCCTTTTATTTAAATGAACTTACTCTTTTTGTCTTGTGAGAGCAATGTTCAGGATCTAGCAATGTTTTGTGAGAGGGAGGAGAGGTCCAAATGCCCTCTGAACCACTTCTTCATGGTCTCTGTGTGTCTCAGCTCTATTGGATTGTGCTTAGAGGCCAGCAAAGCTCAGAGGTGACAAACCAAGAAGGAGCTTTTGCTTCAGTTGAAAGAGCATTACTTGACATAAAAATAATCTGTCAGCCCATGCTCCCCAGAACCACAGCTGGCCTCATTTTCTGGGGTCACTTTGGTACTGAAGGGGCCTAGGTCTGGGCCTCCTGACCTCGACTTGGAGTCTGGAACCAGAGCTGCCTCGTACAGCTCCAGCTTTCTGCCCTCTCTTTGTTAGAGAGAAGAGACAACACATAGGGCAGGAGATCTTCCATGTGTGGCAGAATTGTGTCCTCTGCCATGAACACCAGCTGTAGGACTAACTAGGCCTCACTCAGGCTCCTCCTGGCATGCATTTTCAGGAGGCTGTCTGGAGCTTGGGGAAGCTCCCAGGAGGAAGCAGGAAGCAAAGAGACGCTCGAAGCCAAAGCCCAAACTGCCCGCCCTGTTCCTGACCGTTACATCGAAGCACTAGAGGTATGCTGTATGGGATCTTTGTCCTTATAGTGTCACCTTTAATTGTGAAAACATTTAGTAAGGTGGATGTCGGTCCTTTACAAATTCTTTATAGCCGTGTTCACTTGTGTATGGGTCCATGAGAACGCACAAGAGCTAAAAGTCACTGTTTTTACGCTGTGTTCATGGCCATGCACTCATGAAATACATGCAATCTGTACCCAGATAACTGTTAAGCTGTTATGGGGGAGAAATGCATTTTTTTGCAATCAGTTGTACCACAGGAGGGCTTTTCCTTTCTGCCGGTTGAGCTAAACAGCACTGACAGAAAGGACAGAGGTGAGGGGAAGTGAAATGTTTCCCCCACCTCCCCAAAGAGGAGGGCAATCCTGTGGGCTGCTGCCTTTCTGTGCTCCCCCCAGGAGATGGAGAAGCTCGCTGTGGTGTGGCATTCACAAAGAGTCCTGACAGCTTCTGCCCCGGGGAAGGAGAAGAAAGCAGAGGCAGAGAATAATACACACAGGACCCAGGTACTGCAGGCATTTCAAAATGTGTTGGAAAGTAGCCTGTCTTTGCAGGGAAGCTGAATTTTGAT
The DNA here is from genome assembly GCF_964035555.1 of Netta rufina. Classification (NCBI taxonomy): domain Eukaryota; kingdom Metazoa; phylum Chordata; class Aves; order Anseriformes; family Anatidae; genus Netta; species Netta rufina. Next base: position 6,065,178 of record NC_140123.1, read on the forward strand.
GCTATCAGTTACCACTGGTGCCTAGGAGGTGACCGTTGTCTCTCAGCTTGGCAACTCCCAACCAGGAGAGAGAAGTTCTCAACCCAAACTAGGGGATGGAAAGAGCACCTTGCTGGGCTGAGGACATGCTGATCATCCTGGATTAAATGGGATGTCTTTATCAGGAACATAAATTCTGCCCCAGAGATGGCTTCAGCCAGTTGTGCCCAGCCATCCTGTAGGGGGAGAGCTCCGGGTCACGTTCACCAGATCTAGATTAGCTTGGTGAGAAATGCTGCTGTGCAGCCTGCCATGTTTTTCCAAATTCATTTACATAACTAAGAATTAGGACTTGATCCCCAATGAAAATAAAAATGAAAATAAAAGTTTATTTTGGCTTCAGTGGCTGAGGAAAAGCCTTTAAGGACTTCTTTATCAAGTAAAGTCAACCTTAGGGCTGACTCTTCTAAGAACAGTGTTAACGCCAATGAGAATGCTCAATGATATTTCCTGTGTTCATCTCACCTGAAATGGGCTCTTTCTTTCCATAATAGCTGAAAACCCAACCAGAGACTCACAAGAAAGGGCATGAGCTGAACCTGGGGGCCACAAGAGGAAGACAGAAGACAGACAAGTCCCAGGAAGGCAGTGGAAGAGCTGCTTTTGAGAAGTAAAACCAATTCCATCCCAGGTAACCTAGCTGGCAAAGCTCAGAGCTGTTTCCCAAAAGCCTTGTGAGAGACCCAAACCCTCAGATACGTCTCTGCTCAACCAGAGAGGTAGTTTGAAGATTCATTTCTAGGCTGCCCATCTGGGAAGCAGCAATGAGGGCAGTTAACGAGGCCCAGGCTGAGCTGTCTGTCAGAGTGGGTCAGCTGGGCAACCCACTAAATCCTGCTGTAGGATTTGGCAGGCTTTGTTGTGCAGATGCCACACGTAGCTGACAATGTCACGGGCAGTTTTGGAAGATGGAGAGGCCAAATGGGAACTGGAGCGTCATTAAGTTGTGACAGCACTGAAAGCTGCATGGTGCTGGCTTCTCAGGTTCTCACCTTACAGGGAAGTGTCTGCCTGGTGTGGAAGTAAAATAATTAACACCTCACAGGCTTCTGCAGGCCTCACTAGTTAAGAAATGCATGCCAGCATGACCTAACAGACCTCTGGCCCAGCACAATTTAATTAACAAAAGCATGAGAGAATTTGTGTGGAGGATTTCTGTGTTTTTTTCAAGGGAAAAAACACAGAACTTCCTCCAGCTGATTGTCCAGAGCCTTCCTATATGTTGTACTCTGTGTTACTGCTCCCTCATATAATTTTCTATAGTCCTACTCATGTGGTTTAGTGAAGAATGAGTTGTGGAACCTAATGGAACACCAACTGGAGCAGCCTCATTTTGGCAGTTTGTAGTATCAGAGGAGATCACGGTGGTGTTCTGTCTTCTCCTGCAGCTGGAGTAACAAGCTGCTTCTGTTCTGACCAGGTCAGTGCTGCTTTCTGGTCTCTCCATGACGGGGGGGGCTTTTTATCATTTGGGCTTTGGAAAGCCAGGCTAGACCAAGTGGGCAGGATGGCCAAATCCATCCCTCATGAGCTTTATGACCGCTGTAGTTTCCAAGTATACTTCTCTTGCCCTGGCTCCAGTCTTCAAGGCTGTAAATGAACCTGTGGGCATTTTGGATAATGCACTCTCGCCCTCGTACATTCAGCCAGATCTCATCTCTGAGCTTAGAGAATGCAGTACACACATGAGACCATCACTGTAAATTACTTTTCTTTCCAAACTGCTGAAGAATAGAAACTTGCAGAAGAAATATTCCACCCCCTTTCAAGCTGTATCACAGAGGTGGCCTTCAAAACACCTGTGGAAGTACAAACTCACTTGCAGCTAAGGGTTGCTTATTTGGACTGCCAAGCTGCTGAAGCATAAATGCTTTTTCTTGCTTACCTGTGATGAGTATGAGTAGGGAGAGGTACTCCTGCATTTCACTGGCTGTCCAAGATCTGAAGCTATGACCAGTTTAGGATGCTCAGGGAATCTTTATCATTCTCGTTCCTGCTGAAAGCCTGTGTATGCATCCTAAGTTTGGCATGAACACTGCAGGTGAGTAAAAAAGGACTCTTGTCCTCCTTTGAAGTCCGATGGGGGTGTGGGACACTCACAGCCCCGTCCCCTTTTGTGGGGGCTCTCTGTTCTTTGAAGTACAGTGTCAGAAACTATCCCAACAGATTTGCATCTTGTTTTCAAGAGAGATAATAAGGTAGGGTTTACAGTACAACAGAGACATATTTCTTCAGCCTAAATGAGGAACAGAATAAACCTCTTACTGCATTTTCCCCTGTCAGGCTGAATTGTTGTGGTGTCTTCTTTGTGCCTTTCAGAGGAAGGAAGATCCTGTAGATGGAATTAGACTTTGTACTGTCTTCATGATAAACAGTCAAACGCTTGTTCAATACAAACTATATCTATACTGTATGTATCTGTAGATTAGATGCTCATCTCCCAACAATACTTTTTTTTGACCTCAACACAGTGTTTTTACATGAGAGAACAGAGTATATAGAAATAGTTTGGGGACAAGCCACAGGAGAAATCGATACAATACATGTACAAATCTATTTTGCCACTAGGAGTTCAGGCCCACTACACAGAAAACCTTTTAAAACAAAGAAAGTCTGCTATCATTATACATTGAGGCTAAACATACCCCTTTCATCCCTTCATAAAAGAAAAAAAAATCTCTTCAGAGATGCTCAGTGTGCAGCAGTTGAAGAAAACATTAGCTTCCAAACTTCACTGTACTTTTTAGAAAGAAAAGACCTCTCTGACCCTTGCAGCCTCCTGAAACAGGTTCCTAGCTACACAGAACCTGCCACAGAGGCAGGCAGCCCAGGCAGAGTCTGACTTAACAAAATGCAGATGAGAGAAGTAAAGACAGGAAGTAGAAGGAGCTGATGACAGAATTTGACAAAGAACAGACTAAAAGTTTTTATTAAGAGATTAAAGGCTTTAGAGCTTAAACTCTTCTGTAATTCTTAAAGACTCCAACTCTTCTTAACTTCTTTTTCAATTACTATCATTCTACTAGCTCTGTACCTTTCAGAAGAGGTATTTTGTTGTCAGAAACAATGATTATCTGCATTCTGACTCTAGAAATAGAAAAGTCCAGAAAGAAAAGAACAAATCAAACACATCACTTCTCTGCATTCAGATGCATAAAGCACAAGTGAACATAAAAGGGAAGAGTTTGTTCCCTTATGGTGTGTATTCAAGTTACTATTTTGATTTATATCCTCAAAGCAGATGGGACTGACTGGGTAAAGCAGAATTTCTTCCCCAGGTCTTGCTCCAGATCTGCATTTGCCCGTTTTCCAGTTCTTCCCCATGTTAACAGTATCCACACCTTGAATGTGATTTCATCTTCCATGTTCTCAGGGCAAACCAGTTGGAATATTTCTCTACAGTTTAATAGAACAATGGTCATGGTATTCACAAGTTAATACAGAAATTAAAGCTGACCCTAATTGTGTTAGGCCTCTAGGCAGCCACCACCCTTCCTTCCTCTCAGAAGCAGAGCAGCTCAGTTTTGAGAACTTGGCATTTACAACCTAAAAAACAACCTTGGCTGAAAATCCTTATTGCTTTTGTGTCCCATTTCACTCTCAGCCCTGAACACGGAAAAACAAAGCCGACTAGTCTAGCAGCATACTACTGCAAAGCACTTCCCAAGGTGAAATGGTATCAGTCTCCAGCCCACGTGTTCTGGACGTACTTTAGCTCATCCAAACAAAACTCTAGCACTCTCACTGCCTTTTCAGTGCTCTCCCAATCACTTCTCCACCCCAACAACTTTTCAGACTCTGCCAGCTCCCCATCCATGAGATAACAGAGGCCTGTTGCAGTTGCATGTTAGGTTATACTGTGCTTGCAATTTAAAGTAGAGGCTAAAAACTCCAGCCTCAACTACCTTCCTCTCCCTCTTCAGCTAACTTGTGTTCAACCCTGCAGGTATTTCATCCACCTCCCTTCAGTTGTTCATCTTCAGTCAATATCCCTCCTCTTCACGTGTACACACAGCTGCATCTAGGACCACTTACACAGAACACAGACTAACACTTCAACTATACCTGCAGCATAAGTGTTTCAGCTACAGATTATAACTGTTAATGTTATCTGCTGTCATACTAATTATTCCCCTTTCATTTTTGTTAGCTGTACGTATTTTAAACCCATAAGAAATAATATATTCATTTTAGAATCAGTTATTCCTAGAGCGAGTAGAGCATTGATGATGCTATTTGGAAAATCTGACAACATCAATATTTTTAATTGCCTAACCTTGATATAAAGTAATCCCAGTAACCAAACAGACAAAATCCAGAGTACAGCAATGTGAACCACAAAAAAAAAGTTGGTAGAGTTTTTCCCCAAATCAGTAACAGAAATGGTGAAAAGCACATCCCAGTTTGAGATTATTAAAACTTAAAGTGCAATGAATTTAAGGAGTTCAAAATATTTCTAGTAGCGATTTAACATTTATTTATGCTATATTCCTAAGTGTAGTACTTCCTTTGTCTGGTGCCTGGATAATATTCAGTAGCTTCATTAAGTTTTTAGCATAAAAAGGGATGAATACAGCTACAAGCCAAATAGGTATTTCATAAGCCATACCTGAAAATTCATTGTGGGAAATAATTAAAATGGACAATTCAGAAAACTTTACAAAAATACTTCTTTTTATTAAAAGCAGCAAAGTTCAAGCAGAACAATACACAGAATGTAAACATCACTAAGTTCAGCTCCAGCCTGCTGAACCTTCGAGGAAGTCTACACTAAATGCGTCTACCACACTAGCGAGTTAACAGACTATATTATAATTTGAAAATATATTTTCTACTTTGAATTAAGAAAAAGTTACTTATCGTAGTCTGTCCCAGCGCCAGATACTGGCATCATCACACACAGCTATAAGGATACTACTATCCCTGCTAAAACTGGTTTGTCGAATGGCAGCAACACATTTAGGATGAGTAAGAGTCGTACACCTATAAATAAAAGAAAATTATTCAGCTGCAATGTTAAATCTGCACTTGCTACTACAAGTGCTGTTTCACCACCATCTGACTTATGTGACCTAGGAAGAATTTGTAGGGCAACGGGATTGCACCCTCTGTGATGTATTTTGTATTCTGAACCTGGAGATAGGAAAGCAGCAATTTCCTCTCTACCCATTGCCATTTCTTATCAATTTTCATGGAAGCGTGGACTGAATCACATACTGAATCACATTATTTACAACTTTGTAATCAGCGTTCTTTTCCAATTGTTAGGAATAATATATGGTAATTGGGTGATTCAAGACTGCAGCATTTTTGAGAAATTTGTGTAGGCATTCATATATATGTATTTTTACATATATATGCATGCAAACATGCAGTTATGTGTGTATAAATTTCATGTTTGTGTGCATACACACACAAAAACATGCAATAAAATCACCTGGTCACACAGGCAAGGAACTGAAAAGTCATACTGTTTTCTTCACATCACACTCATAGCTAACCTTTGTATTCTCACCACTTTAGTCCTTTCATCTATTTCTTTGTCATGAGCTACACCCTCCTACCATCTCCTAATTGCTTCATAAATTTTCTACCTAATTAGTGTGTGAGCTCTTTGAGGAAAACACATTCTTTCACTGTATCTTCACACAGTGCCCTGCACAATTTGATTGGGACCTCTTGGCACTGCCATAATGTAAGTAACAAAATAGTTTAAATAAATGAATAACATTAACCTTCAGGGACTCGGAACCTTTATTTACCTAGTAGTTAGAATGGAAAGTGGTTACCACTGTTTAAGAATTTCTGTAATTATCAGTAAAGGAAAAAGGAAAGTGCCTCAACTCCCTTTCTCAGCAAAACTACAATTAAACATGAAGTACTCACTTGGCTTTATGAGGATCCTCTATTTCTAAATCCCAAACGTAAAGTTTGCCAACCTGATTGCCCAGAGCAAGCATCTGTGAAAGAAAGCAGAGAACATACAAGTTTTACAATGTTATCTCAAAGAACTGAAAGTCAGAATTTTATAAAGGATCTTAAGGATTTATAAAGGATTTTATAAATTTTACAAAGTGGTATCCAAGTATTTGAACATGAATGGCTTAATGAATTTATTGAAGGAATTAGAACTGCTACATAATTTGCCTTCTTTCTCCCATTTTATTACCCCTCTCTGCAGATGGGATGAGAAGATACCAGTTTCATATAAAGCCACCTGCAGCAGACAAACTATCTCCTCAAATAGCACATCACATAAGCCAGGATTTGTGCCATACACATAAATATGGAATCAGTGAAAAGCTACACACCTTCAGATGCAGCAAGGTCAAAGCTCACACATACCTTTTGCCAGAAATCCATCGAAAACCTCATGTACCATATATCACACTGGCTGTAATCAAATCTCCCAAGTATGGTCACATTTGACTCACTGGGCTTGATTTTATCTATATCATCTTCCATTTTGCCAGGTTTCCAGCACACAATGGCATTTTCACATGACTAGAAGGGAAACAGTGAACACAAAAAAGTTACCTATATTTACAATTTATATTGTAAAACATTCAGTCTAGTTATAATTAAATCTAACATTTCCTGTCATAGCTTCCCCAACAACACTAAAAAAAGTAAAACCAAAAAATCTCACCTCTGCCCTTAGATCACAGCTAAATAAATCACTAACAATATATCACTGCCCTTTGCTGGGAGCCCGCTGCCCTCACAGCTCTGCCAGAAAACCAGATTGCAGGAGCCCTCCCTCACCCACTTCAGAAGAAATCAACCACAGGTACTCAAACACACTTTCACGAGCAGCTTAAATTAACCTAGATTTGAGGTTTGTTCACCCAGTCCCTTCAACCAACAGGACTGTGCCTGCACCAATTTCTGGCAGAGAGGCAGTGCCACCACCGAGTTTAATACCTACAAGCAAACCTTACTAGTGCTACCATACAGATCAAAGGAACTCCATTACATGAACCCTCATTTCTCCCTTTAGCTGCAGGATCCCTCACTTTTGTAGCTGCATAGCCTCCCTCTGGACACTCCATACAGATCCTGGTTAGTTGGTACCACTGTACTTTTAGCAGATCTAATTCTACTTTTGAGGTAAAAGTTACTTATCCACACATCCCAACAGTTGACAAAATTCACAGTACACTCCATAAAATCATTTAACACAGCACAGCGAGTTCACCTACAACCCAAATCCCAGTAAAACTTCTACTGTTTAAAAACCTCAGAATAAGCAAACAGGAGTACGATAGCTGGAAAAGCTGCTACTTTACCTTGGAAAGGATTAGATCTCCCAACCATCGTACACAGTCAACATAGTTCCTATGTATGTCTCTCGTAGAAAAGTCAGGAAAGTGAATTTTCTGAGAAATAAAAGGCCTATGGAGAAAATAGCCAAGTGAGGTTCAGGGAAATACAAGTCCAACTTGTAATTGCCAGTTTTAACACATCTCAATGTAAAAAGGACAAGTCTTGTCTTTTTGTTGTTTTAAAAATTTTCTAACAAAGTAGATTTTGTATGCTTATTTTTTTTAATAAAATTGGAACAGTCCATTTTCATCCTCATTCCTATTGAAACAAATTGTTCCCCAAAATGTTTAACTGTAAAAGACTGTACAGAGACAGTGCTAAGCAAAAGCTTCAGATGCTGCACACAGCTCCCATTGCTAAATACCTCAAGAACTGGTTAAATCCCAGTTTTCCTGATGCTTCTTCTGCAACATCTAAATCGTCAAATAGAACAACACACTAAAAAAAAAGCATTTTTTTAAAGCATCATTTAATATTTGGTAACATTACCAAAAAAAGCGAGAGCATTTTCACAGCTAGTCTCATTGCTGAACATGTTCAGTGTGTTTTAGACTCTTCAATTCTCTCAATGGTTTAACTGGAAGTTAAGATTAAAAAATTGATGAACTTCATAAAGGAGGCTTTATCTATCATGTAACTAGTAGTTATGTTTACTTGACAATTTGCTCAGATTTGAGGTCAGATAAGAAAAAGTGATGAAAATTAAAGGTATTACTACATAAATAGTTTTGTCCCAGCCCCAAAGTCAGATAACAGATACAATAATTAACAATAAATACACAATATGAATTATTCACTATGCTTAATTACAGATTTGATTCCCTCCTAGAAATTTTGAGGCAAAAGGAAGAAAAGCCATTGACATGCCTTAAAACAAAATGAACTACAAGCTTTAATTAAGAATGATGATGATAATCCCACACATTTCCTAGTCAAGCAGATAATTAAAAAATAATTAAGATATTTAAAAATAAGTGTCAGAACTTTGAATCCAATAAAATTCTACTGAAGCAAGCACCAGAAAGACATCTTCCATGGAGACTCAGTATCCCCCACAATCCCCAGGTCACTCACTATCTCCAAGAACTCCCAATTTCTACAGGAATTAATCTGGGCTGTTGATGAGTATGTTTATTTTGCAAAGACAGCCAAGAAGATGAAGACTACGTACCTGTTAGTTTTATTTGGATTGTACTCATAAGACTCTTTGATGGCATTTATCATTCTCTTGGAATTGATTCTCCAGAGTTTTAGAGAGTGATCCATCCCACAGGACATGATTTTTTCACCCAGAAGATCATAATCCTACATATATGAAATAATTTTGAGCACCCCCAGCCTAAGCTGCATTATATCAACTCAGATTTTATTCCATCATTTCCATCAAAACAGCATCTTCTGTGTAGAGAATGCAATAAAACTGCATAATTCAAATAGAAAAAAATACTAATAACTTAATCCTGCTCACTGCACAGAAGCATAGTAGCTTACTAGCTATAGTTACTCTCCCTCAATGAAAAAGAGGCATATTCAACAGCACTGACAGACAATGAATGAACCTACTGCTCGTGCTCTCCCTCGCTAAATTCCCTAGGTTTCATTTCATGGAGCAACCTTGGCAGAACTCCAGGGCTACTACTTGGGTGATGAGTATTTACAACTCCCAGAGAACACAGCATCAGGTTTCACGTAGGTACACACCTCACCTTTCGGGTCACACAACAGCAAAGGAAACAGTTGTTAATAAGAGTATTAAAAGTCAAAGATTCTATTCGGTATTTGCTGGGTAGCAGCATCTGTCTGCAGCTGCTGGAAAGCAGCATAACTCACCTGAAATAACTTCTTTCCTTCACTACCATGAAGGTTTATTTGCTGCTTTGGCTTGATAAGACCTCAAGAACTTTAAAAGTGGGACCATAATGAAAATTTATTACTCCTTCTAGCCCCACTGAGCTCTACTTCGTTTACATCTAGGCTGCACTGAATGAATTGGCTACTGAAATAAATACAGCAAGTGAACACCTGTCCTGCTTATTGAGAGGTGGCCAGATCAAACCACCAGATTTAAACTTATCTACCCCTTAAAAAGCATTGATGCACTTCAGGGTTTTTGTTTTCCAGCAGGTATAGTATGAAAACAGTGCACAGGAGGATAAAGAGTTGCATATTACAGGCTTACTACCCTTTGTAAATCTAAATCACTGCCCCACAGTCTTCCACTTACTGCACTTAACACCTCATCCCTGTGCCCTTCTACTCCTCCAAATATTGCAACCAGCGTGTCTGTCTGGATGTTCCACAGTCTCAATGCATGATCTATAAAGAACAAATAAAATTACATGCTGCTTTTTACATGTACACATGAATAATATATTTCAGCTTCACCACTTTCAATAAAAGGTGTTCAAGTAAACATTTAAAAGGCACTTAATTCTTCTTCAGTTGTTAGAAGCAATGGAACTGCATTAACTAAATTGCCATTAAAACTAAGCTACTGTTTGAGTAATTCTGTAATTGAGAACGCGTGCCCTTCCCCCTCCCCTAGGGATACCTTCAACCAGAATATACTTAGGTCTTTAGGTCTTCTGAAAGAGTCTGATCTTGGACAAGTATGCCTTTATTTAGTCTTATTTCAAAAGCAATTTTGTATTTCAAAAAAGAAAATGTTAATTTTCTTTTAAGTCATTCTTACATCAGCATTCATAAAGCTTTTATTTTCCCTTTTTTTTTTTTTTTTTTAAATCTTTAAACAGTTATTCTTTATGAATCACAGACTGTAGGGATGGGAGTTACTGTTTCCATAAACAATACACATTTCAAAGTCAGACTAATCCACTTGCTTAAAGGAAGTTTAAACAATTTCTAATGAAGAACCTCTACCGTATTTCCCATTTGGTACCACAAGTACACTGCACTGAATTACAATAATGCCAACTGGAAGGCCACACAGGCCCAAACATCGTCCCCTTTTTCTACTCATCTCTCGGCCAAGCAGTTCTGAGACCCCAGGACTCTCTCACCTCACACCCAATTGTAGGTAGCACCCTGTCCAAGATTACACATTACATTTCACAGCACTACAGCTGATGTCAAAATGGCATCAAGAAGACAATATAAAGCACTCGAGAAATTCAGAAACACAAACTTGAGGTTCCCAACCCTAATTCTCAATAACACTGAAGTCAAAAGTCCCCTTATGTTACCAGCCCCAGTGTTCCTGAAGGCTTAACTCGAGGCAGATCAAGTATCCCCTAACAAAACAGTCAAGATTAGGAAGCTGTGACTGTTTAGACTGGTCAAGCCCATGAGAAACCATACCAAAAAACACTTCTCCCTTCCCTAATATCCTTTTTACACAAATCCCAATTAAAGTCAGAGCTGCTCTCAAGAGGGAATCAAAGTTTTTTGCCCACGAGTACAGTGGTGAATGCCATCTGCAACTTTACAACATTCCCACTAGATGGCAACATGCTTCAACAGTTGAAAACAAACCAAGAAAGGAAAGAGCAACTCCAATTCTCACATTTCTTCTCTAAAAAAGCAGCGCTATTCACAACCCTGCTGCACCACAGGTGGAGTTATTTTTAGTGCAGGCCATGGATTTAAATATGTGCATGATGTACAGCCATGAAGAGCTCTAGACTTCTGAGGTAAACTTGTTCAGTGCCATCAACAAAATTCTCAGAGACTCGAGAAATTTTGGCCATTTTCAAGACCAAAAATCCAATCCAAAGTATCCTGATTTATACAGAAAAAGAGGTTGTTGTTTTTTTTCCTCACCTTTGCTTACAGATAAAAGGAGATTTGGATCTCTTGGATGGAATTTCAGTTCATTGATTGCATTTCCATGGCCCACGTAGTGCTGGGATAGAATTCAGAGACCAAGTTATCATTTCCTTTCATGTTTAGACATACTTAGAAGACATACGTTTCATGCCTTACTGAAACACAAGCTATATCCCAAAGTTCTGCGCACTCACCTTTATGCACTGCATTGTAATAGGGTTAATTATCCTAATAATACCCCTGGACCCCGCCACAGCAAGAAGAGGATGGCTTGTATTGCTATCGTACGTCCATGCACAGGTATAGAAATTTTCATCTGCCTACAACACCTCTCGTTAAGGAACACAGAAGAACACAGACTTTTGGTTGGTTTTGAGCCAAAGAAACTTTCTTTTAAAAACAATTGACTTTTTAAAAGAAACTTGTTGCTATTTTATGAAAGTGCCAAGGAGTCTGTGCTGGTCCAATAACAAAAAGATAAATATTTGATTATACATCTGCAAATATCAGCAACATTGACTCTTCTCCAGATGTTTCCTCACTTCTGTTCCATAACACACAAGGAATACCTCTCTCTTGGCATCACTTTTCAATCTCTTTGTCCAAACCACTGAAAGACTGGGAATAAAAATGAGGATGAATCAAGACCAAACTGACCAACACACATTATTACTCCGAGCATGAAATATCATTCTTAGGCTTTAAATCCAGTTCCAGTCAAGAGAGAAGCCGAGACCATGGTAAAACAGTGAATGTGAGACACAGCGCAAACATTAAGAGTTAGGAAGATTAAACCAACTAAGAATTGTTTTTCAAATATTTTAATACAGCACGTTCCGTGAGCCTGCATTTCTAATATTATTTCAATAGGAGGGACTCTAGGATGTGGAAAAGAACTAAGACAACTTGGACCTAACATGAGGAATGTGCCACATGAGTGAAGTATGAAATCACAGACGAAACTTTTGTGTTATTTTTCCTACAAAGCCTCTTCATCTGATAAAGAGGAACCAAACTAGTGCCTTTTTAACTTGAAAGGATACATCAGCATCCACGTAGGACTGCAACAGACGGATTTCTCCTTGGGAATGACATTCATATAAGGTAACCTGTTAAAAAAAAAAAAAAGAGAGAAATTGATGCTTTCTTGTGGTATTTCAAGAGGAAATCACATGCACCCTTATATTAACTTCCTTACTGAGAGAGGTAGAGCATTTTTATGGCTTAGCTCTCATCTATTACCTGTTTGCTCCTCACAGGTGGGAATTGTTTGATACAAGATGCTCACAGCAGTTTCAGTTTAACACCACTCCCAGAAACTTCTTGACTTGTCTTCGTAAGGTTAAGCTCTCTTTGTAACTAGTTACACTGCAACAACCTCCAACCGGAGGCAGTCTTTTACAGGAGTATTTGATACACAGCTTAATCTTAGTTTAGCACTTTTGGTAACTATCAGGTGGAAGAAAGCAGGAAATGAAAGGCTTGTTTATGCACAACACTTCCATAGAACGCACTTCAGGAGTTATTTTCAAGACTGAAATGACAGATCCTTCTCCATAAAAAGCCCATAAAGATGCTCCCCACAGGCCATTAATTTAGCTACTGAGCTACCTGGCATCCTCACAGACACTTCTCATCCCATTTTAGAGTATGCAACTGTTTGGAAACAGTAACACATACAAAGAGTAATTTTAGTGACAAGATACATTTATGCACCTGTCTTCCTTCCTCTCTGTTTACCTTGCCAGAAGAATTTCCATTACCACACAGAGGCTCACTCCCAAATAGCTAGAGCATGACCTCACACAACAAGTCAGAGGCTGCACCTCTCCCAGATAACAGACGCTATGTACCTCAGAAGCAAAGCTTGCTATGCGAAGGATCTTGTGTCAGTGCTAAACACAGGTAAAGGGTTTGGTTGAAACCAGGAAAGCAAACAAAAGCACACGGAAGGGCTTATGCTTAAGAACAGATTACTCACTCTGTTGCTGCCCACAGTGGCAAAAACGAGAGGATCACCTTCTTTACTGTGCCAGTTAAACTGGACTCCAAACAAAGGCTGACCATGGTCCTCCTGTAGATGCAAAGTAAGATTAGAGACAAAATAAATAAAACCCACAGACACATTAATTTCATGAAACTCAGCTGTGGTGGTAAACAGTATAATTGTTATGTTTTCCTCCAACTACTAGCTTTGTATCCAGGATAATTTCAGATAGCAAACAGTTAAAAAGAACAGTTTTGTAGTGTCACATTTTTACTGGGCTCTCTTATGGTAGGCTAAAGAAATACTTCTCCTCTGTCTGCCCCCAAAGAAATGTTTTAAACAGTGAAGGGGAAGAAGTGTTGTCTCACAGTTACGGCCAGAAGTTGCCAGAACTCCTGAGTTACATTTGCAGCTCTACTGTTTGTTTTACCGCTACCAACAAGGAAAGCTCTGCATATAAGGCCAGGTCTACATGCATTTTATATTACTTTCACACACGGATTTACAACTTCACAGAGGAGACCTACAAGGACTAAGAAGAATTACGCTGGTGTAACAGTGGAGAAGAGTTACATTTAGCTATTACAGCACAGTTAAGTCTCGCAGCTCTCTCACAGATTTGATGAACTAACTCCAGCATGTCACAAAGCTGCTGCAAAGTTCATGTCTACAAAGTGTTTTCAGATCTCCTTCAAGAACAGTCACCAGAAGAATTGAAAACTTATTTTTAAAGAGCTTACATCAATTTAAGAGAAGAAACAAAGCAGATATATTTATAAATCGTGATGAATATGGTGGTGCTTGTTATTAATTGATAACAGTATTTTGGCCTGTCCTGACAGGATGTTTTCAGTAAGAATAATGTTCATTAGAGTGCCTCCCCACAGGGGACTGTCTGGGACAGTACAGGCAGGAAGGAAGTGTCTCATGATGGCTGTTAAGCAGCCTTCAAATGGTAGGGCTTCAGAGAAATATTAGCCCTGGCAGCTCTGACCTATGCAAGAACCAAAGAATGAATTTGAGGAGGGGGTGGGGAGTTCAACGCTCCTCAGAAAGAGCTTACTAAGAAGGAGGGCCGGAAGAATTTAAAGTAGGCAGTATTTACTGAGAAAGGCAGCATCTGTTATTACCTCGACAGGCAAAGCTAGAAAGAGACAGAAGAAAACCTCTGAGTGAAGGCCCTCCTGCATGTCTTAAAGAAAGGCTGTAATTTTCAAAGCTGAATACAGATTAAGAAGAATTGTTCACGGTTCAACTCAAAGTACTACCCATCATAACATGAAAGGCCAAACTAGTGGGTTTGTGGGATGGGGGAACAGGGGAAAAGCAGCAAGGTCATTAGTGACCCCAGGACAGAAGAAAAAAGCAGGTATTTGGCACTAATAAAGCATTACAGCTTAATTAGAGATGTAGAATGAGGAAAGCACTGGGGTATCTATCTGAAGAAGTTCTACTTTCCTCGTCTAACCTACCATCATCCTCACTGGTCAGAGAGAGCACATACTGTTTTGATAATATTTATCTGCTCTAATCTTTGTTCCAGCTGCTAACGATGAGCCAGGTTTTTAAGAAATTACCCTGTTACATGCTGCACATTCTGGTTATCACGAGATAACCAGAGAGGAGGGTTTGACCTACATGCTGGTTCAAGAGAGGAATTGAGAAATGCCATCTTGACCCCGATATAAATAAAGGGCACAAAACCCAAAGTACGCAGGTTCTTCGTGCACCAGACAGAAGGCGCAGAAACAAACAGACCTCCAGCTGCTACAAAAGCAGATAATCAGTGGTTAGTTCTGCCTTTACTCACCCAACGCCAACACAGGTTCAGGCAGACAAAGTAAGCCTAGAGCTGCCTTTAGACAGAAGGCAGGGAAATAACCACCAGGCCAACGCAGCCAAAAATAACCACCTGCAACTACACAAGCACATTGTCCAGCGCTGTCACCACGGTGCTAGTGAGGCACCAACGGACCACACGCGCACTCCCAGTTCCTTCAAGTGGAAGCAAACCTTTCTGGCAGTGGTTTGAGTTAGCTTTCCCTATCAAGGTAACAAACCAGGACCCTGCGTGTGGCTGGTTCCTTATTCCCAGCTCAGGGGACAGTGAGTAGAGGCTGAGAGACATCAACCTGCTAAGAGCTACTGAGGCACACCCCAAACAAGAGCAAAGGGTCGGGCAGATGATGGCATTGTTCTGAAGGGAGCACATCAAAGCAGAATTCTTTGCTAGAAGATCTATAAAAAACTACACATGGATGTATGTGAGGATATCCTTCTGCTCGCTGTATATGCTCATTTATAAACTACCATTTCCACTTAGAGAGCAATTATTTTTTTTTCAGGATGTACCACAGTAACTCAGTACTGTAAAAAGCAATAAAAATAAAACACTTTCTGATTTCCTGTCATTTTCCAAGTTATATATTTGTTTTCCTGATGCTTAAATTTCAGCCAAAATAACTTTCACACTAGTGTTTAAAAAAGCATATTTAGCCAGCAGTGTGTTTTTCAGGCTGAATCATAACCATTTAACATTCAAAGCAGTGGGCAACAGCCATGTTTTCCTAAGGGGGGGGAAAGAGGAAAAAATAAGAGTAGGAAATTGAAAAAAGCAAACAAACCATAAATTGTACACCTCTAAAGAACATTACAATAAATTTCCATGTCTTTAAGTCATGTTGACTCCTCATTAATTTCAGCACATACATCTTACAGCATAGTTCAAAGGCAGAATGGGACATATATATGACATGATATCCCAAGAGCCATGTATTTCTGAACCCATATACAACATCCAATCGCTACATTTTATCTTCACAGTATTTCCAAGATTAGTACGGAGGAACAGGGAAAAGAAAAGAAGAGAGGCTTCCCCAAAAATAAAGTAAAAAAGACTGACCAAATTTGACTGCTACCTGGTCTTTAAACCAGTTCAAAGAGAAATGGGAAGACAAAAAGATACCCTGCTTAGAGTGAATGCAGCATTTCAGCTATGTTTGATTCCACTTGCACAGGAAGCTGGGGATTGCTTAACCACACGGGGTGGTCCTTTGGGTCACCCCAGAGCAGGGAGGAGGGGATGCTCTGTTTTGCCAAAAGAACTCGGTAAATACTAACCACTTTGGGATATCTGGTCCATGGAAAAAAAAAAAAAAACAAACACACTCAGCAAAACTCAGGACTTGCTAAATGTCTGGGTGCTGGAAGGCCCACGCCAGTGGCTGAAGCAAGACTTTTAAGCCACAGAAAGCACCGTCTGCGGGGGCGATGCCTGTGAATCACAGGAGCAGCTGCCTACCTAGCTCAAAGTGAAAGAACTACTCTTCCTCCGCTGCCCTGAAAGAGAAAACATGGTTTTTGAAGCATAAAAGTTAAGACTGACTTGCTTCCCAGACACTTTGTCAGCTTAATGTTGTACCAGAACTTCTCCAGTGGCAAAGCTCATTTAGGAGGTTTCCTGGCTCCAAACGTCTCAGCCCCTCCTGCTCAGCTACCCAGTTATTTCCGTGAGGCAGTCTGAAACCTAAGTTCAGAAACAGCGTCCTCAGCAAAGCTCAACAGTTGTTGAGAATGTGGGAGAATGATAAACCTCCTACAGGAATTCTGCAGAAAACACAGATGCGTTTACGTGAACTTCTTGTTAGCCAAATATAAGGTTTAACAGAACTCCCATCTTCTGCCAGGTCCAACTTCCCTTTATTTCAAAGTTTTAGAAAAACTGGATCAGACAGTGTATAACACAGATATCCCCCACAAGGCTGGGGAAGGAAAGAATGCCTTGACAGCGCACAAGAATCCAAATGAAAACAATCGATTCAGTTCACCATAGTCTGTGACCAGTGCAGAAGAAAATACCCTAAAACACATGAATAAGGAGTAAAGATCATGAATCCCTGTCTCTTAATGCCTCTAGATTATGTAGGAATAGAAATGTGACCAGGTGTGACCACACAGCCACAACACTCCTGATAAATTAACCACAGCACACAGCAGACCTTTTATGTCAATTCCCTGATGACAGAAAGAAATTGTATCAGAAGTGTGCGAAGAATGCTGAAATTTAAGACGAATGTCATGATTTATTTTTTAAGAATGTTTTAATTTCTTTTTAAAATACATCAGGTAGAAAACTCTGCATGAATTCTGTGCTCTGCATCAAGTTGTCACATTTTGCTTGATATCAACCTGTTTATCCAGCATCTTAACTCAATAACTACAGCTTTGATGAAATAATTATAAAATATCATATATACGTCTTTGCAAAAACATAAAAAATTGGATTAATTGCAGCATTACCTACTGATTCCTATTTGCCAGTATTCTTTTTCTTCAGAACTTTGGGTATTCCAAATAAGGAAGGTACATTCATCAGATAAGCATGGAACATAGATATTTTGAAATAGTCTCTGCTCTGTGTGTAATTATTTTGATGCTGTCACATAGTTTATGTCACTGCCAGCAAACAGTACCAGCATCCCCACGCTGAAGCTTACACACACCTACCTTTAGGCTATTTACACATTTGAAGGAGTATTTGCACTTCTTTGACTTCCATTTTCCTTTCCCCCAGCTTTTTCTTCCCGGGGCGTTAGGAGTGTTTGTTGGGGTGTCCGGGCGCTCCGTGTTAGTACCACTTTCGATGCTAACAGCATCATCCTGAAAACATTCCAATTATACAGGATATAATGAGGGCTTCTTATTTATTTATTCATTTAGATTCACGTACTTAAATCCATCCCTAACGTAATGGCATTTCTCTCCAGATACGGAGCGTGAGTCACCCGAGGGCTGATCCAAACGGGACATTCGTGCACTGTGATCTAGTGAAGCTTCCTTGGAATACAGGCAACTGCCCTTAGGAAAGGTCTCAAGATACAGTGGTTTGTTTCCCTGGAAAGCATCTCTGACGTAGATGGAATAAGTGCTTCTGAAGTAAGGAATGAAGAGGGTGTTTGTGGAAAAACATTAGGTTATGCCACGTCAGGAATTTAGCCCTTCTGGGAGATTTCTGGACACCCTCAGCAGCTACAGGCAAAGCGCAGCCCTGCAGTAAGTTAGCACCGCCACTAGAAGAGGAAGTCTAACCCCTCCCTCCTGCTCTTTTCTACAGATTCCTGCTTCAACTTAAAGTTACATTAAGAAAAAAAAAAAAAAAAGGCATCACAACATAAAAAAAATAGTTTCCTGTCTGATTCAACCATCCCTCCAACAATCAGCAGGCAGAGCCAAGGTAAGAAGGGGGAAAGCTGAAATAAGGGGTGGGCAAAACCACCCTTAAAGTTACTTGGGAGTTTTAGATCAATTTGGGACAATTAACAGAAAACACTGTTTGCCCTGGCAGCCAAAAGGGCCTATCATATCCTGGGGTGCACCAAGCATGGCACTGTTAGTGGCTGAGGGAAGGGATTGTCCTGCTCTGCTCTGGTGTGGCCTCACCTCCAGCACTGGGTGCAGGTTTGGGCACCACAGCATAAGAAACACATAAAGCTATTAGAGAGTGTCCAAAGAAGAACTATGAAGATGGTGAAGGGTCTAGATGGGTAGGTGTATGAGGAGTGGCTGAGGTCCCTGGGTTCATTCAACCCAGAGCAGAGCAGGCTGAGGGGAGGCCTCATGGCAGCCTGCAGCTCCCTCAAAAGGGGAGCAGAGGGGCAGGCGCTGAGCTCTGCTCTCTGGGGACAGCAACAGGACCCGAGGGAACGGCATGGAGCTGGGACAGGGGAGGGTCGGGCTGGGGGTTAGGGGAAGGTTCTGCACCCAGAGGGAGGTTGGGCACTGGGACAGGCTCCCCAGGGCAGCGGTCATGGCACTGAGCCTGCTGAAGCTCAAGAAGGGTTTGGACAGCGCTCTCAGACATAGCGTCTGATTTTTGGGTGGTGATGTGTGGAGCCAGGAGTTGGACTTGGCGATCCTTGTGTGTCCCTTCCAACTCGAGCTATCCTGTGATTTTACAATTCCACATACAGCCCAACTGCAGGACATCACTCACAAACACTTCCCCATTCCCTGCATCACCCATTTCCACACACTCCACCTGCACCACAACCACAACAAGCAGTCCCTGCAGGTCCACACAAGAAACTTCATCTTGTTCAAAAAACAACCCCCCTCCCTTTTTTTTTTCCCTTGGCAAGTTAGCTTGGTCATCTACCGCGAGAAATTTGGGAGAAAACATCTCAAATGAAGCCATATGACAAGTACAGCTGAGCTTGGAGAGACAGAGGCAGCCTTCCACTGGAAGATGTTCATTGTAACACCAAGCTGCACCAAGAACTCCACTAGGAATGTGGAGGAAGGGCAGCTGTAAACATTAGCACATCGATTCCCACCAAATGTTTATGCTCTGTCCCAGTTTCACACCTGTACCATCAGCCAGAAGAGGCACAGACGTACGGGTCTTTGGTTGCCCAACAACTTTGAAAACCTGGACATCAACATGACAAAAAGGAGGGAAGACAACACACCGTGAAGGCAGTAAGGGAACTGCCCAAGCCTGGAGCCAACCCTCTCCCAACAAGCATAGCTGGGTCTTCCAATTTCTTCTCTTCTGCCCTAAGAAACTTCTGAGCTGTCCAAACTCTAGTCTCCCAAGAGTACTCACTAGCAAAAGCCACAGCTCCTCACAGAACCTGTAACTACATCACCAACAAGCTTGCCTTTAGGATGCCTGTGGAACAAAAAGGCAGATTTCCTCCAAATCAGTTCTGTTACAACGTGAGCAGAATCCAGACCTTTCTGGACTAATGGGGTTCAGTAACAAACCCTTGGAAACAGACTGCTTTCCCTTTTGAGACTGGCCACATCTTCAGTACCCATACAGCCCACATGCTAACCTACAACGAACGCTAACGCAAGCCCGAAATCTGTCATCATGTCTCACTCAGATTCACAAACGCATGTGTCTGTAGGGCAAACAGATGTTTGCAGGTCTGCACGACCAGCTGCCAGATGGTGATGAGCAGCTAAAGAGGCTCAGCAGCAGCAGGACACAGCACCTCGGAACTGTTCCCCCACAAACAGCACTTCCACAGGGCACTGGGGACGTGGCGTAGATCCCTCACTTTCTGGATAAGTGATCTAACCAAGAGAAGGGTTGTGCAGGGATAACACCGGAGTAACTTCCCCACTTCAGCAGCTGCATGAGTGCTAAATACCTGAGATTGCCTTTTGGGTACAGAGCTATCCTGTAACAAACCCTGCTACCTCAAGTCCTGAGCACTGGATTTTAGCACAGCTTAAAATCCTAGAATCATTAAGGTTCAAAAAGACCATCAAGCTCATCAGCTCCAACCATCTCCCTACCACCAATGTCACCCACTAAACCACATCCCCAAGCACCACGTCCAACCTTTCCTTGAACACCCCCAGGGACGGTGACACCACCACCTCCCTGGGCAACTCATCCCAATGCCTGACTGCTCTTTCTGAGAACAAATGTCACGAAGAAAATCCTGGAGCTCACATCCTCACCCCTCACAGCTGCCTTCTGCTGCCAGCGCCTGAGCACTATCCCCTACTCCTCCTCCACCGCGGGGCCGCACGCGTACACTTACACCAACTTTTACTCTACAACGTGGTCATGAAGTCAAACGACACAGGGAGAAAGACCACTGGCTCTTTTTGCTGTTTCACATGTAAAAAGACACATCAAAAGCGACATTTTAACGCAGCCCCTGAGCACCACTCGGGGCCTGAGCCCACTTTGGTCGGGGCCGGAGCCCACCGTGGGCCCCCAGTTCCCCCTCACCCACGTGGAGGCAAAGCAGGAGCACTCCCTCAGCCCCACAGGGCTCCCCACAGCCGGGGATCTCCTTCAACAGCCCCCACAGGGGATCCCCGACCCTGTGAGGGCCCGGCCGGGGGGTCCGAGGCCGGGGCCCAGCCTCAGGAACGATCGCGGCGCTGCCCCCTCAGAGAGGGGCCGGGCCTGGCCGCGGCCCCTTCGCCTCAACCCCAGCGCTTGTTCCCAGCTCGGGGCTCACGTTCTCATCTCCGGACAGGTCCCCGGGGTTGCTGTTCTCGTCGCTGCTCAGCTTCTGCTTCTTGGCCGGCATCTCGGGCCCGACTCCCGCCGCCGCCGCCGGGGCTTCTCCCCGCTCAGACATCTTCCCCGCCCCCGCCGCGCTGCCGTAAAGCGCGCCCGGGGAAGGTCGGCGGGACGCTGCCGTAAAGCGGCGACGCGCCCGGCTCCGTAGGGAAAGCTGGGGAGGGTGCCACACTGCCGTAAAAGGGCCTTTCCCGCGCGGCGCTGAAGGGATGGGGGAGTTGGTGGAGGTCGGGGTTAATAAAGGCGGTTTTAACTGTACAGAGGCGTGCTGGTGTTTTATATTGTTGCTAGTCAGATGGTGTAAGTGTGCTGTTAGGCCCCGTGGCAAGCTTGGCCGTCTGAGTGTGTGTGTGAGCGTGTTTGTGTGTGTGAGGTGTTCTCCTACAGTCCCTCTGTCACACAATCCTAGAATCATTAGGGTTGGAAAGCCCTCCAAGATCATCTGGTCCAACCAGACCCCTACCACCAATGTCACCCACTAAACCATGTCCCTAAACACCACGTCCAACCTTTCCTTGAACACCCCCAGGGACGGAGACCCCACCACCTCCCTGGGCAACCTGTCCCAGTGTCTGACTGCTCTTTCTGAGCAGAAATGTCTCCTCATTTCCAACCTGAACCTCCCCTGATGCAACTTGAGGCCATTTCCTCTGGTCCTATCACAGTTACCTGTGAGAAGAGGCCGACCCCCAGCTCCCCACACCTTATTTTCAGGCAGTTGCAGAAAGCAATGTTGTCTGCCCTGAGCCTCCTCTTCTCCAGACCAAACACCCCCAGTTCCCTCAGCCACTTCTCACAGGACTTGTGTCCCAGGTCAGCGATCCCTCTGTCCATCCTTGTGCTGCCCTTGAGTGCCTTTTAATGTGCATGAAGCATGGGATTTTTGCTTCTTTTGCTCTCCAAAGAACCCCACAAAGTGAGCAGATGAGGCAGCTGGCAAGCCCTAGCACCTGCCTTGTCACCTCAGGCAGAGCTGAAATACATCAATAAAATCCTGTCCAAAACCCACCCGGCCCTCTGCTCTCCAGCAAACTTCTACCGCTTCTGTGGCTGTAGATAAAATGCTGCAGTTGCCAGATTTTAATGTATTCATCTCTAAAACCGCAGGTCCCAGAGTCATGATAATTATGAACAGTAAATAAATAAATAAATAAATAAATAAATAAAAAATCTCTGCCAAAGGGGGAAAGTATTCTGCCCACAGGCACAAAGTCTTATCTGCTTTTCTTGTGTGGGCAGAAACAAGTCTTTCCTCCCTGGGGGAGACATTCCGGTCTCGCAAAGTGGTTTCTTGGAGGGCAGTGACAGAGGTGAGCCTGCCTTATCTAAACTTTAATCTGGCATAAACTTCAGAGATAAGAAGGAAGAGAGGAAGCTTAAACTGATGTGTGTGCTATGCTGTTTTTAGCAATAGCCTCTCTTTTCTGCTGCAGAACCGTAGGCTCTGCTGAAGCAGTGCATAATATATAGCAAAAGGTTGTAGATCACAACTAATAAAAGCTCTGGGAGCTCACAACTGCTCAGATTTGTGCTCCGAGATCAAGGTTGTGATAAAAGTGGTTTATACCTTTGTGGGGACATAAACAAAGAATGAGCAGACTTGAGATGCCAATCTAAAAATATCCTGCCATAATTAAAAAAAAAAAAAATATGACAGGATATTTTTAGATTGGCATCTTAATTAAGACTAAATCACGACTGTGCTGCAGACCTGTGGAAAAAAGGCACGAAGTTTTCAGCAGTGGAGGGTTTCAGCTTCTCACCATGGGTGCCCTTGAGCTAATGGAGAGAAGACAACTCCTCCGCATTTTGCAGCTGTCAACCGACATCCTCCAGATGGCCACACACCCAGCTCCGCCACCTTTCAGTGGCTCATCCAAAACATAAGGGGAGCGAAAGCCCCAGCCAACCTATGATTCTTGGTCTGCACACAGGAAACTTCTCCACCCACACCCAGAATCAGCCAGTAAAACCATTCCGTCTCCATCGCCAACTCGCTGGGCCGAAACTGGTCTCTGCCTTCTCCCATCTGGGTGCTAGAGGACTTCTTTTACTAGTTACAGTCCTGCTGGCCTCTCCACCTGGTTCTTAGCCCAAACCACTTGCCTTTTTTTTCTGTTTTTACTATTTCAGAAGGCATGAAGAGCCAGTACACCAGGGGAGATGTTTCCAAAAGTCATAGTACACTTCATCAGGCATCTATTTAAAGAATTATCTTGTGGTTAAACACTGGCTTGAAAGCTCACAGAATATGCTTAAATGTGTGCTCTGATAGGATTCTCTTTGGAAATCCTCTGAGCTTTTCTGTACCTCAGTTTCTCAGCTGTGTGGTGGAAGTAGACTTTCTCATATCATGGCAAGTGATGGGGGGGATTATGAAAATATATGCACTATGTTTCTTGATTTGTTTAATTACTGTGGTACTATGACTCTTTTATATAACATACATAGATTAACTAAGAAGTAATAGGGCCCTTGAAATAGTGTATAGAGGAAAATGGGAGAACAATTATATTAAAAAGAAATCTGCAGTCAGTTTCAATTAATGATGATTTAGTGGTGTTTTATGAGCACACAGTGTGTACTGGGGAGGAATAGATTTGATATATATAAGAAGATTTTGCCAAATGTGACTTCTAAAAGGACTGCAATAGTAAATGTTAAAAAAAAAAATCTTAGTCATGGGGTGTTCAACAGATTGGAAGGTGGTGGTTTTTTTCAACATACTAGAATATTTCTGGATCATACAGGGACACTGAAATACTTTCTATATGTGTGGGAGAAAGTAAATCAGACTCACTCCTTTCATTCATCCTCTTCAAGCCGTATTTCTTCACAGAATCACAGGACCATGTGGATCAGCAGGGACCTCCAAAGGTCATGTAGTCCAGCCCTTGGTCAGAGTGGGGCCAATTAAGCAGGTTGCTGAAGGCTTCAACGAGTCCATTTACAAATTCCCATATCCCAGTTTGTGTCTCTTGCCTCTTCCTTTTCCTGTGCACGTCTATTTTCTTTGTGTCATTGTGTTAGCTGTAGGAAGCAATAAGCTGTCTCTTTACCTTTGTTTTAAGGCTGAACAGACCCAGTTCTTTCAGTTTCTCTACATACATCATGATCTCCAGTCCCCTAACCAGCTTGGTGGATCTCCACAGGGCTCAATCCAGTATATCAGTGTCTTTCTTGTACTCAAGCTCTTGCTAGGGAGCTCAACACTGGGTATTTCTAAGATGTGGTCTCCAAATACCAAACACAGAAGAACCACTTCCTTCAACTTGCTGGCTCCACTTTTGCTAATAACAGGTTTTGGTTAACCTTCTCTGCTGCAAGGGCACGCTGCTGACTCACATTGCACTTGCTGTCCACCAGGACCTCCCAGTCTTCCTCTGCTGAGCTCCTTTGATGGCCCCTAACCTTTACTCTTGCATAAGGCTATTCCTCCCCTAGTGCAGAATATTATTGGGGTGCCTTTGATGAACTTCATTAGATTCCTGTGAATCCATTTCTCCAACTTGTCTAGGACCCTCTTCAGAGAAGCCCTGACCTCAAGCCCTGACCTCAAGTCATTCATCCCCAGTTTAGTACTGCCCACAAATTTACTGTTATTGTCCCCCATCACTTGGGGTGTTCAAAGAAAGATTGGACACGGTGCTTAGGGACGTTAGTAATAGGGTGATAGTTGGACCAGATGATCCTGAAGGTCTTTTCCAACCTTAATGATTTTAGGATTCTATGATCCCATTATCCAGGTCATCAATAAAAGACATTAAATGGTCTTCTATTTATCATCCCATCTTAGAAAGCAATCAATTTGCCCTGGTAAATCCATTTTGGCTGCTCACAATTACCTTCTTGTCCTTCCTGGGCTTGGGCATGGCATCCAGGAGGATTTGCTCCACCACCTTCCCAGGGACTAAAGTTAGGCAGACTGGCCTATTGCTCCATGAGTATTTCTTCTTGCCCTCCTTAAAGATAGGAGTGATCCTTAACCATCTCATCATCAACCCAGATCACTCTAACCTTTCAAAGATGATAGGGAGTGGCCTTGCAACGATGCTGGCCAGCTCCTCCAGCAGCTTTGTTGCATCCCATCTGATCTTGTGGACTTCTGTACATCCAGTTTGCTTTTGTGCTCCCTGTGCTGGGTACAGCTTTGCTCCCACAGACTGCAATTAGTCTTGGGGAACTGGGAAGCCTAAGGGCAGAACATATCTGTGAAAACCATGGTAGAAAAACATGGACTACTTCAGCCTTTTCCATGTCCTTTATCACTTATCAGTTGGGCCATATTTTCCTTTGGTGCCAGCGCACCTACAGAAGCCTTTCTTGTTAACCTTCACCTCCCTGCCTGATTGTAAGTCCATACTGAGACTGAGATTTTCCTACTTTCCTGATGTCCAGGGCTGTGTTTCTACTAATTTTCTTGCTCGTGCCTCTTGTGGAGGTATTTTCCCCAGGCAATACCTGGCCTCCAAACCTCCACCATTGCTCAGTGGAGCAGCTGTGGGCCTGGCTTTTTGGAGCTCTGGAATTGACAGTGGGCCCTGGCCTTTGTGCTGCCACAAATATTGTGCTGCCCTCGGTCACAGTTACTTTACCTATGTGCAGAGATAACCTTGCTTCTGAATTGTCCATCTGCTGTGCAAAAGTGTTCCTTCTTTCTGATATTAACAGGTTTTCATGGGCTTATTGGTAAGAATGGCCGAATTAACTGGCAAAAGTAAATTTTTAATTTTGTTAGCTCGATGGGAAAACATAGCCATGGCAACTGAGGTGGATTCTGTTCTGCCTCACGTATTGTCAAGAGTCCTGTCAGTTAAGCTCCAATTACAGAGGTCGTTTTACTGCTATTTTTTTGTTAAGAATCTGAAAACACAGCTGGATTTTCAAACACCAGTGGAGTTTGTACATCTGACAGCTAAAGTCATATTTCATGCCTTATGAAAACAGCATATTTGGAGAGCAATGAAAACACATTCGCCCAGAAACCCATAGCGTCCCCTTTGCATAATGGAAACGCAACAGCCAGCAAAGGCTGCGGTGTTTTTCCCCTCTCACTTCTGAAAGATTAATGGGTCAAACCTTCAGCTGACTCATGCTCTGCAAGCAGGGAACAGCTCACACGCTTAAATCTTGCGGCAGAAGTTTCGGATGGTATGGATAGAAGCCATGTATTTTGTTCTTCTGCTCGAGCTAACGACCTGCGTGAAAGTGGAAGGTGTATCTGAATCAGACGATGAGACAGCCGACTTGATCTAACAGCTCAGCGCCGCTAAAAGAAGGCTGTCTCACCCACCCCCATTTCTAAACCGTCTCTGTGCTCCTAGCTCTGGTTTTCCACCATTTTTCTTCCCTGGTATTTGCTTTTTCAAAAGGCTTTCAATGAGGCAGTTCAGCTTGCTAACCCAGGAGAAAACTGCTCAAGCACGAAGTAACTCGATCTTTCTGCTTAGCTAATGAAGATCAGACTTGTGCAAAGCCTCTGCTGACCACCTGAAGTGGTGCAAGGGAAGGCTGGAAGCTGCAGGCAGGGATGAAAGACAGCAGAGAAAGAAGATCCCCTCCTGATGGTGGTGGGGAGCTACAGCTCAGCAGTCTCCTGAAACCTCGCTGTGTGCTCGTGGTTTGCTCGAGGCTGAAAGGTTTGACCCAAGACTATCTGTGCTACTTTAACAACTCTGCTGCCATGCTGGCAGTAAATCCAGCAAGCAGTAAGCAACAGTAAATCCTAAACAATCTGTGGTTTCACCACCAGCACTGGTGCTGCTCAGGCACTGAGCATCTCAGAGCACTGAGCATCCCATCTCTGCCCACCCAGCAAATTTCTTCTGCTTCCACCTGCCCTCCTTGTCTGCGCCACTGAGCAATCTGTGTAGTTGTGCAATGAATCACACAGGCCGAGCAGTCTGGCTCAAGAAAACAAAGAGTATTTCTCCATTTTGTCTAATTGCATTGGATCGGTCCCCTTGTTTTTTCACCGTGTAGCTAAACAAACAGTTCTGCTGGCACAGCGCGGGGAGTGGCACAAGGATGACTGGTGGGAAGAGAGGGAAACGGGAGGAAAAAAGCCAGGATTGCTTAAGCCAGTATCGTCACCAAATAAATCCTCACGGACCCACAGCTCATGTGACCAGAGCCTTTAGTCTAGTTTAAAATAAGCTTTCTTCCAGAATAACTTGTTCTCTGTGTGAAGGAGCTCTCACTCAGACAGCAAGGCACTTCTGAACTGTATGAAGAGTATTTATAAAGGGATTTGAGACCCCAGTTTGTGGAAGGAATGGGGGGGGGGGGGGAGGATCTACAGCCCGCACTGGCTCCATGTCAAGGTCCAGTAGCAATACAACATCCAGCAACAGGAATTCAGCTGCTGGTTTGGCATGGTACTTTTGTATCAGAATTTAAAATGTCCTAAATGCTACAAGCTAGCGTCCATCCTTTTGGCCATCCAAGAACTTGTTCCTATCAGCATGAATGGTAAGATACTAAAACTAACACCAAGGCACCAAAAAATCTGAAAGGTCAATATAGGAAACAGTTTAGATAAACTGCATTTCACTTTCGCTGTCTACATAGTGAACATATGTGGAGCTACCTCCCTAAAATTTTCTCCACATCTTCCCAAAAAAACACTACAAGGATGCTCCCCACCAAGATTTCCACTCAACTTGGGAAAGACGCAACAGGTCACAACCATCCAGGGAAGCCCCATGTTTCCATTCCCTCCTGGTGCCTTTTGGGTTGGGTACTCATCGCCTGGCTCTGTCCATAACACCAAGGAATTGTCCTAAATAAGCATCCCCATTACACAGCCGGTCCATGGGAAGGCAGTACAGACCCGGGGTTTGTGCCGCACTATCTGTTCTGTGTAAGCCACACTTGGCAAAGGAGCAGCTGATGTGAAAAATATCAGGATAATTGAAGAAAATTTTGCAAAATGTGACTTTTGCCTTTTCCCATTAATACGTAACTTTTGCCTTTTTCTCCCATGCCCCACCCTGTTTGTTGGTGCACTTTACCATGACAATCCACTTTCCCTTAAATATTTTTCTATTGAGATAGCCACGCCCAAAACTTAACCCAAATTATTTTCCACTGAAACGCACTCAGTCATGATGACTGTGTTGGCATCATCCTCAGGAGCTACTTGCAGTGCTAAAATATCCACGCAATGCTCAGCTGCAACAAAACCGGGCGATTTAGAAATGCCTCAGAGGCACATTTATTATTCTTTCTACATCAGGCTTTCTTTAGCCGCATGGGGCAGGGATTGTTTGCTTGGAGAAAGTGGCCTGACACCTAAGGTTAATCTGTATGTAACGAAATGAGTTATTCTCTCAGCTCGTATTTCAATTTAATTTTTCAGTAGTTGCACTGGAAAAACTCCAAAGTAACCACGAAGCCTTGTAACAGGTCACAAGCACAGATTTACCAGCAGTGTGAAGGACATGCAGGCCATAGCAGCAGCTGCTGGGGCAGCACCTGTATCCTATCACCTCGTGGCTTTGTTCTTGCTCCTTCTTCTCCCCAAAACCCCATCCCACAGGCCAGGGATCTACTTGGCAGCTTTCTGTTCCTGAACCCTTCCTCTGGTCACACCAGTAAGATCAAGAGTAATCTGCTCATTCCAGTTCATGTAAACTCTTAACTCTTCACAAAGTCTTGGGTATTAGTGGTTTTTCTTCCCACTTGGAGTATGGCTTCACCCTATTCCAACCCAATGCAGATGCAGACTGCTACCAGAAAACACATTCCCATTCCACTGTCACTCCCCATCCTGATTCTGCAAACCTAATTTCTGTTCATTTAAACTGCCTGCACCTGTAGGATGCACAAAGCCAGTCTAAGACAGTGTTGCTGCTAAAGCGAGAAGGCTCTTGGGGAATTCCTGCCCTCTCTGCCATTCCCCTGTTGCACATAGGATGTGGATGCACAAAGATTTGGTAGCAGTGCATACATTGAATCTAACAGTGAAAATAAATGGGAGAGAGAGAGGAAGAGAAGGGAAAGGAGAGCTCTTCCAAGTGGGCAGCTGGGAAAAAAAGGGTGGGGAGAGTCCTCAGATCAGTGTCCTCTCCTGGACTCCTTTCTACACTGCCCCCTGCCCAGCATAATGCTTTTCCCATAATAACTGAGTTGTTTTAATCAGGACCCACTCAAACCCTATTGCTTGTAGCTGCTCATATCTCAGGAGATGCATTCTGGTGGGTTGTGAAGCTTTGTGCCCATATAATGTAAACTAAAAGCTGTAACCAAAGGCTAGGAAAAGGGAGGAAAGGGAGGAAAGGGGGTGATTCTCATGCTGGTGGCACTTGCTTCCCATGAGAACCTGCAAAGGCAACTATCGAGGTTTGCAGGTGCAAGGTCATGAGAATCAGAGCATGAGAACAACAGCACGAGAAAAACAAGGAAAAGAGCCCCAGAGGCTCTGGGAAACATTGCCAAGATATCTTGGGTGAGCAGATAGAGAGCTGGGGGTGGAAAGCAGGGCTGCAGGTGGAAGGCCCTTAGCGATATAGCTGGCTAAGGGAGGCAAGGCGCTGGGGTAACATCCCCGTAACCGCTCCTGGTGTGTCGTTTTTATCAGTCACACAGCAGCACAGCAAGGTGATGGAAGGCCTGGAAAAGGAGACACTTTTCTGGGACAAAACATCGTTCTAGGTAGATGAAAACCAATCTTGAAAACACTTTTTAGGACCCTTCATATCCAATACTGGTCTTGAGCCAATATCAGTGACCACTTAGATATGTGATCAGCCAGATCCGATCAGATCAAGAGCTAACCAAGCCAAAAAGAACAAAGTAGCGTTAAGCACTACAGCCAGCATCAGAGAGAAAATGAGCAGAAATGCGCATGGGGTCATTCCTCTGAGCAGCAGCAAGGGCTTAATTTTTCTTAAACACTCCCAGCCATATGTTCCTGTTCTTTTCCTCATGTCAGCACAAGCTCACGCTGTGAACCAGCACAGAGCATGCACCTAGCCTTGGACTACACTTCTCTGTGCTCTTTTAGTGTTCCCCAAACCTGGTTTACCACTTCACTACACAAATAGTTGTGTTGGGCTGAGGCTGTGCAGGATATGGGCAGGTGTCAAATGGAAAATACTACATTAACTGATTCTTTCAAAAATAGTGGGTTAAACCATGGCCCAACATTGATTCGTACCATTTTTCTACATGAAGACCTTAAAAGGTATGGAGATGACAAATTCAGTGCATCTCTGTGCAGAGTACTACCAGACTAGTGCTGTCACAGTTGCTTTGTACCATTCCTTGCTCACTGGACTCCCCATGCTTGAAGTCCTTTTTAATCTATTCGTTAATAACTTAGCTGCTAGAATGGAAGATGGGCACATTCCACATGGAAATGACAGAGGTAGGAGGGGACCAAAAATACATTAGGGCATAGGATTAGGATTCCAAAAGCTTTTCACATATTTCTAAAAGGGTCTGAAAATAGAGTTTTACTGAAGATAAATTCGAGATAATACACTTAAGCAGAAATGTTCAACTGTGCAAACACAGGACAGAGAATACACATATAAAGACAAGGTTTCAGGAAGGACATCAAAGGCTATAAAACAGATAAAAAGTTGAATAATGTCATCTGCTGCAGCATCTGTCTCATCTGTGTATCCAGTTTCAGGCAATACAGCTCAAGAACAATATGAGTCAATCGGAGAGCGCCCAGAGAAGCACCAGCAGAAATGGTGAGAGGGTTGAAACCATGACCTGCAATGGAAAAATGGAACAAACTGGAACTTCTCAGCCTCAACAACAGGAAACTGAGAAGAACGTAGTAATAGACACGAAAGAAATGAAAGACCTTTGAAAAGAACAATTTTAGTTTTTCTATGGGACAAAAAGCAATGGACTTTACAGTAAAGAAGATTTAGTGTACATATAGGAAAATAGAAATAGATAATGAATAGGAAAAGATTGCTGGGAAGGATTGTGTATGGAGACCTTTAAGGCTAGAGAAAAGTCAGTCAGGAACATTTGAGGCAGAACCGATCCTACATAGGACCAATGAGGCCAATGGCACTTTGAATTCCCTTCTACACAAGTGTGTTACAGGTGCAGGGCAGACAACATGGGGGAAGCACAGAATTAACCAGGATTGGTTAAGAGTAAAATACAGTAATCTAGTAGATTACATAGCATCAGAATTAGGGGAAAGTCTCATTGGTCTGTTTCCTTTACCTTCATAGCCAAGGTAAGACCTGGGCTCTGGGTAGCTACATATTTCTGATAAATCTTTGAGAAACTGAAGAATTACTG
Source organism: Netta rufina (assembly GCF_964035555.1). Classification (NCBI taxonomy): domain Eukaryota; kingdom Metazoa; phylum Chordata; class Aves; order Anseriformes; family Anatidae; genus Netta; species Netta rufina. Next base: position 6,096,641 of record NC_140123.1, read on the forward strand.
TGAGTATGCCGGCTTGCTGCTGGGTAGTGGTTTACAGAGTTGACTGGCAGAAAACAATAATATATATTGAAACTGTGGAGCCTTCACGTCCTGTCCATGAGCTATGGGTTACGCTTGGCTGTTTGCTGTGGCTCTTTCTTGAATGAAAACAGTGTTGTAATCTTGTAAAGTAATGATAGGTATAGCCTTTTTTTTTTTTTTTTTTTTTAAATTCAGCCTCAAAATGAAGGCCTTCTTTTAAGTTGCGTAGCCGAGTGCACAAACAGTCTGAATTCATACACACTAACTCTTCCAAATGATGGTCTCATGCAAATACTCAGATTGCACACAGGAATCGGGCTCTGTGCATGCATTTTAGAGACTCAGAAAGCTTTTGACATGGCTTGCTGAGCAAATTGCAGGTTGAAGACTGCATGAAAAGCTTCTTACTCAGCCTTCATTCACACGTAGCATCTGTTGCATCTAAGTAAATGTACTTCTTTCTACTTTCCTTCTACTTGGTACTAAAGTATACCTTTTTTTTTCCCCCTAATTTGTAGTTCTGCTTTTATATAGCACAGTCAGAATTAGACACAAAGATTGTTGAGTTGGAGGTAACTATAGCTGAGGGGCTTCAGACAGACAAACTGACCCCAAAGGAGGGCTCAGCAGGAGTGGAATGATGGCCTGGATATTGGGTCATCAGCAGCTGCAGTATTCCAAAACACTGCCATGAGACACCGACAAGGAAAGAGTACGAATGCATCCCCTAAACATTTCCATAGTGGAGCTCAATAGCTGTTTCATCTACTTCAGGGATTTTTAAGATGAGGAGAGGTTTTATATCATCTAGCTTGACCTCCTGTTTAACAAGCACAACAGCATTTTACTTTGCTAGTTAGTGCTGAGCCCAAAATCTCATGTTTATTGGAAGGATTTTCCACAAAGGCGTCCAGTCCTGAGCTGAAGACTTGAAGAAATGGAAAAACTGCTGCTTCCCCTGCTCGTCTGTTCCACTGGTTAATCACTGTCACAGCTCAACACTTGTGCCTTATTTCTCCTGTGCATTTTGCCTGGCTCCAGCTCTTAGCCATCTCTTCTTGTTATGTCTCTCCACTAGACTTAAGAGACTTGTTATTTCTTCCCTGCAAGAATAATTTTTATCAAGCAACCTAGCAGTCTGTCTCTTTATTTATTTATTTATTTATTTATTTATTTATTTATTTATTTATTTATTTAATGTTAAAATATACACCTTCTTTAAGGGTACAAACTAGTGTGCATACTGTAAGCAGCTGTGACTGAGGAGTTCTTGCTATGTGTACCCTGTGCACCCAGCCCATCAAACCTCTTGCCCTGTCCTTCCTCTGGAGTTTACTGTCCTGTCTGCTGGTAGAGCTGTCTCCCAGCCCACTTCAGTCCCAAATAGCTTGGTTAGCTTATTCTTTTTAACAGTAACTTGTCTCACCGCTTTTGAACAACACAGATCTGCTGGCAGCTTTTGGGCAACATTACCCGATTTAACCATTCTGTAATTCTGTGAACATCCCCATTAGGTGGGAAGAGGAGGTCGGAAGAAGCAGTTGGCAGAGCTGAGCCAAGGGTGTCCATCCACAACCCACGTAGCTCTGACCCACAGTGGCAGTCCAACTTCCTGCTCCCTGTTCTGTGACAATTGAAGCCAGTCAGGTTAATACAGCCCTGATCAATCCCTGGCGTCATGATGCCACCCTGTTCCTGATGCCAGCTCTCATGCTCATATGACCCTCAATCACCCAGTCCGTGTCACTAACTCAGCAAAACCTTTCACTTCCTTTATTTTATTTTATTTTTTCCTGGAGTAGTTTCCTGCCACTTCGGTGTCCTGAACCAACTCATCAAGGGGCTGGACAAGTTCCGGTGTCAGCACAAAGGACAACGAAATCTGTGTCCATATTGTAGGTGTCAGCCCCTACAGCCATTCCTAATCTGCCTGTGACCATGAGTCACAACCCTCAATTTCTCTGAGCTCACAGCAAAATGCCACAGTTCAACACTATTCTCACCACTCATCCATAGAGCTAAAACCACCGCTAAAGTGACCTTTTTAGTTATAAAGTCAAGTTTCAGGACAACACAGACACATGGAAGAGGTAATATTAGGACTGTATTTTCATATTTCTCTCGGAGGAGTGCTACATCTTGGACAGCAAACTAGAAAGGAAAACAGGAGATCAGCATATTCCAGAGATCCCTGAAGAAACCTACTGGAATGCAGCCATTTTGTTAAAGAAGTGGAGGCCAGAGTTTTCGGGAGAAGGTCCCAGTTAGCAACCTTGACTTCAGCTGCTGCATATCAGGACAATGTAAAAGCTTCAGCAGAACAGCCTTCTTCTACTCTTGGCTCAACAATGAGATGTTTAAGTACTGGAAAAGCAGAGAGAGACTGCTTTGCTTTGGCTTAAGATTTGAAAAGATGGTGATCGCTTGATCTAGCTTTTGCTTTGTTTTATCCAGGGAATGGCACTTCACGGTAAAAGCAGATATAATTTCTTAATGATGCTCATGCTCATGTGCAGTCCCACAGCAGCTAAACAGGCACTGGCTGTCAGGCTGCTGGGCATGACTGTCTTTCTTCCCCTTTCGCATGTTCAGTTCACATGCACTGTAGCACTGATTCATAGCAATTTTTAAAGTAATAAATTCCTTACCAAAAGCTTGTGACACATCCTGCAGAAGTCTTAAAAGCTTCTGAGTAAAGAAGACAACTTGAATATCTCTGCCTTTGATATGATCCCAAGAATTATTATGCCTCATGTTGGCCTGGCTTTATCCCTTATGTTGGAATAGAGCCAGCTGCCACCAACAATCAGACCAGTTATCTACCTTTCTCAATCTAGACTGAGAAATAAGAGATGGGTGGGCAGTACTAAAACCATCCATCACATTCTGCCTTAAGTGCGAGCCTTTTTTCTTTTTTTCATTGAACGTGTACAATTTCAGAGACATCTGAGGACAAAACTTTTACTACAGCATCTTCCCATGTAATACCCACTCACTAGCACGAGATGCTTTGAGTGTCACTTAGTGTGAGGGAGTATCTGAAGGAGTTCTTTTACAAAGGATTTGCAGACATCGTGTCACGACTGAGCAGATCTTGCTACCTCATGCTGTTGGCACTCAATGCCAAACAAGGTGATTCAACATAGATGTCTAAATTTTTCTGGCAATGATGTCACCGTCTTTAATCAGGATGCCCACCAAAGTCTTGGTGCTTGCATAGGAATGATCTTACTGGATCTGAATTGTAATCTGTTTAGTTAAATATCCTGTCCTTGGTAATGACCAGATCCTAAACTAGGTGCATTAATACTTGGGGTAAGTGGTTTCTCCCTAACAATATCATTATAGTTTGGCTACATGAATGCCACAGAATTTTAGGGTTTATCTCTCTCCCATACATGTTTGATCTCAATTCACATTTTTCATGAAAATACTTGGTCCTTTCTTTAGCCCAGCTAATCTCTTATCCAGCACCCCATAAATCAGTGGAGGTTGTGTAGGGTTTGAAATATTTTCCTCCATCCCTTTCATGCTGACCACTATTCTATTTCAGTGAATATTTTCTTGTGAAAAGCACATGCATGGAAGATTCCCAATGTGCCTCTTTTGAGCATTTATTTTACGCACTTCATCATAGTCTCCCTTCCTTGTTCTGTTTCTAAAATTAACGATTTCAGCATTTTTCCTCTAATACTCACAGTTTTCCATTCTTACACGATTTTTACTGCCCATCTTTCAAACTTTTTCTTTCAGCTATATTCTTTTTCAGACACAGTAGCCAAGCTGAGCACATTAGTCCAGCATAAAACCTTCAGAAAATCTTTGCAGGCTCTCCAGGAGTCTCCTTCCTTAAGTAATATTGACTAGTCTGCAGGTTTTCCTCATTTTTCATCTCTTTCCCAGTTTATGAATGCTCACAAATGAATCCATGGACACCACTCCAAAGAAGGAATATAATTTGAGTAGCCCCCAGGTGGCACTTGGAGGGATAATAACAGAAGTTGGTTTTCTTATTATGCAAGCAAGAGTTTAGTTTGGGTAGAAAATGTTTTATTGGTGTCTGTTTTATGATGCTTTTCCTTTAGAACAGTCATGACAAGTAGAAAGAGTATTTGTTCTCTCATTTAGTCTCTCGCTCCAGAATAGGCCCTGGGACTGCTTTTGGCATTTGTGACAGAGGAGGTGACAGTCTATGAGCCTGTCACCACCATCACTCCCAAGCCCGTGCAACATATATGTTAGTACAGCAAAAGCTGCACCAAGACACCAGGCTGGGAGGCCCATGACGTTTTCTGATGTTCAGCTGAGTGGCGAGACCTTGACAAGACTTGTGGCCTACTTGGTGTTAATGCTTGGCCATGATGGATGTGGGTGGAGGAGCTACTGATTTCTCCACTCTCTGGCCTGTGGTGGCATCTTGTGTCTCTCAGACAGCTTAGTTCCCTTGTGATTCCTTGTAAAGAACTTATTCTGAGGCTCCTTCAAGTCCAACTCTCTTGTCACCTGGCACAGGTTGCCCAGAGAAGCTGTGGATGCCCCATCCCTGGAGGTGTTCAAGGTCAGGCTGGAAGGGGCTTTGAGCAACCTGGTGTGGTGGGAGGTGTCCCTGCCCATGGCAGGGGGTTGGAACTGGGTGGGCTTTAAGGTCCCTTCCAACCCAAATCATCCTGTGACTCTATTCTATGATTCTTCACTTCCTATTTTATTGATGGATTCGGAGTGCTATAATGTAAAGGTGAGACATAAGTTTCCATTTTAAAATGTGTGATGATCTGTCCTATTTTATCATCTTTTTAGTTTATCTTTCTGTTTTTAATTGCAGCCCAGTCACTACCCTAGGCAAAAAAAAAGCATGGCTTTGCTACTAGCTGCGTACATCAGCTGCCCACGTCCTTCCTGAGCAGCAGGCACTTTCAGTCTGTGACCTGCCATCTCCCTCTGTGTTCAGCTGTGACACTGGAAGGAGTTATCACTCCCAAATGTTCTTCATTGCCACTCTTCCACAGATGCCTGACCTCTCGTATCTGTCAGCTGAGTTGTTCATGTAAACACTTCTAAACCCATCCCAATCAAAGTGACCTAGATTGTGAAAATGATTTAAAGTCTCTAAGCTAAGTTGTCTGTTTGTCACTCAAATTGTTTAGGAGGCATTCCCATTGCTTCACAAGAAGTAAGCTATGGAACTGGCATTTTAAAAGGGTGTAAAAACTTATGGGGTAGGGGCATCAGGCAGAAGTGGTTATATGTCTTCCACCTCGCTCTGGAATAGGAATCTGTCTACAGACTGTCTAGTGGTTGACTAGAGTTAACTGTAGGTTTACAGGACCCAAGGTCAGTGGCCCTTGGGTCATTATGAGCAGCAATTCAGCTGGAGGTTTATTTTTTGGGGCAGTGAAAAACTTCAGAAATTTCAGAGAAATGGTTCAGGGGCTTTGAGCCCTTTGATAAGCTGCTCCATTTGTTGTTAACAGGAATGATCTAGGGGAGACACTGTTTTTGGATTGCCTTACTGGTCAGGCACAAGGACGGTTCTCAGCTGGGAGGATGTAGCCTGGCAGAACATCCACAACTGGGCAAGAGAAATGCTAATTTTGCACATTACTGGGTTGAACACTTATAGCCACATCAAATCACTGTGGCCAGTAGTTAAAGATGATTTCATGAAAAATTTGACTTGTACATGCGTTCCAGGGTTATCAGTACTTACCATGGGCAAGGACAAAAGTCTTGGGAAAGAATGTAAAACATCACACTTCAATTTTAAACCTCATAATGGGTCTATCAATATGACTTTCATATCAGGCACATTTTCCTACACTTGCTTTCTGCAAGGAATCCTCTTCTGAATCACCAGGAAAAGGCAATTGTCATAAACAACAGTGTATAAGATCAGGAACATCTCTACTAAATGGATTTGCAAGTATGGGCCAGCACTTACTGGGGGATACTCTGCACTGTGCTTGTCTGCACAATATAGACAAACATTCAGGAGGAGGCTGTAATTGGCCCAAGTCCATCCAGGAGGCCTGGAGCAACCATGGAGCTGGCAGTGCCTCTGGTCTACACCTAAGAATGCACTGGAAGGTCAGATAAAACACATATTGATGATGTTACTTTCTAGGGACCAGTATCAGAGTTCCCAGAGAGAAAATTAGCATGAGTTCCCTTGTCTCAGCAGTAAATCACTGAATGATCTTTTGCAAGCTTGCTCTATAGTTTTATTGGCATTTCATTGAATCTTAAGCTCTTTCAAAGCTCTGCATTGAGTATCTCCAATTTTTGAGTCATGTTACAATTTATGTTACACTGCCATTACGTTCTTCCTCAATCTTTGCTAATAACCTCATTTCTTTCTCCCATTCTTGGCACTTTCCTAGTATCATTTGTGATGCTAAGAAATAACCTAATTTCTCTGCACTGTCTTCTCCTTTATTGTTCCCCTTAAACCCTGACTACACTATGAACAGCATTCACAGGCAGTACTCCATTACATTTTCTATATAGCCTATGCAAAACATCATGTATATAGGTTGGAAAGCTAAGCAGATGCCAGATGGAAGGTTGTCCTAAATCTCTCCTCCTGTGAAATCATTCTGTGCCCTGTTTCTGTGGGACAAAACAGCATGTGGTTATGTAGATAAGGGTGAAGTCCTAACATAGATACTCTATGGGAACAATTAATACTATTTTTTCCTCAGTTGTTGGGAATTGGAGAAAGAAACAAATATTGCAGATGTAGAACCATGAATGTTGATCCATGGACTTGATTGCTCAGGCTACTTTATACAGTTGTATTATATATAAATATGATATATTTATATTGCTTTATTAGTACAAAAAAATACAAAAAGGTAAGTGTCCCATAGCAATGACCAGCATATGTAATCTGTGCTGGAACACAGAGTTTCACTCACATATACAAAAAAAAAGTCGTGTGTTTAACAATGTGGGATTTTCAGGCCATTTAGGTGGGATTCATTTCCCCCATTGTCCAGTGTCGATAGCAGAGATGACTGCCTCAGATGATCATCTTGCTGTCTAAGTGCAGTCAGTGGAGGAGGCAGCACCATTCATCTCCTCTACTTTGGACATTTACTTTAGGGTGGGGTGATTCTGCCCTATGTGTCTCTCTAAGAGCGTAGTACAGGGATGTAATGCAATGAAAGACTAAAATGCTATTAATCTTACAGTTTTTTAAAAAGGGTAGGTTAACTCATGGCTTAGTATTACAGCCTTTAGTTCCTCTTAGACCACATTCAGACCTGAGTTGAGTAGGGTCTTGTTGAGTGGCTCCTACTGAGTAAGGTCTGAAATTTTCAAGCATAAATTTAAAAAGATTTGGGTTTTGGACAAGTGCTGTGTTATATAAAAGTGACCAATTTCAAAGTGCTGCTCAGACACTGCATCATCATACCAAAACATTAGTGAAGAGAAGGGAAGCAACAGTGCCTGGAACAGTAATAAAGGAGGCCTTATGCAGATGTTACCAGAACGGCAGGATCAACAGATCTGAAGCAGGAGCAATCGCTGCAATGAAAAGATTACCGATCCGATAAAAGTTGGTTGTGTGGATGGTAAAACACCAAGCTGAAGATGAGGTCTTCCTCCATGGAAAAAAATATTGGGTACAGCACAATTTGCTGCTGCATAGCAGTAGAGAAAGTTAGAAAAACTGTCGCTCACATCCTCTGTCCTCGAGAAAAGGATGGCTATTTCTATTCCAAAATGTATTCCCCTCCCTTTTTTCTTTTAGCGCTGAGAACTGACATTCTTACATCTGGAGTCCTTTCTTAATCAGAATAAAACATTCCCGACCATCTGCAACAGCTTTCGGGCGTCATGCCAGACCAACAGCATTCCCCAGCGGAGAGCAGAGAGCAGTTATCCAGAGGAACTGGGCGCGCAAGAGCTGTTGAGGCAGCGCTGTTGGGGTGGCCTCCAAAAGGCTTGGCAGGGGCCAGCGGGAACACTGACTGATTTCACTTCGCTGGAGATGCAGACTGTAAGGATTTCTGTTCCTGAGGAAACCTCTACAGCCATCTATATTCACTTTTGAGCAGCCCTGTTCAGTCACGGCCTCCTTCTGTCTGCACTGACAGATGCTTTAACCCTAGAGCAGGTCCAGATAGGCGTTTAATGGTGACAGGCACCTGAGCTGGTTCCTTGATCGACTGTTTTGCCTCCTAACCATGTTCATTTTTCAAACATTTGGGGAAGAGCAAGCTCTTAGATGGTGCCTCTCAAACAAAGCTATTTCACAGTCACAGAATTGAAGGGGTTGGAAAAGACCTTGAGAGATCATTGGGTCCAATATCCCTGCCAAAGCAGGTTCCTTAGAGCAGGCTGCCCAGGTAGGCATCCAGATGGGCCTTGAATATCTCCAGAGAAGGAGATCCCACAACCTCCCTGGGCAGCCTGTCCCAGTGCTCTGTCACCCTCACCGTGAAGAAGTTCTTTCGCATGTTGGTGCAGAACTTCCTGTGTTCTAACTTGCAGCCATTGCCCCTTGTCCTATCCCCACAAACCACTGAAAAGAGGTTCGCCAAATCCCTCTGTCTGCCACACTTCAGGTATTTGTAAACATTGATGAGATCCCCTCTCAGTCTTCTCTACTCAAGGCTAAGCAGACCCAGGTCTCTCAGCCTTTCCTCATAGGGAAGATGCTCCAGGCCCTTTATCATCTTTGTGGCCTTAAAATTTGCATTATTATTAATTACTGCCTTGCAGAGGTTTGAGTCTTACACCTATAATGCCCTCACCTAGATTTCACCGGAGATAAAAACAGAAGACACCAGACAAAACAGAAGACCTGAAGAAACTGCATCACTGTAGAGATCACCCTAACTTCAAACGAAGACAAGTGGAGGTTTGTTTTGGGGTAGGATAAGAGGTCTCTAAGAATTTCTTCAAACTAGAATATTTATTTAGGCTGTAATTATAGCTGTAACTGCTCTGCATGGCTTCCAGGCTAGGATTCTCACTAATCCATAATCAGAGGAGTTTTTCCTTCTGATTTGAATCAATTCCTTAGGAGAAGTTTAAATACCTATTCAAATAGCTTTATCTACTTTAGTAGAAGAGCATCTTTTGGTAAAAATAATCCTTAGATTATTGATGTAGCATTCACTGACTGTGTTCTTTCTAGATCTAATGTATCTCAGGGTTTGGCTGTATATGTCTTCTTTTTGGTGTATTTCATCTGTTGGAGTTTTTTGGGGGTTGTTTTGTGTTTTTTGTTTGTTTGTTTGTATGTTTGCTTATTAATGCAGCATAAGCTATATTAGACTATGCATTTTATATACATTCTGTTTTGGACATATTTGGGACATAAGAAGGGCTTATATTTTGGAAAGCTGCTTAATTTTTCAAGCTATACCAGCTGGTCTAATAAAAGACCTTACCAGTAAACCTCGTCTCACCAATACCTGCTTGCAGTATAACCCATTCAGTCAGAGCAACAGATGGTAGAAACCTGTTACAGCCTGGAAGTTTTCTGCCTCCCCTGAGCACAATTTAAAAGGTGGTGACCTTTTTTTCCCTAAAACGTGGCCATTTACTGACACAAAGAAAATGAAAGAATTTTAAAAAGAAAAGCACATGCTTGCAACCGTATGTTGGCTTCAGAACCTAGCTGAAGTTTTTCAACTTGAAGCATGAAGGAATCAAAACCAGAAGAATGAAGAATGTGTAACAAAAGGAGCACAGTGTTAGTGCTCATGAAAAAGGATGGGGGAAAGCTCCGCTGGAAAGATTTTTGTGAAAAGTTACTTACCCCTGTGTTTTCAAAATCTGTGTATCTAAGGCTTTTGACACCGTCTCCCACAGCATTCTCCTCAAGAAACTGGCTGCTCTTGGCTTGGACTGGCGCACGCTTCATTGGGTTAGAAACTGGCTGGATAGCAGGGCCCAAAGAGTCGTGGTGAATGGAGCCAAGTCCAGTTGGAGGCCAGTCACTAGTGGCATCCCCCAGGGCTCGGTGCTGGGGCCGGTCCTCTTTAATATCTTCATCGATGATCTGGACGAGGGCATCGAGTGCACCCTCAGTAAGTTTGCAGATGACACCAAGTTAGGTGCGTGTGTCGATCTGCTTGAGGGTAGGAAGGCTCTGCAGGAGGATCTGGATAGGCTGCACCGATGGGCTGAGGTCAACTGCATGAAGTTCAACAAGGCCAAGTGCCGGGTCCTGCACCTGGGGCGCAATAACCCCAAGCAGAGCTACAGGCTGGGAGAGGAATGGTTGGAGAGCTGCCAGGCAGAGAAGGACCTGGGAGTGATGGTGGATAGTCGGCTGAATATGAGCCAGCAGTGTGCTCAGGTGGCCAAGAAGGCCAACGGCATCCTGGCTTGTATCAGGAACAGTGTGACCAGCAGGGCTAGGGAGGTGATCGTCCCCCTGTACTCAGCTCTGGTGAGGCCGCACCTCGAGTACTGTGTTCAGTTTTGGGCCCCTCGCTACAAGAAGGACATGGAGGTGCTTGAGCGGGTGCAGAGAAGGGCAACGAAGCTGGTGAGGGGCCTGGAGAACAAGTCCTACGAGGAGCGGCTGAGGGAGCTGGGCTTGTTCAGCCTGGAGAAAAGGAGGCTCAGGGGCAACCTTATCGCTCTCTATAGGTACCTTAAAGGAGGCTGTAGCGAGGTGGGGGTTGGCCTGTTCTCCCACGTGCCTGGTGACAGGACGAGGGGGAATGGGCTTAAGTTGCACCAGGGGAGTTTTAGGTTAGATGTTAGGAAGAACTTCTTCACTGAAAGGGTTGTGAGGCACTGGAACAGGCTGCCCAGGGAAGTGGTGGAGTCACCATCCCTGGAAGTCTTCAAAAGACGTTTAGATGTAGAGCTTAGGGATATGGTTTAGTGGGGACTGTTAGCGTTAGGTTGGAGGTTGGACTCGATGATCTTGAGGTCTCTTCCAACCTAGAAAATTCTGTGATTCTGTGATTCTGTAATCGTTATTTACTCATTGTACTATGGTGGCTCAGGAGCAGTTGAGGTTGGTGCTATGTATACATGGATAAATAGTTTTCCAACCTAAATCCAAGGCAGAAGACAACAGACCTATATGAAGAGAGAGGAAACAATGCAACTGCATTAGTCAGCAAGGCAGCGTGTATTGCCAAGTATTTCTAGGCATCAGGGCCAAGACGAGCTTAGAGGAGGAATCTGAAGGAGAACAATGAACTTGGCTGATAGATATTTAATGGGAAGAGTTCTTCTGAAAATGTGGCAGAAGGGGTGAGAGACAGAAGCAAGAACTGCTCTCTCAAGGCGGATGATAGGAAGAGATGGGAAAGAAAAGCTGTGGACATCAGTGAAGGTGAAGGAATACAGCTGAGGTTTGAGGAACACCGAAGGGGAAGACAGTAAAATAGTGTAGGTGTGGCCATACACATATGGATTGTACATAACTGTGTAATCAAGCACCCATATTCTGGTTAAAGTCATCAATGAGTTTTCTATTCATTAGTAGTTTGACTGTAGACAATTTCTGCAGCTTGCTTTCAGAAAAGGCCTAAGCCTTGCACAGAATTTATCTGTGGAGATGCATAGGAAAAGCTTTATCCTAGAGGAACCTAAACAGTTGTGACAGTCTGTATTTAAATGAATTCAAAAGAGGTCAGAGAGGTCAAAACTGGTGCCTAGCATATGGGTCTGACTGACAAGCATGATCTTGGTGCAGGACACAGTGACTGAGAAAGGGATAAGCAGGTTTGAGTGAGGGCTGACATGTCTCCCTTAGCCTGATGGAGTATAAACCCACTGCACATCCAGAGAGGATGTCAAACCAGGCTGAGATTTTACTTAGCAGGGACAGGATTTGGACATCCCTATAGCATATATGTCATATATCTGAGCCAGTCACCCAAGCTCCTTTGTAGACAATTGAGATCTATTAAGTGGATTTTAGAGTGCAATCAATTTAATCCAAGTTAAATACCTAACTCAAGCCAGTTCTGAATAAAAAGATCCCTGACTCTGGTCCCTAAAAATGCCAGTGTCTCCCCATTGACTACAAAAGGCAATTCAGGTGTCAAGTTTAGCTGCAGACACGTATCCTATGCCTCACATGAGGTGGGATTATTCCCAGCCCTTGAGGCATATCTGGAGCAGAACTAGAAGACCCCAGCATAGAACTGTTAATAAGTTAATATCCAAGTGAGTGTGAGACTTCCCAGAGATAAGGTGTGAAGAGAACAAAACCCTGCATGTTTGTTTGTGTGTGTGCTGCTCACCTATCCACCAGGAATGAAATTGTTGCTTCCAGAAAGAATGGAAAAGTTCCTACACTGGATGGAAGCTCACTCTGCATTTCACATTGAATATGCTAGCATAAGGAAAGCAACAGCGATTTCCCTGATGATTACAGTTTAACCCAATTCCAAGAATACTGCCTGTACATCCAGCAAGCTCTCTTGGACATGGACATTTCCTTTGGCTCTAAAGTACCAAGTCCACAAAATACCATATAAGTGCATGAAATGTTCAGGTTTTTAATTTTTTTTTTTCCTTCAAAAAGAAAACTTCAATCATTGTAAAGCTCAGTGCAGATGTTAATGTATATTTCCTTTAAGGCTAGTAAGGACAGGTGGCCGTTCTGTGCACATTGCACATCTGCAAATAAGGCAGATCTGGCAAGCAATTTTAAGTTGTCTCTCATTTCCCACCCAGATATCTCACAGCTGTGGATGAAGGCTAGTTGAAGATAAGCATGTTTTTAAAGCAGTAACTTTGATAAAGAAAGGCAAAGCTAAACATTTGCATTAGAACCTCACCAGTGCAATAAACTGAATTGTACCAGGATTAATCCTCTGAACGAGTAAGTAAGAATTGTGTGTAAATGAAACAATAAATAGTGTAAGGTAATAAACCTAAAGTTTTCAGTTGTGTGGTAAATCACTGAATTGTGCCTATTTGCAGGGAAAGGATGAAAGCAGTTTGTGACTTTTGGCCCCTACAAATAAACAGCAATTCTTTATTTGCTGGGGAAGGGGAGAAATACAAAAAAGAGAGAGAGAGTTTGTAGCTGTGCTAATTCCTGTGGTTAGAAAGTATTTGGATAATGATGGGATATCATTAATAACAACCAGGAAGCAGAACAACAAACAACAACAAAAAACAGCGATCTCAGAGGCAGTCAGCCCAGAGTTTTCCATCAGTCAGCCCAGAAAAAAAAGGAAAAAAAAAAAGTCAAATTTAAAATAACTATTGTGGATGAACTCACCACTGTGCTTCTCCAGGGCGATGACATTGTGACTGCTCTGATTTCAGTGTGATGGAAACCCAGACCAGCACGCTGTTGACATAGACCCATTGTTTCATACCAGCAGAAACGCTGCTGAATTAATGGGACAGGTCCTGACTGATTCAGACCAGAATCTGAGGTTGGAGAAAGCCAAGTGAAGCAGATTATTTGGTCCTAGTGGAGATCTTTTAGTCCTCACTTCTGCAGGCCATAGATAAATTAAGTGCCAGGAAGGTGATTCAGGGAAGAACAGGAGCAATGAGGGCTGGGACTCAGAGCATGAAACTGGCGTGAAACTCCTGAAGTCCACAGAATATCTCTTTATGCAAAGACAATCCAGAACCAATATATACAAGTCCTGTGGAGTCTATTCTGTAATGCCTTAAGCCTAAATTTGCAGATAACATGAGGCCAAAGTGAATGAATATCCTAACAACCAAACATGCAGGTAACATAGCACAAGGAACAGCCACATACAAAAATGCAGAACAGGGGTGGCGTCTGGACAAGAGATCCTCCGTGCCAAGGCTCCTGCCAATGATCTCACACCCTTGGCAAAGCTCTGTAAGTGCTCTCAGATGGCTGTTTAGATGGCAGACCACAGTTTTGGCCTCAGTTGTCTTCTGTTCCCCCAGGGGCATTAAAATATCTTCCTAAGGTCTAAGGTGTCCCCTGCTAACATCTCTTCTTGCTGGTTGCCCACCTTCACCAAAAAAGGGACGCTGCCTAGATCACGTCCTCTCAGGAGCTTCTTGAAATAGAAGAACCCCATGCACTTAGAAATGTTTTTATTTATTCTGTTAGAACAGCAGATTCCCTTATTGCTTGTGTTACCCACCTACAGATGTGGAAAAGTCACAGGAATTTGCCCATACATGTAAAACTGCTGAGCAGAGTTTTCTTTCCATGTTCTCACCCGTCACTTCTACCCTAGTCTGAGGCTTGAAGACATTGGGTTCAACACGACATTATTATTTCATGATGTGTTGTCCTGCATCGAGGCCATTAGCAGACTATGTAAGTACCCAAATGAAGCTCACGAACGCTTTTAAGATATTACTGAATTAACATTCAGATCAGAATTCATGATAAGTTGTGTTAAAGTGCAGAGCCCCAGCATCAGAAACAGGAACCTCCGATTCCCCCTGCGCATACTAGGAAAGCACTAGGTCCCTTTCAGAAAGGAAATCTAAATTCATCCTGAGCGTCATTTGGATGTCTGACTCAAAGGTTTAGTAACATGTCTAGCCAAGCCGCAGAACGTTTTCACATCTGGATGTGTCCCATTTGCTAAACAGCTTCAGTCTGCGAACAATTCCAAAATACACTGTGCTTTATTATTGTAAAAGAATGTAATGTTATATAACCCAATGTGAAAGCACATATTGTGGAATATTTCAGAAAGAACAACATGTTAAAACTGCACTTTTAAAACAAGGTTTGAATTTAACGGAGAAAATGGCCTCAACTGGTCTGCATATGTCAATAGTTTACTTTGCGTAATCGGCCGAGGGTAGAGCAGCCTGCCAGGAGAAACTGCTTTTAAAATTAAAATCACACCAGTGGAAGGGGAATGGCTTTCTGGCCTTTGGAGCAGGGATGGACCTGAGCCACAAATGTCTGATCTGGGTTGTTCAAAAGTTTGAAGCCTTTGGATCCAGGGGTATTGCCTTGGTACCTCTTTGGAGCAGATTTAGAAGTTGTCCTCAAGGGAGCGAGGGCTGTGTCTCTCTTTATAGTACACAAAGAAATCCTTACAGGTTATAAAAATCAAGTGAAGAAATAAGATCTTTGGATGAGGTGGATTTCCTGTGAAATATTAGCAATATCGAGCCTGACTTTGTCCTGGTTTTACTGAAAGGCTTCCTAGGCTCTGAAAAGTACCTTGAGTGCTTCTTCATCCTTCCCCTCCAAGCTGACAGCGGCTGAAATATCAGGTAAGCTCATTCCAGACCAAGATATGTAGCCGTGTTAGGCGGTTGCTGGTGGTATGGTGGAAGATTGCTAGCCCAGACCTTTCAGAGACCTTTTGGAGAAGCCTTTAATTTGCCCATGTCTCAGGTACGTGCCTAGAGAAAGAGAAGTACCCTTCCATCTTAGAACAGTGCTGTGTGAATACATGAGAAATACGTCTTTACTTGAGAAAGGCACCACTTAATGACATGATATTGTGGTAGAAAAAGGTTTTAAAGATTTTCATACTCCAGCAGAAGTTTTAATGTAAAAGAGAGAAGCAGAGCAGACTGCATTTTAATGCGTTGAGCTTTCTTTCACATGTCGTATAGAGAGACCACCTACAAGTCAAATTGTTTGTTCTGGAGTTTTCTTTAAAAAAAAAAAAAATGTGGAATTTAATAGCTAATCATGGTCTCCTCTCTGACTTTCTAGGCATGAAGCAAAGAACCCTTGTTTTCCAGATGAAGAATGGACAGATCACAAGTCTTAGGATAACAACGCTCTCCATTTCTAACAAGAACACCAGCATGCTTAATACCATGGGTAAAGTCTGCTTCTCTTAGCAGGTTCTCTTAAATGCATTAAAGAGTATCGATGTGGTTCCTTTTGCACAGCCAGCCTGCTCTACTTGCATTTCAGCAGCAGGCAATGTCTGTGGTGGGAAACACAGCAGCCTTTCCCATTCTGTGCCACCAGGGTTACACAAAGGAAGGGAAGTGAGGAATACGTCATCCCCCTGAAACTACAGAGAAAATGCAGGAAGAAAGAAAAACATCTGAGCTGTAACGGAGCCACGTCTCAGAGGTTAACAACCTACTTCGGTGAAAAGTGCCGTAGACACAATGATTAACAAAAATGGTCAAGGCCTCGTGTTTTATTCAAAAGAAGGTATTCAGAGAAATCCCCTTCTTTCCAGGCACACAAAAGTTCTGGGTAAAAACGTGCCACAAAGAGGATACCTTTTTTGGTTAGAAAGTCTTCACAAAAATGCGGCGTGTGTCAGAATCCAGTGAGGAAATCAATGAATAATTCTCAGCCTATGGCTTATTTGTGAATCATTTGATTACATACTTTCCTATGGGTTACTCATGTCGTGCAGTTGATTCCTTGGGGCTTTGTTTTCACTGAAGAAGGGGTCTGTTCTCCACTTGGAGGTACCTGGATCAGTTTTCCTCCCCCAGCTTCATTTATCCTTGGGTTTCAAGTTAGAAACTGCCGTGTCTTGCCTCCATTAGGATTTATACTGGGATAGCCAGCTGGAGAAAGATAGCTATTTTAATGGAAAAAACCACTGGGCTTGTGTTTGTTTTTTGTTTGCTTTGCAGCGAACATGTCATTTTTGTCCAAGACATTGTTTCAGCTCCCTAATTGAATGACGGAAATTTTTAAAGCAGAACAATGAAATGCCATTCTTCTGAAAAAAAATAATCTGGTTGTCATCCAGCTATTTGCAAATAATTCTGATTGCAGAAGCCAGAGTAAGACAAACTCATTAAAGTATTTGTGAGTACATTTGACATTTTGTATTTTTCAATAGATTCTACCTACTACCACACTTGGGCATTGCTCTGTGCAGAGAAGGGAAGCCACTTCCCAGCCAGCATCACCAGTTTCTCACCCATTTGATCCTACTCAGTAAATAAAGCCATGTGCTGTAGCAGTTCAGCTTTCCTCTATCTTATGCTACATGAAGCTTTAACTCATTCTGATAGGAAACAAGATATCTAGGGGTTAGCAGGAGGCCCAGCTAAAAATATATGTGAATTAAAAGCTCACTTTCAAAATGTTTTTCTAGTTATTTAAGGTCTGCTTGTCAAGTGAGGTAGCATTCAGCAGTGAGCTAGATCTCAGAATCTTAGCCTTAGTCATTTCTGCTTAATGCAATAACCACTTGAATGAAATAGTTTATTTCCTGGCAAAGGTCTTAACAGAGAAATTAGGCTGTGCTCTGGCATGGCACTTAAATTGGCTTCCAGAAAGCTCATGATTATCTTCTGAAGCCAGCTGAGCCAAGAGTCTGTTCTTTCTCAGTGTTTCTTGGTCTGTTCTCTCCTTTTCATACCAGTTCTGCAGAGCATTTCAAGCTGAAGATTGGGTCTGCTTGGGAAACTGCCCTAATTTGGTTCAGGACATCACTTCTGTTCTTTTTGTAGCTTCATTTTGTTACCGCAGACGTCTTGTGCAGACGTAGGAACCCTGATCATCACCTTCTGAGAAAAAGGACTCAAGTTCTTAACGGATTACTAATAATCACAGTTATTATTGAGTATCTTTCCCATCTACTGGTCCACTTGGTTACTCTCCCAAAAGAACCAAACTTCACCATTTTGTTCTAGTATAACTCACACTGAACTCCATGGGAAGATCCATATTGACTTGAGTGTCTCTGGGTTATGGTCCATGTCTAGGAAGGTATTTTCATGTTATGATACTCCTCATAGCTTAAGAAATAAGTGCTTAGCTCAGGGAATGTAATTCACAGTGCTGAGTTTGGTCCTTACATTCCCTCTACAGTAGATAGCAGAAGTTTAAAGTAGGCACTTACTTTAAAAAATTTAATTAACATTTTCAGCTTCTACAAAGGGAATCATGTCTCACTGCTAGCAGTTAGGTAATGTTATCATTATTCCAGGACACATTAGCATCTTAGCAGAGAAGCCAATATTCAGCCAGTGTATTAAGGAAATTACCTTCTCTCCCTGAGAGCTTGTCCCTCCAGATAAAGACTGGCACATGTGGGATGGAGGAGATGCTAAAACTTGCATTGTTGCTGCCTGTGCAGTTCTTGTTTTTAATCATGCCCAGAAAGACACATTATTCTGTAAACATGAGTTTATGGGAAGAGCAACCTGACTATGTAAAAGAGAAAACAACTTTCATTATCAATGTAATAGACTGAGCACAGAGGAATGCAGGGTGAGTTTCTCCTGTCCTTGAGACATATCCTCTAAAGGTAAAGAGGTAGATGAACTCCCTACCATTTAGTTTTCAGTCTATTAGCTTGGAAATGCCTGTAAGTGCCCCAAAATGCAAGGCAGTGTGAGCTTTGTGACATGTTCCCAGCTAGGGAAATGGGACCGCAAGTGTGAAACATTTCTTTAGCGTGCTTCTGGCCAGCCATGAACTCATTACAACTTGCAGTCTTGAAGTGAGTCACCAGGAGGTGAAAAACTTCAAATCACATTTACTAATCCCTTGGGCTGATCAGGCCCTTTCCTCTCTTGGGCACGAGTGAAAAAAATTAGATTTTCCAGAATGCTTAGAACAACATCTCCATCTAAATGTTTCTGCATGTACAGGCAAAATATGCAAAACCCTTAGAGCACTGACAGAAAAGTCCGGAGGAATGTGAGCTATTTAAAAGGGACAGAGTGTTACAGAGATTCCTTCTTGAAATGGATGAAGTCTACTTGAGAAAAAGACCCTTTCTATGGTTTGTTCCATCATCCTATAGAAGCCCATGATGGGAATACAAATGTGTTTAGAGAGTGATCAAAAGCAATCAATCGAAAGTGATCAGAAGTTCATAAAATGACTTATTCTCTATTTCCTAACAAGAGGACAGTGAGTTGAGGGAAGCAAACAGCAGCAGCAGCATGGTGCCTTAAGAGAGGTGCTTCAGCCCTGATCGGAGCTGCTGACAGCTCCCAAGAAGTTTTTGTGCCGTTGGTCAGCACTGACTTCCAAAACCGGAGTCTCTGGAGGAGTTACTGGCACTGTGCAGAGAACTTGCTCTCCTCTCCCTTGCTTTCCAGCCACTAAATTGCTTTAAATGAGGACCTAAAAATACACCAAATGCTTCCTGATAAATATTTTTCCATGCACACCATTTCTGTGCTTGTCACAGGGGTGCTGTGAGAGTGAAACGTTCTACCAGCCACTCTCTCTGTCAGGATGCCCAGCACATAATGACTGTGTTGGAGAGCCCGGGGCTTGAATGTCAGTGGATGCAAAGCAGAGGAAACCCGGAGAACTTCACAGCTCCAACAGGGATGTGGAAAAGCTTCCTGGTTTAAAAAAGTAGCAATAATAAAACTAGTAAAAACTGGGAACTCCACTTTTACGGCTGGCGTTATGTGATCCTTCCTCCCCTTTGAGGTACAGTGGATACCTTGTTCCACCTTCAGAAAACATCCGGCTGGGTGGAAGGAGGATGTTTGCTCTGTTCTTCTGAAGGAGTCTGAAGCAGAGCCCAGTCTGGGGCCCCTGATGAAAGGCTCCGTGATGCCACACTCCCTTGAGGAGATTTTGAAGGAATCCAGTTTGCTGCGAGGTACAAATGAAACCGTTTAGTTGAACAGGTTTTTCCCTTCGCGTGTAACGCAATCTTCCTTCTAAGTTAGTGGATTCCTTCATTTTGCTAAGGCACACACTGCCTTGTTGTACATATCCAGTTATAAAGTTAAAAAATAATAATATCAAGCACTCTGCCTACTAGCGTTGCTGGGTTATTTGCAATTACAAATGGTCAAGTTTGCTGGTGAAAGTTTTGGTCCTCAAGCAACGTGTTTCTCAGCCGACAATCTAGGTCACCTGGATATTGTTGAGGCTTATGTCATTCTTTGGTTCCTTGTGATGAACACAGAAGACATAAAAGGAGAGTTATTTGTCTCTTTGTCTGTTTTACATTTGTCCTGGGAAAGATTGGAGAACTTGCAAAATCCTTATATAAGTAACCAAAATAAAAAATGAAAATAGAGACTTAACAAGACCCAGTATTTTGACCACTCCTTAAAGCACAGAATTTTCATTTGTTTCTGCTGTTGCTATCCATTGCCTCCAGCTTCTGACATGCGCTCTGAAGAAAAGCATTCAAGATGCCATACCTTATACTTACTTAGCTGAAACTGCTGCAAAATTCTCTGCTGAAACAAAGAAAGGAAAAAGCTGACTTCCAGATTTTTAAAAGATAGCATCAAACAAATTCCCAAGCAAATGGATTGAAATGCCTTTAAAAATACACGAGTGAAACCATCTCTAACTCAGATCCCTAGTTCTTACAATGCTAATACCAGGACAACTTGCCTTTCTACATTGCTCTGCTGTGGGGAGATCAGGGATGGTGCATTGGGCAAATTCCCCTGAAACTGCAGTCATGTCTTCTTTAGATAATTTCTGGCCAACTGAGGCCACAATTTGCTGCTGTTGATATTGAAGGCACTAAATAAATGGGCAAATGCCTAAAAGTGCTCATCCATGGAAAAGCATCCCTACAGTCAGAATTACTTTAGCATTGCCGTAGCAGAAGTGAGGTCCAAGATTTGCCCCATATCATTCTCATCCATGCTAATGACAAGCCCAGTGACAATGGCAGCTTCTTCTAAGTGCAGGACAGAAATAAAACAGAAATCCAGCCTCACAAGTTTTTTTTTTTCGGACTGTGTGTTTGGCTTGTAGTGCTGGTCCCATTCCTCGTGTCTGCACACTCTGATCTGTTCAGCAGATGCCAAACCCACTGCTTAGAAAAAGTCAAATGGTCTCCACGCTCCGCCAGTAAAGCCTGCTCCTGCAAAGCTACTTCAGAGCAATCCTGCAACTACCACAGGGCTAGAAAGGCTCAAAAGCATTTTTATCAATCAAGCTTCTTGTTTGTTAAGTAGCAAATGAAGTGGATCAGATTGCTTCAGTTCCAGCTCCAGAGGGTACAGATGCTATTTGAACTTGGCATGCTCCTCTCCAGCCACGCTGTGCGAAAGTGGTGACATTTTTATTTGTTTATTTGCAAAAGGCCTTGTGAACATATCCACTGCTCCATTTGGGGGTAATTTCATGGCGTTCAAATAACTCAGGTTTCAACCCTTCTCTCGCCGCGGTCTGTGAAGCTGCAGAAAGCTGTTTTCACTTGTGGCGTCTCAAGCAGGAGCAGCCCACATCTGGGTTTGGGTTCTGTTGATGAAATTCGAGGAATTCCTTTGCTCGTGGAGTTCTGCAGAAAAACGCATGGAGACAAAATCCCCATTACATAGTGCATCGATCTGGATGTCTCAAATGGGGGAAGCTAGGCAGAAATACTCTATTTTCTATCCGTGTCTCCTGCTACAGTGACTGCTATGGGCTTGCCTTACATGCCAGATTAATATCCCTTGAGCCCCACTGATTTTGGAACCAACAGGGGTGACACAAAACTCACAGTCCTAAAAACAACTTGAACCAATCTGGCCTCCAGCAGAAAATAAAGCAACCACAGGGAGACATAAATTGTACTGATCTACTCCAGCAATAGACCCTTACAAGAAAATCTCAAAGTTGCATTTAAAAGACTATTTATAAAGAGCATAATCTTTTCCAACGTGTGTAAGAACATCTCAATAATGTTCTGTGCATTAAATGGGATTAAAACAACTGATGGGCTACCCTACACAAACATGCTCTTGGATTTGTGGTTCATCCATTACAACACCAAAAAAATTATATGTGAAAATTCACTTTAAACATTTCATTAGCCTTCCTAACTCTGACCCAGCATGATGAAACATGCTGAGAAACTAACAATATACTTTACATAGCAAATGTATGTATCTGTCCCAGTTGGTTCTGAGCACAGAATAAATATACATGGATTTTCCAGCTGTACCAGACGAGGAAATTAAAGACCCTCCTCAGTAAAGCACTTATCATCTTGTTAATTTGAATAACTCCTAGGGAAAGCTTTAAGCAAAATAAATGACCCCTTCCCGTAACACGAAGTTAGGGGCAGCAAATAAGCAAATTTGCACATGGGAAATAGTATGCACCAACACTAAATGCTTCCTGTTCAAACAAGCAACAGAGAATCTAATTCTCTAGTGTTTTATTGAGGAGCTGGGAAGTTAATGGGAGAGGGAGGATTCTGCTCAGGTCCACCCCAGGAAAGAGGCTAAAGTCATCACTGATAATCCTCCTGAAGTACTCCCATGTCTTATATTAAATTGGGGACTGGAAAATCTGTCATACAAGGAGAGGCTGAGAGAGCTGGGCCTCTTTGGCTTGGAGAAGAGAAGACTGAGAGGAGGTCTTATCAATGTGTATAAATATCCGGAGGGGCAGTGTCAAGAGGATGGGGCCAGGCTCTTTTCACTGGTGTCCAGTGACAGGACAAGAGGTGATGGGCACAAAAAGAAACATAGCAGGCTCCAGATGGATATGAGGAAACACTTCTTTATGGTGTAACACTTCTTTAGGGTGATCAAGCATGGGCATAGGCTGCCCAGAGAGGCTGTGGAGTCTCCTTCTCTGGAGATCTTCAAAACCCACGTGGACATCATCCTGTGCAACCTGCTCTGGGTTCTGTGAAATGGGATCTTACAGGATTTTTTAAATCCACCTCTAAATAAGACAGATCTGAGGAGGGTAACTACAAAGGGAAATATTAATGTTGCCAAGATTTTCAAAACTCTCTATGATTTTGGTAATACCAATTTACTTTGTGACAACTGAGAAGGGCTCATTTTCATAGCAGAAGAGCACAGCTTTTCCCAGACCAGGCTTTCTGGTGTATTTTGAGGAGGTCACCTGGATTTTAAAGATGTTAGCACATTCAAATCATCAATATCTTTGGAAAATCTTAGTCACAAGGGAACCGGCTTCTTAATAATGTTCCAAGCTGTGCGAGATAACCAGATTGGCTTTACTTTTCTGGCTAGCTCATCTCACAGCCTCTTCTGAGAAAAGCAATGAAAACACAGTTTGCTTCAACTATCGCAAGTGTGGCTGAAGAGGGAAGCAGAAAAATCTTATATTCCCCTCACTGTGCAACAAAATCCAACCAATAATGTTCAGATCTCCTCTTTGAGTGACCTAAGAAAAGCTACCTCACCCTTTTGGCAGCCGTCCACATTGTGCATTTTCTGTCCAAAGCTGGGGGAAAAAAAGGCCATAGAGGCAAATGATTTTGCAGGAGGATTGACACAAAAAGCAGTTTGGAGTATTTTTAACAGAAGCAAATATTTCACATAGTTTAACTTTCAAAAGGCCTGGCTGTGGCTTTTGTTTAGTTTCTTTTGTACTTGGCGAGATCCCAGCGTACGGTTTGCGGAACACGAGCTGCCTTTCCTGTACCTACGGGGTTTTTGGTAGCTCAGGATTAACGTCAGTCAAAAGCTGCATCTTGGGGGCCTCAGCAAATGCAAGTGCATTTGCCAGCTTGGTATATTAACAAGATCAGTATCAGTGTGTGGGGTATAGGACCCTGGGAATAGCTCATCCTGGGCACCTCATTAGTCATTAGCATTAGTCAGTAGATAGGTTTCCAACAGTGACTGAAGGTGGATATTAAATGTAAGCAGCCCAAATTAAGTGATGTTAGGCTGGGGGCTTTTGTCTGAAGAGTTGTTTAAATGGCATAAGATTGGCCCATTACATATATGTAACTATTTCATATGGAGCACTGCACATATTAATAATACCGTAAGTAAACCTATAACAGTAAATTCTCTTTCAGCTACAAGGGTGCAGCAGTTTGTGTTGGCTGCCCTAGTCCCTAGCGGAGAGAGCTGGAGGAGGGAAGGACAAAGCTGAGAAAGGAGAGCAGAGATGAAGAAAATGTCTTCATGTCACCGCTGGCTTTTATTTGAGTATTGTCTTTACTGCCTGTTCTTCATCCCACAAAAACTTCACGTCACTGTGCCCTCACCAAGAGCTGCAATGAACCTAATATCGAACCTAAATCACACAGGGGCTGAGAACTCCCCAAAGTCTTGTGACGGTTCCTACTGGACGCAGAACACTAGACAAAATCTTTAGGTCACTCTTTGTTGCTTTGTCCAGTGCAAGAGTATGAGGCCATCAGGTGAAACTAACAGAGGCCAAGTGGGGTACAAGCAGGGAGACATGGTTCTTCTTGCCCCTTTTGTCTGTTTTAGGGATAGGGATTAGCCCGTCTCTGAAACAACTTGAAAGCCCTCCCTAAGAAATGAAAGAGGGAGAAGGAAAGAGAGGGGGGAGAAAAGGAGAAAAATCCTGGGGAGAGTGAATGGACAAAAGGCAAACAGAAGGCAATATAAGGTTAAAAATGTAAAAGTAAGGACCTGGAGCAGGGGAAAAAGCAAAAGACAGCACTCATAACTCTCCTAAGCTGCTGAAACAGGCCTGCTACTCTGTCCAGAAGGAGAATGGCAGAAAGAAGAACAGAAACAAACCCCATGGCCTTGGGGGTCTATCAAGTTTATTCCTCCAGTTAACCCAGCCAAGGCCAGAAGGAGGTAGATGAGGGGGGCCCACAATGTGGTGGGGTCTTAGTTGGGATGAGTGAAAATAAAAAGGTGAGGGGAAAAGTGCAGCCATAGGAAGAGATCCCGGAGGAGCTGAAAGAGGGAATGCAGCCTGGAAAACTTGACATACATTTGTGCTAGGCCTCATCTTGCAACAAAAAAAAAAAAAAAAAAAAAAAAAGGGATATGTCAAGAAACATGTAAAACTCTTCTATGAACATAGCTGTGTACACTGCTTGTGGCTTAATTTTCCACTTTGTGTCCACAGTGGTGACGGGAATTAGATCAGAATGTATGATCCTGAGGAGAAGAAGAAATCTCAGTCTGAGGAGTAACATCTTGGCTGATGATTCCCCTGGATACAGGAATTAAAGGCCCTGGGACACAAGAATGATGATGGATGCTCTTTATTTGACTTTTCAGCACAGCTTAGCACTGCTATCATTACAGTTTTGGTAGCGTGAGTAGTCAGAGATCATGACCATAGGACTGTCAGTGCTGTATAGACCAGCAGGCCTTAGCCCTTGTGTTCACAGTGAACACAGGAAAGAAAAAGAGACAATAAAAAAGACAGGGAGACTTTGAGAGAAAATGGTAGGCTAAGGAGGGAACACCTATCTGTCTTATCGGTGACATTTAGAAGACATCAATCACCTTGTTTTCTAAACTCTAAGCAAATTACAGAATGTCCTCGAGTTCAGAAGAACCACATATTTCTCTCTGCTCCTCTGGAATGACAGTGGTGGGTGAACCGAGTCTTAAACGGATGATGGATAGAGGCATCTTCCTCCTTTTCCGGAAACTGGAGTCATTACCGAGACAAAGCTGGCTGGAGAAAGGCTGGTTTGTGGCATAAATTTAAGTACAAGAACACATTTTTTTTTGCTAGGTACCAGCTGTTTTGGAGACTCGGTCAGATGATTTTAAGTATAGGAGTTTTTTATCTAGCATAGGATTCATAATTCTCTAGGGGCAGCCTATTCAGCTCCCCCGAGGAATGCCACGTCCTAGGGGTAAGAAGCAGATAGCTATCTATCACGGTGACATTCGCCTGCTAGGGTATATTCTTTCTATTAAGTTAGAGGCCCTGTTTTGGCCTCCTGTACTTAGATTACACATCTTGTTCACCGGGAGTCCGTCTTCACAAATGCATTCCAAATTCTGCTTGATTTAATCAGCATCATTTTCTCTTTCTTAATGGATTGGCTTTTCCCTCTGGGAGCCAGGAACACTCCAACTGCAGCAAGAGCCAGGAGGGCTCACTGGTGTCACAACAGAGCTTCCCCAGTCCTGCTCTTCAAGGTGTTTGCTCCCCACTCCTTGGCTGGGGCTCCTCATCTCAAGGTCCACTTCAACTCACTGAAGCTTGCAGGAGGCCACGTCACTTCTTACAGCCACTTCACTGCTTCTGTAAATACAGAATATTCTGCCTTATAAACCCGGTGTCATTTACTGCCTGCTTCCCATCCCCGCAGTGACCAGCTGCAACCTTCTTGTAGCAATGTTATTGTCTCAGACTGATGGAAAATTCATACCATCACGAATCCCTCTTGCCTCTTTTCATCCTCCCCAGGACCTCACAGAGACCTGCAAAGGCTGTAGCAGAGCTGTTTTCAACACTTTCCAGCTATGGTAGGGTTTATCCCAGACCTGCCCCCACATGCTGATGTTCCTTCCTCAATTTAATAAATCTGGCTCTTTTCCAAGCATGGAAACAAAGGAGAGAATACCACTTTCAGTCTCCGTGTCTTGGGTCCCCCACCAATAAAGGAGGGATGAACACACATTTGCACACCTCTGAGGGGTGCTGTGGGGGATTAATTAGTTAACAAAGCATTCTGTAATGGCTCTGAATGTTATAACGAAAAGTGTGAGCAGCACAGGGAAAAGGGATCACAGAGGCAAAGTGATGCTGAGCCTTATGGTAAGAGCCATTTTAAGAGAAGCAGCACTGTGTTTGGAGCTCAGTCTTATCACTGATAAAAACGTTACGTTGAGGAAAGCAGGGGAAAGCCATCAGCTGCGGGAAGTGCCATGCACGCTGGCCTAGAGCTTTTTCTTTGCTCAGGAGGGAAATAGCTGGCTGCGGAGATGCAAGCAGAGCCCAGCTGACATGACTTCTGAGAGGCAGGCAGGTAGCAGGAAACCTGCTGCGCTGCTATTACACAGCACAAACGCTGTGCCTGGGCTGCCACCGGCTGCGCATGAGTCTGTGGGACTATGCAAAGGACATTAAAAAAGGCACTATCAGCGGCCCAGATCTTAAAACATCATGACTCAGGTTTCATTACCATGAAATTTGCTTAGAAGTCTCTACATTTCCTACAGGCAGCAATTGCGGCGAGGGGTTCCCCCTGCCTTCTGACTTCCGAGGCCTGGCTTTGTAAGTCCTTTCTTTGCAAACCTGAATGCCTTCCAAAGAAATAAACAAAAGCTGGATTTCTCCCACAACCACCCAAGGGCAGAAGCTTTAATGTAAAGTGCGGAGAATTATAAATGCCAACAGCAGAGCTAGCAGCTCGGTGAGGTACCCTCTGCTCCTGGCAAAGGTTTCCTCCAGGTGGCAGGTTTGGGCTCGGGTCCGTCCCCTTCTGATGGAGGGAAGGACACCTGCCACAGCACGACCCCACACGCACGAAATCACCTCTATGCAGCAAGGACTGCTGCTCAGGTCTAAAGCCAGCAGAGATCCGTATCGATTTGCTGAGCTGGTGGCTTCAGAAATAGGTATGGCTTCTATCTGTCCGCACGTTTTTGAGTCAACGCTGTGGCTCGGTTGCTTTCCTGCTAGCTGAACAGCAATATCTACAGTGCCCAGAAATAGACTGAGGAGGAGAGGCACCCAATCAGCCTGAGAGCCAGAGAGCTTAGTCTGTTCCATAATTATGTTTTAAAATACTTGCAGTCACATCTGGGAAGCAAGGCAGGGCGTGTGTTTTCCTCTCCCCTCCTCCTCCTTCCCTTGTGAAAGGTATGGCTCTGCGATGCGCCGACCCAGGGCTAAGGTCATGTTTGCTTCGATCTGATAACAAATTGTATAATGAGAGCTGATCGGCATTCAAGAGAACAGTTGCTTGTTTTAACTTGCGGTTCATCATCCGAGGTGGAAACAAGGATTGCTTCTCTTCACGGACATGACAAATGAAGGACAATCTGAAGGAGCCAAACTCCAGAGAACTGGTCCACACTGCAGCAACAACAAACCCCAGCTTTGAACAAAGCTTCCAGCGGCCTCTTGTACAGGAGATTTTGAAGGTTGTGAGATGGAGGGGACTTGAAACCCAGCAAGTCCCAGGATCTGTTCTTGCTCCTGCTACAGGCTTGCTCTGCAACTCTTCATTAGTTTCTCGAGAGGAACTGCAGAGTTCAGTCTTACTTAAAACAAATTCCACGGCGTATCACCTTAGGTGAGCTTCTGTACAGCGATAATAGTGTTTACTCCTTAACTTTACAAGGGGATGTTATTACAGCTGCAGCACTTTGACCATGTAAACACTACATTGTCATCATTTTCTCTCCTTCGCTCCGCTATGCCCAACAGGGGACTTTGAGATTTACAGTTCTCAGAGCCATCCTTCTTTCCTGGGTGTCAATGACATCGGGAAATCAGGCTCACCTGTGCCAAAAGCTTGTGGGTCAATTTAAAAGACAGCTGAGGCTTTGACTCCCCTTTGGAGCATGTTACTACAACAGTAGAAGAAAGAGTAGCCTGGTGAGAAGACATAGCTCAAGGATGGATTGTCTCCATGGGTACCAAAGGTGCTCAAAGAACCATTTTGTTGGAAAAGCTGGCCCTCTGACATCACAGCTTCTTTATTTCAGGACCAATATTATCAACAAACCATTATTCCCTCCTTCAGGGACAGACTTCTACTGCAAATAAACATGCTTCAAGTTCTGTCATCTCCAGAACTGTAACTCACATTTTGCTGTTTGTCATAAAAATGCTGTTTTCAACTCTAACATCTTAGCTGCATTTACCCTGTGACTACAAACTCTCTGCTGCAAGTTCAGGACTCCTATGCAGCAGAAACTCTGATGTATAAAACATTCCCTCTGTTAAAAGGTTGCTTAAGAGTTCTGTGTTTTGTATTTTTTCATAATGTTCCAAATTTTTCTTGCTATTTGAAACCCTCAAGAGCTTCAAAAGAAAATTTCTGTCTTTCGTCCTTAGCAGAGGTCCCGTTGCCTTGCTTTGTCCATTTGAAGGGTTGAATTGTCACCATTTTAAAAAAAAAAAGGGGGGGGGGAGAGAAAAGCAGTGGGGCACTCTGCTTCCCATTTGTTAAATACATAAATGAGATGATTGGCCACAAGGGACTGGGAAGGGAGGAGGGTTGGAAGATAAATCACAGTGGAAATTCAGTAATAGTATTTCTCTTTTAAAATAGCCTCCCAATAGTTTCAAAAGGCATTATTTATAGAGCACCACATGTAATAAGAGTTTAACAAGCAAGGCAGACAGCAGGCTTCGGTCCCAAAGCATGGTTCAATATTCAGTGAGCAGACGGCTGAAGCCTTCTTGCATGGTTTTTGCATCCCTGAGCTCATCCTGCCTGCACCTTCCCACCCTCATCACCTTGCTCCATGCCAGCATGCTTTGGAGCCTCACAAATTGGATTAGAGAACTCTGATCCGACTGAAAAATGAACGCCGGGGGTATTTTTTGGCTAGATATGTTCCCAGGTCTGATTCAGAGGCACAAGATTTGTGCACACAAGGGCTGTGGTGGGAGGAAGGGGTGGCCATGGTGGAATGAGGAATGTCACAGTGTCTGCTTAACCCACCAGCAGCGCCGACAGGCCGATTATTCACCTCGTCCTCTGATGTCCTCACCCCAGTGATGTGAGGGCAAGCTTCCCTTTGGACATGGTGAGTCATTCCCTTCGCTAAATGGAACTATTCATGGCGAAGAAAGCCTAAGGTTGTCCCCCATCCTTGTGATGCTTGTGGGAATCATGTTACCCATGTGAGAACCTCAGCATCTGCTTGGAAAGGTCAACTTAGCTTGAAACCCTCCTGGTTGTAGAGGCAAGCATGAAAGTCAGAGACCAACAGCTCAAAAAGCTGAAAGCAAAGGGAATCTCACGCCCCTAGCAGCAAAAACGCAATGACTCCTTAGCCTCTTTGTTGAATTTTTTCCCAGATCTGGTTTCTCGCTGGAGGTTTGGGATGCACGGCATGCTACCACATACGTGACTAAGGACCCAGCCTCCTGGCTCTGCTCAAAATACAAAGAGCTCAGCATGAGCAGATTTCTGAGCACAGATATCACACCAGGGCTCTGACAGGGCTGCATGGGATGGAGACAGAAGGATGGGTAGGATTTGACAACTAGGTGACAGAAACGGGCTGTTCCATCCTTGCTATGCCAAATGTGTTGCTTTAATTTATTCTATCATTATTATTATTATTAGCTATAGCTGTTTGCAGTTTGTTAAGGGAAAAGCAGCTTTCAGTGGAAGTTACTTTAAGAAAGATGTCTCAAGAGGAGAGCAGCAGATTAGAGATCAGGATTAGGAGCACATGAAGACCAAGGAGCAAGAAATTTTGGTAGGAGGGTAAGCAGGGGAGAGGGGAGGAAGAGGAAGGCATGGGGAGGAAGAGAAAGGCTCAGGGAGTGAGGATGAGGTGGAAGAAATGTCAGGATGGAGACAGACGACCTAAGGGTGCATTTACACCAGACAGTTGCTGTAAACACCTCGAGTGCTCCAGCTCAGCAATGCATCCCATTACCCCACCTACCTGCTTAGCAGGCTGCTATGGTGTGCTCCGTAGGTGTAACCTGAATGGCATTGGCCTCGCAAAGGAAAACAAAGACCTACAACAAGGTGCAGGAGGAGAGGGGAGAGCAAAGAAAGCCACTTAAAGCTGGCGAGAAGAAAATAGCTGGCTGAGCAGATAAGAGAGAGGGATTTTATGGCTGGTTTACCTAGATTGTGGGGAAGAGGAGAGAGTTGGGGTGGCTCAGGAAAATTTGTTTTTACTAAATTTCTTCTGCATTGGCCACCCAGGGATTACAGCAAGAAACTCACACGTTCCACCCAATGGGACTTTTTAATTAAACAGAGGGTTGCTTCGGCATGATGCTGGGCAAGCTTCGGTTGCAGTCATCAAAGCTGCTTCTGTTCCTGTGCTACAGCAAATGCCCTTGCAGCCTCTTGGGGCCGGGAGAAGTGGCAGCGCGGTTCCAAGGCACAGCATGTGACTCCTGAGACTTGTGTCCTGCGTGAGATCAAAGTTGTGTCGAAAGCCCTGTGCTCATGGGAAATCCTTTTCATAATTAACATTTATATAACGACTCGTTTACTGGCCAAACACATGTTTACATTCCTCCACTGTGTTTTTTTTTTTAGGAGACGGGGCTGGCCAGAGGTTTTTGCGGCGTGCTGGAAATAGGTCTGTGTTTTCAGCTCTGCTCCTTATACCCACGAGATGTTTTGTAAGCCTCTAAGGGGACAAATGCTCCCACACATCCCTTTGCCTACCAAAGAACCTGGATGCATTTTGTTGAGCGTGTACATCAGGGAGGGGTGATCACCTTTGGGGTGATGAGCCATCCTACCACCTCTCACCAATGGGATATGGGATTGGGGTAGAAAAGCAGTCTGAGGACCTTCAATGAAGGGTACCTCACCAGTGTCTGTCAGCTAAGCAGCTCTGTAGACAGCGTTGCAAACTGAATCAATGGATCTGTCTTGAGGAAGGGTAGGATTTCTGCCTCACCCTCAGGCCTTCGGGGCCCCTCTTGTCTTTGTGCTTCCCATCTTGGTGTTCCTTGTCTGTAAAATAGGCTACAACAATCTTCACCCACTGAGACTATCAGATACATCTTCTAGTCTGTGTGACGTGTATAATCACCAAAGTCTTAAAAGGTGGAAGCTAATACATGAATTTGATGTGGTCCAGTTGGCTTCTGATTCCAGGTTCTCCCCAGTCTGGCTCACAGCCCCAGAGCTGCCTACATGAATTAATTTCAGCCACTATCACAACCCCACTCAGGACTGCTACAGCCTCATGGAGGATCAGAAAAGTGAATTTGGGAACTGTTGCCTAAGAGCGCTCATGTTCTACTGCAGTTTCTGAAGGCCAATTTTTAAGAAGCAAACCATCTGTACAGGGGAAAGTCAGTCCCGTGAAATGATGAGCTGTCCTTTCTAGGAAACGAAATACCGTGGATTAGAGAAGCACAGAAAAATATGTCTCCGTGATGCAATCTGTAAAAGTTCTTCAGGTAACTGTTTCTTCCAAAACTGTGAAATGTCACATCTGGGAATGAGGCAGTCTTCACCATTACATTCCTGAAAAAAAAATGGTAAGCATTTCTAAAGGCAGAAAAGTCCAGTAAATAGTACATTTCTTAGCTGGCTGTCTGCACATTGCCTTCTAGTATAGGGGCCAGAGTTGTTTCCATATTGAATTGGGCTCTCTGTGGAGAAGTGAATGATGAGAGTAGCTGCCACATGCACTAATTTATTGCGTATCCTTCATAACCTTCCTGGCAGGAATTTAAATTAAAAGTTTTAAAAAAGTAAACCTTCACAGAGGATAACAATGCCCCTTCTAAAGGGTAATTTCTTTGGATTCAGTCCTTACAGCTTCACGAAGAATTGGTTTTACCTTTCTGTAACAGGGCTTGTTTGAAGCCCACACCCAATTTCATCAAGGGTTTTCTTACTGAACTTTCAACATAAGAGCCCTTCATAGTTTTTCATGACTC
Source organism: Netta rufina (assembly GCF_964035555.1). Taxonomy (NCBI): domain Eukaryota; kingdom Metazoa; phylum Chordata; class Aves; order Anseriformes; family Anatidae; genus Netta; species Netta rufina. The sequence continues at coordinate 6,128,763 of NC_140123.1, forward strand.
TTGAGAGTATCTCCATTTAAGGACTTGGCTTTGAGAATGACAAAGTCGCAAAGGCTTTGCATCCCTTAGAAATCTGCCCTTAAATTTGCACAAGAAAGTAGCTGCTTAGTTAGACGCTGCAGTTCCATCATGCAAAGGCTGGGACTACATCTTAGGCCAGACATTGTAAACACTAATAAGTGTTTACTCCATTGATATTTGCTCCTGTTTAATAAACAACTTATCCCCTGTTAATATTATACAGCTAACCTCATGGAAACCTGTCTGAAGCAACTGGGCATGCAGAAATCAAAAGCAGTGGCTTTTAACATCCAAACATTTGAAATTGCTCATTCCAGTTGAAACACTCTGTGATTTCAATCTGCGATAAGAGACCCGATTCCCAAACCAACAGAACTGTTCCCAGTGGATGGTGTCCCTCTGTGTCAGTAAGAATGCCAGGATTTGGCAAAAGTCGCTTACTGATTTCAGTACATAAGTAGTTTTCCTCAAGTTTTTCATATCACTGCTAATCACTTTCTCTAGATTTTGTTTCTTTCAGTAGCCCACAAGCTTTGAAACTGTGCTCTTCTGTTCTGTGAAAATATGTGGCCTAATCTTTGGTAAACCAACATATTTGATTTAGTTGAATATGTTTTAAAAACATTTTGGGTTAGTGTAGTTAGTTCATCTGCCAAGTATTACATTTTTTTGTTCCCCACAAAATCAGGACAAACTGTACGGCTCCTGCTGTGTCCGAAGCCGATTTGGCCAACTTTCAGCTACGCTAATTAAAGAATACAGCTGTCCTATTTTTAACTAATTTTACAATACTACAGATACACTGCTGGCAACTTCACTTGTTTTGATGCAAAATTAGTTAATTGTGCAAAAAGTTCAGCAGTTTGTTTTCTGTCATTCACTTTAGCATCCCTGCACGGACCCACACATAAAGCTAGGAGGTGCCAAACAAGTACAAAGATCTATCAAATCCAGTTTCAGGATAAGACTTAAGGATATAGGTTTGCATAAATGTCAGTAAACAGAATGTGATGGAAGAGAGGAGAGAGTAAAATAAATAAATAAAAACAACACCAAGGTTTAAAAACCTTTTCTGGACAAAACTTACCATGGTATCCAAAAATTCTGTTTTGAAAAGAATGTTTCTGATGTTTACACTTTGTTTAACCATTTTTTAAATTACTCACTAAATAAAGTTTATTAGCATTCAGCACTCCAGTTGTCAGACTTTGAAATATTCCAGACCTTAAAATACGAGTGATATAATGTCCCGAGCGTGAAATGGTTTTCTTAATTTGAAAATAAAAGCATTAAGGTCAGGCAGGCACTAAATTTGCAGTACCCACTCCCTACTTCTCACCTACACGGTTTATTTTTACACCGCATTGGTATTGCTGACCATACTCTTAGCTTACAGGAACAAAACCTATTCTGTTTGAAGTCAGTGGGCATTTTGCCACAGATTCAATAGGAACAGAATCTGGCATCTGAAAGCATAACTGCATGTGATGAAATATGGACCTGCGAAGTATTTGATTTGTGGTTTTACCTGCCTACACTGCTCTGCTTTCCTTACAGCTGTTCTTAGTTAAATGTTCTTTTATGCATCTGATCTTTCAGATCAACAAAATGTTGCACAAAACAACTTATCTTCTCCCATTTCCTCCAAGTGGGTTACATAACCTGAATCGGTTTGATGCATCTGATACTCATTTTTGCCCTTTCTCTTTTGCTGTTTTTTGGGGGGTTGTGAGGGCTGAAAAACACAGGTACACGGAATGTTCAGCAGTATTGCTTTTGTAGTTCTTCCTAAATCTCGGTTGCTGCTGCAATGCATGAAATCTTTAGTAATGAACAGGCTCCTGGAGAATGTTAAAAGCGAACACTGATACATGGAGGGCTACTCTTGAACTTGAGAGTATCCCAGGGCAATTTGAGAGGCTATAATCCTTTCTTTTGGATCATTATTCCTTCTTTATTGCTACAGTAGCAAGCACTGCCAACATGTCTGGCTTTCCAAAGAAAAGGGACACTGTATGAAAAGACAAGGGAGGGCTTAATTGATAACCAAAAGCACAAAATGGTCCAAAGAGAGGAGCTGGATAGGTGGATGTGTTAATGAGATAGGGATCCTCCTTGCTCTTGTGTTCAGATAAAAATGATAAAAATGACCAGTAAAGATTCCTGTGATTTTGTGATCTGTGGGAACTGAATTTGCTGGCCTGCCACTGGCAGCCAGCCAGAGGTTCACATCACACAGCTTCCAACACAGTAGGCATCTTCTGATTTGAAGTCACAGAAGACTGCTGCCAGATTCACTCATGGCCTCAAACTGATACAGATTTACTGGTTGATTACCCAGGGAATTTTAGTTTTGCTGCTGCCCCGGTCCCACTTCTCGGTTGCAGTGTTGGCAACTCACTTGTTCCCAGCATAAGCCCTCATCTTCTCTCTGGTACCTCAAGCTGTGGGGAGCAGAAGGGAAGGCACAACTTGAGGCAGAACCAGGACTATGCATTCTTCTGAGTTTCTCCCTCCACCGCATCATTCTCCTGAGGCCTACAGAAAGGTGGCTGCCTGTCATGGGTTTGTGAAGGAATTGTGGGGTTTCCACCACTGGCCAAAGGCCAAGAAGGTCAATGCCATCCTGGCCTACATCAGAAGTGGTGTGGCCAGCAGCACAAGAAATGTGGTTGTCCCTTCACATGTGGCACCGGTGGGACTGCACCTTGAGCGCTGCTTTCAGTTTTGGGCCCCTCACCTCAAGAAGGACGTGAAGTTGATCAAGCGTGTGCAGGGAAGTTCAATGAAGTCGGTGAAGGGACTGAAAAATGAGAGTTATGAGGAGCTGCTGAAGGAACTGGGGCTGTTCAGTCTGGAGAAAAGGATGATCAGGTAACTGTTCTCTACAGTTACCTGAGAGGAGGCTGCAGCAAGGAGGCTGTTGGTCTCTTTTCTCAGGCGCCAAGGGATTGAATGCAATGAAGGTTATGCCAGGGGAGTTTTAGATTGGATATTAGGAAGAATTTCTTCATGGAGAACATAGTCAAGCATTGGAGCAGGCTGCCTAGGGAAGTGGTGGAGTCCCCATCCTTGGATGTCTTATAAGAGCACTAGGAACATTATAATGCTTATAATGGCACTAGGAACATGGTTTAGTGATGTGATGCAGTAGGCCAGGTTGATGGTTGATCTTGAAGGTCTTTTCCAACCAAAACGACATGATGGTTGTTCTGTGTTTCTATGATTCGTTCACATCTGGCCTGCATCTGTCCCTGGCCTCGGTGGAGGAAACAAGCAGAACATATAATCCGATTACTTCTGGACAGGGGTCATGGCTGAAGCACATTATCAAGACAAGCTTGCACTGCTGCTGCTCAGGAAGTATTACTTTTTGGGCTTTGAGAAATAAAACTAGGAAACGCAGGATGACAGAGAAGGCAAGAACAGTCACCCCTGTATTAACTTGTAATTCTTTGCTTCTCAGATCATAAAAAACAAAGCAACTTAAACATCCAGTTCATTTCTTCCTTTATGCATTTCCTTCATTCCACTGAAAGGAAAGCACTCCCATTTATGTGCTTGTGTGTACTGGAATGAATTAGGACAAACCCTCTATCGATTTTACGATTCTGAATAGCTTATACCCCATCAGGATGTCGGGAGGCATTTAGTTCGTGTCCTTTTCAGTACAGCACTTTGATTTAATCAGCGTGAAGCCTGCCCATGTGGAAATGCAGCCACTGACTCCAGAAGCATAGAGCCAAATGCTGATAGCCTGCCTCACCCCAGTAGGCAAGATGCAGATCTCACACAAAGACCAGGTGGTGGGACCTACCTAGACAAGACTCAAAACCAACTCGTTGGCATAAATGGGCTTATTCATTTGAGGAAGACAACCAGGATTTACTTTTGCTGTGCAGGCCTGGACCTGAGAATACTTTCACACATAGGTTTTCTTCTGGGTGAGAAGCCCCATTCAAGTCGGCATTGGCAGGGCTGGACCCAGCTATTTACTCTGCAGCGTTGGCATTGCCAGCATCAACATTTTTGTTTCAGCTCTGCATCAAAATTCATGTGGGTGTAAAGCTTTCCCAGACATAGAGCACGAGCACATGAGCCTCAAAATTAATGAGGGAATCTATTAAGCGCTGCTGCACGTATGTGTGTGCAAGAGTGTGACCATAAGTACTAATTATAGCTTGGCAGCAGGTTGAAGTGGCTGTTCCATTCATACCCTGCATTTTCATTTCCTTATAACTCTCCTTAAAACTATTCCTTTGGGGCTGAAGAGTCTTATGCTTGCTTTTGGCTCAGAGGTGACTGAAGAAAATGATAGGAGCCGCTTCCGAGTTACATGAGCCTGAAAGGAATGCGGCTCCTCCTGCACTCGCCCTGCTGGCTTGGGGCTTGTGAACTGGCAGGGGAGTGAAATGAATGACAGTGCCCTCTCAGAAGTGCCCAGGGAAGGATTCTTATCAAATGCTATCTCCTGCCAAGTCGCATGAACACTGCCAGCCTGGAATGATGATGAGAAGAGTATTTGGCAGCATGGCCTCAGCTTTTCAACACGAAATTACAGGGAAGGGATGGAGACAATGTCGCTAGCTGGGACCAGGCCACTTGTTTTTCCTGTATGAAAGAAGTCCCCATAAATTTAGGGAAGTTTATCAGTGCACCTATCACTCTGGTAAGGCTGTGTTGCAAGGCTTGTTTTCCCCTTGGAGCATCCAAGTAAGTTGCTGTGAGATGCCCACCGCCCAGAAGGGATGTGTGAAACAAAAAAAAGACTTCAGGAAGGAGCAGCAGGAGTGCATTAGGAATGCTTGCTGCTGGGCAGCGCATTGCAGACACAGAGGACAGCACACCTCTCAGTATTCAGAGGTGTCAGTGTTTGACACTTCCACTGGAGAGTGCGAACAAAATGTAGGACAGCTTGTTTCCTCTCTATCTCACACTCTGAAAGGCATTTGTTACATGCATTTGTCTTGCAGGTAGCCTTCCTGGTTTTGAAGGCATTTGCTTAGAGTGTTAATGACACGATTGGTTTTGCAATGTGTTAAGGCTGATGCCATGGCAAGGAGAGAAGGGTGTTGTAACACACAACAGAGTTCAGAAGCATCGTATTTGTTTTTCAGCTCTAGATTTGCACATTACATGGGAGCTCTGGCTCAGATATCCTGCTCCTAAGTGAACAAGGTAAAATTAGTTCTGATCATTCCCCTCCTGTGATCCAATACTGACTTGCTTTTCTCCCTTTCTACCTGTTTTTCCCATGTCAAAGTTATGTTAGCTCTTGGGCAGCTGCTTTCTTCCTTAACAAAATCTTCCTTTTGGGGAATAGAATAGCAAATGACATTGATGACTAGTTAGCTGGAGCTGCACAAGGAGGTGGCACCAGCTCCAGAGCTCCAAAAAGCATGTATGAGGAAGGATGTTGGCTCTTGGTCTTACACAGAGAGGCACAAAAGAGGAAATGTGAGAGCAATGAAAGAAATATCAAAGCTGGCACCATTTCCAGAAGGACGGAAGAGAAGCAAAAAAGAGTTGTCAGATTCAACACGGACTTGACGAAGTTGGCTTTGTCTGCAAGGACAAGAGGTTTGAACTAGATGTGAGGTGCTGTGAGAGGAATGCAGAGTAATGGGTAATTTCAGCAGGAACATTTTGGATAGGCTCAAGGGTGGTATTGAGATAGCAGAGAATGATGTATTTGAAGCAGGAATGAATGGAGCATGGAATAACAATCACTAGGACTGAAAGGAAGGAGCTGAGTACTTAAAATCTGAGGGATCAGAAACACAATTTCATATGAACTGGATATAAGAGAAACAAAAATAAAAGCTGGTGGGCCGTCACGTTACGTGTGGACAACAGAAATGTTGTGGGTGTAAACCGTCACATTTGGAGCAGTGGAAAGAGTATAAATTTCACACTATTCGAGCAGTCCTCAATGGCCATGCCTCCTCCTCTCCCTGAATGTAATCTGGCCACTTTGCATACCTCTGCTGGCTGCCTGATCATGTTGGCAGCACGAACGAGTAACGAGAACCACATGCCTGGGCTACTCCATTTCATTTTGCCATTAAGAAGTGTCACTTTGACCATAACCTTTCTACATCACAGTTTCTCAGAAATATGTTTATCTTCCTCTGAGAGGTGTTACAAATGTGAGTTAATTATTGTCCATAAAACTCTTCGATGAAGTTGCTATGGTGACACAAATTATATTGAATTTTTATTATAGTCAAGACGGAGTGTTACTCTAGATGTCTTTCACAGAAAAGCAACATTGGGAAATCTTTGCCAAACTCTTTGAAAATGGTTTCGAGATTATTATGCTGTAGTTAAATGAGCAGCACTCTGCTAGGTCAGGCAAAATCAGGCTGTTTGAAAGTGCATCAATAACCTTAGGCTGTATTAATAAACCACCTTCATTAGGGAAGGCCGTATAAAGTCAGTGAGTTGTCTGGTTCTAGATGATCAGCTGCTCTGGAGTTTCCCAGAGGTGCACTAGAAATGAACCATGATAGGCATATGTCACACCCAGCTACATTTGACAAGCCAAAGAGCTGGTATTTTCCATTTTCTACAGTCTGTTCTTTCCTACTATCTTCTACCTCTAACTCAAACATGCTAAATTACTGGGCTGGCATCTCCCTTTCCTTAAAAGTTGGGGAAAATAACAGCAGATGAATCTATTGTGACCCTTGAAATGGGTCATAGGAAATGTTTAGATTGTAGCATGTTTCCAAATAATTTATAAAACACTGAAACAGCATTTCCTGATCATATTTAGGTGGCTTCGCTGCCTCTGTTTTTCCTCCCCATTGCTTCCTCAACTCTTCACTGTCACTCTTAACCTTCCCCCTCAGCCGTTCCAACCCGGCTCCATTGAACCAGCCCCATTTCAGTTTTTTTTTTGCCTCTGCAAGTTTTATTCATCAGCCCCTTTCACTTCCCAGATTATGGTTGTTGATTTTTGTTGTTGCTGATGATGATATGCCCTCAAAGTCTTAGCACGAACCTGCTACAGTTTATAAGTACATGCACAGCTCTGTGCCTTACAAGGTTTGTGCCCATGAAGGGCTGATTTCTAAAAGATCTGAAATTCAGCCAAAACACCTCTTTTAAATCTGAAGCTACACCCAATTAATAATGCCCCTCAAACCACAGCTTTCCTAATAGCTTGCCGAGCATTTGCAAGAGTATGAAGTGTGGAGGAAAGCGTGGATGCCAGCAGCTCTGTGAGCATTAAAGCACGCAGTTGGACTGCAGACATTACAGCGTGGCAGGCACCACACAGAGCAGAAACGACACTGTTGCAAGAAAGTGATATACATAATAAATTACAGAGGTCACACTGAGGCAAGAGTTTCAGCACTGCACAGTACACACTGGGAGAAACAGCCCTGTCAGCTTGCCCGTCCTTTCAGGGTAGCTGGATGCCAGTGAATTACTGACACTTTGGGGAGCTTGTGAATGCAAGATGCAGCATTTTCGCAGGAGCTGGATGCAGACGCTGGAAGACCTCTTCACAAGAGAAAAGAATGTTGTTTAGGTTTGCCACTTCACTAAATATAGGACTCATATCTTTGGATTAGTTTCTCTTCAAATGTGTACTCCTTTCTTCTTTAATTCTCAAGCACACCCAGACACACAAACAAAAACAAATGAGTTATAAACTAATCAAACTTGTTTTCTTCAGGTTGGAAAGGAAAAGAGATTAGTATTTTGATTTCAATTTCCAAATCTTTGGGAGGTGCTCAGATATTATCTAACACAGTGCTTCAAGCTCCTCGCTATAATGGTATCAAGTGCCTCCCAAGCAAATAAAAAGCAACAAACAAATTAAAAAAAAAGTCCTCCCAACACTTCTGTGTCTTGTTTCTTCTTAAGAACAACAACAACAACAACAAAAAAGAGTAGAATTTTTAACTGAGTGGGGTTAAACTGTGAGATTTCAGTGCAAATGAAGAGCTGCTGTAAGTCAGGCTAAATTTATTTTTGGTTTTGGACCTTTAAGACCGAGGTCACTTTTTGTCCCCTTAGGAATGAGATATTTTGTCCAAATCTGGTCTCAGTAACTCCCACAGTCACAAGCATCCTCTGTTTGGATAGTTTCACTGTTCCTGGAGAAAGCAACGGGCATAATCAGACAAGAATTGATGGAGCCCAAATTTCTTAGGCCAATTCCGTGGAACTCTCCCAAGTAGCAAGCAGAGCTCTTGAAGGGGGGGTGTTGAAATCCTGGTCCTAGCTGAAGTTAGCATGAAAAATATAAACAGCGTCAACATTATTGTAATCTCTGATTTACGATATAATTTGAAAACAATACAAAAAGATGATGTGTTCACAGCGATATGTGCTGCTGTATCAATAGCCCATAGCACTCTTAGTATTTTCATTGTGTGAAGCTTTGTTACAGCAGTCTTATCTCAGAGTCTGCTGTCATATACACATCAGTGATTTTTTTTCCCCAGCATGGGTATTTGGGACGCCAGAAACAGTTCAGAAGGAGCCAAAAAGTGCAGACATGACAATATCTTCAAATGCAAACATGACAGTATCTTCAAAGAGCCTGGCACTACCAAGGAAGAAAGTCCTATGCATGCAAGCACGCTTTCCACATAGACAGCAATGGCATTATTTGGGTCCAGCTTTCACCAGATGTCCTTCATCTGACACTGATTTTCATTACGCATTATAAAGAGATAATCCTACTTATATGCCCTGTCAGGCAGACGGAGCTGAGCATCGTTTGTATACTGCTTCTGTTTAAGTTGCCTCATAAATACTTCAGTGGCTTCACGGAGCAGTGACAGTTCCAAGAAGGCTCATCGGGAGGCACTTGTAGGAGAGGAAGAACATTTGCCTGCCGGAATCCTGTGGTTTTGCTGTGTTATTCGCTGCAGGATGCTTGGGAAGGAGAGGAGCACCCTGTCGGGACACGTAATGAATGCTGCAGACACTTGGGTGGCTGTGATGGCAATTTGGCAACGCACAGGGTAACGACTGGAGTAGCTGCTGGACATGGTGCTTAGGGACATGGCTTAGTGGGTGGCGTTGGTAGTAGGGGCATGCTTGGACCAGATGACCTTGGAGGTCTTTTCCAACCCTAATGATTCTGTGATCGTCCACCCGTCTATAAGGGTCACATAGGTTCCAGGCCTACAGGAGGCACCTTAAGGGACAGGTAGCAAACTTTATGAAGGAAATCACCACACAGCTTTGCACAAAACCCCAACAAGCCACCGAGTAAATCCAAGAGCCCCGAGAAACATGAGCTGAGTAGTAAACCAGGAGGAGGTTGCTCACGAAAGATCTGAAAACCACATTATTTAATTATTAAAATGGTGTGCGTTTGAGAATTCTATTTATTTATTTATTTATTTATTAACATTTGCTGTGGTGTACATCTGAGAACTTTTTGGCAGGCTTTCAGGTAGCTCCGAGGAGAGAGGTGAAGGCAGCTCCCAACTCCTCGCAGCTGCTGAAAGGTTGTTTTTTTTTTTCTTTTCTTGAATTTTTCATTGCCCAAGGTGACACCGAAGGACTTTCTACCGAGCTGAGGGAGGCGAAAACTTTATTTTGGGCAACTCGCCTCACATTTTAAACTGCCCTAAAAGAGGTGGGGTGGGGGAGGTCTAATGGGGAAAGGGAGCCCAAAAGCGAGCCCACCCGTCTGATGGGAATGGGAAGGGGGGCACAGACGTCCCTATAGAGTTTTGGGGGGGGGATTGTGCCCCAGAAATGGGGGGTCTTTGGCCGTCCCTGTGGGCTGAGGGGGGGAATTGGGGAGGGGGGGGGCTGAGGGGGTCCCCTCAGAGGAGGGGGGGGAGTTGTACCACGTGACCCCGCCCCCTCCCCGTTACCGCGCTTGGAAGCGGGCGGGCGGGAGGTGAGGGGAGAGGAGGGGGACGCTGAGGGGAGGGGGGGGGGGCGTGTCACGTGGGCGGGGCGCCGCGTCACGTGCCGGGGGCGGCTCCCGTCTTGAGGCCCTGAGGAGGAGCCGCCGCCATTTTGCTGCGGCGCCCGGCCCGCATCCCCCCCTTGTCCTGGCCCCGGGCACGGCGGAAGGCGGCAGGGGGAGGGGGGCGGGAGGAGGAGGAGGAAGAGGAGGGAGGAGGAGGGCTCCGTGCTCGGGTGACAGGCCCGTCCCTGAGGGCGGAGCGGCGGGGTGAGGGCTCCCCGGCGCAGCTCCGTTCTCCCCCCCCCTCCCCCCCGGCCCGGCCCCTGTGAGGGGAGGCAGCGGAGCCGCCGCTCGGTCCCAGCGCCGCCAGCTCCCCCCCCCCACCCCGTTCCCTCCACCATGTCCGGCCAAAGCCTCACCGACCGCATCACGGCGGCTCAGCACAGCGTGACCGGCTCGGCCGTCTCGAAAACCGTCTGCAAGGCCACGACCCACGAGGTGATGGGGCCCAAGAAGAAGCACCTGGACTGTGAGTATCCGTTGGGGGGGGGGGGGGGGCTGAGGGGCTGCCCGGCCTCCTCGGGCACGGGGAGACCGCTGTGGGGCTGTCTCCCTCCTTCCCCCGGCCTCACGGGGACGGGCAGCCTCGCTGGGTGGAGGAGCCCGGTGTATTTCGCTATAGGACGTGCCCCGGGGGGGTTAGGAGCGAGGACGTGGCGATGGAGTGCCGGAGAGAGGCTGCTCAGGGTGTGTGTACTCTGATCGAGGGGCCCTGTTGGCTTTTTTTCGTACACAGGACCCCGGGCAGTGCGAGCTTTGCCCCGGACCCCTTGGAGAACCGACCGGGGAATGGGCTGTGGTTTCCCTGCTAATTGGTCTCATTCGTCTTCTGCTTCCCCTGTTCTGTGGAGGAGATGCGGGAGTTTCAAGAAGGAATAGCTGATCTTAATTCTTTCCAAAATAGTCTGCTAGTGGAAAAAAAAAAAAAAAAACTGCTTTTCTGCCGTTCTTACAACCATTCCCTGTATTCTTTGACGTGAAATGAGTGCTTGAGGGACTAATCTGTCTCTGTAAGGCAGTTCTTCTTAGTCTTATCCTTTCTAGCCCATCTCCTTCTCAGGGGAAGATGGGCCTAAGAGGACTTTAGACCTTCAGTACCTGAGCTGAACATCCCATACAGGGATAGGCTGTTTTACAGCTTCTAGTAAAATGCTTCCAGAGTGGGAAGGCTTAAAAGGTATCCTCTCAATTCTGTGCCATTCAGGTGATTGGGAAGAGAATGATGAGAACTGAAGTTCATATTAGTGAGTCTTCCACTGAGGTGGAAGTCATCTGTAGTCATAGGACTATGGTTTGAATATACTTCACTGCATTGCATCTATTTATTCTAGGCCCTTTAAGGACTCTCCCTCACCCCCCACCTATAAAGGAGGATACTGGAGAGGGTCCTGTGGATATACATGTCCTTTGTATGAATGCTCTGCCCTTCCTTACCACCCATGTGTATAAGGAAAAGGCTGAGTCTCCGTGTGTCTTGAATTTGTGCCTTCTGAGTCCCTGTTCTGTCCAAATGACAAGACCAGATGGGACACTGGGACACTGTAGTTAATTCTTTTTTTTCCACCAGAACATGACTGACTTGAAGGGTAAAGGAACTCTTGATGTGAGTACCTGAGAGGAACGTGATCCATTTTGTAGGATATCAGTGGAACAGCTACAGCACTTTATTGCTGGGATTCCCTCTTCTATTTCATCTCTTGCCTTGAGACTGATTGTTAACTGAGTGGCTTTTTTTTTTTTTTTTTGCCAGTTCAGGGGAGCAGAAGGCTGAGGAGATCCTTGGCCTCTGTGTAACAGTCTGAGATAGAGGAAGCACCTTGTCATATGGCTGATGTATGAAGTCACAGCGTTGCTAGATTCTGCACAGCAGAAGCGAGGCTTTCTGGAGAAACCTTTGTCAGCTTTAGCTTGGAATGGTACAAAAAGCACATATTCATGACAGGGCACTGAGCAGCTGAACGACTGCACCATGTAAACCTTTTAAAAAGGAGCATCAGCCTGACCAGTTGACTCCGTGGTGTTCAGAACATGGTTGCTGGGGGACATCCTAATCAAGACATTTAGGATGCTGTCGTGGAAGGGTGCTTGACATGCTTTGAGCTTCCTTGGAAAGCCATCTGGTAGCTGCTGGGTGAGATGCCCATTTCTGTATTTCCCCTGTCTGCTCTTGACTGGGAAAAGTCCCCGTTCAGCCTCTTTCTCAGATAACTCTTTTATCAGAGTAATGTGAACTTGTTTTTCATTAGTTTTGCTGCTGTCGCTTTTTTTCCAAACAATAAAAATAGCTCCTGGATAGGTCAGGTTTTGCATGCAGCCCTTAATAAGTTCGTCAGGAGTCTCTGGTCCTGGCTTCAGGAAATGACACAATTCCATATTTTGAAAATTTTCTTTGTTCATACTGTTTATGGTTATATGCTTAAAAAGGAATGCTTTTTTCAGAAGCTGTGACTCAAGCCCCACCTCTCTGTTATTTGCACATATTTTCCTTTTATAAACAGTTTAATTCCTTACCACTAAATAAACCCAAAATACTGACCTCTCATTGTGAGTAACAATTAATATACTAGCTTTCCATAGGCAGCATGCTGCTTAAGTCTTTTTTTCTAATTAATGCTTATTGCAGTAATGGCAGTTAAAGCTTAACTTCGTTAAAGGCTGTCTCCTAAACAAGTTGATGAGCTGAGTTTTTGAAGACTCCTGGAATTATGTCTTAGTTTTTTATGTCTTAGCATTTTCTGAGGTCACGGCATGTTTTTCTTCATGTGGTGTAATGCATTGCTTAAACAGATTATAAAGTCTCTGACTGGTCTGTTTCTGAAACTTCATTTATTAAGCTTTGAGCCATCGTGAGCACGTTTAAGAAGCTCAGCCTTGCACTACTAACTCATGTGACTGGGGGAAATACTAAATAAGTACCTGTACTCAGGACCATTCCTATTTTTATTTATATCGACTCCTGTGGAGTTCCAAAACTAAATGGCTCCCATTCTGTATTTGTTTATTGCCTCTGTGTTTCCCTCAGTGATCACTGCCACAATAATTGAACAGTTTAAAAAAAATAAAAATAAAAATCTTGGCCCATAATGATAAAAAAGACAAGCTATTCCAAAGAACATTCCTCCTGTCCAATTACAGATTTAGTTGCTTGTTTGATTTGAGGGAGGAAGAATCAAATCTGAATTTACAAGTGGATTTAGGCTATGGTATGGTACCACTGATCATCTTATGGCCATATATGCTGTGGATATCCTCCTGGTTTGGTCCAGTCTTCTAACTGGGGTAAGGATTCTCCGTTTTGTAATCTAGGTGCTGCTTTGGTAACCATGGACTACTTGTTTTATAGCAATCAGGTTTCATAGTCTTGAAACCTCTCAAAGCTTAGTCCCTGAAATTAGTTTAACAGCAAACCTAGTTTCACTAGCGCTTTGTCCCAGTTTTTGCACCTCTCTGAGCAATGATAGCTCAAAACTAGTTTGTGAGTTTAATGTGGAGATCTACACAGCCACTTCTTTCATACCTAGCTGTCTGTTGTCTTCAGTGCTGAACAGTGATGCCAAGAACAAGTGCTGTAAATTTTCTGTATGTAAATGGTGCTGGAAAAATTGTTCCCAGATTTCTTATGATCCTACTGTCAAGTTGGTGGGGCAGTTGTGTCCATACATGCAGTGTGTAATTATTAGGAAAGCCACAGGATAACACATTTGGTACAAACTAGGAGGTTTCACTGGGTCAATTTAGTAAAAACCTGTAGGGCTGTGATACCGCGGTAGCACAGAGGTGTTTGTGTAGTTGCAGCAGCTTTGATGTGAAACCTGGTTAGGGCTGGGTTTTTGAGCGAGCCCGGTGTTGTAGCCCTGTCTGCTTGTGGCTACTGGAGTAGCGCTCCTTAAAGGAGAATGTGGCTGGATGGCTTGGAAGGAAGTTGCAGTGCTGTAATTATCCATTCTTAACAGGAAATCTCTCTATAGTCATGCCAGAGTGCTGCTTCCTTGACTTCTTAGTGGGAAGCAAATCAGTATTTTTAAGGAAGGCAGTAAAGGAGTGCCCTGCTCTGTGTTGTGCAGGTGTTTGTGAGAAGCTTTGTGAGTGAAAGTAACTTAATTGAGCTTGTTTGGAACTTATTTCCCAAGGCCCTCATGTCAGCTGGTTGAATTTTTCTTAGAGGTTGCTACAAGAACAAAAAAATAACAAGTCCATCTAAAGTTTTGCATTATACCTGTGTTGGGGACAGCTTCTGCTCTTGAATGAGGGTAAGCAGAGGGGATCTTGTAGAGTGAAATCACTGCTTTTTCCTCTATCTCACAGATTTGTGGTAAAGCTGGGAAAATCACTGTTTTAAGTGCTCATCTGCCTTTGAATAGTGAAACTTAACTGGGCTATTTCAGTGGTGCCCTGACTTAACTCCTGGGGGTCTCCAAATACTGCTGCATTTTCTAGTGGAGATAGGTATCCATGTTCCCTTTATGGCATTGTATAAGTTTACCAAATCCATTTTATTTATTTATTTTTGCCAGGATTACCTGAAGTTTCTCATGGCTTTACCTCCCATTTTCTGACTTAAATTTCTGGAGGCAGTCCATGGTTATTTTTGCTTAGAACTGCTCTGTGTAACCGTAATTATGTCAAATGCAGATAATTACATTATTACAACTTTCTTTTGAAGTATTTGTTTTTCTCTAAGTTCCTCTATGATCCCTTTAGCATTACTTCCCTGGCCAACTTTTCCGAACTTTTTACTAGAATTCCTTTGCAATATTTATGCCTTTTAGTAGTGTACGAGAGCTATCATACTCCTCTAGACTGCCAGAGGGCCGATTTTCTACCACAGCTGCTCATTTGCAGAAAGAATAGCCATTTAGTTCTGCAGCTGTTGTTTTATTTTACTTAGCCCGAAGCGGTATTCTACTTCAGATGAAGTAAGAGGCAGGGACTAAGAAGGAGAAGCTGTAGGACACCTGCAATCAGCTTACAGGGAATCTTCATGCTGCCACTGCTCTGCGTTGGCAGCGGTTATTCAGGTGTCACCTAACTCTGGCTATAGCTCTGGCTACGATTTTTGATGGTGCGGTTGTCTCTTGCATCTTCTAAAAGCGATGTGCTCAAGAAAGACATTCTTCTGCCGTTCAGACTGTGATCTAATGATCTATTTCAGTCTTTCGTTTGTAATTTGAAGATCAGCTTTCAGTCTCTGGATGTGGAAGTCTGAAGCTGTTCTTGGTGACAAAAAGTTGACAAAGTAACACTCTTTTTGCATGATAATACAAAAGAGATGACTTATCCAACCCGGGACTTAAAGCTTTCTTTATTTAAATCTTTGTGTACACTGTTTTATGTGAAATATAGGAATACTAAACTACAGTAGCAGATGATGCTGATAGAATGCTGGGAAAATTCACTTTTAAAATGTTCCTGACATCTTGCCCTCCCTGACAAACTCACCTATTTTCTGAAGTAGAGAGATGGTTTGTATTTGAATGCTCAGTATTTTTTAACGGCCCTCTTAGGTTTAAGCTTCTCGGTATCTTTAAAGTCTTTTCACTCTTTAATACTCAAACATCAATTACTTTTTCAAACATAGCCCAGTTACTGCTGATCAGATATGCGCGCCCTTAAACCTCGGTAAACCTTGCAGTTCCTAAAGCATTTTAGAAGAAATCAAGTGAGTATTGTAAATGACTCCTTCATACAGGCTTGAAGCCCTGTAGTGGGATGTGATTAAAGATTTTCAAGTAGTTCATAATACAAGTTTAAAGCAATAATCTGAAGTAAGTGATTTTGCTTCTGAGTATCTTAGCAAACTCTTATGCTGCAGCAGTGGCAACTTTACAGAAGTTCTTTGATAAAACCTCGTTTTGTCAAAACCCTGCTCTTACATCCATCAGTATGTGAGCTTAACCTTTCAGGTTTCCTGCTGGGTGAAGTCTTAACCTTAAAAGTAAGTGTAATTTGGAGCTGAATGTTATCCTGTAAAGGTTTAGGTAAGAGAGAGATCGTGTTGCTGATTAGGTCTGTGCTGGAGTAGAAATGAACAAGAAACAACCAAGCAGAAAGGGAAGAAATTGATGTTGATTTAAAAAATGTTGCTTTAATATTTTTTTTGCCCTTCCAGAAGTTATGTCCATTATGAAATATGCTTCTGATCAGGCACAACAACATAGACTTTTAATAACTGATGTAGTCTTAAACTCAGTAAATTTAGCTTCACATAGAGCTTTAATAATTGGCTGGCAGTTTGTAAACCTCAAAATAATGCTAGTAAATTCAGTGTTAACTTGAGCTACTCTCGCAGCTATGAGTGGCAAATCCAAGTTATGAGTAATATGTGACAAATCGGGTATTGAGATTTGAGAAATCGGGGAACTAAGCTGTATTTAAGTGTCTGAAAAGAACTTCATTAAGTTAAGCGTTTCATAAGGACTTTACAAATGTGCTGGATTTTCAGGTTGACTAAACATCCCTATGCTATTTTTCTAAAGGAGCTTTATTAAAGTAATGCTTATCTGGATCATTTGCAATGTTATACATGAGTAAATTAGTGGTGTTTTTTTGTTTGTTTTTAGTTCTACCCCAAAACAGAAGGTGTAAAACAATGAGATCTACACCAAAAAATGAACGTGGAGCCTCAGCTCTTAGCATGAGGCACAAGTAAACATACTGGAGGGAATAGTAGTGGCACCAGGAGGGATCCTCTGGTTTTATTTTAATTCGTGTCATGCAATATGTTTGTATATGCTGTGTATAAATAGACAAAGGTGAGTTTTATTCTAATTCTGAGCCCTTCTCTGCGATTTCTTTGACATCTGTATTAGTTTCCTGAGGAAGAGCTCTCCACATCAAGCTCTTATTTTTTTCTTTCCACTCATGTTCCTGAAAACACACTTTTGAAATCCTCAGTTAATATTCTTTATTACTTCCCCCAAGCAAGCAGTCCTTCAGGTCCCAAGGCTGCATGCTGTAGCAGCGGTGTCATTCTAGAAGCAGCAATTCCTTTGCTTATGTAGGAAGTGATAAGTTTGTACTGGTTGAAACTGTGCTCTGCTATTGTGCATATTTACTCTAAATATGGTACTTGCAGTGGCACGTAGCTCAGCTGTTTTAGTTGCCAACTTGGTACTATGACATCAAAACCCATTCCTATTGTTTGCAACCTTTGAGTATAATAGCTAATACATTTAAACCATGAACTGTGAATTCCGTTAACGGTTTCCTAGTAAACATGTAACATATTTTTTTCCATGTTAATATCTTCCAAAACTGTATTTTACCCATTTGAAATGGGTGGTAATGACATTCATATCATTCCTCAATTAGTTTCGATCAAAAACCCAAACCAAAAGAATGCCGTGCACCAGAATACCAGCAAGTTAGATGTGTAACTTCCCACAGTTACAGTAGTTAACTGGTTTTCAGGACCCCATATGGACAAAATACCAAGTTTTAAGCTAAACTTGGGTTACCAGTGGAAGCAAACATGTTTTTAAAGATTTGTTAGAATCATAGACTGTCCCAAGCTGTAAGGGACCTACAGAGATCACTGAGTCCAACTCCTGGCTCTGCACAGGACCACCCAAAAATCAGACCCTGTGTCTGAGAGCATTGTCCAGAGGCTCCTTGAACTCCAGCAGCTCAGTGCTGTGACCACTGCCCTGGGCAGCCTGTCCCAGTGCCCGACCACCTCTGGGTGCAGAACCTTTCCCTAACCCCCAGCCTGACCCTCCCCATCCCAGCTCCATGCCGTTCCCTTGGGTCCTGTTGCTGTCCCCAGAGAGCAGAGCTCAGTGCCTGTCCCTCCGCTCCCCTCATGCAGGCCACTGGGGTGAGGCCATACAAATGCAAAGTGCTATAGATTGTCTGTACCTTTAATCTGGCAGCAAATCCTCTCATAGATATCCATAATTTAATGGTTTTGGTAGCAGCTGCCATATCAGGAGGTGGAGTAGCATTGTAGCCATACAGGAGGAAAAGGTGCTTTCATGCTATTTGGCTTTCTTAAGGGCTGCTTGTGACTTGCTTTGCTTTTGGCTGTATTTGGGTTCTTCTGGTATGGATAATGAACAGCTGGAAGGGGATATGAGAGTTTCTGTACCCATCTCTTGCTTTGCAGTTGCATATTTTGGGTTTAGTTTTATTTTATAGAGTGCTTCCCTTCCCATAATGCTTATGTTCAGAAATCTCCTCAGCATTTCACCTAAATTTGCCTGCAGTTGGACGTGGCTTATTTGGCTGGTATCTCCTCTCCTGATGACAAATGGGTTGATGTTTCATTGGAAATTGGGTCACACTTGAGTTGAATTCGATTTTTTTTTTTAAATCCCCATCCCCTCCTCCCCCTACTGTACTGCTGTAATAATTGCAGCCATCACTGCAACCTATTTCAAACTTTATGAATTTCTCTGATCCACAACTCTCTGTATTCCTGACCTGACCTCATTTTTGATGTAAAATGTTAAAAGTTGTTTAAACTATTGTGGTGGGTAAGCCACCATACTGAGAATAGATCTGTAGATCTCTAAGCAATTCTTTTCTTTACATAGAGAAATTCAACCTAATTCAGTCTAGCTTCCTCATGAAATGCCTTGCCCTTTTCTTCTGTCTTACAAGGAATATTTACATTTAATATTCACATAATAGTGATGATGTCAGTTTGCATGCTTTGGGCTATTTTACCTGCAGTTAATGTTTACTCATGAACTAGAAGTAGCACTGCTCAAATCATAATAGTTGCAGTCAGGAAAAAATGCCTTTCTGAACAGTATCTTTGTGTTCTCTTTTTCTCTTGACAAGGAAAGTTTATTTACTGTTTAGACATGTTCTGGAATCCATAGGTATGTTTTTAATTTTGAATTACTTCTTAGGGTAACACTCCGTGTTGCCTTGCTTTCATTGACACAGATATGTTCTACTTAGCTGTTTTTATTCAAATTACTGTATCTGAATTTATTAACCTTCAATAAAATTGTGTCTACTATATCACTAGTCTCTGTTAAACTCACTAGGAGCTATTTCTCCCCAGAGTGCTTGCATTTCAGCCAGGAGCGTCACTGTACAACATTGCAGAATGAAATCTAGAGCATCAAAAGTATGTGAGGAGGATTTTAATCATAGGAATGAAAGAAAAGTCGATGGAAACCAAATATGAGCACTTTTGCATGACTGGGCTGTAGTTGTTTCTAACGAGGCTATGAAACGCGTCGTAAGCTGCTGCTTTTGATTAGCTGTCTGATGGAAAAGCTCAAGATGCACAACTGCCAGCTGTAAGCTGTTGGAAGCACAGGACTAGCACACTGTGTTGGGCTTTGTGGAAAAATGATGGCTGAACACAGGCTTTTTTTTCAAGTTCTGGATGGTTAATAGGGAACTAGCTGAAACTTCCTTCCAGATCCGATCAGTCAAAATGCTTTGCCACAAACAGCACCGTCATTAAGCCTATCAAACGTAATTAAAGCTAACGCAGTTTCCTAGCAGATTACTTTGCATTAAAAATATGGAATATGTGCAGTTTGTTTCAGTGCTTAATTTGGCATGTAAGCAGATGGAAATCCAGAGAAGCCTTTGTGTTTGTGCTCAGATGCCAGGGAACAGCGTGGTTAATTGAACTTGGGATGCTGGGAATGGCATTGTTATGAACTTGAAGCTTACATTTCTTAGGGGTTGATTCTTCTGTTTTGTTGCTTTTTTTACTTTTTGTTTACACTCTGCTATTTTACAAGGAGACTTTCTTCAGATGTCATTATCTGTAAGTAAAAAGGAATGCGTTTGAGGAGGTGCTTTTGTCCTTTTTATAAAAAAAACAACTGTTAATGAGGAGCCTTTGTAGATAGGAATGTGTTCAGCCTCTTGGTATGTAGCAGGGCACACACAAGGCACTATAACACCTAGTTTCACTATGGCCCCATGTCCTTTTAGTCCTCTGAGGTTCTAACCAAAGTGTGACTCTTACTTTGAAGCAGATGAAATAACTAACCAGCTATTTCGTTATTAGAGCTTTTCTTCAGAAAACAGCTCTGTTTTAAAGATAGGACGTCTGAAGTCATCTTTCCTTTACTGAGGACCAAAAGGCAGATGGTATTTACTTCTACTCTTGGCTTTAGTTTATCTTAGAGGCTGTTTGTGACCCGGACTCGTCTCTGTGCATGGTAAATACAGAAATTCCCGTCTGGAAGCTGTGGGATCCAGAGGAATTCTTTCACTTTACAACTTCCGTTACTGCTCTGGTTTCAAGCTTAGAGGGTTTGGAGCTCCAGGTTTGCTCTGAAACTCTGTGAAACTCGATAACCACACGATCATTAATAAAGTGCTCGTGAAAGATCTCTGAAATTCGGGGATAAAGGCAGAACTGGTCTGGTTTTATGGAGCCCAAATATAACACTGCTATTGTAACAGGGCTCCCCTTTGTATGGACCCTTGCTTTATCTATTGAAATCAGTACAGCTTAGTGTACACTGCTAGAAAAACACAATTTCACTTTTATTCTGTGGTCTCAATTGAAACTATTTTTGCTCCACCCTGACCTATATCACAAAATATATTGTGATTTTACTCTGAAGAGCTTCGGCATGGGCTTTAAAGGATGGTTTTGATCTTTTAGCTGTTGCATCCTTGTAGAATGGTGCTATTTAAATGTGCATTGAAGCTGTGCTGGGATGAGCCAAAATGAGTTTTGTTTGCTCAGGGAGCTCCACATACCTCGTGGGAGATGTTAGTCTAAATTGAAGGAAGTAAAAGCTAAATTAGGCAGGCATTTCCAACATTTCTATTAAAAGACTGAAGGATTTTATCTGCTCCTTTGCTTGACTGCCTCTCTTCAGAGGAGAGATGGGCACTTAGAGTACATGAGTTTCATTTGAAACAGTTTTATGAAGATACATGTGCGTTGATGGGGAGAGAGGTGACTCTTTTCTTTTAAACTGCCGTACTCCATTCAGTTTAACAATTCATGTCAAAAACTGATCATGCACTGCCCAAGAATAAAGGTATGAAAGTGGCTGTCAATGGTAAATCTCATTTAATGAGTTCACCTCCTTTATGTGCAAAGTGTGAAACATGCTGTAGAATTGCTGGAGCTTGTGTTAAAATGGCTGCAAGAACTCCTCTGGATCTGAACGTCTTGAATATTAGCTGCTTAAAAAAGAAATGGGTAATTTGGATAGTAGAGACTTCTTTTAACCAATATTGCTAGAATGTAGCACAAGTCACCAAATACCTTGACGTGCAAGGAGCAGCTTCATGTTTTAAGTATTTTTATCCTATTCCTGATGGCAATACTGAAGATTAGTCCCTCTTAGGAGTGTAGACAGAAGGCATACATACAGGGCTGGTATGTAGATGGCCTTTCACATGAAGAAATCACTTGTGAGGCTGAGGGGAAAGAACAAGGAATAGAAGGAAGGTAAACTATTCCTTAATTTCATGTCTAGAAGTCATTTCAGGCTTCATGCTATCCTCTTGGTCCCCATGCTTTGTTACAAAGCCAACTAGTTTTCTTCACTATTTTTCTTCTCTGTCCACCTGGTCCAGCTCCTGCTCAAGTAGGGACACCCAGAGCAGGCTGCCCAGCACTGCATCCAGATGGGTTTTGGAGGTCCTGAGGATCCTCTCTTCAAGGAGGAGACCCCACAGCCTCTCTGTGCCACCTCACAGTCATGCTCCATCACCCACCTAGCACAGAAGTGCTTCCTGAGGTCCAGACAGAACCTCCCGTGGCCTTTTTGGCAGCAAGGGCCCATTGCTGGCTCACGTTCAGCCCAGTGCCCACCAGGGCCCTTTTCTGAGAGCTGCTGCCCAGCTGGGTGGCCCCCAGCATGTCCTGAGGGCCTGGGGCTGTTCCTCCCCAGGGGCAAGACCCTGCACTTCCTGATGAACCTCACAAGGTTCCTGCCAACCCGATGAGGTTCCTCTGGATCAGCGTGTGCCTCTGGTAGGTCAGCCACTCCCCCCAGCTTTGTCATCAGCAAATTGAAGCTCGGTGTTTGGTTTTCATTGAAGGACAAATATTTGAAGTTTGATTATTAGCAGCTTTGCATGTTCACATGAAATCAGCTGTCAGAACTTTTCCTTTAGGAAAAAAGATTGTGATTGGCAAATAATTTAAATTGCTTTCCTCCTCAGTCATCAACTGAGTTCTGTTAATCAAATATCCATTAGAAAAATAGAGTGCATTTGAGGAGATGCTTCTGTCCTTTTTTTTTTTTTTTTTTTTTTTTTTACAAACTATTAATGAGGAGCCACTGCGGGGTGCTTAACTTGGAGCAGTGTGTATTTCATCGAGACCCCTTAAGGTCTGTTTCAACAGCTAAGCCAGTGAGCTGGGCACCATGGAGGCATGCCGTAGGTACTTTGTGAGAGCGACAGAAAAGTAGGATATACAGACTTCGCACCTAAAATAGGAAAAGGAGCATATCTGGAGGGTGGCACGACGTGTGTGAAGTTTATTCATAGCGAGAGTCTGGGCTGAAGCCGAACATCTCAGCAGTTCTGCTCCAAGAGTCGTGCTATTTATAAGGAAAAACGTGTAGCACGGTCTTGTAATAAGCAGGACTAATAAGAATATTTCTAAATAGCTTTGACTTGTTTTTGTTTCTTACAGAAAATGCAACCACTTCGGTAAGTTTGTGGTGGCTCAGTAAGTTTTCAGCTGCTGGTGCTTCCAATGTTCAAATGAACCCAAATTACCAAAAACCATTTTGGCATTTCTACAGCAGAGAGCGTGTTCAACTGTGAGGTTGGTACATAAAGAGTATTGCTCTTCGTGTATAGAACGCTTCTGTGTGTTCTTCATAACGCTTGTCACGTTGAACAGCACTGCTGCAGTGTCTTTCCTCGGTAGGTTTTCAGAAGTGTGTGGTCTTCATTGATGCAATCCTTGATAAAGTTCCTTAAAGACATGGAAAAATTGCTCCTGAGCTCTGGAGCTTGATTTGGTAGCACATACAGACCACTGGTATGGATTATGTTCATTTGTCTCTTGTTGTTTCAGTAATAGTGGTTAAGAGCATCATTTAACTGATATTCTGCAGGGAAAAAAGGCCCTAAATACATGTAGATGGTGCTGCACCATCGGAGTCTCCTGGCAGTCCAGCTTATTTAGTGCAACAAACTAGTATGAACTCTTGACAGCAGCAGACGTGTTTGCACAAAATCGTGTCTGAGGTTTGCTTTGTTGCTTTTTCCCCCTAGTAATTAACTGGACAACCCTTTCTTTACTGTTGGGGACTCTGTAGAGGATGACAGCTGCCAAGAAAGACATCCTATCGTGCACTGAAATATTTGTACAATTACAATGCACAGCTTTAATTACACTGAATTTACTTGGCTGTGTAATTACCGCTTTGCTGAGGACATCAGTATGCTACTACTTGGTGTTCTGCAGGCATCACCCGGTCTGGGAGGATGTGCTGTGGATGAGTGCTTCCCAGAAACAGGGAAATTTTGATGTAGAGAAAGGTCACGGTGAGGCTGAACCTTTCTGCTATCGGGAGGTGGATCTGTGCATCTCAATCTGCAGCTTCAGCACTGATGGAGGCAGGCCAACGCAGGGCATGGCTCCTTTCACTCAGATGTGTGTTTCTTTTTGTCTCAAAGGCATGTAGGTGAAATGGGATATTCTGAATTAGATTCCGTTTAGAAGGAAATCCAATTTCCAAAGTCTGTTTTAAGAATGGGAGGAGAATGAGAGAGATCCCAAACGACTCTGCTGGAGCGAATCAGGCTTTCGAGGCCGTGAAATGAGACAAGTATTGAAGTAGGAAAACCTCAGATCAGATGGCTTTGATTATTTCTCATCTTTGGTTTTGTCTATTAAATTAATTAAAAGATGCAACACTGTTCAAAACGAAGAAAAACAAGTTAATTGCATGTGAATGATTGGTTCTGAAATAAAGGGAGAATTTTGTGGCTTGAAAATCTGTTCAATGAGATGTGGTAGGAAATCAGGCTGGCATTCGGTGGTGGTTTAAGTTACACTTTGCTAGAAAATGATGGTGTATCGTCACTACAGAACTGTTTCCTGGTGCATCCTTTAGAACAAAACGATGCAGAAGGTAGCCAGACACCTAAATTGCAGCAAAACCCACCAAAACTGCAATTGTGTGAATACTTTGTATATATAAAAAAACCCTTAAAGCTTAGAAACACTGCTGGAGGAGGTGTTTACTGACAAAATGTATCTGGGCTCAAAGTCAGGTGAGTTCTGTATGCTTTCCTCTAATGTAGGATTACGGGAGTCATAAATATCAGAGGAAACAATAGGTATATTTAAATCCTACCTTCTTGCTGCAGAAGCACTGCATGGTGAGGATTTTTTTTTTCCCCTGCTGTGTGTCTTCTGTGTACAAAATGGTTTCTCTGGCCCAGTAGGCTGGACTCCAGTGGTGTACCGCTCATAGCACGCTACCAGGAAAGGGCATGCTGTTAATGTAATGTCCTGCCCTCTCTGAGCACCTTACGGTAGACTACAGGATGAACTTGGGTGTATAAAGTCTGCTGGCTTGGAATAGCTCCCTGTTACCAGTAGGAGATGGAAGTAGTTAAAGCTATACAGTGCTCAAAGTAATTGGTCATCAGGAAGATAGGAATGTTCCAGCTCCAATCCACTTCCCACCAACCACCGTATAACTGTCCACACTGTAAATTTTGTACTGTACACTTAATATTTCAATATTGAGGTGGATGGCTGTTACTCAAAATCAAAGCCTGCCCATCCAAAAGAACTCCTCTGATGGCAGACCTAATGTATCCTCAAACAGTAGGACACTAGAAAGCAGGTGGCTACCTTATGGGAGCCTAAAGAAGTGGGCGCATCCTCAACTGCAGTTCAGCCCTCTGAAAATACCACCTCAGCATTGAACAAATAACTTCATAATTTTATTCTTCATTAAAACTGGGCATGTGATCACTGCGCAAGAATATATTTTTTTTTCTTCCTTGGTTTAAAGATGACCTTGGGTTAAATGCTGGGTTTGAACGTTCTGCTTATGCGGCAGTTGTCATGTGAGCTGGCAGATGCAGACAGTTTTCATCTTGTAATCAAGAATCACCTTTAAAATATGTTCTGCAAGCTCATTATTACACATTTTTGTAAAGATAGGATCAAGGCTCTAAGTTTAGGGATGCTTTCAGTGGGAATAATGTGTTGGTGTTTGGCAGGGGAAACCAATAGTTATTTAGGACTAATTTTGTGATAAAATGCTTTTAAGAGGTACTGTTGTAATTGAACATGGAACAAAAGTGTTCAGTTGTTTTAGCAGATCTGGGATGTTTATTTGGAGGGCTGGAGCACCTCTCCTCTGAAGGAAGGCTGAGAGCTGGGTCTGTGCAGGCTGGAGAAGAGAAGGCTCTGGGGTGAGCTCATTGCAGCTTTTCAGTACTTAAAGGGGGCTTATAGAAAGGATGGAGAGTGTCTTTGTACATGGGCAGACAGTGACAGGACAAGGAGGAATGGTTTTAAACTAAAAGAGGGGAGATTTAGATCAGATGTTAGGAGGCCCTGGCACAGGCTGCCCAGAGAAGTTACGGATGCCCCATCCCTGGAAGTACCCAAGACCATGTTGGACACCACCAAAAATCCCTCACAGAGATGTAGTTTATGCCATCAGAACAGTTTTTGTGGAAAAATGTCTTATCACTAATGGTTCTTCATCTGAAGTAACGTTTTGTCAGTACGCACATCCACTCCAGCGATCCCTACCCACAGCCATGTTAAGGAATACTTAAGCTAGTTGGATTCAAATTGGCAGGACCTGGTAAACATCCCCTGAAACAAACTTCTTGATTCCAGCTCAAGTAATCTCGGAAATCTTTGGCAGCTTTCTCTATGCAACTTTGAGTACCTGCAAACAGCAGACAAAAAGGGATTGTAGGGACAGGACCTGGAAAACTGATTACAGGAAGGTGACCGTTACCTTTTACATAATTTAGTGATTTTTCCTATAGACTTAGTTCTTTCCTGTTAGAAAAATTGTTCTCGATGGGTACATGTAATAAGAACAAGAGTGGTTTTTGATGTTGTTTTTTCTGCGTGTCTGAGGAACCACAGTGTAGTTTGCCATCAAGTTGGAAGACATTTAAAGAGGAGAATATGTCCTTACGTGTTTCTTTTGTGCTAGATGATACTTCTAAGTGGTATGTTGGCATACAGTATGCGGTGGCGTTGTTGCAGCCGCTCTTCAGGACAAGATTAGAAGGCAAAGTTATGCTGAGGAATCGTAGCAGTACTCCACAAATGCTTGCAAGTACAGAGTCCCAAATGGGTGAAGAAGAAGTCAAGGTTGAGTATAAAATAAGGGTTATCTGACAGTGCTGGAGAGAGGCTTTGGCTCTTTTCACTTTCATTGTAAAGCACCAGTGTTAGGCTGCAGTAAAAGCGAGTGACCCTAGAGGGGTGTAGTAGGGGGCAAGAAGCTTTCCTTTCTGTTTGGTGTTGTGAAGCTTCAGCTGGGGAGCTGTACACTGTTTGGGGCACTATATTTTGGAGGGGAAAAGTGAAATTGGAGAGGATTAAGAGTTCAGCTGGTTAGGTTGGATAGTTAGGAAGAAGATA
Source organism: Netta rufina (assembly GCF_964035555.1). NCBI lineage: Eukaryota > Metazoa > Chordata > Aves > Anseriformes > Anatidae > Netta > Netta rufina. Next base: position 6,155,273 of record NC_140123.1, read on the forward strand.
ACTGGAAAGTTAGGAAGCACTGGAAGGAAAATACTTGCTATTTTTTGTCGTCCATTTTCTTAACATTGCTTTGCCTGGCTTGCAGGTACAGACAGGAATGGGACCACTGTTCCAGGTCAGAGAGCTGTCCCATGAAATATCCTGTGGATAACTGTCCCTTGGGTGAATAGGGGAAATCGTGTGTTAACTGAGGTCCTTTCCAGCCCTTGTTGGTGTCATAGGCTAGGTTACAAGGGGCTTTGTAAATAAAGAAGCTAGTGTGTGAAGTGATGTAAAGGGTAGTGAGGTAAGGGAGTCAGAAGCAAAATGTACTTTAAATCTCACCCCTGCTTCCCTGTTGGTTTTTCTATTGTGTGTAACTTATCCTAACCTGTTGCTATGAAATTGTCTTGTGTTCCCCCACAAAAAAACCCTTTAACTTACATGAGGTGTTAATCTTGGATCGAGATCTAGGTAAATCAAGCTGTGGCTTGTGCTTCACTTGCAGGGTAGTGATGCAGGGGGAGCGGAGGAGTGAGTTGCCTTGCAGCAGCAGCCACCTCAGCTGGATCTATTAATTTGAAGACTGCTTAGGATGAGCTTGATTGCCTTTTCCTTGTGTAAAAAAAAAAAAAAAAAAAGAGGGGTGGAGTCATAAAACTGGTCAAAATGGACCTGCTTTTTTGGGGGGGAGGGGTTGGTGTGGATGACCTCTGGAGGTGCTGCCCAACTTGGGTTACTTTTCAACTCTCTGAGCCTAATGATGTGTAACTTGTTTCCTTTATTGTGCTCTAATGCTCTGGCGATTCAGGTAGTTCTCCTGGTTGAACTTGAAAGAATACCAGCAGCATCTCTCGTCCAAAAGTGTAATGTGATGATGCTTGCGGGATAAATGGAACAGCTTAAAATCGATGTTGTTTTTTCTAGGAGAAATGTATCCGGTTAGATGAGCAGGGAAGAATCATGGTGTTGGTATATTCAGTTTCTAAATTGCTCTAGCTTGTTTATGTGCCATCATGGTACAGTTAATCATGTGTAATTGTGCCTGTAACTGCTTCTCAATTAATGAGACAAAAACACCTGAAGCTAGACAATTGTATTTACATGTGTGGCTGAAGCAGTGTTATGGTGTGAGCCTTAATAATGTGATGGGATGTTCAGTAAGTCTAAAGGTAAGAATTGATAGAGGAAGCAGTATTCTGGTAGGTCTTCAGTTGGGCTTGCCATTTCCAGTGTTTGTAACTGTGGGGAACTTTGCAAAAACATAAATATCAGATCAAAATGATAATTTGCAACCTCCCTATACATGGGAATTAAATGGGAAAAGTTTCCCTGTTTTTTTTAGTGTGACTTACCTACTGTTTTTAAAGCTGTTTCCTTTATTTTATCTATTGATGCTTGTTTGCTGGTAGAAGCTCCTGATCTTGCTCAGAAATCCTGGTGGAAGCAGTTACCCAGCTGAACCTGCTCCTACTCTAGTCCACTTTCACACAAAGTATCTTGGACAGCTTTTACAGTGCTCAAACACAAGAAGTAAAGGTTAGTCAAGAAGCTGCCAGAGGAGTAAATCCGGACTGTTAAAGATACTGAGGCAGTAATGCTGAGTTCGCAGGCTTCCTGATAGAAACACAAACAGTTTCCAAGAATTGCAGATGAAAATTACAGTTTTAGCTAGAGAGGGAATAGTTTAGTTCTATTTGAACTGGAAAGAGGGGAAAAAAAAAAAAAAGGCAAGATACAACTTGATGAAATGAAAATAGAAATTGTTGGCTGTAGAACAAGTTATTCTACATTATATTAAACTTGCCTTCTGCCTTTTTTATTCTGCTTATCTAATATGAATAAGATTAATCACGCTCCTTGTAAGTGTGGAAAGCCCAGAAGAGTCATTCTTCTCAGATTTCTTTAACTTTTCCACAGATTGTTTCCTGAGTCAGCATATCTAGCTCTTAGAAACACATGATGTGCAAAAGAAGAGTCATCAGCTGGAATTTTTGTTAGGAGAAATGTATCATCTAGATTTCCTTGACCAGCTCTTGAGGGAACTTGGATGAAGGCACTGGGAGGTCTGCTGTAGAAAACACCATCTAGTAAAGAAGTTTGGTACAAGTATATTAATTCAGAATAGCGGGAAAAGAAAAACCACAACTAAGTTGAGGAAAAAATGCAGTTTATGGAATATTTTGTTTTCAACTGCAAATGCAGATATTTTCCGGTAATTGCGAAAATGAGGAATTCACTCAGTTATTAAAGACACCAGGTTATAGAATATCCTTCTGGCAGATAACAATCTCTCTCACTGGCTCATTCTTCCTCTCTTGACCACTTAAGTGAGTCATTTGGGGTTTCCTTGTTTTGGCACAGGCTTCATTTGCGTTTACCAAATGTATCTCGTTGAGGAAGAAATCAATTTCAAAGAATTGTCAGAATGGCATGCTTGAATTAATTCTCATTCAGAAGAGCTACTTTGATTATTGCTTTTAGACAGACTGGTTATCTGATGAGAATTATTTATTTACATCCAGCAACTTTCTAACCCTGTTTCCTGTAACTAAGTAAGGGCATCAGCTATGGAAGAGTTGGGAAATGAGTTAGAAATTTACCATATGTATACATTAAATTGTCTGGGTTTAAGACAGATTGGAATGTGCAGGGTTTGCTGTCAGCACAACTGTTAGCCTGTCAAAGGAGATCTTAATGATCAGCCGACCTCCATATTTTGTTCTTTCTTTAGTATTTCTAGTTTCCAGTGTTTTATAAGTGTCCAGAATCCTTTTATGGCACAGTTAAATCCTCTAGTGTTTAAATACTGAAGAATAGTATGTGCTAAATGCTCTGGTTTTGCAGGGTTCTGCTGGGATTCATGATCTGTTCAGGCAAACTGATATGTATTTGTGAAGCCTTTTCAAGTTTGTTTATTCATTTTATCTTAATTTTGGGGAAATAATTTTTTGTACCTGCATAAAATCGGAATGAACTTTAAGAACTATGGAAGTGCTTGCTTACCTTCATAATCAGCTTGTCAAGATGAGCTTAAAAAACACCTCAATGATCCAAAGCAGTTATTATCAGCAGCAGCCCCTGATGACAGTGACTCTTGTTGATACTTCGGACTGGACGTTTGAAATCGAGGGGCCATCTTGACTCACCTTCTGTTCAAAGTAGCATGATGATCTGTTGTGGAAACTTGAAGAAAACAAAGCAACTAGAAAAAATACAGGAGGTGAAGAAATTGAAGTCTTACGCTAAATGTTCCACAAAGTGTGAAAACTTTGATTAAAAGGAAAGTTTTAGATCAGGAAGTGACAAAATAAAAACTGACTTATGGAAAATATTGATGCTGTGTGGCTAAATTCGGTTTCTACTTCATTTGAAATTTGCTGCAAAATGCTACCTTAATGTACCTGCAGTCTGCATTTGTGTTTTTTTTCCCCTCAATTTTCTCTACTGCATAATGTCCTTCTGGAAAGGAAAGATCTGGCAGGCTTGTGCACCCTGCCAGAGCCTGTGATGGGGATATTTAAAATATGCTTTAGCTGTATTCTTAACACAAAGGAAATAATTTTTTTTTGTCTAGTGGCAAACCTAGTAACATCATAAATCCGATCATTCCCGATTAGAGACCATTTTAAGGCAAGCTTGCTGACTTCTGATTTCTTTCACCAAATTCCTAGAAAGCTGACACCGTTAGCTGCTGCGATGCTGTGCATGGTCAGAAGGGAGGGAGTCACATCTCTGCTGAGATTCTTGTCCAGCCCTCCTTAATTCCCTAGCTGTGAAACCATTTCATAGCTGCTCATATTCAGCATTTGCATCACATTTAAGATTGATGACCAACTGATGGAACGTTTCACATTTCTTACTCTTTTCCAGTGATCAAATATTTGCCTAGAGTGAAAAATATTAACATAAGAAAATGAGAGCTCAGCACAGCAGCAAGGGTTATAACCTGGGAGCTGTAAAAATGGAAATCTAGACAGCTAGAGAAGGGAATTGAACTGAAGTCCTATAAAACTATAGTTTGTGCTCTGCTGTTTCAACTGTTGGGCTAAGTACAGACACCAAAATTTTCCCCATTGTATATGATTTTAAAAACTAATAAAATGCGAATGGTTTAGCTTTGGATGTTTGGTTTCGGGAGAAACTGCTCCCATGGTGGTGATCTTTAATCAATAGCTGTTCAAACCTTTAGTTCAAGAGTTTAACTAAAATCCACTGGTACAGCTGGAGGTGAAAAGGAAGATTGATCTTAAGCAAACGAGTGCTCTTGGGTAGGATTATTTCAAGCAGAGACATTGTCCCAATCTCTGCCTTTAATGATTAGCCACGAGCATTACCTCATGCAAGTGGAATGTCAGTCACCCGTGCGTTATCTCTTCAGTTTGAAGTCTAATCCATATGCTAAATGGATCGTGTTCTGTTCAGTTCCTCAATGTTGACATAATTTCAAAGGAATAATCACTAAATCCATTCAAGGAATGTTTTTTATTTCCTTTTATATCTAAAAAATGAATATATGCCTTCACTATGTGTTTTGGCTGTAGCTGTAAGTTTGAGTTAGATAAACTTGATCTGATGCATAGTTGGCTTGTGCTTAAATTTCCTATATGGAGGTGGATCCAAATAGTATCTTTTGGCTCTCCTGCCCTTAAAGATGAAGTGCGAAGGCAAAGGAGAGAACTTCCTGACAACTTGATGGAGTTGGTTGGATAATTTCACTTTTTCTACCCCAGGGTGCTACAACTTTGTGGTGGTTTGTGCTTTAGAATAAGAGATCCTCGCTATTTTGGAAGAGCAGGGCGTTCAGAATTCTTAGTGAAAGTTTGAATGCGTGGGAGATGATAGGTGTATCCCTCCTGGCACTGTACTTTCCTTGTCTGGTCACTGAGTTACCTGAATGAAAGAAGCATGTGCTATCTGGAAAGCGTGCAATCTCTTCAAAACGACCTTTAAACTTTGGCAATGACTTGTGGTAGAGTACAGGTATGACACGTACATCTGTCTCAGAAGAATGATACCAAGAAGTGAGCTATTTGATCACCAGGGTGGTGCTTCAATAATTTCAAAACTACTTAAAATTATTGGACTTTTAATTAAGAATCAGAAAACTAATCATCTGTAGCACTTGTTATTGGGCACATCTGAATTAAGTGTGTGCTTGTGGAAGATCACAGAACAAATGGGAGGAGATTGGAACCTCCTATGGGACCCAAAGCTGTGTGTGTATCCTGGATGTGTAAGCTCAGGTGTTAGCAGGCCCTGTGCTTGACTGGTCCTCACTGGTGCTTTTTGTGTGCTGCTTTTCTGGTGGATAGGCAGAAATCAAATGGTTTAAAAAGTTTATGGTTTAATCAAATGGTTTTCAATGTTAAAATGTGCAGCAGGATGTTTTTTTCCCCCCTTTTATTGTTCAGACGGCCATTTCTGTACTAAATCTCATACATAGCTGCGATGCTGTGCTGGTGACACCAATTTCTGTGCCAGCGGGCAGCGTCAAACGCAAGCTTGACTCCCGTGAGAAGCTGTGCAGGGGGACACGGAGACTTCACGGTGCTACCACCTAGGGAGCAAGAGGAAATCCTCCAGCCAGGCGATGCCCCTCGCATACTGGATGGCTTCAGGAGGAAACTTGGATCCTTTAAACAGGAGCAACAGGCAACTGACCTGCTCATCTTCTGAAACCCACTTTTGGAGCTTTGTTTTCTCACGGGCTTTCAAAAAATAAAGAAGTTGGCCAATTCTTTCAGTGCAAACTACCTGAATTTCTAGCTGGGCTTGCAACTTGCTTTTTTTTTTTTCCCAGTAGCAGCTGGTTTGACTGTTGTGGGTGAGCAGCTCTCCAGGGCTGAGGCACCTAGTTCCTGGTTGTTTCCCAGTCAGCTTCATAAAACTGCAATATACACATATACATCAATGAAGAGCAAAGCATTCTTATTCAGAAAAAAAAATATGATCCTGTTTTAAGCCAAATTTAGCCAATCTTTTTTTTTTTTTTTTTAAAAAAAAAGCGTGTATTGCCATATTTTCACTTCTCTCATTAACACTGGGATAATGAGGTCCTTCATCACAACTGTTACTGGAAGTATTGCTCCATAAATCACTCGTTCTGATGTAGCTTCCCAAGTTATCTCCACATGATTTAAAAAAAATAAGTGTTAAAAATGGTATTTTGTAGGAGCTTGTTGTAAGCAAGCTCAGTTGATGAATTCTTTCACCAGAGTAGTCATGGGGCTTTCAGTCAATCATGATTTCAGATTCAATCAGCTATAGATGTAGAAACTGAGCAAGTAATTGTTGATCAAAATAATTCAGCATGTTCAAGCGTATTTGCATTTGGTGTTTAACTCTAGATAGCATCTTTCATTATACCAAAGATGAAAAAGCAGAAGATATCAAAATAAGCTTTTGTCACAGTTCCTTGAGCTATTTTGGAGTACCTGGAAGTGTAGGGCGTGCTTTTTGGCCTGGCAGGGCCGATTCTTGGAAATATTTTCATGTTAATACCTAGAAACATTAAAAATGAGAGGTGCAGTGAAACCTCTGGAAATACCTCAAGTACATGCAGTGGCTGATGATGTAATTTTGGCTTGCCTCGAGTCGTCTCGTTCAGGTTACTGCAGCTGATGGTCGGAGCTAGTGAAGTCTGTTTTCAAGCCAAATGTTGTTAATCTCACTGAGCTAATATGAGCTAAATTCTACGAAGATATTCATAAAAACTTGCCTAGGTAACCTGGGGCTGCTTTATGTGGGGAAGCAAAGTAGTTGTTCATGGCTCTGTCTTCTGAGGATGCTTCGTGCAAGATGAGGTCATAGGAATGTAGAATCATTAAGGTAGGAAAAGCCCTCCAAGATCATCTGGTTCAACCATCCCCCTGCCACCAATGTCACTCACTGAACCACGTCCCCAAGCACCACGTTCAGCCTCTCCTTGAACACCCCCAGGGACAGTGACTCCATCACCTCCCTGGGCAACCCGTCCCAGTGCCTGACTGCTCTTTCTGAGTGGAAATGTCTCCTCATTTCCAACCTGAACCTCCCCTGACACAACTTGAGGCCATTCCCTGTGGTCCTATCACTAGTTATCTGTGAGAAGAGGCTGCCCCAGCTCCCCACTATTTCCTTTCAGGTAGTTGCAGAGAGCAATAAGGTCTCCCCTGAGCCTCTTCTCCAGGCCAACCACCCCCAATTCCCTCAGCTGCTCTTCTAGCTCTAGTTGGGTCAGAGGCACATCTTGACAGCCCACGTGCTCTCTAGGATAATTTGTGGCACCGCCTTTGATGCTTAACTGTGTATCCTGGCTGCCCCGTTGGGTCCGTGCCATCTCTTGCCATGTGTTGGCTAATCCTCAGCTGCACGCCTGGTGTGCTGGAGACACTGCAGCAAAGCAGCCTTGTGCACAGACAGCTGCTTGCTCCTTGGGTGTGAGTCCTCAGTCTTGCTGTGCCTCTCACCTTTGTACTGCTGTGCACAAGCAGCTATCGGTGTGTAATGCTTTAGTAAAAACAATGAATCATTGGGTTCTGGCCTGTAAGGAAGGCCAAGCAGCTGTAAAGATTATGGATATCTGGGTTGGGAGAGCAAATACGTCCTTTTTCCCACCCAAGGTACTCTACAATACTATGCTGCACAGGCTGTGCCAGCTGACCTCAGCAGCTTTAAGTAATAGAATTGCTTTGGTGTGGGTGCAATTGCACATCCTCAGTGTCGCTAGAAAGTCTGCAGGCCAGAGCTTTGTCATGATTCCCTGGAAAGGTCTTGCTCTGCTGAAAAAGGAAAAACAAAAATGACATCGTCTTTGCTGCTAAATGACTTCATCTGATGTAATAAAAATGATTTGGTATTTTCTAGTTAAAAAAACCTCTTCTAAGAAAATTGTGTAATTTTGAAAGCTTTGCTGAAGTTTGGTGTGTGATTGAATGTAGGTAGGTGAAACAATTCTGCAAACCCTCTTATTACGTAGAGGTTTAAGGCTTTGAAACCTTTATTTGAAATACATGCACGTTGGACTACTCTTCCAGACTTCACCTCACTTTGTACATCACTCCTCTGTTTGTGTGTGCCCATTTTCTCATTCTCTTTACATTGACTGGGCAAAAAATCACAAAGTCTTCAGAAGGTCCACAAACCATCCCACTATTTGACCACAGTAAGCTTAAAAACATGGTTTCTTACAGGTTCTGGTACCCGACTGCTTCCACTGCATGGATTTTCTCCTTTTTGTGCTGTGGATTCCATTTGCTGCGACATCTGCTGCCTCCAGGGACCTGCTGTGAACCAAAGACAGCTTTCATGTTCTCTCCCTGTGCTCCCACCCCTTTAACCTTATGTCGTGCAGATGAACAAGCCACCTCCTTCAACCCTGGCCATCCCCATGGCCTGTCTGTCCCCAGCTACATCCGTGGCCGTGCATTAATTGTAGCCTGAGCCTCCTGTGTACGCCCGTCCCAGCCAGCGACAAGCTGAACTTGAAGTTCTTGTTGCTGAGCGCTGTTTTCCTTGCAGCGACGATCCCTGCTGGTTATTTCACATTTCCGTGCTGTCTGTCATGCACTGTGGAAGTTGGAGATGCTTTTGGAGCTGGAAAGGTGGGGGTAAGGAATCAGCCCTCCTTGTCCTCCCCTTGCACAACGAGATCACAGCCAAAACATCACCCTGAAAGTCACCTCTCTTTCACCAAGGGTTGTTTTGTATTTTTTTGGCCTTTGCTGAGGTGAAATCTCTTCCTTTCAGTGCCTTGCCCGTGGGGTTGGGTACTGGGGCCCGAGATCCGCTGCTCTGGGCACTTGGGTTTCCAAACACGCAGCTGGTGTTTTGATGGGTGGGGGTGAGACACCTTGTGTGAGGCGTAGGACAGTGAAACTAATTATACATTTGTTCCCTCCCTTAATGAGGGCTCTCTGTGGGGTAGGATAAATAACACCGCGTGTGACGCTCGTCCTGGTGAGCCAGCAGGATGCGGGGTGCCGTGTCCCTCCTGCTACCTCGCTGCTTGCTTCTCCTGCCCTGCCTAGCACACAAATCGCTAGTGTGTTTCTTTACCTGATGAGCATTCCTCATGCAAACACTTCCAAAGAAGCTTTTGGGTAGATTTAACTTTTCTAGAATATGTCTGACGTGGGCACTTTAGTGTAGAAGGACCTACCAGGCTATTAAGCATCTGTGCTGATGAAAATGTCTTCTCTTGAACACACTTGTGCATCTGTTCAACCTGCATTTTATATAGGAAGAAGCTTCTTATCTTGCTAAACTTATTTTGTGGTAACTTATTTCGCAGTCACTCTTCCCCGTTTGCATTTGCAAATGCATTTCCTTCCATTCAAGGCCAGACTTGCCTGTTTACTTCTCTTCTTGCCCGTTTTCTCCCAGTTGGCTGATGTTTCTCCTTCCCTAACGTGCCTGCCCTGTCTTCCCCCACCCCCAAGTTCATTCATATGCTTTTCACACAAACACTCATCAGTTCTGTGAGGGATGATCTGCTGCTGCTGTCACAGAGCCTGTTTTCTCTTACACACAGCAGCAGATCCCAAAGCCTGATCCCAAAGTCTTTTTTTAAGCACATCTTTCAGCAGAAGATCCCATCCAGAAGGGATGGGATTTCTCTGGTAACTTTAGGTAGTGGATTTTCAAGTGACACCTCTTTGGGATTATTGATTAGTTTGCAAATGTTGAATTTAATCATAGAAATTCTTACTTTCTCATCTGTTGCACCTCTTAGAGCAAAATGTGCCATCCCGCGATGCCTGCCTGCGTGTTTGATATGTGGTGCTGCCAGGTAGCCTCGCACAGAACAGCTCGGGTTGTTCCTTAGGTGGCAGGGCCTGGAGACAAGGCTGCAGGGCTTGGTTTTAATGATCCGGTTCAGAGCACTTCTCTTGCTGAGTAATATCCTCACATTGTCTTAACACCAAAAGTCATCACCCAGTAATAGATAACCGTGACTTCAAGATGAGGTCATGAGTGCCTGGAGTCATCCCGGTTTGACTTGTAGATAAAGGAAGGGCTAATCTCGCCATCTCAAAATGTTTTGGATGGGGAAGTCATTTCCTGCGTGCTTCCTTTACTAATTACACTTGTAAATGGCAGCTCTTCCAGTCCTGACAGCATCAGTTCCGAGTTTATGGTGGCTGTGCTGTCTGCTTCATGTGTCTGAAGAAAGCTTCCCATCTGTCTCCTGTCCTTTGCAATGACAGCTTGATTATGGCAGGACAGAGCTTTGCCTTCAAGGGTGAATGGAACCTTTCAGGTGAAAGTCTCCAGTTCAATTTCCAGTAGACCACACACAGGCACGGGGCTTGATTTCTGATCCTTATTGAGTGATGCTCACTGGTAAGGCTGTCTGAGTGCCAGTGACTGATTTTGGGGCTGATAATAATAGTAAAATGTCATTGATGACTGTGGAGAGCAAAGTTAAAGCTTCATATTCAGCACTAGCAAGCCGTGTTATGTCACCCTTGGATCTTAACAGTTGCTTCTGTGTGTGTTACTGTAACATCATGCTCTTAAATCACCTCTTCATTCATCAGCGTTTGAAACTAAGTGACTGGACTGCTACTTATTATTTCAGTGGTTTTTCAACCTCGTCTTCTCCTGGTGACAGTCCTGACCCTAGCAAAGCTAGAAGGAAGGTAGGCAGGGTAACATATTTAAACACTCGTTTGAAGATTCACTAGGTCTTGTCTATCCAGGCAGAATAAAAATTGGATAACCCTCTTTCAGCTAGCCAAACGTGGCCTCTGGTGTGCTCCTAACCGTGATTTGTTAAGAAGAACCAACCATGTTTTAACTAAGTTAACCTGTCAGCTTCTGGCATTATAGCTAGAGGTGTGTTCTTTCATTTGACACTTCCTCTGTTACACTTTTGAAGGTGTTGATTGCATTGTATCAAGACTTAAGCAATTTGAATTTCATATTGCTCACACTGTACCAATGGCTAGAAGAGTTTACCAGTCCATTTAGAAGCCAAAAATCTGAGGTTTCATACTTAAAATTAATTCTAGTCTTCCAGCAAAGCTTCAGTAAGTAGTAGCAAGTAAGAATTCTTTTGGTCATTAAAGTGTTGGATATTTGAAGCTGGGAGTTGTTAGAGGTAGTGTAAATTACTTTGGTGCTTCTGTTCCAGGACTTTCTAAGGCAACTGCAAAAAAAAAAAAAACCAAAAAAAAAAAAACAAAGGAGGACCAGGAATCTTGGCAGTGAGGAAAGTGGAGCTTGTATTATGAGGTTCTGGTGGACCAAAGACACCGTGCTTTTCAAGAAATTATTCATTTCCCTGGAAAGCCCCACCATTTTCGTTGGAAATACTCATTTATAAAATTAGCATACTGATTTTTTTTGTATGTTATTGATCTTCTGTCACAGAAGATGCAATAATAATTAAAAATGTCTGTTTTGCAGATTTAATCCAGTGCACAAATGAGATGAATGTCAACATCCCACAGCTGGCGGACAGTTTGTTTGAAAGAACGACCAACAGTAGCTGGGTAGTGGTCTTCAAATCTCTCATCACAACCCATCATCTAATGGTGTATGGAAATGAGGTAATACAGCAAACAATATCTTTCTGAGAACGGTTACAAGACTTCATTCCTATAAATTTCAGCTAAATTCTTCCACTAATCTTTGAAAGAAAATCTTTATTTCAGCCTGTTTTATGTTCAACTTTGCAGGAACATAAGATTTATTGTATTTGCCTACTTAGTTTCTTTCTGCTTCGAAGTTTGTAGTGCTTGTCCCGAATGCAGATTTGAATGCTGGAGGTACCTTTTCCTGTGGTGTTATTTTAGTTATTTAAAAGTCAACTCCCAAATGATTTCTACCATTGTCTCCGAGCCTTTTCCAGCGAAAGGAGCTGCATGTCTGGGAGCTGGTTTTGAGTGTGAACATCACAGTAACACCAAATCCTGTTGAACAATTAAACAAATGAATAAAACCCCAATTTAAACAAAAAGCAGTAAGCTTGTTTTGCTCCACAACATGAATCCCTATGGGGCTTTATTTTCCAAGCATAGCAGCTGCTTGGATTTTCTATGTTTAAAAAACAGCAAAGCTTTTCTATACTTTTCAGGTTTTATTAGAAAGTATTTGTAAACATTGCTTGTTACTGCAAGCAGTACAATATAAGCTATGTGAATTTTGGAGTTGAGGGATAGCTTTAGAAAATTACAAGTAGAATTCTGTAGAGAGGACCAAAACTTTTAATTTGTTTGCAATCAGCGTTCTTGTATTTCCTGCGGCTGGGTTGTGAGGTTTAAATTAAAGATAAATAAAAAATGCATGCCTGCATACATACGTGCAAAAAATACAAGCATTTACACACATGCACAGGTTTCTCTTGCGGGTTAGCTGCAGAGAGAGCATTTTTGGTCTTGATGAAATACACTGGATCTATCTTTTGAAGCTAAGTAAGCCACAAGAGGGCAAACTTTTCATGTTGACACTAAGCATCATTGTTGGGCTAATTGATACTTTCCAAAATCGCCTCTACGCTTTTGCTGTGCTTGCACTTTTTAGTACAAATTTTAAACTGATACTGATACACTTTACAGTAATTAAAGATATTCACAGAACCATTGTCTGAAGTTCTTAAAATTTTAAGAATAAAGCTGCCAAACAAATTTTACTTGACAAGTGTGTTACAGGAATTATGAGCATGAGTGCTTCTCGAGATTAAACTTTTCACAGCTAGAAATATTACTTGAGCAATTAACAAGGAAGTCATTGAGTGCTGATGAAAATGTCTGGAAGGTGATAAAGAATCTGTAAATCCCTCTGTAAAAGTTGAGAAGCGTTTGGTCCTTCAGCTTTCACTTAATTCATTTATGGCTGAGTACTGAGTGCATTACCCTCCTCTAGTCTATTATCTATTTATGCTAATGAAAATAATTTAGTACGTGTTACACTAATCAGAACTGTTTTTCCTCAGTGAAAATGTTATTACAAGTGAATGATTGTCTGGATTATATTTGTAGCCACTCTCTAGAGAGTGTTTCATAAAATTATTTTTCCTGCTAACTGAAGATGTGCTGCCAGTGATCTGAAGTCTCTTTAAAAGATGAAAATCACATAATTTATTTTGTGAAACAGTTTGGAATTATGTGCAACTAACCTGAGATGTACTAAGCATGGTACTGTAATGTTTTATATGGGTTATTATGTTTAGTTAATGCTTAATTTATAAGCAAATAAACCTCTGTTACCTTATTTACATACTTAAGCTAAGTACTTATTAAAATTATGTGCTGAGTAAAGATGGCAGACTGGTAAAATTAAATTCACCGTTTTAAAACTGAAGTTAGTGAAACAACTTTGAGCATACAGAATGAGGATTTGTTTGTTTTTTAGAAGCTTCCTGTACGGTATTCTGGCTTAAAATAAACAGTCTTTCAGTCAGTCCTTCATGCAGTATCTGTGACTTTAATTTACTCACAGATTTTTACTATTTTTACTGAAATAAATAACTTCATATGAAAATTCAGCTGAGTTTTTGTAATAGTTTCCAGATTTGAAATCAATTCTAAAGCCTAAAAGCTAAATTTTATATAACCTGGGTAACAAGAGTTTCTACTACTGTTACCTCAGTTCCAGCTCACTGGTAATATAGTAAAATAATTTATTTTTTTCCCTTTCATCTAGCGTTTTATCCAGTATCTGGCGTCCAGAAACACATTGTTTAATTTGAGCAATTTCCTAGACAAAAGTGGATTACAAGGTAAGATATCTCTTTCATTAAAAATTAGTAGTGTGCTGGCAGGCAGTAAGTGCAACTCAGTAATTTTGATGGACCCTTGTCATTGAAGAAGTAATTTTTCTGTGTATTTTACCCCAGAGTGCATTTCTTAATTTAGAGTGCTGTTGTGGCATGGCAGAAGTTACATGCTGGTGGAATTTGGTGCATCTTTTCAAAATAATTCCTATAAAAGTTTCTTACGTCTTTAGTTACATAGATCTGAATTAGTATTCTTGCTATTTCTCAGAAGACTTCTCCATTTGGAGAGGTGTATTTTGATTAGTAAGTTAAATTTCAAAATGCATCATACGTGCATTGGATTCAGTATCGGAGTGAGACACAAACTGCTGTGTTAAAACAAAAACAATAAAACAAAAACCCAACCTAATGTATTTCAGAATTGCTTAAAGACTATTTCATCCATTTTTGAGATGAATGAAATAACCTTTGAATTCTTTAAATTCTGTGGGTAAATGAGTTCTTACTTGGTTCAGATTTATTAACTGGGATATTCTTCCAAACTGCTACTCTACAGTTCAATGCAGTTCTGATCATGCATGTAGCTTCATTTTTTTTTTCCATGAGGTGTTTTTTGCTTTCTGCATTGCTGGTTGTAATTTTTGCTAGGAGTGCACTGACCCTGCTATGTTGGGTGATTGCCTAGGGACAGCTGCCTTCTCAGGCATAGCCAAGGGTCTACCAAATTGCCTCATTTTATTGAGTCTCAATTTCCATGCTCCCAGCATAAATTATGAACAGATTTTTTTTGGCCTGCATCCTTTTGAAATATTTTGATAACTGTTAATCTGTCAACACTGTCTTAATTTTAGTAAAATTTCTATCACGTGCTAATGTTTCCTTCAATGCCTTCTTTTGTTTTCTTCAATCCACTTCTTTTGTGGAGCTGATGCAAACATCTTCATAAGTGCATCATATAGGGTCTTTTTATAGCAATTTCACTCCTAATTTTAGGAAATTTGCATAAAAATACTGTTTTGCTTTTGAAAGTTATTTTCTTAGGAAGTGAAGTGTAAACTTGTACATAGTTTAGTTCTTCTACCTATTTGCAGTATTACCTGTTGGATTTACTTGCTGAATACAAGGAAGTACACAATTCTTGGTAGCACAAACTAACCTCGCAAAACCAGGCAAAAATTTAATGAATACCAGGCAAAAATATAATGAAGCTGTCTTGTGTTAGTATCTTGAACTTTTAGAGTAAGGTTTTTGTTCATTAATTGACTGGGCAAGTAATAAGCTTCTGAAACTTCTTTTTTCAGGGTATGACATGTCAACATTTATCAGGCGGTATAGCAGGTATCTGAATGAAAAGGCAGTTTCCTATAGACAGGTGGCTTTTGACTTCACAAAAGTAAAAAGAGGGTAAGAACTGCTGTTTGGTTTGATTGTCTTGAGGTTTTGTCTTACATCTGTAAGTAAAGCAATTAAAGCTGAAATATGTTGGTTATAGCTTAGTGCTGTGTGCATAAAAATATTTGTGAAATTACACAGTAATGTCTGTTTTCCTCGCTTAGATATGCCCCATCACACACTATCAACTTTCTAGTAATATATATTGCCAGAATATTTGACTTCAATTATTGTAATTGTACTTCTTGTAAACTTTGAGTTTAATATATAGAAATGAAAAACGGTATGCATCAAAGAATATTAAGAAAAACTGATAAATTTGGGGGCAAGTTGATTGCCTTTGTAAAGGTAGGGCAGCTCACACTTTTGAGAGGACATTGTGGCAGTTGCTTTTTGTCTACCTGAATTAAAAACTTCCCTTGAAAGTGAGCTCCTTCAAGAGAAATTGGTTATTTGAGACTAGGTACCTGTTTTGCATGCAAAATAACAATGTAAAGCACCAGTAATTGGATAACCATCATGTTACTTATCAGGAGATCACCTTCGTGAGAGGCCAGAGAAAGTGTACTAATCATGGCTAAAAGTCTTTCCTTCTTTGTACGTTATCTCTGTAAGCAGTGCTTTTTAAAGTTCAAAAAACATAGTTTTACATGAACATCCATAAACAGGATAATTTAGTGTTGCAAAAAATCTTAATTCGCTTACAAAATTTAACTTAAAATTAAGTGGGGGTTGACCATAGCATTACACCATCTGCTACTGCCTTGCAGCAGTGGAAGTGGCCTGAGAACACTGTCCAAATCCCTTAGGTATCATTGCTAATACTGTAGAGCCCATTTTGTTTTAAACTCTAATAGTAAAGTAAAAGGGGAATTCCTGGATTCCTTTTACTCTTTCTGCCTTCAGAGATGATTGGAGTCCCAACAGCACCAACTCTTAGCCTCATAGCAAGTGTGGGAGGGGGTCAGGTGGCTGCAGATCCGCTAGAGATGCACACTTTTTTCATAGTCGGGATGTTTAAGACATAAAGAGGTGAATTATTTAGGCCTAAAGAGCATAATTATTCAGCCCCTAGCTTGTGCCTGGAGGTACTTCTGTGAGCTAGGAAAAATGCCTGTTCTGGGGACAACAATCTGTTGGTTCCACACCTCATTTTTTTCCATGGCACTGCACCCGTGCCCTTTCACACTGGGCTTGTTGCAGTTGCTGTTGGCTGTTAGGAGGGAATAAACTGCTCAAGCAGAAAGCTGACCACAGCCAGCTGCCTGTTGCCTTCCAGGTTGGAGAACAGCCACAGCCTTTTCTGTGCAGATGCACAGGCTTGCACTTCCAGGAACCCTTTGGTTTGCTGCGTGCATGCAGATGGGCTGTAAGGCTGGCTGCTTTGTCTTACAGGCAGCAGTTGTTTCTTGTCACTGAGGTGATTTGACCTCTTCCTTGGCTGTTGCTTGTCTTGGATATTTAGGAGTAACTTCATGCATTTTTTTTCAAACAGACAGCAAAATAACACTTAGTCTATTCTGAGCAATTAAACAACCAGACATTGGTAGTTCACCATTAAAAGGAATTGTCATGTAATCTCTATAATCTTTCTGGAAAAGCTTGAAAAGCATACTACCAAGCTTGTTTTTTCATTCTTACTGCTTTCAGTTGGAAAGAAAATAATCTAGAGTGACATGAAACAATCAAGGTACTGGGAAAAGCATAGGTAAAAATATGCTTTATGAAAAAAAAACCTTGTGAGTGTTTTTTTGGTTACCTGATGCGTCATAACTGCTATATTTCTAAGCAATATCAGTTTCATTCCCTCAGAATAAATATTCATTTTGGAGTCATGTTTTGGCCAAATAAAAATTGGTGCTTTTGTGCACTGCAGTCATTACAGCTGTATTGGCGAGACAGCGTTTTTAAACATCAAAATGCCTGCTTTGTATGGCTGTATGAATTTAAATGTTTTCACTGACCTGTTTTATTTTCTACGTTTCGTTTCTCGCTAACAGTTGCTTTCAAAATTCACTCAAAGGATTTTCTTTTGTTTTGTACAAACAGGGCTGATGGAGTGATGAGAACAATGAGCACAGAAAAACTCCTAAAAACTGTACCAATTATACAGAATCAAATGGATGCACTTCTTGATTTCAATGTAAGTTTAGCAGTGTGTACACATCAAACACTATTGACTGTTGTACAACCTCTACAGGCTTGTAAAATAGGTTAAGATTAAAGGTCTTGAACCTGATTCCATGTTCTTCCTTTTTGTTCATCTTATCCACAGAGTTTGAAAAGCAAAATGCATTTTGTTCACTGATATACCCCAAGAAACCAGAAAAAAAAATGTGATGCTAACTGGAGAGAATGCTTCATACTAAATCAGTGCTAATTGTGCACATTGTATAATAATTTTATTCATGTAAAAGTTGATTACTTCTGTGCTCTCTTCAGTTCTGTTAATTAATGTTAACATTAGTTAACACAGATGTTTATCAAAATGATTGAATTTATTCCCTGCTGAGAGATGTTGATTTACTGCTTACCTTCCAGTAACAGCCAATGATATGATCAGAAAGCATGCATTGGGACAGACTACTGAAGTTCAGCTCTAAGTTTCCCAATAAGGGATCAATTCAGTTAAATTAACTTTTTTCTGATCTTCCTAGGTCAATAGCAATGAACTTACAAATGGTGTAATTAACGCTGCCTTCATGCTTCTCTTCAAAGATGCCATTAGACTGTTTGCTGCGTATAACGAAGGGATTATTAACCTCTTGGGTAAATATAACTGCTTTCTGCAATGCTACGTTTTGGGGAGGGAGCCCAGTAAACAATTGCAAACATCTGCTCTTTTTTTTTTTTTTTTTTTTTTTGAGAAATAGAAATGGTAATATTACTGGTTTTACAGCAATACTTTTTTCCCAAGTCAGATTTATTTCCACGGATTTTCTGTCTGGTTCCATTTTTCACTGCATGTATATAGGGATCAGTACGTTTTTGAAAGCAAAGCCAATTCAAGATTTTCTTTTTTCTTGTAGTGTTCTGCTTGTCTCGTTAAACTGCTTGGTAAATATGAGCCATAATACTGATAATTTTTTTTGAAGAGCGAAGAAAACAATCACATTTTGTTTATTGTTAAATGGAGTAGGTTGCTGTCAGTTACCAGTTTGCAGCCACAGTATCAGTGATTGATTGAGTGGCTTTTGAAGCTTTAATGTTGGCTGTTTAGAGTAATTGGTTAGTTATGTTTCTAAAGCATATCTTACATTTTAAGGGAAATTATAATTCCCCACTTCAGGTCCTTTCACTCACACGCTGCAGATAAAAGGGAAACAAAGTCTAGAAATAACTAAGTTTAAAGTAGCCTGATGATGTGCCTCTTTGAGTTGTATTCTATGATTGGATCAAGCTATCTGATTGCTGCTATTACTAGTGCTGGCAAAATGGAAAGTAAACTCTAGAATTAGTCAATGAAGGACAGATATATTTAGAGTCGCTGTCAAGTTGTTTTCCCTCAGTGATAAGAACTCGGATAAAGTTGCTTTGATTGATGTTTTGAATGAAGCCCAGTATAGAAACAAGCCTGAAAGCACTATTTCAAGAAGGTGGGGTAGAACCTCCCACTTTCAGCACCAGTGTTTTGCAATCTGTTGCATCTCGTTGTAGGCCACCCTATAAAAAGAGACATCAGTCTTGCAGAAAATACCACAATCTTGCCTGATAGGTGGCTTCTGGATTACTGTAAACTTGTGACTGTCAGTTCATAAACTTTTTTTTTAATGAGGATGAATTTATATTTCTTTGGATAACCTATTCTTAGGGCTGACAATCCTCTTCAGGGTGCTTCTGTTTGAGAGATCCTTGAGTAACTGCAAAGTAAAGTGTAACTGCATCCAGGTGATCATTAGCTCGTGTTCAGTGGAGCTTTTGTCATTTAGTGCGACTTAGGCATAGCGACTTCAGCAGTTAATTTGGCAAAACAAATCTGCAGGCATTTTCTGTTTGCCTTGTTTTATTTGCTTTTACTTTTGAAATGCACACAGGAACATTGCAGGATGCTTGATTTTATTTAATGCAACTATTCTTGCTGTTTATAGAAAAATACTTTGATATGAAAAAGAACCAGTGCAAAGAAGGTCTTGACATATATAAGAAGTTTCTCACTAGAATGACACGGATTTCGGAGTTCCTCAAAGTTGCAGAGGTAAACCCCAGTGACTGAGTCCTCTAGTTGAAATAAAGTGCTTATTTTCTTGTAAAGCAGATACTGCTTCCTTTCAGCCTGTCTAGTTTCATTTCCATCAACTGTCATCGTGTCAGTCTCTTTCCTTGTGATCAGTTCATTTGAGGACTGTGTTGAAAAACCTGACGACAAAATGCTTTTATATTTATACATCCTCCTTAAGCGAAAGATAAACCAGTATTTTAAAACTTCCGTGGTTACGTAACATTGTTAGCAGTCCTTGAAAAGAGCCTTGCTGTAAGCAAGGTGATCTGCTACTTTCTATGTATTCTAGTTTGAAACCCAAAATTCTGTTGTGCTAAGTTTTAGATGAAATAACAGCTCAACAAATAAGAAATTGAAATTGAGATAAGTAGGTGAACCTGTGATTTTTTTTTTAAGATCTTTTGACTAACTCCTATGGGCATGCTCACTGAAGAAAAATCAGTTACCTTGCAAAATGTGTATTTAATGTATTTATTCTGTTGCACTTTGAAGCATTGCTGTATGTCCTAGTATTAAGAAATTTCTCAGTTGAGAATGCTGCTGTGCTTGCTTTACTTTTCTTTATTATTCATAACTTTTTTTTTTGCAAAAAAATCTAGGCAGTAAAGCTTGTTTTTGTTCTGTTTGTCCTTTCAGTTGATAGAGTACTAATCTTCCTACTGTGACAGTGTACATGCTGCTGCAGAATGTTTTGTTTGTGCATTTTATAAAACAGCAATAGTTAAGTAAAGCTTCTTTAAAAAGCTTTGAAGGTGCTTTATTTTAGCACTTACATCTCTGTATCAGTAGGTCTCAACTTGGTCCATAAGTTGTGGGATAGGCAAAACTCGCCAGCCTTACAATTTTGAAACACTTGATTCTCATTCTGTTTTGTTTATAAGGTCACATCTGTTTAAAATCTCTGTAATGTGTGTGAATTTAGCAAAAGAATTTACTATAACCAACCATTATAGAGTTCAGATTGTCAATATTTACAATGTATCTGGACAGATTTATGCTTTTTACGTGATTCCATCTTAACATTGTTTGCTTTTTGAGCATCTCTGCCTGTCACAAATGCAAACAGATTCTAAAGCTCGTTTGTTTTATTACAGCAAGTTGGAATTGACAGAGGAGACATACCAGATCTTTCACAGGTAGATAAAGCTATTATGCATTTGTCAGTACATGTCTGTTTTGGGGTTGCATAATCAGAAGAATTTGGCATTATAACATTCACTTATGCTTTCTTGCATATGTTGTCACCGAGTTATTTCAAAGTTTGTGATTAAATCCAAATGCTGTCGGAGCCTGGCTTTCATATGCAGTGATCCTATTTTAAAATGTTATAGGCTGTTTATTTCACACTCTAATTGAGTTTTGAGACAATGTAATTTTCATCATGCTTGATAACACAATTTGTCTCTGCATTCACGTAATGAAGTTCTTACATGATGTTACGAGGCTACAATTTTTAGCAAGCTTGTTTTTGGCAACGTGCCCGTTGAAATACTTTGTGAAGGTTTGCAGAGCATGCACATAGAAATGACTTTAGGAACAATTTCCCTCTTAAAGTCTCCCAGAAATACAGGCTGCTTCTGATTCTGTTTACTGTTTCCTAGCTGTTAATTTTTACATCTCTTGACATATTTCAGTACCTTACGGGTGAGTCATTATGACACAGAATAATGTAGTGAAGAGACTAAATCACCTGATGTTTAAAGTAATTAAATATCAACTGGATGCCAAGATGTGATATAAGTATTTTGAGTTCTTACGAGCTGCCTTAGAGTTGTACTTTCTCAAAGTCTTTTAACTACTGACTTGCTTTGTCTTTAGGTTTTTCCTATCTCTTACCTGTCGTGTCTCTTTCCAGGCACCAAGTAGCCTTCTTGATGCTTTGGAGCAGCATTTAGCTTCTCTAGAAGGAAAGAAAATCAAAGACTCCACAGCTGCAAGCAGGTGCTTATGCCCTTGTCCTTTAAAAAAACATAATAAATAAATAAATCAAATGTTAGGCACATTATTTTGGGACTCCATTATGAACTAAAGTTCGTATAGGTTCTGCTGAAGTGAAGATTGTGTTGTATTAGTTATCATGGCATAGCAGGTTATCAGATGTCTTGCTCTTCAGACAGTTTCTTCCAGGTCAACAGAAATAGAATCTAAGGAGCTGAAAAAACTTGCTGTAGAATCGCATGTGTAGTAGTTAAATTTCTAACATCTCATCTTGAGCTATTGAAGAAACTTTAAAAAAAAAAAAATTACTGTCAGTAATCCTCATTTTGTTAACATCTAAGACTTCTATAAATTACGGAGCATTTATTTATGAATGTGATTAAGATTCGAGATGAGAGAGAATCTTCTTTTTTTTTTTTTTTTTTTTTTTTGTCAGAAGCGAGAAAATGCTTCCAGAAGTTCTTAAATTAAAAATGGATGCTCAAAGTAATTGGGGATTACAGTATTCATTGGTTTTTGAATGCTTGCTAAAAGACATAGTCACCTAGAGGATTTCTCTAGATTGTACTAACTTGATTAAATAAAATCCTTAATACTGGAGGATGGGGGAAAAGACTTGCAAAATTAAATAGCATTTAGTTTTTCGTGTTCAAAGAATAAGGCACATTTTGCTGCTTCTTGTTTATGGTGGTAACAATTTTAGGACTTCAGCACTGTCTTACTAGCTTTTGTAGAGTTACTTTAGTCTGTTTTAGAAGTTTAGTATTTAACTTGAATCTTTTTGCACACAGTTAAGCATGGTAAATTGCAGACTTTTCATCTGGGTTTTACTAGTTGCACTGATAGTTTCTTAACTAAATCTGTTAAATTAGCAACAGTTTGAATTGCAGCCTAGTTCATCAGAGATTTCTGTGTATCTACACGTAATGCTGTCTTAAGTCAATAGGGAAAGAGCAAAAGCTTCAAATAAAGCTTTCTCTGACGGAGTTAGGAGGGGAAACATTTAAGGGAGCTAAACCCATGATCCAACATGTGAGAATAGATTGATTTCTATTTTTATTTTTATTTTGCAAGTTCATACAGTGTATCTTATTGAAACTTACCACGTTGTGTTGTATAGTGATATAACCAGTGTTTTTAAAGAGTTCGAAGGGAGACTGAGCAGGAGGGTGGATACAGGCAAAGTGTTCTTCAGATGTTTCTATCACGTGTCACCTATTAACAGCCAGCTTTTCTCTGGTCCAATTACTTCAGGGCTACCACCCTTTCCAATGCAGTTTCTTCCCTTGCAAGCACCGGCCTGTCTCTGACAAAAGTTGATGAAAGGGAAAAACAAGCTGCATTAGAGGAGGAACAGGCTCGCTTGAAAGCTTTAAAGGTAAGCATACAGATCTTTTAACTGAAAAGACTTCTGTGCTCTATTTGATAGCTTAAAATTCTTGAGGGAGCAGAGTGAAAAGCCAGCGTTGTTGATACTGGATGGGTGCTGGTGGCAAAGCACTGGAAGTAGATTCTTACATATGCTGTACAACTTGTGAAGGGTTTGTTAAAGCAGTTTCTGAAGGATTTGGGGCACTGCTGACTCTTGTAACTATCTTAAGTAACTGATGCGCTACTGTGTGGAATAATTAAAAAAACAATCTATAGATTTTGTTCTGCTTGCCTCTAAATTCATATACACAAATGTTGTTTCTGGATTTCTTATGCCAGCTCACTTTCCCAACAGGAGCAACGTCTAAAAGAACTTGCAAAGAAACCTCATACCTCTTTAACAACTGCAGCTTCTCCCGTGTCGACTGCAGCAGGAAGCATAATGACTACACCAGCCATTGATATTTTTTCTACCCCTAGCTCTTCAAACAGGTATGCTTCAATGATGTTGCTTCACTGTGAGATGACGTGCAGCCAGGGTTTCCTCTAAACTTTAGAGGAGCATACGTTGGAGAAGGTTGTTTGGGTGTAGAGCGTGTTGGTGACTGAAATGTTTTGTGTAAAGTTGATGGGAAAATGACCTGTCACTAAAAATAACAATGTAGAAATGTTTTTCATCCTCTGTTTGCAGAATAATTTTTGATAAGAACCAACTGCTGACAGCTCTTGTATCTGTTGTCAGGCAAGCAAGACAGTTGAAACTGTAAAATGCACGTGCCCTGCCCTCAGAGAACCTTACAGGTTATTTTGGGAAAAATCAAATAAAAGTTCAGTATGGGAGGTCTTAAAGATAACACAGGATTTATATGTTGCATTTCTAAGTCTTCAGAACTTGAATTGTAACAAATGTTCTGGGTAGATTTTCACAAAAAGGACAGCCTGAAACAGGGTTTGAAAAAAGAGAAGCTGGTTTTTACAGTCTTGAGTTGTCTCTGGAACATCTGTCTGCAAGGACTTGCAAAGATAGTGTAGGAGTACTCAGTGCCTGCTAATCCTGCTCTTTGGCTAGCAGGAACTGCTGGTATGAGTAAGCTTGTGAGCTTTATTCTGTAAAATACTTGTCAAATCGAATAATATCAGAAGGTGCAGTGCTGCTATGAGTACGGAAGAAGGAAATAACTCTCCTAAGGCATATTTTTGCTTTGGATTTGAACCTAAACCTGAAGAAGAATTGCTTAGTTTCATTAGAACTCATGCAAGAATCTACTTGCCCCCTTTTGCTCTTTGCAGTTCTTTAGGAGTCAGCACTTCTACAGCCTTCTGTCCCACTAGAAAGCTATTGTAGGAAGTTACTTGACACCACATATGTAGCAAATAGCTGAGTCATGTATAAGGAGCTTGAGAATCTGTCAGTGTTCGTAACTGAAAGGTTTCCTTGATTTATTTTTTTTTAAATTACTTTTTAGAGGCCAAACTATTTGAAATGGCAGCATGCTTTGAAATAGGAACTTTGAGTGCCTGATTTTCCTTCTTACAAGGTCTGAAATACAGAAATATCTGGCTAGACATGCTTCATATTTCTAAATTCAGTTGCTGGCAGTATGACTGATGAGCAAAGAACAGATTTTACAACAGAAGCTGCCATGAAGTGGGTTTGTTGGATTGTAAGTTCAGTTGCTTGCTATTAGATGGAATGTTTCCATTGAATTGATGACCTGAACGAGCTTTACTTGAAAACGACTGACTCTCGTGCTCACTTAACAGTGCTGTGCCAGCCCATGCTACTTTTTAATAGAGGCAGTGGTGGCAAAATGTGACTTTGATCACTGTTGAAGTGAAATAGTAAGAACTGAATGATGCAAGGAATTGGGTCAGCAGGAAGAGATAAAGGTCTAGGATGCCCCTTCTAGCCTTTAAACTCTGCTAAACTCTGCCCATCTCATTTCAAAAGAACCTTGAATGCCACAGTTACTCTGCTGATGTCCATAGCCAAGTGTGCAGATGTTGGTTCATCTCACATGCTGAAAAGTTCCAGGTGAACACCAGAGCTCCATTTTTTTTTAGGAGGAATTTGATTTTGAAATTAACTCTTTGCTGGAAGATGCCTTTTATTGTGCCTGTTTACTCTTGAAGTCATTGCAACGGTTGTATTTTAGACTTCACTTTTCATTTCTGTAGGATGTTCTTGGATCTCAGTTTGGTTTAGATCTGAGTAGATAGATCTGATAGATTGTGGAGTTTCAGGTGTAACGTTTTGATGGTGTAACCCATTAAAGTAAGTTCCATCAGCCTGATCTCACACTGTGGGGTTTTCATGAGGTTATTTTGCTGAAGATTACTGAATTTAAGAGTTTTAGCCATGGTGTTAGACTGCAAGGAAGATGGGAAGGCTGTTTATTTTTGTCTTGGCTTTGGCAAAAGTCATTTGATATAACAGAACTTGCTTACTATATTAACACTTTTCTGCAAAACTGAAAACATGAAATTCAGCAGGCTTTATGATTATGGCTTTGTTGCATCCGTTTTGTAACAGCCAATTTGTAACAAAGCTTCCTTTACTGTTGGCAATTATTAGTGTTTGCCTTGTATTGAAAACCATGGTGTGCAGTTCAAACAGTTGTATTAATTTGTCGTTGTAGCACTTCAAAACTGCCAAATGATCTGCTTGATTTGCAGCCAACGTTTCATCCATCTGTACATCCAATATCTGCTGCTCCACAAGTAGGAAGTACCTGGGGAGGTAAGAATCCTGACTCAGATTAAGGTTCTAATTGCTGTGGCAAGATTCCTGTGAAATGTTTCCCTAGTCTGTGGGCTGTTTCTTCAGGAAAAACTTGTGAAGAGAACTTGCAAAGACAAGCTAGAAATGGATTAAAGGAGCAGGGGAAAAGTCAGATCCAGGTACAGATTAAAGTAATATAGGAGCATGTGGTGATCACAAGCAGTCTTGACATAAGAGTTGTTAATAAAAATGTTCCTTTAGTTCCAGCTGAGTCAGCCTTATAACTGCTGTCTTCAAGGGTCACATAGCAAGCTACAGAAGCTTAGCTGTGAGAAGTCATTTCTGTGAAGATGCGTGCCAGATACTGAACCGTATCATGTACTGAACTCGAATATGCAAGTTTTCAAATAAGTTTTAAATGGTGTGAAGTTAAAAATCAGTTTTGCAAGTGATAACAGAAGAATTTAGATGAGGCAATTGTGAGACAAATGTGTCTAAAGAGCAAGACAATCCAAAGCTAGTTTTTGAAAACAAAACAAAGCACCTCTTTGAAATGCAGCAGAAAACTTGTATTTAACTATAAAAGCAAATTAACTGTGGCTAAATCAAAGAAAGAGATCCAGCCGAAGCTTTTTTTTTTTTTTAACTGAAGATCTAAATTGTGAAAGGGAATCTCTTCAATTTATTTCAGAATATGCACATTTTTATTCTGCCCCATTACTATGATGGACTGAATGGGAAGTTAGATGATATTACTGATCTAGGCATGCCCTTAAACCAGGGAGGCAGGGCAGGAGTGTTCCAGTACATCATGAGTGGTGCTTCAAGATCAGTTAATCTTAAAGGTTATGGTCAAAGCTGTTGCCGTTCTTCTCTTTTCTGCTTTGCAGTGTTACAGAATACTTCTTGTGTAGGTAACACATGCTGGTGGCTTGTGTTGTTGGTTATACTGGTGGAGGATTAAAAACCTCTTACAGAATGTTTCTTTTTACCTTTCTATATAAATGACACTTAGTTCCATAGCTTACTATTTTATTCTGTGGCTATCTCCAGATAAGCATTTTAACAAGCATCTGATTTGTAACAAATTTCTTTTATGGTGTGGAAAAAAAAAAGTAGGAGGTGCTACGTCAAAAAGCTTTATAGGCATTGGAAAATACTATTCTGAAACTTTACATCACGATTTCTATTTGAGCTATAGCTTTTCCGAAACATCTTTCCAGTTAACTAACTTATTTTTGTAATAAACAGCATATGTATTCTACTTTCCTGTTTACTTTTGTTGTGTGCTTTGTGTCTTGTATCTTTTTGTATTCATCTGTAGGGAAATAACACATGGTTTTGGGTGATGGAAGCACTAGTAATATATGTGCTAGCTTAAAAAAAAACTCACAGCTTACTTGTCCTTCAGTTTGGCTGAGCAGAGCATATTTGAGAAAGATGCAGTGGGGAGCATATCAAGCTATGCCTACAAATTTCAATGCTTATTAGGCTTAAAGTTTAGAAATGGAGAGAAATGTTTTGGCTCATCTTGTTTGCTTTTGGTAGTACCTTCTGTTTCAGCTTGTCCTAATTATCTCAGGGGTGGGAATTAGACAAGGAAGTTACCTTCCTCATGAATGTCATTCACAATCTAGGGTTTTTTATTATCTTTATTATTTTTGGTATTAATAACCTGAAATTGAGCCTGGAAGTCTGTTTGTTTAATGTTGTGCCTTACTCCTGGTAAGGTCTTCAGTAATAGTCATTGATAATCTGCTTACTAACGGCACATTTCTAAATACTTAGAAGATTAAATTACAGATGTTCTGCTGAAGTTTTAGGTCAAAGCTCTGAGATCACCAGGGTTTTTTTTGTTAGATTCATTTTCTTTTAATGAAAGCTATGTGGCTTTACAGACATGAACACTCACTTCACATAGGCAAGGTAGATAAGAAGTGCTTTCCACATTTTACAGATGGGGAAATCTGAGCAATTAACTGACTTGCCTGAAGTCATACGGCCAGTCAGTGGCAGAGCCAAGAATGGGACCTGAGCTATTTCCAGTCCTGTGCTCTAACCACTGCACAGCATCCCTCCCTTAGGTAATTTTCTGACATGATGATGTTTGTATTTGGTGTATGTGGTGACTTTGAGAAGAGTATGGAACCAGGTGCAGATGGACAAGAGACAGGTAAAGATTGTGACTTCCATGCAGCAACTCTTAGATATGTAATAAAAGGATAAACTGTTACAGAGGCATTATATTTGGGTTGCTGCCTTTCATTGTCGTCCTGAAAAAATGTTAAAGCTAATAACGAGGTTAAAAACTCCCAAAGAATAGGTTCTGAATCGCATGTTTTCAGTTTATTTTTTTCAAATTGTGAGAGATACCCCTGGAAAACCTTTGTCATTCTTAATGTCAGGTAAGATACTTCTTGACGGATAACTTAAAGACAGAAGTTGGCCAAATTTAGATTACTTTTTTTTTTTTTTTTAAATGCACTTGAATCACTAATGCCTTCAGATAGCCTGAAGGTGCAGAGCGGTTCCCTTGACACAAGCAGATGCCATGTGTATTCAAGGATGAAATTAGGCTCTAGAAATGTTTAGGTGTTGCTGTCAGGAGAGACAGCAATTTTTTTTTTAATTTGAATATGCTGGGATGTGAATTACCCCAACCTAATTAATTTTCAATTACCTTTGTCACCTGTGTCACAGCATTGGCAGGTTTTGAGACTTGAACACGCCAGCTAGAGCTAGAATGAGACAGACCAGCAGAGAGTCTAAAACCAGGTTACATTTCTGACAAAATCCTGATAATATAAAATTGCATTGCGTGGTCTTCCTAGCCAAAACATGAATTTTTATGCAGTCTTGGTATTTGGGAACAGAAGGTGGTATTTAACAGTTGCCCTATTTAGTATATGTTTAATTTCAGTGGATAGTAGATACAAACAAATATTGTAAACCAATATTAAAAAAAAAAAAAAAAAACTAAAAAGAGTAAAGGAAGTTTTTATCAAAGATGTTTATTGGGATTGTTCAGAGACCACTCCAGCAGTATTTGTTCTGGTATACTTGCCAGTTACCAATTTGTACCTAAATTTAAGAAGCGCAACAAATGTATCAGTATGGAAATAATCAGTTTGCTCTATCTGATGGGAATTTTTCCAGTTGCAAGGAGAAACAATAGAATCAGAACAATGTGAAGCAGCAACAGAACAAGCAAGCAGGCATTGATTACAGAATAATCTCATCTGTTTTATTGTCAGATCTGTTTGTTCTGCACATTCCGAAATAGCATTCGTAACAGACAGCAGTTATAAGTACCTGCAAGCAAGGATGCAGTTTCAGGTGACTGGCACATCCACAAGTACGTTAGGTGGTAATATGGTTGTCTAAAACAGGTGTAAGACATTTGAAGGCTTTGTATTGTTGGTGTATATAACAAATACAATACTAGTTTATGGTGCTTATCCTTTACTCACTGTTGGGCACTGTAATTTTGATAACAATGATTTATAAAAAGGCCTTTGAAGGTGCTTGTTCTTGTGATGTAGCCAGGCACTCCAGGAGAGAAGTCAAGTCTTACTAAGTTGTCAAGCTTACAGAAAATGAAAGTGTGTATTAAGCCTGCAAAAAATAATTCAATGATTCAAAGACTTCATTTTCTTTAGCACTTACATGACTGAAAGCTACATGATACCAGGCTATTTAGGATTTATAGTTAAGAATCGTGAAGGTCAGATTTGGGCAGAGAAAATAGTTTGAAGCTGCTGCCTACATCACTGCAGTATTTGTAAGAGTTGTGGGTAAGCTGTAGTCTAACTAGGTTTAAAAGAAAAATGTGCCAAAACAGTGAATCACTCAAGAAATCTCTTACAACTATTACTCCAACATTTCTGTATGTGATTTTTTCTAGAAGAGCAAGCTGCAGTTCTAGGTAATGTGATAAAACAGTCATACACAGGGCTAGATGCAGTTCTTGCTGATCTCATCAGGGAGTTCTTGAGTTTTCCACCAAGGATTCATGTACTTTGAAGCCAGACAGCTAAGCCTCACTTCTTTTTGCCAGTAAGTTATTTCATTCTAGCTGTGTTCCCTTTTCTTTTTATATGCTGGATCCTGGAATGCTGTATACATCCTGAAGAAACCTCAAAACTCTTCTGTGTCTAGGAAGTCACTCACACAGATCTATATTTCCCTTATTCCCACTGCTGTCTGTTGGTTTTTAGTCAGGCACTGTCTCTTTGACACTGCTCCTGGCTGTTGTCCCTTTAAGCAGAGCAGGTTTTTGGTTGCTCGCAGATAATGGCTGTTGGCAGTAAGAAACAGGCTTCTGCCCCGTGTGCCTACCTCAGTGCAGGTAAAGCTCTCAAGAATTACATGATGCCCAGTAAGTAGAAATCCATAAACAAAGTTTAAAGATCAGGAGATGGGAAAGTGCAGGTTAACAGCTCCAGTGTTGGGGTTTGGGAGATGTTCTTTATTTATTTTGTTAAATCCAGCCCTAGAGTTGACTACTTTCTTCCCATCTGGACTCTGTTGTGGTAGGAGGCAGTCACTGCTCTGGAGAATTTTTTGGAAGCATCAGAGGAGCATGTCTGAGGCAGGCAAAAGCTGGTTGTGTTTAAAGAGAAGTAACGTACTAGTTCTCCATATAAAACTATGGAAGAAGCACACGATATAAGACCAAGATGGTATTCATTCATTTTAAAATTACATGAAAATTACATGAATGGCTAATACCTGTAGTCTTTCTCTCGAGCAGGGAGTGGATAGCTCTGGACAACTTGAAAATTAGGTAATATTAGTTAGGTCATCCCAAAGTTAGAGATGTCCAGGAGAAGACTATACTTCCTGGACTACTCTGAATTCTTACTCTCCTATCCCTAGGAAGTAACATATAACTAAATCCATCTCCCTTTTCTTCTTTCTCTTGCTCTCTGGAATTGGACAGATCCTTTTTCTGCTACTGTTGATAATGTTGATGATGCCATTCCAAACCTAAATCCTTTCCTTACAAAAACTAACGATGCTGCTCATCTGTCTGTGTCTTCTGATGTTTCTACTTTCACCAGTAGGACACCCACACATGAAATGTTTGTTGGTAAAGTACCGTTTTAAACTAATTACCTGTTTCCTAAAATTTTAATAGTATTCTGGTTTCTAAAGTATATTTGTGGGGCTTTAGAGGAACTGGAAGCTGGTCATTTGGGGCTTTTGTGCTATGTTAGAACTTGATTTTATAGCCATGCCATGAAAATAGCGTTAGTATCCTTGCTTAACTGCCTAAGTGGTTTTCTTTTTGATGTAAAGAAACTTACTTACAGTTAAAGCAGTTGCATTTCAGTACCTTTCAACCCAGTTTTTTATGTTTGGGAATTTTAAGGTAAAATTATATTTCTAAGAATTGAAAGGAAATGCTACTTTCTGTTCCTCATGTTGAAATATTCTTTATAAATATCCCTGAAAAAAAAAGTAAGCTCCTGTGTTTTTTCCCCAGTTGTGTTGGCATTAACAAAACTGATAAAGCCGTGGGCATTTTGGTACGTACTATGCTCAAACTCTACCTACCAGGCGATTGACTAAGAGCTCACCTTTTAAAAGCTATGAATAACTTAGTTCAGAGGTGATTCAATGTGCTGTCATACTAGAAATCCCTGTGCCATTTCTGTTGGTGCAAGTACTTACTAATTGATTACGTTTTGAATTTTAGCTTTCTTAGTAAAAATCAGTTAATTATACGTTAGTTCTGTTCCTAAGCAAACTTTGGTTTAAAGACAGCCTTGCCGAACCAACGGGGCTTTCTTTTTGCAGATTGAACCCCACTAGAATAGATCTCAGAAGAATCCAGACTGCCTTATAAGAGAGATTTGGTAGCTCTGACATTTGTTAACAGGGATAAACCAAAGATCGTTTCAGAGATAGGCATACCACCTATATTTTGACTAGTTTTCTGTCTTGTCTTTTCTTGGTGGGGGGAGAGGAAGAGAAGCAAGTCTCCAGAGCAGAACTTGTGCTGTGAAACTCCTGTCCAGAATTCCCAGGGCAGATTAGCTGGCTAAGGCAGGAGCTTACAAATACTTCAAGCTGTTACTCCTGCATAATAACCTGGTCTTTCTCTAATCTCTCTTTCCCATGCTTCCAAGACAATGTGTATGGCTGCAGGCGGATGGAGAATGACTGTTTGCAATACACCTTTTTCACTAGGGATGTTATTCCACCACATCCTGTGCATTTGTTCTGCAGCCATACAAAAAGCTGTGTCAGTGCAGGGCTGTCAGCGAGCAGCGGGGTGGGCCTTGGGGATGGTTTGGTGTCACATTCGTCACACTCCAGCCCTGAAATCACCGGAGATGGATGGCCTTGTGACCCTGCTTTCCCTTCCAGCATCTCGTTCTGTAAAGTCGTGTCTCAATCCAAAGTGTGACTTCCTGGCAGATTGCTCAGTGAAATGTAGATGCAGCTTTAGTGGTAGCACAGGCAAGGTGCTACGTTAATGTGAACGTGGATTTAAAATAATTCTTTCTGATTCTTTAGATCATTACAATCCATTTACTGAACTAAATCCCTTTGTGGCAACCAAATATGAATCCACTGTTGGGCTGTATCATTATACGTCAGGTATATTAAAAAAAAAATGCCTTGAAGCTTTTACACTTGTTTTTTTTTTTTTCCAAGGGTGTAAAACATGGCATTTGCTTGAAAAGAAAAGAAAAATATGTTTATCCTAACATAGCTGTGGTGTTGAAACAGTTCTTCTTCCCTTTAGTATTATAGACAATGAAAACTTGTTTCTCGTATGTCTTGTGTGTATTAATTTCATTGTGTTATTTCTATGTTATTAGATTATATGTGGGTTTATAGGCTAACCTGAAATTAAATTTCTGAATAGCAAATTGAGTATATCTTGGTTCTCTTTCTGTAACTCTCCTTCTTCTCCTTTCCTGGCTTTCTCTCTTCTGTGTGCCATGCCTTATCAGACTCTTTTTGTGGTCCTCAAGCTTACCCTAATGCTTCTCATTTCCGCAATGAGCCTTCTTCTGTAGCTGGTCTATTTGGAGGTAGGTAATGGGATTCAGCCTTACCACGAGCACGGAAATGTGAATGTGTTGTGTGCCTAGACCTAGTAGGTATATCATTGGCTACAGAAGTGTGTTATTACTTTGCCTCCAACTTTGATTCATGTAGTAGTGCTTATGCTAGATGTGTTGTCACAAGTGATTTATCTATTTTCAGCTCGTGCTAAGTATTTAGTATGAGAAATGAGTATCTCCCCATTTCAGGATTTCCTGTAGTTCCCATGGTGCCGCACACCACATGAAAGGCTTCCACATTTTAAATACCTTCTCATCTAACTCAGCCTCACTGTTTTGAAGACAAAGAGACTGGGATGTTGCTGCTTCTGCCACTTCAGTTGATATCCTGCTCTTAAGCAGTGCACTAAACTAGAACAAAGGTTTGCAACAAAACATGCAAAAGGTCTTTGCTGCATTAAATTACCGTCTAATCACTTGTGCAGCTGTGTAGTGTCAGCATAGTGACTTGGCACTGATGCTATTTCAGGAATACCTCGCTGACAGTTGTTAACCAGGCTGTGGACTCTGACAGATAATCCATCTAAACCAGGCAGAAAGAGTGTTAACATTGCTGCAATGCCAGGTTTAGGAATACCTTCAGTGAATGTTTTGTGGGAGAGTTAACTCTTAAGCACATAAAGTTACATTTTGTTTTACTGTCTTTAAATAGAAACCAACTGGATTCATTTAATGAAAGGTTAAATCCTCCATGTCACTGTTTCCTTTGTTCCATATCCAAAAAATAGAATAATTAGTTCCTGTCAAGTCTTGTTTTACTCTCTTAAAGGAGCTCTGTCTGGCCTTTGCACCTTTCCCAACGTGTAGGTTAGACAACGTGCCCTGGACTGATGGTTCCTACCAAGAGTAGGATTAGATCTTCTCAGAGCCTGACTCAAAGGAGTCCCATGTAACATTTTGTCTTCTCGCTTAGCTTTACGTAGCTTGAAACATCCTAAAATGTGAGAGCAGGAGGTTTAGCTCGTACCAGTTAAGCCCATTTTCTTAAAGAAAAATCAGAGCTATTTTAAGTCACATTTTTTATTGGTACAGGCACGATTTTAAGAGTTGCAGGACATCCCATCAAAGGAATTCCTATCTGCAGTTCAGAGTCTCTGAAATGGCTTGTTACAACCTGACGGTATACTTGTCACAAAGATACTCATTTTGGTTTGTTGTTTATTTACCCTCTATCCTCTCCCACATTACTGCTGCCCTTGTGTTGCTGTATGCTGGTCAAAATTTTCCTTTGGTTTGTTTTTAATATAAGCTGTATAATTTCTTAGCAGTGGATGCCTTTGACTTGTATGTTCCTTTAAAACAAATAAGAAGAAAAGGTGATGCAAATCAGTCTATTCTGTGAAGTTTCTGTACAAGGATAGCACCACATAGTTACTAATTGTTAGGTGAAAGCTCACTTATTTCAGGAGAACAGTAAGATTGAAATGAGCTGTCACAGCAAACAACATGAAATCTGACACATCGGTTCATGGAGATGTTTTATTACTAAATTATTTGTCACCCTTTCCTTTTATTTCTCTGTATCATCAAATTTTCTGTTCTCTAACAGAAAAGTTGGTTTTCATGCTGGCATTGCATCCCTTGGTGCTTCTCACACAAAAGGAATAACTACTTCTGTAACTGCCTGAATGTCGAGATGTAGAGGCACACATGTATGCACAGGCTTGCATGTGTGCTATATGTAACATCAGAAATGTGAGTTTAGAAACAGCTCAGCACTCACTTTCATATTATTGACCCATCGACTTTATTTTATACTGCCCCAAAATCTTAATACTTTGTGCCGCGATAAACTTTAAGCATTGAAAAAAGTGTATGTATTTGGAGAACACTTAACAAGCAGACTGTATCTGCTCTACAGGTGCACGAGAGGAGACAAATGAAGTAATTAATGTGTTCTTAAATATAACAAAGCAAGCGTTATAAAAATGTTAGTATTAGGAGCCTCTAACTGAGGGGTTACAAGTCAGGCATCTTGGGATAGTATGGATTTTGCTCTGGTTGTATCTGAGAGGAGCTCAACTAACACAAAAGATGAAGAGAGCATTCTGCAGGCAGCTGATTTTGAAACAGATTCTGTATCCAGCCACTTGCATTGCCTGCAAAAACACAATGATTATTTCTTAATACATCTATTGTAAGTAGTTTGTAAAAGAAGATGTTATAAATAGTGCAGAGATTTAGCAATGGGCGAGGGTCTGCCATGGCCCATCTGCCCTGTATTTTGAGAGAAGCTTTTTTTTTATGAATATTTTTAAACTGCTTTTAGCTCTTTCCCTATACGCTTCTTGATGTCAGGGTATAATCTGGGTATTTGAGGTATTCCTAATCTTTTTGCAGTATTTAAATAATCTATGTGTTTGTTTGGCTTATCTTGCATAAGAAGGTAAATTTATGGGAAATATACTTCACAAAAGCATTAAACTTCCTTCTTTTTCCCCACAGGGTTCACTCCGTCCCCTGTTGCTCAACCACAGCCATCAGCTGGCCTTAATGTTGACTTTGAGTCTGTGTTTGGAAACAAATCTTCTAATGTTGTCCTAGATTCTGGTGGTAAGACGTGTACTAAAATAGATGACATATGTCCTTTAACATTTTATTTATTGTTGAAGTATAAATCACTTAATCTGTTTTTATTCATACTGCTGTGACAGTGTTCCAGCTGAAAAAAAGAAAGTGGGCTTTAAAAGGTCAATAACAGCATTCTTCATCCAGCTCTTTCTTGGATGATCAAAAAACTTGTTCCTTACATGCTATTTCTGCATGCATTCTGATGAAATGTTTACATTTATTTCCTGCACTTAAAGCTTTTGTGCATTAAAACTTCACACAGTGAACAGCCTTTTTCATTTGTGTTGTCAACGTAAGATTGCACTTGGAGACCACAGGCATAAGAAGTAGAGTTAATGTTGCTTCTTTACGTGCAACACATTTTTTTAACACTTATTTACTGATGTATTATATTTGGACGTGGAGATGATTTATCTTATATGATCATTTCCTGAAAATAATCAAAACAGTTAATTTGGATTGTAATCATATGTTCTTTTGAGCATCTGGAAAGTAAATACTTTCTGGTCTTTTGACATTGGATTCTTTTGGTATTGGATTAGTTTTGGCCAAACCAGTGATCTGCTTAAAAACAAAAATACATATTTTGATAAGATTGTAATCTTTTAGATATTCTTAATTTTGTTTTACATTTCCATTGCTTTAGTCATTGTGAATCCATTTCATGTAAAATAGATGTCACATAAGTTAAACCAGTAGAGTAAAATCTCCTTCCTGTACTAAATATCTCCTTTATCCATAGGCATAGTAGTCTTCTACTTCTTATACTTTGTCATATCACTAGGTTAAAGTTTGTATTTTAGCTTTTGTGTTGAACTTGCTGTCTACTTAACTGAACATTCACAGGAGGCCCGTGACTCAAATTGCTTATTTTGCTTATCATTCACAGGCTTTGATGAATTAGGTGGTCTCCTAAAACCAACAGTGGCCTCCCAAAACCAGAGTCTTCCAGTTGCCAAAGTACCACCGAACAAGTTAGTGTCAGATGATCTGGATTCATCTTTAGCCAACCTTGTAGGCAGTAAGTACTGAATGACTTGCATATAAATGCTTATTTGATTCTTCTAAGTGAATGGAATTTCAATAGTGTTTTTTTCCTACTTTGTGACAGATTTGGGCATTGGAAATGGAACTGCTAAAAAGTGAGTATGCCTAATCAAAAGTTGAGCATTTTAATTATCTTGGTAGTGAGATGTTATGAAAGCACAGGTTCAAACCTTTCCATAACAATATTGCGTTAACCTTCAGAGCATGCTTGGGATAGGGCTTCATTTCTCATATGAGGTGCAATGAATTGTTGAAAGCTGAAGGTGATTGTAGGTGGAGTAGTAATGGCAGTGATACCAGGCAAGGTGTCATCCTTTCTATGATTCCTTTTGGATTTTCTGCATATTCAGGAAATGAGTTGATCCAAATGTTGTAGTAGTTGTAGCAGACCTTATAGAGACTTCTGTGTAATTCAAAGGTGTGTAGAGCTGTATTAATGATTGTGAAACCACTACCCCAGGCTTATTGGGGCATTCTGTGCTGATTGTGAAATCATTTGAGTTATCTAGTATGAAGTTGTTCTTAACTAACCTATTTTGACCCAAGAAAAGTCAGCTGGACTAACTTACCTGTACTGGGGAACTTGACTGAGCTTAGATAAAGCTGAGGTGGCTCAAGCTAGACACTTTGCTTTTCTTACAAAAACAAGTTGTCGTGAGACCTTTCTTCAACTCCTTTGCTGAATGAAAGTCACATTTCAAAGAGGAAATGGTACTTGCCTGAGGGAATTCTGTAAGCAAATCCATTGTTTTCTAACCATTTACAAATTTATTTGAAGTGATGTAAACTGGACTCAGCCAGGTGAAAAGAAACTAACAGGCGGTTCCAACTGGCAACCCAAGATTGCACCTACAACTGCGTGGAACGCTCCGACATTGGTAAGCAAATGCTCATTTTAAAATAGAGTTCTGTGTAATTAGATATGTGTACTGATAAATAACTGAAATTTGGAAGTGACCTGTAGTTGCAGTAGAAAATTGAAGAAGTCAGTTTGAGATGTGTGTTTTGGATTTTGTTTTTGTCAGCTGTGCAGCTCTAGTAAATGAGTTGCAGTGTGACATGCAAGTTCATCATTAATTAGTATTTGACCAGTCTCTCTCATGGCTTCGTGTTTCACTAAACTGACATAAAGCTGTGAATTGAGATGATGTGGGAGGGCACTTCACAGTCTGGATAAGTAGAAGTGTGGAAAGTGTGTTCTTAGGTGCATCCATATGTCAAGCATGTCTAATGTTACAACATGTAGCGTGCTCTGGGAGTGAGAACAGGCTGGAAGATTAATCCTGGGGTACTTGCACAGGTGTCTGTGCAGCAACGCAGGCTATAGCTTTCTCAATGTGTGTAACTACTGCTTTCCTGCCCTGATGTGTGCAATCGTTTTTAATGCATGTCAGTTTTGGTGATGTCTATTTTAGCATGTAGTGTTGGCAAGGAGGTTGGATAGCGTGTAGGGCAAGGTTTCTTGACTAATGTGTCCAAAACCAAGTTTATATGGGTAGTTTTCACAATGCTAATGAACACTTTTGTATGTGAATCCTACTCACTCTTCACCAATGACCTGGAGAACTGACAGAACAGGTAGCAAAAAGTCCCTGAGGATTTATTGCAGCTGTAATTGACTGGGGGAGGTTGAAGCCACAGGATAATAATAAAACATTGTGGATTAGGAAAGAGTCTCTCTCTGGATCCACCAGATCTTCCCTAGTGGGTGCCCATTTCCAGCTCAGTCACGTAGACAGAAATATTTGTGGGCCTTACTGGAGGATATGTAGGGATTGAAGAAACTGGGACTCCTCACCTGCTTTAACGACTGGTGGTTTAGGTTTACGTGTGTGCTTGGATCTGTTGAATAACTTGTGTCCTGTGTGTACATCTTCTTGTGATAAGTCATTAAACTTAACGGCTTTTATTCCTTAGAGACACTTTTGAGACACTTTTCCTGTGAAACTGTTCTGTTAACATTTAAAAAAAAAAAAAAAAAAAAGGAGGAAACTAGAAATAATCTAGAAGAAAGTTTGTCTTCCTGTGCTGGTCTATTTATTGTGGAGTTGCTGCTGCTTGCTAAATAAATATGCTTTTGAAAATAAGGCTTTCTTGCCTTCAGAAAAAAGGCATATATCAAATAAATGGACTATGCAAACTAGTGACAAACCTAGTGGTGACAGTATCACAGATGTACGTTGTCTCATTAAATGACTTGAATTACAAGAATGTGTTGGGGTAGACATTTAATGTATTTGTGAACTAAAATGCTATCTGTGTATATTCCGTTGTGTAAGTATTTGCTTCTAATCCAGTGTTATTGCATTATGTAATTGTTCTCCCTGGGAAATACAGAATGGCATGCATTTTCCACAATACGTAAGTGAAACAACCCACAGCCTTTTTGCAATCAACTGGCATGCTGATATTAACCACTGCTGTTGCAGAATCTCATAACCTTCTTGCTATTTACACATTTCTCATTTTAAAATCCTTGGTGTGCCAAAAATTGAGCTTCTCCTAGCATACACAAACTTCATAGGTGTTCTGCAGGCTCTTGACTCGAATGATGGCATGGGAAATACCGAGATTTTTTTCCTTGCTTTAAACTGTACCATTTGCTGCCAGAGAGCTGGGGTGTGTGTCTGTGCTGCCTTTAATGCACTTGGTGACTTTTGAATGAAGATAAGGTGTTTGTGTTTGAATAACTGCATGAAATCTCACGGGCTTCTGTTATACTTGGCACTTTATCCACGTTTATGGTAGATCTTGAATTTTTTTTTAGTGGGGAGAGACCAATATGCCATCAATGCTCCTATAAAAAAGAACATCCACACTGACAGTTTACAGTGGGCAAGCAGTAACCTGTGCTTGCTGTCTGAGGAATGCAGTTTCTTTTCCTTTCAGAGGTTTTTTAATGTAAATATTGGTCTTTCCCTGTATCCTGTTTTCATTGCAGGGTAACTAATAAAAGGTGGTAGGTCTATACTTGAGCACTCACAAAACAAATTTAGTCAGCGTGTTTGTAAGTGCGTAAGCAAAAAAAAAAAAAAAAAAAAAAAGGAAGCAATAAAACAAACAAACAAACAAAACAGGCAAACAAAACCCCTCAGGGCAGCCTTTCCTGCTGTGTGGAGTACCTGGGTAGTAGGCAGTGTAGATGATTCTTGATTGGGGAAATCTGTCCTGGTGACAACTGAAATGTCAGTGACACCAGCCACTGTACACGAACAGGCAGCTGATAGATACTTCAGAATTGACTCCAGAAGCAGCATTGCTGATGCTTTATTTGTTAGTTTACCACTTGTCTGCTGTAATTAATGCAGCATTATGGATATTTTGCTGATTCCCTTTTTTCTGTATTAACAATCTCCTGTGCAGTGAGATGTGTATGGTCTTTGTCTCATCGTGAACAGTACTCCCCACAGCACAGGACACAGAAATTAAACTTTTTCTTAAGAGAAGCTGACAGGAGGTGGAGAGGTTAGACAGCAAGCTATCTGAATACTTATAAGCACAATTCGTAGTCCAGAAAAACAACTAAACCTTTTTTGTCCTTGTAAGAGTTTATAGTAATTTCAAAAGTGGCCCATGAAACTGAAAAAACAAAGTGGTTCTGATACGAAGAGCTGTCTTTAAAATATTTTTCTACTTTCTAAGAGTTGTCAGCTGTTTTTACATACATGTTGCCAAGTTGTTTATAAACAGTAGCTTCATCCCAGTTTTTTCCCGTTGACAGCATTCTTGTAACTTCACAAAAGTTACGAGTGGGTTACGGGTAATATAAGCACATCTATAAAGTATTAAGGGGATTTTTAACCTATTCAAATCGAGTGCACTAAGTGGGTGAGTGAGAGGGAATGTAAGGTACAGATTCACATTTTCTATGTAGATGTAAATCAAATTCTTTTTGGACTTCTGTCTGCTTAAGTGAATGATTCCACTGTAGTT
This sequence comes from Netta rufina, assembly GCF_964035555.1. NCBI lineage: Eukaryota > Metazoa > Chordata > Aves > Anseriformes > Anatidae > Netta > Netta rufina. The sequence goes on from NC_140123.1 coordinate 6,195,232, forward strand.
TTAGAATTAATCATCCTGTCACCTAGATTTACTTTGAGACTGAGCAAGAGACAAGAAAAGCCAGTTAAGTTACTATCCCAATCCTTAGATGTTAAAGTTGAATTTATACTGGAACATGGTAGGAAAATCCCTTGGCTAAAAAGAAGAGAATTCCTGTAATGTCCGCAAAAGCAATGGGAATTTGGCCTTTTGATCCTTAAAATTCTCTCTTAAGGTCCTTTGTGCACCGTTACTTCTGATTTTGAAATATAAACATTTACTTCATGGGATTCAAAAATAAATTTCTGAATTTTCCCTCTAAAATTTCTGTTTATCATACTTTGTTCTTTAAAGAAAAAGCGAAGAAAGCCAGCAGAATGGTAGCTTGCAGTTTAGTCAGCCAGAATTCAAACAGTTCAAAAGCAAATATTTAATTATAAAATTATCAAGGTCATCTAGAAGCTTTAGCTTAGATACTCTGTCTCCAATAGTTTGGGTACATTTTAACGCAAGACTGCAACTTCTAATAAGTGCACAATTGCTCTTTGCTATATTCATGACATGCCAAGCGCTGCAGCGTGCAGCTGGGCTCCACCTCTCATTTCACCCCTGTTTGTCCCTTCAGGCACCACCCGTCATGGCATACCCTGCCACAACACCGACAGGAATGATGGGCTATGGGATGGTAAGTACAGCTGCTGTAATCCCAACAGAAGTCAGACACTCTGTTAGGATTTCATTGCTTATTGCAATTTAAATGCTTATTGCAGTAGCGGTGATTTTTTTTTGTGAACTACTTCCCTGAAGACTGAATTTCAGCCCCTTACTCTTCACCAGATCATTAAAAACCTGGTTTTCTGCATGAGCATAGTGTCTTTTTACATGAAATTCAGGCTTTTCTTACTTTACTTGGTTGTTTTTTGCTTAACTTAAGACACTGTGTTCTTGTTGGGCTGCATTTGTGTAGGAATAGATATATCATGTAAGTATAGCCACACTCACAACAGGAGTGTTTTATTACTGAACTGAAACCATCCCCAGGTCCGTGCTCCCAACCTAAGCAAAAGGTGTCTGTATGGATGATGCTATAAACCTGTGAGGTTGTGGCACTGTGTCGTGGTATCACTTGAGAATTGCAGCTCTTGCTGTCACACCAGCACCACAAGTCTTTTGATACAGACCTGATTTCTCTGCTTGTTGCTCTGCAAGGTTGTTAAGTGTTATTTTCAAATTGGAACTAAGAAAACTTCTGAAATGATGTGCTTTAACTCTTCTTTATTAGTGTGCTTGTACTGATATAGCACAGTTCTGAGGGAGTTTTCCTGGAACAATTATTTTGCTCAGTGGCTCCCTGATTTGTACAATAGAAAAAGCTGTAATGCTTCATCATATAATCAAATTTGATTCACGATTTATAATTCCTATGCCTTCAGTAAGTAAACAGCCAATGTGACAAATGGTGTTCTGGAGGGTCTTGTGTTCTCCATTACCCATCCCCTTCAAACTTGGTCAACACAAGTTGGCACTGCAGGTACAAAAAGCATTTTCTTGGTGATTCTGATTGAGCAGCTGGGGAAAGTAACATCTTTAGAAAGTAATCTTGCATAAAGCAGCTTTAAATGCCAGTAGGAAATGGCAACTAGAATTAATAGTAGTTGTAGCTCTGTTGTTCTGAGTTGCTGTTACTTATTCAAAAACATGCAACATCTGAGCAGATGGATGAGATGGGCTGTTACAGAATGACTGATTGGCCTTAGGACACATCCCAAAAGTCACTCGGGCTCATTCATGCTTGACTCAAGACATTTACTGTGAGAAATCTCGTAACTGTTGACCTGTTTTACAAGCTAGTCTTTAGCTTTTCCTAAGAGCAGTAATACACTCCTAAAACCATTATTATATGTTAAATTCTTAATTTGGCAGAATCTCAGAACACTTCAGACTTGGATTGCAAAATGACTTACTGTTAACTTTATGTGTAGTTCTCAGTTTTGATTTTTTCCTGAACTCCACCAGCTCTGCATTGATCCCTGTAAAATGGCTCTTCTACTTTTGGAGGCATGAACAGGGAAGTGTTGTCAGACTTCAGCTTTAGGGGCAAGATGAGCAGCACAAATGCTGTGTTTAAACAAGTATTTCAGTGTTTCAGATCTGTGCAGCAAGAGATTAAATGGGCTTTGTTGTTACTGTGAATATTCCTTAACAATGCTGTTTCTTACTAGTAACCTGTATTTGTGGAATAATGTAGAAATGTTTTGTATGACTGCACATATCTAATATGACCAAGGCTTTTCATGCACTTACCATCTTCCTTTCTCTTCTTAATTAGTTGAAATATGTTAACGCTACATATGACTTAATATTGTCCTGATTTTTTTCAGCCATCACAGATGGGAGGTATTCCAGTAATGACACAGCCAACTTTAATATACAGTCAGCCCGTCATGAGACCACCAAACCCTTTCGGCCCTGTACCAGGAGCACAGGTGTGTATATTCAAAATTCCAAACTCAAAAGGAACAAATTATAGCTGGGTCAGTTTCTTTAAAGGTATTTCAGTATCTCGTGTTGGACAAATGCATTGCACAAGCATGTTAGTTCATGTAAGGATTGAGTCTTCTGTCCAGGGTGATGGCATCAAGTTTGTTTTACAAAAACAAAGCAGGTGATGTCTTACGCCATTGTTCTTCTGGAAGTATGATTGAGGTTTTCCTTTGTTTACAGTATAGTAAAGATATTCAATAGCTGCAAACCACTCTGGTATTTCCCTATAAGTGAGGTGCTACGTGTTCCTGTTTTTTTAGGTTCTCATGTAATGTTCTGTATAGATCCATTACCTAACAAACAGCAATAAATGATGTGATGAAGGGATACTCTGAACACTGACAGTAGCAGACTATCCATGCTGCTCCTGAATTCTTCCCTTTTCTTCCTTGTTTTGCAAACTTCTGTCACTGGGAAGATTGACTGGACTCGGACCAAGAAATAGGGGAAGAGGGAAGAACGTGGAGGGGAACAAATGTTGAATAATTCCATGCTATTTTCAGAAAATAGTGAGATCATTGAGAATTTATTGAGATACTTGTATTTACTAAGTGTAGTAAGGTGGAGCCAAGTTTAGTTGGAAGATTGGAACAACGGCATTAATGCTGCATGTTTTTACTTGCCAGTCACATGCTTCTTAAAGTTCATGCTGTACTTCGTGATTCTATTTTTAAAAAATATGTAATATATTGAGATTGTATTTTGATCTTACTATAAAGTAAGATCAAAGCTCTGTCTTCGTAGGTTCAGAAACATGCAGGTATTTCTTCATTTAGGTGAAGCACTCATACTTGTGGGTGTGTGTGTGTTTTGGGGCCTCTGGAGTGTGGAGGGAACAGACTTCAACAGTAAAAAAAAAAAAAAAAAAGCCTCAATTTTCTCCATTGCCTTGGTCCAATCCTTAACAGGAAAGCTGTTTTATGCTTCCAGTGGACAGTATCCAACCTCTTCTCATCTTAGAGTTATGTGGGTAGATGTATTTTTTTAAAGGCTTTCTGTGAAAGAGCCACTGTTAGGTTTCTTCACCTAGAAATGGTTTTTGCAATCCACTTTCTTTTGGACTTCTGAAAGCAGATTTGTACGTTCATTGTCACTTCAGGCAAGTGGTTCAGCAACTTTTGCTTGGGGTTTTATGTATTTCATGGAAAAAATGTTTGAACTGTCTAATTAGGCAGGCCTGTCTAATTCACTTATAAACAGGTAGGTGGGTCTAAATAGGTGGGTTGACCCTTCCTGCCTCATTTGACATTGCAGGGCTTGGTCTAGGTTGAATCCCAGCTGGCTGTCATAACAGGAAAGGAGGAATTAATCACAAGTGAGGTGTGTAGAGTTACGTTTATTGTGCTTATCTGACAGCATGCTTGGTTCCTGCAGAAATGAATTTGGTTGAAAACATGCCCTTTGACTCAGCACTTACTGAATGACCAGGAAGGATTTTAATTCAGACAGTCTGTGTTACTTGCAGGTGCTGAGTTTTCAGAAATTTGACTTCAGTAAAGCAGAAGGTGATGGAGGTGAGGCTTTGGGTCTGGTGCCGCACAGAGCCTTGCATTTCAAATGGCATGAACACAAGGCAGTAAGGAGGCGAAATCCAGCTCTAGACCTGTTAGTGCTAGAGGAACTGATAGCCAATGCTGTTGTTCTTAAATGCTTTTGCTAAAAAACTGCTGTGGTACATTCTGGTTTTAGTTATATTTATAAGCAGTACTCTAGATAGAGGTGATAGATGTAGGAAACTTTGTCTAACTATACTTTACACTGGTTTTAGGCTTCCTTTTTAATAATTAGAGTCTTGTTAAAATATGTACTTTATTCTAAGTTACTTTCTTGTCTGAATTTAGCTGGGCCATCTAGTAAGTTTTTGATGTGAACAGACTTCCTGAAATTTCACCTCTATTTCTGGTTGCATGCTGATGTTACACAAATGGCAGAGCTCTAAACCTACCAGTCTTCCACACTGCTTTCAAACTGGGCCATTTCTTTGGACATAATTTGGTAAATTTCCAATTAATACCAATTTAATGGAATTTTTATTATGCAGCTTCAAGTCATTTGATCACGAAGAGAAAGGATGTGACATGAAATGGAGTTGCAGTGGGCATCCCCTGATGGAGTTAGGACTCTGATAGACTTGTCATTGGTATCATTAGCCTGCTTCAAATCCTGGAGAGTGGTGTTGGGGTGGGAGCTGCAGCTTTCCAGAGGGAAGAACCAGGTTGGAAAGGAGAGCTTCTGACACCCTGAAACTGCTTCTCAAGCACTTCCCATCCTGTCTCATGGCTCTTCCATAACCTGTCTGTGGGGACTGGGTCAGGGTGCCACATTGGTAGCAGGGTTTCAGGAAAGAGGTAGGTTTCAGTCCTGGCAGAGAGTATCGATCCTAAAAGAACTCCTCCCTATATGGTTTCTGAAACGTTAATGTGAAAAATGTGATTTTGCAATGGCAATATTTATGCTCCAGGCACTGCTACAAGCAGTTCCCATAAGCGTGTTCCCTGTCACACGTAGGTGTGCAGACCCTCAGGGGCTCTGAAGGAAATACACCTCTGTACAGGGGGTTCTGCACTGGGTACAGAGTGTGGGTGTGTGCTGGTCACTTGTGACTCGGTTATGAGTAAAGTGGTGGAGTTGAAAGTAGAGAAGTCTGACTGTAAGCATAGTGTAAAAAAGCACCATTTTTAACTGGGAAAGTGCTAAGAAAGGGAAAAAGAGATTAAAAAAATCAAGAAAACAAATAGCAGATACTCCTGCCATTGCAGCTTGGGGATTATTGGCTCCTTCCAGCAGTGGCTGCTGAAAAGCCAGCATCCCTACCTGTCAATTCTACACTTTGTAAGGCTGAGTTGGTAGTGGGGTGCTTTAAATACGTGGCTGTCCAGTGGGATTTTTGTCAGGGCATGGACTTGTGGCCTCAGTCTTTGGTTCGCACTTAAACAGCAGCAGTTGAGAAACTCTCGCCTATTTCCCAAGAATATATCCCGCGTTCTCCTTTTAGGCCCCAAGTTAAGAATGATCTGTTAGGTGCTTTCCATCCTCTTTTTAGATGCCTCATACTTCAAGGGGAAAAGAAGCTGAGAGCTATTTTGTTGGGAGAGAGATACCCAGGTGGCTGCTGGGCACAGTTCAAGAGCTTTCCCTGGGAAGCAGGCAGGGCGCTGACATTCCCCAGGAGTGTCAGGTTTTGTATCTTATTTCATAGAAAACTGGGAAGGTGCAAGGTTATCTGCTTGTTTGGAAAATACCCCTTCAAGTTTCCTTTCTGGAGGGACACCTCTGGCTCGTTTCCGCATTACGCCAACCATGCTGAGGCTTTCTGTTTTCCATGTGACCAGAACCTTGGTTTAGTAGTTGGTTTCTGCCAGTTTTGCCTCTTAACCTCCCCTTGTCCTTTCATTACACGTTCAGCTTTCATATTCTGTCATTCTGAGACCTTTTTTTCTTTTTCTTTCCCTTTCTCTGTCGTCTTTCCTACTAGCTGTCTGCAGCATCCAGCCCTTCCAGTCAGAGTCCTCACAGAGCCTCAGGAAAGGACCCCTTTGCAGAGCTCTCTCTCCAGGATTTCTTGTAGAACAACTTAGGTATTGTCCATTATTCTGGGGAGATGCTGGTTTTGTGACGTAGAAATTAAAGCTCTAATCCATGCTTTACAGCTAGAAGTGGTTTAAGAAAACGCTAATAAAAACCAGTCGAGTTGGAAGCATTGTGGAAGTGACTGGGAATTTCACTATCCTTGGCAGTTCAAGGGCCCCATCAAGCGGAGCAGTGTTTTTTCGCTTCAGCCCATTGCAAACAGTTTGCTAGTTCCCTTCTGCACTACGGGAGCCAGGGCACGCAGCACTTGCTAGGGAGACCGGCCTGGTTCTGCCCCCTGTTCACAGGTACACAAACAGCAGGAAGATGTTGAGGGCTCAGGATTAGCAGCACGCACCTGACTGCTTCCAATGGTCTGCTCGTGCCCTTCGCCGACTGCTCGGCGAGGTGCTGGGCTCCAAGTGTACAGGGGCTGCGTTTCAGTAGGGATGTGCCATGGGATTCTTGTGTTCTTGTTGTTATTGGGGTGGGTGGGAGCAAGAATGAGTGAAACCTTAAAATAATGTAAGAACACATGGTGCAAAGAGTAGGCTGGTAGTGCACGGCGTGGTGTGTTCGTCCTTGGGCGCTTCCTCTGGAGCAAAGCGAACGTGGCCTTGAGCTCACTGTGCGGCCGCGCTGATCCGTGTCACCTTGCTGCTGGTAGCGAGGTCCCTTGGGTAAATCAGATGTGTTGGTGTTGGATGGAACAGCTCAATGCAAGCAGGTGTTCTGAAGGCTGGTATAGTCGGACAAATGTCCTCATCTGTTCTTATTTCTTGGTGAATTTCTGTTCTACAACTTCAGAACTGTGGCTATCTTGGGCATATGGGGAATGGAAACTTGAAGAAAGCACAAGCTTGTAGTAAAATCCCACTTCTGGTGATGCTGGATGTTAACGTGAATGTTTTTCATCTTTCCAGATTCAGTTTATGTAACTGGGTTAGATGGAAGAGAAAGAACGTTTCCAAAAAGATGTGCTCACCAGTAAGCCCCCACTCCAGGAAAAACTGAACTTCAGTCTGTCAAACCCTCCTCTTCCACTAAGTGATGCCGTGACACGATGAAGACCAATGAAGGAACCTGGGACAGCTCCATCGGGAAGCATCGACACACAACACAAAGCCAAGAATTGACATCAATAAAGACTGAGATCTGTTCTTTTGTCCTGGTGACTAACACGTCAATACTTTCAGCTTCTAATAATATCCATAATCGGTAACGTACAAAGAGAAGCCTTTATTCGGGAAATTGAGATTGGTGTTTGGAAATGCTGTCGGGAATGGAGATGTGTCCTTTACCGTAACTCGAAACAAGACTCCGGGGAGGGGAGGGTCAAATCCTAACTCTTAATTCTGCAGTTACCTTTTCTTCAGTCCTCACAAATGTAGGCACAGCAGTAATGGAAATTAACTTTTTTTAAAAAAAATTATATATTCAGTTTGCAGTAGACATTCCTTATGTATTATTGTTTGTATTTATTTATGATTATCAATTTAACATTAATATTGTATCAAAAAAAAAAACCTCCTTATGGAAATGAGTATGGATGTATACAGTATGTCTGATTTTTATCCACAAAGAATGAATCTGATTCAGAATGCTTTTCAGCTGACATACAGAGCACTAAATATTTTAAAGGTCTGAATCTAATGAATTCTCAGTATATATGGGAATTAGGGAAGAGCTGTAAAATGCATTAATCCTTATAGTCAATTCTGTGCCTAGGATTTTGCAAGGGAACAGTTAACTGACTAGAAGAAGCACTACATTTTTAATTCAGCATTAGTGCATTGGGAAGGAACTTTATTGCTTTGTGCTTGGCATGTCATTATTTTTACATTTGACATTATAAGGCCTTTCCAAAATGAATGTGAGGAATTGCTTTCACTTTAAGACTTTCCTTCTTTTCTGTACAAAATAAAATAAAAACTAAAAAATTGAGGTATCGTGAGGTGGGGGGGAAGCCTTTTCAGTTGGCGAGTGCCATGTTTCTGATCACGTACCTTTCAAGATTTAAAAGCGGGAGGTAGCTTCCTTACGTACGTCTAGTGGGAATTTAGATAATGAAGAATTAAAGCAGCACTGTTGATCGGTGCATTGTGTAAATACATCATTACTTCTGGGTGCAGAGGGGCCTTCAGAAGGATAGTCAGTGATATGAAAGCAATTCTGTACATGAATTAAAGCATACTTGCTGCATTGTCTCTGCAGATTCTATTTTTGTTTAAAATATTAAAATGTATGTTAGCAAAGATGGGTGGATTTTCAAATAAAATGCAGCTTCCACAGAATTTTGTTACGGTATGAACGTCTGAGGTGCTTTTCTTTTTTTGCTGCTTACAAATGTGCACTGATACTTGCATTGTTTACTTAATAAAATACCAAACGTATTTCACACGTGCAGCTTGTATTGCAGGCCGTGCACCATGCCGTGAATGCCACGATCTGTGCGACATCTTCCCGGTGGTGCCGTAGCAGAGGGCCTCGGTTCATCGTAAGGAGTTGTCGCAGCAACAACTGATTCCTTAAGATGATGTTTCCCCATCTTCTAGTCTTTCAAAATACTCATGGCAGTAAACTCGTGCTGTTTATAACCAGGCAAGAAACAGAAATACACCAAAAATTATTTAGGTATCTACTCCAAGATAGCTAATGCTGGAGAAGGTTCGAGCAGCTGCTCATGCCACCGTCTGCTTTAGATGCTGGTTTTCATCACGGGGTGCTGATAGAAGTGGAACTTCTTCTCAACTACCTGAAACTTGTCCTGAAGGTGTATAACTGTACGTCTTAAAATGATCAGTAATTTAGAATTTCTTTCTAAAAGCACAAATAAAACCATTGAAACCGTTTCAGAGTACGTAATGCACAAGCTTAGATCTGGTGAGTTTTGTACACAATTTACTTAAATCCTCACCTCCCTACAGTGAGGCTTTCAGTCTGGAAGCGTGCCACTCGAGAACAATTTCTTTTCAGTTTTTGCTTGCAGTTAGAACATCAGAAATGTGGATTATATCTGAGTTGAGGTTAGATGGAAAAGAAAAAAAGGTGGATGTTTGTGTCCTGACGGCTAACCAGGGAAAGAATCATTCAGAGGCATTATTCCTAACTCATAGAAAAGGTTAAGGTAGACTGTGTTGCTTCTCCATATCCCAGTGTGCAGGGTGTGATAAACACCAACCTTCTTTTTAGGACCGATGCTCTATGCAGTATTTTCAGTGTGTTTCATTGAATTTAGACCTCTTTGATTCCTTAGAGCCCCTTTGAGGGGCTGTGAGCCTGAGGTTGCAAACTCCTGGTCTCAAAAAAGGCTCATCTGTAGGGCTGACTGTTATCCTCTGCTGGTAACTCACAGCTGCTGCGTTATGGAGCACAGATGCTGTCCAGGCTAAACCTTGTTGGAGGCTTTGATGATAAACTTTTAGTTTTACTCTTCAGGGAAGAATAAAAAAAAGAAAAAAAAAAGCTTGAGAATTTTCTAAGGATTATTTTCCCATTTAAGTTGTTCCTAATAAGTATGTTTGCTTTCATTATTGCTGGAATAACACTGGGTTGTATCTTAATTGAAAAATCACAGCTCAGACATGTTTCTTTTTGAATTACTGCACATTTTCATTAACAGAGAAATGTGAAAACCTGATTCTCTTCAAAACTGAGTTCAAAGGTTGTATAATCTAGAAGAGCAAACTGAGAAAGCTTCCTGTGCTTAGCAAGCAGTGGAGGAAGCAGGGCTTGGTTTGAGGGCTGGAGCTCTTTTTAGAGCTTTGTGAAGAAAACTAGGATGAAAAATCAACATTTTTCATCAGAGATTTGTATAATTAGAACTGTTGGGCTTGTTTCCTGAGACTTTTATTGTTGCCACAACAAGAACCTGAACAGCTGTAACCTCGCCGCTTTTCTAAAAGTGCAGATGCAGCTTGTTCAGCTGGCAACCTCAATTCTGCTTCTGCTAAATGGAACCATTCAGTCGGAAGGACCTTGGGAGACATCGAGTCCAACCGCCCGACCCCTTCAGGGCTAACCAAAAGCTCAGGCACGCTCCTGAGGGCACTGTCCCAATGCCTCCGGAACGTGACAGCCCTTCAGCAAAAAAAGAGAGTATGGGGTGAAATCCTGCCTCTGGTAGATGAACAGAACGTGTTTGCAGAGCCTGGAGGAAGCCTGGGAGAGATGTAAGTGAATTGCAGCTTGAAGGCTGTGACATAATTGAGATTGTGGCAGAAAAGTGAGAATTGGGTGCCAAAGCACTGGGAAAGACGATAGAGAGATTGTAAATGCTGATGGGAGCTGGAGATTGATGAGGGAATGCGATGGGTAGTTTAGAAATGTGCTGAATATGGAAGAAAAAAAGTATGTTAATGAGAGCGTATGTAAATAAGAGCTTTCTCCTTGGTCTGTTGGCAGGCCTCTGGCTTGACCCTTTCAGCTCCTGCGTGCTGCAGCAAGGAGAGCACAAACAGCCTTGGCTTCCGTCACTGAACTTGCCCAACAAGACAAATCTGTGAGTTCCCGATGTTTTCTGTGTTAAAACAGGAGAACGAAAGGAAGGGGCTGGTCCTGTGTCCTGCCTCCCTCAGAGCGAGTGCCGGGAGACATCTCAAGGGGTTCCCCTGGCGCCGAGCAGGGTGGCAGCAGCGTTGCCCTTTTGTGTCCGAAGGCTGAGCAAACAACTCCTTCCATTTCACTTGGGGGAGATGCTTTGCCCGAGATAATAAATCACTCTATTAGCTGAGTAAAATGCACTTCTTGCTGCTTTTCTTGCTTCTCTGCTGAAGTTTCCTGAGGCGAAGATGGAAAAGCCTTGGAAAAGGCAACTTCCTGAGCTGTTCTGCTGATGGTGGCAGTGAAAATGGGGTGGGTGCAAACCCCTTGCTCCGTCTCCTGCAGCATACGAGCAGAGTGAGGTCTCCGGCTTATTTCCATAGTGCAGATCTCTGCTCCGCTCAGCGATAACTGCTGAACGGCCCCGTGCCAGCCCCAGCAATTCCCCAAGTATTGTTTTCCCAAGAAGCAATACTTGATACCATTTTAGCTTCTTGTTGCTCTTTTACCACTAAAGGTGGGGAAAAGACCAGCACATGTCAAATCCCAGTTATTTTATGGAGCTGTTCTGTGGGCTGAACATGGGAACAGCTGCTGGCATCTCGTTACCGTGCTGCGTCCTAAAACAACACATGGCGCAGTCTGCAGAGCATGAGCTCTGATGTGTGGGGGTACAAAGAAACATCTTTACCCCTACAGTAGCTCAAAAGCCAAGGGAAAGCCTTTTTCAGAGGAACAACCAGCTTTAAAACATCGGTGGCATTAGGTGCTAACGGCACTCGGTTCTCTGGTCCTGGTCTGTCACTACAGTGAAATTTTTCAGCCCATCAGTTTCTGCCCTTACTCTGCCAGGCTCCTTGCTGCCCGCAGAATCCTTTCTGTTGAATACCTTCTCTCTCGGAAAGCAGGCAAACGAGAACAAATGCTGCAGAACAAGTCTCCTGCCCTCGTTTCTCCAAACCTGCAGGTCTGCACCTGCGGAGGGATCGCCGCGTTATATAACCCGGCTGCATGGGAGGCTGCGAGCCTCTCCGAACACCCACGTTCCCCGCAGCTCAGGCTGCAAAGCACGGTGCTCCAGTTGCTTGCCCCGACAGGGAAATTGCTCAGAGAGGGTTCAAACCAGCCATACGCTGAGGTAAGCACCTGAAATCGCTTCCATGAGCACAGCTTAGCAGCACACACCACTCTACTTTGTGTTTTCAGCCATTTGGTGGATGATGTTTGGTGGTTCAAGCACACAGACTTCAGTTCTATCAGACCTGCTTTGATTTCCATGTGACTACCTGCAGCTGGGTGCTGCTCACAGCTCTTGAACTTGAATTTCAAAATTCAAATTCACTTGCAGAAATGTGTCCATCTGTCTCAACTCTTCCCAAGCACACAATGCTAAGAAAATCGCAGTTTTAACAAAAAAAAACTTACATTGCATAGTTCAACTGGTGTCCTATGCTTGTAACCACAGTAAAAGGAAAATATTTCAGCACGCAGGGAATTTCAGGATGGTCCTGTGTAAGTGTTGCACCAACTGGTACAGTGAACCCCATCTCCCGTTGTTTAAGCAGGAGATGGAGGTGGTAGCCGTGCTGCCAGTGTGCTGATCAGCTCCTCTGTTTTACAACACCTTGCTCATTTCTGAGGATTTTTGGCACTAACAAATTATCAAATCCAGATGCTGAAGACCTTGCTGTTCCCCCATAAAAGCCTCCTACTTGCCCTAATGCTAAGCCCGTAGAAGCCAAGGGGATTTGAGACACTTGACTAGGTTTTGCTACGGGCTGTTGCTTCTGGCCTGTGCAGGCTCCCCGTGGCTTGCACCCTAATTAACATGTTTCACATTTCTTTTTAACTCCCTCCCGCCCACGCAGGCACTTATGGTTAAAATCTAAATGGTGAATTTCAAGCTGCAAAGTCTTTTTTTTTCTGAGGTACGAGTTTATGTTGCCCTATGCTGCGGTGTGGATGACGGGCATAAGCACGGAGATGCCTGGAGAAGGCGTCTGTAAATGCCCTCGGGGGAGTGGTGGGAAGAAGGCGAGGCTTTTCTCGAACAGCAAAGCCATATTCTAATTCTGTGACTATACAAAAAGCCAGACTAACCCCTGAGCAGAACTAATCCCGCTTTCAAGCACGCCGTCTCATGCAGCTTGCACTCAAAGAGAGGCGGCGTTGCCACGGAGGGGCTGCTGCTGTGCTTAAAACGTTGGCACCTTGTGAGTCGGGATCCGCTTTGGACTCCTGAGTGTTAGGAGCCACCTCAGCCTGTGCTGTAACTCAGCTGGGTTACAGCAGCGACACGGCCAAACTCCTTTAAGTGCTCACTATGTGGCTCACCACATGCCCACCCAACGTGAGGTTGGGTTTGAGACGAAGGCTCCTCCGTTTTGTGTCTGCAAGGAGCTGCAGCCAGCTCCTCTCACCTCCAGCTCAGGGAGACACCTGCTGGGCAGGAATGGCTGAGCTCACCTGGAGAATGCAAAATGTTAGTGCTGAAGTGTGGGATAAACTGAGACACTGCACGGCTATAGGTTGGTCAGTTATTTATTCTAAAAAAGCTTTTTTCCAAGTACCTGATTAACCCCTCAAGAGTTTAAATTGAACTATTTAATGCCGGCACAAGTTTCCAAAGAGGTTTTTGACCTGTGCATTTCCTATTTGTGCCTTTGGGGAAGTAACTGCATTGTCTGCTCCAGACAGGGCGTCCACAATGTGTAATGAGAATGGGAAAAAAATCCCTGACTCAGTGTGCTGAGATACATGTCCGGAGAGACCAGCCACAGAACAAAAATAAAGGCTTACCCCACATACTTGGCCAATTCTGTAACAAATTGAAAGACTTCAATGATTTTTATGCTTTGAAATTATGCCTTTGAAATTTGAAAATTAACTTGTAGTAATTGCAATATGTTTCAGTGGAGTTTTTCACGCAGACAGATAAAATGCATTCAAACATTGAATTTCCAGCAATATTTGAATTGCGCTTGGGTAAACTGGGTTCTGATTTAGCAAAGAATTAAGTGTTTTGTAGCAGTTCTGTATTTTATGGCAGCCTGCGTTCAGTGTCAGCTTGAGCTGGAATTCCACATTTGACACACAGCGAGTAGGGATCACAAAAGCTCAGCTCATAATACCTCAGCTATAACTTCTCATAAGAACTTCTTAGCCACACGTGCAGCTGTTTGGACTGAGAAGCTCAAGATATGCCCCAGCGATACCTCCAAGTTGAAGGAAAACAGCCATTCAGTTCGCAATCTGGGCATGTCCCTAATTAAACTTCTATGTGGGGATGATTCAGACACTCAAAAATAGTAACCACAAAGTCCACACACTCTTTGAACGACAGAGCAAATATTTAATGAACTGAGAGTGTTACGTGTCTGTTAACAGCACGGCTTCTCTTTTTTTTTTTTAACCAACCTGTTCCTTAGTCAAGGCTTTGATCATCTCAGCTGTGATGTGCCTGTTGGATTTAGCCATAGAGCCACCTTCCGTGGGGCTCTTGCCTGGCATTTCTTCTGGCTCCTTGTGAATAGGCATGGCTCTTCCAATCACACACATTAGCTTTGACTCCAGAGGACCCAGTTTTAAGTATTCCTTAAGAAGAAAAAATACCGTTCTTCTGCAGTTGCAGAGAAAAGAGGCAGCTCTTCAACAACAAACTAAACAAACTGCATCTTTCCTCTTAAAAGCAACTCCACAAGTGTTGTCCTGGGGTTGCCATGTTCAGTAATTTCAGTGTTAGTGGGTTAATCTACAAGCCAGCTGATCCTAGGAGGATGCAGCCCTGCTGCTCTCTTTTCCTGCATGTTTTCACCAATAATGTTTTCTCTGCAGCCCAAATTCTGCTCCCAAGTTTAGTTCCGTGAGAAGGATTAAACTAATCCAACAGTTCAGTACTGCCAAAAGAGAGAGGTCCAAATCCAACTTGGTGCTTGCACCATGTTTGTGCTGGCTCTGGACTTCCCTAGGCCTCTGACTCAGTTCAGGTGAGTCAAACTAATTCAAGGGGAAGAAACAAAACAAACAAAGGCAGGCTTTGCTGCTGGGATGGTGAGTGAACCAGCTAGAGAAGAGGCCGATGCGCACTACAGTTCCCTAGAGGCAGCAGCAGGATCGTACAGTGAAGGCTAGGGAGAAGGAACCCTACAGCACAAGGTCTTGAATCAAGTTTAATAAATGCTTTCCTGCTAGTTGCAACACCACTGTTTGTAGTTATACCTTAATTTTTGTGAAATACAGGAATGCCAGCAGCACCTGTGTCCCTCAGTAGGGTGGGCTCTGCAGTGCTAACAGCAGGAGAGAAGAAGCAAAGCTAGTGTTCCTCTCCTGAGGCAACAGCTGCAAGGAAGCAAGCACCTGGACAGATTTTGTTTGTCTGTTTGTGAAATGTTCAGCTTTTCCATGCAATGACTCTTCAGGACAGAGCCGTTCCCTAAGGCAGTCTCTGATCAAAGCAACAGGATGACTTCTCTGAACACAAGCTGCAAGTTATTAAATTAATGCCAAATTTCTAGAAATAGTTGTTTGTTTAAAAAAAGCAAAAAGCATCATTATTGTGTTTGAATACAATATTCAAGGGAAAGGAAACATTATGGAGATTTATGTCTACACAGCAAGCCTTGCAGTCTGTACCACTTCCACATCACTTCTTGAATTTGCAGTAGAAATCCATGATGTGACGTGGAATAACAATAAATTTTCCAAAAGTAATTGGCTTATTTACAAATGTGTTCAAGTTCTCATAACTCAAGTGTGCGATATTGGATGGAAGCAGAAAGCAGCTTTTTGCAATCGAGGATCTCCTGGAGCAGGTACCATCACCTCTTTTGAGGACTAAACCCTGTCCAGGTTTTTTTTTTCTGTAACAACACCAGGAATAAAACCACTCCTGGCAGTTCACGCTCCATACTGAAATCCATTTGTGTCAGTGAAAGACCCGATTACTTGAACTCATACCTGGAAATCTTGTTCAACTTCATACAAGCTGTTAAGAAGTGGAGTCAATGATTTTTCCTGCAGCTCCTCATCGCTGTCTTGAGGCTTCCCATCCTCTGTTTCAGACTGAATCTTTGGAGAGGATTTTCTCTTTTGACAGGGCACTGCAGCACTTTTGAGGCTTTCCTCTCCATCTGTCTTTGCTTTTAAAAGAGAATAATAATGTGCATGTAACTGTTAAAACTTTATGAAGATCAGAATTAGTACTCAGTATGAGCAGTGCCTGCGATCTTTACTGTGGCTTGGCCAGTGCCATGTCATAAACAGCTTGGCAGGATTTTTAATTGGCAATCCAAGCCAAATGTTGTTTTTTCTCACTGAGTTTTCTATGTTTATTGCTCCTCACAACTTCTGATCAAGATCAGGGACTGAAATTGACTGGAATTAAGAAGTGATGGGCCTATGGGACAGGGGAAAAAATAGCTTTTATTAGTTCAGCTTATATCCTGCATAGCCATGAATAGCTAAAGACTAGGAAAACAGCAAAAACATTTATTTCTTTATCAGTGTATGTATCTCTATGCACATATATGCAAGTTTCTGAGCCACAGCTCGTCTACCTGTAACTCCCCTGCACAGCTTGCATTTGTATTTGACCAATTCTCGTGATGGTAGACAGTTCAGGACATGGGCTGTCACGTTTTATGTTGGTCTGGGACAGTGACTTGATCCCAGCTTACTGGAACAAGAGCTACTTGACTAGGTGAAGGTACAGCACAGGTAACAGCCGAACTGTTCAAACACGAATATAATTCCAAGCTCTTAGTCAACGTTTGCTGGTGCCTGGTGGTTCCCAAAGGCCCATACATGGCTGGAACCGATCAGAACTTCTCAGATTCACAGCTTCAACAGACTTTTTCACATACTCACAACCTTTTTCACATATTCACAACTTCAATTTCTGCAACTTACCTTTTCAATTTAATTTAGTCTTTTTTTCTCTCTTTCTTCTGCTCACAAAAAGATGCAAATGAAAATGTGATACTAAGGTATCCACATAAACCACTCTGAGTGGTAAACACACCGACGTGGCCCTTCTTTCCTACCAGGATATATTTTTCCTGGGCATGCCTATCGGGGTATATTCGGCCTGGAGTTCAGTACCGCTGACCAAGATTTTCAGTTCAGGCTGAGCTCCACACAGCTTCATCTGCTGTCGCTAGGGATTCATTTAAAATTAATTCTGGTGTGCCTCAATGTGCTGAATGACTGCGAGGTGTGTGCACATGTGAAGTAAAAGCCAGCGTGTCCTCTCTGGGACAAGATATGATAACGAAGTCATGATGACATGGATCAGGTAAGAACTGATTAAGATATGAAGCATCTTTGTAAAAGGTTGCTGATCCTACTGACCACACTCCTGGCTAGATGTATAAAAATAACTGCATTTAACAACCTCAACACTGATTTCAATTTTCAAACTATTACAGATGGTGTTGTCTCCTCCTAACCCAAACTCCAGTTTGTCATTATTGTAGTGGGAAATTAAGTGCTCACCATGTAAAACAGGCAGTTTGGAGAAACCTTCAACAATAAAAAGTTTTTCAACATTCAGTGACTGATCAGTTCTTACAAGCTGCTGCCATGTGCATTACCTGAGTACTCTCTGGGCTCTACTGCTTTAATTTCATCCTGGGAGAATTCACCTTGCAAGCCAGCCGCCTGAGTAAGACACAAATGCCTATAAAATTAAGAAAACAACAACACCAAAAGTGAAACTCACATTAGAGGGCTGACTTTTCTCTCTAAATCACCCTGTGCAATCTTTTGGGGTGGGGAGAGAGTGCCTTTTCTGAAAGCCATTTGCTGCTTAACCACAAAGGCAGGATGGTGCAATGGTTCAAAAATGCAACGGAGGCAGCCAGGTAGCTTAGTGGCTCTATGCTGCTCTTTTTTGTTCTCAGAGCTTTAGTTCAGCTATGTCCATGAGACTAAAAGAAAACAAATGTTATAGTCTCCAGTCAGGCCAAGATTCAAACCGCAGCTGGCAGCTCTTTCTTAAAAGCAGTCCAAAGTTTGGAGAGGAGAGAAAAATGTTCACTTCTGACTTAAGACACTGAACTTTTTTGTGCAATAGGGCTGAAATCACTGAGCTGGCACTAGGGAAAGAAGAGGAGGCATTCCCATTGTTACTCTGTGCTTTTGATATCATTGGTGATGACATTTAGCAGCTAAATTAATCATTCTCTGGGAAACAAGTTCAATTATTTCAATACAAAAGGAACTAATACTATAGACACCTCTACAAAGAGACACATCCCAAGGCCTCTTCCTTACTTCAGCTCAGTACTACATGCCATCTGTTTCACTGGAGGTTGCAAAACCCCATATATTTGCATATTAATCCTCACATCCTTTAAAAATTTGCTAACAATAAAGGAAAAATCTATTACTCAGCACTTGGTCTGAGACAATTATGACAGAAAGAAATTATTTCCAGGCCCCAGTTGTGTCTCCATCAGAAGAAAGAGAGTGTGGACGGGTTTTTGTAGGTTATTAAAAAAACTAGCTTCTTCCCTGAATTTTGGTATTTAGAAGGTTACAAAGTCACTGTCATCCTTCAAAGATACAAGTCCCCCATGTAGCCAAATTCTGCCTCCCCACAACTAGAAAATTACCTTGGTTTTGTTGTTGGAGAGCCCCAATAGCTTTAGAGGCAGGAGTCGGCATTGTTTTTAAAAGTCATAATCATTTCTGAGTCTGTAAAGGCATCATCTTACCTGGGTACTTTCAGATTCCGAAGTTTGCCATCAATCAGTTTTGTCACTAAATTTATATTTTCTTCTTCTAGAAGCTGAATAGAGGTTTTCAAATCTCTCACTTTCTTTCGGTACACTTTAACCTTTTGGCAATAAAAAAAAAAGTAATTTTAGTGGGACTATACACATATTGGAAAGCTTTCCTAGTAAAATAGTCAATAATGTATTCCTAGGAAAAAAGCCCTGACAGCAGACTCTTCTCGTGTGGCCAAACAGTTCTGGGAGAGAGAAACTCTGGATCTCGCTTTTTTTTCAGTTTCACACCAGACCTTTGAGAGAGAAAAACCTTTTCAGAGACAAATTCAGGCTCTTGCTGAGCAAGTGTTCCTTTTCTAATTCCATAAAACCTTCTTACCCAGAATTAGTGATGCTTTCAGTCCAGGTTAGCCACAACATTGTCTAAACCCTAGGTTTTACTTTCTTTTGGACTGGTAGTCACCCCGTATTGCAATAAAGTTATATTAACAACAGGATACCAACTACTCAGTTCCCACAGTTTCTTTTCATTTTCCTGAAGGACAAGCAAGTTCTTACCTCCTCCACTGGGAAGTGGAAAGCACTATGGGATGGAAACCTCCCCCAAAACCATAGCTTTAAACACATGTATGAAAACAGTACTCAGTGACCTGAATGCTTCTGTTGTCACCTAGGCCAAATTCACCCAGCTATAATCATCCAAATATGCAGTGAAAAGCTACTTCCTGTTTTTCCCAGGGGTTAAAAAAGGTGAAAATGGCAAGTCATTAACCAGTAAGGGAATGTGTCTTGGCATAATGAGGTGATGCAGCTTTGTATCCTGTTGGTGTGACACAGTAACCTTGGAAAATTGTGACTGTATTCTTCAAATTCATTCAAATGTTGAGGTAATTATTTTAGGTCTGTGTTGGTAACTCATTTTTCAGTTCAGTGTCGAAACTGGAAAAAAAAAAATTTGGACTGGGACAAAACTGAAATCTTTATCTCCCTAAAACAATATACTGGAAGAGTCTGTCAGCTCCATATAAACATCAGCCTGGAGGAAAACATTCCATCTGTGTAAGAAAAGCCAAGGAAATGAATGGATGAATTCAGAGGATTGGAGAAGTCAGTGATAATAGTTTTGTTTTCCACAATAATTCAGAGCACTAACTCATACCATAGGAAACTAATAACAAAAGAAGCTAATTCATAACACTGCAAACTTCTAGCTGAGAGGAAAAAAACCCACAGCCCTCAAGTCTGAGAAGAAGGCCTGTCAGCACAAAAGACTACTCCAGATTGGATCTCCTCTGTTGACACTGCCTAATAATGTGTAAAATTTGTGAGACAGAAGAAGGGAAGGGAGTCCTCCAGCTTTACATAAGCATTCCATGAAAGGATGTTTAAATTCAAGCTCCTGCATGTTCATATGCAGATTAAAACACTCGTTCCCTTCTGCTGACCACTACCTTATTGCCTCAAAAGCTGTGGTGCCGCAAACTAGTAGGTAAAAGGGAGAAACTGCCAGGTTTGTTGATCTGGCACTGAAAAACTGTAAATTCATTCATTAACTTCCCCCAAAATCCTGCTCAGTTCTAAACTGTGAGGTTGCAGTGATGGGGAAGGGCATTTCCTTCCTCCAGTCTCTTGTTTAGATTTGATTGCAACGAAGAATCTGCATTGACTGGAATAACACAATATCAAACTTTAACCATGGAAAAATCAATTTCATTAATTTGTCTCACAAAAAGGGTTTTCCTGGACACAAAAAGTTACACATATCCAATATTTAACTCTAAATTGCCAGTAAAGAACACTCTAAGAGCTATCAAGGAACCAATTACAACTTTCTGCAATTTTGATTTTCCTCTCTTCGATGTCCTAATCTCCAGGGTTTCTTTATTATCTCCCATTTAAAGCTGCCTGAAGCCCTCTTTCTCCAAAACTCTTTTCATCTCTCCCATTAAAGTCTTCAGAGTCTGGTCACTGGAGACAGCTATGATTTTAGGCCACTGCATTTCAAACCTGAACTGCCATGATAAACTGAGAGCAAGTGATCCTCTTACCTCTTCTTTCAGCCACTCATTCTCTTCAATTTCTCTGATGCTGCTTTTGTCTAAGTATCTTACAGCACTCTGGGAAAACACAATTTAAGACCATCTCGGAAAGCAGGACTTTGACAGTGCTGTATACTAAAAAGAACCTTCTGCTCTTTAGCAGGAAATAATTAAGAAACATCCACAAGACAGCCTGTAACATCCCCTGAGGGATTACGAGCAGATTTAGCCCACAGCGCCAGCTGTTTCTTCTCCATCACCCAGCCCAGTGTGCTTTATATATGACAAGCAATTTACCAGTATTTTATAGTTTCCTATATTTGAGTTAGCAAATTTTCTTTTTTGTCTATCATTTTCTGCTGAGTTCCCACCACTGTTCAAATCTTCCTGTTTGCAAGGTATCAAATCTTTTGCTATTAAAAAAAGACAAGACCAATCACAACCGAGGCAGCACTGATCTATGACAAGTGACAGAAACACGGAGAGCTCTGTGCTAATGAGCCATCACTGCTATTTAATTATTGATGTCAGTGAGAGGAAAGGAACAACTGGGAGGGAAGATACCAATGCAGATCACTGTAATCATGAAGTCCTTTAGATTAGGTTCTCACATGACATGTTTTTTTGATCTCTATGTAAACATAAAAATTAAAATGACAGCAAAGGTGACATGTTTTTGAACAAGTACTACCTGTGCCCCTGTTTCCCACAACCCCTCTTGTAAAATGCCCCATATCTACTCACTGATGGTCTGATACTAAAAAAAAAAGGTTATGTCATTAGTAATAAGCTAAGCCATATTCAGTAAGAGTACTACCAGATTATATTGCTCTCACTTTGTTAGAAAAGTTCCACGTCTTAATTCCAGTTAAGATTAATGCAGAGTACATAAATCATAGCTATGATGCAGTTGGTATTTTGAAAAAAGACAGAAGGGATACCTCTGGCGCCAGTTCCTTACTTTTCTTCACGTACAGCTCAACTAGTCTGTCATTTTCTTCTTTCACTGCTTTCAAAGCCTTTCTATAATATTCTTCAAAGAAAAAAAAAAAACAAAAAAACAAAAAAAAAACAGACATCATTATGTAACATCAATGTCTTCTGACACCAAATAGACACATGCCACGTTGTTCCTAAGGAGGAACTTGTCAGCCACCACCCCATGCACTGAATCCTGTCCCGTGGAGCATCTAACTTGTCCATAGAAAATGTCCTTCTAAACCCAAAGGACAGTAGAGTTAACTAAAAAACTAGAAATCTGAAGTATCTTGCAATTTTTTGCTGGCAACTACAACAGCTACTAAGCTGAGTAGTTCTCCACTAAGATATTTGTATCTTACCACTACATTTTGACTCTCTAAATAGCACTGCTCCCGGAGTTATGCAAGAGGTGTGCTTAGAAAGCTTAGGCTTTAGATATAGAAGCATATTAGATCATTTTATGGCAGCATTTTTTCAGTTATCATTATACTGGACCTAATAAATTTTCTGACTTATCTAAGCTTTCCAGGAGGGTTCCAATTTGACAACAGGACAAAACAGAGAATGTGGCAATTGCCTCAGTTATTTGCTTTCATTGTTACTTGTGGTCCTTATTTAGAAAGTATGTCTTGTATCTAACTGAATGGCTTTGACTTCAAGTTCTGTTCTTTTGCTGTTTAATTATTTCATCCTTCCCTTCAGTTGTTTTTGTGCTGTACTAAATAGCCCAGCGCTGCTTGGTATGTTCTCCTTGTGAAAGAATTAATGGGATTGTAGCAAACTTCTTTGAAGGAAGGCAATTCACACTTGTTCCAGAAGCTTGAAATTCTGCCTAGCTCTGCACTTGTGTTGCAGTCTGCTGCTGACCGGGCTGTAAATGAGTGTCTGGTCATGGACCCGCTGTGGAATCAAAGGCAGTCAAATAAGAAAGGTGCATTAGTTGTGCATTAGTTCCTAATTTAGCACGGTGGAACCTGGCCTACCTTAATCAATCCGCCATCTGGACTTGGCAGAATGAAGTGGGAAGTGCTTACATACTGTAATTAAATCACCCCTTCATTCTTTCAGATAGCAAAACAATCTGAGATGTATTGGGAGACTAAGCAAAGGAGGAACTGTTCAGACATGCTCGTTTTTTTTCTAGGGAGGCTATTTACCCTCAGTCTCACTGCGGCATTGTTTTCCGCAGACCTCATGTAAATGTTAGGCTTTCTTTTGCTGCCTCTACCCTCCAGTGATTTTGTTTAAAATGTCCACACCACAAAAGCTATGCCAGTGTCAGGTACATAAAAAAAACAGGAACCTCCCCACCTATGCTTACTCTCTAAGCCTGTTACAAGGGTGAGAGCTGAACAAGCCCAGTTTGCTGCAGTATCACACTGAGAATTTGTTGGATGTAAACTCTGTATAGACAGTACTCCCCAGCCACAAGTTTGATTTCAGGAAGCTGGGTAAAAAGTATGCTAACATCCCGTGCTGGCAGCATCATTTTGCAGGATGTTAATTAGGCAACTGCTGTAGGTACCTCTGTGACAGCCTCTCTACAAACACACTTCTGTTTAGTCACACATTTTTGGCTCTGTAGCCCCTGCTATGCAGGAGGTCAGACTGAATGTTGCTATTGGATAGTTCTGGCATTCTATATAAGAGCCTATTCTCTTTTTCTTTCCATATACCAGCAGCTGTATAGCAAAAGTTTTCAACCGACTGAGAACAGGGAAAGCACACAATGCAAAACACCGACCTCTCTTTGAACACAGATCTTGATCTCTGATGGGCTGGCTATCTGGCAATGCAGAAAGTGTAATGCAGATCTTAATCATGATAAAATATGTTTCACAAGACAAAAAAAGATAGCTGGCTGGCTCGTATCCGCAGTAGCTGGTGCCTGGTAATGGTTGGCACGGAATATAGGGAGACTGTCAGAGCAGTGTCACTGCCTGTTACTACCAGCTGCTTGGCTGGAGTCATGCATACTGAGAGGGTCGTAAAGGGAGAAAACCAGGACATCCTTCTCCTGTTAGCGGCACGGGTTACATACCAGCAAAACATTTACATGATTTTAAAATAGTGCAGTAGTAAAGAGATCTAATGGGTTCGTAAAGCACTCGGCACCAGAATACATGAGCTCTTAAATTAATTCCCCTGTTGTGTCAGTGTTGAAACAGTTCCCAGGGTCTGTGTATGTCTGCGCTGGCAGTTTTGCAGGGCCTCACGCATGAGACTATGCAACCAGGAGGCCAAGTTCAAACCACTGGCTGTACAGCTCCCTCTAGTCCTGAATTTAAACCAGCGTGCTCGATTCAAAGGATGGTGTTCCAAGAATGAGCTCATACCATGAGCCTGTCAAAGAAGTTTTCAACATGCAAAGTGCTTCAAGCGTGACAAGAAGCAACGAGAGCAGAGTCAACATTTTCAAATAGGAGTGCTAAGGGAGCCATGTGTGTAGGAGATCTAAACACGCATAAACCTATTAAAAAAAAAAACAAACTGCTGGCCGTCACAGCAACATTTTTAAAAAATGGGTTGCCTGTGTTTTACAAGAAAATAGTCAGAAGAGAAGGTTATCAGTTTCTTTAAATGCTCATAATTTCTTTATTAATTTATTAATAAAATTTTTTATGATTAATACACTTTTTATGATTAAAAAACTTTTTTATGATTTATTAATCATAACTTTATTAATTTTGTTAACAAAGTGACATTCATGGAGATAGAGTTCTGTCTTACAGGAGGATTACGCAGCCCTGCTTAGGCACACAGTTTTGAAAAGCTGTCAGAAATGACTATAACTTGGACTCAAACTAAGTTTATAATTTAATTAATTAATGCAAGTAATGTGCATTACACTAGCTGTAAACTGACCTGTAGCCCTGTGAAGGTCATCTTTGACTTCCTTGATGTCGTTTTCCAGATTCTTAATCTTGTTGGCATGTGTTTTACTTCCCACATTTTTGTACTCCAACCAGTAATCCCTCTCACTCTGCTTTGCTGAAAGTTGTTGGTCAGTTT
Source organism: Netta rufina (assembly GCF_964035555.1). NCBI lineage: Eukaryota > Metazoa > Chordata > Aves > Anseriformes > Anatidae > Netta > Netta rufina. The sequence goes on from NC_140123.1 coordinate 6,219,629, forward strand.
CTTCCATTCGGGAGCGCAGGTCTAATGAAATGAGGGCATCAGAAGACAAGTTTGTTACCAATTTCTTAAGCTGATAGTTCATAATTCTTATGAGTTCCTCAACTTCTTTAAAAAAGGCACTTTCTGTGGGATTAGGGAAAGAGAGGGGACTCTTCTGCATTACAGCACACTACAACATGATGACACAGTATCAAGGGCCACCATCGTTGCTGAAAACAGCCAGATCTTATTCTGCCAAGGAGACAACAGTGCTCACTGGCATGTTGCAAGTAAAGACATGTGATTTCACTCTGATTGAGAATCACAGGGATGGCAGCCACAGCTTTCTACAACCAAACCCAGTCATTTTTGCTGCCATCATTTCTATTTTTTTTTTTTATCTTCCAGTGGAGCCAGTGTATAAAGCTTCCATTAATTTCAATAGAATGGAAAATATGAAGCTTCTGTACTTGCACAGTAATACATGTCACGTGGAAAGAATAAAACAGTCTAATATACCAGGTCTATTTCTATAAAAGACCCACTTCTTTTGAATTTTAATTTGACTTAAATAACAGATTTACTTATAGGTTCTCCACAATTAAATTCAGGGAGGAAAAGCTGTATGCTTTTTATGTAACAAAGACACTGAATCTCTATTTAAATTGCAAAGAAGTATTTAATTCCAAGCGTGTAAATTACAAACCATGCTTCTGCAACTCACAAGGTACCTTTCAGAAGCTGTTCTTTCTCCTTAGTGTACTGCCATGTGGCTTGCAGTGACTCTTCCACGTCATCCCTAGTTACAACCTCCTTTTCATCTTGCTCTTTCTCCTTTTCTTCTATTTTTCTGAGTATACGCCTGATGTGTGCCTGCTGTTCTTCCTTCAGACGGTTGTTCTATGAGAGTTGGAAGGGCTTATATTGAGATATTTTCAAATTGGTTCTCAAAGTTACAAATTTAAGCAACGAAGAAAAGTTGGATCTGTACCCGTGCCAGGACACACTGCAAAACCACTCAGCTATTCTTCATGTTTTGAAAAGGACGGAGGGGAGAGGAGATTTGCAAGTCTCAGAAGTTTCTCAATAACTTCAAGTCCATTACCACAAGGAAATGAGAAACAAATGACTGCCCTACTCGGTGCAGCACATGAATAGTCCTCCATTGCCTGGAAAGAAAGCTCCTGGTGGGGAAATAACATTGTTCCCATTCACAAGTCATTTAGTTCTTCACTTCAACATTCTTCATGACAATTTACCACCTTCATGTGGAAATGTCATCAATCAAGTCACTTGCCTATAACCACAGCAGATAGAGTTGCCAAAGCTGGAATTAGTTATACCTACCAATTCCACAACTGTGATTGTGTCCCCTTGCCATCAGCCTTGTAAGTGACACTCAAATGAAATTACTGACTGTGTATGTTTGCTCCCAAAGGACACCAAGGAGGAGCAAACAACCACACCAACCAAACTGCAACAATAATAATGCAGTAGAGAGTCTCAAACATTCCTCACTTTCAAAAAGATTAACTGTAAACTGCTTGGAAACATTAAGCAGGAAACAAAGAAGGGAGCCCAAAGAGCTGCAGCCCAAAGAGAAGGGACCCCAAATAGCACTACGAGAATGCCCTGAAGTACTTTGTACAGTCTAAAGTATGAAGAAGTCCTTGAGGGACCATGAACTAGGCTTCAAGTCTGAAATGAACACCAAACAGATGGGTATTTTTTAAAGCAAAGGAACAACCAGGCATGGGAAGGACATAGAGAGGTTGGTTGTTTAATGTTTAACTGCTCTGGGAAGTGCAAGAGGCAGCATTGTTTGATCACCTGATCCAGTTTAAGAATTTGTGAGAGATTTTAATTCCTTTCATTAGATGATTGTACATATATCCACTTTCAAAGCCCACTAGTCTCATTTCTCAGGTGCCATACTTAGACTGTTATGTATACGTGTAACTCAGGTGTGATTATAACCTCGATCACAACAAGGTTACTTAACTTCGTTTTTAAAAAAAATCCTAGTAACACAACTATTAACCAACAAGAAAGGGTCTCTTCATCAAGCAGTGCCAAAAATTAAAGCTAGACAACGGTGTGATGCTTTTTTTTTGTTGTTGTTGTTCATTTTTGATTATAAGTAAATTTGAAAGAATAATTAAACTCTCACAATTTGTGACAATTTGAAACTGTGCAATTTCCTTACCTCGGAAATGAACCAGAGAAGGTCAGCAAACCTCTATACGTAGGCAGATCTGCTAATACTACCAACAAAAATCAGATAATGCTGTTTCTTCTTCTTTATGCTGAAGCTGTATTCTTTACCTCCTTGAGGAATATTTGCAGGATTGTTTGAGAAAGCAAATCTGAACATACTACAGTAAAGTTACCTAGTGAAAGGTGGGCAGAGTAATAGTAAATACTTAGGTGGTTACTGAGTACTTCATATAGATTGGAAATCACCTTCACTGAACTCACTTTAACTAAACTCCTGTGCCCAAATCTGCATTTCTATTCCTGCAGCTCATTTTTTTTTTTTTTTGTATGGTTGTATTTAGAACACCTACGTTTTATAACACCTTTTAACTTCTCACCTTATGAAGTGATTCACTAACTCTAGTTTAACTGACTCCAAGAGACTCACTGCTATGATTAGTTATAGTAAATATAGTACTTGGATTAAAAAAAAAAAACAAAAAAACAAAAAACAAAATTGAATCTGTGAGTTAAAATACCATGTATAAAATGTGGTGGGAGGAAGAAATATGGTGGGAGAAGGATGTACAGTCACTTACTCTTTCATGATATTCTTTGTTCTTCTCTTCCACTTGTTTCAGATTACACAAAACCTGATCAATTGCTGCTTCTTTGGTTTCAATTCTGTGGGGAAAGAATAAAGAAAGAGAAATCCTTTCAAAAGCAAGAAAAAGGAATCTTTAAGCTAGATGAGACATGAACGTGACTTGGATGTATTTTTTGTATGATATTGATTCATTAATTTGGGGCTACTCACTACACAGAAAGAAATGCCTTCCCACATAGATCTGGACCTTCGTGTCAGTTTGGATCTCATGCTGATAGTGAGAAGCAGACTCCCTGCTTACTCCATCCCTTTGGCTACCAGAGTAGCCAGTAGTAGCTACGAGAGAGGAAGAAGCAGGTTCTTTCCTTTCTGGCTGTGGCTCAGAAAACCTATTGTCCACATCTCTTTTAAGATAAGATAATTTGTGCTCTATAAATAATTATTACTCATCACTCATATACTCATATAGGAAGCCTAGACAGCTCACTAAGAGATAGGCCAGGTGAATCCCAAACTGGAGCCTTAAATGGCATCCAATTCTTCCAAAATTTTGATTTGCTGAGCCTTCAACTGCTTTTTTCACCAAGAACTTAAGTTTACTGTAAGAACTTGTTAAATAACTCTAAGAAGTGCTAAGGGAATGGGGACTGCAGTAGTTCTGTAAGTAAATCTACGCATTTTTTTTCAGAGAACTAGCACACTGCTTTCACAATTTTCATAGACCACTTGTGATCCTCTTTGCCCCAGATGCTGAAGAAATGTTTTTTTCTAATGATCTCTCTTCTAGAATGAGAAATGTTGGACTGCAAATGGTGTCTTTTTGCAAAGTTCTCTGTAATCTTCCTACATCTTCCTGAAATTCATTCACCATGCAGCACAATAGACGTGGTACAATTATCACAGTATCTTTTACTGTTTCAACTGTTATTGTTTCTTTTTTGTTTGTTTGTTTAGTTTTGTTTTGTCTCTACCAAAATATATATATTTAAAAGAATGTCACATTTTCCTGGCTAAAATTGGATCACTCTGGGAGTGAGTCACGTAAGTTGGAGGTTACTAGATTTGTCTGCTCTGCTCTCAGTGTGCTCCAAGGTGTGCTTCAGGTTTCCCACTAAGTACAAGGATATTAGTTAGAGGGGCCACATGGAGGGACATGGAGGTGATGGCTATGGCAAAAATACATTACTTATCAGACAAAGGTGACAGCTTGAACAAGACCAAGAACAGCCACACACTGTGACCTCCTAAATCACCTGCCACATTAAACAATTTTCGTGTTTTGAATACTGATGCAGATCTTAATTTCTGCTACTTTAAGATTTTCCATGAAGTGGAATTATATATGTCACTTTGTTAATGTCAAAAATACATATGAGAAGAACAAATATATGCTATTTTGTCTACTACACGTTGGAACTTTCCTCTGAAGATTTTTTCCATGGTATTTGTCAGATTCAGGAAGCCACAGAACAGCTAGATTGATGATTCCTTTGGTACTATTTTTCTCAACTCTGCATGCTAGTTGAAATATTTCATCCTCTACCAAAAAAAAAGAAAACAAAGCCACAAAACCTCTCCTCCCTGGTATCATAATAGTTTTGTCAGTCATCTATAGGATGTTACTAGGGTAAGTAATTCACAGGTTTGCTGTTCCAATCCAATCCCAAACTAGAGAACAGTACTGAAAATGCAAAATAATAAACTCACTGTTAACAGCAACCATTCTTCAACATGCAAAATAAAATGTGGGAGTGGAAGTTAAACAAATATTATATGCTTGAAAATTCCTAAAGAAGAATGTGAAGGACGTTTGCTTGTATTATTAGGCTGCTTTGCACAATATAGCAGTACAGAGAAGTTATAGATGACAGAGACAAGGAAAGTATCAGAGAAAGAGAGGTAAGGAGAGAGCAAAGTAGGAGGGGGAGAGAGGGAAGGAGAAAGACAGAAAGAAAACTATTTTTTTTCCTTTTTTCTCTGTTATTGTTTCAGAAACTAAACATCATGTGTCAGTACAACACATTGCAGAGGAAGACTCTTCAGATAAATGAGTTGTTTGCTTGGATATCTGACTAAGCACAACAATAACTTTACCAGAAGCCAGTTTTTCTCCTCAGCCTAGTAATACAGTTTGCTTATTTCTAAGCAAAATATTTTTCTTGGCATTTTTTGGAAGATATTGTTTGTGATAGGATTCAGCTAAACTTGGTCTGTTTCACTGTGGAAGTTTGTATTCTCTTCTTCATAAACTGAAACAGAAAACCCCACATCCTGTAAACTCCTATAGGTGTCACCAGAACTGCACATGGTTACTCTTGCACTCGCTCAGCCTGCTTTTCATTCCTACACTGAGGTAGGGCTCCCTGCTCCTTAAAAACTGATTATAATTGTTGTATGCTGAGGTTTTTCCCTGTCAAATTCTTTCTCTGATAAAAATCATAGAGCTTAATTTTAGTCCTTTCAATCATCTTCCCAAGAGATTGGAGATCAAATCAACTGGACTATTACATAACTTACTGGAATATTCCCCTTAGCTCTTTCTGTTCTCTGCTTGATTTTAGAAAAGCTTTAAGGTTCTTCTCCATTATTTTCAAAGTCAAAAAGTTGGTCAAAATCAATTTTTCCTCCCTGTGTAAGCTGACAATGAGATTTTTCCTGTGATCCTCTATAAAACTGTGATTTTAAATACTGAGGTAAGAAGTTGAGGGTAGAGTTACTATTACATGAGTAAGGTTCCTGTTTTGGGTCCACAGTTTTATCACTTAGTTTGTGCAATGTATATGGAGTCTGTCCTGGCACCGAGCACCTACATCCTCCGTTAGAAGCTGAGGACAGTGCTTTGCTCAGCTGTGCTTCTGACAACTACTGTTTGGAAAATAATTTCTAGGTTGCTTGGCTGTGTGGGGACTCTGAGAACTAATAAGGTCCATGGTTTGTTTTGTTATAGTTTTATAGTTCTATCATGACTGATCCTGTTTCCTTTGGATCAACATAAGTAAAGAACAGAAAGCAGTGACTGTTTGTTCCTGATAAAAAGCTTGCTCCAAGATAATTTTAATAATGCTCTTCAATTTTGTTAAAAAACTCTTGCTTTAGGTAGAACACAATGAGAACATGACTTGGAAATATGTATTGGTGCAGCAGAGGTGCCTGCGTTTAGTGAAGGAAGACATTGCATCAGATACTGGTCGTAGCAGGGTTTTCTTTTCCTGCTATACAGGTAACTTACTGGCAAGAACTTTTCATACAAGATGTGGGACTGAAAAATGGTGATGGCTTTTCTTCGGACGATTCCCTACAGTGAGGGTCATTTTAGAGATTTTGGAACAGTCTGGAGCAGCTCAGAACCTCTGCATAAAGCCAGGATTTTATTCTGAAGGTCTACTGCACATAGCACTTTCCTTTGTGCTCCACTCTCAGCTGCATCAGAGGAACAAACCAGAGATCTTGAGGTTGCGGCTAGTGACTACATACCTCTGTGAACACCAGGGAATTCCAGAAAGTACAATCAAATGTGATCTTGCACTCTAAGAGCATGCAGATCAAACATCTGCTACTAACAGACAAAAACATTTTTAGCTTTTATTAAAACTCGTCCTAAGTTTTATCCTAATGACACAAAATTATTTCTGATCCACTTAAAAGATTTCTTACAGGAATAGTATAGCAGTTGAAAAAGTGCAGATTTCTAAAATAGCCTTGAAAACTCAAAATAAGAAAAAAAAGTACAGTGCAAAATTGCCATAGCCAATATGGTGATCAGTTCAGGTTCTGAATTGGATACTTCTCTTTGCTGTCTGCTTTCATATCATATATTCTATGTAAGTGAAAAGTTAAATATATTAAACCTACTGAAATTCCAGTAAGGCTTTCTGGAAAGTATATTCTTCTGAAAGTTGTTCTTCTGGTTTCTCCTCTTTCTTCTTCTTTTCCATGTTTTTTGCTGTATTTCTGCTGGAAGCTAGACCTAAAAGGATGACAGGGTAAGCAGAAAGGAAGAAACAAAATGAGAAAAAAACGATCCAGAAAATGTCTTATTTTACAAATGTCAAAGGCTGCTGAACAATTCTAACATAAACAAAAAAAGATGCTTTGTTGACAGCAACAATCCTGCCCGTGTCAGAACTCAGGTCCCTGTTCTGGGGACATCCTGAAGTGCTGTCCTGCACAGAGATGTTCGGGAACAGCGGCCTCTGTCACTAGTTACTTACTGCATCCCTCACTGTGGGTTGTTCTACATTCTTGCAAATCAAACAAGCAGTTGTTTCTTTTACAGTCCTTTGTCTCTGTTTCTTTGTCAGGCTTGTTTTATCAAGTTCACTTGTTAATATGCATCTCTTTCCCTCTCCTTCTGTTCTCCTAACACTATGAATATTTGCCATTCACTGCGACTCTGATATCAGTTTTCATTGTCAGAGCTGGAACAAAACCACTCTCTGAAGGGATATCTGTGTCAGCAGTATTCCCTGGGTATGTTGTCACAACTACCAGCCTCAGAATTCAACTGACAATGCATAGTTCTGTAATGGAACTGGTAGCACATATTATATAAAATAAAAAAGTTGTAAGAAAAGGGCACTTACAAAGATTTCTCACTTTTAGCAGTCACGTCATCAAATATTAAATTCAGTTTAGTTCATATAATGTAGGAAATTTTATACCAAATGACTAGAAACATAATACATAACCTGTTTTCATTTTAAACTGCTTTTCTGCTCAAGTTCTGAACTCTCTGTTATCACTCAGATAGACAAGACTGAAACAATTTTTTACGGGAAGTAAATATGCAGCCAGGTGGATACTCGTCCAGCTCATTACAACGAGCACAAGGAAACAGGAAAAAAAATAGTGGAAAGTAACACAGCAAGCCTGCCAAATCGATCGAAAATCAAGGGAATGAAGTTAAACCAACTATTGACACATGCACTCGAATCCATGCACCAGCACATGACTTCTCAATACATTCACCATACCCTGAAGCAAGGCAAGGTCAGCTTGCTGCATACAAAATTGCTTTCTAACCTAGATGAGTAGCTGATGCCTGCTGGTGAAACAAGTGAGCGTGCTGAGAACAGCCGCTCTGCTGCAGTGTATACAGCAGAAAGGCCTGTAATAGAAATGTTCACTGAGGGGCAGCTCTACAAGTGAAAGAAAGGGAAAACATATCTTGGGGTCTAGGTCAGTACGCAGCTCCCCAGACCATGGAATATCTTCTTCATAATGTTTTATCCAGAAGAATTTTATTCCTACTCTGTTGGAAATTTTGTGCAGATTCTGTCTGTTCTGCTGCTGAAGACAAATTCACACTCTTAGGGACAATTGTGTAAAGCAGTCCGTCACAGTCTCTGCAACACCTGATTATTTAAGTCACAAACAGAGCTAATTCCATTCGTAGAAACCTGGAAAAATCTTACTCCCACCAGCAATTTCTTGAATTTCCAGTGTCCCAGCTCAAAGTTTTAATGGTTGCTACATATGAGTAAAAGATTTCTATTGTTGAACTTCTTTACAATCATGCCTGCATCACAGTATCACCATAACTGGGGTAAAAACTATTAACATTTATTATCCAATAAAAAATTCTTTTGTATCTGAGCAGCCACTCAAGTCTGAAGCCATACAATTCCTCAACGTTCAAATGCAACTTTTACAGATATCAATTCATTTGGCTTCTGTTTATTCAATACAATATTTTTATGAAACCTTTAAAAATTGTTACAACATTCAAGTTAGAACATTCAGACTGAGATTTTCAAGAGACAAAGTGAACTAAGAAAAAATCTCACTCAGACAAGGAGTTAGGTGTTTAACTCCCCTGAAGGTCTTTAAAATTTCCAGATCAGATCCACAAGTGTAGGATATGTATTTACTTATAAAAAATAATCTAGCAGGCATCTCCAGTGCAGAATTAACTGGGTAGGATTGATTCTACTTTGAACATAAATTTTGTGGGTTTTCCTCAGAAATGGAAGATCACTGCAGAAATTCCCAACTTTATTTTTTAAAACAATCTCTGTCTCTTCGACTAAAGGAATAATCAAATCCATTGCTTAAAATTGGATACAAACTGAAAACAGTTTGAGCAGCAGTACTTTGGAAAGGTTTGGTTTCTGGAACTCAAGACACAGGTGAGCTCCAACAAAGTTTTTATGAACTTCTTCCTGTGCAGGGAGCAGCAAGCCCCCAAGTTGCAGAACAAGGTGAAGAACATATAATAATGACAGATTTGCTTTATTTTGCAAGCCACAGAAAATACACACAGATGAGAAGAAAACTTGTTTAGGGGGACAGAGAATGGACCGCAGACTTTAAACCAGCAGGAAGCCATTTAGAGAAGGCAAGATCTATTTTTCTTCTCCCAAGCAAATAAATCAGGGCTCTTGGTAGACCCAAACTGTTGTCAGCAGCGCGTTTTCAATCACTAATGCTGCCACTTCATTCTTTGAAGGAAGCAGGTCCCATACACTGCCACCCAAGTGCCATGGCTCCCAGATGCTCATTGCAGTGACCACCTACACAGCAGCTCACCATTGATGCAAACTCACTGTCATCAGCACAGCTCACAGCGGCATTTGTACTCACCGTATGTATATGAAAGAGGCTCAGGGCAGACCTTATTGCTCCCTACAACTACCTGAAAGGAAGGTGTGGGGAGCTTGGGGTCAGCCTGTTCTCCCAGGTAACTAGTGATAGGACCAGAGGGAATGGCCTCAACTTGTGCCAGGGGAGGTTCAGGTTGGAAATGAGGAGACATTTCTGCTCAGCAAGAGCAGTCAGGCATTGGGATGGGTTGCCCAGGGAGGTGGTGGGGTCACCACCCCTGGGGGTGTTCAAGGAAAGGTTGGACGTGGTGCCTGGGGACATGGTTTAGTGGGTGACATTGGTGGTAGGGGGTGGTGGGACCAGATGATCTGGGAGGGCTTTTCCAAACTTTATGACTCTAGGATTCTACCCCAAACAGCTGCATTCCCAGCAGACCCCACCACCAACTACCACAACCCCCTCCTCAGCCCCCCAAAACCATCCCAGCGCCCTCAGCCCCTTCCCTCACACCCCCCTCACCCCAAATCCCCCTTCACGGCCCGGGGCCGCCCCCCGGGGCTGTGCAAACCACCACCGCTCCCCCAGGCTCGGCACCCGCTCAGCACCAGGGGCTCGGCGGCACCCACACAAAGGCTCAGCCACCTTTTCGGACGGCTGCCGGTCCCCAAAGTCCCCTCCAAGCCCCACGGTGTCCCCAAACCCGGAGGCGGTCGGGCAGCGCCTACCCCGCGGCGCCACCGGCGGTCGCTGGGACAACGGGGGCCCCGCGCCACGAGGGAGTTCTGAGGAGCGGCGGCGTCCCCTGGCGGGGAGCGGGCACACGGGGAAAGAAAGCGGCCAAAATCCTGACAGGAGGAAAGCTCTCCTGGCTCGTCCCGGGGCAGGATGGCTTGTACGGGCTTCTTCAGGGCTTGAAAGTGGAGGGCAGCTGTTCTGCCCCTGCCCGGCCATCGGGGATGGTCCCCCTGGCCGTCCCCCCTGGAGCTGAGGAAGGGCGGTGGATGGGGGAGGCACGGCTAAGAAGCCAGCGTGGATGCTAGAAATAAGCACCAGGGCTGAAAACAGGGGAGTGAAAGTGTTGGGAGGGAAAAGAAGTTTGTCTTCAGTCCCTGAGGAAAGCCTCCTTCTCAGCTCCTAGAAATCAAGCAGCACACGAAGCGTCCCATCATCAGCTGGACTGGGCATTTCAGAGAGATGCTGCATCACAGCTCCAGTTCAAAGACGCTCTCGTTCATGGCAGCAAGCCTTGTGTTTGTTTCATCTCAGAGCAAAAGAACAGCAAAACTTTCAGGCCCTAGCTGTATGCACTTGATTGCTAAAGACATCTATTTTATGATCATGATTATCAAGCCAATCTCTTCCTTACCACAGAGAGCACCATATACAGTCAATTTACCCACACTACCCGTTTCCTTTCACAGTTTACACTTAGTGTGTACATTTTATTGTTACATTTTAAAGGATTTTTTAAAAGGTTTTTAAAAGGTTTTTGAAGACTTTGCTTTTAAAGATGTAAAGCAATGCCTTCTGTCAGTAAGATGACAGAGGTAAGATGATCTCAGAGATCTTTTCCAACCTTAATAATTCTTGGATTTTATGACCTGAGTTAGGTGTGATTTACATTAGTTCACTTTTTAACAGCTGAGTGTGCAAAGGAGACAGATTCTGTCTGGATAAAGCTGGAGGAAGGAAAGCTTTATCAGTTAGATGCTTTGCTTCACTGGATGTTATGGCTCTTCAACTAATACCTGCTGTTCTGTAACCACACCACAGCACTTCTTTATGTTTCATTCAGAGGAGATACCTTCCCTTCTGCTTTGGAAAATGGCTAGAGAAAAAGATTTGTTGAATTGAAGAGGGTAACAGAAGAACGATCCACTTTCTGAATCTGATAGGAACATCAAGGCACAAAAATATCCGCAGTTTTGTTGTTGTTTTTCCCTAAAGAGGTCATAACACTTTGTATTATATTGCAATCAAAAGCATGCTTTTATCTTTTCTTTGTGCTGAGAATAAGTCTGGCTAAGATTGAAAGGAGGGTTGGTAGGGCATGTCATTCCAGCACTGGTTTTCATCTTCTCACTGCCACCTTGAGAGTGCTCAGGCTCAATTCACACGAAACACAGCCACTCAACACTTATACAAAAAGCAGACTTTTCAGATCTACTACCCCAGGGCAGAAAAACTGTGGGGAAAGGCTGTGTACTGGTTGCAGGCTCTTATCATTTTAGGTTACTGAGAAACAGTCTGAGGGGCCTTGCATGTCATTCAGGTATTTTCAGTTTGCTCTTCATTGCACATATATAAATATGCAACTGATCTGAGCTGGGACACCCCTTGCATACATAATCCCATTGATTTTTGCTTTTCCATGAACCTTGTGTCAAAACCTTTTGATTAAAGGGGAGATTGCTTGGGATGCTGGGTGCACCAGACCCATCAGTTCCAGCTCCATCCGGCAGGGGCCAGGCGTACCCACAGCTGCAGGCTGAAACAAGCGTGTCTGCTCTGAAAAGGCTCAGACTCACCACTGCCTTCCTCTTTCCACTTTGGGACGGCGGTCAGAGGGGTAAAAAAAAAAAGATATTCAACAACAGAAAAATGCATTACACGTACCAAGAGTGTCAAAAGAGACCCCACTTCTAATTAATGTACCAAGCTGTGTTTCTCGGTGTGTACAGAGCTGGAGTTCAGCGTGGGTTTGAGTAAATGCAGCTTAGTACACTGCATTAATCTAAATAAACAGGGTGTGTGGATAAGAGACACTTGAATGGAGATTACTAGAGGGAGTAACTGAGTTTTAAGCTTTCACAAGGTCTCCAGTTCACTCTGATCCATGTGAACTGAAAGGAAGCCCCATTTAAAATCCAGAATATTATCAGATAATGCATAAAGCATGCTCTATTCCCTATTTTTTGTTGACAGAAAGCCCCACATAAAACAGCTGAAATTGAAAATACATGTAATTTACAGACTTGTGATAAAAATGCTTTTTTTTTTTTTTTTTTTTTTTCCCCTAATAAGCATTAAATTATTTCACCATACCTAAGTTAGAGTAGCAGGTGAAATTCAAGGCTTTCTGATGACTAGGAACACAGTGTTGATTACGGAGGATTTGGGGAGTGAATCGATGCAAACTGTGGCCGCAAGAGGGAAGAAGTGGGGTCCTGTGAGCATGGCCAGAGCACACCCTGAGCAACCTTGCAGGTTTGGCACTGCAGGCTCTACTTTCAGCACTCCAGGGACTGAAATTTTCCAGGTGTCCCCAAACAGGATTAAAAATATAAAACAAATGGCTTGGGAAGATCGTATGTAAGGCAAAAGCAGCACCACGAGGGCTGTCTGAAAGACGGGGAGTTGGTGCTGTCGGCCTGATCCCAGAGGGACTCCAGCTTCATCTTGGCACTTCGATAGCCAAACAAGGCTCAGTTCAGAGGAAAAGTCCTGCTGGATCATCCTACCAAATGGTGGCGTGTGTATTTTGTGCCACCGATTAAACAGAAAACCACTTACAGCGGCTTCCTGGACAAACAGATGACTGAAACCTTCATTATCGATGCATATATCTACTGCAAACAGGCGTATCTTAACGCCTCTCACCTTACCCACTACCAGATAAAGTGAAATGCAGATCATTTTCCCTCAAGGCAGCCAGTCGAGCCAAACTCGATGTGATTTGTGTGGACTCGATGAGAAATACCCTCTTTCCAGCTGCAGAGCCACAGCCCTCCCCCTCAGCAGTGCCCTCTCAAACCCACTCCCAAAACTCCTTCACACCTCCCGCACCCAGCTCAGTTCCCGCACCCAGGACACCCTCCCCACACCCCTGACGGTCTCCCCACAGCCCCGACACCTTCCCCGCTTCCTCCAGCGGCCCTTGCGGTGCCCACAGGTGCCCCAAAGCCGAGCCCAGCCCCGTGAGGGCGGGCCGGAGCCGGCGGAGCCGCCCTGCTCTGAGGGGACTCGGCGCCGCCATTGGCGCGGCGGCTGCCGGCCGGGGCCGCCTCGCCTCTCGCCGGCGCCTCCCTCTCCTCAGACAAGCGGGGAAAGCAGCTGCTGGCAGGGGTGAGAGAAACCGGGCAGCTCCTAACTGGAGAGCTTGGGGTAAACTACGGGAAAAAGGGGCTGGGGTGCCCCGTTGGGGCTGCCCGGAGGGGTTTTGTGGGCGCCCGGTGGGGTCCGGAGTCAGAGCTTCGCTCCCAGCCTGAGGGTGGCTGAGGGGAGGCGAGGCTTGTGGCTAGGGGCCGGTGTGGAGAAGGGAAACCTTGTCCCTGTGTGCTGAGACCTCCTTGTGGCCGTGGGCGGTGAGTAACTGTGCCAACTTCCCCGGACCTAGCTCTGTAGGAGCCCGCTTTCCTAAATAGAGGGCTTTCTTTGCTCAGAGAGGGCTCTCAGGTTCTCCTGGAGGGATGCTAGTGGCCTCTGTGGAAATAATAAACTCTTTCCCTTTGAAACAGTTCATTGCATCTTGTTCCTCTCTAGAGGGACTTGCAGGGATTGTCCTGGCCCTAAAATCTGAGGCACTTGCTTCTGTGAATAGAAGGATCTTGGATATGGATCTCTTTTATAGGATCATCACAGCAGAATGAAGGCTGCGTAAATTTGGGGGCAGTTTGTCAAATGCCTTTGTGATTATTTCTGAGCTTTCTCAGAGCTGTAAGGAGAGGAGATTTAAAACTGTGAAATGATGAATATCCAGCGCTCTGGAACTGTTGCCCTGTATTTAAAGCTGGTAATTACAGGTCTCGATGGTTTTAGTTGCTGAGGTCAATGTAAGGTGCTTGAGAGCTCTTTGACAGGAGGTGCTGGAATCAAAGTGAGAATTTTGTGATTTTCATTAATTACCATCTTTTTTGCTTAATGTCTTATGCACCTTGCTTCCTCCCTGGCAGAAAAGGGTGTCAGCTCATCTGCTTTTGACATAGTTTGTATTATTTTGGGAAGTAAGGCTTACCTTGATTTTGCTGGCATCTTATTCATTTTGCAGGCTTGTTCTGGTTCCATCAGACCTATCTCCTCTCTGTTCTGCAGGTCTGTTTTGCTCTCACCACACATCTTTCCTGCTTGCTCTACATCCTTTGCTCTTATCTTGCAAATTCTACTATCTGCACGTATTTTTCTGTGCGCTTCTTGGACAAATATATCCCAAATCCCTGTTCCTCTGTTTGCAGTTATGTGCTTTTGTATATTTATGCATACCTGTGTTATAAAATACTGCTAGTGGTGTTACAGTGTTACAAGGTGCATGTATGCTGTTACCCATTACCATGTTTTAATGTGCTTATGTTTGGGTTTAAAGCCAGGTAATGCGAAGGCATCTTGCTTAGTCTGCTTCTTCTTTATGGGTGCATCAGGCCTCTGCTTTGGCTACAAAGCATGTCTTGGAATTTTCCAAACCTGGCATTGGACCAGTCCCGTGTGGAGGAAACTTCCTTCCTCTTGCAGCCCAGAATCGGTTTCGCTGTCAAGCTTTTACAATTCAGTGAAACAGATCATCGTTATTTACCAACGCTGATGAAGACCAAAATAAATGACGCTCCTTTTCCCCCAAAAATGAATGACAGGAATGTGAATTTGTCTCTTTGCTGAAGTACTAGGTAGGGACCATGAACAGTTACATTCTCTGGAATAAGCTCTTGTCATTCTGCAGGCAGCGCTTGCTGGATTCCCAGGTGGAAGTACTGCTCCAGTTTAGTACTTGGAGGAACCCTCTGATGCTTTCACAGAAGGACAGGTACTAGCTGTTACATCTAGAAAGAAAGATTAACCAGGAAGCTAAACAGTGGGAGAAGTCCAAGGAGTTGCTTGTACTATCATTGTTCTTGTGCTCGTGACAAAAAGGAATCTGCTTTGCCAACGGTGATGAGAAACATCAGACAAAATCCTACCAATAAAACATAATTTGCAGGGAAACTGAAAAGTAAGTCTTAGTCACTCAGCAGGAAAAATGTTTAATTGTATTCTTCTTTAATTAAAGTAAGGGTTCTGCCGGCGGAAGTCAGTCTTTAGTTCATTCAGTAGTGACTTGTTTTGCACCATTGTAAAGAATTTTTCTCTGTACATTAAGTGCTCTTAATTCAATATGACTGACTTGAATTTAAAAAAAAAAAATGTTAAAAGGAGAAGGTAATTTTCTGGTGCTCCAAGTCCAGCAATTCTTATATTTAAGGTTAGATTTAGGTTGCTAAAAGTCAATTTAAGGAGGCTCCTTAAACTGTTTTGTCTCTCAGTGCTCAAACACTTATGCTTTCCTGTATGCAAGCCAATGCTGTGGCATTTGCTGTTTGAGCAGCCTCTAGTTCTTTAGCTTTTGGGGGCATGAAATGACTGACAGCTCGTTTTAACAGACTTATTCATGCTTCGTTCTTGTGGTTGGGAGTCATTCAAATTCACTTGGGTACAGCAACTGGCTGTGCTAGATTCTTACCTCATGGTGTAAAGCTGCTGGGCCACACGTAACCTGACTGCTTATTGCAGAGTGACAACGCGGAGAGAGTGGTGAGGGGGAAATGAAACTCCTTTTTCATCCCTTCTTATTTTATGTCTCTTTATCCGGGAAATGCCAGACTAATTTTGAATTAAATTCTGCTTGGTGTTCTGTGCATATATACCAAATGAACAGACAACTTTGGGGGGAGGAAGGCTTCCTTGCTGTATTCCTTTTTCTTTGTAGTGTAAGTCTTATAAAGTATATTTTTCTTTTTTTTTCTCTCCCCTAGTCAAGGAAATATTACATAAATGCACACAGACAAAGAAGTAGAAATGTATATAAATAAAAATAAAAGTAAGAACAAAGGAGATTTGCAGAGTAGCCAGCAGAACAATGCCCTAGACTTGCTACCAGGTGCTTTTGTTCTGTGAAAGGACCAAACTGAATATCGATAAACTCAACGTGGAATTGCACAGTGTTACTCACAGCCTGATTCTGATTGATAAGCTGTTGGTGACTTACTCCTGTGCAGGCTGGGGGAACTACAGTTAGACAATGTAATCTCAGCTGTGTAACTGGAGCTCCAGAAGCAGATCAGAATATTCAAAGGCTTTTGTGTTAGAAATGGCTGAAACAATCAGCTTTTTAAATCTTAAAAGTCCACACCCCCCCCCCCCCATGATTTTCTTATCTATTAAGTTTAAATGATTTATGTCCTTCAGAAATAGCATTAAAAATGGGACATCAGTTATGAAGAATTACGGGTGAGGTCCGGAAAGGTGTGTGATTGCACTTTGGGCTCCTTAAGCAAAAGGTGTGTGTTGAAGTCCTAGGCAGAAACCTAACAAACAATGTGAAGCAGTGAGCCCTTGGCCCTATATTGTGCTCCTGCCCACACAAATCCGCCACGGTCTTTGCTGAATTTGCAGGTTGCCTGTGCTCCACCTAGGAATACTCATCCCATTTTCTCTGCTGTGGGTTTTGCTGTGTGGGGTTTTGTTGGCTGGTTTTTTTTGGAAGCATGTAATAATTTGTCAGTGGAAATGTCATTATGTTTTTCTTGTTTCGTAGTGAGTAGAGGACTTCTCTGGAGACGGAGAGATCTGGATTAGAAACGAATCCCCCATTTGGGGCAGGGCTGTCAGCGTGAGGATGGCAGTCGGGGGGACAGCTCAGTCTGTGACGTGGTGGCCCGACTGCAGGGAAATAGACTTGGGTGCTTGTTCCTGCTTGCAAGGTTGCAACAGAACTTCAGTAATCACTCAGTTTAATCCTCAGTAGCGCAGCCCCAGGGAGGGTTAAAAGTGAAGTAAAGGAAACCGTAGACTGTCATATCTTCCTAAACAAGGGGATGTGAGTTTGAATCCTCTTGGATTTGGGTTTTGGGCTTCTTGGGAGTGTGCTGCAGGCATTGGGCAGGAGAAAATTCATGCCTCGCATTGCTTTCCTCTTCAAGAACGAGCCACTCCTGCAAAACTGAATGCTGTTGTTCAGGGACAGGCTTTATACTCACAAACTAAACCCTGGATTTTTCTAACTCTACCTGTGAAACAGTTTCCATCACAGCCTTTGTCTCCCTCCTTCCCATCCGTGTGCTGTTCAGCAGCCTTTCTGTGACAAATCCCATTCAGGCGGTGCAGTTTGACATTGTGCCCCATCCAGTGCAACAGCAGGCTGCTGCAGAAGCTCTTCCCTGCTCCTCACCTCCCACGTGCAGCAACTTGAGCAGTTCAGCTCCTGCTCTGCCCTTCCAGGCTTCTTGTATCGCAGTGCCAGCTGCCCAGAGCCATCCTCCTGAGTGCTCAGTTTGGGGCTGCCTGCAGGCACTCCGTGAAACTCGTACCAGCCCGGGAAAAGACAGGGTTTTGCACGTGATTGTTTGCACTGCCGGGCTGGGCTGTCTCATGAGTGAAGCTTTCATGGCTGATAGACTTCCTGTTATTCCGGCAATTTAATATCTCTATTAAGGAGGGCTGACAGTGCTGCTGGCTGGTTTCAAATCCTTAGCCAGAAGGATTGAGGGAGCAGGTGGAATATTTATGTTATGCTGATTTCCAGTGCAAGATGATGTTTTAGCTGGATGATGAGTGATTTTTTTTCTTCTTAACAGGGAGCTACAGCAAGCTTTTTTATGCATCTATTTAAAAACAAACAGCAAAACCCCACTAAGCTTCCACCCTAGTGGAAGGTATCTGTGCCTGTGACAGCGGGGTTGGAACTAGATGATCTTTAAGGTTTATTCCATCCAAACCATTCTGTGTTTCTATTAAAAACTTCATTGCAAAGCTTGAGTTATTTTTTGTGATTGGGGTGAGACCTGATTCTGGCTGTACGCAGTCTGTGGACTGTAGGCTAACTTTTCTTTAATCAATTACATTGCTAATTTATCTGAAAATGTCTCTAACGTGTTTCTTCTCTGCCACCTCTTTCCTTAGCTCACTTATTGATTCTATGGCTGCAGGACTCCTAAAGACCATTATTTTTCTGCTGGCACCTGATTTCTCCTGGTAACTGGATTCTGTGTAAAAGCCTGTTTTTAGGCACGTGTGTGTCTTCCAGCGAGGACTGGATTAACTGACGCAAGCTTTCTCAGTAGCCTTCAGATTACATCAGTTGTTAGGTAGGTAATTTTAAGCTTAGAAATGTGCCTGAGCAGTGTCCGAGGTTTGTGGTTAGTCCGCCAGCTCCTGAGAAAGGACAGCCAAAGGGCTTGGTTTGTTTGCTGGCTGTTCGCACACAGTAGTCATCAATTAAACCAAGCTGTAGTTACAGTAACAAGGCTGGTGCCTGAAAAGTAGAGGGGATAGAGTGACAAATGAAATGGGGAGTTTTGGGTGAGTAAGGGCTGACTTGGCCTCCTGCAGCTGCTTCTTTATATGGTTAATGGTGTCTGAGAGCACAGCATCTGTCGCGGTGTTCTGCCTGATCTCAGGCTTGTGCTGGGCTACTGGCAGAGCTGCGCTGGTGAAGCTGTGAGGTCAGTAGCCTGCCTTGGCGCAGGCAAAGATGGTATAAAAGTTGCCCTCATGATTTGGCAGCTTTGTGTTCCAGCTGTACCACAAGGCTCTATGGTGTGCCCTCCTGCAGAGGAGATGTGCTACACCACTGGTGACCTGAGCAGCTGAGAGCGCTTTAGAGCAATTCTGTGATGCGTAAAAGAGGCAGCCTGAAGTTCCTGGTTTTAGAAACGCAGTAGAGAAAAATCAGTGCATCAGTGATGGTCGCAGTCCTTGTGCAACTATGGACTTCCATGGCTGCTAAACTCAACTTAAATGAGGAGTGAGGGTAGGCAGAGAGCCCCTGCTCGCTGAGCTGCAACAGTTACTGACCCATGGGGTCCCATAATAAGATCATTCTGTTACTTGGTGAGGTTGCTCACCTCACAATCAGGGACACAGACAAAGCAGAGATGTTTAATCCCTTTTTCACCTCTCTTTAGCACCAGTGGTGGGCCCTGGGACCCCCAGAGTCCCGAGTTGGACAACTGACTGTGAGAATAAGCTTCCAGCTGACTCTGAACTTGTGCAGGATTTGCTGCTCCAGCTGGACACACACAAGTCTATGGAGCCCCATCAGATTCCTCCCAGGGTGCTCAGTGAGCTGGCTGATGCTGTCATGAGACCCCTCTCAATTATTTTTCAAGGTTTTTGGGAATCTGGAGAAATCCCAGTCAACTGGAAGCTGGCAAACCTTGTCCCAGTTCTCAGTAAGGGCAAGAAAGAAGATCCTGGGAGTTACAGGCCTGTCAGTCTCACATCAGTGCCTGGTAAAATTATGGAGATTATTTTGGGGGTTGTTGAAAAACACCTGAAAGACAATGCAGTCGTTAGTCACAACCGGCATGGGTTCTCAAGGGGAAAGTCCTGCTTAATGAACTTAATTATCTTTCATGACAGAATTACCCACCTAGCTGACTAAGAGAAGCCTGCTGATGTAATCCTTCTGGATTTCAGCAGAGCTTTTGGTACTGTTTCTCACAGCATTCTTCTGCACATAAAGCTAGATAAACACACAACGCAATGTCTTACGAAGGAATTATTAGTTCAAACAATATATTATGCCAGTGTCAATGGTATAACATGTAAGGAAATACAACCAGAATTGGAGAACCTCAATATATAATGAGAGGTACTGAGGTTGTTGATGCTAGCTTGCAGGAATACCTGTAATTCTGAAGCTGCTCAGTAAAGAACTCAAGTTCTTTGAGTAGTTTTATACTTTTGACAGTTTACAATGAATGGCTTGGCATCTCTGGTTAATCTGCTGAGCTATGGTCACAGGGAAAAGAACAATTTAGGTGTGGTTTAATTTATTAATGAATTATTTATTAATTTAATTTATTAATGAATTAATTTATGAACCTCCTGTTCCAGAGACCACATCTTTTTGAAACCACTGGCCTAATGACTGTATGCCGTGGTAGGTAGAGAGATTCTCTTTCCTAGGCACTGCTGCCAATATCCGAGCCCTATGAAAAGAAGTGGCAAGCTGCCATGCCTTAATAAAGGGATTAGGCCACAACCAAAACAAATTGTTCTTTCCTCTTCCAATTTTCAGTTGTTAGCTTTTTTTAATTCATGTTGTTAATTCTTTGCTCTTTTGTTCAGAGTTTATTTTACGTAAACCAGAACAATTGCCCGTGTAATATCAACGCGATGATGGCCTTGACTTCTTACCCCCTAAAAAAGTAAATCACGGGTAGAGCAGCACGGACCACCAACACAGGTATTACTGGAGAAAAGTGGAGCTTAAGTGCTTGCATTACTCCAGTTGCATTTGCTACAAACCCAGCAATTAGTAAAGCTAAATGTTCTGGAAAATTATATAACTATTATAAGGCCATCAATGAGAATACTTCAGGATTGCAGTGAGTTTGCAGGTTAAAACCAACCGGAGTCATCTTGATACTGGTGAGCAAGGGTAAGGTGTGAGCAAGGTTTGTGCTGTATCTTTTTTTGGCTTCCTATTGTGCTATTTTGAGTAGTTGCCTGGTACTATAACTGCAGATAAGTCCCTTAACTGTACAGTAATGAGTATCCTACAGGAGAGCATGTAGGTTTATTATTGGAGTAAAATAAATCATTTCTGTGTTTGTAAGGACAACTTTTTATTGCAGATACTCTCTATTTCTGCAAAGGGCCCCGTACCACCGCCACCACCTGCTTCACAACCAGCTAGATAAAAACCTCCCTGCCTCCCACTGACTAAACATACATGTTGGCAAACACAGCCCTTTAAGTTAATCTCTGGGCCTGCTGGAAATCTGATCTATGTTGTACATGTGGCTGTTATCATCTTAAACACTCCGATAACACCTCCTGAAAGAGCAGTTGGATTGGCTGCAGATATGCATATCTGACTGGGAGATCTCTTCCCTTCTGCCCCCTCAAGAATGAAAATGACAACAGGCCTCCTCCTGCATGCTGAAGTTCAGGCTTATTCCACTACAGCCAACCATGTTTTAAAGTCTTGAATGAAAACTTAAGTCCCTCTTGAAAGTTAAAAGGTTTTCTTTCTCCATTACCCAAAGGTAACTCCGTAGTGTTCTGACCTCCTGCACAAGTATCTTCATGACTGTCTTAAACTACTTGTGCTTGTGCCAGCGCTGGCATTTAGCTTAATGAGCTGTTCTCCTTCCAAGGGATTTGCATCATGTATTTAGAGAAATTATACTCCCTGAGCCCAGGATGGTGCTGCGTTACTTGTGACTATGTTGGATAAATGTTAGTGGAGAATAAAGTTGTTCAGGAAAGTGTGATTTTTTTTTTTTTTTTTCCTTAAAGTAAAAAACTCTTTCCCATTACTGCCTGATGTTACTGCCCAGGGTGATGGCAGCCGGTCCTGCAAAGCTCTCGTTTCTCCTACTGTTGTGGGTTTTCTCATTCCAAAAATAAAGGATGAATTATTTCCTGAGCATGTGTTGAGGACAAATATAGTCACCCCTTTTCTGAGAATAAGGAGTTTGTCTGCAGATGCAAATTGGGCTGCACGGTTCTGTTTATCTGTCTTCCTCAGCTTCCTGTTGCCTTGTGTCTGGACTTCCAGCTCCCCCAAGCTGCCAGCATTGGTGTGTTGGACTAGAATTAGTCAGGAAACCAAATCCACTTACAGTTAAGAGCCAGTAGGTTGCTTGAAACTGAATTCCTTACGGCGTGAAGATGATGAAGGTGAGAGTTGTTGGTCAGCCAGGCCTGCGGGGTAATTGTGCCTTCACCTGAAGGAGCTGGCACAAACCAGGGTGCAAAAAGCAGCTGAAAGCGTAGGGTTGGCTGTCACTGCCTTCCTCGTGTGAGAAGGTGCTGGATGCAAGACAGCTTCTCCCAAGCAAAGCGTTAGCAGCTTGAGGAGCCCTTGAAAAGCAACTTTGCAATGTAAATGTAAGATGTTATGAGGCTGCTGCACGCAAAAGGAAGTCTTGTTGATTTGGATGGAACGGCTGACTGGGGCTGTGCTGGTTGGTTTCTGATCCTGGCGATGACTTAATGTCAGTCGTGGCAAACTACTCCGGCCTCTTTCTTGCCTCTCCCTAATTTCATCCCATATGTATGCACGGAGTAAAAACTTAACAACAGGGCTATGATTGTGGTACCTCTTAATATGGTAGCTCATAAACACAGTATTTGAATTCAGATTCCCTTTTTTCTACTGGGGAGAAAGTAGGGGAAAAAATAAGGCTCGGTGCAGGGCAAATGAGGTAGTCGGTCTCTTATGACTTGTGTACTAGAAAAACGTAAAGCCTAACTTAAAGGCATCGAGACACAAAACCACTTGAGGAGGTTCTGGGAAACATTTAGAAGACAATTTCTGGATGGTTGCCAGGGCTAGAGTACTTGGAAGTTGTGAGCAACTTAAGAGTTGAGGGTGGGGAGAAAAACACTGCATCTCAGGCCTTTTTTTTTTTTAATTGCCAAAACAAAAGCTTTCATGCAGGAGTTACAGAAAACATGATTTCAGATTCCCGTTTATTACAGGGAGTAGAAAACTTTTATGAAAGGGAGCAGTTTGTGTGGTTTCACTTGGATTTGAGGGGAAAAAAAGCTAAATATATCAAGACTCATAAATGCTAGTCTACAACGTAAGATGACTGCTTTTCTCCAGAAATCAGTCACTGTGGTGTTTGTTGATTTCTATGATTTAGTCAGTCTGCTGTGGGATGTTTCAGTCGTATGTGGAACTTGAGTCTGAAAGCTTTCCAGCCAAAGGAAAACTTCCCATAACAGTGGCTCCGAAGAAAATGCTGAGACCTCTCAAATCTTTTCAGCACGTACAGGGGATTTAAGGAAAAGTTTGTGAAAAAGACGGGAAGAAGAAGGAAAAGGAAAGAAGAATTGAGCTCAGGGTGGTGGAGGGTGACTTGGAGTGGAGAGAGGCATTGAATTTGAAATTTGGCCTTTGACCTTTAACAGGTACTCCATTCAAAGCTAGCAGTTGTGTGCTTTTTTTGTTGTTTGTTTGTTTTGCTTTTTTACTGTCTGTGCTTGGAAGCCATGCTTACAGCCCTCTGCAGAAAGCCGTCTTGCTGTGTAAGCAGAGGTTCTCCCGAGGCTGCCCAGGTACGCCCCGCACAGAAAGAGGGTTTTGTCTTGTTTAAACTGAAATCCATCCTGCCTTCAGTTTGTGACTGGCCTGCTTCCAGTGACTAAAGACTTGTTATCATGGTGAAATGTGATACAGTTTGCGCTGTATGGATGATGCACATTAAAAGGGGGGAAAAAAATGTTTGTTTTTTTGTTTTTTTTTTTTTCACCAGCTGGTTATCTGGAGAGATTAGGGGCCAGTTTTTCAGGTACTCAGACATGCCTTAACTGAAGCATCATGTTGTTATCTTTGCAAAGGAACCTAAAGGATCTGGGCTGCAGTTTAAGACTTGGGAAGCTTTTTGTCCTAACCTAGGATAGGAGCAAAACCAACTCAGGTAATGCCATGCAAATCTACATACAGGATGAATGCAAGTGGGTATGTGCAATGGAATTCACACAGGGCTCTCCTCCAAGGAGCTGGGAGGAGAACGTGACCCAGTTAAGCCAGGCACGATGTGTTAAACCTAGCAAAACGTGGCACTGTGAAGCTCGTGTTTAGTCCAGGAGCTTTATCCCATTACCTCTACTGGGTGAGAGGTGAATTGGTTGAGGGACATCCCGAAAACGAAGTGGGAACGTGAAGTTAGTTGTGGAAACTGCTCTGCAGAATGATGGTATGTGGGAGGGTTCGTAGCAGTGGGCTTTGCTTTTAGCTCCCCCAGGCCTGGTTTTTAAAGGCTGCCCTGCTATTTCTTTTAGAGTTTTGGATTAAACTGATAGATGTAACTCTCCTCTGTCAGCCTTCTTTGAAGACAAAGGTGCTGTTCCTGTGGCAGCTTCCTTACAGGCTTCATGGACCTGCTGCAAGCAACTTGTCTGACTTACAAGGAAAAGAGATCCTTTGTGATTCCAAGTCAGAGCTGCCCAGGTTGTGTGGTACAATGTGGGTTTCTGGGCCTGTGATAGGTGTGCGTGTGCCAGCCAGGCAGCACCCAGGGTTTTTGTTAGCCCTGCAGATGCTGGGTGTTTTATCAGCCTCTGTGGAAAGCTTGCACGCGACAGTCAAGGCTGACAGCCATACCTGTTGTGGGTTCTGAACAAAGTCAGGGTTGTGTGTGTTTGTGGCTCTGTAGTGAGCACTTCTTTCTTCTGGCTAATTAGGGGTAAGTCATTATTTTCTGAATCTGCTTCAAAAAGGCCAGTTACTGATGGCAGGGTGTTTGAGATACTGTTACGTTGACTTCACGGAACAAAATCCCAATGAGAATCACGGGGAAGATTCATGTAGCAGCCAAACACAATCACGGGCAGAAAGCTGTGGGGCTTTTTCAGGGTGGAGGAGGGCATGACCATCAACCTGCTCACAGCTTCATTCTGCATCTGTACAAAATGCTGTTGCCTTTAGGGATGATGTTTCCCTTTGTGTGGTGCCAGTGCTGATACCTTGTTCTGACCTCTTGGCTGAACGTTCACAGACTCAGGAGCAGGCACAGTCAAAGCAGCATTTGAAATTCCTGCTCAAGGACATGGTTTGGTTTGGGCAAAGCAGTGAGGTTTGTGTTACTGCATGATTCCTGATTCCACATAGTCAAGACATTTATGTAGAAACTATTTTGGTTTTATTACAAATGTTCTGCAGCACGGTGGCCTTCATGGGATCACATTCCTAACAGAATTATACACTTTCAGTAGTAAGATGTTGTGAGTAAAAGTCAAATCTTGTAAATTCAGCTGTGTTGCAGCCTGTAGCATCCGTAGATACCCTGACTTTCCTTCCCAAGGCGGGGGCTGGTACAAGGGAAAGGGAAGTGATTCAAACCTCAATACACATCTTCTGGCAATGCATCCATTCCTCCTGAGCCTAAGGTGGCAGGTCAGGATGACAGCTGTTCTCCAGCAACTCACAACAGCTTCCAGAAGTTTTCAAGTGGTGCTGTAAGGATCCTGACTTTGTAAATGTGGTATCTGACCCTGCAGGAGGAGTGTTTGTTTTGAGGAAAGCGTATTTTGGTCAAAAATCTCTCGTAGAATTCCCATTTGGGAGGAATTTAAAGAATGAATCTCTTAAAATTGCTGCTTGTTGTTCTGAGTAGAAGTGAGAAACGTTTGTGATAAACACTTCTGTTACAGACAAGACAAAATCCCACAGAAAGAGGCGTTGCAGTCGCTGGAGAACACGCTCCCTGTCTTGAACTGGAGCACACAAATTCCTCTGATGCATTCCCAGCCTCCTCCCATCTCGCTGCTGCAACATGTTGTGTTTGGCAGCCTTCTGATGACTTCCTCAGGATTTTTCCTCCGGGGCTTGTGATGACTGCTGCCTTTCTGATCTCCTGGAAGGAGGAAGGAGTCTTTGAAGACTCAGAGTGGGAAGATAGGTGTGGAGGGCAAGGCGCGCACAGCGTGCTAGGAGTGGAGTAGGGTCCAAAAGTTCAATGGCTTGTCCTTATGGGATGGCTCTTCTGCTATCTTAGGTTGGTGACCTGCCAAAAATGGTGTCCTAGAAATGTGCTAACGATAAGGAAACCAGCGTGGCAAGCTCGGGAGTTTTAGCTCAAGTGTTAGGGTGTTGTTGGTTGTGTTGTTGTTGCTTTGTTGGTGGTTTTTGTTTACTTGGTTTCTGTTCCTGGAATTTGGGCAGTCTCTTTATAGAAACAAACCCTCAACTTCTAGCCCTCAGTGTTCTTTTTTTAAAGTTTTTTCTCCTTCCTTCTGAGTTGATCTGCTGACTTAAAGGACAGCTTAAAATGCACCTATTTGTAAATTTTGCCGTTTGGATGATGCTTGGCTCTGCATTTCAGCGTGAGTCAGTATATTGAAGAGGAATATATTGTTGTGACCACCTTGTTCAGGAGGCCTGTGAAACGAGTTTGACTTGAAGTGACCATTTGAACTTCACAAAGTGGTTTAATCACATTGAAAAACTCGTTTCTTTTAATTAAAAAAAACACACGTAAACAACTTCCCTGATGTTTACAGCTTGTTCTTCCTTGTCTCTTTTTTAGGGAATGATTAGGCTGCTCCTAAACACTGGATGTGCTGGATCAATGACCTCTTACTGCAGCAAGCAGAGCTGAGAAGACATCGTTGCAATGGCGAGCAGCAATGCAACACCTTCCCAAAAGTATCTCATCTAGGGAAGCATGTGCTCACTCCACAGCAACAAAGCCAAATCTGTGGCTTTTTAAATCACAGACTGTAACGGGGTCCAGTTGTCTCAGTGCCTGCTGAAAAAAAACTTTTCTATACCCTTAAAAGGGACTCCAAGACTAACCTCAGCAGGATTTAAGATCATTCTGGACGCTTAACCCTACCTACGCCTGCCAAGATGATTGACCTGAGCTTCCTAACAGAGGAGGAGCAAGAGGCAATAATGAAGGTGCTGCAACGGGACGCAGAGCTAAAAAAAGCTGAAGAGGAGAGAGTCAGGTAAGGGACTTGACACTCCAGGATGTCCTGGGAAGACCTACACGGTTGGTATGTACCTGAACAGAACTCCTGTGTTGGTTTCCTTGGAAAGAATTTAGTTTGCAAGTATCAAAACCTGCAACCTGAGCCAGTGTGTAACAAGTGGGGGTATTTGCCAAAAAAAAGAGCACCAGAGCCCCAAACAAAAGAAGTCAGGGTAGATGCAGTCAGCAAAATGCCTGAGTGAAGGAGTTACACTTCAAATACCTGGAGTGTTGGTGTAAGAGTCCAGAGGAGGTACTGACACTATGCTTCATTGCCAAAAGAAGTCCTTGCAGGCCATGGCTCATGTAGGAAATTGCTCCCTGTTTGTGTCGTGGTGTCACAGAAGGAGCAATGGATTGTTTGGGAAGCTGTACTGCGGAGTGTTTTGTGTGCTGGGAGGTTTTCCTGGAGCTACCGGCAGGGTAATTGCCATGAATAGAGATGCGTTCGTTGAAAGCAGCATTGCCTCGATGGCTGGACTTCGGGAAGGTCACCCACACTGGTACAAACAGCAGCTTAATGGTGGTTTCAGCTAACACAGGCAGCTAACTGCTCACAAATGAGGATTTTAGCAGTTAGTCTCTTTAATTTTCTTTTTTTTTCTCCAGTCAGATTCAGTACCCAAAATGCAAGAAGGCCCAACAACAAAGAAGGAACCTTACACACTGACAGGTCAAGGTGCTGTAACACAAACTGGTATTTACAGCTCTGTACTGAGGCTGGATTTTCTCTCATTGATTCAGGAATCTTCTCTAGGATTCTTTTGAATTGTCATGTTCTCGATGGAGAGATGTATTCCCTAATTAAATCTTTTGAAGTTACTCTTAACCATGATGCTGCTTGTCTGCAGAGAAATATTCTCTGACGATTGGCATCTGTGTAGGTATATCCCAAAAGGAAACGAAACAACAGTCTGCAACTTGCTCCAAAAGCAGTGTTTATTTTGCTAAGTACGCTTGTACAGTCTTGGTGGCTTTTGGTCGGCTGCACTCAGCAAGTTATTAGCTTATTTCTCCTACTGTTCTTCTCCTGAGAACATTAAAGGAGAAACAAGTAGCTTCTGGTTAGAAAGGCATCTTTGCTCAAGGCATGTGCTTCACTGGAGGCTGGAGGTCCAAGCCTTACTAGCAATGTTCCTATTTTCCCAATTTTTTTTAATGCAACTTGAGAGGGAGATGGTTTTGCCACATCGACTTGTCTCCCATTTCAAAAAGCAGAGAAGGGACTTAATTGTAGCAGAAGGGGTATTTTCGTTTCTTTACTCCAGGCAGGAAAATACCGGCTTTACTGTTGGATTGGCACCACGGTGCCAGGTCTGAAAGCGCTCAGAAGTAATTGCAGCCATGAGTTTGAAAATATCTAGGAAAAGGAATCCTCCTGGAGCAGCAAATCTAAAAGGACGCTCTTAATTGTGGTCTGTAAAAACGCTGTCAACGAGTATTTTTGTCTGTGGAACTTGGCTTGTGCCATTTGTTACTTGTAGCTTGAGAGGGTGTGGTGGAAAATGCAAAGGCCTGCAGGTTGCAGTAGCCTGTAATCATCATGTTTCTACAACTGAGTGTCTCCTCTGGTTTCTGAATATTATAACTTCTGGAAGCTTACATCTGAAACCGATTTTCCTGCGTAGATGTGGCACACGGAGCTTGTTTTTTATATATGGTATATGTTAAAACGCTCCGTCAGTTAGCTCTCCAGCCAAGGAGATGTAATATTTTGGTTTGAATTCTACAGCCTTGCACACCTGGAGGACTCTTTAAGAGCTGGGATCGAATGTCGTTATCCAAGTATCCCAGCCTGACAAAGTGCTGTTTGTATGTATGCATAATGGAAGCCTTTTCATGTGATCTTTTTCCCCTCTAGAAAGAAATTCTGAGGCTCGAAGGGTGTTGTAATAACCCGTTCCATCTATGGAGCCTGTGTGCTGTCTTTCTGGAGTGTTGACAAACCGGTAACATGACAAAATCCTCTTTGAGCACCACCTTAGTGGAATTTTACAAATCGCCTGATGAGCCCTTTCCCTGCTCACAGCTTCTGCTGCTGTGTGGCTGAAAGTCAAAGTTGCCCACGCAGCCTCTTCAGGCCGTCAGCTTTAATTCCTGGCTCGTTGTGTGCTGTAACGGATGCTCACCCCATCCTGCAGCTTCTTCTGTGGTGCTCAGAGTTACAGTGGTGGTTTGGGGAACAGCATCCCTGCTTCCCTTTTACCTCTGCCAAGGTCTCTCCTGAAGGAAAAGGGATATTGACGCTTCTCATGGGCAAAAGGCTGATGGAGAAATCTGACTACAAGAGGTGTGATGCAAAGAAATCAGTGGACTCTTCATCCTCTTTTTTGCCTAGGATGAGAAGAAGCCTCTCTTTGCTCCATTACCCCAGGAGGCGCTGCCAGCCTTGCACTTCTCCTTTCCCCCCTTCTTTCTTTCTTTCTTTCTCCTTTCCCCCAGAAGCTCCTGGAAACACCGTTGCGGGCTGTGGTTGGGGTTATTTTCTCCTTGTGTAAATGAGGAAGGCTCGTGATAGGGAAATGCTGATGAGGAGCTGTTTGTGAGGAGGGAGGTGACTGCAGAGTGCCCTGTAATGCATCGGGGGCTGTGGCACTGGCTTTCACTGAGAGAGAGCTCCAGATCTCTGGTTCTGTTGGGTGTTATGTGCCCTTGCTTTCTCCTACAGGTCAGTGAGAATGTGGAAACCCTTGTAGAAATTGGTTTTTGTTCCTGTTCAGCCTTAGCAGACCTCTTACTCAGTCGCTTTGCAAGGCAGCACTCCTTGTATTGCATGCTGTCAGAAGGAAGTGGATTTTCTCTGTATTTGTTTTGAAGGATGGGAGGTATGTAAGGTATTAGCACGAGCTGTTAGCCTTGGTGGAACCAGACTAACGTGAAAGTGACTTTCAGTGACTGTCACCAGAATGCATTCTTAAAAGCTTCAGAAGTGCTTTTCTGATCGGTATAATGAATTTTGAGGGTGTGCTTAACAGAGAATCACAGAATCATCTAGGTTGGAAGAGACCTCCAAGATCATCGAGTCCAACCTCTGACCTAACACTAACAAGTCCTCCACTAAACCATATCACTAAGCTCTACATCTAAATGTCTTTTAAAGACCTCCAGGCACAGTTCTCGGTGGAGATGGTTTTGAACATGAGGACCAGTTCAAGTTTAAAGGGCTGGTTAGAGACAAAAGAACCTGGAGATGATGTTTTTCAGGTGCTGTCAAAACTAATCATCTGTCTTCTGAAAAGAATTACCTGTTTTTGCTGCTCTGCCTTCAGGGTATGTTTTCCAAATGTTTTAAGAATAGCTAGGGTTTTTTTTTTTTTAAAGTTAAGTCTCTGCAAAAGATGTTCATCTCACTACCTTTTTTCTTATAAATCCCTTTCCATTATATTTGGACTACTTCATGATAAAAGCTTGGGTATCTGTAAATTATTGGAAAAATAACATTTGGAAAAGCCATGTGGCTCACAGGCGAGGCAAGAGCGCAGTGTGTTTGTACATGCTCTCCCTTCTGTCCTGATGAGTGGACAGGGTGACACCTTGTATGTTCGAGGTATCTTAGGCTGGCCATCATCCACACTAAGGTTTTTGGAAAGCTTTCTTGGGTTCTGGATCAATGCTGTCACCTGTACATGCCTTCAGTTTCTCTACATTTATATCTAAGGATATGTTAGGATCCTGCCAGAGGCATCCTATCTAGTAACGTGACTCTGGGGTTTCTCTCAGGGGACTGATGTCACCCTAGGCCTCAGTGGATTTTGATTCAAACTAATCTAGTAATAATAAGTGCAACTAATAAGAAAATAAAGCCTACAGTTCTTGTGGAGCTGATTTTAAAAACATACGAAACAAAACCAAACTTGCTTCGCAGTGAATTTAATTATTGCATTTCTTAGGACGTAATCTTGTGCCAACAAGGAGATTTTTTTATTATGTGAGTAATTCCAGTGTTAGTGATAAAAAAAAAAAAACAAAAAACAAAAAACAAACACCTCCATGTATTGATCTATTGTAAGATACTAATGGATAGGTTGCTTGAACTCTTTCTCTGAAAATACAGAGAGACAGAATTGTCAAACAGAATTTGCTCTCACATACTTCTCAGACATAGTACAGAAAAAATGGAAGATAATAATAGTTATTAATTGAAGTTCATGCTATTTTTCTAATTTGTACTCAAATCATATACCTGGATCTATTGGTTCTACTAGGGACTTCCAATTAATTTTAACAGCCTTACTTAGTAATCATGATTCTGAGACCTTTTGCTGTTATTAAAGCTCTCAAGCAGCACCCACAGTTGTTGCTTTCTTGAGTATGTAAGTACCTGAATAAAGTGACGTGAGCAAGTTCCTGTTGGAGCTGCAAAGTGCATCTGTCTGGGGAAAGAGTACAGGCTCCTCTCTTCTGGAATTATTTTGCCTTGTGGGCATTTTTTAGCACAAAATGTGACTTTCAGTATCAGATATTACCAAATGAGTGCCAAACCGAAACTTTTGTCTTTAGGTAGATTGGTCTTGATGCTGTATCTGGTCTGAAATCCTAAAATGTAATCCAGTCTAAAACATGACATCAATTCAAATAATGCAGGCTCATTTACAGTTGCTGTGTAAGTCCTGTCATCTGTCATTTGGCCAGGGTTGGTTTTTAGGCTTTATATGTCTATTTTTAACTGGTAACATTAGGAATGTTGTGTTTGGGCAGATCCTGTGTGAGAATGCAGGTACTTATAGCAACCTTGCCTTCTCAGATTCAGGTCGTCTTGTACTGCTGTCCCAGGCTGGCTCTTGTCACAGATATCTTGTCACAGGACAGCTGCTCCTTTCTTGAGAAGGGTTCAAGGTTTGTTTTCCCTGGCAGGTTTATTTGGGTTGTGTATGAAGAGGGAGGCGAGGCCACTGGGAGCTTCGATGCAAATCCTTGAAAGCAAACAGGCCGACCAAACAGTAGAAGGCTGTAAGAGAAATGAGGCAGGTGGAAGCTAACAGAAACCATGAGGGCTGCCAGACCTTAAACACCTGCCCTCTGCTCTGCAACCTCAACAGATGAGGTACCTGTTGCAGATGAGATATCCTGCTACAGATTTCCTGAATGGAATGAAGTCAGGCTTGTATAAAGTAAGGAATGCCCAAGAAAATTGTCTTTGTTTGTCTGCTTGGGCAGTATCTACATGATTTATCACGTAATACTAGTGTAATGAAGCTTATTTTGAGCTTAACAGTGCTAGTAATAGTAGGAGAATAAATGTGTTGACTATGTGGTAGGAAAGCATACAAGAATAAAGGACTTGGTTTTCAGTGCATAATGTATATATAGTTTAAACGAAATACAGGGACAAGATGTTAGTTTGGTGTCCCAGGTGTTAGCACATTTTTAGGAGGGAAATGCTGCGTAGCAGGGTTAATCTGGTCTGTAAGTTTCACAAAAAGGTGTTTAGCATAGAAGCTGGAATCACTGTTTCTGTTCCAAAAAACTTATTTCAGTGAGTCACTCCAGAGTTGCCAGCTTTCGCTCCTTTCTCTTCAAAACCAGGCTTATCTCACAAATGTATAGTTCAGCCATTCCGATGTTCCAGGTCTGAATTTCTTTTCCTCTCCTACTTCAGAATAAATGCCAGTTTGTCTCTTTAGCCATAAGGATCTGTTCTGACTACAGCCAATTTACTCCTCCAAGGACTCCACAGCAAGAAGGTGGCTGAGATTTTCATCAGGGTGTCAACAGTAGACTTCTGCCTATCCAGAAGTCTGGCTGCATTAAAACAGAAGAACGTGCACAACCACGAACAGAACTAGGCTGCCTTCTCCTCATGCCCCTGCCTACTTCAAATTACCCAGAACATTGCTACCCAGGGAAACCCCAAAAGCAAGATTTGAGGAGGTGTTGCTGATGAGGTATCATCACAGGGATGGGGAAAGGTGACCTAACCTCACTGGTTTCCTGTGTTTTCTTACTGCAGCCTTCAACCAGTTTAAAATTACATTGCATTATTTATACCAATCAAATAAGGATTGATTTTTTTTTTGAAAATTATACACATGTAGCTGCTATGCAAAAAGAAAAATCCCTATTCCCCACTCAGGCTTGGCCGTTATAAAAGTTCTGGGTGTAGTTCTCTACCAAATGCCAGAGTTCTCTATCTCTGTGCCTTATTGAGATATGGGCAGTGGCATGTTTGTGCAGATTGTGGTGTGTACAGTTACTCCTTTCGACTTGTAAGCCTTTTATGGCTGTTTAGCCTTCTCATAGAAGAAGGAAAAAAAAAAATCACCAGGCCTGACAGGGTGTCTTGTCTAATATTCTTTTACTCCTGTCGCTGCATGAGTGGTCCTGCAAAAAGCATAAAAATGGCTTGTTTGGATCAGCTTCCAAACACAGAACCTAAATCCCTTTTCTTTTTGTTGGTTTAGGGTTTTTGGTTATGATTGCAGCAAATAGAAAGTGAGGATAAATTCCTGAAAAGTCTCTCTCCTTCCTTCTTCTCTACTCATTTGGTATTTCGTTTGTAAGAGGAAGGCTTTTGAAGTGGATTTATAGACAAGTTGGTGGTGTCAGGCTTTAAAAGATGTTTGTTTTGCCACTGGGCACTGGGGTGCTTTTATCACAAGTTCAGAATAGGAGTGTGTGAGACACTAGTAATAAATAATATAACTAAATACTAATTAAATCTATTAGCAACCAAATCTGTTGCTTGGAGCCAAACACAGACCCTGATTTCTTCTGAGTTGTCACCTCTCGCAAATTCTCTGGTGGTTTGTAACCACCAAGTAAGAGGGAAAAGGGGAAAGAGCGAAGAGATGCTGAGGAGGTCTAGCTGAGCAGTATTAGATATGGTACGTAGATATCAGGTATGTATTGTTGGATATTGTTCTTTAAAAAAACAAAACAAACAAACAAAAAACAATAATGGCAAAAAGACAAACAAACAAACCCCCCGAGGTCATTATCGCTTTGCTTTACCAGGCAGTGAGCTCTCACACCAGCCTACAAAGCACAAGATAAATGGTGTGGATTTGCTGATAGCAGGGTTGACGCGGGCTGATTGTATCGGAGCAGATTTCCTGCCTTGCAGTGGTGGTACCATTGGTTTAGCCTGCTATCAGATGTTCCAGAGGTGGGGAGAGACAACCCGTTTTATACACGATGGGTAGGCTTTGCCTGCAGAGTGCCTGACAGTTGCTTTGCATGCAAAATCCAAGTAATTCTGCACACACTTCATGCCCAGGTGGGAAGAGGAGTTTGTTGTCTTGCCATCAAAAATGTTTTACCAAGACACAGTGGGAAAAGCCTGCTAAGTAATGGGTAAACTCAAGTCTTGTTTTAAAAGAGGGTTTTAGAGTGAATTCTTTTTGTCTTGCATATCTTCACTCTTGAGTTTAACCTCTCTGTAGTAGAGACAGGAGCTAGCTTTATAGTATCTTCAGGCTGTTTCACTTTGAAAACTGCAGCACAGGGTACCTGGCACATTGAGAGACCACCGAGGGGCTCCACAACAAATGCATACGTTATGTGAAGTCATTACTGCGTTTTTTCCTAACTGCAAACTCGGCAGACGGAGCCTGCAATCTGAATCCTAAACTGGGTTCCAGCTAGTCCTTTCCTCACCAGGAGGAAAACGAGGTAACGCCACGTTGGTCAGCCTTTCTCTTGACAGAGGAGCTGGCGCAGGATCAACCTTTGGCTTCTAGTTCCGTGGCTTCCAGTTACATAGCCGTGGAAAACCGTGGTTGCAGTCTGGCTTCTGCACAATTCCTTTAAAGGTAAACCACAACCTAAATCCTTTGCGCAGCAGTGAAACAGGCACACACAGTACGATCATTTTTTTTTAACTGCTGAGGCTTGCTCACAGCAGAGCTTGAGAACGCAAATTGTGTTGTAAAAATTGTCACTTGTAACCTCAGCATTTGTTTTTGAGTCTATGATGTGTTGGTGAACGTAGACTTCCCAAAGCTCTTTTTTTTTTTTTCTTGACAAGAGCTAAAACTAATTGCATTTCTCTTATTGGAAATCTGCCTCTTTATTTGTGGCTGTAAATGGCTGGGAATAACTAGTATTTGTTGCTTTAATTCCTCAGAAGGTGGGACTGAGAGACTATATGCTTTTCTTGATGAGAGGAGGGATAAGACAGTCTAACCAAGGTCAAAAGTGCTCAGACTATGCAGGTGAGAAGGAAGAAGAAATAAATTCCTAAGTCTGTTGTGGTCAGCTTCCATCACGTCTTAAAAATGCAAGCTCTGCCAGCCAGACACGTAACTTGTACAGAAAGTGCAGGGTAAATTGAGGCCACGCTTACCCCTGTGCTAGCACAGTTATCTCCCAAGGTCCGGGAGGCCGGCTGAGCTGGTGGAGTTCAGGCACGCTGACTTCTGTGGGCAGCAAGCAGGGGTGGGAGCACAGCATCCTCCATTCCCTGACAGCTGAAATGGTGCAAACCCTGCTTCTGTAGGGATCTACTGAGCTCGTAAAGGCCTCCTGCCACACCCTGGTTCCAGTGGTTGCACGCAGAGGTGAAAAGTGAGCAATGCCCAGGCTAGAAGGGCTGAATCAAGCAGAGGGAGGCCGTTGAATGCTTCTCCTGTGACTCAGACCCTTCCCACTCGAGAACCTCCCTTGGAACGTGTTCTCATCCAGCCCCGCAGCACCAGCTGGGGTCAGAGCTCTGCTGGCCTGCGGGCTGTGCAAATAGCTGAAAAGCCAGGCCCTAGCCTAAAGAAGCATCTGTTCTGAGAAGGTGAACAACACACTTGGGAAAGAAGGTGAAAGGGGGAAGTGATCATCTGTGTACAAGTTCTTCCATTCCTCCTGATGTTTGTGAACCCAGACAGGCTGAGCAGCGAGGAGTTGCCTCACAGCTGCGCAACGTCTGCCTGAGGACAGGGGGAAGCTACAGCTGGGCTCCTTTTCCGATGTGGAAGACCTGCAGTGGATGAGAAATGCATGTTCTGGCTTGGATGAAGCACAGTTATAGGCAAGAGGGAGGGTCAAGTTTTACATTGCCCAGTAATGCTGAATCCTGGCACTAAAAAAGCCAACGGTGACCTTGGCTGCTGGCAACCTCAGTGGGATGTAGGTGATTCAAGGCAGAGAAGCTGCTCTTACATCTGCGGAGGAGGGACTGACTGTTGACAGCTGCTTTCCAAGAGAAGTTCAAGTATTCAAATCCTGCTATAGCTGGATTTTCTTGCCCTAGTAGGCTGAAGGAGGGGGTGAGCAGCAGGTGAGAAGGGCCTCTTCGTGTCAGGGTTGGGACTGGCTCAGTGCCCTTTTTCTGTAAGGAATCCCTGTCTGTGCTTGGCAGTCTGGTCTGTGACATCCAGTAAAAGGCTTGTGATTGTAGCTGGGTGAGTGGACAGGAAGTTTCTTGACCTAAACACACCAGCACTACAAAGCTGGCAGTGACCTTGGCCATCAGACCTGCAAAGGATAACACCATCCTGTAGCAACGTGGCACGTGTTTAGTCTTAATGTTTCTGAGAACTTGCAGAATTGTTTTCTCTTCGGCTTTGTTTTTAGCTTATTTCCTGAAGCGTCACGAATGGAGAAAGCGTGTGAATCCCGATTTTATTTTATTTTTTTTATTTTTCCTCTCTTGAGAAAGTACCCTCTAAATCTGCATAGCAACTTTCCTGGTCTGTGGGTTGGTCTCCAGGCCACATATAAGACAAATGACTCACGTGTTATGTGCCTAACGAGGAAAGGAAACGATCTCTGAAACTGCAAATCCGTTAAAAGTATGACCTGAAAAAGCAGGGTGACCCTGCTGCCTTCCTCTGTAACTTCTTGCATTCACATAAAACTTATCAAAAACTGGAACCGTCTGTCCAGTACGCTTCTGGAGGGTGTGTATAGAGGTGGTAGTATCACATGAACAGCTTGAAAAAGCATCTGAGCCTCAAAACAGCCCTGAACTCACCTTTGGCACAGATTTCCTGTGCTGTCCTGATAGCTTATCTCAGCCTTAACCTTGGGACAACGGGCCTTCGGAGGCAAGAAGTCACAATCTGCAGTTACTGGAGGCTTATCCAGGGCTGGCTCAGCTTGTAAGTTGATCAGAGCAAAACATCTTCTCGAAGAGCTCCTTTAACGGATGCTCTGAGGGTAGCGGGGCTGAGGCTTTTCCCTCCCCAGCTCATTGTCATCTCTCATAATCATAACTCGTAATCAAACAAGGGAAGTAACTGGTTAGAAGAGGGAAATAGTATGCTGAGACAGCTTGAAAACAATCAAACAAGCAAAAGCAACAACAAACAATCTAAATCCATAAACAAAAAAAAACCCCACACCTAAGCACTTCCAGAGCACTGCACTGGAACAGATCCATCCAGGCTTCGATTATTTCAGCTCCTTGTCATCTCCTGATTTCTGCAAGAGGTGTTTTGAGTCTTACAAAGCAGAAAGACAAAGCAGCAGAAAATATTTTATTACTTAGTACTTTTTGCCACTTCCTTCCCCCACCTGTTATCTTGCATTCAGTACTGGTGAGGAACCTGTATACATGTATCTACATCATATTTCGTATTTCCCTTCTGTTCATACAGATACATAGTCTGTGCATGTCTCTGTCATTCTTCAATCTTTTTTTTTTCCCTCCAGGCATTTACCAGAGAAAATCAAAGACGATGTTCAGCTAAAGAACATGAGCGGACAGTGGTTTTATGAAGCCAAGTCAAAGAGGCACAGAGATAAGATCCATGGAGCAGATATTATCCGAGCTTCCATGCGAAGGAAGCCTGCCGCTGTTGGTAAGCATCTGGCTTATGTTTGGTTGTGGAAAGGCTGGTGTGGAGATGAATCTCTTAGTTAACTATCTTCTGACACTGTTGTATGTGAAATACAAGAAGAGTGTGTAAATGTTATGAACAGAAAATGATTCAAATGGGGGTTTTTGTATGTAATTTTACAGTGGTAGTTTTCCACTCAAGCAATGCTATGTACAAAGAGGGAATTCAGTGTGATCACAGAATGGTTGAGGTCGGAAGGCACCTCTGGGTCCACCTGGTCCAACCTCTGCTCAAGCAGGGACACCCGGAGCAGGCTGCCCAGGGCTGTGTCCAGGTGGCTTTTGAAGATCCTCTCTCCAAAGAGGAGACCCCACAGCCCCTCTGGGCAACCTGTGCCTGTGCTCCATCACCCACCTAGCACAGAAGTGCTTCCTGATGTTTAGACAGAACC
This sequence comes from Netta rufina, assembly GCF_964035555.1. Lineage (NCBI taxonomy): Eukaryota > Metazoa > Chordata > Aves > Anseriformes > Anatidae > Netta > Netta rufina. The sequence goes on from NC_140123.1 coordinate 6,257,519, forward strand.
TCCTGTGCTCCAGTTTGTGCCCACTGCCTATTGTCCTGGCACTGTGCACCACTGAGAAGAGCCTGGCTCTGTCTTTATACCTTCCCTTCAGGTATTTACAGACGTCAATAAGGTTCCCCTAAGCCATCTCTTCTCCAGGCTAGAAAGCCCCAGCTCTTCCAGTCTTTCCTGATAAAAAAAGATGTTCCAGTCCCTTAGTCATCTTGCTGGCACGTTGTTGGACTCTCCAGTAGGAAGCAGGATGTGATTACTGCTATCAGGAGGGACAGGCTTGTGTTTATGCATAGGACTAAAAGCCTCCTGCAGTCCTGGATTGCATTCTTGAGGCCCTGTGAGTTACCCTAGAACAGGTGAAGAATCAGACTGAGGGTGTTCCCACTTCAGTGTGGATTTTCCAGATTTTGGATGGTTTGTTTGAGACCTCAGAGATTTAATTTTGTACTTTTAAACCTTAAAAAAAAGAAATCAATCAAATTTGGGGATATAATGTATGTAACATCAAAAGTAAATGCAGTGTAGTGTTTCAGGAGAAACAAAACAAAGAGAACATAAGAGCTGCCCCACTGGACTAAGCCAAAAGCTTTTAATACCCGCATCCTTTCTCTGAGTGCCTGGCAGCATGTGTAGCCTCCAAGACCAGCCTGCAGCCACTTGCACCAAAGAAATTTTGAATCAAAGGAGGTATTTGTAGATTTTTTTTTTTTCTTATTAACTTGTCTAAGAAGTTCTTTAAAGTTGTGCCTCTTTAACACTCACCATGTCCTGTCTCAAGGCCTTCTGGAATGAAGGTTTCCCACATAAGCCGTAAACATTTACTTTTCAGGATTTGAGCTGATTGCCATTAATGTTATGCCTGGGAAAGAAAGCGAGTGGTCAACCTGTGTTCATAGAAGCATAGGTAAAATAGTATATGGGATTTTATAGTTGTCTTATAAATCTCTCCAGCACCTGGCTTTTTTTTAGCCTGAAGAGTACTCATCTCTTTTGTTGTTCTTTGTACAGGAAGCAATTTTATTTCTGAGGCCCATGTCCCCTCTTGCCCTCCTGTTGTTCTACCAAATCCTTTTGACTAAAAGGATTTTACGTACATACGTTCATTCAGATTGTACTGAAATGTGTAATTTTAAGCTCTATTAAGGGATTTGTGTGTGCTAATGAGGCAAGTATGATGCTTCTCAGTAATGGTGGAGGATTACAGTTTACTACTTTTTATAGTGTGTTTTTTTAACTAAAACTTAGCCAGATTAGACAAAAGAAAATAATTCTATGTTACACCTTCTCAATACCTATATTCCTGGAGATAAGTTTGGATAGCAGCAGTTTAGTCAGCTGTGATTACTGTCTGGCAGATTTGGGACTTTACCTTAACAAGGAAAGGCCTGAAACAGAAGGCACAAATTCACAGGAGGTCAGTGCAGAGTTTTCTGTGGTTTTGCCTAGTGTGGCCTTCCTGAAAGTTACAAAAATCAGCTGTAAAACTCCAGCTACAGTTTACAGTAACTCTTACATATAGCTTAAAGGAAAGCACTCAAAGATGTATTGTGAAGGAAAGTTAACTACTCCCAATCTTATTACTTGAACAAAGGCACAGTGTTACATTCAGAGCTATGTGCAATGCTTGGCTTCACTGACTCATTACATACCAAGATATTTTTGCTTGTAGATATGGATGATGAAAAATAAGAATGGAAATCTTGCTTATTTTTTCATACTGCAAAATAATAAATTCCTTCATAAAGGATTAGCTACCTGCTTACATGAAAATTATGACCAATTTCCAGTTTACTGCTGTAGAAAAGGAATAGTTGACTTGATTTACTGAACCTCAACTTTATTTTCAGTTTCCTGTGGCTTAGTTGGTTTTTGTTTCTTCAGCTTACAGAGGTTGAATTTTTAATGTTTATCTAGCTGCAAGAAGTACGGGGTCAGTCTTTACCAGGGTTGTTGTAGGAAACTTAAAATTGTAGAATGGTTTGGGTTGGAAGGGACCTTAAAGCCCACCGAGTTCCACCCCCCTGCTGTGGGCAGGGACACCTCCCACCAGCCCAGGTTGCCCAAAGCCCCATCCAGCCTGGCCTTGAACACCTCCAGGGATGGGGCATCCACAGCTTCTCTGGGCAGCCTGTGCCAGTGCCTCACTTGGTGCTCTGAGGGAAGAATTCCTTCCTTACATCAAATCTAAACCTACCCTCTTGTAGTTTAAACCATTCCGCCTTGTCCTATCACTGCAACTCCTGACAAAGAGTCCCTGCCCAGCTTTCCTGTAGGTCCCTTTAGGACACTGTGAGGTCTCCCTGGAGCCTTCTCTTCTCCAGGCTGAACATCTCCCGCTCCCTCAGCCTGTCTTCACAGGAGAGGTGCTCCAGCCCTCTGATCATCCTCGTGGCCTTCCTCTGGACTTGCTCTAACAGGTCCCTGTACTTCTTGTGCGGCCGGCCCCAGGGCTGAATGCAGGACTCCCAGTGGGGTGGTCTCAGCAGAGAATCACCTCTCTTAACCTGTTTTTGGTGTGGTCCAGGATGCAGTTGGCTTTCTGAGTGCATGTTGCTAGCTCATGACAAGCTTTCTGTCCACTAACCCCTTCAAGTCCTTCTCCTCATGGCTGCTTTTAATCCAGTCTCCACCCAGCCTGTATTCGTGCTTGGTACCTTGCACTTGGCCTTTTTGAACTTCATGAGGCTGGCATCTCCTCCCCCATAGTGCCAACTGCACTATGTGGAATTTATAGTAGTATTAAAATATATATCCTTGAGAAGGCACCAGATCTAATTCTGTACATAATTCAAGTGTAGTGGACTTCTGAGAGAGATGTAAGACCCAGTGTAACTACTTCTCTTTGCTTGTTGTGAAATCCTGTATAAACATGTGGGAAATAACAATCTTCTTCTTTCATGTTGTAGCTGAAGTGAGTCAGAGCAAATCAAACAAAGCAAAGAACAGCTGGGTGAGCAATGTGAATAAAGAAGTTTTTGTGCAACCAGAACTCCATGGCATCGTGGAACATCAGGAAGAAGAAGAACTGAAGTCTAGTTCAAGGTAAGCTGTCTGTTCAATCCCAGAATGTGTACATCAGGACTGGTGAAATGCCTGAGCTGTAAGTTCCTCCCAAAACATTGTCCTTCCCTCTTATTTCAGAGATCAACTATTTCCTTAGAGCTTCCAAGGAATCAATATGTATGGAAGGCTGACAAATTGTACTTGTCCACTGTTAGATGGTCTGTATCTGAATGCAGCTCTCTGTAGGTTACTTCTGCAAGGAGAAAGCTGCCAGTGCTGTGTGGAATGGTCCCACGCATGTTCCTCATGTCACAATTTTGTCTTGCTCCAGAAGTGAGACCAGGATTTTCAGGTTAGACTAGCAGCAGGCTGTGATCAGTCCTCTACAGTCCCCTTACTAATATGGGGACAGAAACCTCTGCATCTGTTCACCCAGGGAGACTAGACTATTGATTCAGCCTGAATTTTAAACTTGGACTATACAAAGAATCAGATTGAAAAATTGCTTTGGGATGGTATTTTCCATGGTGTATGTTTTAAGACCTCTTACACTTTTGTAAGGAGGCCAAATGTACTTCAGGTGGAAAGAATGAGAACTTTTGGATATTTGATAAATGTGATTCTACCAAGGAATGTCTCTCTGCAAGGTAGTCTTCCATTCAGAGTAAGGCAAGACAGCTTGCGTGTGACTGAATGTCTACAGCTGTTGCAGTAAAGCTGGATGAGTTATTTCGGAGCTAAGGAGGATTTGGTGTTTTATCACTTTAGCTAAAGTCCATAAACATTCCAAACAGCTTCATATTGTTTAGAAATATCCTGAATTGACTTCTAAGAGAAACAGTTCCTCTCTAAAATGCCTACATGTTAATTTGCTGTGTGTAAAGCTTTCAAAAAGGCTGCGTTTGAAAACAAATGGTGATTTCCTAGCTAGGGAGTCTCCTAGCACATGGAAATTAATGTCTTTAAACAGCCAGGTTCTCAACCCTATTGAGGAAACAAGAACTAGGGTGTAACAAATACAACTATCGTTTATGCTTCCAGTGAACATGGTGAGGTAAGAGCAAGAGTTCCTTTTAGGATGACTCCTTTTACTTCTAGTTTTACTTCTGTGCCATTGATTGGTTCTGTAAGCTTTCACCTTTTTGTCTGTCTTCTTCATCCTTCTCTGTACGTCCTTTGTTTTTTCTTTGCAGCAAGGCTTGTCTCCTCCTATGCGCTTGCACAGTATCTAGTAGCAGTTCCATCTTTCGCTTTCGTGGGCTGCAAACTGGGCATACACGTTCATGATGAATGGCACCAAAGGTTGGTGTAAATCTTAACAACTCTGGCTTGCTTTGCTGGTCTTTCTTATCCTTTACATTTCATTACTAGTGAACTCAGAGGGGTATCTGCCCTACCTGTGTCTGAAATTGTCCTGAAATGTCAACTAAATTGCTTTGTCTATAGACTTCCCAAAAAGTGGAGTTGTATGGTAATGATAATTAAGTTTGCATAGCATAAGAAAGAGCTTAGCTTCCCCTTCCAAGTTGACTGACAATGCTGGCGGTGTTAGTTTTTACCCAGTGTAGGTTATTTACAGTGGCTTTTACCTTCACAAGACTATGGAATGATTCCTTTATGAACAGCAGAAGGCATGCTGCTGTTTAATACATTTTTACAACATTTTGCATGTCACCTTCCACATCAGGGAAAGGAGATGAAACTGTAAAAGAAGTCCAGCTTCATATTTGCACCATTAAAACTTCACAGATTTTGTGACTGACCAGAGAGTAACAAACTTCATAAACTGCTAGGGCAGCTTCTTCAAAAAAAAAAAAAAAAAGCAAAGTGAGGTTTAAGAGCATGTAGACTGTTTAGAATGTGACCAACTTGATTGTGATCTTTAACTTAAGGTGCTTTAGTGACTTATTTCAGGTCACACCCACGTGAATTGTGATAGCTGTTATCCAGGACCCTCTCCTGCCCTCTGCTCCCAGTTGTGCTGGCTGCCAACCTGTGTGCCTTATTTATGTCTGCTCAGGATGTTCCCCCTAAAGCAAGCTCCAGTAGTCCAGGCTTCATGATGCAGTTGGAAACAGACCTGAGGAAGGGATCTGTAACATGTGGGCTGGGCACTTACTTGCCCTCACTTTGCATGCATACTCGATTAGATGTCTCAGATTATTTGCTTGCTCCAGCATTTCACATTTGGTAAGGTAATGCGGCAAGTCTATGTGTAATTCAGTGCTTATGATTTCAGTAGAGGCTTATTTCACTGCAGCTGAGGTTAGTCTATGCAATGGTGCAGCTGGGAAATTGTAGAAGGTGCCATACGTTCCTAAATTATTCCTCCTTTCTGTTCTCTTGATCCTGGACTTTTGAAGAGCCTGGTCTGACCTGGCTGTACCTGCGTCTAATGGCAGCAGTTGATTGAAATTGAGAAGGGAGAACGATCCTAGGAAAGCAGTGACCCTACCTGTTGGGGGAAAGAAGGGGTATTTGATTCAGGCTTTAGGATAGCAGAGTTAATTTCTGTTGACTCTTCCTCTTGCAGCACAATAGTCTCAAAATGTCTGGAAAGAAGGGGATGAAATCAGGCATTACTTTAGATGTTGGTATTGCCTGAAGTGAGTTACCAGCTTCTAGTGTTCAAATGCTACCTGTGGTTCAAGCACTTGAGCCTTTATTATGTTTTTCAAGTGCTACATTAAGGGTATGTTTGTGGGAATTTTATTTTTAGGTTTGTTTTTGCTTTTCTTCCCTCCCTTTCCTTCCCCTTAAAAGAATGGGCTTCAGGCCATCGCTGGCTTTGCAGACTTTGTACAAAGTAAGCAGCTGCTAACCTCAGGACTGGGACCAGAAGATACGCAGTAGGCTTCTTTTGTTCTGGATCCTATTAAAGCAAACAGCTTCTAACTGAATGTTAGCTCAGTTCTAGTAGATCTACGTTTGCATGCTTCTGAGGCTCAAATTCAGCCCTGGGGCCAGCTCAGTTGCTATTTTGTCAGGGTGCTGTGATATTAGATGTAATCAGCCCACAATAATATTCTTAAAATTAGCATGGTGAGCTCCAACCCCAGGCCCTAAATGTCAAACTCCTGTAACAAAGCTATAACCACTTGTTTTTTTTGTGGGCGTTGCATCCCAAGGTGCCTGTCTTGCATACCAGGCCAGTGAAATGTCTTTTGCAGGTGTAACCTTGTACGGAATGAGTTTGGATAGTGTGACTCAGACTGTCAATATTACCTCTGCTCGGTGATAACCATCTGTCTGTATGCTGATTCTTGAAAAAGGGCACTGTTAAAGGGGTTTTCTCTTTCCAATTAAGATTTGTAGGGGCTTTTCTTCCCCAGGGTAGAAAGTACTCACTCCACTATACTGAACAAGTGACAAGTGTGGGTCCTAAAGTTCTGCAAGGTGACAAATTAAATAAAACCCTTAAGTCTTAAGATCCACATAACTTTTCTGGAATAGCAGGGGTGCTGGGATACCTAGATAAGGCCATTTATGCAGTACTGTTAAATTGCACTGGCTTTACTCCTTCCAGACAGGAACTTCTGCACCAGATTCCTAACCATTTGGAACGAGCTCAGGAAGATTATTTGCCTGAATGTGAGGCCACTTCTGAGCAGACGTGTCAGGCAGCGCACACAAATCTCTAACGCCTTCCTCTGCCTTTGCTCCTGCCTTGACCTCGTTGCCTCTTGGTTCCTGTCCAGTGCTACCAGTGCCTTCACGGGTTTGGGTCTGCACTGTGTTTTTCAGTGCTTTGTTTTGCAGAATTGCAGTGCTGCATTTTTTTAGCAGGCAGTATTTATTAGCTTGGCTTCATGCACTCTTAGATTAGCCTTGTGAATACACGGGTCTCTTTGGCTTTCTCATCTGTATAGGTTGTGGGTAAATTCCCGTGTTCAGACCCTGTGTCAAGAAACTCAGTTGTAGGGTCTTGTTTTTTTGTTGCCCACTTTTTCCACTTTTCCCCTTCAGGATTTTCAGTATATAACGCCAAAGTAACAACTCTTTGATTCTTCTGTGGTACATCTGAAGTTGCACTGCATTGAAATATCGCAGGATTGTGTCTGTGTTCCATAAGCATTTTGAAAAGTCTCTCTCCACCCGTTTTAAAAAGAAAAAAAAAAAAGGAACTAATCAGAAGAATGTCTGATAAGTTTCCTACACCCAGAGTACATAAGAGCATTGCCCTTGTTTAAAATAAGGGAGGGGTTGAAGCATTCATGACCTAGACCTTAAAAAAAATAAATAATAAAAATCATGTTTGTGCTGTTGGTCAGTAGATGGTCAAGATGAGACATAAAGTACAGGAGCTCGTAAAAGCAAAAGCACAAACTCAAGTGCTCATAAAAACAAGAACCCAAACTCCAGCCTAATGGAATAAAGACTCTTTAAATATATGTATCTTCATTTCTTTTTAAAGTCATAGAACTAAGGATCAAAACTGTAATGTGAAATGAAGTTTTTGACAACAAATTAAAAGCTTCAGTATTAAGCTCTTTGAGAACTATACTTTTTCTTATTTAGGAGCTGGGATTAGAAAAAAAAAAAAAAAGAATCTTTAGAGCTGGCGTGTGCATGTGAGAGGCTGCTGCAGTTGGCGTTGAAATACAAGAACAATTTATTTTGCTCACCCATGAGTTCAGTGCTGAAGTTTGTATCACTATCCACAGAAGTGTATTTCTTAGAAGTAGTGTGGAACCAGAAGAGCAAGGAAGAGATGGAGAAGGTTATAGCTCAGATAACTGTTTTTGTATGTTTGTTTCCAATACCTTGTGTTCAGGCTGCCCATTAATTACCTTCCTTGTAATGATGTTTCTCTACAGTAGGAGTGATGTCACTTTTCAGATGTGCTTAGCTGTCCGGGTGCCCACCAGCCATTTTTCTTCAGTTTTGAGGTTAACAGTGCTGAAACCTGGAGAAGCTGGGAATGTTGCTCTCTACCCAGCAGGGCAGACTGTTGCCGGTTACGTGATCAGAGAGATCTTTTAGACTCAAAATATAAACAAAATCTGATTGTTTTTGGGGAAAAAAAATCCTTTTGCAAGTAGTCAAGTAATGTTTTTTAATGTAACACAGGAGCTGTTTCTTCTGGCTGTTTTAAGTTCTTCCTTGGGGTATACTTAGTCAGGACGACAATTAATAACTTCATTTATTTGCAAAATCTGTGGTTTGATAACATCTTAATTGAAAGAATAGCTTGTAAGGCCTCCCTCTAAGGGAATCTGCTCTTGTCTGTGGCATGTCAAATCTTTGCTGTAGTGCTCGGGGAGTTCCCCTGATTTTTCTGGCTTGGACACTTTGCAAAGCTCTCTTTTTACCGTACTTAGCAATTTTCTTCACTTTGGTTTCAGTCCTAGAAGTACAAATGTAGGACAAGAATAGTGGTAATACTGGTACTGTTTGGAGAATGGTTATGTTTACTTAAAAAGCTTGCTCAAAAGTATAAAAGATATCAAAAACGCTGTTCCTGTCCTGGCAAGTAGAAGTTGCACTGAATTCTTTAACAAGCAAAGAAATTGTTGCAAGGAAATAAATCATCAAGGTCATCCCCTTGATATGGGAAGGAGAAGGTTTGATTCTAAATATGATGAGAACACTGAAGAGAAAGCTAGGTGCCAAGAGGTCATATTTGAGTATGTGCAACTGAATATCTGTTTTGCATTTTTAAAAAGGCTTAAAATAACACCCAGTTTGCTGAAGTTGTTATATGTTGTTTCCTTGCAGTTCTAAAACAGTAACTTCAGGATTAGACAAACCAGAGGAAAGATCTATGAAGACAGCAGTCTCGCCAGTAAAGGTATGATTGGTATTGAACACAGCAGATGTTATCTCTTTATATTTTTGTGTTTCTTTGCTTGAATGATCAAGATAATTAGATATTTGAGGAAGAAAGATAATAAGTTGGAAAAAAAATAGTATTTTTTGTTCTGGAGGGAGATAATGGAAACCAGTAAAAGTTCAGTCCTGATGTGCTGTTATGGCTATAATCATTGGCTTTCTGTGCTTGACATTATTTCCAACTCCTTTAGCCACTGAAAAGAAATGTCTTGCTATCTTCCACTATCTCTAAAGTACAGGAGTAGAGAGAATTTCTTGTAACTTGCAACAATTTGGGATTGTCAAATGTCTTTAAGTGGTGGTTTCTCCCTGATGTTGGTGACTTTAGGAGGAACAGGATTAGGCTGTCACTAGCATTTCTGATATTTCCATGGTTCATGCTGTTTAGGTTTCTTGTCATGTCTCCAGCTTAGGAAGCATGCTTTTAGACTCAGCCAACAGGGTAGTGAGGCAGAGGAAATCACTGCACTATCATGTATTCTGCCAAAACTGTACTGATAAGTAACTTGACTCCAATTATAATGTTCATTCCTTTTTTTAGCAAAGGAGAAATCCATTTAATTCCACTGTATCAGGTGATAACTTGAGCAGTGGAGAATCAGAAAACAGACCAGACATTCTACCTCAGCTATCAAAGAAGGGTAAATATTATGTTTAACATGACTGAATTTCTTGGTGGTGGATATGGAAATTTTTACTTTTGTTGCTTCTCATTGTAGGATAAAACAGATTTTGATAACTATTCTATTTGAGTTCATTTCAAACCTAAGATAAAACATGAATATATTTGAGAAAACAGCTGTTTCACACATGTAAATGGGTTTTGATTCTTTTTTCACCTGCATTTTTGTCAGCATTAAGCACTCTATCTGAAAAGACTGTTTTGTCCTGAATCACTAGTAGAGAACATAAAAACTTCCTTGAGTTGGGCCTTGCTATCTACATGACCTTTCAGTCATTGGTGCTATGAACTCAACAGAAGGGTCAAGCCTAACTGTCTTTAATCTTTTTTTTTCCTCAGTCCTGTTTATTTTAGAATAAAAAGAAATCATGCCTTTTCCCCAGTATTCTCTGCAAGTAGATAAGTGATAATATATCACAGTATAGGCAGTTGAGACTAATTTACAGGTTTATGTGTGGAAATTACTCTCCTGTATCTGTTATGAAGCTTCTTAACAGAAAAAAGGGAGTCTTACACATTAGAAATAAGAATAATCTTTATATCTCTACTGAGAGATCATTCCTGCTTTTTAGCCTGTCCTACATAAAAATGAAAATAGATTTTCTGTAGCTTGCTGTTTGTCTTCTGAACCTGAAGAGATGCTTATGTATTCAAAAGCTCCCCTTCCCTGCAAAGTTTGTCCCTTGCAGGATTTATACTAACCAAAAATTCGGTGCGCTTCCTATCTTTGGTATCATCAAATTTTTCTTACTCTAGAAATATTAACCAACTAGAAGACTTTCATCTGTTAAAGCTTCCTGTCGTACACAAACCCAACTTTATGTTCATTTTCCTTCTGTGTTTTGCTGCATTTTTAATGAACCAATATTATCACTGCATTCCAGATCTGTAGGGGGTACGTCATACCCCCGAGTTTATGCAGATGAATGTCATGTAAACTGATGATTTCTTCTCTGTATACATCTTGCAGAAATTTTGTCACCTTCAATAGAGAGCCAACCTAAAACAAACGTACTGAATGATGAAACTGAGATACCTAAGAAGCCATCTGTAGAACCTACGGATGAATCACAGAAAGGACTGGTTAAGCGTCCTGTCCCAAAAGCTAGAAAATTAGTTCACAAAATAACAGATCCTGTGCCACAAAGAGAAGACATTGTTCCAAAACCAGCCAAACGGACCCAGGGGGTTAATGGCACTGGTATACTTCCCAGGGGCATTCTGAAACGCAGTTCAAGTTCCAGTTCCACTGACTCAGAAGTTCGTGTCAATCAGATGTTAGATGTTCAGAGTAAGAGTAGTATTCCTACTACAACTATTTTTGAAGGAGAAGTTGAGAAGAACACTCTTACGGAGGAAGCGGAAGAGTCCACACAAATTTCACTGGAAAAATTAAAACAAGTGAGGTTTTCATCTAGCATAGGAAAAAGAGAATCTCTGCAAAGCCCACGAATACATCATAGCAAAGAAACAGGAGAACTTGATTTGTTAGAATCTGGTGAACTAAAGACTAATGAAAATGATGCTATTGGAACAGATTCACTTGGGAATAAGCAAACTTCCACTGTAAAGCCTTTGGGAACCCATTCATCAGCTGTACATGTGAAAACACACAGTTTACAGGAAGATAAGCCTGCATCCAGTCCTTGTGATGCTAATGGGTCAGTCTTCCTGGTTCATGAAACATTCCAAACAAAGGTCATTACTCCTAAGAAACTTGAAACTCCACAGAAGACCTCCACCAATATCCTATCAAATAGCAATAAAGAACTGAGTGTCGATGAGACGTGTGAAAATAAATCCAACCAGTCCTTGAGCCGTGAATCAAAGTTGCTCAAAAACTCTACTGGTAAGAGACTAATAGGAGTGAGGAAGAGAATGCAATAGCATATAGCCCATGTTAATTAATGCTCAAATTTGTTAGTATCTAAAAATTAACAATTAAGAAACAAATAACAGTAATATGCTATATATTGCAGAATTTCTAAAACTCTTGGATTCTAATTCTCTAACATGCTACATATTTTTAGATGATTTCCTATTGGCATTCTTAAGAGTTAATCAGATTTGAGCCTGGCTATTCATCTTTAATGTGGATGATAAAGGTGACATGGTGGCACTTGGATAAAATTCCTGTAATAAAGCCTGATAGATGTGTCTGGATGGGAACTGAAGATTTCTTGGTGTACTGCAGTTGATTGTCCTCAGTAGTAATCCAATTGTGACTTGATTTGCTGATGTGACTAAACACAAATATGCTATTTTTTTCCTCTCTCCCCCTTCATTGGAGCCATTTCCTTTAGAATAGGAATAACCAATCTTACCTGCTCCCACTCCCAAAAGTATTAGGGCTAACCTTCTAGGAAAAGATCACTTTTCAGTAGGATATCTTAGTGATAAGGAATTTATTTTTCACACTCATGCCTGTAGTATGGTTCTTTCCAAGACCACACAAACAGAGAACTCTTTCTTTTGCTAAGAGTTCAAACAAACACAAAACCAGAAACTGAGTGATTTTTTTCAAGATTGAAAAATGTTTAGTCTTGTGTCTGATTCCTAACTCTGATAAGTTTGTTTATGTTTGTAGATGAACATTTGCTTTCTGCTGAGACAAAAGCACATGACATATCAAATACCAATTCTGCAGCTCTTCAACAAGGTAAGCCCGATCTTGTTGAGGAACGAGTTTCTAAACAGACTTTCGAGCCTGACAGACATACTGATGAATTTGTGAAAGTGGCTGATGAATCTGTATCAAAAGTCTTAGACTGGTTTAAAAGAAGTTCCGGTACTGAAGATAGGAAATCTGTATCGGCCAGATCCCAAGGCAGAGAGCTCAAAGAAGTTGGCTCTGCAACTGGAGCAGCAGTACTTCCTACAGAATACAGCAGAACTAGCATGGATGGAAAACCAGAAGTTATAGAAGAGTTACCATCTGGAAGGGATAAACAACTGAATGCTATTTCACCCACAACAATTTCAGAAGATAAACAGATGATAAAAGAGAGGAGGAAACCTAAGCAGGGGAAAGACAATGAGGAGCAAAATGACAAATCACTAACCGAGTCAGACTGTACAAGAATCAAAGATAAAGAATCAGGTCAAGAAATCAAGCAACAAAATCAAAAATCATGTGTCTTGGAGCATCATGAACACGAGCTACCAGCTCAGAAATACGAATCAGAGAAGGCAATAAGAGAAAAAAGAAGAATAAGAGAGATCAGAGCATTTTGGGAAAGGGATAAAACTATCCCCAGTCACAAAGAGAAAGAAGTTGGTATCAATACTAATGCATCAGGTGGTGGTGCATTGAAAGGTCTCAGAGAAAGTGACAAAATAAAGCCAACTGCAGAACACCTACCTTATGGATTAGATGATCAGAGCAAGAATACATTAAGAAGTGCTGAACTGAGATGTGCAATTGTGGCTTCAAAAAATGAACGTGAAAACTCTTTAGAGTTTGGACCAGCCTGTGATGTTAGAAAAACAGAAAGAACACTTCCAGCTGATAGTGAAATTCATGAACCCACAAAATTGGCAAAAGCTAGTAACATAAAGCCTAGAGTTTCTTCCACTTCAGCTTCCCCAGAAATTAAAGATGGGAAAGAAACATTTAAAGGAAAAGTTGGTGCTTCTTCCCAACAGAAGCCCAGCTTCCAGGTCTTTTCTTTAAAAGAAAAAATGAATGAGAAGTCCAAAAATCAAATTTCAAATCCTTCACAGTTTCAGAGTTTGAGAAACTTCTGGGATGCTGGAGTTAAATTACAGAGTAGCATTGACAGGGGAGATGTTCGTAATAATACTTCAATAACCCATGAAAGAAAATCAAAGGAAGATAAGGTCAGAGATAATGTGAGCAAGCAAGTGTTAATCCAACATCAAACACAAGCCTCTGAGAGAGAAAAAACAGAGAAATTAGATTCTGTGATATGTGAACTGCCTCTAGGATCGCTTACCTTAAAAGGTTTGAAGGTAACACACGCACAAAACACAGACTCTGTCCAGCCAGTCAAAAAGCCAGTTACCTCTCAACCCCAGGAACAGAGGGATCTTCACGAGCACGAAGTTGAAGAATGTATAGAAAAAAGTATTGTTTCAACAAAAGAACATCCTCCCAGAGGATCTCAGAAGATGCAAGCTGGTTTGCAGAACCTGATCAGAGAAACCTCTGTATGTCAGCCTCCTGAATTAAGGGTAGGGATGAAAGCATCTGAAACAATGAATAAAATATCACAAACTAATTGTACTGGAGAATCAACAAGCCAACAAGATATCAGTCAGTCTGAAGAGGTCAATGAGACCGCAGAGAGGTCTGTTGCCCCACCCAAGGTCAGTGGTTTGAGTTCAGCTTTAGAGAAACTGCTGAAGGAGGCCTCTGAAACACCACCTCCTAAACCAAGGCGTGTGGACAGGATATTACAGAGGACTGCTGAGATGCAAGCTAAAAGCATGACCTATCAGCATGATGGAGAATCACTGCAGGAAATCAGTGAGTCCATAGAGAAGTCTGTAGCCCCATCTAAAGTCAGTGGCTTGAGTTCAGCTTTAGAGAAACTGCAGAAAGAGGCCTCTGAAACACCACCTCCTAAACCAAAACGTGTGGACAACACATTACATGGGACAGCTGAGATGCAAGTTAAAAGCACTGCCTATCAGCATGATGGAGAATCACTGCAGGAAATCAGTGAGACCATAGAGAAGTCTGTTGCCCCACCCAAAGTCAGTGGTTTGAGCTCAGCTTTAGAGAAGCTGCTGAAGGAGGCCTCTGAAACACCACCTCCTAAACCAAAACGTGTGTACAACACAGAACGAAGGACTGCTGAGATGCAAGTTGAAAGAACTGCATATCTGTGTGATGGAGAGTCACCACAAGAAGTCAGTGAGTTCATAGAGAGGTCTGTTGCCCCATCCAAGGTCAGTGGCTTGAGTTCAGCTTTAGAGAAATTGCTGAAGGAGGCCTCTGAAACCCCACCACCTAAACCAAAACGTGTGGACAACACATTACATGAGACTGCTGAGATGCAAGTTAAAAATACCAACTATCAGTGTGATGGAGAATCACTACAGGAAATCAGCGAGTCCGTAGAAAAGTCTGTAGCCCCACCCAAGGTTAGTGGCTTGAGTTCAGCTTTAGAGAAGCTGCTGAAAGAGGCCTCTGAAATGCCGCCTCCTAAACCAAAACGTGTGGACAACACATTACGTGGGACTGCTGAGATGCAAGTTAAAAGCACAACCTATCAGCATGATGGAGAGTCACTGCAGGAAATCAGTGAGACCATAGAGAAGTCTGTTGCCCCACCCAAGGTCAGTGATTTGAGTTCAGCTTTAGAGAAACTGCTGAAGGAGGCCTCTGAAACACCACCTCCTAAACCAAGGCGTGTGGACAGGACATTACAGAGGACTGCTGAGATGCAAGTTAAAAGTGTGACCTACCAACACAATGGAACATCACTGCAGGAGAAGAGTGGTGAGACCACAGAAACATCTGCACTGTCCAAGGCTGAATACAAACTACTTGACGTTAACTTGCAAAAGCTACTGAAAGAGGTCTCTGAAACACCAGGTCCTATGCTGGAGAACATGGATGAAAAGATGCATGGTAAAATGTCAACCAGTCAAAGTATGTGTCCGCCTTCTCAAGAAGAGAGAGATCACCCTCAAGAAATAGAAGAAACAATAGAAAGAACTTCAGTTTCAAATATTGCAAAATTCAGAGATTTCAGTAGCTCGGTAGAAAGACTCCTTCAAGAAGCATCTGAAGCTTCGTCTCCAGTGTCGCGAGAGATACATAAACAAGAGAAGTCTAGGGATCGTATGTTTCCATCACAAAAAGAGTCTCTGTTCACAACAATGTCACAGCCTTATCATAATGCGTTAACTACTTATACAGGGATGAAGACAACTATCAAAAGTGGAACTCCAGAACAAAACGTTGAGGCTTCAGTAGATATTGAAGCTTCTGATATAATTAAAAGAAATGGGGCTCTTAATCAAAAAGAACAGAGAAACATGCCTCCAATAGATCTTCCCCTGGAAGGAGAGACTAATACAGCTGTGAACAAGCCATTCAAGGTAAATGCCAGAGGAAGGACAGATGAAAGTACATCCTCAGATGCCTCTGAAAACAATTTAGAATCAAAAGAACTGTTGCGATTGAGAAGAACAAGCACACCTCTTAAAGATGAGAGCAATTCCCCCCAGCCGGGAGGAGCTCAACTCTGCCTGGCCTTTCAGCATGAAGTTACTGACGAAGAAGATGGTTACAGCTCAAATTTGGGATCCAGGTTTTCAGACGAAAACTCTGATTCCCATTCTGGAACCGAAAGTTCAACTCGTGAGCCATCTAATTTCTAAAATTAATGGTGATGGGTTGTTAAACAAAAAAGCTACAGCTTTTCTGGTAGCTAACTTGAAATATATTAAACAAAACTCTGATGCTTAATTGAATACCTTGGATATTTGTTTTGGAAAGGTGTGAAGAAATAATTAATTGAAATTTAATTGGATTTTTTTGACAAACAACCAGATTTGGGTAAGGTCATGGGAGTGTAGCAGCATGAGTGAATCATATCAGTCTTCATGCCTTGCCCTTTTCTTCTTCCTCTGAGTCATCTCTTTCAAATCAATAACATTATAACACTCAAATTCTGGTATTTCTTTTAAATACCCCGGATTAAAAGAGGGGGAAAAAATAATCAGTGGCTGAGTGAGTTCATTCTTCAGCTTGACCAGCTAGTCTTCAAAGATAACTACTTATCAGTGGAATGGCTGGATATAAAGACACTACCAATACCCTGTGCTATTTAATTTAGTATTTCTGCCTGTTACACAAGAAAATGGCCATATAAATGAAGCAATCTATTTACCAAGACTCGTTACTTGGTTAAGCTGGAAGCTCTAGTCTGTGTCTGAGAGACTGGTAATTTTCTGAGATCTTGCTCGCCTGAGCAATCTGTGATGTTTCTGGCATATGCCAAGAAACTCTGGAGCTTATTTTGAAAGTGAGATTCCAGTGGAAATCAGCTTGGAAGTCTGTTCCGCAAGACAAATGAGGAAAAATGAAACACAACTTGTTTTCACCCATAATTACGCTATTGTTATTTGTAGGGCCTGGTTGGCTGGCTGCAGTGAGAGGAGATAGGGTCTTAGAGTACTCTGAAGGAGCTAGGTCTGTCCTGAAACTGCTCATGGAGACAATTGCATGATAATTTCAAGGATCAAAATCCTTCCACAGTTTTCTTTTATTCGTGGTTGTTACTCAATATTGAACAGAAGGTGACTTTCACTGGGTAGAAAAATGTTATGAACAGATTTACATAGGGGGGGAAAAAACAAAGCTTTTAACTTGTATTCATTCTGATTCATAGCAAAATGGTTAAATCTGAGTTTATCCTACCTAGTTCTTAGACAATTAAGTACCGTATTTGCCTTAAACTCTGTCATTAGTCAGTACAAACATGGATCAAGTCAACCAACCTCTGTGTTTCTATTGATACACGAGGGAATTTAGACAGAAAAGATTCTTAACTTAAACACTGTTGAAATTGGTTGGCTTTACTCCAATTTCCATTTTAATTTAAGATAAGATGGTCAGGTGTCAGTTTTAGTAGTTCCTTAAAAATCCAGGCTATTGTCTTGTTCTCATGTCAGTAATTTTGGAATAACTGAACACAATGTGTTTCTGACTCTGATCCTTAGGATTTACTTAGCATTTTGAGTGAATACTCATGGTCTTTGTTAAAGGTCAGAAGATTTCCAAAAGAAATCCATGGTTGTATTTTTTTAAGTGACTTGTTTAAAAAAACATGTCTGTGTGTGCAGTGTTCATGTGTTTTGTCTCGTAACAGGTTCAGAAGAAGAATTAAATCCTGTTTTGATGGCTTTGAAAAGGAGTGCAGATAGGAAAATGCCTTCCAAAAGTCTAGAGGACATTCCATCAGCCACCTCAAGTGAGCACAAAGCTTGTGTGTGTCTCCCATGACCCCCAGTTTGGCTTAAACATGCTTATGCTGTGTTTCCATACAACTTTGCCAAGCAGTGTTTTTGCCTTACATTGCTTCTCACTAAGCAGTACGGAGTTTGTATTGTAAAACTGAATTCTCGTCTCATATGGATTAGTTTTCAGTTCTTAGTGTTCCTTTTGAAACAACACTGGTTTAACAAGCAGACATCTTCCAAAAATGCACTGCGTCAGGGCTGATCTGGTTTTGGGTAGTTAAAATGTTTTCAATAGTGAAAATATTTGGTTGGAACCACTCGGATAGTGATGAGCTACCATTGCTGGTCACTTCTGGCTGCTTATGTGGCTCAAATTAGTAGACAGTGGAAGTATGAAAAAGTTGTCTTAATGTAGTAGTTTCACTTGTGTATTCTAGCAGTTAATATAACCCAACTCACTTTGAGAATGCAATGAGACAGGATTGTACTTGGCATTCATTCCTGAGCTCCCTCTGTAGCATCCTAAGATTATGATTTATTATTGTTATTATTCCTGTCTCCGATCATGCTGCTCCTCACTGTTTTCATATTTATTTCACTTCTAATGGGGAAAGCATGAACTGAATTGATGTTTGAGAACTGAAGCGTGGAGGTGTAGATTTTGAAAGATGTTGGCTATCGTTGGCAAATTACTCCTCTAATATTACTTATGCTATTGCTCCCTTCTAACTAGTTCCCACATTTTAGGTATGCACTAACCTTGTTGTAACAGCACGCTGGTAGAAACTGTGTCAAGATGAGACTGCTGCTTGGATGCAGAATTGAAGTAATGTTCCAAGTTGAAAGCATCTCCTGAATTTAACCATTCCTGTGGCTCTGCTGGTGGTTTTGTTGTTGTTGTTGTTTGGTTGTATTTTTTTTGTCCTTAATTCTGTGATTACCACTGCCATCCATTTTATCATATCGAACAGCAAGCTTTCTAACCATGTGTTACTTTTTTTCCTGCACAGATAAAGGAAAAATAAAAATTCCAAAGGAAGAATTAGCTCTTAGTGCTGAAGATGGTAAATATCTTCTGTGTTTGCATGCAAATCTATTGTTTTTTAATGTTCTGTGTTTGCTAGTGAAAGATTTTAGAAAACAGGAATTGTGTTACTCTTTCAAATTTGACTAACTTCATCGTGACTTATAAGAAAACTTTACAAAAGCATTTGTTATCTCAAGCACTAGTCTTCTTTTATGACCTGTTGCATCTGTAGAAACTGTGTGCCAGCAGTGTACTATTTTGATCTTTGGTCATTCAGCGTATAAAACAGCTTCTGAAATCACTGAGAGCTTCGAACACTAGCACAGTCGAAAAACTGTGTGTAATTAAATATTAAATATTTGTCTGTTCTGCTGTTGCATTATAAGATGCAAGACGATTTTTTGCTCATGTAAAACACTTTTCAGAATACATCAGTTGAAAAGGAACCTCTCTAAATCCTATTTCAATCCAGCAAAGTATAATTACTTTAGGCAATAAATGAACATCAATCTGTTAGTGCATTACAGGTGCCTTACTGTCAAACTTTTCTGTATTCCTTCAGAAATTACAAACCTAATCAAAACAAAAGCAAACCTCCGAGGACATGTCAAGATAAACATGCTGGAAAGCCACCAAGTAACACTGAATGTGATTGAACATAACACAGTTCTTTCCTGTTTACTGTATTGTGGCACTACAGTTTAAAAAAATAGTTCTGTAAAGTTGCGTTTGTTGTGTTCTAGATGCTTTCAAAGCATTTTGAGTGTTAGTGGTCTATAACAAGAGAATACATGCCATGTCTGATATATTAACAAATCTTAAATATAAGTCTTAATTTTGCCTTCAGATGGACAGCCTGTTTGGAAATATGTTGTATGTTCAATATAGATTATGCAGACACTTGTCTGAAAGGGGCAGCTTTTTCTAGTTAAATTTAGTGAGTGAAGTTGTGGAAAAAATTATGGATCCAGCCAAATTGATAACTGTACAGACAGAATAAGGCAAATTCTCTTGAAAATATCACTTGTGTTTTTGTTTTGCTGAAGATTCATGTTCCCCTTGTTATGATTCAGCTCCTCAAAAGAGGAGAATAATGCAGAACATAAAAATGTATGGGGTCTAGAGAAGTCAAGACTTGCCACATGTGAAAGATAATGACGTTAGTTATAAAATTGTACAGCTGTTTGTGCTCCTGAATGACTGTTGTCAATACTGCACTGAGCAGGTCTGAAAACTGATCAGGATCAAGAGAGGAATGAAAGTGCACCAGGAAGTGAGTAATAGGATTCTTCCAACAGACAGTGGAGAGGTTTCTCCACTGATATTTAAACTAATACATTAAAATTCCTTTTTAATTTAATGGCTGACAAGTTATACATCTGGACTAGATACCTGCTGAATGAGGAAGCTGCATCTAACTGCATACTGACAATAATTTATATGTTAACTATTACTTGAGCTTCAACTGCAAAAGCTTTGGAAAAGCTTCACTTAACGCCTTGCAAACAACCCCAGCTTGTGTGCAGTGTTTAATTTTATGCAACAGATACGTGCTTCTTTGGCTGGCTGTTTGTCACCCAATAATTCTGTGTCATAAGTTATTCAGTGTTGGTGCATTTCACAATGTGTATCCAGTGTTAAGACCTTTAGTGTGTAGAGTATTAAATATGAGTGGTGTTAGCCCATGATTCTCATTTTTTCATGCTCTTACGGCAAACTGGATTTTTGTTTTAGCTTGTGCAGTTAAGCTTTGTAGAATGAAATCAGTGAAGAACATAGATAGTGAATTTCAGTAAAGGTATAGCAAAGTTCAGGCACTGGGACAGGCTCCCCAGGGCAGCAGTTATGGCTCTGAACTGCTGGAGTTCAAGAAGCGTTTGGACAACGCTCTCAGACATAGGGTCTGATTTTTGGGTGGTCCTGGTTGGAGCCAGGAGTTGGATTTGATGATCCTTGTGGGTCAGTCCCTTCTAACTTGAGATATTCTATGAAATTTGAAGAGATGTGCTGCGAGAATCTGCACTGTTAATGCAATACGCATCTTGAAATTAACTAGGAATACTTGAAACTTCTGTGTTCATATCTAAACATTGCTTGATTTGCATAAATATTCTCATCACCATTAATTGGACTAGGAAATAACAGAATTTGGCTTGTAGACTATCTTCTTACCAAGAACTTTACAATAAGGTTAGTACATGAGTGCACTTATCCTTGTTCTAGGAAGAAAAGATGGAAGGTAAAATGAAAATGTTCTATCACATTTGATCAGGATTTGCTTTCAGCACCCTGTTGTCACATGCTGTCAAGCAACATGAACACTTTCTTCTGCCAGACAAAGTTCTGTGGGCCATGTTACAGGAGATGTTGAGCTAAATTATCCTTCCTAATAGTAGCATCTCTGAGTCCCATGGAGAAAAATAAGCCCTTGCATCCAAGGTGTAAACTGCATGTGCATGTATTTCATCTGAAGTTGTTCGTTTCTAAGTGTGCCCTGCTATGGAATCGCACTCTTTTGATGTACCAAACTCTTTTGAAACTTTTGAATTGCTGCTCTTGAGTCTCCACAGTGCCTCCGCAGCCTGATCAGCTGTTTTCCAATCCTGAAAAACTCAAAGGACTGAGCAAGTCGGTACCATCGTTCCTGCAGGAAGAGGCAAGTTCCACCTCTGACGTATTATAACTAAAACTTCTGATTGTTGTGGCATTATGCATTTACCAAATATTGCTTTCCAGGGTCGGCCAAGTCAGCTTACTACTGGATCACGACATGGACTTAGTTGTTTGTAGAGTTTGTGATCATCTGATTGTTACAGCCTGTGGCTGACTAACCTTTCAGAAGCTCTAGTAACTTTTATTCCTACTGTACAGCCCTACAGACTGTTTTATCTAGGAGACTGAAGCATAGTGAATGCTTGCTGTTATTCCCAAAGGCAGATTCTGCCCTTTAACAGGTCTTTTATCTTCTGAACATATACGTGTACATTCATTTTGTTCAGAGCCTACAGTCCTACAGGATCACTTTGCATTGTAAGTGCTAGCGCCATCTGGTGACCCTCTGAGATCTTGGGGTTCTGCTTGAGGATGTAGGCTCAGGTATGATATTCTCTTAGTGAAGTCTCTCAGAATTTCCATCCTTTGTAAATCTTTTATTATTAATATTGTTATTATCATTATATTTACGTTTTTTTAAGAGCATGATGTGGGCCTTGGGATAAGCTCTGAGGCCATATTCTAATCCCCTAAAATGACACTGAAGTTCAGAAGTGATAAACTGTCGGAACCACCTGGTCTGTGACTCCCCAGACAGTCAAAGAGGGGTGTTTAGATTAACACCAGTCCCCTAATATAAATGTCTAAAATAGGTATCTGCATTGGTCACGGGTAACAGGAGAACTGGAAATAGATGCTTTTTTTTTCTTAAAATCAACAGTGATGAACCTCAGCCCTTATTGCCGTGGCTGAAGTTACAAAATATTGATGTTTATGCTGTTATATTTTTCTAAAAACATGACTAAAGGGTCAAGATCAGGAATATGCCGTGTCCTGTCTTCACCTACACCCCTCTAAAATATAAAATACCTGAAATATGGTGATACAGATTTAATCTTACCTTAAGTGCAGAACTTGAAACCATTCAGTGTCTATGAATTTTACCTCTTTATTTAAAGATTCTCTAAAATTACAGCACCCCAATGCCCTTTCTGCTGAGAAAAAAACTACAGGAAACTTTTCTAAGGTTATTAGTGTGCACCACAGTCCAGTTAAAGGATTACTATTTCAAAATCTTAGAGGTGGGACACCAAAGAAATCAGAAATGAGTAGGTGGGCATCTGAATTCCCAGTTACAGCCTCTGCAGGAAGCCAGTTAAGCTTTATTCATGTAAGTTTTGAATGAAGCAGTCTGAATATGTAAAAGCTAGATGCAATTGATTTGTTGCACTGGAAAGAGTTTGATAGTCTAAGAAATTGTCAGTACCCAAATCTGTTTGTTCTGCCCTCCAAATTTATCTTTAAAATAAAGAAATAAAATCACGTGTAGTGCATTCTGGAGGCATGCAGTCACCCCAGTGATCAGTAGTAACTCCTTGTCTCTGGATTTCCAGACAATGCTGGCAGGGAGCAGAAGTGGGTTCAGTTCTGTTTTTCAAAGAGTGCATGGACTGATGGTATTCTCTATGTAACAGAGAGGGATGAACGGAAGACCTGAGAATTATCACTTGTATAGTGAAATAGAGAAGTTGAGTTTCATTGTCCAGGTTTAAAAAAAAAAAAAAAAAAAAAAAAAGTTTTTACTCCATTGGTATTTCAGAATTAAGAGGGGGGAAAAAAAGAAAACAGAAAAAAGAGCAGAACAAAAAGCAGTTGAATTATTACTTTACTTTTTTTTTCAGCATAGGTTTTCCACTAAAAACAAAATCCTTTTCAAATTTGGTTTTACTTTAAATGTGTGACCTAATTTAAGAAATACTAATTACTTGTGTTGTAGTATGAGGGGATTTAAGTTCGTGTTTTCATCGAGTCCCAACCTGCATTATTAAAATTCTTTTTTTTTTTCTTTTTTAATGTTCCTTGTGACTACAAAGTACCTACACTGGCTCTCTTTCTGTGATGTTTTTGTAGAGTGATGACAGAGAGACAGATACAGCATCAGAAAGCAGTTATTCCCTTGGCAGAATCAAGAAGAGTCCCAGCTCTCTAACCAATCTTAGCGGTTCTTCTGGCATGGCCTCCTTATCCTCTGTATGTAAACCACAGCCTTGTTTTAATGGCACTTCGCTTTTGCTAATCTCTTCAGTATTGTTTCAGCTCCCTTCTTATTCCTCTCCTCTTTCTTTCCTTGGTATCTGCCTCCTTCCCTCTCTCTGTTATGTGAACCCTTGCATGGAATTGGAAGAAAAAAGTGTTTTTTAAACTTGTTTTCTAGTCATATGCTGGAGTGTGTTTGGGATTCCACCGTGCAGCATACTTGATAAACCCTAAACAAACAGGCTTTTACCCTGAGAGGTGAAAGTTGTAGCTGACAGTAGGAGAGACTTTATACAGAACAAATCCTTAGGAATGGATTAAGGGGTGGCAGGATAAATAAGTGAAAGAAAGAAATGGTATTGGTATGTGGGATGTATGAGGAAGTCATTGATTTAGGTAACCACGAGTCATTAGTTTATGTGGTCTTTAGGGGAAAAGGAGAACTTTGGGGATGAATGATGAGATTTAAAAAAAAAAAAAATAGAAAAAAAAAAACACAACTGTTCATCCTTCTATTTTTACCTGTCCATGGTTTAATTTTCTAATATGCTTTATTTTAGCACCAACTCAGCCACATAAAGACTTTATTGTTGATTTCTTTGTTGGTATTTTCAGAAAGCCTTTTGTCCTAAAGTTGTAGGCTCTGCTTTCTGCAAAGATCGGCTGAAGAGTTACATAAGTAATATTTCAAGGATCTGATCACACACTATCTCCAGATATATAGCATCTTATAATTTCACTTATTCTGTCTCAATGCAATAAACATCTCTTTTTTTTTTTTTTTTTTGTTCAAAACTTGTCCTAACACCTTTCAGATTTACAAATAACTTTCTTTCTTTTGTTAACCTGCTTGCTGAAGAGCTTGTTTAACACTGTCTGTTACATTTCATAATTGCATCTAAAGGGACACGATTTTTTTTTTTTAATTGTCTGAATCCTGAGCATAACTTCTGCCCTAATCTTGGAAGTATTTGATGAAATGTAAAGACTGGAAAAAATTTCTTTCTCTTGTGTGATGCAGGTTTTTCTCCTCTTGTATGACGCAGGTGAGCGGAAGCTTAATGAGCGTCTATAGCGGAGACTTTGGCAATGTTGATGTGAAGGGGAACATTCAGTTTGCTATTGATTACGTAGAACAGCTGAACGAGCTCCACATTTTTATTTGCCAGTGTAAAGACTTGGCAGTGGCAGATGTGAAGAGACAGCGTTCAGACCCGTAAGTAAAAATACAGAATATTTTTTTTTCAATGGAAGTTACTCTTTTAATGCGTAAATGGAAACTGTATTTCATTCCAACCATTGCCTTCTGATGGGGTGAACAACCAAATAACTGAAGGAGGCTATAACATGCTTTACATGTTCTTCTACTCTGAACTGAACATGAAATTGCCATATAAATCAGTACATATGTTAACCTGGGAAGCTCAGACTTTGAGTATGAAATTCTATTTTAAATTTTAACTTCCCAGACTAAGGAGAATTCAGTTAAGTCTATTTGTTTTAATTCATAAGTAAAAGTGTGCGTATTGTGGAAGAGAAGTTGGAAGGGGGTTTTCTTGCTCCTCTTACCAGCCTGTTTAAATTTTAGGTATGTGAAGACCTACCTGCTTCCAGAGAAATACAAGCTGGGCAAACGGAAGACCTCTGTGAAAAAGAAAACTTTTAATCCTGTCTATAATGAAATACTGCGGGTATTTATCAAATACTAACTAGACATGAAATACTGCATGCATGAAGTATGAGGAATTTGAACTCTTCAGGATGATCTCAAAAGAGACATCTGTGTTAAGATGAGGTGGATTGCTCTGTAGGAGTGCCTGTGTCCTTCACTGATGGGTTAGCTCTGTGGTTTACTCTGGATATAGCATTGAGAACATTGATTGTTACATAATTCTTGCAAGCAAACTCAGGCTACTTAGGAACTTGAAATATTTCAAAATAAATATTAAAACATAAAGAGGTTTGTTTTGAAATGAAATGAGTAGTTATGACTGCATAAACCCAGACACGTTTTCTTACTGTGTCACTTTCAATCATCGATGAAAACCTAACTTAACTTTTTTTTTATTGCTTCCTCCTCCCCGTTTCTCTCTCCTGGCAGTATAAAATTGAGAAGGATCTCCTGAAGAACCAAAGCCTGAATATCTCTGTCTGGCACAACGATACCTTTGGGAGGAATAGCTTCCTTGGTGAAGTAGAGCTGGATTTAGGAACTTGGGACTGGAATGATAAATCCAACAAGCAGATCAACTGGTTTCCACTCAAGCCAAGGGTAGGTTACTAGGGATGGGTTAGCTGTTCTGTGTTTTCTGCTGTGTAAGTGCAAAACCAAGTCATTTTTTATTTACTCCTATCTTGTGTGCTCTGAGGGTTTTATATTGATTTTATATATATATAAAATCTTATGTAGAAGTTGAGCTTGTTCTTGCACAAAACTTTGCACCTTAAAATCAGTGTGTGAACTGCAGTGTATGAGACTTGTTTGTTTTTTCCTTAAATTTCAGACTTCAACAATGGCTCTAGAACTAGAAAACAGAGGGGAGATGAAACTAGCCCTCAAGTATGTGCCACAGCCTACTGGAGGTATTTATTCATTGCTTCTTTGTTTGAGTTTGCTAGGCCTTTGGGGGTTTTGTTTTTGTTTAGGGGGGAGATTGGTGGTAAGCAGCTGTATAACATTTTTCAACAAATTCAGGCATCTTGTTTTAACATAGAACACTTTCTCCTAGAGGATTAGGCCATTCTGGTCATTAATTCAGTTGAGGATCCAAAGTTCAATTTAGGATCTTCTGTTCTTTTTATGTTACTACAGAAGAAATTACCCGATTGTTATAATCCCAGATTTATAATCCAGTCTGTATACATTACAAGGTTCTGTTTTCTCTCTAACAATGTTAGAAATTACTAAATTGTCAGGCAGGTGCTGTGATTTGCTAAATAAACAATGACGACACACTAAATTCAAGCAATATTAGAAGTACAAAATAGCAATAAGTATCCAGAAAGCAGTATTTCTTAGCTCTACGACCTGTTCATTTACTCTTGTTTGAGAACTGATAACTGGCTGGCCTGACAATGAAGCCAAGCGAGATCTTTAATCCAGCCGGACAGTCAATAAGAATCAAATATATTAAGAGCACAGAGGAGCTCATTTGAAAGTGTAAGTGGTAGTAAAGGCCAGCATCGCATAGACTGAGGACAGACTGATCTCTTCATCTAGAAGGCTGGGAAAGAGAAGACCAGTGGCCTGCATTTGTTTACTTGTAAGAGAAGAGAAATCGTGGTTCGAATATATGCATGAGGTGGCCTGGCAGTACTTTGATGGGCTGGAGATTGCAGCTTCAAAGGTAGAGAGGGATGTTCAATTAAAATGTGAGATAATGAGAGTCTAGGCGAAATCACCTCTGAAAATGGAAAGGAACTGCTGCAACATAGAAATTACCTTCAAAGGGGATTTACAAGGCTTCATCAGAGCCAGGATGTTTTATTTCTTCTCACAGGAAAGAAGACTCTGTCCACTGGTGAGGTCCACATCTGGGTGAAGGAATGCCATGACCTTCCTCCTCTGAGGGGCAACAGGCTCAACTCTTTTATCAAGTGGTAAAAACTGTGGTTGAAATCATTAAACCTGGTGGCTTAATAATGCAACTGCTGTGTTTTCTAATCTTACCTTCAGTTTTCTGTATTTAAATTAAAAACAAAAACGCTTAATTACTTTCTGATTCTCCTTTACTGTAATGCAAACTGTCCTGCAGGGCTTGCAACTTCCAGATGCTAACTATACGCTAGCAAGTAAGATGTACTGGGAGGAATTCCTTGCTAATCACCACCCTTTCATTTTGTCTGCTTAGCTACCTGGTGGAAGTGCTAGACAAATTTAAGTTAGATCTTGTTTGCTGTAAGTTGTGTTTAAACAAAACAAGCTTGTGCGAGAGCGTGCTTTAGCCTAGTAAATCATGGGAGGAGATAGAAGTGAGAAGCATAGATGTATTTCTTCCTCCTTCCTTTCTACAAAAAGATTTAACACATGATGAGGATAGCGAGATAGCTGGGAAATCTCTGGCAGTAGCTAAAAGATTTCAGCATCATTAGTGGTAATCCAGCAAACAAACTCAGTCGTACCTCTTCCCCACCTGACTTCCCCTTCCGATCCATCCTTTGAAGCACAAGGGTGGATACATCCTGGATACATCTGTTGGAAGGGACCAAGAACATGAAGATTGATTTCATCTCTGTGATACTAAAGCATCTTATTATCAGTTGCTTCGTAACACGCAGAGGAACATTCATCAGTAGCTTTTGTCTGAGGAGTGTGTTTAATGCAGGTTATGCTGTCGAAGTGCAAACTGACAATGCTTTCTCTTTCTGAAGTACCATTCTTCCAGATACTAGCAGAAAAAGTCGCCAGAAAACAAGAACAGTGGCAAAAACCACAAACCCAGTATTCAACCATACCATGGTCTATGATGGCTTTAGGCCAGAAGATTTGAAAGAAGCCTGCATAGAACTCACAGTCTGGGATCACAACAAACTTGCCAACCACTTTCTGGGAGGTCTCAGGATAGGCCTTGGAACAGGTACTGGACAATTAACAGATGAATTCTTAATTTACACATTACATTTATTTTTTTTTTTCTTTCCCATTTTCCTTTCTATTTATTCTCGTTTTGCAAAGATAACTGAAAAGCCTTTCAGCCATTTATCTACTAAAGAGTAGATTCAGTAAATAATCTGTTCATTGTCACAGATTCTGAAATGTAAATAGAAGTAGTATGAGGGTTAGGGATTATTATCAAGTTAGGAGAAACATTAGAAATAAACCTTTCTGTCTGTATGCTGTATCTGGCACTGTTTGCAATATGAGAGTATGCTATTGCTGCACCCAAAATCTTGATAATGTCTTAGAAACTTATGCATGGAAAAACTAAATATATGGAGTAGAGACAGTATTGGGTGGAGATAAAAGGATAGATTGTGAATGCATGGTAAGATTTGAAGACTTTGGATAGGAAAAAGTATAAATTTAAATATGTTTTTGCATTAAGGTAGTAGAAGATGTGTAGATGTAATGACTGGGAAAACAAGGAATTCTGCTTTGTCCCTTTCATTGTCCTTTCTGGTCTGAGGAGAGAGGAAGTGTTTAGAGTCCTTTAAAGCAAAAGCAAGGAAAAATGACTTGCATGGTTTACGAAATAACCTAAAGCACAAGTGAGGATAGTAAATCACAAACTGAAACTTAAGTACTTGAGATTGTATTTCAATATAGAATCAGTGGACATTTTATTTTTAAGCCCTCTTGGGTGTTGATTAACATACATATTTTCCTTTGGGACAGTGACAAAAAGAATAACAAGAAAAAAAAATGGGAAAAAGATGAAGTTTGTGGGGAAAATTGTCATTAATTGTATTTGACAGAATTGTTCGAGCATAAAAATATAGAACTGGATCTTGAATGCACTTAGGCTTCCTGTACCTGAGAAGGTGAAGCAGTTTAAGAAGATGGGCAGATTTGATTGTCAGCTCTCAGCTCTGCAGCATGTTAAGTTACTAATGTTTCTCTTCAAACCTGACGTTTTTCTAGGCAGAAGCTATGGAACTACAGTAGACTGGATGGATTCCACTTCAGATGAAAGTGCCCTGTGGGAGAAGATGATAAACTTGCCAAACACATGGGTAGAAGACACGATACCTCTGAGGATGCTAATGGTTGCAAAACTGACAAAATAAGGTGGCTTTTGAATTGCTAGTGTCAAAAAGACGACCTGGGAATGGAATTAAAAGGTGTGGGGGTGAAACTTGGAAGAGGCACACAGCAGCTCTTTTGATAGTCTCTGTTCTGTTGCTCTTCTGTTCTTGTGCTGTCAAATGTCACTTCGTATTCCAAACTAAAATCCAGCCCGAAGATGATTATGTAAATCGAAGGGCTGCTTTTATTTCTTATTCACTGAAAATGTATTCAAGTAAGAACATACTTAGAGAATTCAGAGGTAGAGGTAGCTGTGATACTTGAATGCTTGCGTTGCCAAACCGAAGTGTTGCTGATTCCTTAAAGCTAAATTGCCAGGGGAAAAAAAAAAAAAAAAAAAAAAGGAAAAGCAAGCAAATTCTTTCTGTATACTTGGATTGTTTGTGAGATGTTGTTATTAGTAAGGTAGCAACAGGTTGCATTTTGTTCATGCTCATTAGCACGTTTCTCTGGCTGAATCCTCATCATGCTATATTGGATCTCCAGCTAGGAATATGAGCGTGCAGATTTTTTTTTTTTTTAAAGTCCCTTTGTCTGTAGTTACACATTTCTATGATCTGAAGGTTGCTTCTGTCATGAAAGAAGCACTACATGAAATGGTACTGTTGATGTCTTACTCTGCAAGGTGTAGAGGACTGTTGATTCTGATGTACTATGGAAAGTTGGGGTTATAAAGTTTGCTTCTATGTTCGTTAATTACCTTGCTAGTATATTGATGTTCCTTTTAAATGCTGAAGTCACAGAGGTCAAACGTTTTCATTCAAATGCTATCCCAAAGGATCTAAACTTGCCAGTTTTACGAATGATAAATGTTGGGTATTTATTTTTGTAAAGTGTACTCATTTTCTGTACCTATACCTATTATGAGCTTGTATTTTTGCGAAAAGTAATTTATCTGTTCTTCAGCGCCACCGTTAGGAGAACGCGGGGTTATGGCGGGCTGGCTTTAGGTAGCTTTGCAGCATGTGAAATGGAATTTGTCACGTGTGGAAATGCGTACCACTGAAGGAAGATAAACGCATAAAATACAAAATGTATTACTTTTTTAAATAAAAGCAGTCTTATTAAAGCTAATTAAGAATTTGATGCTTATTAAAAATCAGTGTTTTGTGTTAGCTACTCAGTGTGAGTATGCAATACAATGAAATGCAGGCAGAAAATGCTTCTGAAAATAAACGTACATTTATTTGTTGTAACTGCAGAGGTCTAGAGGCTGGTAAAGCACCTAAGCTTACAGAGGAAAAGAGGGCTCTTCAAAGTTCCGACTGGGTTGCTTTATTTTATCATAAAAATTTAAATGCTTGCATTATTTGGTATTTATTTTACACCATGAGTGGGGGAAAAAAGGTGCTATTCAGCCTGCTGGGAGCCTGTGTCCTCCTTCATCAGCCAGGCAGTCTGGAGATTACAAATGCCAGAAGTGGCTGTCAGTCTCTGTCCCTTACTGCTTCAGGTGTTTCGGATGAGAATGGGAGCTGGCACGGATTCCCCTTGTGCTTTTCCAAAACACCACCCTCTCAGAGGTGGTTATTTAAGAATATGGAAGCAAAGTCACTGCTGCACCATTTAAATCCAAATAGATAGTTCTGAAGTGTAGTATGTGCATCTCTCCCTACTCGTACAAAAACAAAGATTTGTAAGCATCTGGCAGAGACACCTGTTTGTATTCACTGTCTACAGGATTTTGTTTTCATCTTAAAAGGTAGGTTGCTGTAAGCATGACCTACAATTTAACAAATATATAATTTGTAATTTTATTTCCTGTGAAGCTTAAATGCAGTGCTGTGTCAAAAGTTTTGGATCTTCAACTGAAGGGATGGGGCTGACGCTCCAGATTTGCAGGCAAGTGTGTGTAGTCTTCCGTGTTCCACGCTACACAAGCTTTCAGTTGTTAAAAACTTAACTGCTGTCAGAATGGTTGGTTTGTGACAGTACCACTCCTGTCTTTTGGTCAGATGAAGTATCTTCTGTCTTGCTATTCTTCCACCATCCTGCAGACAGAGGCAGAATTTTGCAATTATTTCTAAAGACACTGCTTAGCAGTCTAGATCAAAACTTAGTTTAAATTTCCAAAAACTATGGGAACATGAACGTTAGATGTACCTGTGCACTGCCCCTGTATTTAATTAGTATAATGACAAACAAATGACATGGTGGCATTATGTGCTCATTTAGATTTTAAAAAAAGAGCCAAATGACTGAAACAGGCCCTCTAGTACAAAAATTTACTTGCCCTCCCCCAACTTTTTAATAGTTTTTTTAAAGTATATGTGGAAATGATGACTATCATAGGCCAATATATAAAGATAGCTGCCACCACACAAATGTGAGACTTCTGAATTTACATGAGGTCAGCGGAGATGGTCACAGAAGTGTCTGAGAAGTATATTAGTGCTTAACAATGCTAGCTATTTAAAGTTGTACTGTTATCACTGTCAGCCCTCAATGGAGTCTGCATCATGCTACATATCTTTAACTTGAAGATCTTTAAGGATTTTTACCATCCATGCTTACCTTTTTACCGTTTCACTTTTATTCTAACATGCAAGAAAGCCAAAGCTGTCTTACTGAGATGAACATCAGTGCCATGAACAATTACAAACCAAGCTGCTGTATCAGTGGAAAATGTACTTCAAGTACCCTATGAATGCTATAGGATATAATTACAGAGCAGAAACTTTACAAATTCACCTCCAGCTAAAGAATATTATGTTGATGTATTAAGGTAAGGGCTGGATCTAATCATGTAAACCAGGAAGGATTTTGGGTTGGAAATATAAAAGTCATGCAAAATGTACACTTTAAAAAACAAACAAACAATATGGATGTTCCTCTGGACATGGTTTCTGCAATAAATAGAGCTTTACACCAAATTCATAGTAATTCCTAATTACAGTTGCATGTTCCAGATTGATAAAATGCAGATTGAAAAATGTAAACTTTCTGCAGTTGCTTACAAAAAAATTTTAGGAAACTAACTTCCTCTATCTTTACTGTCAGAAACAGAGGTTTTAAAGTTATCCATAACCCAAACAAGGCATATAATTAAGACATCACTGTTGTTAAAAGGCAGTTTGATAAATGAATAGCTGTGCTTTGATTCTTAATTCCAGTTATCTTTACAACAAAGCATCTATACTCCTAGGATGTCTTCATGTGTATTCATCCTTGCCCAGAAAAATGTTTGAGAGAAATGCAACACCTTTATTTTTATTTTTTTCATTTTACAATTGATTTCAGCCTGGATGGGGGGCAGCAGGATGTGCACCTATGTCAGTATACCTGTGTGTTTTAAATGACACCACCTTTACTTCCTATAAACCAGATGCTTCAGAGTCCCAGCTCTGCTTTCATGCTCTATATTCAGAAAATTCCCATTTCTTTTTCTACCGTCTCCTTTCTGCAAATAAGCCTGCAAGCCTTTGCCAGTGTTGAGACCTGCTTCACTCTGACGTTACCCATTTTGAAAGACCTGGTACTGTTCTCTCCCTGTCTTGTTTGCTTTGTATCCTTTACCCTTTACTTGCTGAATAAAATTGTGGGTTGTTTAGGGCGAGGGCTGTGTCTTGTCTCCTAACCCGTGCCCCTTCCGCGTGTTCTGCCATTGTGATCTCTGGGTGCAAGTTGAGAGAGACGACTTCAAGCCTGAGGAAATCCTCTTTGCTTTGCTGAACGTGAATGCCTTTGGGAACATCAGCAGCGTTTGTTTGCTAAGAAACACTGTCAGCTATTTCCATGATTTCGGGACTGCCCCGAGCAGCCCAGACGAGGGCACGAGCCTTGCCGTGAGCGATCGAGCCCCGCATCGCCATGGACACGGCAACCATGCGCTCGGAGTGGCAACAAATGGGCTGAGGAAAACAAGCAGCTGGTGAGAGAAAACCTTTCTCCCCCTAAACCCCTCTCTTTGGTGCATTTCCACCGGATGGCCTAAATCTTTTAGTCCTTCTCTCTCTCCTGTATTGCCGAGTGTTTTGGCAGGAGCCAAAGTGGCACCAGCAGCAGGGGAGCGCAGCACGGTGGACCCTGCTGATGGTCACCCCCATGAAGCTCAATCTGTCCGTGTCTTGCCTTCATTTTTGCTCTACGTTGTCTTTCAGCCTTCCTCTAGTCCCTTCTCTAGGACTTTTGCTCTTGGCCTATCCTCACCTCCAGTCAAAACCCCCAAACCCCGATTATCAGCACGTTATTCCAGGTGCTGTGTGGTTTCAGGGCTAGGTCTGAATGCAAACTCTGTACTTCAGTTTTAGGCAAGCTTTTCATATGCCTGGGTAGTATCTGAGATAAGGCACTGATAACGATGGTGGTGCTACTCTAACAACTATTTCCTTTATTTTTAGATGAGGAGCCAGACTTATAACCTGAGTGTCTAAAATAATCCAGCGAATCAGCATCAAAACTCAAATACGGAACCGGTTCTCCAGGCACCGTCTTTATATCACAGTGCATTCAGTAATTATTACCAGTCCTTAATGATCTTTTTTTATTCTTAAATCTCTAAGCTCAGGGTAAGGCTATTCAGTCACATTTAATGGGCAAGATATTTTTAAAATCTTATTAATTAGAAGATTGTTCTAATCCTCCATGTTTTATTTGTGTCTATAATAGCACCTGTATTATACAGATGTAATGTAAATTTGCATCCGTAGGAGAAAATAAAGGCAGGGGAAAAGGATTGCTTAAGGAATTACTTACAGTTTTATCACTTACTGGCTTTTTACCTAAATATAACCGTACTTCTTGTAGCTACAACAACAGTGCTTTGAGGAGGAATAATTACCAGGGCTGGTAATCAGCAAATGAAGAGGTTTGCATAAAGACTAAGCCTATGGTTGTTTGCTTTTGCAAAGTCTGGCATCCTTCTCTTCAGTCTGCCTGACTCTGAATCCGGGTCTGTGGGACCGCACAGGCTGCTGTTGGTTTGGGGAGTCCCCATCTGCTGTGCTAGTGGTGTGATGGACTTGCAGAGAAAGTCCCCCAGCGTGGTGCAGTGGTGTTGGGCGCACAGTTTTGGGGTACTCTAAACCTGCTGAATGTCACTTCGAGAACTGCTGGCTATAAAATGTTTTGTCTTTGTGTCAGACAGTGGCTCCATGGCTCAGGAGGAGAGAGAAGCAGGGATGGGCAGCCCCGCAAGCGATCTGGAGGTGGACAGGGATGGGGAAGATCTGACAAAAGGCCCGGAGGTGCTCTGCGAAGGCCCTGAAGAGGAGAAGAGTGAGAAGGCTCTGCTGCGGGCGCGCCTGGAGGAGCAGCATCGCCTTATCTGTGTGCTGAAGAAGAAAGCAGATGATGCACGCAAGCACTGCAAAGGCCTGGAGCAGCTCAACATGGAGCTGGAGAAGCTGAGGCTGGAGGACGCCGTGAAACTGAAGGTGCAGAGCCAACGCATCCGGCACTTGGAGGGGCGCTTCACGGACCTGGCCAGCAACCACGAGAAAATGATCTACTTCAAGAACGAGCACAAGAAGCAGAACACGCAGCTGCGGGAGGAGAATCAGCGCCTGCGGCAGGAGAATGAGGCTCTCTTCAGCCAAACCGTCCAGGAGAAGGAAGCCGAAGTGTTCCAGCTCGCTGCCCAGGCCCGAAATCTCTCGCAGCAGTTGGACTCCTTACATGAGAAATGCGCTTACGAGAGTCGCAGAGCCCAGGAGCGTGAAAAGGAGTTGCTGGAAGCTCAGAGCCAGCAGGCGAGCGCCCACGCCTCGGAGGTCGATTTGCTGAAGCAGCAGCTGCAGTGCCTCCAGGAGGAGCACCAACAAGTCGCCGCGTGGGTAGAGGACGGAGAGAACCAGCAGAAGGCTCAGGACAGCGAGCTGCAGGCCAAGCTGGAGAGGGCAAACGAGGAGAAAGAGCAACTGCTGAACCTGGCCATGGAGAGGGGCAAAGCCCTGGAGGACAAGCAGCGAGAGATCATGCAGCTGGGGAGGAGGCTGGAGAGCGTGGAGAGGGCCAGGCTGCGAGCAGAGAAGCGCTTTGTGAAAGGCGCAGCAGCAAACTATGATCGGATGTTCCAGGAGCTCCAGCAGGAGCTAGAGAGCAGCAAGCAGGCGTACAGCGAGCTCTCGCTGCAGTTTGAAGCCTACAAAAAGCACAGCATGGATTTACTTGCCAAAGAGAAAGAGCTCAACGTCAAACTCCGTCACTTTAAGGTGTGACTTCAGCTTTCTGCTCTCTTCTCATCTCAGCAGGTGCCTCTGGTGTAGCACAGCGCTTTTTGTTCCTTTTCATGCAACCATCTACCAGCAGGTCTCTCTGTAATGTACTTACCAGTTTAAATCCTTCTGAAAAAAATGTTCTGTAGCCTGTTACTTTTTGTTACTTTTACATAAGTACGAGCTCGACACCATTAAATCTGAGCAGGCGTTGTCACACCAACCAAACCATGTCAGACGTTTAACATGAAAGATTAGCACGGAAAAGTTTTTAAAACTGTTCACAAAAGCTTGTAAAGTTTTTCTGGGAGCATCAACAATCTTCTATTTATAGGGTTGTATTTGCTACCAGTTAGCCTGTAAATACTTCAGATTTCTTAGTTATGGTGGCTATTCAAATAGGCTGTATTTAAAGAGTAAACTTTTAAACCCATAAAGAGTTTAAAGAGGTCCCCATGGATTAACAGTGTAAAACTGCACCTCGGCAGTAGCCGATTCTACGTTTTTTCACTCAATTTAAATGGAATATACAGACGTGGAGAAATAGCAGTGCCTCTGATCAATGGCCTCAGGAGGCCAGGAACAGTACACAGTGGGTGATGGGGAGAGGAGGGGGTCATTGGCAGGGGTCTGTGGAACTGAACGTAGTATTGACATTTGCCATCAAAAATGGTAAACAGAGAAGATAAATTTAGTGTTTTTTTTTTTTATTATTTGTTTTGTTTTTTAGAATTTATCTTAATCTCTACAGCCAGTCTTGGCATCCTTTGGGAAGCAGTTCAGACTTTTAGTTGTCTGAAGTCCATCAATATAGGGTATTAATATCATATTTGATATCAAAATATATATTAATATATTGATATATATATTGGTATATACCCCATATACCAATATATATCTGTATATTGATATATATTATATATATTGGTATATAGGGTAGATGTATTAGGCAGGTGTGTTAAGGAAGCAGTAAAAGGCAGCCCTGTGACGCACAGGCTGTGACTGGTTCCTTGCTGCTGGAATAGTGGCAGGAGTACAACCGAGACCCATCTTAACTCAGAGCTTTTCGAAGAGGGAGGCAGTGTTTGCGAGGAGTTTGTTCAGACTGGCAGGAGGCCAGGAACTAGCCACAGCTCCTCCTTTGACTTCTTGAGTTGGAGAACAAGGTATGTTGTGTCCCAGGTATGAAATGGAGAATTGAATCAGTATTTTTCCAGAATTCAGTGAGAGCACTTCTTCATGCATGTCCTGCTGAGCCTTGAAACACAATTTCAGTCTTTAACTCAATTCTGAGAGCCTCTTCCCCTGTTAAGGAGCAGTACATATGGTATGATTGAAGAATATCCTTTTTTTTCTCTTTTTAATCAACACCTTTGCTGACGTGATATTTAGCTTCTTGTCTAGGGAATGTAGCTGACCGTTGACCTCACATAGGATAACTTAAAAATGTATTTGCAATTTGTGTACTCATCACTTATGGAAGGAGCAAGTATTGCTCTTCACAACTTATTCATAGACATTGAGAAATTATTTTGTTTCTTCTTGCATAACTTTTTCCACCTTAAAATTAGAAAAAAAATATAGCTTGTCCAAATCAGACCATTAAATATCACAGCACTCACTTTGATTACTTAAGAGAATAATTATAACTTGAATTGATACCAAAGTAAAAATAGTGCATGGAATGGAAGGTGGTTTTGAATATCACACCTGAAGTGTGAAGATCTGTTTATAGTGTTTTAACCACACCTTGTTAAATGCTGAAATAACGAGCACTAAGCCACTCATTTCATTCTTAAAAATACTGCTGCAAAGTAATAGCTTAAAATACACTTGTTTGCCACTGCTAAGTGGTTCTGTTGGTTAAAGCCTGATGATACAATTCCTGGAAATACCACAATTCACTGTCAAGTAAAACATTTGCTCTTTTGAGAATCTCTGAAGTGAGGGGTGATTAAGGTGAGGCTATGATGTCTTCTCAGATGCAGGCCAGGATCAGAACAGCTCACAGAAATACCTGAGGTTAAGCAAAATAAACTTACTTTGTGTAACTGCTGTGGATGTCTTGTTCTGCTGCTTGCCTGTACAAATGAAGCCACTGCTCCTCGTTAGAGAGAAGCAGAATGCATGATTTCCCTGCTGCAAGTCTGTTACAAGTCTGTCTCTAGGAAAAAGTAGATAAATATGATGAAACTCATTTAACCTGTTTTTCATCAGTATCAAAGCACAAATTTTCAATGAAGCCACTTAAGAGACTTGGTACTTAATTGTCATTAATATATACATTGCTGTTTGCACCTCTGGGAACAGTAAAAATTTATGAGAAGGTGGCTGCTGCTCAGTTATCCCAGGTTTTACTGTGATTGAGATGTTTGCTCCTGCAGAAAGAGCCTTGATTTAGTTCTCAAACTGGAGAATACACTGAAGATTGCTGATTTTCCTTCCTACTGCGTTTGGTATTCATATTAGAATGGTTGGGGTTGGAAGGGACCTTAAAGATCATCCAGTTCCACCCCTATGCCATGGGCAGGGACACCTCCCACCAGACCAGGTTTCTCAAAGCCCCATCCAGCCTGGCCTTGAACACCACTAAGGATGGGTTATCCACAGCTTCTCTGGGCAGCCCGTGCCTCTGTAGTGTGACCCATGTAACAGGCTAGACAGCATGATTTTTGCAGAAATTCTCTCCTTGTGGATGGAAGGAAAATATTCAGACATTACGGAATCTCAAAAAAAAAATCTAGCCTGTTTTTTTTTTTTTTATTTTTAATCAGTGTGGGTTGCATTATTATAATAGTATCACTAAGAAACTTTTTTCAGTAGTATTTATGTTGGTTCCAGAAAACACAGCATCACCACTTTAGAGCCAAACATTAAACATACAATATAAAATATATTTTTTTCAATCTCCCAAGAAAAACATCTGTCCTTATAGACCTGTTTAGTAATGTGTACTTCAGTAAATTTTTCGTTCTGCCTGGCTTAATTTCCATTTAAGTTCAGAGCTGAAAAGAATATCAGCAGTCTTGACCTTGTTTTTGTTTGTATTAAAAAAAGACAGCAAGCAAAAACTTCTTTATTTGTTTATTACTTATCCAAGGCAATTGGAAAGTTCTTTCACTTCAGGCTTCTAGCTCTTCAGGATCCCTGCTGGGCTTCATGTTCTCTAGTATTTTGATGTATATTCCATGTTGCTTAGTGGCGAGATAAAATCCAGTCAGAACCTGGATCAGCACACCAAAACTCATCTTCCTAAAGATAGGCTGAGAAACAGTGAGCCAGAAGCGTAGTAAGTTCTCTTTCCCTGGCAAGGGAGATGAAGCATACCTAAGGAACAAAAGGAGTGGTAGAAACTCAGCATGAGGAACATTTCTCAGCTGCCCAGCCAAGCACCACTGGGTGATCTCCACCCCTCAGCAGGGCGGCAACTGCAACTTAAGAAACCCAGGCACATGGCTTGGCGGTTCCATGCTAAACTCAAGTGCTTTACATTGGATCAGTTTTGTACATCTTGACAGCACAGCTCTTACGTTTGTCCCTGTAATTAGCTGATTAATGTAAATTCCCTTCCATGTAGGAAAACCATGCAAAAGGATAGATGTGCAAAGACTGGAAATCCACAGAACGTAAACTGAGAACTGAGGATGTGACAGACAAAATAAATTTTTCACTCACTGCAGGTTAAGAAGACATACCTGGCTGCAAGGCTTGCATTTACAGGGAGAGCCATGATAATAGGATAGAGACCACCCACAACAGCCCCTACTAATCCTCCTCTGACCACAGTGCAGACTTCACAGTTCAGCTCACCTGCAAGACAGACAGAACAGTTCACTGTCAACATACAGCACATGGGGTCCCTCCTACGGGATGCCATCCTTCCTGAACTGAGCCTGCAGGGGCTGCCCACAGGCTGCAGCTCTTTAGGAACTGCTCCCACACGGCTCCGTACCTCAGGGTCCATCCCCCAGGAGCAAACTGCTCCAGCACGGGTCCCCCATGAGCGGCAGCTCCCCCTAGGCCTCCTGCTCCTGTGTGGGCTCCTCTCCATGGGCTGCAGCTCCAGCCTGGGGCCTGCTCCTGCAGGGGCTCTCCATGGGCCGCAGCCTCCTCCAGGCCACATCCACCTGCTCCACCGGGGGCTCCTCCACCCATGGGGGGGCTGCAGCGTGGAGATCTGCTCCATGTGGGACCCATGGGCTGCAGGGGGACAGCCTGCTCCACCAGGGGCCTCTCCACAGGCCTCAGGGAACTTGTGCTGCGTGCCTGTAGCACCTCCTGCCCTCCTGCTGCACTGACCCACTCACAGCTTGAGGAAGTCACTGCTACCCAACGTATTTTTCAAACCACTCTTTAGCAGCCAGTATTTTCAAGAAAGCAAAGGCCTTTTTAAAACAAATAATGAAGTTTTACCTGCAAATAAAGGTTCGCGCACAAAGACTTCATATACTGCTACTGTTGAGAGAAATGGAATAACAGCCATTGGCAAAGCAGACGCTATGGCAGCTTTTCTGACATTTAGGATCTTCCTGAAGTAATTATTTGCTGTTAAGCCACATAAGCTTGAATTTCCTGCAAGGAAGTATGATCCATGACTGCAAATGTTCCTGGAAAAAAAAAAAAAAAAGAAAAAAAAAAAAGGAAAACAAGTGTAAAAAAACAAGTTACAGTTATGTGCTACAATTCATTTCTGAGTACTCTGCAGTAAGAAGGGATGTAAATCTCTTGCAATATGAAATTAGTCATTACTTTCAGCAGCAACCAGCACAACGTCCTTTGCTCTATGCCTGAGCTTACACATGGGTCCTGAATGAAGTGTCAGAAACACTGAGAAGCCTTTTCTACATTTTTTTTTTAATTACAAGTAATGGAAGTTCTAACACATTTGCTCTCCTAGTCAGTGAGTTTCTGAGGAGAATGGTTTCTGAGAAAAAATCCCAGCTAGCTCCTGAGATCAGCCTCATTTCTAGCCTGAGTAACTGGAAGTACAGATTTAGTTTTCAAGAGTTTACAGTATAGACTGGGGGGGACAATGATGGCAACAGAGATGTTCACACACGGTAAAATCTATAACACGGTGAACACAGACTAGAATGAAGTCTGGTCAGAGACAGGCAGCAATTAGCCTGACAAGCAGTTCCCACTGGAGTGCATTCCATCACAGCAACAGAAGAGAGGGAACGGAAACGTGCACCAGTTTGATGAGCAGTCCATGGCTTATTTCACTGGACTTGCAGAAGGAAGTTGTGAGTTCTTATCTGTATCATTATACCTGGCAGTCAGTTGATTAATGGCAACAATGCTTCACTTCAGGTTTCCACAAATGTGAATGTGGCACAAATGTGGAAAGCAATTAATTGGAAGGCACTTTGGCTTTGAGGCTATGCCAGTGTTATTACGATAAGGGTGTTTTAAAACTTGTCATACATTGAATTTACCACTAAAGATCTAAAGAAAATCAAATATTTAACTGGTCAAATTTTGCGCTAGGCCAAACGTCTTATTCATTTGCAAAATTACCAAATGTGACCATCCCTAAAGCATTTAGCAATTAAAATACGTGATTTTTAAAATCCACCTATTGAAAACTCTTCCCCATTTTAATGCTTAGAGCAACATTAAACATTGACGAACCTTACCAAAGACCTCACACATTTAAGTACTGATTTTGCAAAACCTTAATGTTACCAGCATCTGACATCAATAATGGCAATTATTTCTCCTTCTGAATGGGAAAATACTTTCATTCATAGTACACATTATGTTTTCAAGCAGGAAAAAAATGCTACTAACTATTCAACTATGATGTTATGCGTATGCTTATTCAGCAGAAGCACCTAGCTCTTGCCTTTAGGAGTCATAGTGTTTGCTTGCTTTACGAAATGGGCCTGTTCGCTTGTCAAATCACCATTCCCACAGTATCTGGTGTCATTCACAGAATATCCCCCCCGTTTCTGAAAACCAGCTATTTTATTCTATATTTACAGCCAAAGTGAAATGTACGTGTGCATATGCATATGTGCAGAGGACAGATTAAAATCTAGCTTGGTACTTAAGAAACCAAAGTCGAGTACATTAATGTACCCAGGATGAGCTGAATCTCATCAAGTTTACTGATACATGGAACGGCTGTACTCCACAGAAGAAAAGGAAGGATGGCAGGGTTGGTTGGTTGTAGAAATACTAGCTCCTTCACATCAAAACCACAAGCTTTTGGGACATTCTGCCATTGTTTTATGACAGCTATTTCTCCCCAAGGCCAAATAACCTCTAGGTACCACAGTTTCTATCAAGACGTTACCATGTTATCCCTGAGATATTTGCTTCCCCCTTAGATCCCAGGCCTTCTGGGGAAGGAGAAGTGTTGTAGGTTGCATGCAAGCACAGCAGATCCTACACAAAGCTATACCACCAGTAACGTTAAGGATAAAGGCTTGGCGTTATCCTTTCTCACCTGTGTGGGGAGGCCCTGTGTTATTAGCTGTAGTTTGCTTAAACAGCAATTTCATCCTATTAAAAAAAAAAAAAAAGCTTCCCATTACTCTAAATTATTCGTACACAATTTATGCAAGATACACACGTGGAAACCAGCTCAGAACTAGTAAGGTTTTGCACTGAAATACTATGCCACAAAGCACAAAAAATCTGTGAGGCCCAGAAGACACTTATTTTTGAGCCATGCAGAACCCCTGCTGACGAGCCCGGTGTACAGCTCTGGTCTACTTTTACCCCACCACCTGGCTGCTTCATTCTCACCTGGGGGAGTCGTCCAGAAAGAAATGCAGAAACTAGCCAGCTTGATGCTCACTCGGTTCTGGCCCCAGGCCAGCTCTGCTGGATGCAGGACGATTCCTGCAGAACCACGAGGACATCTGCCTTATGCTTTTCAACATTTGTTTCTTAGACAATTTGTTAGCTCTAGCACAGGGCTGTATGAAGGCTCAGAGCTAGTCAGGGCTAATAAGCCATCCTGGAATCCTAAGCACTGGGGAGTTCATGCCAGAAAGCAGCTGAGCAGGACCACCAAGAACAGTGAGCTAAACATATTA
Organism: Netta rufina; assembly: GCF_964035555.1. Taxonomy (NCBI): domain Eukaryota; kingdom Metazoa; phylum Chordata; class Aves; order Anseriformes; family Anatidae; genus Netta; species Netta rufina. The sequence goes on from NC_140123.1 coordinate 6,299,694, forward strand.
AAAAAAAATACACAAACCAAGTTTTCTGTTCTGGACAAAAATTAGCACCTTTGCAATTGAGTATTTTGGTAGGTGCAAGGAAGATTTGCAATATAAAAGCAAAGAAAAAAGCCTCCAAAAGACTTTAAATGTTTGCTGCAGTTCATTTATTTTACTGACACTTACTGGTCTGCTTTAGGAAGCTCACTTAGCAACTTCTGTATGATTTCCATCCGCTTTATTCTTTCCAAATATAGTCTCTGCACTGGAGAATCTAGTTCAAAAAATTCTCTTCCTGTCATCTTGAAGTCCTGGATCATAGGGAACAAGCAAAGAAATGTAATCAGTTACACCCCCCCAGTACGTACCAAATGAACATTTAGATTCTCTTTCAGTACGCAATCACTATTTCATTTCTTATTTTTCACAGCAGAGTTTTCAGATGTAGAGGGCACGATCCAGCTGCAGAAGGCTGACATTTCTGACTACATGAACCTTACCAAACTGCTTTCTTTAGCAGGTGCATGCTACAGTTGGGGTTTAACAAGTGCTCTAAGCGAATTTAAGTACCAAAACGGGCTGCTTCACCCTCCTGACACTCCTGCCTGAGCACCACCAACCCTGGGGCCATACATACACCACTTGCTAAACTCCCACAGGAGGAGATCTGCTCAATGATGGAGGTGTTAGCGCTTTTCTTCCAGCCTGATCACCTTTGATACAGCAATTCCTTTTGCCAGTGGCACAAGGAACGGCACCAACAGCACCACTGCTTTGGGCAGCTTTAAGTTGACTTCACTGTCAAAACGAAAATAGTAATAATAATAAAAAAAAAAAACACATGCTTTGTAAAGAATTAATTGCATCACGAGGCTGTATACTCTGGTTTTACAGTCCACAACTAATAGCTTTTAGCACTGGTACTGCTAGCTGTATCGAGACAGAAAGCTTCCAAGTTTTTGATCAGGCGGAGCACTTAGCGGCTAAAACGCCTTTTCTAGATATCCTACCACAGAGGGGAGCTTCCCAAACTTAAATCCGCTTCCCAAACTTGCCCTAATCCCTTCCCTGACCGGGGAGCCGCTCCCCGCAGCCCACTGCAGGCCCGTGCCCGGTTTCACCTCAGGACACACAGGGGGGAGGCAGCGACGGCGGCGCTGGGCCTCGCCCCCCGCCGACCCTCCTGAGGTAAAAAGCCTTAAAAACGGTGAAATACCGAAGCAGCTCTTTCCGGGAGGCGGCTCCTTGCACTTTCCCGTCCCAGCTCCCTCCACAAACCCCCCAAAAAACCCCACACCGCGCTCTGAGGCGTCCCGGGGCCGCGGCCCGCCCGCCCCCCTCTCACCGAGCCCCTCCGCCTCACGGCCCCGGCCGCCTCCAATATGGCCGCCGCCACGCCCGGCTCCGTACAACATGGCTGCTCCCAGCCGCCGTACAACATGGCTCCTCCCACCCCTCGCTGCACGGCTCCTCCCATCTCCAGCCTTCCCCCTTGTGGGCGCCGCCATCTTGCTTCAGAGGTTTCAGAGAACGCCTCTGATTGGGCGCCCCGCCCGGGCGGCGCAGCACGGCGGCTTCCCATTGGCTGCGAGGGCGACGGGCGAGGGCCGGCTGCCCGTTGCTAGGGGCGGCGGATGGCGGCGGATGGCGGCGGCGGCTCCTCCATGGAGACGGGGCTGAGCGGGGAGCCTGCAGCCGGCGGCCCAGACGCGGGGACTCCCCCTAGCGGAGCGAGGAGCCCTCTATGGGGGGAGGCCCAGCCCTCGGGGTAACCCGCTGACCCTCTCCCCTCACGCCCCGCGGCCCCATTCTCCTCAGGGCCCGCGCTCCCGTTCCCCTCAGGCCCTGGGCCCCGTTCCCCTCAGGGCTCCCGGCCTCATTCCCCTCAGACCCGTCCCCCCTCTCCGGCCCGACCCCTGCCTTTGCCCTTTCCCCCTTCTCGCCTTGTCGCCCCCTTTTCCTCCTTTGTGTCTGTCTGTAACCCCGGCTGCATCCTCCCTCCTCCCCAGCTCTGTCCTCATCCTGAGGAAAATGGTCCTTTTCCTTAAATCTAGCCCAGCTCCCCCGGTTCTGCATCCCACCCTGGTTCTGCATCCCACCCCAATTCTCCTCAGGGCAAGCCAGCCCCCTCTGCGCTGTCCCGCTCCAAAAAGCACCAGGGAGTCCCCTTTTGGGGCTGGAGAAGAAAAGGGGGGGGGGAGGGAAGCTGAGACAGATCTCAGTTGTGAACATTATAGAGCAAAACACAGCCCCCCCCCTTCACCAATTCAGTTCCAGTCTCCTAAAGAAGCTGATGCAAAGCAAAGCCCTGTCATGTGCATCACAGCTCCTCGTGCAGGGAAGGGAAGCATTTGGAGCTTGTCCACCTTTTTCATAGTATTTTTTTTTTTTCCTAATGAGCTAGATGAGGAAAATCTATCCCTTTTCTGTTTCTCTCTTTTTGTTTTTCAGAAAAAGGGGGAGAGAGAGAGCTCATGTTGAAGCCAACCAGCTGCACTTCTGAGTGGGAAACTCTGGACTGATCTCATGGCTTGCTTTTTGTTTCAGTAATCCTTCATTATCTCTGAAAATGAACCATTTGTGAAGCTCTTCTCCTAACTCTCCTTATCCCTCTCTGACGAGGTGGCTGCTTTGCAAGGGAAGAAATGGCATGAAGTAAATGACTCCACTAGAAAGCAATCTGCTTTGCCAAAGTGCCCAGTGAGCAGCACTGTCACTTTAATAATTCCAGGTCAAGGGATTGCTTTCCTCCTTTTCAATCCTCTCTTTTAATACATGGGAGGATCAGAGGGACATTAAAGACCGTAAGGCTGGGTGGCTTGCAGATAATAAAAATGAAAGTGACTGGCCAGTGATTTCTGGTGGGTGAGAGGGTGATATTTGAAGGCTGTTGTCTGGTGAGGAAAAAGGGACCTTTTCAGTCTGCTGTGTAATCAATGCATAGCTAGCAAAATTCATTCAAGAAGTGAACGAAGTTTAAAGAGTCACTTTGGATTGGTTTTTTTTTTTTTTTTTTTTTTTGGTCTTCCTCCTTCTTTGGATTATTTGGGAGTTTTTTGTCCTCCAAATAACGTGGTTTTGAGCATGTACAGGTGGAGTACTGAGACAGCTGCCTAGAGATGGACTGTGCCTTAATTATATTACATAAAATCTTTTAATTTTCAAACTTTGCTGCCAGAAGAGGAGTTGTAATAGGGTTTTGTATTGCCAAGGAGCATTTTCTCTTGTATTTTTATAGATTCAAATATATTTCAAAGAAATTGAAAGCATCTCTTAAATCAAAAAGCTTCTTTTTTTCCCCCTTTTTTTCTTATTTATGGGAAGCATCGGAAATCCAATACAAGAAAACATCAAGTCCTGATGGAAATGAAGATTGAAGCTGCATTTCCTAACTGAACTGTAGAAGTGTTTTGCAATAGATAGCCAGATACTGACCTCGCAGTGCTCCAGTAGTCCATCGTTAATACCTAAATAAGTGCTTGCAACCAGGAGTAGGAAGAAGAATGCCAGTCAAGAAGAAAGGTGGGCAATGAAGCTTCATATCTCATTTTGCATCTCCATGTTGTTAGATTGTTGATTTCTAGTGCTTCTAATGTGAAATTAAAAATGTTCTAATGGGGGATTGAAATTATTTTTGTTCTATGCTGAAAATGGGAAAAAAATCGTTGCACTCACAGTAGTAATTGTTAAAAGTATTTTTATGGCATGTTTTAAGATCTGTCTTTATCAAATTTGGCCTTAAATATTTATTTTGTAAGGATCAGCCATCAGAGATCTTGAACAGACACCAAGAGCTTGGCATTTAATGCTGTGAGAAGCCTGTCTTACAAACACTAATGAATTTTAAAATCGTGGCTTTGGGCTATTTTTTATTCTTTACCTGTTTCGTGGATAAATATCAGCCAGCAGTAGCGGCATAAACAAATAGCAAAGTTTCAAGGGTAATTTTAAATAAAAGTTCCAAGAGTTGTGTTTTGAAGGTGATTTGAACGTGTTTTTTAAAATGCACTTTAATTAAGTTTGATTTCCGTGCCGTAATACTGTATGAAAGTAGTACCTTTATGAGTGGAATCTGGCAGCATTTAAGAAAAGATGACCAGCCTCACGTTCTGCCCCTTCTGCCATAAAGTTTGTGATTACAGCAAGTATAGAAGCAGCTTTGGAAAATGTGGTTGCCAGCATTCAGGCAAGAATTGGGAAATATTGGGGAAAATTCTTACCCTGAAAACACTTGTAGACCTTGGGTTATTTCTGGTAAACATGGCACGTATTTAAAGTTTCAAAAAATGCTAATAGAATAAATGGTAAGCAAACCTTGTCTATTCAGCTCATCTCTCCAGATGTCCTAGGATTTGACACATCCCTGGGTCTGATACCAAAACATGGGGGAAGGAACAAAAAGTGAATGTTTGACCACACAAATGGGGATACAGTCAGTGTGACTTTTCATTCTTTTCCTGGTAGGCAATATCCCTTTGGTGTTGGTTATGAGTTACCATTTACTGTGCAAATACTAATAATAAACCACACAGATTGCTAGGAGTGCTTTAATACCAAAAACAACGAATGGGATTTGGTGATTGTATTTTGGCAGATGACAAAGTAGAGACAACATTTCAAACCTGAAATGTTTTAATGAATCGGAAGGAAAATTAAGGCAGTCTTTTTATAACTGTTAACTCTGAATTAGGTGATTGACACTAAGGGTGTCGCTGTGCGGGATGTTTGGCTGTGGTTCAGGTTCAGAGTACCTGCAGGATTTGGGGGGGTTAAATCTTACGGGGTCCTTTGTGCAGAAAGTTAGATGGGCAATCACAGCGGTCCCTTCTGGCCTTAAAAATCGGTGGAGTTCCTGTTTGTTTCCAGACAGTCTAGTTCTGTCTTAATGTATGTCAGGGCTTTAATTTCTCCTTCTATTTTGCCAAATTTTAAATATAACCTCAAGAGACCCAAATATCCTCCTTGAAATACTTTAAATTATCCCATCAGTCAGTGTGCTGAAGTTGCCAGTGTGAATGTATTTGGGTATTAAGAAGATACTGCTAAAAATGTATTTAAGCACATGAATTGCAGGCTTAAAAATGTTAGCGAATCAGCAACTTTATTATTATTTTGGATGGCTTAATTTGTCTACTCCATGCAATAGACTCCAATTTTCTGAATGTAATTAAAAGCTTGCTGACAACTTGAAACACACTATCAGTTTAAAAAAATAATAATCTGCTTTTGTTGTAAGTAATCCATTATATTCCAGTGACCAGCGGAGATTGATGTTTTTTTTTTTTTTTTTTTCTTTCCCTGTAGGTTTTGTCTTTTTTTTTCTTCCTGTTTGTTTGCTTTATGTTTGTGGCAGCACTTTGTCTCTAACTAGGGAATGATTCTGCTGATGATTTGTTTTCCCTTTCTGGTCTTATGTACTTGGGAGTTTGGGAGCTCATGTCTTCTGTCCTCCCCACCCGTGCCATCTGTGGAAATCTTGGTGGGGTGCTTGCTTCTGGGCTGTACAAAATGGTGCGTTTCAATGGCATCTATAAAAACGGGATTATCCCTCTCCATTTCAGCTCTTCTGTACATGTTGCTCTTTTGGATTTGATCAAAATATTCTCCTAACTCGGTACTGAGACTATTATTCTTTAAATATCCCAGTATTTATCCCTGGAAGGTGTTACCAAACTCTGCATTCCTTGGCACTGACGAGTGGTGGGTCCTGCTAAAGAACAGTGAATGTGTTTTGAGGATTCAGTTTTGAAAGAGCTCTCACATCCAGCACTGGTCTACAGATTACACGTGGCTTTGGACATAATTTGCACTCCTCCTTAATGCTTAATTCAGTGTCTGCCATCTTGCTTTTAAAAGTCTAGGCCTTCTTAGACAGGAAAAATAGTTCAATAGAAAAAAAAAAAAAGGGAGTACCAGTTCTTTATGGATGTGGAGAAAAAGGTGTGCTACTGGTTCTGATCGTGTTTGTGTCGGTATGCCAGGCCTTTGGCTGTTGTGTTACGGTGACATGATTTTCTTTTCTCAGTTTTTTGGGGAAGGAAATAAGGCTCCACATTCCCAAGAATATAGACAGAGTTGGCACACTTGCTGTCAGTCTCAAGAGAGGAAAAAAACAAGGCTGGAAATGGAGAGGGAGGTACCCTGCAGGTGCTGAATGGACTCCGTTTAGATAAGGGATGAGACACTGTGTGGGTACTTTTGCTGCTGTTACATGTTGAAACAAACAGCTGTTCTCTTTGGCTTTTGGTTGCTCACCTTTCACTTGTTGTAAGTACACTAAATTTTATATCAAACTAGGCATTTGAGTTTATCTACAGCATTACTTGTTGGACAGTGCCATTTGGAGACAATATGGGATGCACAAATTTGAGAATTAAATAAATTCATTATTTTCTCTTAATTTATGCTTTACTTTCACAATTCAACTAGGGTGCGTTTGAGTACAACTATTCTGAAGAAATTTATTGGACTTCTTGAGGAATCTTCACTTTAAAATGAAGTTGTACTACCATACAGAAGAATCTTAGTAAGCAAAGTCAGCTTTTTGAGTATTTTTACATTTCTTTTCTCCTTTCCTCCCAGAGATAGCCCGGTTGATTTCTGTTAACAGTAAGAGACTATATTTAGATTTGTAAGTGCATTTATTTTGGATTCATGCACAAAATATTGAAGAGCATGAAATGTTGCTGCAACTCATTCATGTCTTTCACAGTGACAGAAGAATGAATTAGATCCACGTTCCTCTGTGCTAGAGACCAGATCCCAGATTTGAGCCCTGCTTGCGATCCACACAGCTGTGGCAGGAGCCCCCACACCTGGATGCCTGGCTGCACGAGTGCTAACCCTGCCAACACCTTTACACTTCTGGCTGTGTCTAGGTGGTACGAGATGCTTAAATAGTGAGGTTTATACTGCCCTCACCCCATTTTTCATCTCTGAGACTGAAAGGAACCGTATCATGAGCCAGATCCACCCTGTGGGCTGCCATTAATATCTTGACTCCCTCTGCATTGTAGTCACTTCATGAAGGTGTGCTGGTTCTGTTTTACATAAGGATATATATATATATTTTTTATCATACCTCTTATATAAAGAAACACTTTCATGGACATATTTTATTAAACCAATCAACAAGAAGAATTAAAAAGCATTGATCTGATCCCACATGGACTATGCCATGTAGGAGAATGTGACAGCTACACTCGAGGAAATGCTAAATTACGCAGTGGTAATACAAATTTTATGTGGCTGGTTTGTTGAAAGGAAGGCATCTAAAACAATTGGGCAGGAATTCTAAAAGCAAAGTTTGTAGAGAGCCAGACTAAGTTAGCTCCTGTTAATGCACTGGAGTTCTTTGTGCCCTGAACTTCTTTTTAAATCACAACATTTAAATTTAGGGCTGTAACTTTTGGTGCTCAGAAATGTTGGTGAATGTAGTTGCAGGCTCCTGACAGCCTACTAAGCAGGAAATCCAGTAGGTATTGAAGTAGATTTGTGTTTACCTTTTCGTCCTTATAAGTAGTACAAGCTTTTTGTCATTTCAGTTGCTGAATAAATGTTCTCAAATAAGTACTCGGCTAAAAGGCCACGTTTTTCACTCCAAGTTCTGTCAAACTACCTCACAGTTTTTACAGAGAATCGACAGGGAGCAGTGCAAAGTTGTAAGCTAGGTTTACAGACTACGAAAAGCACAATTTTTGTTTCCCAAGAATCGAACAAGTGGCAGAAAATCACTGTCTAAACTTTCCCAACTTCCACCACAGAGCTATGACTGAAGGATGTAGCTGCTTCCCTGGCAGTAATCTTTTTCCAGCCATAGGGTGTTCCCTCTGTGAGAAGCAGCGAGACATTTTGCACACAAAAGGACTGTAGGAGCAGACCTAATATAGATCAAGTCTTTGTTAAATAAAAGCAGGCTGCAAAGTTAAGATGCCTCTGGATTGGAAGTGGTGAATTTTATGGTCTTTTTTTTGAATTCTACCATCATTCTGCTGTTTGTCAGATATATTACACAGATCCATCCCATTTTAGTTGCCTCACATACACAGGATGCCCACCTTGTTATCCCAGGGGGCTGCTTTGGTCAGCAGAGAGACTTTTAACTCCAGAGAGGGCATTTTGACCCACCTGATGTCTAAATTGTCTTCTTGGCACTTGTCCTCCTGTCTCCCCATTGGCAGCAGAAGGCATGCAGGGTAGCCACGCTCACTGGGCTCAGGTGAGTGATATCTCAGCCTCTCCTTTAATGTGTAGAGGGAAAAAAACATCTTGCCTGAGATCTTTATGAGAGCTGACGTGTGTTCCCTGAGTGCTATAAATTAACCCTATTTGTTATTTTTGTTAGTAAAAAGTGTTACAAATTGTTGTACTGTTAGTCACTAGAACTGGAAACAGCCATGCTGTGATAGAGACAAGAGGCAGCTGTGCATCCTCTCCTCCCATTCCTGTTAAACACATATTGCACTCAGTGGAGGCAATGGAATCTTGCCTGATAAGCATTTTTTTTTTCCCTTCTCAGCCTCCCTTCCTTCCTTCTGAATTTGTTCCAGATGGCCAAGTTAGATGTCAGAGGGTGACCACGGAGAAAAAGCTGAATTTGTAACTGGTAGCCCACTGTGCTAAAAGGTGATTTTGCAGCCCCTGCTTCAGCATTTTGCTGAAAATTGCTGAAATTCTCATTTTGAGAATTACTGCTTTACTCAGTTTTGCTTATTTTGATCAGTTCCTATCAGGTTCTTGCTTCTTACAAGTATTTAAGGTCTATTTCACTATGGTATCTTGTATTTACCAAGGATTTAGTGCCAAACAGTATCCTTATAAAAATAAAGATCACGTTTTCTCTTGCTGTTTTCATCCTGGAAATAGCCAGTGGGGCTCCTTTGGCCTGGTGGGTGGTGACAGTAGTAACAAACACACAAAATACGTGAACAAACCATTTGCTTTTTAATGGCTGCTTTTCGGAGGACCTTTTGGTGGCATCAAACTTTCTTCGCCAAGATGATTTAGTGTAAGTGTCCTTAACTCTGTCTTCACTTTGGGGAAGAAGAGGTAAATGCTTCCTTCAAACCACATTTGTCAGAAAGGTGAGTGAAGGTGAGTCATTCTCTCCTTCCTTCTAGGAAAGAGAGAATCTGGGCAGTTTAGGGTTCTACAAACAAACATTTTGTGCTTCACACTCCTTTCTCTCCTAGCTGTATGGCATATGTCGCTACCCTGCAGAGGAGTAATTCGTCACCTTCCAGTTCACTCCTAGGTGTTGTGCTCTCCAGCAACACCATCTTGGGGACGAATGCCTGCTGAGCTGTGCTTTTACTAAAACAAAGCCACCGCAAATAAACCTCAAACCAAACTTTGCAGGTCTATAGATTCAATTGTTTAACATACAAAACGTAGAATTCTTTTTGTTTGTTTGTTTGTTTTTTGTTTATCAACTGAGAGACTCCAGCCTAATACAAAGGACCTTAAATGAAAAAATCCAAAGTGGCTCTGGGAAAATGTAACATCATAATGCATGTTTTGGTAACAAATAAAGAAGACTTGATCTCATACCATTTCTTATTTTTATTTATTTATTTATTGCATCTCCAGAAAGATGTCAGTGGTACGGGATTAGATCTGAATTTTTGTAATTCCACATTGTTTTCTTTCATGCGAAACAATGCTCGTTTTATATGAGTTTGGAAGTTATTTATTCCAGAACAGATGCCTTTTTGTTAGCCGCCTGCCACGTTCCAATTTTCACATTTATGTTATTTTTGAATTTGAATCTTCTTTTAAAGAAAAGACACACAGCATCTCTAATAAGTGTATAACTCCTGTTTTTTACTTTTACAACTATCCATCAAGTTCCACTAGCCTTGTGTATGGCATGCAGCTAGAATTGTACAGCTAGATTTTTGTGCATGATGCAGCTGCTCTTCAAAGCAGGGCTCTTTCATATTTTTGTGACTGCTAAGCTCTGTCAAGTTGCCTTTATTCTGCTGCGTAAACAAGAGGTTTTCATTTGGTGCTACATCATTTTGGGGGCGAGTGGCTTCATTTTCATTCTGTCTTCCTATTTGCATTGCAGATTTTTACACCTAGATTTTAACGTTGTGACACTTGAAAGGCAGAAACAAGAAGTTCAGGTGAAGCTAATTACACTTGCAGGCTTTCTCTCATTCTAGAAGGGGCTTCAGGGATCCAGAATCAGCTTGTGTATCTGAGACACAATCCGTGAAGCCAGGACAAGAAATGTGAGAAAAGATCACTAACAGTCCCCTCTTTACCTTCAACGTGGCTGGGAAAAAATGAGCTCTCTAGGAAAAAGGATTGGCCCCTGTGGGATTAATAGCTGATACCAGCAGTTGCTAAACCCTTCTGTGATCCCTGAAAAAAAGTGATCTAGTGGGAAGAAAGCAGATCCCACAATGAGCCGCTGGTAAGGGACAAGGGGATCTTTTTCTTTATTACAGTAAAGTAATACATAAGACAGATTATACACTATTAAGGTTTTTGTTTTGTTATTTGTTTGGTTTTGAGAGTTAATAGTATTTACAGGAAGAGGTGAGTAGAGGAAGGATACATGTGGGATTGCAGGGGTCTGATATCCCCACCATCCCGTCTGGGCTGGGGGGCACCAGGAACGCGGCTTTGGTTGCAGGATGCTTTCTGCTAAGTGCTGGAGAAAAGTTTCCTCTGGTTTTATGCTGTGCCAGACACTAACTGGTCTTTATATAGTTATCCTGTTCCTCGGGTAAGTACATTTAGTTAAGTTTTAAGGAATATATTTAAAACTCAAAAAAAAAAAAGCAAGGTAAAGGTAGCGTTTTAACAGAACAGATGTACGGTTACGTGCTGTAAAACCAAGCGTGAAGACACTCAGACAACAAACTGACATTGCAGCTAATTATCATGGAAAATGGAATTTTTTCATAAAGACCCAGTTTTCTTTATAGTAAATTGGACAAAAAGTCTGAGTCCTAGCAAACATGCCAAAAAAAGGAACCCAAGTGTTCTTTTCTGATCATTGCTTCCCTGGCCATTTGTGTGTGCATGTTGTAAAGCTGACAGTACTTCTGCTCGGCTTCATCCACCAGTCTGCTTTGTGGCATTCACAGGTCCTCATCCAGGCTTTGGAGACTGTTTTAAGATAAATTTAATTCCGGAAGAGGGAATAAGCTTTGGAAATGTAAACCATGTACAAAAGTCCCAGGGGTTGGAACTGAGCACACAACATTGCTTTGTCCTGTAAAACTTGTGGTTGTACTTGCACAGCAGTTCTTCTCACAGGTTATCTGCCCTGTTTCTGGTTTGCTACCAGCATCAAAGTCTGGAACAGCAGTGCTTCACAGCTGAACTGCTCCTAAATCTCTGTTTTGCAGGAAGGCAGCCCGTGCGGGGAATTCATAAAGGCTGCGGTTGATCCGGGAGGCAACGCTTGCTTTTGCAGTTAACAGAGAGCATGGGGTTTCTTAGTGGGGCGACTCAGTGAAACCTTAACTTTCATTCCTGGAATGAAAAACCTTAAATTTCATTCCTTAAAAGAGTCACTGACTCAAGTTTAATCTCTGTAGGCCCTGTGGCAGCCACCCCTGGCTGCTCAGAGCCTAGAAATAAGCCTGTGGGGTAATCACTTTGACTTAAATGGTTAATCTCTCCATTTCTATCCACTTGGTTTCCCTAGCAGGACAGAAGATGGGCTCACTCATTATACACGTTCCCAGAAGCAGTTATTTTTGACTCTTGTGCTTGCTTGTTGTGTGTGCTCATCACCCCTACATATTATTTGTCACATCCGTAAGGCCTTATGTTTCCTTGGGGTCAAGTAACCCGTATGGGGCCTTTCTCTGAGGGCTTATTAAAGCCATGTGTGAAGGGCCAGAGATGCTGAGAGCTTTCTGGTTTGTACAGGGCCACACATTCCCTGTCTGCTGGTCCTCTGCTGCCCCCCTTTTGAATCTCATTTATGTATATATACATATATACAATATACATTGGCATTTTTTAGTAATTCTCAAGGCTTTCCAAGCATTATAACCTGCAATTTTGTTTCTTTCTCTACTGTCTCAATATACCGTTTCCTATGTTTCTTTCAAAAATTTAACTGGCTTTTCCCTCCAGGTTAGAAATTTCAGATTTTACAGGGCAGTCTCATGAAGGAGTTGTAAAGCTCCGGTCTTCCATACGCAGGAGCACTGCGTGCTAACAGGATTTATCCCTCTGTGTTTGCTGTCTTGTGTGAAGATTAAGAAAGGTAAATGAGTTGTTGGTGGCTTAGGCTTGGATCAGAACCCCCCCCCTTTGATCTACAACAACTCATTTTAAAATTTGGAGTTTTCCAGAGCCCAGGATCAAGTCTAGAGATTCTAAAATAAGAGGGGCAGGGAACAGGGTTTGCTCAGAGCTTTGGCTGTTCCATCAGTGATCATCTAAAGTAAGGTTTGAACCCCAAAGTACAAGTAGTTTTGGAGATCCTTTTCTTTTAAAGTTATCGAAGTTCACTGAAAAAAACTTCCTTGTTGTCTTTCCTGGTGCTCTGATTACATTTCTCACCTCTATTTTGGCTGCTGCTTTTTTCCTCCCCCATTCTTCATGCTTTTTTCCAGCTTTGATGCCCTACATTTTTGCCATTCTGGTTCTCCAAAAGCTGGAAGGAGTCTCTTGAAATAAGATGGCATATTTTTCTTTAAAATTCACCCATGCCAAAGACTTTGCTGATCAGAAACAATTACAATCTCTTTTTGGAAAGGGAAAAGACAACATTTTTCCATACCATTGTACCCCTAAAGTTTTGTAGTTCACCAATTCTGATGCCAGTGAGAGGAAATGTAAGCAAATGTGGTCTTAAATTTGCCAACAAGCTATCTTCTGAGCAAATCTGGTGTTCCCTGAGAGTCAGTGGTCATTTGAAACTACCTTGGTCTGGTGAAGGTTGCCATTAACCAGCTGACCGTGATTTCTTGCATGTGTGAGTCAGAAGTTTCCAGTTGCTGCTAAGTTTGACGTCATATTTGCTTTATTTTTCCATCTCCAGTAAAGCTGCCTTCTTTTGTAGCAGGAGTTTGATGGCTGTAGCAAACCTTCATGGATTGCATCAGAAGCTCTTGGAGGCTTGCAAGTGTTCAACTTAAAGTGTTCTTTACTTAAGTCAGTAGCTGAGTGTTGGGTTTACAGAGAGATATGAATGTACAAGGTACACCAGGCAGCTTGTTCCTCTGTAGTGATGCAGCAGTGGGGTTGTTTACACCAGTATAAAGTGCTTGTAAAATAACGATGCTCTGATTTCACAGCGTTTGTGTGCTTGTCTTTGCTGGGCGGTTGTAAGGGTGTCATCACAGGCACACCAGAAGCATGGAAGCTCCTACCTCAGTTTTGGTGTACAAAACTCCATTAAGAGTTCAGTCATCTAATTTGTCCAAAGTCTGAGCGCTCACCTGTTACACTTTCAGCGAACAATCTGATGCCCAAATTTTTCTTTGTCTTCTTCGGCTTCGTTTTCTCTTTCTTCTTTGTCTTCTTCATCGTCTTCTTCATTGTCTTCGTCTTCTTCATCATCTTTGTCTTCTTCTTCTTTCATCAAATATATAACCATTGGCCCAGCAGAAGTTTCAGCCCTATAGTATGACTGCCTATTTATGGAAGTTTAAAAATCAACATACATGAAAATGTTTTTATAAAGTGTGGAGACTATTAAAGTGTGGATTAATCTCTAGTGATCTCATCCAACTCCAAGGAAAGGATTTTTATTTTCTTTTCTTCCTTTTTTTTTTTTCTTTTCATTTTTATATAAATCAACAGGTTATATTGAATGGAGACTCATTCTGTAAAAGATAAATTGTATATATATATATATTAATGTGGTTACTCTTTAGATTTTTTGAGGGAGGAAACAGCTTACTAAAGAAATCCAATAAGCAAAGTTACTGATCTACAGTTTTCTGCCAGCGTCACATATCTCTCTGATTTGTTGCTGTAATCGCTTATTCCCTATCAGTATCATAAACCTCAAGTATTTGTGAACTGGTTAAAAAAAATATATAGTAATAAATTGAAATATTATTAGCTTGGATTAATTAATACTGTCTTAGACAAGATATCATAGGACCATAAATCCTCTTGTATCCTTAAAGAATTTTTCTTTTTTTTTTTTTTTTTTTTTATTAAGATGTTTTGAGTATGATTTATTTAAACAAAACAGTTATGCAGATACTCTTGAGGATATATATGAGTTTTTGCAGGATTGTATCATCTGAGGGGTTCTTGTCCAAGGGGCCTCTCTAAGGCAATAGGTTCAGCTGTATAAGTCAAGGTCGGTGTAATTAGACTCCACGCAATGCTACACTTAGCTTTGCTTAACGTTTCAGATGAATGTGTTAATTTAAAAATATAATATGTAAAGAAACAGTAAGAAAAAACGGAGCTATGTCCATCAGATTTCATCAGAAAGAGTTAATGTTTATTTTTCAGTGGTCTTTTGTTAGCAAACAAAGGACCTACTTGGGATCAACACAACCGGGAACGGTAAATGCCCGTTGAAAAGGTTTGAGGTCTTGTTTGAATGAATGTGGATTTGGTATAAGCACTGAACCATGGAATAAACACTTCTTAGGTGTATTTATGATACATTTCGACTTATTTTGGCTGCAAAAAATTGCCCGTGTGCTCCAGTGGATATCATCATCGCATACATACAGCGTTCAGATCCTCCATGAAAACCTGGAAGAGAAGAACGTGTAGGTAGTCAGCTTCAGAAACGTTTGTTTATTAATTAAAATGGCAAGGAATATTGTTCTTATTTAACTGTTGTGCTGCAGTGTGGGCAGTCAGCTTTGATTTATGCTTCACAGCTGTCAGCCCAAAAAGGCAGAAAGTACTGTCCATCCTCACCTGCTTCAGGTATAACTGGCAGCTGAAGGTAATCATGATCTTGGAGAGCGTGCTTGGTGTTCTTCAGACACGCTGTGTCTGAAGGCTATAAAGGAAAACTAGGCAGGAAGGTAGTTCCTTGAGCTGGGATTTAGCCAGGATTTAGAGTTAATACTAGAGCTGTGCTCTGTTACTTGTTCAATTTGTAGGGTTTGGGACTGTTTCAGGGTCCACTGGGAATAGGCTTTTTTTCATCTTGATGAACTGCAAAGCAATAATTTTGGTGAAAATAAAAACTCTGTTCAACCTCCCAGAAGGATACTACTTATAAGAACTCTATTCAGCTGCCCAGAAGGATGCTACTTTTTTTTGTCTTATTTTGTAGCTGTTTTTTTTTTTTGTATGTTTTTTAAATCAGAGCTGTACACTTTGGGGAAGGAATAGTGAATGATGGAGGGGATGTCAGCACTGTGCCCCAGGTGACTGAGCCAGCAGGAGTGGAATAACATCTTAAGCTCTTAACTAATGATTTAGTAGCGGGGAGCCAGAACTTGTATATAGACAAAATCAGAGGCATCACAGGGAGGTCAGATGCACTCTTATGAGCTCAGCAAAAAGTATAATGTTACTGGGATATCCAAAGCCAAAGAATCTGAGTTCATGTATAGAGGTAGTTACATATCCCCAGCAACTGGTTGGGAATACAGCAGTGGGTTGGTCTGGTTTGGTGGAACTGATTGTTAAAAAGTATTTTTGCTTTCTGCTTCTTGTAGCTGCTTTGTTTATGAATAACTTTGAGGATGTTGCTTCCTCCACCCCAAAAACTCCAGCCTGGCAAGAGCTGTTCATGGCACAGCACCCTACTGCCTAGGAGAAACCACTTGTGCACAAAGGCTTGCTCGAGCCTTGGGTGAGCTGAGCACCCTCATCTATAACACTCAGTGGAAAAAAAAACACACACAATTTTTGAGGGTGATTCACAGTGGGAGCCTAGCTCCAGTATTCAGAACTGGCCTTTAAATGAGCTGATTTCTCTCTGTGCATTGTAAGTGGGTACTAAGCTTGCTGAGTGCTTCAGGTTAAAGCCGGGCAAAAGATGTTATTCAAACCCTTATGTCCCCCGTGATGTGAGGAGAGTGAAAATAAATTACATCTTCTTAAACATCAACCATTGATTAAATGTTTCTCCTTTCATAATTTAAAGATGTTATCAGCTGAGTGCAAGTTGTGTCTTTTCCCATACTGTGAACTCATTTAATTGTTGCACTGCAGGGCTCACACTGAATAGATCATGTTCAAGGTCCTTGGTTGAACAAAGACAATCAATTTTTATATAGAGAAAAATAAATTTGCTCTCAGATAATTAGAAAAAACAATGATAAAAGCAGTCTGGTTTACCTTTCAAAGCATTTTGTCAGAACTTCATTGCATTTAATCTAGCTAAAGTGTCTGCACCTGTCCTATAATGAAGCTTATACTGAACTCCACTGTAAGAAATTTAGATTGAGCCACTTCTCTCATTATAATTATTAATTTATATATTTTGTTTACTGTTTGGGAATCTTATTGCAACTTGGTGGTAATATAATTACAACAGCATGTGCAGACATCTCGATGTCATAGGTACGTATATGGACATTTCTACTTAGGATGGGAGAAGGAAAGGTTAAGTCTGATTCTCCATTTTCCTGTACATTTATTTATATCAAATGACGATATTTGGATTTCATATGATTTTGTATGTCACTCATGTTCTCAGCAAATGACTATACAAAGACAATAGCAGCAGGAGAAAGAGAGCTCTGTTTTCCTGGCCTCTTCCAGAAGGCTGGATTGCTCCATTTGAGCCAACACATGAATGCAAGTCTGCTATCAAAGTCTCATTTTCAGCAAAGAGGTAGATAGCAATTCTGTGTAGCGAGGGAACAAAAATAAAAGAACCCTCTTGGACACCTGCCTTTCAGATACACATTTGCTATTCAGAGAACAGAGAATTGAATGCTTCAGATGCCAAGCAAAGACTTTCATGTCTTCTCTGAATATATTTTAAGGCCAGTTTTCCTGCACAGATATCCATAATGGTTATTGCCTATAATTTTGTAGCTTCTGCAAATTGTAATTTGGTTCAAAACCCATAGCTTCCAGCTGGTTTTGGATAAATGAAAGCTAAACACTTGTTGTAGATGTTATTCAAAAGATCATTTTCCTTTTGCAGGGTTCTCAGATATGCAGTATTCTTCCTGTTTTGGCGATGGGTCAGTTTCTCCATATTGCCTGAGTTTTAAGGTTCAGGGCATGCACCTTACGAGAGAATGCAACACCATTTGGTGTTAATGTTCCTACATGTGTGAACAAATGCCTTTAGAAATGTGGGGGCAGTCTTTGGGCATTTAAATATGTTCCTGAATCAATAAAAACTGTTTTTGTACTTGTTCATTTTTAGATACTGACCGAGCTCTAGTGCTGCTGGAAGAATATTGTAAAAAACTGAGGAAGCCAGAAGAGCAACAACTGAAAAAAGCCATCAGAAAAGTGATGGGCATCTTTAAGAGCAGCTTGTTTCAGGCACTTCTAGGTAGGTACTAATATTTAATGCCTTTGTATGCCTTTGAAGGCCAGACCCAGGTCAGACCTTGTAACATTCCTCTTACTGTGCACTCTTTAATTTGTATTTACAATGCAACAGCATGTTGAGATGATCCTTCTTGGTTCACTGTGAAGAAACTCATTGTCCTAATATTTCAAAGGTATTTGCTTATTTATAGTAAAGGAAAGTGTAACCAAAAAGCTCATGCAAGATAGGGCATCAAATCATTATTCCTAAACCTTGTTGCTTTCCTTTTGTTTAACGGAAATTGTTGAACCAGAGTAGGATATAACTATGCAAAGTTGAATGTGAAGCTGCATCTCCACACAGGTGAATGACCAAAGTTTTGCTGATTTTCATCTTTTCTAGATTTTATCATCTAAAATCTTTGCATCTTTTGCATTATGTTTGATGGAAAATGTCAGCCAAAGAAACTCAGAAATTAGTCAAGAAAAAATGAACAGGCACACAGTGAAAATGGCCAAATGGTCCCATCCATGTGACGTTGCAGTGTTCAGATAGCGCTGGTTCAACACTCAGTTTTTCTTCGACATATGTGGAAGTCACTGTAAATGACAGCATTTGTCAAAACAGAGCACTTGACGTGTTGGGGTTTTATGTAAAATAACTTTTCTGAGTTATTATACATAAAATGTTTTCAACATCATGAACTTCCTGATGTGGTCTCTATTGTTCTGTAGTGCTTGTGCTGCCAGTCCTGGGATGTGGTGACAATAAGTGTATGCCACGCTTGCTCTACCTCTCTCTGCCCTCTTGCTCGCAGTGCGTTGACCCCTTAGTTTTTCATTCCTTCACAAACATCTGTAAATTTTGTGGAGAATTAATCTGAAGGGAGCATTTCTTAACACAAACAATGGCAGTGGAACCACATGTTCCCTCCAGTTACGGTTGTTTGAGGCCAGATTGACAATTGTGCTCATTGCAGAGCTACAGTCAGTAGTAGTTAGGGAAAAATTTTGGTTATACATCATAAAAGTAGAAGTACATGAATACAACACTGTTACTGTGAAGATGAGGGAGGTCTGTGAAGACTTTCTGTAACTTCTGTAGCATTTATGAAAAATGTATTTACCTGTCTCTAACATTTCCTGCAAACAAATTAATGTCAATACTAATTTACTTGTATTTTTCCTTGGCTTACTTAAAGTCATTAGCTTTATTTTATAAACCCTGCATAATTGTTATTTATTATTTTAAAAAAGTTACTACATTTGTACCTAAACAGTATTTACCAAATAGTAATAAATACATCTGAAATGAAGAACGAAAAAAAGATGGGAAGTTTCTATGTTATTTTCATGAAGATAACTGCGAATATCAAAGTATGTATTGAAGAGATACACAAGTCTCAGAAGCATTGTACATCTGTACATCGACTTCTGCGGTACTTTGAAGTAATCCTTCAAAGTGTTCTAACAACATATGTGCTTTGTGTGTGGCTACACTGCAATATTTTATGATGTATTACATATGCCAGGGATGGGAAGGTGATTATAGCTATATTAAGGTTGAGTCCAAAGAACAAAGAAAATCATTTGATTGCCACAGTTACAGATTGAGGAATACAATGGTGTGACCTTAGATAGCATTTTGATTTGTAGGACTTTGGGTGTCTTTTCATTGTCCTCAAATGCTTCATTATATAAAAGAGATTTGGAAATTGCCAGGCGTGTTCAAATTCTCACATTATTACATTTGGTTTGCTATTTGGTTGGTCTAGATTCTGGAATAATACAAAACAGTGACCTCTCATCAATATTGTAAATGTGGAGGATGATGTTATTACACAATCAATAGAGAGGTTCTTGCATAATCATCATTTCAAAAAGCTCCACTTCCATGACATGTGTTTTAGCTTCCCATCGTAGTTTCTTCCATTCGTCTATCAATAAGACCATCCAAAGAAATGCTGAAGGCAGAACTCTCTGTCTCATTTTAAGTTCTGTACTGCTAAAGTACCTTTTTTGTGTGTGTGTATTTACAGAATGTCTAAAACTCCTGAAAATGTCCATTTTTGAGAATACAATGTGTCCATTTGTGAGAGTAAAATCACACAAAATGTGATTCCTGACAGAATTGTTAATCTGGATGCATAAGTTTTCATTCCTACCAGATGTAAAGTTAATAATATTTTAAGTGCCAAATTCAGTTGTTGTAGATCCTACAGCTTCAACAGAATTTGAGTCCTTTATGAATAAATTCAGCTATTGTAACCATCCCTGTCCTTTACATCTGTGTTCAACTCTAGTTAGCTTCCAAAATGCTTTAAAAATCTATAGGATGTCTTTATGTTGAGTATACAGGAACCAATAAAGAGTAATGTAATGTAATAAGAGGTACTCTTCAAATCTGAGCACCAAAGTTTAAGTGTTGTCTAGTTCCTTTTGTTCTCAAATTTATGCTTGTGTGGTTTGATTCTACCAGCCATGTTTGAACTTGGACTCTTGATTTTTTCTTATCCTCACTGTGTTTCATAAATATTGACTACTGAATTTAGGAGTGAGAAAAATGAGGACTCGATATTTTTCATAAGCACAGTCTACACATGGATGAAGTGACCACAGATATGGAAGTGAAACGTCTGTAAGTGATTTACAAAAGGATTATTGATGCATTGTTCTTTTGCATTTTAATGTGTGTTCAGAAACATCTCTTTTTCCTTTCAGGCTGTTCTTGTTGCTAGACTTCTTGCTAGAGTTGCTGTGTTTGGTTACAGCTGAGTTGGTTGTCAAGAGGCACATTTTCAAAGCGACATGTGGAGCCATAGTCTCTAGAGTCCCATTATACTCAAGCGGCCCAAACACAATTCTTTGAAATTTCAGCCCTCAGTTTCTAAGAGGATGAAGGAGGAAAAGCTCTTTGGAAGGAGTGTGGAAAGGGAAGAACTCCTATTTAGATATTGACATTACTCTTAAGTCAATTCCAAATTATTTTCACCAAAAAGATTGCACCAATCCTTCTATGCATGGTGAGAGGGAGAGTTACAGTTTGGTTCTTATTATGAGCTCATAAGGATTTTTGTTTTTTGAAGGGGCATCCGTAGCTACACAACATTAAATTGATAGGATGCTCCCAAACTGTAGCACATGTTATTTTTTCAGAAGTAACCCTATAAGGAAAAGAAAATGAAACCTGCAGAAATCTGAATGTTTCATCTGTTCGGATTATCTCATAATGGGACATCTTGGAGTCATTGTGTAGAGATCAAAAAGAAGAACTATAAAAGAGAACAATAATAGTCATCTGGACATTTCAAAACATCTTTTTTTTTCCATTCTATTCTTTACGAAGAACACACAGTTTAGTACAATCTTATTCTAAAAATCTCTGCTATATATTTGCCCAGTCCTCAGTTCATTAAGAAAAGTGCATCGTTTTACGGCTTAGAAAGCTGTTCTGTGGAATGAGAATGGATGAAAGAGGTTTATGTCAGAGGGTTGTTTATTTATTTATTTATTTATTTTTGGTAGATGCATCTCTATAAAACATCATTTTGTTTCTAGCAGGAATTAAAGTGCCACAAATAGCTGTAATCATCTTATGCAGTATTAGGTGAAAACTAATCTCTATAGGTTTTTCTAAAATTCGGATAAACCCAATCTGTAGAGGATGACGTATTTCCTGAGGACTTTTAAACCATGTCTTATCTTTATTTTTTTTTTCTCATGCTTGCATAACTTTGCCTGAATTTTAAATTGGCAAATTTTCAGCTACAATCTGCATCATGTTTTTTTTTTTTTTTTTTTTTTTTTTTTTTTTTTTAATAGCATTGTACCATTTCTGCAGAATAATGTGGATGTTATAAAACCGCCTGCCTTAAAAGTTGCTGTAGTAAACACTACTGTAAGGATTACAGAATTTACTGGTCATCTGTGACACAGCCTGTATTTAGAGATTTAGGATATAATTTTATGGTTTTAGTAAGAGGGGTTTTTTAGACTTCTTACCTCATTCAGCTCACTTTTAAATAAGCCCTGTTATAACAATCCATTTTAAAAGAGCCACCATGTCTTTTAAACCAGGTCGTAAAGGAAGTCAGGTTTTTCTTCTGTGTTCACATATTCTTTTTCTAAAAAATGTTTGTGTAAATTAAGTGGCAGTGTAACTCAACAGTGCTGGATTGGTATCCAAACTTCCAAGAATATGTGCCTTGTGATCCTCTGTGTTACTGGAGAGTGTTACAGGATAGATAGGGTATATAAAGACCTAAAATACAGCCATTTACTGCTTTAGGAGAGCCTAAGCAAGTCCTCATTGCTTTATTTTTTTATGGTGTTTTAAAACCAGTAAAATACATATTGATTAAAAAATAAAATAGCCATTGACAAATGGAAACATTTAGTACAGGGAGCATGAAGCAGGTCAAGAGCTTGGCTTCATATGGCCTTGTCTTAGTTTGATTGACTTTGGTGGCTAAGAATTTGTGGGCTGTGACTGAAACTCCCCCTGTATGTAGGGCATTTGCTAGAGCTCTCTCCTCTGCGGGTTACCCGATAAATGTAACTCACTAGGGAAACTTCTTCTCTTGATAAAGATACTTCTTTTCATGCTTAATATTACAAAAATTTGGCAATCTCAGGAAGATGTACAGATACAGACATGCATATGCAGATAGGAGGTCCTTTTAAACCATTAGGTCTCTTTTGTCTGAAACCCACATAAAATATGATCAAAATTCTAGACAGTACAAAGGTCTGGACAGACCTTTCTGCAGAAATGTTTCACTGAAGACCTAGAGACACTTTTGAGGGTGTGGAAACGTAGAGGTGTAATTATAATGCTTATGCGAGGGTATGTCTACAAGGTGTCAGTGACAATTAAAAGCAAGGAGATGGCTTTCAATGGAAAATGTTTAAACTTCAGGATAGTTTAGATCTGAATTGAATCCGAAGAGGAACCTGTCATAGAAGTAAGGTTGGGATGTTGAAACATGCCCCTGACACAGAAGGAAAGTTGCTAAGAATGAAAAATGGGGAAGCTTTCAGTAGATGTAGCCATGCATGTCAGTTAAGAGTAATGATTAAATAGCCCCCATTTGTTGGCTTTAGGGCTGAGAAGAAAAACTATGCTGTTGGCCATATAGAGAAAGGAGGAATGGAACAATGAGGAATTTGTGTAGGCATGTTCAGTTTAAGGAGAGACTGTTTAAATAGTGACAGAAGGAAATGTGAGACTAGAGGGAAGGAGATGGGTCAGGATGGGGGAAGAGATGCTTGAGGAGCAAGATAAATTATGGGAAGAGCAGGAAACGTGCCACGTGGGCTGGACAAGGAGCCTGCAATGAACCAGGTGTTGAAGAATGATAGTAGAAGCCAGGGGAGAAGTCGGGATAATGCAACACCTCAAAAATCCCGTGCTGGTCATACGTGGTAGTACTGGTCTCCCATGTTAAAAGCTCTATGAGATTTGCATAAAAAGAATATAAATAATTGATAAAATTGTGGTTATCATTTGTTTCTATAATCCATCTTTAAGAAATACTGCAGTCACTTTCAGGCTTTTTTCCAACAACCACCGAGATCAGAAATGTACTTCTTCCTTCAGTGTGAGATCTGGCATTCATGGGACAACGGAAAACAAGGCAATACCAAATTGCACGAGGCTGCCGACTCAGCTGAGTTGAGGATATCAAACTGAGGCAAATCACCTTTGTAAAGCCCTTGCCTGTACCAACCATCCTCATTCTGCAGAAAGAACCATCTCAGCACTTACTGCCGTGTCAGTTCTTCAGGGATATAAAAGGTATTAAATGAATTGCTGTACTGGGAGGCTTTTCAATAGGAAAGCATAACGGAGTGTTATCTATTCCTACTTGCCAGGCTTGCTCTCCATAGGTGTTTTTACCCCACTTATGCATTCAGCATGTTTAGCTACTTACACTGCTCTTGAATGTAAGGTCACTGATCTCATGTTATTGTTCTTGAGACTTAATCTCAGTGAGCTGGTTTCTGGTCATGTCAAGCTATTTCGCCTCGTGTAATGACACTGAATTCCAGAGGAGTTAATCCAGTACAGCCAAGCCCACATCTGGCCCAGGGACATTCAGCAATTCTCTTTCCGACGGCCTGAATCCAGCATTCACTAAGTCAACAGAAAAACTCTCATTGACTTCGTCGGATCGTGCCATTGGAGAGAACTTTCCAGAGATTTATATTCAGACTTTTCCAGGTTGAGAAATAAAGATTCTTCTATAGTCATATATAAATGAAGATTATTCCATAGCCTTCTCAGGCTATTACAAATGTCAAGAAACAAAAAAATACGTGCAAAAAACCCTTCAGAGCTCTGTCACACTTGAGAAGCGCTCAAATGACATCTCTGACAATGGGGAAGCCTGTTATTACTCCTCACAGAGTCCTACTTTCCCAAACTGGCATCTTTCTTTGTTGCAGCATAAATTAATGCAGAACTGAAATTTAAATTCAAGGGCAGCTTTTGTTTTGCCTGAAGACAGCTGCAGCTGCTTTTATTTGTCGAGTCCAATTCTCTTAGTAAGCAAATTTGTGCTTTCTCTCAAAAGAGCTAGAAGTAGCAGCGCTAGATCTTTGGGATGATTTGAAGCCGTCTGATCTTTTTCGACGAGCTGGGGGCTGGACCACAGCCAGCTGGTGGGGCTAACCCTCGCATCTTCCCAGCAAAAGTCAGGTTGCATAGAGTAAATTGTTTATTCCAAAAAATGTTAGATCTATTGTACCTGCTTTCCTATGTGTTTTGGCCTACCACTGTTTTTCATCCCATAGCAGTGAAATTTTTCCAGAAATATCTTTATTTGTCTCCAACTCTTCTGACTCTCCCAAGCCCGGGGTACCTGCAGAGCCTTTGGGGGAGCTGGGGCTTCTTCACTTCTGCCGAGCTGCATTGACATTGGGCAGAGCATTCAAAGTTAGTTGGTAAGAGCTGGCTGACGGATGCACATGCAGGAAAAGGACAGACAGACATCACATTACTGTAGGGAAATCAGGCTGAAAAATCCAGAGACTGGAGTTTTACCAGAAGTCTGAAATGTTACCGAGTTTCTGAGCTTTGTCTGTGAAGAAGCAGCTGATGTGATTGAACAGGGTGCTAGGTACTTTCTTCAAGACTCCCTTTTTCCCCACAGCAAGTTGGACCTATTGATCGTTTGGATACTCCCGAAATAAATTGGCTAGTCTGTTAGAGCTGTTAAGGTCTTTGAATATAATCAGGCTCTGCAGGGCTAGGTGATGTCCTCTATCAGATCTATCAGGAGTTGGACTTGATGGTCCTTGTGGGTCCCTTCCAACTTGGGATATTCTGTGATTCTGTCATCTTTGAAGGTCCCTTCCAACTTGAACTGTTCTAGCATTTTGTAAATATTTCTGCAGTTGCACAAATCTCAGAATTGTTTTTGCCCATGGGACCTGGCTGGGTGTTGCAGTGGCGTCGTACAAGGAACAAGCAGGGCCAGGACGCTGGTCTGGCTAGCCAGCCTGGAGACATGGGGAGCTCTGGGAGAAGCTCCCATGACAAGTTCTTAATATTAAAGCTGTTTGGTTATTGTCTTTGTGTGAAGATGCGTGTGGGAAGAGTTGGGATTCTTGTGTGAGTACCCAAAAGTCAGTTTTTGCTTGAAAGGCTTTAATTTTTAAACAATCGTGGATTACCAGAAAAGACCTGAACTCAAAAGTACAACGTCTTAAATTTGTGGGAATTTTGATTGTGAACTCATCCTTGCTGTTGACTTTTTCCTTAATGAATTGAACAAAACCTCTGGGTATGAATGCTGATGGACTCTGAAAAATTCAGCATCCCAGCTGGGCTCTGTCTTTTGACTCTTGGCCTATCTGTATACACGAAGAAACCGATTACAGCACTGATACAAGCTAGGTAATACATAATCACTTGTAATCCTGAGGCAACCCTCTGCTCATGTTTTGCTGCCTTTTAGCCCATGAGTGATAGCATTTCCACCTCATACGAGGACTTTGGGAGCTTTGTGGACTTTCCTCATTTGAAATGCAAAAGCCGTGCATTCAAAATAAACCATTTTTAAGATGAGTCTTTAATATGAGCAATGTGGTAATTATTGAGCTTGTTAGTTTTCAATATCCAGCATAGAATAAAAGCTGGTTTTGTTCCTGTAGATTTTTTTTTTTGAGAGTGTCTTGGCCATATGTATTCTGTGTATAATTGGAATTAATAAAATGCAGTTGCAGCAGCTGTCGTTGTATGGCTGCTGTCCCAGCATGAAGCTTGTCTTTTTCTTTGCATTAAATAGGGATAGCCCTTTATTGTTGGTTTGTGATGAGAACTAGAGACAAATTATTTAGAGATGCATTTAGATAATCTGGTTTTATTTTGAATAATGTATTCTTTTACAAGCTGGGGGAATATAAAGAGACAATGAGGTTATCATTATTGCTTTTCTTTGTGTATGTGTTAAATAAAGACTGAATTTATATCTTGCTATTGTAGTTTGTACATCTACTAATAAAATGGAAGAAAATAATCTGGAGCAGACAGTTCCATCAGCAATCCTTATGTTTATTTTTGTCAGCAGAGCCGTTCTCCCTCTCTAATGTTTTGGTCTCTGAAGTCATTTTAGGTTAGTCTGTGATGTGATTCTTCTTTAGCGAATATAACTTCTTAAGAAGATTCATGGTAATTTTAAAACCACAGAAATAATTTAGCCTTTGAGAATCGTATACCTCACGGCTTTCAAAGGTGTTGCAAATGAACCTAGGTTGTTGCTTGGTGCCACTCCTGTGACTTTTGGGAATTCCAAGGCTCTGCTTTTCTTACCCTTGTCAGTGAGGTGCTTCCCCTGTCACAGAAGTCAGTGAAAAACCCTGAGTTAGGTCATTCAAGTGCAGTTGGGATTGGGAACTAAATAGTAAGATGCATGGAAGTAAACTAGGTCAGAATATATGTACATATAGGATTATGTATATATCTAGCTATTTATAACTTAAATAGAGATACATATACACACACACACCACACACACACATATATAAGTATCTGTTTCATATTTATCTCAAACTTTTACTGTAGTTAGCTCAGGTATGATTCTGTACTTTGGAGATCTGGTGGGTTTTAAAACATGTCTTTATAAGAAATGCTTCAAAACGTGTTCTTTGTGTTTATTCTGTCATGGAGGGGTCCATTTTCTGCGGCTGCATTTGGGCTGTCAGCCTGATCTGCCA
Organism: Netta rufina; assembly: GCF_964035555.1. Taxonomy (NCBI): domain Eukaryota; kingdom Metazoa; phylum Chordata; class Aves; order Anseriformes; family Anatidae; genus Netta; species Netta rufina. The sequence continues at coordinate 6,326,292 of NC_140123.1, forward strand.
CCAAGATGACTCTGAGATCTGCTCAAAGAAGTCTGAATTGTTCTTTCCTGTCTCTGTCATCATAGGTGTGTGGTTTTGAATTTCTGCTGACGTAGTTGATTAAAGTATATTTCATTGCATAAAATCTCAGGCATTAGAAATAAAATATAGTTGTTATAATACTAATTATGTTATGCTACACAGGAATGATGTGGTATGTAAAAACAGTGTGAAAATAGCAGAATTAGGGCTGTGGTCAGAGGTTGGGCACTGCTGTAACTAAGGTAGTGTCTGTGAGTTTAGTTCAGTTCCCATGTATCTGACCCTAACTCCATCTGCAACAAGGAGTATCGTTATTCCAGTAAGACTGTCCCAGTGTCTCAGTTTGAGCAATTTAAAGGTGAGGATGATTTGATGGGTGATCATTATGGAAAAATACAGTGGATGTGACTTCTTGATCATCACAGAGACTCAAAAGAGTCAGATCTAATCAGTAGGATCGAATTCCCCAGGGTGGCATTTGATGTTCTTAAGGAAAAGAACCTTCAAGAAATCTTCTTAACCTTCTCAGCCTTCCAGCCCCTGTGAAGAATGATGCTCAGAAAATATCCCTAGCGCAGGCCCATTCATATGCTGAATAGATAGCCAAGTGTGAGAACAAAGAGAAAAACAGGATGTGATCATGTACTTACATTTAATCGTGACTCTTTCTTACCTTGGAGAATTACCTTTACAACCTTTATCAGTGTTTTGAAGTTAACTTTACATGGTGATTTCCTAGAATCTGAAAAAATTCCATCGTGTGTAGATATTGATGACACAGAATTGCTTTTTCCTGAATTACTTTTATTCTCCAATGTTGAAGTGATATATTGAACTGTAACTTCATTCTTTTTCCTCTTTAATCTCTGTCCAAACCCACAAGATTTATCTGTTTGTATTCCTTTCATCATTTCATACCTAACCTGCCTTCAGAGGATTTACTTAGCTATCAGTTTTGGCTTGGTAGACTGTATTTCTCATGCCTGTTTATTTATATATTTTTTTCTTATAAGAAATTAGTTTGTGTTTTAAATCTTGTAAATACAATTTTAAGGAAATAAATACACTTGGAAAAAAAGCAAATTTTCTCTTTAAAAAGTAGTCCAAACCTTTCTGTAAAGTTTAGAGTGACATCTTGTGGTAACACTGATTTCAAATATGCATGTCTATCAGTATTTTTTTTTTTATTTTGTCCACAGTAAGCATTGTTTTCTGCTTAAAATGTTACAGATTACTTAGGAGAAGGGCATAAAGACTTCTGAGTATCACCAGGGCTCTTGTGAGATCAGAGAAAACATTGCTGTCTGGTGTAAGATGTCTTAGGGTTGTGCTTTTCTTTTACTCCCCGAAGTTTAACCCATGAATACCTGTGAGCTCCCAGTGATTTGAACTTCAGTTCAAGATTTTTAATGCTCTTCCAGCCATTGGACACTATCGTTTGGAGGCTCTCAAAACAGTTTCAGATAGCCACAATGCCAAAGCAAGCAGGAGCACTGCATCTTTTAGCAACGTCTATTTGGGCTATTCAGTAGTTATCCAGGTGCCAACACCCTCTCATTACTGATCTCATTAATTCCCAGCCAATGGGAAATGTACAGAAGAACAAACACTGATAAAGGCAAGCAAATCTTTACTGCTGGATTAATAGACCTGCTTCCTTTTAGCTGAACATAAATATGTCCAGCAAGGAGGATTTGCTAATGGAGAAACAAGTAAGGCCATTCAAGATCCCTACTGCTGTTGCATGTATGATCCCTAACTATGGATCAGATGTTGATGTACCAGGTGGTGTAAGTGCACCAAAACCAACCACAGCCAAAGAACTAGCACGTGCCCAGACTACAGTGTTGTGCAGTATATTTAAACAAAATACAAATATTTTCAATGCAAAGTGGGAATGTAGAATGGCTTTGTGCTCAGAGCTTTGACTCTATAAAATGATGACTTTACCATAGTGCTTCACCTAGCAGATTGAATACCTGGCTACAGAATTGTTTAGTAACAAACACATGCCCTTTCTAAGAAATAAATTATTTTTGGGGAAACTGATTCATTAATGCATGTCAAGTGAAACTTTGCATGGCTGCAAAGTGCATAGAAAGCCCCTCTACCATTTCTCCATAGCGCATCTCTGATAATGGGTGGTCCTAATTCTGCTGTCACAGGCTGTGAATACGAGATACTTGATTCAGAAAAGGATTCTCTGTTTGTACAATTCATTTTTTTTTGGAGGCATTCTGGTCATGTGAGAGTGCCAGTGCTGGGCAAAGGATTCATATGATGTGCTGGTGATGTTAAGGATTTTTAGCTTTGTGGTGAAACACGCAAGGAACATTAGACCTAAGAAGCCCATCCCAGTGATCATCTGGTGACCTCATTTATTAATTTGATGGAAAAATAAAGACGTGGTGTTTTCAATTAAGATGAATGTTTGGCTTGTCTGACAGAATTATTTCTGATTAATAACTAAGTACAAGTTAAGCTGTCAATATAATCCGGATACTACATTTGAAAGCTCTGATGTAGATTTGATGCAAAACTAAGTAAATAATTTGGATAGCCTGTTGGAATGGGTCAGCTGGTTAAAATCCTCAAATATAGCTTAGGAAAAGCATGTAGAAATTGTATGTGAAGTAGACAATGTGTGTCTAAAGGACATACTTACCGGGATGATTTTCTGGGCAAATGATTTTGATCTTCAGCAAAATACATGTACCTATTACATTTCTTCACCCATTCCAACAGAGAGTTAAAAGAGTAAAGAAATTTGTTGGTAAATCTAGGTACCAAATGATGCTTATCTTGTTTGAATGCCCTTTCCTTTTACCACGAATGATTGGTGATATTTCATGATAAAGGAAAGCTGACTGCTCTGTCTAATTGGTTTCTGCTGCACAGACAGCAACGTCCCTACCACAGTTTTTGAGTGGCTGCTCAGCAGATTTTGCCCTGTTACTAATCTGAATCTTCTGTAATAGTTTACATCTGTCAAAGTGAGAACTTGCTTCCGCTTCATGCTGAGACAGCTGGCTCTGAAGCAGATGATGCCCTGTCAGACTGGAAAGAGGTTTCCCTTATAGCACAGGTCATGAGGCTGAGATGATGGTGTACAGAGCATGTTTTTCCCCAGAGCTGTGGTAGTGGCAGGAGAGGTCTGCCATTTACAGCCTGTCCACCTTTGAGGTAGCCACCAAGAAAAACAGGGCAGAAAGTCAGAGCAAGACAGTGAGTATTGCTCCTGGGTACAGTGCTCCATCCTGGGTGGGATGTGTTGAAAACAAGGTCTCATCAGTTAGTGTTTGGGTGGGAGGAAGAAATCTGAGGGCTTGATTAGTGAATCCTATGAATGCTAGCCAGACATTCGTATACACTTTCAGCAATATAAACCCAAAATCTTATTTTGCTGTGATCGCTGTGGTGGTTTTACTCAGGTGGGCAGCTGAGCTCCACCACAACTGCTCTCTCACCCCCCCCTTCTCAAAGGGAAAGGTGGAGAAAATATGATAAAAGAGGATCAAGGGTTGAGATAAGGACAGGGAAATCACTCAACAATTAACGTGACAGGTAAAACAGGCTCAGCATAGGTAGACAGAGAAATTTATTGCCTATTACTAACAAGCTAGAGAAGTTAGAAACTAGGAAAACAAACTGAAAACACCTCACCCCCATCCACCCTCTTCCACCTTCTCCTCCCAAGAAGATCAGGGGAACAGGGAATGGGGGCTGCGGTCAGTCCCTGACACTTCGTCTCCTCAGCTCCTTCACGGTCCCTCTCTGCCCCTGCTCCATGTGGGGTCCCTCCCACGGGATGCCATCCTTCCCGAACTGAGCCTGTGGGGGCTGCCCATGGGCTGCAGCTCTTCAGGAACTGCTCCCATACGGCTCCATACCATGGGGTCCATCCCCCAGGAGCAAACTGCTCCAGCACAGGTCCCCCATGAGCGGCAGCTCCCCCCAGGCCTCCTGCTCCTGTGTGGGCTCCTCTCCATGGGCTGCAGCTCCAGCCTGGGGCCTGTTCCTGCGCTCTCCATGGGCTGCAGCCTCCTCCAGGCCACATCCACCTGCTCCACCGGGGGCTCCTCCACAGGCTGCAGCGTGGAGATCTGCTCCATGTGGGACCCATGGGCTGCAGGGGGACAGCCTGCTCCCACGGGCCACAGGGGAACTTGTGCTGCATGCCTGGAGCATCTCCTGCCCTCCTGCTGCACGTGGTGGCTGCAAGGCTGTTTCTCACTCCATGCTCTCCCAGCTGCTGTTATGCAGTATTTTTTTTCTCCCCTTCTTAAATCTGCTCTCACAGAGGTGCAAACAGCATTGTTTATTGGCTGAGTTCTGACCAGCGGCGGATCCCTTTGGAGCTGTCTGGTGCTTGCCCTTCCTTATCTGACATGGAGCAGCTGCTGGATTCTTCTCACAGAAGCCATCTCTGCAGCCTCCTGCTACCAAAACTTTGCCACGTAAACCCACTACAATCACTTAACTCTCGTTTTGTCAGAATAAAAACAGGATTCTACCAAGTTTGGCCTGGATTTTGTGGCAGTGTTCCTCTCTGCAGCTCAGAGGTGACAGTCTGCTTGCAAGATCCTCCTGTCTTAGTAACATCCACAGCAAATTTACATTTCAAATGGGGGTGGCTGAAGGAGAACAAAGTCACCCACAGATTTTGGGGGCCGACGCTTTAAGTATTTACTTTCTACCTATGCAAATCCCTCTGGGGTTTCTTTTGGATTAAGGATTCCTTACTTTGTCTCTAAACCTCTTGTTTAATATTCATGTGTGTTGTTAAACAGCTGCTGCATCCCACTCAAGAACAGAAAGCGGGAATGCATTTCAGTAGCAAATGAAGTGATACTTAAATATATCCCTTGCCTACTTCAAAGCAGCAGTATGGGAGTTAATTAATATTTATCAAATGCACTGAAGTCCTTGGATAAGAGGCACTGTGGTTGTGCAAAGCATTGTTTGTTTAGAGCCTTTTTGCCTGGACATTTTGACCAGCTACTAAATGTACTTGAGAGTGATCACACAAAACTTGCTATAATGCTGCCTTGATATCTCCTGTCTTGAATAACCATGACAGACATTCCAAAAATATAATAACTGCAGAAATGTAGGTGCTGTGCTTAACCTGAGGAAAACAATCTTCCCTTCATTAGTTGCATGCATTGTATTTTGCAATAGATGGTAATAAAAAAGTGGGACTAACACAATGCAATACACAGAGACCTTGTTAGGTTTTATTACATTTTCAGCTTGGTAATTTATTACTATTAGAAAGCCTAATTCTTTGCTTATCATGTAATTATAGCAAGGTGTTTATGAACAGGTGCTTTTCTGGATAGAGGGTCACTAGATGAGGAATTGGAAAGCCTTCTTAGACTGTTAATTTTTCCCCATAACAAAGGGAATATAAAACATTGTAAAATATGTATGTTATATGAGGTCAATGTTATCTTTCATGAGTTGTTGCCTGTTTGCAACAAGGACAACTAATCTTAGAGATGTAGATGATCTTCAGAGGACTGCCTCTTTACCTTGAAGACTACAACTTCACAGCTCTCCTCTGGAATAGGGAGCTACCGATGTCCCCATTTCACCAAAAAGAAGCTTTAGGTGTCTTTGTGTACAGTGCTCCCTAACCCAGCATCTGGCTGAGCTTCACCATCTCCATTTGACACCTCAGCAACATCCCAATACGTGTGTTTGGTGAGAGTGAGACACGTAACATCCATGTCTAGGTACCACAGAAGCCCCCAAGGAGTCCCATCCTTTTGTTATGCCCAGCTCTCCTTGTTTCTGCTGGGGCTTTCTGTTAGCAGATTGCTAACAATGAACAAAGGCTTTTGTGACTGACCCAAGACCTCATAGGCACTTGTGACTGAAGGGAGAGCTCAGCTGAGGGATCCAAAGCTTACATCATACCACGAGATCATCCAGTTTTAGGCTGTCAAGCTCACGTTATAATGGAAAGCATTGTCTGAAATCATTCGCTTGCAGAGAATTTAGAGACAGTCAAGGTTCTTATGGAGTTTTGTTATCCTGTTATTGTGGCAGATGGGATAGGATATCCATCTAGAACAAGGGTAGGGCAGAAAATGGAGGAAACAATTAGAAAAATTGTTTCCTCCATTTTCTCCAATTTCCTCCAATTGTTTTCCTCAAAATGGAGGAAAAAATTAGAAAAATTAGAAAAAGATGTGAAAGTAGGAGGGGAGAATGAGCTCTTATCAGTGTATAAATCAATAAATATGTAGCTCTGTGCTTTTATATTGTTCATGATGAGTTGTTATTTTTACAAATCTGTGGATTACTGGCAATTATTTTCTTATAGTCTAGATAAATGTACATCCGCCTATGACTAGAGTTGCTGTCTTGGAGACTTCTTAATGCCAGTCTTGCTTGGGTGGCACTTGCCCATAATATGAAATCTGAGTGATTATGATTGAATAAAACAGCTTTGTGGGGTCTGATGCAATACATATCAATATTTTAATAGGAATGCAAAATTCAAAACTGATTTAGTATTAGAAGTCTACAGCACCTGCTATTATCCTGACCACCAGTGAGGGCCCACTGATTTTTATTCAGTTCAGTGTTTTGCATCTGTGCATATTTTTACACAAATTTCAATATTCGTTGCTGAAGAGTCTGAGCCAAAGACATACCAAGCACCAACCCGAGAAAACCTGCCCTGTGTGTGTTGCAAAGTTTGCATATCAGTAAAAAGGACAAGTTCTCCGAAAAGCTTTGTCAGTGATCCTGAGGATTAAGTGAGGTATCTTGATAATAACATAAGAATTCCAGCTGATACTCCAGCCAAATTAAAATATATGCATCTTTTCATTGACTACTTGTCTGGCACTATAACAATTGCTAGATTAACCTAAAAACAGGACTGTAAATATTGGATAAGAACAGCCAGTACTTTAATTAGATAAAGTCACTGGCAGGGCTCTGAGGAAGGTAAGGGACAGGTGCTGTCTGTTTAGCTTTGCTATGTGTTTTGTTTACTCTGTAAGTCTTTTTGGCTTGGGACTTACTGTCAAGCACCAATTTCCTGTTGGAGTGCATTTCTGTTTTATCACTCATGACCATTTATTTCAAGATTGCTTCTTCCTTTTAGAATTTTGGTTGAAGGAGAAAATCAATAGAAATAGCTAGAAAAATTTAAAAAAAAAAAAAAAAAAAAGATTTTAAGTTAAGTATCTTCTCCACTACACTTTTACCTTTGGCCTTTGCAGATGAGGTAGAAGGATGGGAATTAAGCCCTGGGGAACGCCTTTCACATATTACTCTCCAGCCTCAGTGTCATGGTTTAGGCTGAGATTGGGTTGATTTTCTTTGTTGATTTTCATGTGATGCTGTGTTTTGGATTTAGGATGAGAATAATGCTGATACCACACTGATGTTATGGCTGTTGCAGAGCAGTGATTGCACAGAGCCAAGGACTTTCAGCTCCTGGTGCTGCCACACCAGCGAGGTACCTTGGGGTGCACAAGGAGCTGGGAGGGGACACAGCCAGGAACTTACCCCGACTGGCCATGGGGATGTCCCATACCGTGTGGTGTCATCCTGAACAGTAAAAGCTTGGGGAAAGGAGGAGGAAGGGGGGTATGTTTGGACTGATGGTGTTTGTCTTCCCAAGGAGCTGTTAGGCGTGATGAGCCCTGGAGGTGGCTGAGCACCTGCCTGCTCATGGGAAGCAGCGAATGAATTCCTTCTTCTGCTTTGCTTGCACACATGGCTTTTCTTTACCTAGTAAGCGGCATTTATCTCAACTCAGAAGTTCTTGCACTTTTACCTTTCAGATTCTCTCCCCCATCCCACCTGGGGAGTGTGAGTTGGCAGCTGGGTGGTGCTGAGCCTCCAGCTGGGTTAGACCATGACACCCAGTCATGGGACACCCAGTCTGCTGAAGTACCTGAGTGCTGTGGGGTTGCCTTCAGCATTGGCCTCCATCATCTGGGCTTCTCTGCTGTAGATTTAGGATAAATTGTGTCAAAGGTCCCTGTAATAAAGCCATTATACAGCTTGAGAATTCCTCAGTTTCTCTTTTTGTACCTTGTTCTCTTGCAGGTTGGCTTTACTTCGCTCAAGAGAGGTCCAAGAAGTGAACTCTCATGTCCTTTTTTAGAAAACCAGATTAGTATTCGTGACTGTAGCTTTGTATACTGACTTTCAGGTGGTGTGAAGGCATGGTGCTCTGCAGAAATAGGGATGGGGGTGTGGGGCATGATGTAATTAATGATCGTGCAGCGATGATGAGATTTATGATATCAGGTACATTTGGTATTTAAGTGAGGAATTAGCATTAAATCAAGACAACCCTAAGGCTGTGGAGGACAGCTGGGGACACAAAAGGGCCACTTGTGAACTTTTGACAAACAGTGTGGGTGGTAAGTAAAGGATTCAACATGAAGACATGGGAACATCAGGATATGTATACTCACTTCTCAAAGGAATAAACACATTTTCAAAAGGGATTATAAATTCAAATGGACTTAGAAATAACTTGCAATACAAGTTGTGTTGTATGGTCATACCAGGTGAGGAGAGAAGCTGTGCTGGGAAAGTGCTCTTAACCAGCACCACTTTTAAATAAATACAAGAACTACAAGACTTTTCAGTCAGAATCCATATTCTGCAGGCTTTGCACTTAAATAAATATAATGTGAAGGTTTCTGGAAGAACCTTTCTTTGAAACGGGGCTTATATTGTCATGGAAGGCAAACATATGCTTTGCTCTGCCAAAGGATGGAAGATATGGATGTTTCTGCATAGAAATCTTTTCTTCATAATTTGCTAATGTATTTTTTAGGATTGTCATTCATTCAAATTGTCAGCTTCCTCTAGCTTCTTCTGTGCCAGTCCTCATCATCTGTTTGAGAAACAGTAGTACAAAATTAGTCATGATGAAAAGGAAAATGCTATAGCTTGAGGTGGTTGCTATGCCAGACCTCTTCCTTTTGCTGCAAAAGAGCTTTGGAAAATATTGTGGTTTCTCTTCATTGCTTTCCCTTGAAAATCACTGGACATGAGAGACATGGTAGTCATCTATCTCAGAGCCCTTGCTCATCATGCGTTGTGATCAGTACCTCTACTATCACACCAGAACTGTCACAAACTGTTATGCTTTTTCCAAAACTGGAAACTATTCAACAGGTTTGGGGCAAAGAACAAGGTTTTGGGGAAGCCTTCACTAAACAATATGTTTAGAATAATTCTTGGCTAAAACACAGCATTTTGCTTTGAAATACTTCACAGCACAGTGAAAACTTTAAGAGATTGCTGTAGGTTGGTACAAGTTGTGGATTTTGTACTTCAAGGCTCTTGGTGGCACTGTAAGTGAATCCAAAACCTTTGGTGGGTGATGAGGAGTTTCTGGTCTTTTTGAACCAAATAATGTTCTCATAGGACAGAATCCAATAAAATGGGGCAGATCTCGTGTACAAGCAATATACACAAGTGCAAGTGAACAGATGGCTCACAAATGGAGGAAAAGCTGCGGTCAGCAAATTCTGAGTAGTTTGCTTCGAGTATGGTTGCATGACAAAGTCACTGCAAGGCAAGCAGGAGTATGAATTAACAAGTTAAATAACTGCCCATGTGCTCACTCTCACCATCCAATAAAACACTCTCAGAGAACATACGGACAGCTGAAATCTATTTGGAAATGTCTTTATTGGTATATTAAAATGGGAACAGGAATGTTTCCACACAGAGGGACTCAATCATCTATGCTGTAAAATTGCTCAAGTGGTTTCTGACAAGATTTTGGCCCATCCAACCTGCATTTTCCCAAACAATTTGCAGTCAGGGCAATTCCAGGGCAATCACAAACAATTTCCCATAAATCAGTGGCTGTCACTGCTCTATTCTGGAGGCTCAGGGTATTATAAAGTACGTATCTAAGCTCAGCACTAGAAGATGCTCCTTCTTTTCATTTCATTTTCAGCAAGTTTCATTTCCATGGCATAGCTTGTGGGTTGAGGGTGTTGGAAGAGATCTTGTTGGGTATGTGTTGTCTGAATACACCTTCATTCAGTTATTCAGAAATTGCAAATTATCCCCATTGATCTTACTCAAGTTGGCAGTTATTCAACCAATCTGAATAATATTCCTGTTAGCATTCACCCAAAACTTTTTTTCCTGAGATTAAATTTGATGTTGGTGGATCTGCTGGCTTGCTAGCCCCTGTGAACTTATATCGCATCGTTTGGGAAAAATCCCTGGTTAACTCCTAGGCAATGCATGTGGAAGAAGTTAAGAATATTCTCAACTACTACAGGAAATCCAAAATATTTGGAAAGATGTAATTCATCTTCTAAAAAGGATGGATGATGGTGAGAAGAAAGATGGCTCACAGTCTGACCAGAGCGAAGCCTTGATGTGAATATTGGCCACATTCACCATCTGAAGGCTCTCTGGATTTCTCTGGTCTCCTTCAGTGAGCTCAGGCAAACCATTTCTTTCACTCTTAGTCTGATGGGTGAATAGTTCTGATGGCCACCGCTCTTTTCAAAGAAAAGGAGACAGTGAATGGCAGAGCTTTAGAACTAGAACCTGGTCTTAACTAGAACGTGGTCTTGACTAAAACTCCTTCTGTACCTCCTCTTCAATATTGTAAACATCTTCATTTGGTCAAAAAATCACATCATTCCTGATTGCATTATCCCCGGTTCATTGATCCAAGATGCGTCAATTATTTCTTTTAAACACAAATATTTTCGATGGGGATTTCCAACATACCGTGCAAAAGTTCAACATTTCAATACGCAGCATTTTACAGATAATTCTGGTGTTCTATAACGTTTTGTTGATCTTTCCCCTGCTTATTTGCTTTGTTGAGAACAAACATGAAAACTCTGGCTCTTTCACAGCATCTGCACCCTTAGAGAACTTCAACTATTTTAAGGAATTAAAAGCTTCCTGTCCTAAACGGCAGTAAAAGTCCACTTTGTCACAGCAGTATCACAGTGATGAATGTTCAAGGGCAAAGCTTTGATTAATGACAGCTGCAGTTTGGATTCCACTGATGGTGATTTTGTACCTCCTTCCAGACAGCTGCACACTTATGGCAAGTATCTAACTAGACATATTTATTATGCCAGTTTAGTTAAATACTCATATAAATTAAGCATATGGATACTTGCATAATTTGCATGTGCAGCACGTGACTGTATTATACGAAGTAGGCTTCCAAGACAAGAATGTCCATAATGCAGCTGAGATATTCCTATTTTGTTAAATCAAAGAGATCTGTGCTTAGATTTCATAGAAGGGGAATCCCAGTCTGAAAAGGGTCTTAGGAGTGAAAGGGGAAGTGTAGTTTTCCTCTATTCAGGAAGACAAAAAATCATTAATATGGTTAAAGTTGTCCAGTGTTTTCATGTGTCCTTATAAAATGCTGAATTTAGCAGAACACAGATTTTGGAAAAACAAGAAGTCCAGAGGTTAAAACACATACTCACACAATTGCTGGGGTCTAGTTCCTCACCTCTCCTTTCTCTTTTCAGTGACCAATGGGAATCATCTTTCATTTAAACATATGTAAAACTTAGCATACTTTTTACATTAACTACATTAAATTGATAACCTTGCATTAGGATATAGCTTAACTCTTCATTGCCTGGCTAGCATAAATCACTTTCGGTCTACCTGACATTTTGGGCCAGCATGGAAAATCATAAAGCAAGCATACTGCTTTTAAATAAGCTTTTTGTTATTAAATGCTCTTTTTAAAATCTATTTTTATTTATTATTAAAAAAGGGACAAGTCACCATTTAAGCTGCTGAAATGGTGCAGGTTTGCAGTTGTAGGTCTTAGATAGGATAATATGTGCAGGAATAGAGCTGCAGCAAGACTCCTAAAAGACTGGCTTCACCTGCAACCTGTACTGTAATGCAGTGCAGCTGGTGGTTGTGCAGAGCCTGTTAGGAGCTTGAATTTTGCATATGAGCAGAGCTGCAGAGGAGTCAGCAGTCTGATCCGTAACACAAAGCCTGGCTATTTTACTGTGAAGTGATGATAATTTTAATTTCTGGGGCATGATGTTATGTCTTTTTCCACTTAGTGCCCAAGCATCTTCTGCAAAATACAAGCTCCCCTCTCCATTTCTATTACTCTCCTCTACCCATCTCTTTAACTATTAGCTTTTTAAAGCTATCTGTATATAAAATTTTCACTGTTTTACGCATATGACAGACAGACTGTAAAGTGTTATGGCTGGTTACACAGCTCCGAGCAGATACCACACAGGCTCTGGGTCTTTGCTGTGCTCATTCCTTTGGCTGAGCAAGGTTTCCAGCATTGTTGTGCCACACTTGCCTTGCCCCAGGTGCTTCCCCCAGCACCTACTGCTACCTGCAGTGGAAATCCTGATTTTCCTTGGGGAGGTGGCACAAGAGTCTGCCCCCTGCAAGGAGCCTCCCCTAAAACTTTGTGCATTCAGCGGTGTTGCAACATGGAGAGGGAGCCACGGAAAAAATTATGGCTTCAGAATTAATGTCTCATGTAAACTATTACTGACAAGTAAGGAGCAAAGAGAAAATACTCAAGCACATGGCTCAAAACCTCATGTCTTGTGTTCAGGGACTGGAGTTGTGGGGTAGTAAAATCCTCCCAGGTGGTGCTAGAGTCTCACACACTGCTGCAGCCAACGAGAAGTTTTTGAGCGAGACAAAGTCCCCTGCTCCACCATCCTCAGCCAATTCAGATAAATCCGTGTCATTTCTCCCTTTTTCCTTCATGCAATATTAAATGCATTCTCTTCGCAAGCTAATAACCCCAAATGTGTGATAGTGTCTAAAATGAAAAAACCCGTGCAGAAATATTTTCTTCCCTATTGTTTATCTTTCTTTCTTTCATCCTCGGTGTACAATACCCTGTGCTCTTCAGGACAAGTATTTATTGCAGCTGATGCATTGTTAGGGGGGGTCACTCATGGGGGAAGATTTATAGTGTATGAATTTCTTTTTTCTTGCTCGACAAGGTATGGAAACAGCGGGTAAGACTTGTCACCAGGTGGCACCATTAACCTAAGTTATATTTCAGCTAGGTGCACGCAATGAAGTTTATGTTCAAAAGGAATTTAGTAGAAAGATTGCTCTTTTCACCTTTCTTCAGATCGCAAGTCACTACACGACACAGAGAATAGATCAAATCCTTCTGTTTACTGGCACATTTCAAATTGTTTCAGTGCCTTTGCAGTGTTGTAATCTGCTGAAGAACTTTCCGCACTTTGTAGACGGTGAATAAACTGCATGCCTGTGCTTCTCCATAAAACACCTTCCTGCTTACCTATTTTGCAACATACTGCACACCTGGTGCAAAAAAAAGCACCGTTTTCCCCAGTCAGCTCTCCTTCTCCAGAACATGACTAGGGAATTCGCACATGGGAGCATGTGCCTAAATATTTTTAGTTTTGGATTAGGTTCTATAAACCCAAACAATAAGAAATTGATTTTCCTTGCTTATTAGCAATAGCACCATATATCAAGTAGTGTTACGCACGTTGGGGCACAGGTGCTGGGTCCCACTGCCACTTGCTATTCAGCAGGGGTGGTGGTGGCTCTTTTCTGTTCCAGGAGAGCTGCAAGACTGTATCCGGGCACATGCAGGATGATGTAGCTGTCCTCCAAAGCAAAGAACAAAATTCTTCCAGCAACAGGCATTTAAACAGCTTGAGTGGAATAGTTATAGCTTCTTTTGATAGGGCCGGACGCCTCTCTAAATGACTTTGGCGTCTTGTGTCAGCTTGATCCTTAGATGATGAATGTCTACTAGTGTCGTGATTTTTTTTCTAAGTGATGCTATTAACCTAATGAGAGGATTCTAGGGTGTCTCTTGGGAAACAGCAAATTCTTGTCCTTCTTTGATCAGGTATTAAAGGAACACAACCCAGCAGCTTGTTCTTTCCGACTGTGCTGGAATATTCAGAGTGGTATTGTTATCCTTTGGGATTCTGAAGAACATGGTTGAAGTATGCAGCTTGTAGTTCTTACTTAGCTTATACAAGTAAGCAGGGAAACAGATTTATGCCTAAAAAAAAATAATCTTCCATTAACTTTTTATTGTATTGAAACCATCAAATGAGTATTGCTCATATAAACTCTGAATTGTAAGGTCAAATTATACCAGTAGGTTAATTATGCTTGAATGTATTCTCCAGTTTCTCAGAAATTTCTGGGGCCTCACTAGGTAAGATTGTATTGTACGAAATTGCAAATGCCGTAATTT